>NW_026542597.1:41188779-42435208 GCF_028750875.1 Macrosteles quadrilineatus
AATTCTTATAAAAAGACCAATAGGCTACTAAACTTGAAGAGTTTTAAAAACCAAAACTTTAATCAAGACAACAAAATTTCTAAAAACTTCTAAAAGGAGTTACAATAGTCACAATGCACACAAACGGGTTTAGGGCATAGAGTTAACAAGCGACATTCACAATAACAAAAAAACTGAAACGATAAGCTTAATTTGACAACATTAACATTGCAGTTTCAATTATAGATGTTTAACTCAGTGAGGACCACTATTGCTTGTAGAATTAGAGTATTAAGGTAGAGTACAGTGTGGTTTTTAATGAAGAATAGATGAAGCAGTGGATAAACTGAGAGTACCCACTACATTTTGTATGTTACTTTTGCTGTTATGATCAGTGTTTTCTGCACTCACCGAGGCGTCACCCCCCGGAGGTCCGCCAGCCAGAGGGGGAGGTCCACCCTGGTACATGGGAGGGTAGGGAGCGGGGTAGCCTCCCTGGTAGCCAACACCTCCGCGCCCGCTGTAGCCCATGCCAGAGGTCGCCATCATAGCCATCGGGTGTAGCCCGGGGAACATCATACTCTGGGGTGCCATCGCCTGTGAACCAACAATACATTTACTAACATCAACTGGTGCAAGTAATAAACAAATAATAAATTTACCAAAACTCATTTTGCATCTAATAGCTGTAGTAAGGTAAAAATTGGCTCTTTCATGCTGTTTTTCTATAATCTGGGGTGTACTGTCAAGTCATCCAGGATCAATGTGATCTCACCATTCTCGATTGTCAATAGGGAAGGATGGACATTGAGCAGCTATAGATCAAACAATCAAGGATCTCCTGTAGTGACAATGATGAGATATGAAATAAACTAACCATATAACGTTTCTGGCTTAAAATATAAGTACAGTAGAGCTCTAATCATCCAGATAAACCGGGACCTAACTATACTTATGATTGAAAATCCAGGTAGTTGGATGCACTAGCAACACATCCTATGAGAGAGTGGCACTAGACAAATGACTCATCTGCCGATCAATACAACACTACAATAGACTTATCATGTGATTAACAACACAATTGGCACTCAATAAAATATGAAACGAATTGCCGCAACTGCAACAACAGGGTTGCCACCAAAGTGAGATAAAAAAATTCATGCATAATTCAAGGTTTTCATTGGTAGTTTTGAAAAATTCATGGGGTATATGCTCGCACAATTTCACCATAAAAGAGTGTTGCCTAGTTCAGAATTGTACATTAATTTATCTACAATATATAGTTTTGTGTGCTACTATCAAATAAAACACATTTCATGCGTTTATTTTAGAGTTAAAAATAAGAATTTAATATAATTTATCCAGTCTAAAAAAAGTAAAATCGCAGATGAAAAAGGATATTAATAAAAATCTTGTGTGTGATAATACGATGTAATTATTTAAAAAATTGAAACATCTGATTTAACAACATCATAGGCCTAATGATAAATTCAAACGTTAGAAGAAATAATAAATAAAAAAATAAGTCGGATTGGTAGTTAGGTCTAGGCCTAACCTAAAAAACATTGCATCTAAACATAAAAGGTTTAACTTAGTTAAGTTAATCCAGCAATGGCCTACAACTTTACTGTCTAAACATCAAATTAAGATAATAGGCTACTATAAAAAGAAATGTTAAGAACATGATCAAGAAACGGTTATCTTAGTAATGGGCCATATCTAGGCCTACTAAAACGCACATGCAATTTATTACTTTATACAGTAACACAGTAGGCTAGCCTACAACATTGTAATCCAAAGCTGAATCTAGGCTAAGTTAGGCCTGAACCAACTTTTATTTATTGAGAAGATTAAAGGTTACTGACTGACTGATAATAACACTCTAAAAAGGTAAGATTATGTAAATAAATATTTAGTTAAAGCTAAGAACGAAACAAAAGTTATGGAATGTATGTAAGTTTAGACATAGGCTAACTTACATTAAGTAATAAAAAAATAATTAATTACATTACAGAAAAGGTTAAAATAAACTTAGTTAGGAGGATGTTTCTTCAGATTGGATCAGTTTATATATTATTATTTGCCTACACAGGTTTAAATCACAGTTAAAACAATTATTTAATTAAATTTACATCTCATTAGTTAGATTCGTATTGACTGAAAACACCTAGTTAATGCTTCAACAAAACATTTACATTTACCTTCCTCAGAACGAAATCACCATTTTTCAGCACAACATTGACTTCTTGCAACTTAGGCCCAAAAAAATAAACTTAATCTCACGTTGTAACACATTTACTAAACACTGACAGTAGTTTGAAATGACGACATATTTGACCAAAACAAACACAGCAGACGATTAAGTTCCAGCCGGCGCAAGCCATTTTGACCTTTATGGCAAGGCAAGGTACTTCTTATTTTAACGTTGTAAAGTATCGGAAGTATAATATATCAATAATAAAAAATATTTAATTTGAACACTTGTTCCACTGAGTGTTGGGTAATCAATTATAAGAAGCACAAAACGGAATCACGAGTGCAACAAGTGATCACTGTCCAGTGTCCACCACTACTTCAAACGTTTGACTCGTTTCTAAGTTTCAGATCACTCAGATCAGTTTAAAACTTTTAGGTTATGGTTACTCTGAATTTCCTTCCACACGAACACTAGAGTAGCAGTAGAGAGTAGAGAATGAGAGCGAGCATCAATCCCGATTGTCGATGTTTTCGAAACATCGATGTCTTTTCTATCGACGTTCGAAGTTATTTGTTTACATCGATGGTAGATTACCGAACCGATGATTTGATTTGTTACATCGGTCTTTTAGGCCAACAAAAGTAATGAAATATTGATGTTTTCCGTAACTGAATTGTATTGGTTTTAGGTTAATTGGCTGTTACAGTGCAGAGAACAGACGAGAAACTCGGAACAAACATCGATGTGATCGATGTTTTAGCTCCGAAAGCATCGATTTTATCGGTAGATCGGTACTCGGTAGAGATGGGCGTTATAACATAACAGGATGAATAACACGGCAACGGCAACGTTATCGCGGCAACCCGTTGCGGAGAACTCCCTGTTATTATAATAACGTATCTATCTACACAATGTTGCAGGAAAGCCGCGCGGACAACGAAAACGAAAACATGCATTGCCATTAGTGCCGTTGCCGCAACGCTACCAGAGCAACGATAACTTCTGAAACGAACTAGAATAACGCATCCTGTCTGGACAACGCGGTAACGCCCGACTCCCGACTACAACTGAAAACTGAACTGATCAACCGAGAACCGACAATGATAACTGAACGCCGCAACACCGACCGGCGGACAACGGTTTATAGCGGCAACGAGTGAGTTGGCAATCGTTATTGAAATAACAGGTTGCCGCAACACGTTATTGGGCAGTGCGTTATCGTTATAACCGTTGCCGGAAAACAACGATAATTCCCATCTCTAGACTACTCGGCAGACGTCGGTTACGATCGGATTTGACCTTGAATAAACTACGCAATCGTTTCTGTTCGTGGCATGGCAACAAAACTTTTTATCTCGACACTCCCACTTTGACGTTTTATCTCGGTGTTCATTTCGAGAATGGTTTTAATACGGAGTATTTGATTCAGCACATTTAGGGGTTTTGGCTGAATTGTTAATAATGATTTTGAGAATTCATGGTCCAATGACGAAATTCACGCATAATTCACGCACTTTTTCATGGTCCCCTAAATTCACGCATAATTCACGCTTTTCAAGGTTTTCATGGCTGGTGGCAACCCTGAACAAGCTAAATGTTTCTGCCTGTTTTTTTTTTTAAGATGAACTGGATAGTTGACATTCTGAATGATTGGAGTTGTACTGTAGGCCTAGTTTACAGTTTACTGGTGCATTTCTCAAGTTGTTTGGGTTTAACACTATATGGTGCAGCTACACCTACACAACAACAAAGTACTGTACAGAAGAAACTGGCCTTGTCAGTTACCTGAAGATCGTTCTCGTAGCTCTGTCTCAGCTTGGCGCTGATCATACTCTCAGCTCTCGACATGTTGTCTATGGTCCCCTTCACTGTGATGATCCTCTCCAGGTTGAAGCTGTTGATGTCGTTGATACTGCAACAATGTAACATTACCACAATGGCTAAACAGTTGGGCAACGTATTAACCACTTCCAAGCTATCAAATTTTAAAAACAACGCCAATGTCAAAACAATCGCACAGTACAGACCTAACCTGTAACTCTGGCTTAGCCAGTAAGATGTTAAAACATTTTAATCTGCTAGTGTCTACACCAGAATCTAAGAGCGCTGTTGCCGCTGTGAATCTTCGTAACCCTTGTGTATATCTTGTGTTGATCAGGTGTTGACAATGATGGAGTGACATGTACAACTACCACTACCAACACCACGATTGGCCTAGCCTGCCAGCCAGAGACAATTTTAGGAGCGCTCTTAGATTTTGGTGTAGACACAGATTCAACAGATTCAAACAATGTTTTCATTAACTGAGTCAGAGTTCTGGTTTAGGTTTTTTATTCTGTGGTTGAGAACAGAACATAAATTAATAGTAGTAAAATCACTATATAACATGCTTTGTTGCAAACTATGAAAATGTATCACTAGAAAACGCTCTTAGAATTCACACCAGTCCCTAAATGGAATTGAACATTTTATAAACCTTTCATGGGTTTCCTAAGATCACTGATTTCAGGATTAAAATGTAATTTCAATGTCATAAATTAAAAGTAGGACTTTAAACAAAAAATATTGCATAGTCTGATACAGATATATCTGGCACATGGTATATCAGTGATCTTTATAGATCCAAAACTATAGACATAGACATATTTTATTCATAAACTAAGTACAAATTATACATATGGAGTAGTCTTCTAAGCTTTTAAAACAAAACAAAAAAAATTAGTTGTCTATTTTATTCTTTTAAAAAAATTAACAAATAAGAGATCAGGCAGACAGGAATTCTTCGATACTATAAAACTCGCCCTCCACCAAATAATTGTTCAGCTCTTTCCCAAAACCTTTAGAACCCAACCATGCAATGCACTGCTTTACTTCTTCAGGAAGCTTATTATAGAAGAAGGGCCCCAAAAAATTTGCATTCCTTTCAGAGAGGGTCACATGATGACATGGAGTACGAAGATTTCCTCCATGCCTAGTGGCATATATATGACATTGACCAACCGATGGAATATCCTTCAGATGATTTACTACAGAGATTATTGCTCTGTAGACGAATATAGAAGACCAAGTTGAAATGTTGTTCCCCGGGAAGACTCCTCTGCATGAATGGAGTGGTGGTAAGCCATTGAGGATACGCACTGCCCTTTTAGCGAATTTCCCTATAGGGAAGTAGCTATTACCGTAGGTCTCATGGTAATTTAGTACGGCAAAGACCTTAGCAGCATGGAAATAACCACCCCAGACTTCAATACCATAAGTCATGACTGAGAAAAAACAACCATAGTAGACTGCAACTAACATTTTCCAGTTAAGAAGAGGTTGCAGCGCCCTAAGTGAATGGCACATGCAGTTCAACTTGCCACAAAGCTGTTATACATGATTGGACCATGAAAACATTTTATCCACAGTTATACCTGAAAATTTTTCAACAGAGCACTCTTCTATCTCAAACTTATTCAACGAGACGGATTCAGGGTCTTATTGAGAGTTAGGAATTGCATGAAAACATACTTATCCGAGTTCAGTCTAAGATTGTTCAGTGATAAACAACTTATAAGCGAACTAATTGACTCTTCAACTCGAGATGTTTCAAGAAGGGATTGCAAATTGGTACATGGACCTCCAAACAGTAAGATTGTGTCAAACGCAATATTGATTTAGCTAAATGAAGATGTGCTGATAGATCATTAATATACACAATAAAAAGCAATGGTCCGAGAATACTACCCTGAGGACCCCCGAACTTTCATTCAGCGAGATCCGACCGAATTCCTGAAATCTTAACAAATTTCATTCTATTTGAAAGATATGATCGGAACCAAGCTTGGTTTGGTTTATCCAGCCAAATCGTTATCCGGCCAGGGACTTGGTCCTGTGGTGGCCGGATATGAGGGTTTCTACTGTATTCAAAAAGAAAGATGCACTAATTTGATTCTTACCTAGATACTGTTATTTTTGTGTCGGTGTCTTGCATAATGCGTTTGATTGTGTTGCCGCCTTTTCCAATAATTCTACCAATAAGGTTATTGTGGGCTAAAATCTTCAATGTAATTTCTCTGAAAACAAAAAAGACAAAATTTATTTATTTATTCATTGCTTTTGACAATTATTACATTGTGTAGCATAGATATTCTAATATTTACAGTACCATACATTACATAGAAGTGTTAAACATATGACAATGTATATAGTTATATCAGTATCTCTATAGATATATATATACTATATACTACTTGGTATAGTATATAAACTACATATATATACTACATATACTATATCAGTTACATATAAGTATATTTAGTTTATTTTCTAAGGACTACCGAAATAAAACAATAGTTAAGGTATGAAAGTAAGGAGAAAGAAGAGCTAGACCAGGAATCAATTTAACTCTAGATCAAGAAGCGTAACCTAATAATATTCAAGTAAAAACAAGAGGCAACACAGCAGTAGCTAAACTATCTCTTTGAACAAATCTTACACCTTTGTTTTAGATGGCTAACTGAAATCACTCTCCAATAACACACATAATCCGTATTTATTATTTGATTTGAAACTCGCTTCTTCACAACATGGCATTTAGCACTGTTTAGTCATATGGATGTTATTTCTGTATTCCATTATTGTTTTGGCCTATTGGGCCAAAACTTCTGAGCATGCGAACGGTTCGCTACTAGCCGCACTAAAAACATATGGGTACCGGTTATTGGCAGTGCTGGGAGTAAGAGTGAGTGATTCACAATGAGTAGCAAGTCAAGGATGTTTTCACAAAAGAAACCAGGTCAATCCTCTCGCCAAGATCCGACCATTTCTGATCGCGCACAGAAGTTTTGGCCAACCTGTGCAGTTTATTAATTTACCATACATGATGCATGGTTTAGATGTTATTTATTTGTATTAACATCTTAAGGTTCATATTTTCCCTCTCAAGATGCTCGAACGAGGACCAGTTAATTATAATGATTCGACAGCAAGGAAGAACGGAGCCTTGTGTAGATTTACGATTGATAAGAAATACATACCCTTTATTCGTATTCGTTGCTTCTTGCTGCATAACCTCCAGGATCTTCTTGCAGGCATTTGTACAATTGTCAGGATTACCGTAGATAGTAATAGCTTTCTCTAATGAGCCTACGTTGTCTTTCCTATGAACGTCCACTCTGAAACAAGAAATTCAACACTATAGCGCACAAAGCAAACATTTCAGAGATTTATGTGAATACGTTTGTACACAACACCTATGATTTGTTTTTTTTTTCTGAATAGATCTATCTATATGTGTGCATTTAAAAATTTTCAACAGAAAAAACTTGGATAGGAAATTTATTTCATCATCTGTTTGAATTTCTTGTCATGATTCTCTCCAGCATTCGATTGCTATGAAGCCAACGTAAATAGTATCTTAGATAATCTAAACAAATCTATGAAGTTGGCGTAGCATTGTCATGTTTGGGTAGTGGCAGTTTTAGTTTTAAAAAGAAGTTATCCTCCTATTAAGCGAGTTGCTATTGAAAATCGCTTGCTGTCTGACACAAACCTTTTTCCAATTATGCCTGAATAAATTAAGATTTAAAAAAAATAATTTTTATGAAAAATTTATATAGGCTAGAATTTATAGACTTTTCCTGGTCCTCAAAATTCACATTTTCTCCAAATCGGCTGGAAAGCCTGGTAGTATTTAACAACCCATAGCTTTGTTATTTTAAAGTACAGTAACCTTTCTCTTCTGCAACAGGTGATTCAAATTAGCCAGATGTTCTTATTAGGGGGCTCTAGTAGAAGTACATGGTGTATAAAAGTATGTCAATAGCACATTCTGTTCAATTTTCCTACATCCTCTTTAAATTTTAAACTCGCTAGTCCATGTAACTAATAACATACCTTGCTCTTGTTTGCTGGGTAATCTGTCGGATGGTAGTTCCCTGGCGACCAATGATGGCCCCGACCATGTCACTCTGCACCAGTATCCTGAGAGGGAAGTCCGTCGGTCTGCCCCCGCCCCCCGCCATGCCAGGGTAGCCACCCGGGGGCCCTCGTGGCCGTGGTCCTCCTCTCCCCCGCCGCTCCATCGCCAACTCCACCTTCAGATTGCTTCCCTCAAACTGACATCCGTTCAACTCGCTGACAGCTCTGCAACAATACAGAATTCTTGCTTGGATCTCGTAGTACGGGTACAATTGTTAAAACACCGATATACCTCCTACTTTTAAAACTAGTAGGGTAGGTGTCAATTAATATGGAATATTGGGAGATATAGGCCTACCATGAAATCACGTAGTATAGTCCTCGCCACCCCAAGTTGAGGCAGCCCAAGGCCGCACGGCTGCTTGTATCTAGTGCAGCCTTTGGCTGCCTCAACTTAGGGTGGCGAGGACTATAGCTACGAGTACAGTAGTATTATTACTGTGCACCTTAGCAGGTAAATGGGTACCTTTTTTGAGAGGTTTTATACGAATCTCTGATAATCGTTCCAATGGAAATAATTGTTCACAATTATATTCCGATTATTCAAACGCTTTCCTCATCCAACCTTGCCGCTGTTGATTTAGGTCGGATAATCAAGAGCCTACTGTTTGTATTTAGCCTATTAATAATTTGTTATATTACTTGATGGAAATTATTACCAGCAAGAAACATATCTGATTTCTCTAGATCTTGTTAGAAAAAATTCACTAACAATGATTATAAGTGCATTTCATGGACTATCTATTTTGCTACTGATTAGCAAACAGAAAAACTAATCTAACCGTTGAGCTTTTTATTTAATTTTTAATATAATTTTAAATAGATTTCATGCTAAAGGTAGTCTGAGAACAAGGACCCCTCTAAACAACCATATTTTTCAACAAAATCTACTTCAGTCCAATAAGTTTGTTCCAAAAATAATTTTCTTGAAATTCCGAGCATCTTAGGATGTACAGTATACACATATAGTTCAAAAATCTGATCAATTACTAATCGATCACTACAATTATTTTAATTAATTGTAAAAAAATATTTTTCGCATACACACAAATTAAAAATAAATTACACTAGGGAACCTGTGCACGAACTGCACATTCTAATAGGGTTAAGACAGTATCTTGAACTTAACTGATGCATACAATCAATATCTCAAATAAAAGCCTTTATTTTAAAGAGTAATTAAGACAAGACATATAAAATAACTATAGTGTTAGCAAAACGGGAGTGCAGATGGAGACCTGTGGGGGTGCGTGCGTTTGTAGGGACTTGACCTGGTCTCCATCGGCACTCCCGTTTTGCAAACACTGTAAAATAAGAATGGAGATACACATCATTGATTGCAGATCAGTCCTAAACTCATTATAATTATGGTTGATTAGTGATTCAGCAGCGTGCTTCAGGTTCATCATTCAATAGCTCACATTTCGCTCAAAGTTCTTAGACCAAAACATAAAGGATAATGTGGACCTTTTCCGTTACTTCACTACCACAGATTAGTATATTAGGTTAGGTTAGGACCTTTTCTGTTAACATAGACCTAACCTAACCTAATATACTAATTAATTATTTGTAGTGAAAGGTTCGATGATGTAATTAGAACTGGTGCATCTTTAATTGAAGTAAGAATTTGAATAAAATCACTCATCCTACACTCATCCTTCACACATATTTGGGTTAAAATACGCACATAGTGGCGTCCCCATCTTAAATAATTGATAATTGATTGATAATTGATAATCTAATTTGTTTTTGGTCGTCTAATACAGTAGATAAGCTAATGATGATGCTTGATAGAAAATCTGAGAATATATGCGATTAATTTAAGACTAAAATCATCAAAATCAGTCAGGTAGAAGAGCCAAACAAATTCAGAAAAGAAAAACCAAATTTAACCTTCATGAGAAGTGTACAGGGAGAAAGTAGCTTTCGTGCCTAACGCAAAATATAAGTCAGATATACGAATGCCGATTCTTGGTGGCAAATCTGTATTTGCAAACCTTTAAATTTAGACAAAAAATTATGAAAATGGGTCAGGTGGAAGAGCCAAACCGACTAGGAAAAGAAAAACCTATACATATTTTATAATAGATTAGAAAATGTTTCAAAATTGTATATAGCCTATACGCATGCATTTAAATCTCAGCATTACTCTGTGGAGCTATATTTTAAATATCTTATACTAATTGAAAAGTGGACTTACTGTTGTGCTTGTTCCTGAGTTTCATAGCTAATCTGGACGACTTGTGGCTGACCTTCTCTTGAATTTAGTTTTTCACACTTTTGAATATTTCCATACGGTATTAACAGATGTTCTAAATCTTCGAATCTCACATGTGGAGGCAAATTACTAACAACGATTTTTGAGTTTGAACTGAAACAGAAAAAAAACTTTCAATTAGATTGTGAATTATCAGGTATTACAAGGTTCTCAGGATTTTAATTCAAAACTACATAATAATAAATATAAGCTACATTAAGTAAATCCAAATGGTTATATATATATATTGTTTTTATTGGCTAGAATTTTAAGATAAAGTGTCTCAGAACTTCTTGTTATGGAGAGGCAATATTTATTTTCAATGAACTGAACAAATTCCACGAGGTTTCAAGTTTCCTGAACAATCAAAATGAACCGAAGATAAACAAAATTTTAACAAGTACAGTGAAATTCAAATTTATTTTTAAATTCCATTAAGGGTTATGACTTAAAATATTTTTCTAGGTTATGTTACCTAGGACAAATAAAAGCAGTTAAAATTAAAATGAACAGATTTTTGTGATTTTGAGAAATCTTCACACAAACACATTTAGATTGAGATTACCTCGTAGAATGCATTTTACCAATTTCTATGAAAAATTATACTTTAAAATGAACAATTTAAGTATAGTCTTGGTTGGCTAGACTGTGGCTAGGTGCACCGGAGACTAAGGTGAATCAGCAGAACAATGCATTGCAGTAGCTACCTCAGCACCTCGCTATGTCTACGGTTACTGCCGAGTCAAGAGACATCGGATTACCTTCCGGCACCCGGCAACTCTACAGCCACATTCACAATACTTTGTGGAACATGCGTACCAACACACCACTACGTAGCCTACGACTAAACAGTATAATACTAGTCAGGTATTAGTGTGTAACCCGAGATAAAACTTTAAGTCAGGTTAAATTCTTCACTTAATATCCAGCTAAAAATTAAGTACGTGAGCTCTTAGGCCCATTTGTTCAAATTTAGTACTTCAGATTTACTTATTTAAAGCAATACCATTAGTGTGGATCCGTTTGTTGAATATTGAACACACATAAATAGTCGAAATAAAACGCAAAACATTTTATATGTGAGTAAATTATAATTCGTCATTAACTTCTTTGAGGATATAGCTAGTTTAAAAAACATAATCTTGTAGTGCAATTCCCGGTTCAAACAGCCGTGGCACCTGAGGGATTAGGAGACCCCATGGAAACCCTTGGAGTCTCCTAATCCCTCAGGTGCCACGGCTGTTTGAACCGGGTATAAGTATGAAAGAATAAGGGATAAAGGGTACAAAACAGTTAAAACGCAGAATTAAATGCAGTGTTTTGTTTGGAAAACCAAATTTTAGAATAAATTAACAATTTTATTAATAAGACCTTTCCAAAACACTTAAGCCATAGTAATCAAACATCTAGGTATATTTAGATAACCACCACCACTACGTAAAAATAACTCCGTTAAAAAAGTAAAATGTACAAAAACAGATTAATGAAGGATTGATCTACACAATAATATTATAAGATAGTATTTAGTACCGGTATCGATTTATTCTTTTTTTAAATATATTTCATGTTAGGGGTAAGTCAAATTTTAAATTATACTGTCGGCGAGGTGAAAAAATGTTATCTTCAGTTGAGAACAATATTTGAATGAATTTTTACTGGACAGATATATCTGTAAGACATGGGCATGAGCCTTTTTTCAATTTAATGTTGTTTTAAAACTAATTAAACATCCTGTTGTCAAATGTAATTTTAATGCACATTTGAAACATGTAAGTAAGGAAACCAACATCCACAACACAAATATTCAAAATAATCAAGCGAGAAAGGGTCATATAAATACAAAACCGAGCGGAAATTAGGATGTCTTTTTTTTTTTTTTTTTTGAATCAACCGTACGAGCAAGTAAATGTATATTAAGAAATTGATTCATTCTACATAAATATACTCGAGCATATTATTATAACTATAAGCTTATAGTTATACAACATGGTACTTTCGAATGAGTTGGTTTAGGTCAGTCATATCCGTTCAACGTACTATACTCAACTTCCTAACACACATTTAATAATTACTACTGTACGCCAATAACTACTTTAACACAATCGAGCTATCTGTATTGCTACCATGCCAGCTGTAGCACTGGGCGAGTTATTGACAAGCGAGGCAGTGCAGGTTATGAAAAATCTAAATGTTAACAAATTTCAAGTCTGCAACAGCTTGGAGAGTTAAATAGATAAAATTTGTAAATGGGGTACAGACCTGCGATTAATGAAAGTTTGCAAACTTCTCTGCACCCTAAAAAGAAAATCTCCCGTCAGTGATATTTGAGGGACAATGAGGTAAACCATGCATAACTAAAGAAACAAGATATTTATAATATGGTTATGACATACAGATTATTGTATAGTTATTGCTGGACAGACTAAGTAATTTTTTGTTTCATTGACAAACATTTGAGTGCCTTAATGAAAGGGCCTTGACCTTAATACAATCTCTGAATTTGAACACCAAACTCATTTTTCTGGACCTTTCACACAATCTGTAAAAGTTAACCATACAGCTTAGTTATCAATACACAGTAGCAAATTGTGTGTGTAGAATATCCTTCATTCTATGACTACATACTTTAGTTAGTGTACATTTTACCTGGAGTGTAATATAACGTTTCTGATTAAAAATGTCATTTAGTAGATTGGGTGGATTTCAACGGCGTCAACAAGAAATACAGGTTCTTTTCCGTTAATTCACTACCGGTACCACTACTTTTTAATTGTGCAATTCCGATATTTTTAACTTACCCTAGTCTATATATATATATTATAAAATGAAACTGTTCTTAAATAACCTAACCAACCAAACTTGCTGATTATGAAAACAATTCTTGTAGTGAATAAAGGGAATCAGAATTTAAAAAAAAAGTAATGGTAATGGTTTATTAACCATTAGTAGTTTTCAGTCATTAACGGAAAATTACCGAAATATTTCACATTAAACAAGTTTTTAAAAGTCAATAGTTACAAAAACATTAAAAAAACACTTTTACAGTAGATACTTTTAACGTAGAGCACACTACAGAGGTTATTAGACAAAAAGGATGAAGATTAGAGTATGTAAGAATGGAGTCTCATTTTCAGATCAATGAAGCACAGTTGTATTCAATGCTAAACCAACAATAAGTCATTTTTCAAGTTTATTTCACACTGCAGAGGCCTATCATTATCAGCAGTTTAGTGATATATTGACTGTTAGGCGCCTGTTATCACTATCTCTCACTAGTGATAAGTCTGGCTGTACCATCTACCCAGCTTGGTCATACCACATGTAACTTTTTTGTTCCGTTAGAAAATTATCTTTGATAGTTTTGATGCTTCATAAACCGCATCAATAATGTCAGGACAAACAAAAAACAGATAGATCAGGACAGCGTCTAAGGTCAAAAATATCAAAATACGTACTGTCACAAAATTGAAATCTTTTGAGAGAGACTTGTGAATTTAAACATTCCAGACGAATCTCTCAGTCAAGACCATTTACAGCAAAAATGTAATTCCACAAAACTGTCACGTCGACAGAAATTGCTACAATAAAACAGATTTCATCGGCGTATTACACAACTTCACCTGACTAAGAAAGGTATAAAGGATTGCATTGAAATAAAGGCTTTCCTATAGTAGGTAATCATATTCTACCAGA
This sequence comes from Macrosteles quadrilineatus, assembly GCF_028750875.1. NCBI lineage: Eukaryota > Metazoa > Arthropoda > Insecta > Hemiptera > Cicadellidae > Macrosteles > Macrosteles quadrilineatus. The sequence continues at coordinate 41,202,867 of NW_026542597.1, forward strand.
AAGTCCATTTTTAAACTCTTACACAATACACGCTGCTAAACTGAGGAATTCACAACTGAACAAACGTGGGGTCTGTTAATTCATTATGCAGTGTAGCGCCATCGAACACTGACGCGGACAGTAGCGGTCCCTACTAGAGTCTAGACATCATTAAAACTGTTTTAAAAATAGTGCTGGCCGGCGCCCCAAGCGCTGCACCGATGCACTTTTTACATTTCCGCCTCAGGTTCAAAGAACTCTGGTTTTATTGCACGCCACCAGCCCCCCCTCCTACTACGCGGCGCGTATTGACTTATTTATCAACGGGAAGTGATAAGCGATCCACTGCCGGCGCTGGTTGAGAACTACGACTCCACGAGTAGGAAATGCATCTTGACATAACAGAACAGGGAACAGAAAATTTGTCAATTACTTCAATTATGACTATCCATGACCTTTTACCACTAATTTCCATGACTCACGAATTAAATCGAAAATTATAATATAACATACAAACACTAATAATACTACCTAGACAATTATTTAACAGAAAATACTGAAATATGTATTAACAGATATCAATGGGGTAATACATTTTGCAAAAATATGGTATTCAAAATAAGGAAGAAAAAAACCAAGCCTACTTTGTCCCTATAGCCACAGAAAACATACTACCCTACTATATGTTTTCTGTGCTATAAGCTGGCCAAGTCCTCTCTCTACTTTATTTTTTTTTCTTTCCTATATACTTTTATAGTATATATGAACGATTTCCATGACTATCCCTGACTTTACAGAGCGGGGACACCCTGCGTAATATGTGATTATTTTGTCTTCGGCGCGGTGATTAAAACCCCTATCAAGATTAATTTGATTACAATCACAACTTTCGCGATACTTGAAGAGAGCTATTGCAATAAAAAAATTGAGAACATTGGTTTTAGTTATATTACAACTATATTATACGCTGTAGGCCTAATAACTCGAGAACAGAAAATCACACAATTTACCACAACTTCGCAAATTGGGAACACTAATTTGTTACGTCATGCTCAAGAATGGAGCGTTTCCACGTTGAAAAAATTGCCCCTTGGGTGGTAAGAGCCTTATTAAATTACTTGCTACATCCTTGGAAAATATTCTAAAAAGGGTTTATAGCACATTTCTATAATTTGTTTGATGAAACTCGGGCATTCAAAATCTGCGTGAGCAAACAAATTGCATCAACGAGACATCGTTAATTTATTGTTCCTTAATTATAACTCGAAACTAAAAAAGAGTACTTTTTCAGTATAACAATATTTTTTCAGCTAAACAAAATGTAGACAGTCCATCTAAAAAAATATTTAATACAAACATTTTTGGCTTAGGCCTAATTATCGGTTTACCCTATCAACCCAATTTGTTGCAAAAGATGTCAGCACATCTTTGTCAGCACAAACATGTCAGCACTAGTATGTTTTCTGTGGCACTACGTCGATAATACCGTCTCAGCTCCCAAAAACCACTAAGGCCCCGGGTACGATACGAGCGGCGAGCGGCATGAGCGGCGAGCGGTGAGCGGCATGAGCGGCGAGCGGCATGAGCGGCGAGCGGTGAGCGGTGAGCGGTGAGCGGCGAGTGGCGCCGCTCATGATTCCAAGTCAAAACCGATTTTCGCGGAAACGCCGCTCGCCGCTCAGGTGAGTCATGCTTCAGTTCGGCCTAAAATGACAGGGAAACAGCAGCAAACATGCGATACGGGTCGATACGTGAGGTGCAGTTCAGGGAATGTTTGTGGAATGACCATCACGGATGTTTTAAAACACTTCAGTCACCAGAAAATTATGGGAAAAAATTAGGGTTAAGGTTTTTCTAAAAACTAAGTTTTTCTTTAAAGGCGAACAATTGTCAGGTAGCAACAAAAGTTGCAATACGTCTTGCAGGTAAGCATAGTTTACCATTTTATACTAAACTGACTCATAAAACTGGGGAAATTTTATGAGCGTTATAAATGTGCCGCTTGTATCGTAGCCACCCCCGCCGCTTAGGCCCCGTTTATGCACCAAGAGCGGGAGCGGGGCGATAGCGGGCCGGCTCCCGCGGTGAATGGGTCTGTTTATGCACGAAGAGCGATAGCGGTAGCGGTTGGTTAAAGGAGAATGGAAGGGGGATACAGTCTTGCCAACTCAAACTCTGCCAAATAATTAACTCAACTATTTGTCCTAAGTGCACGTGCGCGTGGGTCAAGTTGGCAACCCTGGCTGCAACCGCTCCCGCTCCCGCCGTGCATAAACAGTCCCATTTGACTCAATGTAGTTGAAAACCGCTCTATTCCAGGCAACCGCTGCGATTTCTAACTACACAGCGGGCGAATTAGAAACGGGAGGTCAACCGCTATCGCTATCGCTCTTGGTGCATAAACAGCCCCATTTAACTCAATGGTGTTAGAAATCGCTCCCGCTGTCGCTACCGCTACCGCACTTGGTGCATAAACGGGGCCTTACGTGCCGCTCAGGTTGCCGCTCGCCGCTCGTATCGTACCCGAGGCCTAAAAAGCTATTTTTCACATTTTTATTTCTTAATAATCGTACAGTATTGATACTATCTACGTATCTACGACTAGTTGCATGTATGCAGTTACAGTACTCAGTATTCCCCCACTCTACAGGTTGTGTGTGTGTGTGTGCGTGGGAGAGGGGGGGGGGGTCGCTGGGCGCGGCGTTGCTAGGGTTTCCTCAACTGAGTGAACAGCAAATGTGGGCCAAGCAGGGTTGGGACGTTAACTCACCCCTCACTTTGTACACGTGGCCTTGCCCCCCACCACCCTCTCACCCTCACAACACAAATTACTTCCCCTCCATGTCGATATGAGCCTCTCGTCTACCTTTACCTTTTCAGCGTCTACCTTCAGTGAAACAGATTTTGATCAGAATTCGGCTACAATTTTATCAGACGGACACAAATACTGTAAGGTGAAAATGATTTTAAACCCATAACAAAACTACATTGTTCTGAACATACTAAAAACGCTCGTGTGAAAAAAAGCTGTATCTGGTTCAATTAATTAATGCTGTTGGACAACTAACTATTATCTCAAACTAAAGAAGTTGGACTAGCTGTAACTAATGTTTATTACAAGAAGAACATAGTTGAAATTATATATTCTATCTAGGTTTTCTTTACTGAGAATGTTGGCATTTGGCGTACATGAAATAGCCCTTTCAGCCTTGGATAAAGGATTCATTGGGTTTGACCTGTCGTTTGGCAAAGTTCAAATATACATTCATTTCCATCTTGAAACTGTTTACAACCTTAACCTTAATGGAATTTCCAGTTTAATAACATGTCAAAAGCAGTAGATAAGGCGAGGCAAAAATGTTTATCTTCTCTTAATATTAATCAAAGCCCCCATTCACAAACCACCAACCCCAAAATTTTATATTGATGTTCGTTTGTCCATAACGCCACAAAGGTTTTAGTCGGCGATTCATCGATTCACAAAACGCGGAACCAACTAACACAAAAACCAAACTGGTTTATTTGTCAATAAAAGGCCTTATTATTAATCTTTTCACTTCCGGGGTCCGGTGTAAGGGTGGTAAGGGTGAGGGGAGAGATGGGGACAAACCCTTGCACTACAATGTTACAAGTAACTATCACAAGACACGCGCGGCAAGACCATTGTAACTCCACGTGGGTCACAGGGTAGTGAGAATACAAATATTACAAAGGTTGTCGAAAGAGGTAAAGTAGTGATAATCAAACTTCAATTTATCGTTACACTCATCGCGTTAATTGCCAAATACCGTGAGGATTAAGTTCACAACCTTTATAGCAGACCAAAATGAACAATATTGAAATAACATTCAAGGGTGTGTTTTAATAGCAGCAATGACCATAAAAATTATATTTCAATTAAATGTTAAATGAAATAGTGCAAATAATGGCTTTTAAATCAGCTAAGCAGCAAGGGCCATAAAAATGACATTACAATTTTAATGTTTCATTCAGAAAGTTAATTATTAGACACATAAAAGTACAAGCTACATAAAAGTGCAAAGTGTGAGTATTATGGCTGCCAGAGATGTCAGTTTATGAGTACAGCATGTAAGGTTGCAATTGTCTTAGTGATCAAATTAGATCACAGTGAATAAAATATTAGGTTCTTTAACAGAGAAAAGCCTTTTGGTACTAGCAGCAAGGGCCATAAAAAGGTGGGACTTTTTACATTAAATTCTGTATTCCATATAATGTTTTGGAACAAAATTATCACAAATAACAAAATAAACAACATTCAACAATCATTAAACTCAACAATTCTTTCAAATTGCCTACTTCAACATCTCACTGAGTGGATTCGGTTTATACTGAGATTAATTAAAGAATCATTAAATTAATTAATTAAAGAATTAATTAAAGAATCATACATGGGAAGCGTTTGGCTGGTTTGGCTGATTCAAAAAGTACTGTATTTATATTCCTGCTTTTTAAGACCCAAAAGGGACACAACGAACCCATAAAAATAGAATTAAGGGTGGAAAAATTTAAACCTTGATGTCTTATGTAGTTGGGATATAATAATTTCATAATATTTATAGCTCTGTTATTTGGCTTGTTCAGTTGATGATTTTTGATGATATACTACCTAAGTTACAACAGTATTAGTGGTTATTCCAAATGTTTGTAAAAGAAACATTCAAAATCCCAGGCCTCATTACAAACTAGCTACCTTTAATTAAAGAATAATTAGCCCAACAAACCTTGAGAAACATTTTTTATCTAGTTCAACGAACTGTAATTTTATTGGTCCATTTTTTCATAAAAAAACTTGTCTCTATCCAACAGAATACAACAATTTATGCCATTTTAAGAAATGCATTTGAACAAGAGCGAGTTCAAAGATTTTATCCTATAGAACTTAGATTCTCCTTTATTAACAAAAACCTATACACCAAAATGAATGTTTTAGTAAATTCCCTAATGACAATATAGTTCTTTTATTCAATAAAACCTATGTATCATAAATAGTTCTGAAACAATAACAAATACAGCTTTCGAACATAAGTAAAACTAAGACTAAGAAAACATCTTTTTTATCCATGCAACATTTAGTTAATGAGATCCCAGAGATTTCTAAAACTACAGAGCCCTACTTAAAAATTACATTCGATGATAGAACCTCTATTCCACATTCTTTGCAGTTATGGGTTTTATGGTTACCATCCTGCTACAAACATAATTGGAATCATTCATGCTTAATATCTTCATCATCATGGGTTGCACTAACTGTTCTGGGGAGCCTCGTGAAAGCTCCAAAGACATTTTACTGGGTTTTCGATATTTACACATTTAGAAATTCATATTATGACTGAAGGAGGCATTCTTTGTTAACTAAACATTTATAAACAATTTACTGCTATTTCAATTTGTTATAAGACCTGTAATGGTTTGTCTATTTTTTTCTATTCGATGGGTTTCGATAGGTTTAAGATAGTCCATGTTTTTAGTTCGCTTAAAAACCTTTTACCAACTCAGCACCCTGTGCAGGCCGGGCCTACTTCTTGCACAGCCATCAGGCTATACTGTTTCAGATTAATAAAATTTAAATGTTGGTTATAAAAAGTAACGTTAATTAAGAACCAGCAAACGTTTTAAACTAAATTAGTTTAAAAGTTTTTAACTACTGTAACTTACTTTAAACTAAATACACTGATAGCTAGTAACAACTCATTATTGGGTGAGGCTGTGAAATAACAAGCAGCAATGTTGTTCACAAATTTATCAATAAGATCAATCAAATTTAAAAAAAATTGATGTTAAACAAGCAGACTACCAGCAAATCCTACCGAATAGACTGCTGTCGAGTAACAATCAATGTTAACAAGTTTTAGGCTTGGCACTTCATTGTTTGACATGGTGTAACAATACACTGTTTCCAATCCAACAATCGTCAGTATGTGGGATCCTGCCAAAACATTCTCACTAGCGAACAACACTGAGTTTTCAACAGCAAAAGTAAAATAAGGACTCCAAGTTCAAGGCAAAAGAATAACAATAATCATAGGTACTGGAGGTGAAATAAACTCAAGTTGTGAGTTTAAAAACATTTGTCAGTGACGCGGCATGAATTCATCAACGACAATGCAAGATCTACCTTACAACAGTAATATGTTGAAACCAACAATTATTTTCTATACCTTTGTTTATCTCAATATTCTACAATTCAGTAAGCACAATAAATGACTAATGGTATGCCTGATTATAGGATACCATTATAGCTATGAACAAAAAAATATCATAAACCAAAATATTTAATCATCTCAAAATTTAAACATTACCAGTAGACTATTTATGAAAACTAATGTTCTATCAGTGCAATATTTAAGAACAAAATACTATGTCACCCTTCTTTTTCTAATAAAACCTACTTGGACAAATAACTACGACACTAAATAAAAAAAAAAACTACCTTACATAGAAACTCATGCAAGATTTTTGCTTTTTGAGGAAAACATAAACTGTAGGTCATAAATTACAATTATATCGACTCACTTTTTACAATGTAATACATCTATGCAAAATTATTAAAAAGGAACTCTCTTGAAAAGAATGGGTTCGGTCCTTTCTTACGTAGACAACAACTGTACCTACACTGAAAACTTAATTAGTGTTCCTAGTAGGTTTGAACAAAAAATTTGTTTCTATGCACTCAATCCTTACTTGTAACAGCTTACTCCCAGATCAATGTTTATATATCTACCATCCACACCTGTCCATAAAAACTAAGCAACCTTTTAACAAAATATTTAGTCTGAAAGATTAAGTACCTAGAAGGAGGTAACAATTAGCCAAGTCTTCAAGTAAACTTTTCATTTATATCTCATTCCCTTACCCTTCAGTCTTGGTAAGATCTTCTCGTTCAGATCTTCCACGATTTCCAGGGCTAGTGGTAGCAGATTGCCTGGAATCACATTATACTCATTGGATTTTTGGCTCGCTGATTTTGGAAGGGATAAAATAATTTTAACAGGGTCCTGATCTGTCAAAATGTGTGATCTGAGTCTTAAACAAACATATTTGAAAATTTCTGTTGTAGACGAACAACAACATAGTCAAATAATACAACACTACCCTTACTGTAACAAGACTGACCAAAAAGCAGCCTAATATCTTGCAGGACGCAGAAGAAACAAAACTAAGAAAGCCTAAAAATGTAGTTTATTTATAGCTTGTTAAACCGTTTATATTTTGACCATAAGCTCAAGATCCTTCAACCCTAGGTAGGGCCTAATTGCAAAACATAATAAATAGAACCACCCCCCAAATAATATTACCTATCTGACTTTACAAAAAAATTGAAGAAAATAGGAGCAAAACACGGCTGAATTAGATACACCACGGGAATTACTCGACAGAGTGATATCCTACTAACGCACCATAATAATCTGCCTGAGCCTCTTCAGGCAGACAGCCTTTCTCTTCCTCTTTTTAAGTCAAAAATTTATAACTGGCTTGCAGCTAACCCATTCTACTCAGTTAAGGACTTCATGAAATATAAAATTAAAGCGGAATCTTTCATACTATAAATTAAGAATTCTCAATCGTTATTCTCATTCTTTGTTATGGTACCTATAGATATGAACATGTTTAGTAATAATATTTTATTTATGTAATTTGTTAATGCTTATTCCATGTACAACTTGGTCAATGGCAATAAACTTTCTTATTCTTATACAGCCAAATCTACGCATCTGTGGCTGCTAAATCCTAGTCTAAGCTTCGCCTCAGTCTAAGTTGGAGACATTGCTGTTAAGTTATCACTTTGACAATATTATTTTTAATTTCTCTTCAAAAGTTCTTCTCGATTCTGTAAAATTTACGAAACAAGATTCTAAACTTTATAGGCCCAGTTTGGATCTGGTTACCAACGGTGGTTGTAGTATAAATTAGTACGACAAAATACACAGCATATGACTATACTTTTACTGTTAAGATGACGTCAATTTATCTAAAAAATCTAAATAAATTTTCCTAAAAGTTTATCTAGTTCAAATAATGGATATCGCATAGTGCTTAAGTAAGGACTGAGCTAAAGCAATAATTTATATAGCCTATTTTACAGAATTTATTTTATCATAAAGCGTATCATAAAGTGGTACCCACAACCATTTTTCATTATCAATTACTGTACCTCTCGCCTTAGCCTTCCTAGTTATTTAACTCATAAACACAACAGAACCAAAATAAGCTTTTTAAAAAAATAAAAATTCAATGAAAACTTTATATAAAGGATTGCGCCATTTGTAGTCCATTCAGTACTTGGAAATATGTTCCCACCACAATTAACCCTATTTCCCCACCATTGTTGAAGAGGCTGTCAGGGGTACAGTTCCACCTAAAACCTACGCTAACTTATATTGACGGATGCCATTTTAATTCTATATAAATATCGACTTCACAATTTCATTCTATATGGATAATGATTTCCTGTTGTTACGAGTCTCCTCTCCTCAACTTTTAAGAAGAGGGCTGCCACTCTTTTAAAGTGTGCTGGGACATATACATATGTTAGGTTAATTTTTATTAGTTTACCTTCTTATGACAATGACAAACAAAATATCATTTACAAAATGTGGTCTTTTTATATTTAGGTCCTAAACTCATTAAAACTATAAACTAAGTTAAGCCAAACTGAACTTAACTTACCGTACTACTCTAGCCTAACCGCCGCAGAACAGTGTAAAAGACCCATAGAAGTTCATATTCCGTATTCGATACATACGAGAGATTATCTGTGAAAACGATAGATTTAGGCCTAGCGTATTGAACTAATATTTCATGTAATAATATATTGTAGGTTCACTGCCGAAGTGTACCCGCTGTGGGTTCTAGTTCCGCAGAGAATCCACAATACAAAATCAGATAGAATATTATTTTAATATATAGGCCTACCGTACCTTTAAAGTATAATTTGAATCCGATCAATTATTTTTATATGTAGGTAATATATAGGGTTATTAAGAAAGAATGGCGCAAACCATAACGGATGGTACATCTGTTTCCGTGATTTCAAACAGCTGATTGTTTGTTACACAAATGGAAAAGATGTGTTTATAAGTTTTTTTTTGACAAGGTTATGTTTTGTCCCAGTTGGTTAGTTGAGTACCACGAAGCCTGCCCAAATGGGTAACTACAAAATCAAGAAAAGGCTTTTATGTTTTACAATTTGCTTGTACTAATGCTATTGTTGGTGTTCAGTGGAACTTTCAGACCAAATTTAGGAGGGAGGCAGCTGATCAGAACTGCATAGCCTTTTGGAAGAGGAAATTCAAGACCACAAGTTTAAATTATTATAGGCTACTAAGATGTCTGGGTGCCGGGAAGAGTTTGGGCTTACCTAAGTTAAGACCTTGCCAGACGCTGTGGAGAGAATCAAAGCTAAGTTTGATTGAAATCACAAAACCTCGACAATCAAAGCTGCTAGGGTACTTCACATACCGGTACCACAGTCTACGGTTTTACGCAAGTGTTTGAGACGAAACCCGTACAAACTGCAGTTATTACAAGCATTGAAACTTACTGACAATGCAAAACAAATACATTTTAGTCATGATAGCTTCAGTTCTTGTTGATATTCTTCGATTTTGTTGACAGGCTTTGTCTGGTACTCAACCAAGCAAATGACACAAAATATACCTTAAGTAAAAACATACTTATACACACACCCTTTCCAATAAGCTATTTGAAATCACGGAAACAGAAGTACCGTATCGACCGTTTAGTTTTACGCCATTCTGTAATAACCCTGTATATACCGTAATACCGTAGCGATTTATTTATTGAATATGAATATTTTTAGCTAGGCCTATCTCTATAGGAGATTTTCAAGAAGACTCTTCTAACTTACACTGTTCTGCTGCAGTAACGCAGGCCTATGGTTAGTTCAGTTTATTTAATTAAGATTTATGGATAGGATAATTTATGATTAAAAACAGATTCCATGATATAAAGCTTAGGCCTACCTATTGTAACTTGCATAATTTTTTACACAAAGGCAATTTGTATTGTTTGTGTCCTGTTTCCATGAGCATAGAAATGGGAAATTTTCTAAATGGTAGCCTAGCCCACCTTGTTTGTCTTTAACTTAACTGATTTACTGGATATAACAAAAAAGTCGTAGGCCTACTGTAAAAGTGGCAGGCGGCCCTCTTTTTGAAAAGACCCATAACTTTTCAGAAAATCAAATTTACCATTCATTAAGTTTTTGGTGATTGAATGAAATATTTTTAAAAATTTTCCATATCAAACTACCATCCTATATGATAATAAATCGTATGTTCTCTGCGGAACTTATGTTAATCCATGTTTACTGTAATTTGTTATAACATAATACAGTACGTTAAGCCTAGATTCTAATCCTAATGATAAAAGAAGGTGAAGAATTGACTGAGACGGTGGAGTCGTCCTGTAATCCAGCTACTAGGAGGTCACGGATTGTAATCTTTATAGGCATGCACTGTGGATGTGATGTTCCCTGGTGTGGATTAATGTACGCACTACAGTAGTTAGAACTACCACTATCCGCAGTAGGCTACTATCCTGATAATTAGACCAATTTGTTAATTACAAGGAAAAATTTGGTTTGGATTGTGTTATAAAACTGCAGGTCCCTTAGTTGCCATTGGCTGTATGGGCAATTAATTAACAGCTGTGTCTAGGTAACATGTCGGCCTTAATCACTAACAAGACAACAAGATCACGCCACTCATCCTCCACTCATATTTGGGTTAAAATATGCACATAGAGGTGTCCCCATCTTAAATAATTGAAGCTGTCTTTCCTCCAAGCTGGGTTAAATTAGTTGTTGTTAAAGGTCTAAATCACACACATCAGCTCTGCCACGTCACAGTTCAGTCACATCAGTTAAACTAGTGAGTTTATGTCACAGTCAGAACATACAAGTACCTTATTTTTCAATGGATTTTCTTTCGCACTATCTAGGTAGGTACACTCATCCGGCACAGTTCTGAAGCAGGTCAGTCAGTCAATTTGACGGTGTCCATCAGTCGGTATCAGATTTCTTCCATCGATATTATTTTAAGATTGTTCAGACACCTGACAGTCATGCGATGTAGACCGATGTGTTTGACAATAACTGTGTTTAGGCCTATATTTAAAGTACCGCACCTAGGCCTAAGTTAAGTTAAGTTACTGTTTGTAACAATCATCAAGGATGATGACAGTTTGATGGAATATAATGTTCTAATAAAAGAATTCTAACAGTAACATCACTTTAAATAAAGTGACAGAAGACTGACTCAAATGACAGACAGTTGACCGAGGAGTTGTGGAGACAACCGAGGCTGAACTGTGGCGTAAACTTAACTATGACTGGACTGATGAATATGAATCGACATTAAGTTTACGTAATTGGGTACAGTTTCTTAACTGGGCTATGCTAATATCGATTGAAACTATCGATTCGATTAGTAAACCTTCATGCGATTTTTTCGCCATCAGCAAGTTTGGTTGGTTAGGTTAGGTTATGATGGTTTAATTTTATAATAGATATATTCAAAAATATCAATTATTAATCAATATTTTCAATTCAATAGTTTCAATCGATATTAGCATAAGTAACTTAGCCCAGTTAAGTTAAGAAACTGTACCCTCTAAAATCAATAATAGCCCAAGTTAAATGGTTTGGTAGGCCTTAGAAAAAAAATCCTGTGAAGTACCATAACCTACCGAAATTTTTAGGTTAGATTTCGTAAAGATACCTAACTTATTCTCATGTCTGAGCCTGAGTCTTTTAATTGTGGGGCTAGACATTGAGATAATTTATCTATATAACAACCAGGACACCACAAATAGGCTAAATAAGTACACAGAAGGATTAATGCCAATTCATATTCAGTTCAGCCATGATGCAAAGAATTGAGTTTTTATAGCCTAGTAGGTCTAATAAATAACCTTATTTGGACTAGGTACCTAACTTATGGGTAACAATTCTTAAGTATATTTAAATCAAATACTCACTGACAACAGCTTAGTGGTATCGTAGGTTAAGTGGTTAATAGGTTAACCAAAACAGAAAAAGTTAAAAAAAACACGATTTTTTAATAACGATCAAGAAAAAGCTGGGCGTTGCCTTGAATAACCACACACGTCACAAGTTCTCAAACAAGATAAGAGCAATTCAGAACTTGAGTTGAAAAATAACAAATAACAAACATTGATACTACTTATCAGGTACACATTAAAATAACAATAAAAACACCAATTTTGAATAGGCCTACACTGTAATAACAACGCCCTACATTTTTTAACGTCCGAGTTAATATGGAAGAAACACAGGTTTAGACGGAAAAGAGTACAAAAAGTAAAACCAGTTTTGGGCCAGCCACGCACAGGCCTATGCCGGCCGGCAACACTGCTGCCAACGTAACAAAATGAATTTGTCGTGCTCTCCTACAAAAACTGTCGTACTTTTTCTGGCGTCAGTTCAGAGATGCCAACATAACAACAACTAAATGTTAAATTGTAAAAATATGGATCAACAAGACATTGATTGGTGTAAAAGACGATGGATTTATGGTTTATAAGGAATAAGATGCATTACCGGTAGGTACCTACCTAATTTATGTGTAAGACGACAACAAGTATTTATTATTAATATACTCCGGCAACAATTCTTTCATTATAACGGTTTCATTCAACTACACCGCACGTGTAATTAGTTTGATTACAAAATAAACAAACTTTCCAGTGTTATTTCAAAAGTTTATAAAATTTTTATAATACGAAAATTACAAGCATGAAAACTGTTTTAACTACTAAATAACCAAAGTAAAATATAGTTTGTTCAAGATCCACAGCATGTTGGAAGAATAAAATTGAAGTCGTCAAAGTTTATTTGTCACTTTCACTTAGATCCAGTTCGGTTCATTTGACAAAAATTTAAAAAAAATATATATACGAACACTGCCGAGTACATTAATTATCAAAACGTGCGAATCTCAAGCACACTCTTATTTTAGTGAGTTATCAAAGCTATTTTTTTTTTCATACATAATATTATTGTTAATTAATTACTACTACTACTTAACACGAACGTGTGAACAACTACATGTTACAATATTTATGTTGCACACCCTCGAAGGTTATTTTTTATTTATTTATTTCCCTGAAGACGTATCCCCTATACATAAAAAAGAAAATACAGAGGCAGTAAGAAAGGAAAATACACCCGCCGTAGCAAACCTGCAGACTAAGCGAATTCCCATTTGTATGATTGGATTCAAACTAACATATCTTCTTTAAAATATCACATTTATTTTCTATTTAAATAGAATTAGTTTAACGAGTACTTAGGTTTGCTGCAACATAAAGGGTAAAAAAAATGTTTTTCGTAAAATGTGAATGGTGTAATAAAAATAAAGCATTTTACAAATGTTATCTAAATATATTCATAAACAAGCAAACTACAATAGTTGTTTACTTATACTGTACCGGTACTCCATAAAAATAACATAAGAATTTCATAAGAACATAAGACATTTTTTTTTTAATTTTCTTCATAAATATTAGGCCCATAACAACGCTTTAATATACTTAATTGTTTGTTTGTTTTTTTAGCTCTACAAAATGGTTTGGGAATAAATTGCAAAATTTTTTGTTTTAGGGTCAAAAATGGGGAAACAATTTTTTGCCCCATAAACCCCCGTTCCCATAGTCCAATCATGCTGGTTCGCGAATATTGAACGGAAGTGTTTTTGCATCTTGGGGCCTCAAAAAGAAAAATTAAATTGGTCCCGTGTCTTGGTCTTACCACGAGGCTTACGGTAATAGCTTATTCCCTGTATGGAAATTACAAGAAAACCAGCGATAGGGGATTTAAAGGGGAAATAATAAATATTTACAATATTATAAGGACAATGTAGTAGTATAACAAATTTGGTAGGCTAAATCAATAGTATTAATAGTGCGTACAAGAAGGGTGAGATCAAAACAAATACAATATGGAACTGTGTAATATTTAGAATTGTTAAAACAACAATACTCCCGCCGCAGCAAGCCTGCAGACGAAGCAAATTTACATTTGCATGAATTATTGACTTGAAATTAAATCTATTTAAATAACATTAGTTTTAACGAGTCAAGTACCTAGGATTGCTGCTACCGGGGGGGGGGGGGTAATGAAGTGGTTTTTAGTAAAAAAGCTTAGCGTAAAATAAAATAGATTTGCCAAGTTTGATCAGTATATATCCATAAACAAGCGACTAAAAGAGTTTACTTATTCTCCATAAGAATAACACGGAAATTTGAATATTTTTTAATTTCTCCGTAACTATTAGGCGCATAATAACGCTTCAATATACTAAATTATTTGTTTTTTAAGCTTTCAAAATGGTCTAGAAAGAAATTGGAAAATTTATTTTTTGAGGGTAAAAAACGGGAAATATTTTTTTTTTTTACTCCATAAATCCCCACATAAACCCTGTTCTAATTGCCCTATCATGCTTATTTTTAATTGTGTCAATCTATGACTATTCTAATTTCGAATCATAATAACACTTTCGTTTGTGGAGTAACCTACAGTATTAATGAAATTATTGTATACAAAAAGTAAAAAAAAACTACTAATTTGACCCAACCAAATAATAAAATAGCATTATTATTTAATTCAATTGTATCACAATTTTGTATGAAATCTAATAACAGTCCACCGCTGATTGATAATATCAATTAATATGGATATATCGATTTTAAATCGTTTAATCGTCGTATTTCAAAGTTCTGCAGTTGATTGTTACTCATTCAATGAATCGAATTTCGACTTCTAAAACTGAGTAAGAGATAACTGCAACTTCACTTTGGGAAAATTTCGGAAACATAATTTAAATTTTAGATTAAACATAAAAATGCAATTGGAAGTTCAAAGTTTGTGTAGAAAGCCGACGAGACTGAGACGATGACGTATATCCGTCCTGGACGACCTACAATGACGTGGACGAGTCATGTGATGAATACCCGGAATTTTACATACTCACTACTGTACTGCGAAACACTTACAGTTAACGGTATGAGTAGTTTTAGTCCTCGGAACTCCTAAATTTGTCACTGATTTTAATCATTATGATTTCGTTGGATAAAGTTGTACGCGACCAAGTGTATTCTATTAAAATTTAAAAAGTGTACCTCGTAGAGATTCGCACCATCTGTCCCAGAGATTATGCCTGGGGGTGATATTATTTAGCGAGTCCAAATTCTTTATTGTTCATTTTATTGTGTATACAGTTTATTTCACCGACTATAGTGGATTACTTGTGATTTAAGGTGAACTAAATGTGCTTTACTCGTTAAAATAAAACGCTTTAGGCTTGTAAAACATACAAATTATTAAACTAGGTAAAAACTCAATTATCTTACCCTCCAAGTAAGCCTGGAGTTGATGCGTGTTTTTAGCGAATTTTCCATAGGGAATAAGCTATTGCCGTAGTATTCATGGTAAGACCTTAACCGGGACCGATTTACTTTTTCGTGTTGAGGTCCCTGGATGACAAAAACACCATGCAAAAAGTAGTTTTCTAAGTTATAAGTTGATGTAAAAGGTTTGAGTTTTCTAATGGGTTTAGTTAAAAATATGTTAATCCGTTTCCAGACTTTTTTGTCACCCTGATTATGTGTGTGTGACCGTTAGCACGATATATTGAACAAAAATGATCCGATTTTGATTAAATTTAGTATGAAAGTGTAAATCTAGATCTATTCTAACGAGTTCGCGAACCAGCATGATCGGACCATGATAACGAGGTTTTACGGGGTGGTTTATGAGGTAAAAAATGTGTTTTTTATCCTCAAAACACAAAATTTCCCAATTTCTCTCTAGAAATGTTTAAAGAGCTTAAAAAAACAAATACTTTAGTATATCAAAGTGTTTTTGTACTGTTATTGGTAACGGAAAAAATAAAAAAATTGTAAATTTAAAACTCCCATGTTATTCTTATGGAGAATATTGTAAAATGTCGCAATTTGCTTGTTTATGGATAGATTTTGATCAAACTTGGCAAATTTATTTATTTGATACTAAGCTAATAATATTTTACTAAAAAACAAACTTTATTACTTAGTTTCCTTGTAGCGTTAAAAGTACTCGTTAAACCTAATGTTATTTAAATAGATTTGATTAAAAATCAATTCAGACAAATGGAAATTCGCTTAGTCGGCAGGTTTGCTGCGGCGGGGTATTTTAATTTTATCTCCAAAACATTAAAAAAATGTTTTCTCATTGTTACTATTACTTCCTTATTTATGAATTTTAATGTCTTTATATGTATAGGCTATTATTTATCTTACGCTTGTAACAGCGATCTACATTTGCATGTATTGTTTTTTATCATTGTATTTGATTGCATGTTGCCTGACAAGATCAATTGCACAGTTTTGTTTAAAGAATCTGAATCTGTATATTTACCATAGCTCAAAGGTTTGTTTAGAGTAAAAGTATTAACATATCGAGTAGTGCCGAAAGACAGCTTCTACATTCGTACAAGAGTACGCCATTTGATTTTAAGAATATTTCTAGGGCAGTAAGTTACCACGCTGGGCATTGAGCAGTATTGCTCTGTTACCTATTTTTATCGCTAAAGCTTCTACGCTCAACATAACTTGTAAATACAGTATTAAAATTATTTCGTGTTTTTGAGACCAACAAACGTTTCCGTAAAATAAAATAATTTAATTACTTACAGTTTCTTAAACGAAAAATATATACATTATATTCACTTTCTAACTACATTCGTAAAGACATGTTTGAGAGTTAGCTGTTTCTCCAGTAGATACCTAATTAGGTTTTGAGTTAATTGATCATCGGTCGCAGCTGCTGCTATGTGCAGGTGTTTGTGGCACGAGCAGGAATACACTGTACTCACTACTACACTGTAGCCGATGTATGCCTATATACTTTCAGACATTATGCGGACGTTTTCATTTCGATTAGTAAAACACAACTTACGCTAAAATTATGTAAAACATGTATTTTTTCGTCCTGTTTCAAGTCCAAAAATACACATTTCGTAGCATTTATCGAATGTCAAAGAATTACCGCATGCTGAGTGTGATATGCATATTCTGCATTTCTTTGCGTTGCTGCAAACAATCATAGTAAATAGGTATCATATAAATAGTTTAAATTGAGAATCGTGAATAGAAACCGGCGAGGATCATAATTATTGAGCCGAAATGAAAAATTAAATGAAAAATCCGTTATTTGTCCAGGCAAAATTAGAGCCACATGGTCCTTGCTTACACTACTTAACCTGAAATTGAATGTACCTGTAAAATCATAAAATTTACATAGCTAAGCTATTTTTTATTAACCATGAAACCTTGGAATTTGATAAAAGTAAAAAGTAATATAGTCACGATAAGTTACTAATAATTATAAGCTAATTAACCTAAAAACATGCCAGTTTCTTACCAGGAATGACAACGATTTTATTTAAAACCAAAATAAATCCAGACAAATCATAGATTCTAAAAATACATTAATGTGTTATAATTTAGATTGGATCTTACAGTAAAACTTACTCAAGGAAGTAGCCCATGTCACCTACCTGTAAAAAACAAAACATAATTATACTATATGATTCACTAAAAGTATAATTGATAACATAATTTTCCGTGGCACACAAAATATATATGTACTGTCGGGATTTCAACTCTTAAATTTTGTTACTTCCAAGTTGACGATTCAATTAACTATCAATTTCACAATTTTCCACGGACATTAATTTCATTTTGCCCTACAAGGGCAAAGCTAATCTATTTACTTACATTACTTTGGTTTTAGTGTGCATGCTTATTGACTAAATATATCTGAGCACAGTACAGATTGTTTGAAATAACATTCGTTAGACAAAACCCTAGATAGGCCCTAGTGAATTTTAATTTTTACGCTAAACGAATGTCCTTGAACATATCACTAAGTCGTTTCTATAAAAATCTAGGTTTACTTAAAAAACACTTGGCGATAGGGAAATGCCTATTCATTTAAAATTAAAATAAATATCGTCCTTAACAATCATTGACTTCCACCCATGAATTTTAATTCAAACTGTTATTTACATTAGGCCTATATCAAAATAAGCTTTGTTTATTTAGCAAAATATAATTAGGGGCCTTCAAAATAAAGAAAGGGAAAACGAATGTAATGTAACACAAGTGTGGTTCATATTTACGGTTTCAAAAAAGTTGTTAATAATTCCATAACTTGTTGTCTAGTCAGAAAACAAGGACTATAATAATATAGACTAATAATGAAACCAACACATGGCAATGCATCACGATTTAACCCCAAACTGCATCGTCATCGTGACAATCTTTCTACGAGAAAAACAAAAATATAGTACGATTCAGAAAAATGGTGAGTAGGTTGGCAGCAGTGAGCGCATGCGCGGTGGCTCGATGACGTAACGCGATCGATGGCGGCAAAGCGGGAAACTGCTTCCATGCGGCACGGCGCGACGACGAACTCACGGTGGCAGTGAAAAATATCGTATTACTCCCCGTTACAGGGACACGGGGATGACAGGGCAGAGGGAAATCGACATTCAGGGGCTCGGCGAAAACGAATTTCCAAATTTTAGACAGAATTCGACCACGAGACGAGGCGGGTGGTCGACCAGCCCTTTTTTATCGATTTCACCGGCATCTGAAAACAAATAGCATACTTGAAGGGGTCATTGGCCTTGCACACTTTTGGTCTCCTCCCACCCTCACCTTGACTTGCGACTTCGATTATCGGATGGTAAAAAATATACCTGGGCGTCAATGACAATTTTGGATAAAAATGAACGAGTTACAAATTGGAATTCTGAAATCTAGAGTACATTATTTATAGTCTAAAAAAGTAACAATATAAATCTGCATTTAACCTGATTACAGTTTTTTTTTTAGATATTAATGGGCAAATCATAACCAATCAACATTATTGAAAGTAAAACCTTTTCTAAGTTCAATAGTAAAACATACAGGATGTTTTGAGCACAAGCAAATTTTAACTACAATAGGCGAATTAATACATTTTACTTTCAGCTGTAAAGGATATCAACTCCAACGTGAAACGAAATCCACTTTAACCTCTAGGTAATTAATTAACTCGTATAACACGGTATGGTAAATAAACACGTGATCCTTATTAGTGAAGGCTTCATGTGATACGGTCAATGGGTTCTGCGGATTAAATACCACGTGATATGTATTGAAACCAAATACGACACTAACTTATTTGTGGGAAATCGTAGAAAAGAAAATCTGCGACTAAGCTTTCATATTATAGTTACAATTGTATTTTTCTTTTTCAACGAGAAAGTAAAATTACTGCAAGTTATTTCAAACATTCTGATGAAGAGCTTGATTATGGTACTTCCTAAAGTCACAGAGAATGATATTTTATCTTCCTAATTTTAATAACACCTCTTAACATATGTGCACGATTACGGAGAAATGTCCCCCAATATTTTTACAAACGTATAGAAAACCATAAAACAAAATTTCACTTTGCCATTTAAATATACATGTCACCCATCATCTCAGGAACTCCCTTTTTCGGATAATCGTGGTGGACGAGTCAACTAATATTCTCACATTGTTCAACTTGAATGCACTCTAGTAAACTTACACAAATCGTTTGTCGTACACCCAGTGGTGACACATGCAGTCGTGTTGTGAGCTACGCCTATATCGCCGTGTTCGTGTTCAATGCTGGGTCATATCCTGCACGTGTAGAACACGTGGTTCCCCACTAATGGATGAAAAAGTCCACGAGCGAATACCATAAGTGGCTTCTCGACGACATAAGTTGTCGAGACATAAGTTGTTGACATAAGTTGCGAATAGCATATCGGGCGACGCAGAGCAACGTTGAAAACTCACATGCCTTTTGTTTTTGTGTTTTATAACATGATTGGACAATTGCATTCCTTTGAGGTTCCCCGATATTGATTGTAGAACTTCGATAGCAAGGACACACTCAAACTCACGTCTCAATATAAAATAATTGTACATCATAATCTTATCTCTAACTAGTTAAAGCACTAACATAGCCTATAACCAAAAATACAGTATAAAGAAATCAGAAATCAGAAATATTTATTTGTCATTGGACATTACAAAAATGCATTGACAATTGTCATGTGTATATAGCATGGCTACAGTCAGGCTAGACATTACAACTAACATGTCCAATATGTTAATTTTTTTTTTGGTGTCAGCTCTGTGGATTACCAACAGTATGGAGTGTGATTTAACAATAAATACATTTTGTAAATAAATATGAAAATTTAACAAAGAATAAATTATATGAACCAACAACAAAATACAGATATTAAGATAAAAATTTATTAGACAACATTTCTATGTATTTCCAATGGTTATAAACTTTCTTGTACTAGTTTTAGACTGTACTGTACTGCTTTCACTTTAATTTAAAACCTATGTCTGATATTTTTAGTGTTCAATTGCATGCGACGATTATTAGTGGAATTACGTGTTTATACGATGATTTTTTACACGCCAGACCACTTGAAATTACATCTACACCATATCGCGTTGAATCATTTTGAATCATATTTTGTACCTTGGATCATGAAGGGTGATTTTATTTTGGATCTGTGACATCTAATCAATAGTCAAGTCATATTGATCACAAGACTTATTGTCGTCTGTCATTCGTTAGCTAATTTGTGTTTGTATCGGTTTTATCAATTGCATTATCAAAATGGTTTGCTTACGCGAAAGCTTGACATATTTTTGACATATAACTTTGAATCTGGCGATAACTCGGAGGCGAGTTGGCCAGAGCAGACAAAGAGGAAGGATCAGAACAGGTAAAGGTATGTTGCTTAGACGGGAATGTCTTTAAATGCCTCACATTCCTCTGAGGGCTTCCGAGAAAAACGGGAGGAACGGAGAGCGAAGAGCGAAGAGAAAGATGGAGGGGGAGAAGCGTACTCGACACGCTCAAGTTCGTTCAACTCCGCGTCATTCACAAAATAAGCGTTTATCAAAAATAACACGTGTCATGAATCAACTGCAGGTACCTGTACAAAGCCGACACGAAACTACACGAATAGGAGCAAATTTTTTCAACAAGGTGTATAAACTCTTAGATTACTTTCCCGTTGAGAACTGTGTTCGCTCTGACTTTTGCCAATAGAGAAATATGAATTAAAAAGTATTGTGTATGGAAAATTTAATCGTTGATCTATTATCCAGAGAATTTTAAAAGAATACATTTGTTAAAGAAAATCTTTTTGTGAACAGAAAGTTCAATAAAATTTGTGTGATCAGTTTTAAAACAATTTACAAATAAAGCCCTTTGTTAAATACTGTATCTTGTAACTTCTATGAAGCTATAAGCTTCTACAGAACAATAACTGTGCTTTTGAACACCCCTTTAAACAATCATTAACTATGTTAACGCCACATTGATACATAAATTATATCCAAATAAAGGCTAAACACATTTTATGGAAGCCTAATGTATGTTAAAAATGTAATAATATTTAAAAAAACTAAAGAAAAAAATCTTTAAACTTTGTTATTTTTTTAATCTATTGGCCCTCGCCGACAAGTTTTGTAAACTTGGCGAGGCCATGCATGTAATATATAGAATAAATATACTTGAATTTGAATGTAATAAATTGTAAAACACTAAACAACCCATTTATTTCGTCGCTAAACGTCCAGCCTTGAAAAGTAAAAATGTACCTAATCATTCACAATATTATTCAACTAAAAGTGATTTTTTTTTTATTAATAGTTAATGAGACAATGGCAACAATTTCACTACAATCTGATGCAGTGAAAAACCCATATATTGTGTATTTTTGTGAAGCACAGAGATGGTTCGGGCCACAGTAATAAGAATTCTTGTGTAGTGAGTATTGCGGTTTGCCGGCAGCCAAGTTCGCAGGCGTCACTGCACATGGTGCGTTTTTAAGTTTTTCACATTTCAGAAATAATACGTGAACTTCAGTTACTCCAACCGATAGGCCTATATCCTTAAACGTCCCTGGAAAGGAACCCCAACTTTGTATATACTAAATTAAATAAGGGGTTTCTCTGTAGCATCCTATTTTTACCTGTAATAATTAAGATTCGATTTACATTCTACGATTGATGTGTCATTTTGAAGCTTATGATCTAGCTCAGGGAAAAGTGGTCAAGTAATTTCCTGTAGAGCTTCATCCCGTAGCGTTTGGTATATTTCTAGAATGAGCTTTCAAAGTTACAACTATTTTTAAATGTGAACAGATGATCCTTCGGTTGAACTTTTAACCACAGTCAGTTTGGAAACAAGAGAAAAAACAATTCATTAAAATTATGTGTTGCATTGTTTGTTAGTTATTCCCCAATAAGTTTTGAACCTTATTAAAATGCAAAAATTTCTCACGGGTCTTTTAATCTTTGGGAATTGAACACATGGACCTAGAAAAAGGTTACTCTACCTCAACGACTATTCGGATGCATAGAAATCGATGCATTCCGATACAATGAACAAGAGCAATGTTCCCATCGGAAAAACACTTGGGAATTTCATCGACAGCATGCATTTGCGGAAGCATACGATAACAAATAAAGAAGGTGGTCGGTGCAACACGGGAATAAATTCGTAAAATACAAAAAATAATTCTGCGAGTACACACGAACTATTTCGACAACTACAACGCAGTGCCGAGTACCACTTTCGGTACTGTGGGTTAACTGCAAGAAAACGCTCAATACAGTGGTCAACTTAGAGGAATAATAATTATCTATCAAAAGCGACAATTGACAACATAAATCGGATAACATAAAGTGCTTTAACTATGATTAAAACAAGTTTGCTACAGTTAAAGTGAGGAAACGCTCTATCATCAAGAAGGATCAGATCTATTGATCAGATTGGTAGAAAACAAGATTGCCGTTTCACCCCGCATAAAATCAAAACGCCAAGGACAAAAACGTGGCTTAAACATCTAAATTGACAAGGACAAAAGGCAAGTAACTGACCCTCACAACCCTCTAGTAATTAGGATAGAAGCTCATTACAGCTTGAGAGGTAAAATGGAGCTGGAGGACCAATAAGGGGCGCAGCCTTCACCCCTTGTTGCGTCACTGGGCAGCCATTGTGACGAAGTACTACTGTACGGTGGGTGATCAGTTGGCGAGGTCCTACTGTAGGGCGTGTGATCAGTTGGCGAGGACCTTCTGTAGGGTAGGGTGAATGATCAGTTGGCGAGGTCCTACTGTAGGGTGCGTGATCAGATGGCGAGGACCTACTGTAGGGTGAGTGATGAGTTGGCTAGGACCTACTGTAGGGCGAATGATCAGTTGGCGAGGACCTACTGTCGGGTGAGTGATCAGTTGGTGAGGACCTACTGTAGGGTAAGTGATCAGTTGGCGAGGACCTACTGTAGGGTGTGTGATTATTTGGCGAGGACCTACTGTAGGGTATGTGATCAGTTGGGGAGGTCCTGCTCTACGATGTTATGATCAGTGCGAGACATTCTGATGAACGGTGTGTGATCAGTTGGAGAGATAACTAGAGGGTGCGTGATCACTTAAAGCAAGGTCCTACTGTAGGGTGAGTCTTCAGTTGGCAAGGTCCTACTGTAGTGTGTGTCTTCAGTTAGCAAGGGGATCCTGTGGTATGTGCTCAGTTGGCGATTCTTCTATACCATGTACGGTAAGGGATATCCAACAGTTGGCAAAGTCCTACAGTAGGCCTACCTAGTGTTTCTGATTAGTTGGCGATTCCGAAAGGCATGCGATCAGTTGGCTATACTATACTGTAAGGTGAGAAAAATTGATCAGGTGTAAGAGCGAAACTCCATATACCTCGGTTCCCAGTTCCCAGTCCGCCATGTCACGGCCGTGTCCTTGGAGGGAGAGATAGTTTATTGTAAAATGGAGTCGTAGCCAATGAGGTGAGCTAGGGGGGAGGGGATGCACCTCGTTGCAAGTGCAAGGTGGAGAATGCAGTTCCACCCCTTAGTTGCAGTTTGGGCGCCGAACGATGCACAATGCACATGCATTCGTCTGCAGTCCCCAGCCAGTGCATGATGGCCGGCGCACACGCTGGTTGGGACTAGTCCTGGTTTATGTTATTTTTATGTCCTGTTTTCATGTACTGTATAATTTTTTGGAGTCAGGCACATTAGTTTGTTGCCTATGCATTTAGACGATTTCCATTGTAATGAAGATGACGTTATGATGAGTCCTTGGAGGCTAGCGGCCATCTTGGTTAATTTCAAACAGCTACTGAAGAGATAATTATCATCAAAAAAAGTTTTTCATTCAAAAATAGTTTTTCAAACACCAAAGTGAAAATGATGTACTTATCTAGTATACTGCAAGATTAGAAATGTTGTTTGTTGTTTTGGATGCATTTCCAAGAGAGTCCATGGAGGCCACCGGCCATCTTGGATTTGCCCCCCATAAGAGCAATGTTAAATTTGTTATTTTCAACAGCCACTGTAGAGTTATTTACCACCTTAAAATATTTTTTTTCAAATACCTAAGTGATTGTAATTTAAATATCTAGTATACTGTGGGATTAGAAATTTTCATGGTTGTTTTTTAATTGTTTTGTGAGTTAGAACGTCTAGGCTCCAAGAACTCTTAGGTCAAATTCTAGATTTGTACACGGAAAATGGAAACCCCAATAATTTAGCGACAAATATTAACTTTCCATGCACTTAACCATAACATCTGCTTTGTATAATTCCACAGAGAGTTTAGAAGTGGAGGTCTTTTTCTACATAATTAATGGACTTTGGAGGAATCTTTTATTCGGCGAAGAGGAACATCTACAGTATGGTACAAGTAACGGTGTAGTTGGCACAATATAATGTCGCTTAGTTATTTACATGCTAGAAATAATACAACATAAAAAAGTTCAGTACCAAAAAACTAACTGTGTTCAACATAAACATTTTTACATAATTTCTATACCAAACATCGTAGAAACAGTCATTTGGACCACCGTGGCATGTGTTGTAATTTAAGCACTCTTTGAATTTTGAGTGGACCCTCAATTTCAACACCAACCCTTCAATAGCCGGGTCGTGTGCAAAATGACACCTGAAAAGTGTATACTCTAAACATATTTTATAAAAATTGTATACCTTAGTATTCCAATTTAAATTAAATATGTCAATCGTGTACTTTTTATATCTACCATTGTGACAATTAAATGATAATATAACAGCAGAAATTCTAAGTTTTTTTTTAATTTCCTCCACATTGAAAAATGAACCATGTGAATACGACCCCGAAGTTGTAAAATACAACATTCGCTATCTGTACACAGCATATCAGTTGAGAGGCTGATAACGGTATGTATAGCAAATATTTGACCAACAAACATAACTGTGAGTCCAACTTCGAAGATTTCTTCAAAGTTAGTGTGAAATCGTTGTGAAATAGTCAACACTTTGTGTCCTACTCAATTTAATCATAAGGATTAGTCGATAAATTGGTGAATTTCTCGAAATATTACAATTTTCAACATTCATCGAAGAGTATTTCGAAGAGTATTCGAAGAGTACAGTAACAAAATATACGTTGATGATTATGAAAATGTTTGCTTTCACAGGAACATTGTTCACTCCATAAACCACGATTCAATCGTGTTCGGTACTGTAGTGGAATGAGTGTATACCGGTGAATGGACCCCACCAAGGGAAGAGGGTGGGGGGAAATCAATAAGTATAGTGGGGGTCTTACACAGGCAGCAACCCTGACATCTTGACACAAGACACAAATTGGACGAACTTGAGGTTTAAGGAATTAAAGGAAAATCAGTAAACCTAGTGATCCTCTAGGTCAATAGTGTAAAACTAAGCCAAGTTGGCCTTGAAAAGTTTTGGAAGATTAAACTACAAAAATATGCAGTTTTTCCATTACATTATCAAAATATATTTTACAGTAATTTAGGCCATTAAAAGTTACCTATACCCTGCATTTCAAATGCAGTTGGTGACGCGACGAGGTTTGTGAGGGTTAGAATTTAAAACAATTAAAATTCATTCTTCATAACTTACAAACCGTACGTATACGTATGAAGAAGAACCGCATTTTGAAAAAAGGGGGTTCTGAAACGCCTGGTTGGTTAAAATTAGTAGTAAATCCTAATTTGTACTTTAGTATTTTCTACAAAATTTAATCAAGTCGATCAAGAACTCCCTTTTCAAGGGACAGTTTCTCGAATGAAGCTTTTTACAGCAATTCCCATTCTTTAATGGTTGTGTGGCTTACATCCACACTCTTAACACGCAAAAGGGTTTCGAAAGATATCAATGTAATTTTCAATTAAACGACAATATTTCTTATGGTGTTTGATTGATAGAACTTTACGACAGTTTGGAGGAACTGAACAGATACAAAACATTAACAAGTCTCTTACAGAGGTACCTTTGCTCTCTTATGCGAGAACTTTGGGGCTCCAAGAAGAGAAGTTTTAAGCCCAAATATTTGACTGGACTCAAGATCTTGTGAGGACAATGTCGAACTTTGGAGTCTGGTCAGCCGGCCCCAGCGTGATCAACTCTTATCATTGCGATCCACTGATAACAGGCCAAACTCGTGCCTACGTCAAGTAGCATAAAGTTTACGAGCCTTCCAATGTTATCGGTGTTATAAGAACAAAAGATTACATTCTAGATGGTCAAGTTATAAAATATTGTTGTTAATGAGGCGATTCCATGATTGGTGATTACCATTAGCATATTTACTACTGAGGCTTCTAACGTTACGTATTTAGCAGATAAATTATTGTGTTACAAGAAAAAACCAGTTAACTTTTAATTAGGGTTATCGTTAATAAGAGAGTAAGTCTGAGTGATGAGCAAGACAGTGGTTAGTACGTAAACGTATTGTTAGTGAGATAACTATATTTAAATAGATTTTGTTACAAGTAGATGTTGATTGGGGATGAACGACAAACGTGACATTTTGCAAAGACCAGAGATCCATAGATACACTACAACCTACAACTGTGGTACACAAGGATGTTGTAGGAGCTGTACAAGTATCTGAATGTCACACTGAACTACTGTGACTATCAGGATCTTCACGATATGCTGAGTCATTGTAAAGGCATTCTCACCAATCAATCTCGGAGCAACTGTATCATTGAACCAGTGATTCATAGATACACTACAACTGTGGTACACAAGGATGTTGTAGGAGCTGTACAAGTATCTGAATGTCACACTGAACTACTGTGACTATCAGGAACTTCACGATATGCTGAGTCATTGTAAAGGCATTCTCACCAATCAATCTCGGAGCAACTGTATCATTGAACCAGTGATTCATAGATAAACTACAACTATGGTACGCAAGGATGTTGTAGGAGCTGTAAAAGTATCTGAATGTCACACTGAACTACTGTGACTATCAGGAACTTCACGATATGCTGAGTCATTGTAAAGACATTCTCACCAATCAATCTCAGAGCAACTGTATCATTGAACCAGTGATTCATAGATAAACTACAACTATGGTACGCAAGGATGTTGTAGGAGCTGTAAAAGTATCTGAATGTCACACTGAACTACTGTGACTATCAGGAACTTCACGATATGCTGAGTCATTGTAAAGGCATTCTCACCAATCAATCTCGGAGCAACTGTATCATTGAACCAGTGATTCATAGATACACTACAACTGTGGTACACAAGGATGTTGTAGGAGCTGTACAAGTATCTGAATGTCACACTGAACTACTGTGACTATCAGGAACTTCACGATATGCTGAGTCATTGTAAAGGCATTCTCACCAATCAATCTCGGAGCAACTGTATCATTGAACCAGTGATTCATAGATACACTACAACTGTGGTACACAAGGATGTTGCAGGAGCTGTACAAGTATCTGAATGTCACACTGAACTACTGTGACTATCAGGAACTTCACGATATGCTGAGTCATTGTAAAAGCATTCTCTCTCAAATCAATCTCAGAGCAACTGTATCACTGAAGCATTGATTCAAAGATACACTACAACTGTGGTACACAAGGGTGTTGTAGGAGCTGTACAAGTGTCTGAATGTCACACTGAACTACTGTGACTATCGGGAACTTCACGATATGCTGAGTCATTGTAAAGGCATTCTCTCACCAATCAATCTCAGAGCAACTGTATCATTGAACCAGTGATTCAAAGATACACTACAACTGTGGTACACAAGGATGTTATAGGAGCTGTACAAGTGTCTGAATGTCACACTGAACTACTGTGACTATCGGGAACTTCACGATATGCTGAGTCATTGTAAAGGCATTCTCTCACCAATCAATCTCAGAGCAACTGTATCATTGAACCAGTGATTCAAAGATACACTACAACTGTGGTACACAAGGATGTTGTAGGGGCTGTACAAGTGTCTGAATGTCACACTGAACTATAGTGTGACTATCAGGAACTTCACGATATGCTGAGTCATTGTAAAAGCATTCTCTCTCAAATCAATCTCAGAGCAACTGTATCACTGAAGCATTGATTCAAAGATACACTACAACTGTGGTACACAAGGATGTTATAGGAGCTGTACAAGTGTCTGAATGTCACACTGAACTACTGTGACTATCGGGAACTTTACGATATGCTGAGTCATTGTAAAGGCATTCTCTCACCAATCAATCTCAGAGCAACTGTATCATTGAACCAGTGATTCAAAGATACACTACAACTGTGGTACACAAGGGTGTTGTAGGAGCTGTACAAGTGTCTGAATGTCACACTGAACTACTGTGACTATCGGGAACTTCACGATATGCTGAGTCATTGTAAAGGCATTCTCTCACCAATCAATCTCAGAGCAACTGTATCACTGAAGCATTGATTCAAAGATACACTACAACTGTGGTACACAAGGATGTTGTAGGAGCTGTACAAGTGTCTGAATGTCACACTGAACTACTGTGACTATCGGGAACTTCGCGATATGCTGAGTCATTGTAAAGACATTCTCTCACCAGATCAATCTCGGAGCAACTGTATCATTGAACCAGTGATTCATAGATACACTACAACTGTGGTAAACAAGGATGTTGTAGGAGCTGTACAAGTATCTGAATCGCACTGAACTATTGCGACTATCAGGAACTTCACGATGTGCTGAGTCATTGTAAAGGCATTCTCTCACCAGATCAATCTCGGAGCAACTGTATCATTGAACCAGTGATTCAAAGATACACTACAACTGTGGTACACAAGGATGTTGTAGGAGCTTTACAAGTATCTGAATGTCACACTGAACTACTGTGACTGTCAGGAACTTCACGATATGCTGAGTCATTGTAAAGACATTCTCTTACCAATCAATCTCGGAGCAACTGTATCATTGAACCAGTGATTCAAAGATACACTACAACTGTGGTACACAAGGATGTTGTAGGGGCTGTACAAGTATCTGAATGTCACACTGAACTACTGTGACTATCAGGAACTTCACGATATGCTGAGTCATTGTAAAGACATTCTCTCACCAATCAATCTCAGAGCAACTGTATCATTGAACCAGTGATTCATAGGTACACTACAACTGTGGTACACAAGGATGTTGTAGGGGCTGTACAAGTATCTGAATGTCACACTGAACTACTGTGACTATCAGGAACTTCACGATATGCTGAGTCATTGTAAAGACATTCTCTCACCAATCAATCTCAGAGCAGCCATCTCAGAATAGCCCAAACAGCTAATGGCAACTAAGGGACCTACAGTTTATAGTGGAATCCGAACCACATTTTTCCTTGGTATATACGAATTGGTCTAATTATCAGGATAGTACTGCGGATAGTCGTAATACTCACTAGTGCGGACGTTAATCCACACCAGGGAGTATCCCATCCACAGTGCATACCTATAAATATCCACAATCCGTGACCTCCTAGTAGCTGGATTACAGGACGGTATCATTGAACCAGTGATTCAAAGATACACTACAACTGTGGTACACAAGGATGTTGTAGGAGCTGTACAAGTATCTGAATCACACTGAACTACTGTGACTATCAGGAACTTCACGATATGCTGAGTCATTGTAAAGACATTCTCTCACCAGATCAATCTCGGAGCAACTGTATCATTGAACCAGTGATTCATCGATACACTACAACTGTGGTACACAAGGATGTTGTAGGAGCTGTACAAGTGTCTGAATGTCACACTGAACTATAGTGTGACTATCAGGAACTTCACGATATGCTGAGTCATTGTACAGACATTCTCTCTCTAACCAATTTCAGAGCAACTGTATCATTGAACCAGTGAATCAAAGATACACTACAACTGTGGTACACAAGGATGTTGTAGGAGCTGTACAAGTGTCTGAATGTCACACTGAACTACTGTGACTATCGGGAACTTCACGATATGCTGAGTCATTGTAAAGGCATTCTCTCACCAATCAATCTCAGAGCAACTGTATCATTGAACCAGTGATTCAAAGATACACTACAACTGTGGTACACAAGGGTGTTGTAGGAGCTGTACAAGTGTCTGAATGTCACACTGAACTACTGTGACTATCGGGAACTTCACGATATGCTGAGTCATTGTAAAGGCATTCTCTCACCAATCAATCTCAGAGCAACTGTATCACTGAAGCATTGATTCAAAGATACACTACAACTGTGGTACACAAGGATGTTGTAGGAGCTGTACAAGTGTCTGAATGTCACACTGAACTACTGTGACTATCGGGAACTTCGCGATATGCTGAGTCATTGTAAAGACATTCTCTCACCAGATCAATCTCGGAGCAACTGTATCATTGAACCAGTGATTCATAGATACACTACAACTGTGGTAAACAAGGATGTTGTAGGAGCTGTACAAGTATCTGAATCGCACTGAACTATTGCGACTATCAGGAACTTCACGATGTGCTGAGTCATTGTAAAGGCATTCTCTCACCAGATCAATCTCGGAGCAACTGTATCATTGAACCAGTGATTCAAAGATACACTACAACTGTGGTACACAAGGATGTTGTAGGAGCTTTACAAGTATCTGAATGTCACACTGAACTACTGTGACTGTCAGGAACTTCACGATATGCTGAGTCATTGTAAAGACATTCTCTTACCAATCAATCTCGGAGCAACTGTATCATTGAACCAGTGATTCAAAGATAGACTACAACTGTGGTACACAAGGATGTTGTAGGGGCTGTACAAGTATCTGAATGTCACACTGAACTACTGTGACTATCAGGAACTTCACGATATGCTGAGTCATTGTAAAGACATTCTCTCACCAATCAATCTCAGAGCAACTGTATCATTGAACCAGTGATTCATAGGTACACTACAACTGTGGTACACAAGGATGTTGTAGGGGCTGTACAAGTATCTGAATGTCACACTGAACTACTGTGACTATCAGGAACTTCACGATATGCTGAGTCATTGTAAAGACATTCTCTCACCAATCAATCTCAGAGCAGCCATCTCAGAATAGCCCAAACAGCTAATGGCAACTAAGGGACCTACAGTTTATAGTGGAATCCGAACCACATTTTTCCTTGGTATATACGAATTGGTCTAATTATCAGGATAGTACTGCGGATAGTCGTAATACTCACTAGTGCGGACTTTAATCCACACCAGGGAGTATCCCATCCACAGTGCATACCTATAAATATCCACAATCCGTGACCTCCTAGTAGCTGGATTACAGGACGGTATCATTGAACCAGTGATTCAAAGATACACTACAACTGTGGTACACAAGGATGTTGTAGGAGCTGTACAAGTATCTGAATCACACTGAACTACTGTGACTATCAGGAACTTCACGATATGCTGAGTCATTGTAAAGACATTCTCTCACCAGATCAATCTCGGAGCAACTGTATCATTGAACCAGTGATTCATCGATACACTACAACTGTGGTACACAAGGATGTTGTAGGAGCTGTACAAGTGTCTGAATGTCACACTGAACTATAGTGTGACTATCAGGAACTTCACGATATGCTGAGTCATTGTACAGACATTCTCTCTCTAACCAATTTCAGAGCAACTGTATCATTGAACCAGTGAATCAAAGATACACTACAACTGTGGTACACAAGGATGTTGTAGGAGCTGTACAAGTATCTGAATCACACTGAACTACTGCGACTATCCGGAACTTTACGATATGCTGAGTCATTGTAAAGACATTCTCTCAACAATCAATCTCGGAGCAACTGTATCATTGAACCAGTGATTCATAGATACACTACAACTTTGGTACACAAGGATGTTGTAGGAGCTGTACAAGTATCTGAATCACACTGAACTACTGTGACTATCAGGAACTTCATGATATGCTGAGTCATTTTAAAGGCATTTTCATTGTAAACTGAGAGCAAGTATATCAATGGACTTAGTTCCTTAGATTACGCTAAAACTGTTGTCCATAAATTTAATTGTCATTATTGAGTATTATTAAAATTATATACGCCATGCGCGTACAGTGTGACACACCTGCGCGTATTGCCAAATAGTATAATTAAAATACGTCAATTAAATTTTATACACGAACAAAATTGCGTTAATTTTAAATCAAATGTTTTACCTCAAACGTATTTAATTTTAAATATTTTACTAATTTTGTAATTTTCATACGGTGACCAACTAAGGTAAATCATACAAAACACATCAAATTACACAAAATAACACACAGAAACAACTACAACTCTAATTTAAAAGGCAATTAACCCAACTCTACTTACTATGTACACACTACGCGTTAACGACAATAGATTAACATTTATTTTATGGGTGTAAACAAGAACAAACAAAAGAATACGAATTACTAGTTGTCTACATAAAATAAACAGTAGCACTTGCAGATTTTACCTACAAAGATGTTTTATTAACAGAAGGTCAGAAATAGGGAATAAAATGTCTGTGCTACTTAACAATCAAAGTTACCCATTTAAGACTCAGAAATTCACAGTTATAGGTTACAGAATATACAAAAAGAATTAAATATAGACCACCAGCTGTGCTGCGGTTACCATAGGTTCTGGCGCACACCGCTGGGAGCGCCATGTAGCTACGGCGTACGCGCTACGTAACTACGCGGCGCTCCCAGCTGTGTGCGCCAGAACCTATGGTTAAATATGGTAACCGCAGCACGGCTGACAGTATATATTTAACTATTTTTGTCTATGGTAACAGTTAACAAAATGAATGATAACATCTATATACCATGCAGTAATAAGTTTCAAAGTTGCAACAGTATTTATTTCAATACACCATAGATTAACGATATACAAACGAGATAAATGACATCGAAACAGTGTTTAATGTTCTGTATTCATTACTGAACTGATTTATTCCTGATACAGTACATATCAATAATATACGATGTTTTCATTTGACTGTCCTCGTAAAAATGAAACTAGATTGATAATTAAACATATACATCGATGAACTAAACTTGATACGCCATAAATATTAATTGGAACTGTTCATCAATTCGACGTATTGAAAAATGTATCGATACTTTTACTCTATCATAAAACAGCTGATGTAAATAAAACAAATTCACTGTGATACGCAAGTAAACAAAATACATGAATGTGTAATGTATTGACACGTAGGCCTATATTTGACGATTCCCCAAAAATTTTCTAGGTGTCTCGATCCGATATTGTCATATCGATACAAATTCGATCCAATCCACCATATCGATACTTTCATTCGATTTAACGATTTAAGTAATTAGGAAGATCTGAAATATTACGTACATGTTATTATTGTTTAGTCTGACAGTTTCTTACCTGGAGTGGAAGCCGTTGTATTCCTCGGGCGTGATGGGGGCGGAACCGTCTTCTATCTCACTCGGCGAAGTCATTCTCACTCACTACGTCAATGTCTAAGTTGCACAATCACCACAAATTTACCACTCCCAACGGTCAAAAATCTATAGGAACATGCAGGTAAGTTACTACCTCGTACAAGGTATGTTACTACCTCAGACAAGGAATGTTACTACCTCGGAAAATACATGTTACTACCTCGGGTAAGGTATGCTATTACGTCGGATTAAGTATGTTACTACCTCGAGTAAAGTATCTTACTACCTCTGACAAGGAACGTTATTACGTCAAATTAAGTATGTTACTACGTCGGGTAAAGTATCTTACTACCTCTAACAAGGAACTTTATTACGTCAAATTAAGTATGTTACTACCTCGAGTAAAGTATCTTACTACCTCTGACAAGGAACGTTATTACGTCAAATTAAGTATGTTACTACGTCGGGTAAATTATCTTTCTACCTCGAATACGGTATGCTATTACGTCGGATAAGGTACGGTATGTTACTACCACGGGTAAAGTATCTTACTACCTCGGATAAGGTATGCTATTACGTCGGATAAGGTATGTTACTACCACGGGTAAAGTATCTTACTACCTCTGACACAAGGTATGTTATTACGCCGGAAAAGTATGTTACTACGTCTGGTAAAGTATCTTACTACCTCGGATAAGGTATGCTATTACGTCGGATAAGGTATGTTACTACCACGGGCAAAGTATCTTACTACCTCGTACAAGGTATGTTACAACCTCAGACAAGGAATGTTACTACCTCGGGTAAGGTAAGTTATTATAGCCTACGTTGAATATGGTATGTTCCTACGTCGGGTAAAAGTATCTTACTATCTCTGATAAGATATGCTATTACGTCGGATTAAGTATGTTACTACGTCGGGTAAAGTATCTTACTACCTATGACAAGGAATGTTATTACGTCGTTAAACATGTTACTTTATCGAGTAAAGTATCTTACTACCCGTATCTTACTTAATACTTAAGTACCGTATCTTGCTTAAGTATCTTACTTAATAATGTATGCTATTACGTCAGATTAATTATGTTACTACCACGGGTAAAGCATCTTACTACCTCGGATAAGGTATGTTACAACGTTGGACAAAGTATGTTACTACTTTATACAAGATATCTTACTACCTCGGCGAAGATTGGTACTACCTCCGATAAAGTATTTTACTACGTTCTACATGGCACACTACTATCATACAACGTAGTTAAATCAATACTTGTAGACGAATATAGTTGTTTCGCAGATATTTCAATCCCGACACAGGTCGTCAGTGTTTGACACGAATATTGTGATTAAACTCACGTCTACAAATAGTTGAAAAGGTCTTTGGATTTATGCGGACTGGAAGAGGTTGGGCTTCGCAATCGCAATTTTGTAAGTTTTTGAACGACTACAATAATAGACAAAAAGAATTAAATATGGAATGTCAGCCGTGTTGCGGTTACCATAGGTTTTGACGCACACCGCTGTGAGCGTTATGTAATTAAGGTGTACGCGCTAGGTAACTACACGGTGCTCCCGGCGGTGTGCGCCAGAACCTATGGTAACAGCACGGCTGACAGTCTATATCTAATTCTTTTTTTGTCTGTGCTACAATTTACGACGGTTGAATCTTCAACCTTTAAGTGTGTTCAAATGATCATAAACAAGTTCGAGAAATAATTTAACTGTTGGCAGCGTTTGATTTCATACTAACTATTAGTGCAAGTTATACATATAACAATTAAATACAAACAGTCTCGAAGCAACAATAAACGATTTAACATCGCCAGCATCAAAGGACAGTTTAAAGAAATTCCTGCAGTTGCAGATATACGATGTCGTAATATTTTGTTTACAAAGCGAATCACGAAGTAGTCTTTAAAGGTTATTAAATGTAACGTTTCATTGTATATTGCCATTGTCACACACGTGACGAGGAAACGTATTCGTTCAGGTATCCGATAATCGATTAGTATCAGCAATAAAACACGACAATGGCTTCGCTTTCTGTGGATTATTTTGCAATCGTGCATTTCCAGTGTAAACGCTGTGCGAAGAGTAATCAAAAACATTGGAAAATGATCATTTAAATCATAGAAAGTAGAATTAAATATAGACCGACAGCAGTGCTGCGGCTAGCATAAGCTCTGGCGTCCACCGCTAGGAGTGCCGTGTAGTTAGGCTACGTAGCACGTACGCCGAACTACACGGCACTCCTAGCGGTGTATGCCAGAACTTATACTAACCGCATCACTGCTGTTAGTAAACTATTGAATTATATTTGTCTATGTTTAAATACAATGCAAGGTCTCTTAAACGCCATCATTTTGGAAATTTATCTACTGTATATCCACAAAAATAGTAAAGGGCCCAAACATTTACGGGTACTCAATAAACGACCATGTTTTTTTCTGTTCATCAAGAGACATTTTAAATCAAAATATATTCTCCCATTACGAAATATATTTCAGAAAATACACTTCTCAAATTCAATTTGTTAAATTCTACATTGATGGCCCAGTTAATGA
This sequence comes from Macrosteles quadrilineatus, assembly GCF_028750875.1. Classification (NCBI taxonomy): domain Eukaryota; kingdom Metazoa; phylum Arthropoda; class Insecta; order Hemiptera; family Cicadellidae; genus Macrosteles; species Macrosteles quadrilineatus. Next base: position 41,239,249 of record NW_026542597.1, read on the forward strand.
AAAAAAATCCGAAACAGAGAAATCATGTACAGTATAAATTAACTCTAATCCTGCAGCACTAAAGGGATGTGTAATTTTGATTAATTACTGATTAAGTAAGTAATCTTACTGTTTAGTGATTGAGTAATCTTTGATTACTCTTTGCTAATTTAATTTATCAGCTGATTTTTAAAATAAGTAAGTTAATTATTACGTTTGTTCTTTGTTGGTGTTTCGATTCATAACCAAATACAATGTTTCTTTAATGCTCTTGAATTTTGATTACTCTTTTTAACTGAATTAATCAGCTGATTTTTAAAATGAGTAAGTTAATTATTACGTTTGTTCTTTGTTGGTGTTTTGATTCATAACCAAATACAATGTTTGTTTAATGCTCTTGTTTAACTAGTGATTTTACAGTACGTAAACTGGCGGCCTGTGACGTGAAATCCTACAGGCTGGAGAGGACAGTTTCAGAACATCCCTCTGCTGGAGCCTCTGGTAACCTTGAGGTCGGATGAACTTGGCGACGTGGCGAGGCTCTCGAGGGTGGACCAAGGGAAAGTTGGGGAGGGCACGGGACAAACACTTGCGCAAACAGGAAACTCCAATGACTAATGAATGTGGCAACACCAAGCACACGATCATAATATGTAAACTTGTAATCCTGGGTAGGTAAACCATTGGATTGTGGATGGTGAAATAGATATCTAATTCCTATGTAAAAGCTGTTGTAAGTTTTATCGTTTTACAATTTGAGGCTGCTCTTTAGTGTACGTCCTATTCGAATGAAAAATATCAATATATTGATTATTCGATACATCGATTATTTCATTCTTGATGTATTGAATGAAATACCGGTAATCGATAAATCGAAAATTGTATTCGAATGAGTGTAGGACGTAAACTAAAGTGCAGCCCAATTTGGAACATTAGTATTAAAAAGTATATGGATGTTATCAATTTTGTACTGTTGTTGGTTGCTTGATTATTCATATTGTTAATATTTGTTATACACTTATTCCTATTGCTTGCTGACGTAGTTAAATTGTTGTTAATGCTTGTTTGCTTTTTTATCGTTTATCTCTGTCAATTGCCAGCCTCTCATAACGGTTTTCACATCTTGTTGGCCATCTGTAGTATACGAAATAATGTAAAATCGTGTATATCGTTGGTAGAAAATAAAATAAAATGTCTAACATTTCTTACCGTTGTGTATTTTAGTTGGTATTTTACTTCCAATAGCATTACTTTCATACGCCACTGCGATTGCCAAATAATGAAAGTTCCTGATGGCAAGACCTTCCTTCAGGCGTCGGCTCCTTCACAAACAAATACCTCAGACGTTCAGCTAAATATACACGAGTCTACTGTCATGGAATGACTAGACTAGGATCTTAGACCAAACGATTTGCACAAGTGGAATATTGGACTTGTTTGTACAATGTTGCAACACTGTGCAGACAAATCCTGGAGAATCCCTAGCCAAGCCCAAGTAACATTTGTGAATAGTTTAGATTTCCACGAGTATTCTCTGCCAAATGTTAGACTAGGAGGATTAACATTAATGTGTATCAAGTAAATGTCAAATCTTGGATTTTAACCATGTTGCTCTCTAGTGTGCTAATACATTTTGAAGAATACCACGCTGAATTCTCAACAGTCTGTTTTCAGGAGTCTTTTTGATAATGACGAAGCCTTATCTTTAAGAGAAGGTATAATCGAACCTTGGACTCATACAATGTACAATCCTGTGAGCTGGCAAATTTTAAAGAATTCCACATTAGGTAATGGTTATCGATAATTTTTATTAGTGTACTTGAAACGTAAAACCGTATTCCACTTTTCAAGAAATTATAAATATGCTTTATTTAACTCAAATAAAGTAATATTTTGAGACCACTGCCAGTAAATCACGCTTTTTACCTAAAACGCTTCAGGTTCTAGTCACTATGATAATGATTTCTTTCTGTATAAATATCCATCAATTGTCACAAATCCGGAATACATTTATTTGGCATTAGTATGATTTTGTTTCTCAACATTCATAACTACAAAGACTACCTAATTAATTTACAAAAGTCGAGATGTTCACGCAGTTTATCTATATATGACAACTTGATCGTAGCGAGTGCGACTGCTGTGTGTATTACTGTATTAACGTCGCATAATTTACACTTACAGATACGTCATTGGAGGCCGTACTGAGGAGATAAATGATACAGTAGGTAAATACCGTACGTCAAAATGCATTCGTACATATGTTTAAAATCTAGTATATACTTTTAGACTATATTTTCTATAGGTTTCTTTAGTTCTGCTCCTAAGGTATAACGATGAGCAATTAGAATTAGACGGATCGAAAGTCTAGTCTGAAATCTCGTCATAAAAACAATTCCACAGACAAATCAACTAAAGATATTACTGACTAAATACTACCTCGAACCGATTTGACATTAAGTTTTTAACTTCATGATTTAATCACATATAACATAACCTTCTTCCAGTTTGATTTATGACGACCAATCAAAACTATAACTCTATTTTTTATGAAGGACAAACAAATAGTAAGCAACAAGTAAAAAAACGGAGCAGCTTTAGCTTGGGAAATATTTTTATTTAATTGGCATAGTATACGTGATAGTTTGCAATACCATACCCAATTAATTCTGGGTTTAATTGAGTAAATCCAACACACATACACAGTACATTGGAAATACGCATGTCATGCAAGGGGCGTGATGATCATCATGCATTGGACTGTTCTACAGTTAGCTATCACAAGCTAAATCATACATAAAAAGCCACAGCCTGTACAATATTTACATGTAAATGATTTGCTGCTGAACCGTATATCAAGATTCGTTGGACAAATAATATATTTTTTAATATGAGTGGAAATGGTGGAACACGAAGGGTAGGGACGGATGAATAAAATTATGTTAATTGAAAGTTTGCTTAAAAACCTCACAACACGACAATAGGATAGTTAAATGTTGAATCAGATTCAACTTTTACAATCAGAGAAGTTTTTAAACCATATTTCCCATCCCATAGGCAAATGTAATGATCGAGATCGACAACTAACCATAGCCAGGATTAGCATCAATAGTACAATCACTAGAGAATATCAAGTGTAACACCTTCTAAAAAAATTGCGAGTGACGAGAGTTCACAAATAATAGTCTTAACTAGTGGACCTGTTGCTCGAGTTCGAGCAATTGCAAAGTATTACAGGCGTTATTTCAAAACGAATAATCCTAACAGTAATAATTTCCAATGTAAAAGAGTCAACTCCAAGATAATGTAATCAATCACTCTACTCTAGTTATCGAAACTGAAAACAAACGCTCTTGTGTGTATCATGTGTTTACAATGAACAGCTGTAATTAATACAAATTATTTGCCTGTTTAAGTAAACAAAATATTTTCTTCGTAAGAAATACATTGGGATTTTGATGGTCTGTAAGACAAAGCCAGAGGACTTTTATTACAGGAATTAGTGAAAGGGGGTGTCTAGACAAAAAATACTTTATTTTGACACGTCGTTTGTAAAAATCCGTTCATTATTAACGGAGTAGTAGTGTTTCGTAGAACTGCCTTCACGTATTATATATAAGGATGCCGCGCAGAGTCGGATCTGTAATAACTTTAACATATAACAAGTTTACAAAAATTAATGACTACTTCGACCGGTGAGGCTGATATTAAAATAATTCATTTGCATTGAATTGTATAACCGTATTGAACGAAGCTTTGCCTCTGGTCCAACCCAATGTAAAAACAATCCACGTGGTAAAATCGGCAATAATTTTCCCATCCCCACACACAAAGCATACTCATGTATCGAATACTCGACAAATGTAACGTTGTAATATTGGAAATAACCTTTCCACGAACCTTAACATAACATATCGAATGAGCAAGAATTTCACATGGTAAGGTTGGCACCGCTGTCCCGGTGAGTCATTGCGGAAGGTGGCGTCGTCGGCTCCTCAGCCAGGAGTGAGCACTGAGGAGTAGCAAATAAGTAACCTCTTGAGGTTACCGCTCGCCATGCCTCACCACTGAGATTTATTTATACCTACATCGCTCTCGTCTGTATTAGACACCGGACTCGCCATTGTCAAACTGTACAGAGGAGAGCGCGGTATAAATACAGGATGCGGATAGAAGACGCACCCTTATCAAATTTTGAACCGATAGACGGAAAACCATGTTCTGAAATATTTGCCCATAATCCAAGAGATATTTCGTAGCGAAATACAATCTTTTACCACCTTCAAATGTGCAATAAGAGGTGGATATGTAATAGAACTAGCTAAATTAGGGTTTTTAGAGTACGCCACTCGTTCCTGTAGCGTAGGAAAACGACTTGAAGAGATAAGGCGGAATACACGTCATGAGCTATGGCGTACCCCTGTCCACATAAAACACAATTAAGAGGGGAAGCGGTCGGACGATTGAAATAGTTCAAAATGTTCCAGAGAGTAGACTGGAGTAGAGTAGAGAGTAGGCAGAGGGAAGGAAGTTAGGAAGCAGAAGCGATAGAGCAGCGGCCATGCTGACTGAAGGGTGGGGGAGAGTTAGGGGTCATTACCCCCGACCTAGGCCTAGCCTACACATTCCAGCTTACATCCTCCCTAGTCCCTACATGTGCCTTACTATAGGTTCTGTGTTCAGTTGCCTATCCATAGCCTACTATTCCAGGCCTCACCCTACTGCGGTCTCAGTTTTGAGTTGCCTCTGCTTACATCTTCCCTACACGTGCCATACAGTAGGTTCTACGTTCCGTTGTCTAGCCCCACCTTATGTACATCTTCCCTACACGTACTATGCTGTAGGTTCTGTGTTTAGTTGCTTACATCTACCATACACGTGCCATACAGTAGGTTCTACGTTCCGTTGTCTAGTACAACCCTACACGTGCTGTGTTGTAGGTTATATGTTCAGTTGTCTAGAGCCAGGTTATACCTTCTCTATATTTCAGTGGGTTCGACATTCAGATGAGAGGGCATGTTTCTTATCTCCAAAAATTACTTATTCTGCAGGTTATCTTCAACCAACTTGTAATACATAGTACCATAGTTCAACGTGGAGTGGATAACATACTTGTTTACGTAATTTACCTACTCCGTTACTTTTCAATATAAGGAACAAACACAACCAATAGGGAAGGATTCTAGAAAAAAACAATAGGCCTATCTCTAGCAATACTTCCGAATTCACCGAAATAAGGTCCCAGTAACATAAAATCCATCACTTAGGCCTACAACCTGTAGTGTATGAGGGTAGTAACCAAAAGCTTGATAAAAATGGAAGATTCTATATAATTTTAGAAGTGAACAAGTCTAGCAAGCACAAAGTTCCTCACTTGCAGCATCGCAGTCGTCTTTATCAACGACAATAAAACAGTTATTGTCAATAAATAAGTCAAGCTCCTGATAGTGTCTGAAGCCCTCCACACTCGCACACCAACTCCCATTTCTCTTCCTCTCTCCAGCGGAGGACTTATGAATTGCAAAATACGCCCTTATAAACGGCACGATTCAAAACATATTTGGATACAATGAAATACAATGGGCAAATAAGGAAATACAAATAGCTTTTGTGATATCGGGGCACCAAAGGAGGGTGTCATAAAATATGCAACTCCATGCTTGAGGGGTGAGTTAGGAAGGACCACCGAGGGAAGAATAAGAATAACCTGTCCGACCGGATGTCCACCTGATGTCTCTGCTTCCGGTTCCATTTCCTTGTAATATTCGGAAACATTCTTGTCGCTAATGAATCAACTTTGTTAGCAGCAGAAGGAAACGGACCCAAGATTTGATTGAAAGAAATATGGCGGTTAAATTGCCTGATTGGTTTCACAAGATTTTTCTAGGTAATTGGAAAAAAATAAATATCAAATAAAAAACATACTTTAAACAGGAAAACACATCGTTACTGTATCAGTGGAAAATTTCAATTTAGCCTAGTGCAAGTTATCTCTATAATTCAAATGTTTAATCAATCTGATGATTCATAAGTGAAAACCCGCATATCTAAGTTGAGAATATAAGATAAGTTAATGCATCTATTAAAATTGATAAAATTGATTGAAATAAACAAAACCTGTTTCCTCCGCTATGCTAGTTTGAAAAAAACCACGTGCATTTCCATTCATTTTCCTAATATTCCCAATTCTCAAAAATATAAAAACAAATAAATTTATTCAAGACCTCACTAAAAATATTAAAAGATAAATAATCTTAGTATGAAAATATTATTTAAATGCCGAATATACAAATTAGAAATTAAAGGACGCATGCAAAAGTGGCAAGACAAGCCCCCAGTGAGTAAGACATTATACATCGAGTCCGAGTATAGTACGTGTCCATTATTGTAAAGAATACAAAACATTTCAAAACACGCGTTTATCATAATAAACATCAGGTGAAGGGAGCCTGCCTATCTCAACCGCTGAAAAACCTACCCTCTAGTACACTGGGGTGAGGGGCGCTAAGACGAGGGCTAGGGCTCGGCGGAACCAGTCTTACAATACAATATAGCAGGAAATGCAATACAATGGGGTGCACTTGCTCTTATGTATCCTAGGTGTTTACAAAATAAGCAGACGGACAGGCGATCATTAAGGCATTGAACTCTAGACCAACCACGTTGTAACGTCGACCGGAAATGAGCCAGCAACCGGAAGTATAGTGCATTTCAAACAATCGACAGGTGTTTCCGCGTAGACAGACGATTAGGTTGCATTTTACCAAATATGAGGGATAGCGATACTAAAAAAATAACTTAATTTACTGGGTGTAGGAGTGTACCTAGTATTCGTGTAAATGTACGGTTCAGAGGCAACCTTGAAATTTGTAACAAAACATAAATCCGTATTTATATGGTGAATCTATTGTAAAGCTAAAAATACTCATCGTATAACATAATGTACTATTATCTCGATTATGATTCATACTCTCTCAGATTGATCAGATTAACGTAACAAACAAGTGATGTAATATCCCTATATTCAGATAGCCTAACTTGTAGCAACTCGGAGTCGAGTTACACATAGGAATAAAACTATTACGTAACTACCATCGTCGTTCACCCGTACAAAGAGTGATGACAAGTCTAAAGTACGTAACAGAAAGTAATTGAATCAAGAACGAGTGAGCCGGAGCCGGCTTGATGCCGGACGTGGCCTACAGTTGTGCCACCAACACGGCACAACAGACCGGAGTGGGAAACTGTGGTGATGGCAACATCTTACCCGGACCGACACTCTAAACTAACTACGTAACTAGGTGAAACCAGTAGTGTAACAGTAAGTAAATACCTGTGAATAAAACAATAACAAAACACACTATTAAAAAGAGTCCACGCACAGTCTACGCACTAAACATGCTCGTATGAGACACCCGTGCACGAGAAAGGGCGAGCGAAGCCGAACACCGACTATCGCTTATCCCCTCCACCACCACAGCACTCCCCACCACCAACGGTGCTGCCCTCCCGCGGCGACCGGCGCAACCACACGCCGACGAGCCGCCATTTTGTAATGTGGAATTAAAATGGCGAAATTTTCGCAATACATTCTCCTATCAGTCTAGTCAACCCTTACATTTCCTGTATGCACCGAGTGCAGGAAGTAAGAGTCACCGAGATTTATGAAAAAATATAAAAAAAATTTCAACTTTTATAATTTGAAAGAGTAATTTATATTCACAATTACTTAGTCTTTAATCAAAGCTGTGTGTAATATAAATACAAATATATTTTAGATATGTTTTTTTCTATTCTCCCACAAACTAAACTTAACGTATTAAAAAAAAAAACGTAAAACTATAATCATACTTCAGGATTTAATTACAATTTGGTGCCATTATTTCATTATACTTTGTGTCAGAACATTATATATTATGTATCAGTACTCAAAATATTAATTAGTATACTGTGCAAATGCATGGCAAATAAATTTGATTTTATCCATGTAACCCGCACTGAAAATGAAAATAAGCACGCCAACAACTCAACCACTTTGAACAATTGTAATAGACAACTTCATTACATCCATTAACTTTTATCGTCCTATATTTCCATAACTAACGTCATAAAATAATTAATTGGATAATTTCACATTTTTATGTACAACGAAGTAATAAAGTCGTAAAAACTATTATCATCGGTTATTTATGCTCAATCTTTTTTTCTGAGTTTTAAATTTAATGAATAATTTATTTATTAGTACAGATTATCAAGTCGTAAACCTTTTATCACTAAAGTAGGTATACTATTCATTTCATCAATGATCGCAGTGTATAAAAAGCGGGTAAAAACCCACATAGTACTACAACTATAATGCATGAATACAGGAACCAAAGAACCTTGGGACAATAGATGCACTATCTTGACCGTTTTTCGTTCTTAAAGCTGCAGTATAATTATTAAACATACTCAATTTTTCAATTTATGGTTGAGTTTAAGAGTAAGTAAGCTATCGATGAGCTAACGTAGATAAATAAGGTAGTATGGGTACATTAAGGTATGTATCTGGGTACTATGTAAACTGCCATTTTATCTTTAGTATTTATTTTTTGTAGTAAAACTATTTTAGCCCAATAGAACAACGGTTTAAATAAACTATATAGCAAATTGTCTGGCAATTACAGTATCCTAATCAACGGTCTTGGCACACGTTGTTTTAAATAATATACAAACATTCAGTCAACACTCCTACGCAATTAAAATATATCAAAATAGTTATCGGCTTTGAAAGAAGGGTAGGAGGTATGGTTTCAGTATCCAAAGATATCACGAGTCCATATTCCAAAAAACGATGTCAGTCACCTGAACGTAAATATCGTCATTTCTATAGGTCACGATGTATTTAAGTACAAACATTTATTTGTAAGAATTATTAGGCAAACATGTTTCTTTAAAACATCTTTTCTCAGCTCGTGTGCATCGCAGGGAAAATCTACGGTTCTTCTGTTGGAAAGATATTTTCCTGTAGATGTGTATAATCACTTTTTAAATTAAAATATGCTAAAAAATAAACACAAAAAATTATTTAAAATGTTTAAAAAATAAAATAGGCTTTATGGGTTGCCATGCTGGTGACGAAATAACAACTACATATAAACAGAAAATAAAAAAGAAATGGAAGAAACACCAATCACACGTTTTATTCAAAGTGTTGGGTGAAAATAGAGAAGTCTGTTTCGTTGAGTTTTTGACCCGAGTCCATATTCCAAAAAACGACGTCAGTCACCTGAACGTAAATATCGTCATTTCTATAGGTCACGATGTATTTAAGTACAAACATTTATTTGTAATAATTATTAGGCAAGCATGTTTCTTTAAAACATTTTTTCTCAGCTCGTGTGCATCGCAGGGAAAATCTACGGTTCTTCTGTTGGAAAGATATTTTCCTGTAGATGTGTATAATCACTTTTTAAATTAAAATATGCTAAAAAATAAGCACAAAAAATTATTTAAAATGTTTAAAAAATAAAATAGGCTTTATGGGTTGCCATGCTGGTGACGAAATAACAACTACATATAAACAGAAAATAAAAAAGAAATGGAAGAAACACCAATCACACGTTTTATTCAAAGTGTTGGGTGAAAATAGAGAAGTCTGTGTTACATATTTTTCGTTGAGTTTTTGACCACTGGATGACCTCTACAGTGCATTCAAACAGCCGTGGCACCTGGCGGATTAGGAGACCCCATGGAAACCCTTTGGGTCTCCTAATCCCTCAGGTGCCACTGCTGTAAGAACGCACTATAGTTCATATTACAGTACTTAACTTACGTTTTAGCATACTAATCTTCATCCTTTTTCATTATCTTTAACCTTAATCTGGGTATCTATGTATTGCAATCATTCAGTTCCACTTTTCATTGTTTCCCCTAATTCTTGTTCCTTTTACTTAACATACAAGTAATCGACGATACAATACTGTTGATAACAAACGTTGTGCGCAATGATAATATGGAAGAATAACTGATAACATTCTCTTATAAACATGTCTCTTGCTTAAAGGCCAAAGGGTAAAGGGTATATTAGTTTCGTTAAAATCCTGTGAATAAATTAATCTATTCAACTAAATTAGGCTACTGTTTTACGTCGAAATAGTCTACATTATATTTTTTTGCTAGACTTAATATATCTAAATCGTAGAAGTTTGACCAATAGTTTGTTTACCTGACAATACAATTATCATTTTCGCTACGTCTTAAAATCGAATAAAGGAAATATATATTAAATTTTGTTTAATTTCCTGTAAAAACTATTGCATAGCTGATTTTTTTTCCCTTTGAAATAGTCTACAACAAACAGAGTGTATACGATTTTAGGGACATAAGTCCCTATAAAGCTCAAAATGTTATACAGCTATAATATTTAAACAAACTAAGAATCAAATTATTTATTTGTCTATATGGATATTCCTGTAGGCCCTTCACCATATATTTGTGTAAAAAGTATCTCTTTTTGCGTTGGTTATTGTTATTTATATATAAAATCAAATGTATATGTCGTATCTTTGTCCTTTATGCGTCACTAACCGACCGATCGTGATGAAACTTTATTGAAGTAAAAAATTACTATACAAAATCTACAGTTTTATTAGCCACATTGAGTAATATTTTATGGTTTTAGGGTTCCATTTCTCAGTTGTCAAAGCCAATCACAAATTGGCTTTCCATCAGAACTGACAGTTGACACGAAAACTTTTGGTTTGGTTTTTGGTTTTCAAAAAGCCTCAATTAATTATAGATAACGTTATCCCTGGTTTTAATATAGTAAACAGTATATTGCAGAGTTAGCTGGCTAAGAAGTAAACCAACTTCATATATTGAATACTGGCTTGGAGATATAACGCGAGCAACGAGCAACTAAACAAAAACCAGCTGTAAATGGCTTCTAGGGCTATTCTTATGGAGAACATTTTACGTTATATCTAATTTTGGGTAAAATTTTTGGAAACTTTAGTATTTTTTCCGCCATCACGGTATAGAGACCTTTAAATTGGGCCTTGAGCCCTCTCCCATCGTTCTACGACATCCCAGTCGTCCACAATTTTGACGCAAAGAATCGGCTTACGTAATAATTAATATATAGAATGTCAGACCGATTGCTTGCTTACCTAAGTGTAAAATGTTCACTAATGATTATTTTGATCCAAGCAAATTAATTTGAACAAAACTTATTATATAGTATCTATATATATAATACGCTAAGCCAATTTTTGTGAACAGAACTCCTCCCACATTTTTGGACCGATTTTGATGATTAAAGTGTCAAAAAAATTGCCCTTATCTGTAGTTTTGCAAAGTGTTTTTGGTTTTTTGAAATCTTTATTAGTTTGGGCAGGATCTTCCATCAAAGTTGGGTTTTCTCCCATAAGATTAACATGGGGAAATCTAAATATTTCATTGGAAACTTTGTCTCCTCTAATTTGAGAGAACGGCTGGGCGTAGAAACTTGGTAGAGGTCTCCAAAGAAAGGCCTTGGTCTGTAGATGAGTTATCAAAAGAAACACGAAGTAAATTCCCTTAGGGCTCTCCCCAGAAGCTTTTAAAAATACCTCGACAAATTTGTTTACATTTCGGCCATGTGGATAATACTTTTTAATGAAACAGCTGTTGATTTTTCAATTGTGTTTTAAACAACACACATTTATCAGGAGTTACTAAATTGTCCAAAAGAAGTATTTGCAATGCTATTTTATGATTTTAAAAAGTATTTTCTTCTGTATCATGTCATGTTTTGCAATATAATATTCCATTACGAAATCAGTGGAAATTCCTTTTATCACAGCACTCTTACAATAATTCCTTATTGAACTATCTTATATCTGCTGTACGGGTTGTTGTCTGCCTGTTCCCCCACTTTTGCCTATATTTTATCATATTATTCTACATATCATCATAGGTTCACGAGATTATTGTTATACATGTTTTCAATCATTGTAAAAATCTTCGATTGTGTAATACAATACAAAATTATACAAGTGCAGAAGGGCACGGTGCCCATTTGAGCAGTGTCCACATTCTGCTAAATTAATAGTAGTTTACAGCAACTGGATAAAACATGTTACAATATTTATGTAGAAATATGTGCATAATTTAGAAAGTCAAAACTGCAATTTACTATAGACTTTTCAGAGAGGTTACTTCGATGTTGTTAATTCAGCTTAGTGAAAACATAATATAGTAGTATACAAATAAGAATTTGAACTCTTAGAGAACCTTTGAATGTTATTAGAATAACAAAATGGGTTGCGCATGTTTACTAACGCTACTCAGCAACAAAAACCATTTAATTTATCTCTAAAAATATATTCTTAAAGCGCACTGAGCAGCAGCCTCGAAAATACTATGTAACTTACCTATATAGTTACAAAATGATCAAACTCACATTGTGACATTTATAATTCGGCTTATATTTCTCCAGCAGATTATTTATCTGCAGAAGAAGTTTATTGTGCTCTTATCATGTGTAATAACATCCAAACACAGAAACCTGGCCTAAAATGGTACCTATCTTGACAAATTATTTAAAGTGGTCTAAATTACGGACCGTGGCTCACTGGGTTGTTAACATGATTTAAAATAACACAAAATTTTGGCTGTAAAAAAGGCACAAAGAGTAAATACTATTTAAGCAGCTACTGTCATGACAGAAAGGTCATATTCCTTTTAAACTAGATCAGATCACCCTTTATAAGATACGTTGTTTAACAATGCATGTAAGCGTCAATATTTACGTAACAGCCAATTTACATTATTTATTGCTTTTTCCAAATGCCGCATTGTTATGTAATTTGAATTATTTGTTGCCAATGAAGCCGCACAACCATATAAACGAGGAGGTCCCTAACTAACAGTTCAAGAGTAAAAGCCAACTTCACTTCAAGTATATTCCACTACACCTAACTTTCCGTAGATGAATAATTAGCGTTAAGCCTTGACAGTGACCGTCGATTTCGACGGGTTTCACCTAGTATTTAATAACCGTTGATCCTCCTTAAGTACGCTATGCAGCTAAAACATATGCAGTATTAGAGTAGAATGGAGTTGGCCTGTGTCAATCAGCTGTTTCTAAGCGAGGACAATTTACTAAAATATAAATGATCAACCATTTCTGGCCCCAGCTCAGGAAAACAAAAATACTGGTTTAGTAGAGATTTAGTAAAGAACCTGTGACATAATGATTACCAAGTAACGAAGTACTTAAAGTACGAAGATACTAAACAAAGTACATTAAGCGATAACTAAAATCACCCTGCTATATATATATATATATATATAAAGAAAGCTTTACATTTTAATGATATTAATAGAATAAAAAACGCTCTCGTCATAACACCTTTAAATTATTCAAGTTTTTAACCCCCTGATGTAAGGGGTTGACTAACTAGTGTACAGCTCCGCAGAACACCTACGATATATAATCGGATTAATATAAGTATGTAATTGATTATGATTCAGTTCTATATAATTATAGCATTAAATTTAATTTTACAATTTATGCAATATAAATAAAAACTATAACAAACATTTGTAAGTTGTTAAATTTGTAAGTTGTTGTAAGTTGTTGTTGTTGTAAGTTGTTTCTTTACTTTCTCCTTAGTTTTATTTTTAATTTGTACAGCTGAAAATGAAAGAAACTAAATTTTTAAACCGTATGCCATATGTTCATAAGTTTTAGTTAATGTTTACTTTGTTGCCTTTCATAAAATATATGTTGTTTTACTGAATATTGATAGTGTAGTTTAAACATCAATAAAAACGTAAAGAGATTTCCTAATTCGGTGTTTACATAAAAGATTATATTGTAGAAACGATCAATTGAACCGATTCAAAATCGATGTATTGATATTTACACCGATTGTATTTCGCAAGTTTTCTGCGGAACTGTATCCAATATCTATGTACAATCATTGATTATAATGGTACAATGCAAACAGATAGTAAGTCACATTATCAGCATATTAAAAAAATATTGTATGCATAAGCAAATCCATCTACCAATCTTATTAGACCCTACATCATAATTTTTCGACTCAAAAAAATGTATAGGCCTATGAACAAGGAAATTTATAGTTTCTTCCATTTTTAGTCGTACAAATGTAAAACAAAACTAAGGGTAAAATAAAGCAACATCACACAAATGGTTTTGTTATATTTTTTATGTCATATGATAAAACTGAGTTCATTAAATTCAATGTGATAATTATATCGAACCGAATCATAATCAATTACATATTTATATTAATCCGATTTTGTATCGCAGGTTTTTTGCCGAACTGTACCCTAGATATTCAACCTCTTATATCAGGGGGTTAAAAACTTGAATAATCCAATGGTGTTATGACGAGAGCGTTTTTATTCTATATTATAGTTTTCAGTATTTACAAAATATTGTAGGCATAAGTAAATCTGTTTACCATCTGATTAGACCCTACGTCATAATTTTCCGACTCAACTAATATCGATCACTATTGTATTGTATTGTATTCCTAATGACATACCAAGTAAATAAAGTAACGTACTGTTTGATATGCACGCTATCCGTTTTCTTTTAAATTTAGATATCCAAATAATTAAAATAAAATTTTTCACTGTTTCATTTTTGTATATGCAATATTGATATCGTGAATAAAATAATCATGAAAATGAATTTGTAGTGTCTTAAAGTTAATATGAGAAATTTATAGTCCTGCACACTTTCATAAAAAAAAACTAAAAAATAGACGTGTCTTTGGTGTTCATTATTAAAAAACAATACGGATGAGAGAATATAAGGACGTATCTTTTTTGATTTCTCTTAAAGTGTATCCCAAATTGTATATTTTATCTGCGAATGCTAGAGAGCTACAATGAATATGATCAAACCTAAATAGATAGAATTCCATCTTTCAATGATGAGAAGATAAGTTGGAATTCAATCTATTTAGGTTGAATCACATTTATTGTAGCTTTATACCATTCGCAGATAAAATAAGAAAATTACTTTGCCATTTGGGAAACTCCGAGGCAGATAATTTAAATTTTCTTATTTATTCTTATTTGTCTTGTTTTTACTAACACCAACGACATATCTATTTTTTTTTCGTTTTCGATTGCATTTTTATGACATTCTGCAGAACTAACTATCCAATACAACCAAAATACAACAACAAATGTATTTTCACATATTTATATTACTAAACGATTTATTTAGATGCATGCTTCTTGGATACACTCATTGTTACATACACACGATACATGCATGTTGGATACATCCTTTTGTTAGTAACACAACACACATGTTAGATACACATTTTTGTTAGTAATAGAACACATGTTAGTAGCACATTTTTGTTAGTAATAGAACACATGTTAGTAGCACATTTTTGTTAGTAATAGAACACATTTTGTTAGAACAGAACACATATGTTAGAAACACATTTTGTCAGTAACATAACACATATGTTAGAAACACATTTTGTTAGTAACAGAACACATATGCTAGAAACACATGTTGATGTTGTTAGTAACACACACATACGGGTTAGATACACATTTTTGTTAGTAACAGAACACATATGTTAGTACCATATTTTTGTTAGTAACAGAACACATGCTATTAAAACATTTTTGTTAGTAACAGAACACATAACACACATGTTAGTAACACAGTTTTGTTAGCTACACACAATGTACATGCAAAAACGTTAAACGTTGCACACGTATAGTATGTTAAACGTGTACATTCATCAACTTGGAGTATCCAAAAATATAAACGATAGGCCTATATTATTATAATTGGTTGGATTCCTAAATTTGAAAGAAATTATGAAACTGCGTATATATAAAAAAAAAAATACGCTATACTGTATTACGTTATTTACTTATTATGTTACCAGAAAAAATACTGTTCGTTATTAATTCAGTAGAAATATTATGATATACAGTCTAAATAAGAAAGTGACGTGCCATCGAAGTTATTCCCATACGACATATTGTGAGATATTCGATTATTATCAAAAAATTACTGCAAAAATCGTCATTTGAGTGTCAAATCAAAAACAAATTGATAAATTACACATAATATCCTAGTTTTATACATAAATAACGCTTTATGACGTTTTGATATCTGTTTCTGGGTATATAATTTATTTAATTTTTCTTCTGGTTGTATTTTATATTTACTACAATATTAAACCTCCTAATTGATATACAGGGTGGCTGAAAAGTAACTTGCACCCCCCTTAACTTTTCAACCATTTGAGATATTTGAAATCGGTTTGCGGCAACCTTCTTAGATATGAGGGGCTACAATAATTATAGTCAATTTTGAAAATTTTGCCCTTAGGGGTAGCGGCGGTAGGGGGTAGCTCAAAATTTTCAAATGACAAGTATAGTCGAGTTTGGTATCATTTTACAGGTCTTGACGAAACATAAAATTTGACATAAAGAAAACCAAAATTGGCTCACTAATAACAAAATGGCGCCCTAAAACGTTTCAAATCCAAATAACCATGAGGGTGGCAAAAAAATTAACTTGCACCCTCATTAACTTTTTAACTATTTGAGATATTTGAAATCAGTTTGCGGCAACTTGTTTGGATATGAAGGGCTACAATAATTATGGTAAGTTTTGAAAATTTTGCCCTTAGGGGTAGTAGGGGGTAGCTCAAAATTTTCAAATAGCAAGTATAGTCGAGTTTGGTATCATTTTGTAGGTCTTGACGAAACATAACAATTAACATAAAGGAAATAGAAATCGGTCCATTAATAACAAAATGGCAGCTAAAAATGATTGAGACAATGGTTATTTAAAGTAATTTTGAACTGCCATTTTGTTAATAATGGTTCGATTTCTATTTCCTTTATGTTAATTGTTATGTTTCGTCAAGACCTACAAAATGATACCAAACTCGACTATACTTGCTATTTGAAAATTTTGAGCTACCCCCTACCCCCGCTACCCCTTAGGGCAAAATTTTCAAAACTTACCATAATAATTGTTGTAGCCTTTTTATATCCAAACAAGTTGCCGCAAACCGATTTCAAATATCTCAAATAGTTAAAAAGTTAATGAGGGTGCAAATTAATTTTTTTCCACCCTCATGGTTATTTGGATTTGAAACGTTTTAGGGCGCCATTTTGTTATTAGTGAGCCGATTTTGGTTTTCTTTATGTCAATTTTTATGTTTCGTCAAGACCTGTAAAATGATACCAAACTCGACTATACTTGTCATTTGAAAATTTTGAGCTACTCCCTACCACCGCTACCCCTAAGGGCAACATTTTCAAAATTGACCATAATTATTGTAGCCCCTCATATCTAAGAAGGTTGCCGCAAACCGATTTCAAATATCTCAAATGGTTGAAAAGTTAAGGGGGGGTGCAAGTTACTTTTCAGCCACCCTGTATATCACTCTTATGACAGCTCTTAGCCGAAGCCAATCTTAAAAGCCGATTATTGATGGCGATTTTATGTATTGTCTTTTAAACAAGCTTTATCACTAAATTTAAAATGGTTACGACCAGACAAAAGGTTTTTTCCTACAGTTAACTGACAAAGTGGACTTCCTTGCACTCATTATAGCACGCCAAGTAGTGTTTTAAGTCAGAACTGTACTCGCTGCATTTAGCCGGACAAGCTTCAAACCTTGATATATTATAATAAACATAAATAGTATCTATTGTGAATGGTTTAATGCTTTAAACTACTTTATTTTATTAATGGACATACAGTATAACAACACAAGCTAGGTTTTATTTTCTCTGTTCAGCGAAGAGATTTGTTAACAAATAATCACCTTATTGCAACAGAAAAACAAACATTTCTTAACACAATATTTGATTTCTCAGAGAGTTTTACACAACACTTAAACAGGATTTTCCATGGTAGATTTGACGAGTTCAGCAGGTGTAGAATGATTTGAGAAAGTTAAATAATCGTATAGAGAATGATAATTTGATAGTGAAATTGATGACGTACAGTAACCTCTGAACCTCTTATTCACTATGATTAATTTATTCCGACTTATGTATTACAAAGTATTATCATATTATGCCCTAATGTCAATATTTGTCTATGCAAGTCTAGAAATTAATACATAAAATACAATGAATGCTGAATGGTTTTCTCAATGCTATAAAACTGATAATTCCAGTCTTGGACACCAGTCAAGTGTAGATTTAAGTGTACAATTCTTATAGTCTTGATACGTATTCACGTGTCATTCGGCACCTACTAATTCAAATTTTGGATTTGTAATATTTTCCCGTACGGTTCTGACCAAACACTCAATACTAGCTAAATGTACCATAGCTATGTTAAAAGTTTCGAATTTTAAACCAAAGCGTTCCACTTGAGCTTTTTTAACATTTGGTGAAAAGATTACTAAAGAATATTAACTTAACTCACTCATTTTTCGACCTCGGCTTCGGCTCGTTCGTGAAACTTGAGCTCCAGTCGGGAAAAACCACTTTTACGCCCCAGGGATGTAATATACTATTTTATAATATTATGTAATCAATATTATCTTATATACGCATTTATTACAATATGTTTTTCTATTACTCGTCCACAGCGAAATATGGTTTAGAAAGCGTTTGATTTTAATAAGAATATAAATATTACTTTAGGTCACACAATAAAGCATCTGGCATATTTAAGACAGTTTTAAACAAATATAAGAGGAGTTTCAGATTTTAAGTCTTCTACAGACCTCGATTCAAAGTTAACAATTTGGTCTGGAACCTGCGGAGGCGGGCGTTCTCGGAAATTCGATTTGGTTGGAATTCGGAACTGGGATTTCCAACGCCTCTCTCTTACAAGAATCACAGTTTAGTCATGCTGTAAATCTGGCGGTAGAGATGGCATTGAGGCCATATGGTGGTCACCACATAACAATGTGTATATACTCATGTGTACATTGATTACAGTATACAAGTACATCGTTAGAAGACATTTAAATGACATATGCTTCCACACAAATGTTTATAAACCTTCAGTTAGTTGTTTATCATTGAATATAAAGGTTCACTAATGTTTAATCCTCCTAGGTTCACTATCTATTCTTTCTGTGTTATATCTTAATCTTTCACATACAGTTATGTAGAGTGTGTAAGGCATATCAAAGATATTGTACATAAGTAGAGAGTAAATATAAACGTGGAAAAAGTTAAACAGTTTCAATATTTAAAATCAACAATAAATATACGCTAAAAATAAAAAAAGTAAATATTTTTGTGAAGTTGATATAATCAATATTGAAATATATAAATAATCCCAAAATGTTATGAATGATCCTAGAGTATTATCTCAAACTATCTACAGTATAATTTCACTTGTAAATTATAATACAGTATAGGACTAACCCATGTTCCCACTATAGGAATCTTAAAAACTAATCAAGAGGTTTATTTGTTAATTATTTGCTAAAATATCAAATATTAAATAAAAAGGGTAAAAAATAATGTTAAGCTAAACCAGAAGCGAATAAAAAGGGGACAAGCCCCCCAAATAATGAACATAAAGAAAACATAAATACCGTAAACAGGTATATTTTTTATTTAATGTAACCGATGAAAACGCGTGATCTTGGTGAAGTAATAAATAAGTAATAATTTGACTCATAAGATAAATTACTAATCTTAAGAGTCAAATTATAGACAAGATAACAACTACAGTTTTTGTTCTTGAGGTGGTCAACAGCCTAATTTCGCAATGTGAGGTAGTAAATTGACTAAAATTAAAACTTCTCTTTTATCAAGATATGTTTTAAGTTTATACTAAACAACTACCTAGGTTAACAACAAAGGTTTCAATTTTATCGGTAGCAAACGGTTATCAATTTATCATTTTAATTTTAATCGAGTAATACCATGAATATTCCATAATGGTTTACCTCAATAACAGAGTCCTCTATTTGCAATTTGCCCTTGATAGCAAGTGTACTACAGTTTGTAAATCTTCTTTATTCGGCCATAATCTTTTTGTAGCTCAAACCTCTACAAGAACACGTTTGAAAAAATCGTTCCCTCGACGTTTTGCTGTAGAAATTTTATTTAGTTTAAATCAGTGGCAAATTTATAATTTTTTTTTTGGGGGGAGGGGGAGATTAATGTAAGGCTAAGTAATTTTAACTAGAAACTTACACTTTATTTTAGTTTCAATGCTCATATTCAAAGAATAATTTGTACAAAATGCAACTTTTACTCTACCAAGATCACGTGTTTTCATCGGTTACATTAAATAAAAAATATAGCTGTTTACGGTATTTATGTTTTCTTTATGTTCATTATTTGGGGGGCTTGTCCCCTTTTTATTCGCTTCTGGTTTAGATTAACATTATAGTCGTGTTCCAACCTTAGATAAAAGTGCCTTAAGCAAATAATGAGTGTAAATTAGTAATTGACAATGATATCTCGTTACCTTAACTTTGAAAACGCGTTGTTATGGATTTATACAACAAAATCAACAGCTTTAGAGAGTTTTGTGTAGGACGCCAATCAGTGATCGAAGAAATTCGTACGATGTAATCAAAATTATTAAATGCGATACTCGATGTTTCATAATACAGTGGATACAGGATTTGAAACATAACTAGAAAGATAATGAGAACAGTGAAATTTTCAAATTGTTGAAGGGTAAAATGATGGAACAAGAATATAAATCATATTACCAAAAGGGAATGGAAATTATTTATCTATTCTATGGTTTCGCGAACACAGTGTGTACATTCAATTTTGAAAATTGGTTGCCTATCAATACGTAAAAGGTATAATTTAATAAATTTAAAAAGGAGAGCACCCATACGCAAATCTCGTATCTTAATAGGGTTCAGAACATTACTCCATGGTGAATATAATAATGCCCTTTTACATTTTTACACTTTTTCATTTACAGCAGCTACCCTTCGAATATGTTGATTAAAAAATGGATGATGAAGAATAAAACTAATTCGCCATTCTGTAATCGGTTGAGATAGAGACCAATTTTTCGCTGATATTCTTTTAAACTAATAACTTTTCAAATGAGTCGTCACTTTATGGGGCTTTAGTTTTAAAAATTTTGAGGTTCCCCCTTTATAACCCATTTTGGGGTGTTAGGCGAAATTGGGATACCAACAAAAAAGTTCAATTTTATGCCATGTAGAGGTGCGCAGAGTATGGTTTTCCTGGAGTAACCCAAAGTTAATACGTGGTGTCCATACTTTTGCCCAACCCTGTAGACTGAATAGTGCTTTCCCCACCTCAACAAAGTTGCATTTATCAAAAAAGACGCCTATTGAAATCCGTTTTCATAATTTGTTTCAATCTGGCTATGGTTAAACATTCAACCTAAATGAACATCTGTTAAATAACACAATTCACATTTACACTCTTGTTAAGAAACTTTGTAACTGGATAACTGGATCTTTGAAAATGGACTCTAGCTAGAAGTAATTGAAACGCATGTGGGTCAAAGCCAAATACCCCCTTAAGGAAATTACCTTTTTCGTTACCATTCGTAGGTGCGCTAGATGTTAAGCGTTACAATTACACTTAAATCATGAAAACTGGTCAAGTGGGGCGAATGGAAAAGATATGTAACAGGGAAACCCCTTATTGTATTACATGTACGTATATAGATGATAAAAAGGCTGTAATAAAACACAAATTAACTAATTGTTGGGCAGGAAGAGGTTTTGGGCGAAGGCTGGAAAAGAAGTTGCAAATTATCCAAGGAGATTGAGGTGGAATTGGCTCTTAATAAAGGAGGAGAACGGAAATGAGTTACACATTTTCCAATAACTAGATGAAAGTGGACGAATTAAGAAGAATAGCTAGATATCGTTGAAGTAGGGTGATGGATTGGAGAGTTTACAAATTACTTTGAATGTCGTCCTTGAATAAGATGAAGGTGAAGAATAATGAAGAATACATAGATATCGTATATTAATGGAGGGAGGAGTGGAAGAAGAGTTATACATTTTTTAAGGCTAGTTGAAGGTGGAAGAAAGTCATGTATATGTTGAAATTCTTTGGTAAATGAGGTGGAGATATTGAGTAGTTTCGATTTGCCTATACAGTAACTAGATGGAGTGAAGAAACATATAAGTGGTAGAACCTATAAGGGAGGCTTACAAGACGCCTTCCTTTAGACGGCTGAAGGATATATCTAGAAATCTTCTATTAACGGAGGTGACTTGAATGAGGAGTTAGAAAACTGATAAATCATCAGATTACCTGGGGGCGTCCATGACCTAGGCTGAGGTAGAGGTGTACTGAGGGTGTGGGGGAGGAGGGGGTAGGTCTTGGACGAGGGGTAGTCCAGGAAGTGAACTTGAGTGAACATGAGTGAGTAGTGAGTACTTACAGTGAGTCGTCTGACGACCAGGACCAGCACTGAGCGAAAGTCGCGGACAAAGGGCGGACAAATTCCGAGGCTTTTTGTGAGGAATGCAGGTAGAGGGTCTTGCTAGGGGAGGCGAAGC
Source organism: Macrosteles quadrilineatus (assembly GCF_028750875.1). Lineage (NCBI taxonomy): Eukaryota > Metazoa > Arthropoda > Insecta > Hemiptera > Cicadellidae > Macrosteles > Macrosteles quadrilineatus. The sequence continues at coordinate 41,261,715 of NW_026542597.1, forward strand.
TGACAGGTATAAAATTAAGGTAGGCCAGGGTCGCGCCAGATGTCCCGTTTTGGAAACATCCCCCCGCGGTACAATGGGCCGTAACGTACCGATGTATCGGCTAGACCCGCGCTTTCTATACCCCACTAAAAGTGGCGGGAAATGGAAATCTACTCCTGCATTCATTGGGAATGTGGGACCTCCTTTTGAGAAATCCGAATCCTTGGGTTATTTCTAGGGGGTTTCATAGGGGAGAACTAAAATTTACTAGTATTTAACACATTTTGTCAAATAAGTTAACTATTGAACATATTATTTTAGAAGGATATATGGAGCCCAAGCTTCAAGAATCCTGAATAAAATACGACCTAAATGCACAACATCAAACCCTTTCCTTGGTTTAAAATTATACCCAAGAAACCTATGATGTAGTTAATGTATTATATCCAGTTGCATTTCTCAACACACAACAAGACGACAGTGAAATAGTTAAATCTTATCTTCCATGGTCCACAACAAAAGTGATGAAAAGAGCACTATTGTGTAAAGTATTCATCGTATCGAATTGCTTGAAACAGATGAAGGCAAAATAAAAACGATTTGGTGAAAAGTTTAATTGTTTTTTAACTAGAGCGACACCGATAGTATGGATAAGAAAGTCTAAGGCGAGCCAAGCAAGTCGATGGGCGAGAGGTCGAGTTGAAGTAAAGCGTCTCCAAATACATGAAAAATTCTTCAAAAGGACGATCGTTGAAAGCAACTAAAATTGGAAAAATCGTTCAATGTATGATTTCGTAACAGACTGCAAGGAAACGAATGAGTCGAGCGTATCCATTGCAAATGAATTCGTATTACATTGGACGTATCAATATCAGTTTACAAATCGATTCAGTGGATATTTTAAATTTATGAATTCAAACATTTTGACTTCCAAAAACGTCGTCTATTCTTTTCGAATGAAATATGTGTCACGAACAACTGACAAAGGTACTACAGTGGTGATCCGTTGCCATTGATATAAAAATAGGGCGAAAATGACACTCTTTAAAGAACACCTTTGACATAATGGACATCTTTGTCGCCGTCATACATTAAATATAAATGCCTGAGGGACACTTTAATATTAGACTGAATACTGAGAAACACCTTTGACGTAGTGGGAACCTATGCCATAGTTATATACTAAATATGTATGCCTGAGGAACACTTAAATATACTGAATACAGTAATGAGAAAAACCTTTGACATAGTAAGCACCTTTGTCGTCGTTATAGACTGAATAACAATGTCTGACGAACACCTGAATCTTAACGATAATGTGGGTTGATCTGTGGATTGAATCGGGAAAAACAAGAGACTCCTTCGATGTGGTTGATGACTAGATTAGATTATTGATCCTTGAGGAACACATCTACCTACTAGTTTTTTAGTAGTCTACACCATGTGTGAAACTGAATAGACATGTTTTTTACCTTACTAGGATAAATACTGTAGTAACCTGCATTTAAATGCATAAACATGATTTGAATCTCACTGTTCCTCAAGTAAACCGTAAAAAGGAAGGTGGGACGAGTTGAGCAGTCTAAGGACCCTTAGCTAAGGGTCGTGTCCTGGAGAGCATAAACCAACCATTACACACCCTCCACCTCTGCTGCCTTATTTTAGCATTTGTCTTTACAAAGTTGTTGTCAGATAAGCATCTATGAGGTTTGATATTCAATATACACCTATAGTTACACAATATTCGTAAACAACATTTAATGTAAACATATCAGTGACAGCTAGAAAAAAGAATCTTTATACAAACAGCTGTTTGTAGTTTCATATCTGACGTATGCAGTGAACATAGGGAGAAAACTTGACAAAAATCGCACAAAATTGGGTTTTTGATCGTCTGTTATTTACTTTACAAAATAAAGAGGCCAAATTTAATGGCTTAAGATACTCTTGCCTATCCTTTGAATACCATTAAACTATTAGAATCATGGCTGGTACTCTAGTTTTCTTGGAGTAGGCCGCGTAAAATGCCTTCTCGGCCGTGACAGACAGACAGGCAGAAATTGATATAAGACTTGTTTCGGCTTCTCTAATGTAAAAAACGTAAAAATCCAAAAAAATTTATAATTCTGAGCAATGCACAGACAAAACTCTAATTTTATTAAATAGAAGATAGATGAAATAAGATCTGACCGTTATTGTCCTATTATTTATGGACACAATCTATTAAGTGGTAAGAAAGTCGACGATGTTATTAATGAAGGGGTGAATTAAATCAGTAAGCCTTGTTCTCACGATATATGTATTGCATCTAAATTGTTGGACGATCCTGGTCCTGGTCATTTAACTACAAAGTAACACTAGGCCCAGAGCTCGGCGATGTCGTTATAAAATCACGTTTGGATCCCGAAAGAAATTAACACCTCATTTATGTTCCCAAGTTATGATTCACTCACTTATCGTTGATCAGATACAGTGAAGTGAGGGCATTGCATTCTCATGATCAAATCATAGCCAATTTTAATTTTGCAATAAAAATGTCACTATTAAACTCATGAGCACCACTTGTATGATGACGTAACGTAGTATTTATTATTTACAAACCAGTTTTATGTTCATATTTTATAATGAGAAACTATAGAATCCTTTATTTCTCCATCATAATAATTCGAAGAAGTAACAGAAGGAGAAGGTACTGTAAGCTAAAGGAAATGCTCATTCTACTATGTTTTAGCAAGAAAAGCTGCTATATATGAATGAAATGTTTACTCAATTATCCAACACATTTTAGTATAAGCATCTACAGAAATCATTCTTTGATTATCCTTTTCCAATCGAATGACACTTATAACATCAGCTGATGGGATCAATAATTGTATCAATAATCAATAATTGGAATCAATCAATTATTGTGAAGAGTTGACACCCAAAATTCACATTCGATGCCAAAGGGCGAATATCAAGCAATGTAATGTTAATACACTGTATGTGTAGTATTGTAGTCACCCAATAAGCACACCAGACAACCAACGATCTACAACAATGACGAATATACGAAAAAGCTCACAGTAAAGCGCACATATCGATATGTGCGAATAACGCGCTCAAGAGCTAATACGTTATCAGGAAACTAATACTTTGGAGCTGGTTGGAGGAAATCCTTATGTAGATGAAGATAAAGCCGAATTGAGCTGAGAGAAATGGGAAGAACTGTGAAGAAAGAAGTATTAAGAAAATGGTAATACCAAAGCATGTTAAATAACAGTTTCATATCTACAAAAACTTGACTGGACCTTTGCATCAAGAAGAATGTAAATAGTAAACCGTTGAATTTACGCAGCTACATTAATGCTGATTTAAAAAAGCATAAGTATACGTTTAAAACTGTATATATATCTTTAGTGACCATTAACAAAGCAAAATTTTTGCTGGTTTTTAACAAGCCGAATTATAGAAAAGTATACTGATGAGACTGTATATACAAAAAAGTGAACATTGTAGAGGCTATACTCAAGCTGATTTTGAACATACCCAAATGATTAAAAACTATTCAGTATTTACTCATTTAGACAGTCAAAAGCCTGTATAAAGTGTGATAAGTGTGGGAATCAGAAACTAAGTTCAACTTTTATTTTCTGTGTGCATAAAATCATTGACTATATAACACTACAGTGTTATATAGTCAATGATAAAATTCCTCATTTCTAAAAATATTGGGCTGGGTTTCTTTTGTAAATCCAATAGTATTTACAAAAGATACGCAGAGCATAATAGTATTGGGAACATAAATTTATTAATTTATTACCCTTTAGATAATTAGGGTTTAGTGAGTCGGTGGCAGTCAGTAGCGTCGCGGACTTCGGGCCCAAGGCAGCGATGTCGTGGGTTCGGATCCTGGTCATTGCCGATAACATTTTATCAGTACAGTTCACCTTTGTACTGTACCGGCTCACTCCTTGCTTTGCTGCAAACGATCCACGCACGGGCGCTTAGTCTATGTGGACGGGCAAATGCAAGGTTAAAAGAAGCCGCCAACCTCTTTAAAAAAAAAAGAAAAAGAAGAAGAAAAACTGTGTGCTTTCTTCGCAATGCGCTTTTTCCACTGTGCGCTTTCGTCACGACACCAACAACGACAACCTATAGGCCAGAAGCGACGTTTGCCAGAAGCGGCTAGATCGCTAGAGCGATTGACGCGCGTGAGACACACCAGCCGCTTCTGACAACAGGCCTTATCTCCGCTAACCCCTAGCTCTAGGTGAAGATTCTTATTCTATCATAGATATATTAACCGGAACCAAAATTTGTATTGATGCAGAAATGCGATCACCCCTATGTTTCTTTGTTTAGTTTTATAATCACCCAATAAGTGTACCACACAAGCTATAGACATACCAAGAACAAAACAACCTGCGCAGAAACGAAAAGATCACGTGGTTCGCGCCGGTAGGTGTGGCGTACCATTCAAACCTGCGCGGCTCGAAACGGCCCAGGGTTCTTTTGTTTCTGGTATTACTATATCTCCGTCAACTCCATAGCGCTAGACACCGCTAAACAGAAGAAACGCTAGAAGGCGCTAAACATCCGTCGATGCAATTTATTGTTAAGATCTGACACCTACTTTCGATGCAATAAAGTGATCACACCACCTTTGGTTAGTTTTTTAGTCACCCAAAGCGCACCACAAAAGATATCTCCGTCAACCCCGTAACGCTAGACACGCAGGGGTGAAGAGTTGGAAGTTATCACAGTTACATAACCGGACCCGGAAATGACAATCATCGCCACAATTACTGACATCGATAACGCGTTATCTCGCCGTTATCAGCGGCTGATAGCTCAATATTTACGAGCGATATATCGTTTGTTGCCGTTTGTTCAGGAGCCTCTCACCTCTGCCCTAACTCAGACGAATGAGAGCATCGATATATCGACGAAACTATCGAACAGTCGTTGGTATTTTATATTCGGTTGTTTTTCACTCATCGGTCTAGCGTCAGTGTCATGATGAAAAATCGGATAAAACATACACTCTAGCAAATGTGTATAGATTTGTGTTGTATTGAACATTTTATTTAATCAACTATAAAAGCAAGTGGGACAAAGTGTACTGTTTTTCTAAAAAATTGAATTTGACCGAAATTTTACTGGGTCGAATTTTTACTACACCCTTGTATTTACTTGTTTCACGATCGGGAAATTTTAAAGTCTGTTATTGCCCTTAGTTCCAATCCATCGATACGACCACAATTGACACTGCATGTAGGATGTATTTAGGACAGTAAAGTTATTTTAATAGTTTATACTGATGCATTAATATACTATACTGTGATTATTTTTACACACAGTGAGCAAAAATGGTATGTTATTGAAACCTATAAACAATCGAATGAAAAAAGCTCGATGTCAAGTTTCAAAGGTAGAAAAAATAGATACAAATGATTTATTAACCTGAGTATTGATACAGATTTACAGATTGATACGGATTGTTTAGCTCCGTTACGACCAGGAGCTAACCCGCAGCTCTACACTACTACACTGCTTCTCAATGTTCATTTGAACGCTTGTTTCTAAGTGATAACGACACTTCAATAAAATGACAATCCTTAGAAGAATATGGGCGAGTCTAAAAAAATGCGAGGAACGAAACCTTTGTACGTACATCTTTGCATTCTGTTTGATCTATGACACGAAAAGCAACCACTTTATATGTGACCAATTTCATATAACTAACTTCGAAAAAATACTTAAACATAATGTACAATTGAAACATCATATTCCGCAGTTTATTTTGTAGTACAATGTTCTCAGTGAATTGTTTTTACTCACGCAGGTTAACATAGTTCTAAATCTGAACCTATTTCAACCATAAAAGTACCTACTACAACCTCTACTGAGAATACTACAATCGTCAATGCCCACCATTGTTAGCGGAAAGTAGCGTCCGAAACTGGAATTATGAATCGATATGCATAACACGCCCGAACATTACAATGGTCCGGTCGATCGTCATCAATTATCAAAAACACGCCGAGTATCTTGTGATAAGTGGCGGGAGACTGGCCGCGCGGCGGCGCAAAAGGCGGGAACTACTGGCCATTCGCTTTAGCGGGAAGGACCGAATGTCCTTGAAGCCCCAATAGGCCCCAAAGCTGCCGATCTTTTCAAAATGTTCAAACTGAGAGACGGGGCCGGCCAATTAGGCCTCCTAGGAGCGGGTTTCGCGGAAAAAGGAAATTTATGGATGTAGCCGTGCGGGTGGGAATCCGATGTTTTCCACTTCGGCAGAGGTAAAAGACTTGTCTGAGAGGTGTGCAAACAGTTTGGGAGCAATGAACGGTTTTGAATGTTTTTACAAAGGTTGTCTCTAACGCTTAGGGAATTTTCGGAAATATACAACAACTCGCCTAGGGATTTTTGATTTATAAAAGATTTTAGGTCAAATTCTGGTTTGCGAGTTTTGGCAAACAGTTGGGACCTTCGACCATTGAACGGTTTTGAAAGTTTTTACGTTTGTCTGTTATGCTTTGGTATTTTTTAGTAAAAATACCAAAGGTTTCTGTCCGGCCTCACATTACCATAGAATTTAAGAGAAGAGATTAGGCTGCATGATGGAATGGTTATATAATTTGTGTACAAACCATGATAACGCTTTAACCCAAACTTTGTTGGGGCATTCTCATTTGAACAACACTCGGACACACCCAAAAATCGGGACAGATATTGATTGTAAAGAGATTCATCTACCCGAATTTCTATACCTTGCCTGTTAATGTTTTTATTTATCTTTGTCAAAATATAAATTCACTTCTAATTACTTTGAATTTGAGGAGCTAACATTTTGTCGAAACATAAATAACAATGGCATTGTTTTCAATCAAGGCTAATTAAATAGCAAAGATTAATTAAATCAATGTTTCAAGTTGTTATGTAATGTCAGTAGATTTTTACTATCGACATACCATGCCAGTTCATTATAAACTGTGTCCGACTGATTTTCAAAGTTGACCTGTCCATAAAAAAGATAACGTGCTTAAACCTGAAATATTAACGAAAGGATAATACTTTATCCTTAAAAATTTGCATTGTGTCGACATTACAATTAATTAATTCTAAACGTATGGTCTATTCTCCGTTGTTCCATTCAATACGATTTTATGTCGGAGTCATATTATATTACTTATATTATTATATTACTTCATCTATGGTATTACTACTTTCTACTGTAGTATATCTATTAACGATATTATAGTACAGTTTAATTATAATACTATAATTTCCTGACAAGAGTTATTTTGTACACTGTTCAAACCTAATCTTCGCCCTGAAGACTTGATTATGGCAATTCTTTGCATTGTTTAAACCTATACTTCACCCTGAAGACTTGAATATAGCAATTTCAAACACTATTTAATCCTAAACTTCGCCCTGGAAGACTTGATTATAGCTATTGCAAACACTATTTAACCCTAAACTTCGCCCTGAAAGACTTGATTATAGCTATTGCAAACACTATTTAACCCTAAACTTCGCCCTGGAAGACTTGATTATAGCTATTGCAAACACTATTTAACCCTAAACTTCGTCCTGAAGACTTGATTATAGCTATTGCAAACACTATTTAACCCTAAACTTCGTCCTGAAGACTTGATTATAGCTATTACAAACACTATTTAACCCTAAACTTCGTCCTGAAGACTTGATTATAGCTATTGCAAACACTATTTAACCCTAAACTTCGTCCTGAAGACTTGATTATAGCTATTACAAACACTATTTAACCCTAAACTTCGTCCTGAAGACTTGATTATAGCTATTGCAAACACTATTTAACCCTAAACCTCGCCCTGAAGATTTGTTGATAAGGTGACCTACTAATGTTCCCTATAGCGCGGGGTTGTTATGCCAATTGCGCAATAGAACAATGCACTCATTGCAGCGAACCTGTGAATAACGCATAGTGGTGGAAGTAGGTCAACTAAAGCTTTCACAATGTACTACCCCACAGTTGGGCTTTAGAGGTGAAGAAGCTTACACAGAAGAGGTTACGACAATACGACATACAGCAAAATATATCATTGAAATGATTTAATTTACAAACTAAACATGCTCTTTTTCGGATTATACATCCCTTATAATCAGCTGAAAACAATTTCGATGCGGGTTTTTCTTTTGTTACATGAAGAGTGTTCGTTTTGATTCAAGTTATAGTTGATATCTCATGGTTTGGCCAACTTTTGAACTACAAACACCTTCACATATGTATCCTTCGATTCGTTGTTTCGCAGATTATCTTTTTGCTGCCTAAGAAAATCACAATTTTATATCTTGAAAAATAACTAATTAGAAAGACAACCTTTACCCAAATTTCTATAGCCTACTTACTTTTGGAAAGACTGTGAATTGTGGATATAACTATTACTCTAATAGTTTTTAATATACTTTATACTCTCTTATTAAATGGTGACCATACAAAGTAGGTATTTTAAGCTAAGTATGAATGGAGATGAGTGTAGGATGAGTGGCACGATCTTGTAGTATTCTTAGTGACTAAGGCCGTCATTCCTTAGACACAGCTGTTAATTAATAGCCCATACAGCTAATGGCAACTAAGGGACCTACAGTTTATAGTGGAATCCGAACCACATTTTTGCCTTGGTATATACCTACGAATTGGTCTAATTAATTAGCTATAGCTGTAAGATTTGAACGTACTTAAAGATTACGATTCTCTCATATTAAAATGTTCACTTTGAGAACGAGAACCTGATAATAAAACAAATCATAGAATCGTAGATTATAAATAGCTCGCCAGAAAAAAAAACTGTGCAACACCTATTATCTTTTGTAAGTTTAAGTTAAGAATCGTTCCTCTAACGACGCTCGATTTCGAGCATCGCTCCACGAACTGCTCTCCTTCCTCCCAGAAGGCCCGGCCCAGCCCACCGGCTCACCGGTCAATGGAATTTCACGTGGCGTCGCCACCACCAAGGCGGTGTCTTGGATCCGCTTCCAAACGGCTCCAGGAGTAAACAAACAAGAGTAACGAAGAGAAGAGGAAGAGGAGGAGTAGGAGGTGAGGATGAGGTGGGACCGGGACCGCGAGATTCCTACGGAACCAGTTGCCTGTGGGCCAGGAAATGCTTGAAATTCCAGGGGAAATTGTCCCACTTACCATAGATACTGTACCATTGTACAGTGCGTTGCACGCATCGATGTATTGTATAATACCCTACATCGATGTTATTATACATCGATGGTTGCACGTGGTTGTATGTCGATAGGTCTGAACACCGATTGTTTAACCGGGTAGTACCGTAGTCGAGTCGGCGAAAATCGAAAACTGTCGATATGAAGTGGTAATTTTTTATCATTACGACTGAGATAAATTGCATACCATTGTGCAGAGATATCTAATTTGTTAACTACTGATACGAGTGAAAACACACGAAAGATAAATTCTCTAACTAATGACACGAGTGAATATTGTCATTACTGAATTTTTTACCAGTTAGTTCCACAATTGAGTCAAATGTCGTGGACAATTAATTATAAACGTATCCTATATACAAAAAAATGTTCTAAATCGTCTAAATATAAGGAATTAAGTTCTTACTGTTACTGATATTTCATCGGTGGAATTTGTGTAATATATGAAGATCTAAATCAGTTTCGTTATGATTGTAAAAGAAACCTTTCGATATGTACTAAACTATCCTTACACCATAGTACTATAATACTGAACATACAAAGCTGGTAAAAAGAATTGTTAGTTTCGTGTATAGTTTATTTTATTGCTGTATTGCCGTCGTTGATTATAAAACCGGACTATTCATACAGATGGCCAATCTATAATATACTTATCTGGTTCCATTTATGGAGAAAGGAAAGATGCTATAAATTATATGAATACTGTATTTGCTAATCAATGTCAGTTTGAAATTTGTTTGAAGGGAATTCAAACACAACTGTTGGAATTCCCGAGTACCTGGTTTCAATTTTTAGTTTTTATCAAATTATGTTTTACAAAATAACACAGCAAACTTACCTAGTAGACGTTTCTTCCCTGCAAAATTTATAAATTGTTAATAGAGCAATGAATAAATTATGATGCCTTCTAAAAGGCAATTTTCACAAATAATCCCTACTTTAATCTACAATATAACTTTAATGCCTACAATATCTACGGTACAATATTATACATACTGCCACTTCCCATTATCAATGTCTACACAACTCAACGATATACTCATACTGCACCTACTGAAATGCTCAATATCTACAGTACTCAGTTAAAATGTACTATCCATATTCTATATTGTTAATACGCTACATAAAATCTTGTAAACAATAAGGCTTTTTTGTTTTAAGATTTAACCCCACATATCATATACCAAAATGTTCGTCTAGGTGTGTAGATGTGCAAACTGACCTTACATTTTTGAAAAAGTCCCTTGGGCTCTGCCCCAGTGGCTTTTAAATTTCCCATGTTATCCTTTTGAAAAACACATTTGTTTACAGTATGATTCATGATCAGCTGGATGATTTTATTGCTGTTAAATTTTAGTTGCAAGTTAAGGAAACGTGTCCTACAAACGACTTGGTTGAAGTGAAATATTTACTACTAGAGTACATGTTGCTTGAAATCGAGCAATTGCAAAGAAGGTATAGTAGGGTTTTAAAAACAAATAACTTATTTAAAAACGAATAAAAGTAATAATTTCCGATGAGTTTAAAAGACTCAACTCATAGATACGTACCTAACAGTTTCATATAATAAACATTCCTTGTAAATATTTTATCATTTTTCAAAAGCTGATCTGGTTTTTTGTTTAACACTTATAGCCGCATTAGGTTGTCCATAATGATCTTCATCAATGATATTGTAGTCAACACGAACATGGTACTACCCATTGTCGCCAGTACGTTTACAAATTTCAGTCATTTTTTATAGCGATAAAATTTTGTTTACATTACATTAAGAACTGCCTGATTTTCTGCATAACCTCTCTATCACAATTTTATTTGCTTCAATTGGCATTAATTTGGCTAGTTACTGTTATAACGTAAGTTGTATTTACCTGAAAAATTTGAGAATTGAAAGGCCTAATGTTGTTCAGGTGGTTTTTTGTTTCCCTTGAATGTGAATAATAATGATGTAAATAATAAGAATCCTTCAATGAAAGTTTTATCAAGGTTTCTTGGATGTAGTCATATTATTTTAAAATCACTTGACTTTTATGAAAACACATATTTAATGTCCTTGCCGTGCCAGTTTAATTCGGCCTTAGAGGGGTTTCCTTTGCCAATCATCATAAAGTTAAGTCCGTGTTTCCTACAAAATAGTAACACTTCGGCTGATATCATTGCTCATTGTTTGTGGGAATCTTCATATTGTAGGTGTTCTTCATTATTATGATGATAACGATGGTATTTTTTTTATCTCTATTTCTTCTACTTGGTGGCTATGGTGGCTTGGTGGGTTTTACTTATATAAATATACGTTCTACGACTTTCCTATGTTTCCATAGATAATAAATCGGTTCTGTCAATGATTGCTCAAGAATTATTACAGTACCCTGTCAATCCATTTTTCTTATTTGGTAAAATATATCAAATTGCCCAGGCTTTCTCGATTTTTTACATTGTAATATGTACGAATGTAAATTAAAATAGTAAATATTTAATTTCAACCAAAATCAGTAAATGTACCCAATGCGTTTCGTTGAATTGAAAAATAAATAACAGCAATTAAATTGTACAGCTGATCAAAATGTAAACAATTATGATCTTCATAAGGATACCATGGGAACTCTAAAAGCCACTGGAGCAGAGCCCAAGGGAAATTTTCAAAAATGTAAGGCCAGTAATCTACGTGTAGGCGCCTTAAAATAAGAAAATAAATAGCAAAACCTAGAAATAATTAGAACACAGATGAAACCATTGTTGTTCGATAGTGAAAAGTATTGTGAATAACATATCAAAAGTCTCAAAAAATATCATTGGTGGAACACCACCATTTTTCCAAAATGGCGGCCAAATCCAGTAGTTTTTGGCTTTTTATTGAAATTCTGACTTTCCAGTCAATCTTGGTGAAAAGTCGTCAATACATTTAATGTTCCTCCTGAAATTACCTTTAAAATGATACCAAATACATGTACCTACAACAAAAAATAAACCCCGTAGAAATATTAAAATATTTCAAATAAAAAAATTTGTTATAAACGCATGTAATAGTCCAAGCAAACTAAAAATAACGTACACGGGGATCGTATAAAAATTTGCAAGTAAACATTTTATGGTTTTATTTTTATTGTTGTGGTGTGCAGAGTGACATACCAAAAGTTGCAAAAATCTGTCCACGGGAAACCCCTAAATTAAGGAAAAAATGGCGGCTTTTCCCAAAATTGGACAAATTTTGCAACAAAAGATACCACATGTTTTTTTTGCACATTTTTCGAGATATTGACTTGGAACCACGACCGATATTTATTGGATGGTCCGTACTTAATTTCAATAGGGAACGCTTTTTGGGCCGCCATCTTGGATCAGCCATATTGGATCTGCCACATTGGATATAAATATTTTTTAATGTAATTATAGTGTTGTGACACATCATTATGAACTAGATTTCCACGCTGATTTCAATGCTGAAATCAGTTTTTTAAATAGCGTTTTACGATTTTAAGATATATAAAAACGAAAACTCTCCCCCATACATTTCTTAAGGACGTTTCGTACTTTGACAATTTAAAAACAAATTGAAAACTACCACAGTCTAAGGTTGTACTATCAGGTTCAAGTATGGCGTGGAAATAGTTCACCAGCAGATCCAACAGATTGGGAGTGGTGTTTGACTGATGGTACATATGACTAACTTACTTATAAATAACTGTACTTATAAATAACTGTAACTGTGTAACTTGGAAATTATATTTAGATAAATATAGGATATGGCCTTTAACAAATTTCAACAAAACGTTTTATGGTTTTATTTTGTAGTGTTGTGCAGAGTGAAAACGGGAAAAACTCGTCATAGCTATTCGTTCAAGTATTGACTTTTATTTTAGCTATGGATTCCTTATTGGGAGTTATTTAGAATTGTGGATAAATGTCTTTAACTAAAGACAAATTTCAAAATAACAATAATTCATTCAATAGTTCATTGAAGGTAGGCCTACATGATTCGTTTTAAATTTGTCATGTGCCATTTAATAATCAATAAAATTAAAGCCAAACATTTACTGCGTACTTTGATACCAGAATGAACTTGTTAACATATTAACAACCCGAGATATAAATCTTTTAACAAAAACTGATAAAAATAAGTTTAATTTAATTTTGTGTTGGGATTTGTACCTCGTCTATAACTAGTCTGTTTTAACCATAAATAAAACAAAATGGAAGCTAACTAAAATGAAAGATCTTTTATCACTGAATATTTTAAGGCTAGAACGAACTGCAAGCAATAATAATACCTGGAGAAAAATAATCCAAACACATTTTCAAAGTAACTTACGATACGTCCATAACTGATGTATAGGGGAGAGTTTTCGTTTTAATATATCTTAAGCAACGAAAAAACTTATTTAAAAACGGATTTCAGCATTGAAATCAGCGTGGAAATCTAGTTCATAATGATGTGTCACAACACTATAATTACATTAAAAAATATATATATCCAATATGGCAGATCCAAGATGGCGGCCCAAAAAGCGTTCCCTATTGAAATTAAGTACGGACCATCCAATAAATATCGGTCGTGGTTCCAAGTCAATATCTCGAAAAATGTGCAAAAAAACATGTGGTATCTTTTGTTGCAAAATTTGTCCAATTTTGGGAAAAGCCGCCATTTTTTCCTCAATTTAGGGGTTTCCCTTGGACAGATTTTTGCAACTTTTGGTATGTCACTCTGCACACCACAACAATAAAAATAAAACCATAAAATGTTTACTTGCAAATTTTTATTCGATCCCTGTGTACGTTATTTTTAGTTTGCTTGGACTATTACATTCATTTATAACAAATATTTTTATTTGAAATATTTTATTAATTCTACGGGGTTTATTTTTTGTTGTAGGTACAAGTATTTGGTATCATTTTAAAGGTAATTTCAGGAGGAACATTAAATGTCTTGACGACTTTTCACCAATATTGACTGGAAAGTCAGAATTTCAATAAAAAGCAAAAAACTACTGGATTTGGCCGCCATTTTGGAAAAATTGTGGTGTTCCACCAAAGATATTTTTGGAGACTTTTGATATGTTATTCACAATACTTTTCACTATCGAACAACAATGGTTTCATCTGTGTTCTAATTATTTCTAGGTCAAACCACATATTCAGGGGCCTAGTGACACGCTCTTTCCAATGAGACGAGAGACGTCAATGGATAAAATCGGTTTAGAAATGGCGGAGAAGTTCAACCGACAAACTTCGTGTTCGCGTATTAATTATATAGATATGCATTTGGATTGGCGTAAATATTACAATGGAAAAAAGTGAAAAAGCCTTGACAATTTGATATACTACAAAGTAAACTGAATTAACACTGTGCTGCATTTCTTGAGCAAATATAGGAAAGTCGTAGAACACCACCAAGTAGAAGAAATAGAATTTTTTTTAAATTTATAATCGTTATATGGACAACCTAATGCGGCTATAAGTGGGAAACATTTGTAGAAAAATAAAACACAGATCAGCTTTTGAAAAATGATAAGATATTTACAAGAAATGTTGATTATAGCGATCTGTTATGTACATCGTGAGTATTTCCACAATCTTTGAGTCGACTCTTTTAAGGTCATCGGAAATTATGACTGTTATTCGTTTTAAAATAACACATGTAATACTTCGCAATTGTTATAATTCGAGCGACAGGTACACTAATTTTAAGGAGTTACAGAAAGAAAACTTGTAGGATAAATGTATACGGCAAATTTCTGAAAAAATATGTCCAGTATCAAACTACGATCAAGAATCAGGATAACGTTTGTGTGAAACACACTTGATTCGTACATTTTCTATCAATATTCACGTTTATTTCGCAAATTGTGTTTCCTTATTCTTTATCGGATCGTCAATATTAAATATACGGGGTTTACAAGCTTTTTGGTAAAGTCCCTTACATGTACCCGTTGCCTTTTGATATTAAATGGTTCATCATACTTTTTTTATTACGATTTGGACGGGTGTTACAGTTTCTCATTTATTATAACCATTTAATCTATATATTTTAATAAATTATATACATACTAGAGATCATCCAGTGGTCGAAAACTCAACCAAAAATATCGAATGTACAGACTTCTCTATTTTCACCCCACGCTGTATATAAAACATATGATTGGAATTTCTTCCATTTGTTTTGCCTTTCTGTTTATATTTTGTTGTTATTTCGTTGTTTTGTTGTTATTTTAAATACATTTTTGTGCTTATTTTTAAGCCTTTTTTAATTTATTAAGTTTTTGCACACCTACATGTTGTATCTTTCCAACAGTATGCATAGATTTTCCCTACGATGCACGAAAGCTGAGAAAAAAACGTTTTAAAGAAACATGCTTGCCTATTAATATATCGATTGGTTGATCAAGAGGCAATTTTTTATTTATTTATGTTATTAATGTTTTTTTTTTGCTATTTGTTAATACAACCGTTAAAAATAAATTTTAAATTCGTTGTATCTTTATTATTATATAATCTATCTATTACTTATTTAATACGCAAGCAGGTTTTTTGTGACAATTACTCCTCCAAAACTACTGAACCAATTGACATGTTTTTGGTGTCATTGGAAAGAGCGTAACGTGAAGTTGTGCAGGAAACTTTCTTTTTAAGGAAATAATTAGAGAGTGAGGCCCTGGGGCCCTTTAAAGTTTCGTATCTATCCATAAGATTAACATGGGAAACAAAATTTGTTATGGAACTCCAGCTGTTGTCAGAAATTAAGAGTGAAATATTTATTGATGGTATCCATGGTAACAAAGAACAAACCTACAAAATTTAAAAATGTAAACAAGCAGAACTAACTGTCAAATTAAATTTGATTTCAAAATTCCACACAGCTGGTTCACACATATTCAATACTGCATGATTATTAGAACAGTAACGGCAGGGATCATAAACATTAATCAAATATGTCACTCGCCCATATCATTTTTGTCTATGCCCGAATGTAAACATTTAACATTGATTAAATGTAACTGTCAAACTATATGTTAATGTCATTAGTATGGAATTCTTTCAACATTATTTGTTGATCGAGTTTGTTTCAATATTTTTGAACTGCTGTAATAATATTTTACAGGAAATAATTGTTAGATAAATTCATGGATATAAGTAATAAGATTCGTCAATCTTTGCTGTTATTAAAATTGTGTATCCGCAGCAAACCTTCAGACTAAGCGAATTTCCATTTACCTGGCTTAATTAATACAAAGATTAATTATTCCCTTAAAATGGTAATTTTTTTCCTATTTCAATAACATTAAGTTAATTTTAATATGAGTACTTAGGTTTGCTGCTACAGGGAAGGTAGGTGTGGTTTTGTTGAAATGTTGATAGCTAAGTATGATTGTTATTGGTTTGCAAATCCTGTAATAGGTACTTTACAATTGCTCGAATTCGAGCAACATGTACACTAGTATACTTATTTAATACGCAAGCAGGATTTTTGTGACAATTACTCCTCCGAAACTACTGAACTGATTGACATGTTTTTGGTGTCATTGGAAAGAGCGTAACGTGAAGTTGTGCAGGAAATTTTTTTTTAGGAAAATAATTAGAGAGTGAGGCCCTGGGGCCCTTTAAAGTTTTGTATTTCTCCATAAGATAAACATGGGAAACAAACATTGTTTTGAAACTCCAGCTGTTGTCAGAAATTAAATATTAATAATTGGTCTCCATGGAAGCATGAGAAAATTCACAATGTTTACATTTGCTTTGACATTTAAATGTAAACAACCAGAACTAACTGTCAAATTAAATTTGATTTCAAAATTCCACACAGCTGGTTCACACATATTCAATACTGCATGATTATTAGAACAGTAACGGCAGGGATCATAAACATTAATCAAATATGTCACTCGCCCATATCATTTTTGTCTATGCCCGAATGTAAACATTTAACATTGATTAAATGTAACTGTCAAACTATATGTTAATGTCATTAGTATGGAATTCTTTCAACATTATTTGTTGATCGAGTTTGTTTCAATATTTTTGAACTGCTGTAATAATATTTTACAGGAAATAATTGTTAGATAAATTCATGGATATAAGTAATAAGATTCGTCAATCTTTGCTGTTATTAAAATTGTGTATCCGCAGCAAACCTTCAGACTAAGCGAATTTCCATTTACCTGGCTTAATTAATACAAAGATTAATTATTCCCTTAAAATGGTAATTTTTTTCCTATTTCAATAACATTAAGTTAATTTTAATATGAGTACTTAGGTTTGCTGCTACAGGGAAGGTAGGTGTGGTTTTGTTGAAATGTTGATAGCTAAGTATGATTGTTATTGGTTTGCAAATCCTGTAATAGGTACTTTACAATTGCTCGAATTCGAGCAACATGTACACTAGTACTTATTTAATACGCAAGCATGTTTTTTGTGACAATTACTCCTCCGAAACTACTGAACCGATTGACATGTTTTTGGTGTCATTGGAAAGAGCGTAACGTGAAGTTGTGCAGGAAACTTTCTTTTTAGAGAAATAATTAGAGAGTGAGGCCCTGGGGCCCTTTAAAGTTTCATATTTCTCCATAAGATTAACATGGGAAACAAAAATTGTTATGCAACTCCAGCTGTTGTCAGAAATTAAAAGTGAGAAGAAGAACATATGTTAACAGTCAATAAGTTTGCTAATTTTACAGTTTGCTACAAACATTTACTGACTTGGTTGAAATGAAATATTTAATACTTGAATTCGGGTTGGCGTAAATATTACAATGGAAAAAAGCGAGAGAGCCTGGATAAATTGATATATTCTGTTATGTACAGCTTGAATATTTCCATAATCTTTGGGTCGAATCTTTTTAAGTCATCAGAAATTATGAACGTTATTCCTTTTAAAATAACGCCTCTAATACTTAGAAATTGCTCGAATTCGAGCAACAGGGACACTAGTATGTGTTAAGGATTAAGGTTGTATACAACTTTAGATTAATTTATGTCAAATTCCGGTGGATCCTTCGGGTTTTTTTTATTCTTGGATCTTCAGTTATTGATTGTCTTTATTTTTCATAGTTGGTGACCTTTGTTCTTCTTTACCCGTTTAATCAACATAATAGTTGAGAGCATTGTTATCTCTGTATATTACTTACGTTTTTATATAATTCTGTAATTCGTTGAAACTTCCAAAAATTCTTTGTCGTATCTTTATGAATCATGATAATATATTAAGGATTAGGTTTCCTCACAGTTTTAGGTTTACTTCCACAAAATTATGTCTATTATCAACTTTTTAATTTAAGGACCCCTGATCCTTAACTTTGAGCCCACCTTATGGTATTTTCCCTTTTCTTTTCTTATAAATTTACATCATTGTTTGTGAAGGTTTTTCCGCCTGGTTTTTAATCTAAATTGTTTACATTAGAAATCAGCAACATTTTTATTTAGATTAGCTTTCTAAGTTTATGTTTTTTTGTGTACGTTGTGGAGTTCACGGTTTTTCCATAGCTCTTAACTATATTTGTGCCATTTTCTGGTATTTGTATGTAATACATACAATCCCTTGAATACAGCATTTTGTGCAGTCCTCTCAATACTTCCCTAGTCCCTAGTTATAAATATGTTAACCTAGTAAGCAACTATTTATATTTATTGTGTTTGTATGAACATAATTGCATTACATACAAATCTAATATATTGTTTTGACCAAAAATAACTGTTGGATTTCTTTGGTTACTACCGTATTTAATAACAAAAAATCTTGAAACGAACAAGACAAGTACTGTATCGGGGAAAAATATATTAAAACGAAGAACAAAATGCTAAAAGCTGTTTCAAAGATGAGCCCTCCGCTTGATTAGTTGTAGATTACAGACGTCACGACGTCAGTAATGGCGGGAAGCAGGGTGCCATTCTCCCGCCCTTCTGTAGCAGGGCTGCCAACTCACCAGGGCTGACAACGTCATGCTATTATTTTACAGCTATATTATATATGAAAATTCATTATTGTTTGAAACCTCATTTGTGAACAAACTAATTATCAGAGTATTTGAAGTCTATTGTTATGTACGTATTTTTTTATACTCCGATTTAAATTAATAAACATACTTTTCAGTGTTTAGTTATTATATTACAGCATATAAAATCTTCTGCTTTAAATTCACTGTTTGTTGAATTTAATTAAAGATGAGTTTTATGTATATACTTTTATGTATTTAATTTTACTACGGTTATTTCAATAATGTAGGCTATATATTAACCGACCTTTTACTATTGAAGGTTTTTACTATTTTTAGCCACGTATGTAAATAAAACAAATAAATAATTTTACTGAAATCTGTACATTTTTAACAGTATCTACATTATTTTAAACGATTGGATAGTTTTATACTAAAACCTGTGTAACAGAAACATAGTGCAAGTTATTTTATATTGTAGGTGCCTAAAGCATAGATTATCAATCTGGTAAAATAAATGCCAACATTTTTATGTTGATGTGCTTTCTATTTAGAAATATGATCTAAACTATATTTTACAATATAATGTCTCTGGGCATACTGTTTTTATATTTAATTTAAATCACTTGTTTAGAATTGTTTTACTATCTTTTGAAAAAATCGTATTACTGGGTCACTCTGTTGAAAATAAATGAGCTTGAAAACAAATGATTAGTTATCCATTTTGTCGAATGTCAAAATGTTTTAACATATAATTTTAATTACTGCTAAAATATTCTAATTGGGTTTACTTTTGTTCTGTATATGATGCTAATTTTTCTAATACATGACTGTTGTTAAATTAAAATGTTAAAATTAACATGGCAAGGTAACACATTGCAAGAGTTGGAGGGGACGCTAAAACAACATATGTTTATGAAAGATATTACGAGCTGAAACGTAGAACTGTAGAACATTCTACGGCACTGGCATTGTATGAAGATTATACAGCATAATATTCGCATGGTTAACATAGGTAAAGCATAGCAGAAGCATGTGGGGAGTGGGGACTACAGAAGCATTGGCGAAGCGCTGCCGATCTACAACTTGCCTCCTAGATGGTTGGGACATCCTGCTTTCTCGAATATCTGGACACCCCTTTTAGACACCCGCTAGTCACTAGTCACATTTCTTCCTGAACTCCATACCTGAAATTTCCGCTGAATTTGATATTGGATTGGTTCATGAATTATATTCCAACGGCCAAAACAACCATTGCAATAATTTGTTTTTCCATTGTCTACGGCTGTGGCATTTTCAACGATGAAAGCGGTCCAAACCTATGATTTGTGGGAATCGAACCCGTCACTTGGCTGACATATGTCAAGTGTTAGACGACCACAGAGTTATAAATTGAGTACTTTTCTGTAAATCTAATAGAAGGGTATAATAGTAACCTGATTTGTTATTGTATCTTGGTTACTAAATAGTTTAAAGGTTAACAAAAATTAGGTTGATTATTATTTATTCAAACTGAATTTTAGTATTTTGATTTTTGATAAATTCTCAGGAATGTACGTCATTACGCTTGACATAAAAGGTACCTATTAGCGATTAAAACTAACTAACAATTTATTTGCGATTCTTATGCTGTTACAATCGACAAATTACTTATTTATACATATGACAAATGATTTGCTATCAAGCACCACCGAGAGACAAACACATATTCACATATTCAACGTAATTATTGGTAAGTGTAATCTATACTATTATATAAAAATCTAATGGTCTGTCTGTATGTGTGTTACCAATAGGTGCAAAAACTACTGAACCAACAGGACTTACATTTTACAAAAATATAGTTACCATACCAAGGACCATTATAGGACTATTCACATTTCGATACTGACCGTAGGCTTTGCCCCTATGGCTTTAAAAGTTCTGAGGTGAACATTTTAAAAGTAAATATTGATTGGCCTCCATGGCTGCGATGAGAACACTAACAATGTTTGTTTACATTTGCTTTGACATTTAAATGTAAACAAGAAGAACTGCTAAACTGCATATTTCACAATTTCAGACAGCTGATACAAAGAAATTAAATATAATATTTTCCATAACTATGAGGTAGGTTTATTTTAATTTAACCTTTTATCATAAATTATTTATTCTAAAACTACGTCAATGATTATAGAAAAAAAAGATTCTATAACCGTTGCTGTATCAACTCCGGCTCTGCTTTGGATTTTTTAAAGCGTCTAAATTATGAAAATAATGTTATTGATATGCTTTCACGGAAACAGTATGAAAATTGCAACGTATAGATGTTTTGGATGAATTTGGAGGCTACACTTGAAATACATTCTAACTGCTTAACATGTGTTAGATTAACTTAACATAACTTGCACATCATATTGCTTTTTATATTTAGGTTAATTAAGTTATTGTGTTTTGGTAAATCTATGCTTAAATTAAACTAAAGAATATCATCAATAACTAAATTGTACGTCATTGACTTTTGTTTTCTAAAATCTGTTGTATATGTGTAACAATTTTGAATTATCATGGTACAGTAATACAAAATACTCTTATTTTATCATAACGTAGCTTTCAGTTCACATTTAGTTTATTTGATAAACTTATTATTTGTGTTTTGCCACACCATTGATTATACTAAACCAAGGAAAATATCATAAAACTAAGCAGTACACAGTGTTCTTTTGTTTCTAAAATCAATGACATATCTGTTACTATGTTTAATTAATGGTAAGTGTGAAAATGTAAAGGCAATGGACGATGGAACTGATTGAAAGAACTGGTTTGTATATTAAGTTGTTTGTTGATATTTTTGTAGAGTAGAATCAGAGGGGTAGCGGATTTTTATCCCCCTGGAATTTTACCCCCTGGGCAAACGTGACGTCACAAACCAGGGGGTAAAATTCCGGCCGCGAACTTTTGAGTTTCGCGACATCAGCTCGATGGATTAAACGCGGAATTAAACATATATTTTCACGGTTGTGAATTTAATCAGAACACATCAAATTATAAAAACCTAGAGTGTACGGCCCGGATTTTTACCCCCGGAATTTTACCCCCGGAATTTTACCCCCCGGAATTTTACCCCCGGAATTTTACCCCCTGGCTAGATATAAAAATTAGTGAGAATGATTAATTAGCTTCATTCTGTTTTAATTTAATAGTAAACATTTTATTATTAAGTAGCCTATCTTAATTTATTTGTGACATTAACTAATCGAACATGTTTTAATTTTAATTTTGAGATTCAAGTATTAGGATTCGATCTTTGAAGCCAACTTTTGGTAAATATGACGTATATACAATCAACTGAATGAGATTACAAAATAAATAAAAAGATAGGCCACTAAATAATGAAATGTTTACAATTAATTAAAAACAGAAATAAGAAAACCAATCATTCAATTTCTAAAATCGGCCAGGGGGTAAAATTCCGGGGGGTAAAAATCCGGGGGTAAAATTCCGGGGGGTAAAATTCCGGGGGGTAAAAATCCGGCCCGTACATTTCAGTTGTCTAAACTCTAGTTATATGGACAGGGGGTAAAATTCCGGTTTTTATCGCTAATTGAATTAATCACGCTCTGACTATTTTCATTAGACTTCGAAATCCGCGGGGGTAAAATTCCGGCCGCGAACAAACTTTTGGCCACTCAGGTTACTACGTCATAGTGACGTCAGCTTTGCCCAGGGGGTAAAATTCCAGGGGGATAAAATTGCGGCGACCCGAATCAAAGATGCAATGAAACATATACTGTATGTGCTATTACATTTTTTAGTCCTTGATGATTTGATAATCATATTAGTTTTGTCTGCTGTCTTTAATGCTAACTTATTTGTTTGAAATTTGTTATAGTACCTATAGATATAGTTTCTTTAATATTTCAAAAGACCGTATTGATAAGGCACAGCAATATTTCTTAAGTTTATAACAGCTGACTTAGTTTTGTTAATGATTTATTGTGAGTGAAGAAATTGAAGATGGAAGGATTTGTGATTTAATATAAAGAAGAGTGAAATTAAAAAATTTAAATTTAAATTTAATAATTAGTGTTTTTGCAACTTCAAAATAGAAATTTAAAATGTCAATAATAAATAAATTAAAAGATATGTAATTAAGGGAGATGAAGGTAAATAATTTATGTCAAAGTTTTATTCGAAGATTTGGTCAGTTTTGCTCATATCAGCCTACACAAGATTTAAAATTAATCAAAAGCAAAATGGTGGTATCCACTGCTTACCAGATAAGTCATAACTTAAACGTTTCTATTAAGGCTATAAAAGTTGAATTTTGTCTCTAAAAGCGTTGGCGGATGTGTAACTATTATATGCAACAGATGTAAAGATTAAAATGTTTATATTTTGTGTCTTCTTCCCGTTGCAAAGCACGGGTACAACAGCTAGTATGAAATATTAATTTATCATTTGATTTTTATAAGGCAAAGAGACCACAATCGATGAATATATTTGGTATGACTAAAAAAAAACTTCATACGAACAAAAGTTTACATTGTGTTACGTACAAAGTCAAAAGTAATTCTTGGTAAAATTCGTTTAGAGATATGTAATTAAAATGTAACCGAACAGTAAGAATATTAATAATATACTAATCACAAAAAATGAGTAATGACATTGTGAAACTGTCATTCGTGTAAGTATATAAGCGATTAACATTCTCATTGCATTTCGTTGTAAGTTTACATGAAATATATCACATATGAAGCGAAAATCTCCAAATACTTCCTCCAGAAAAGAAAATCCGACATAGAAGTTTTCAAACATTTAAAAACGTAAACAATAGTTAAGATATGTAAAAAATATCAAATTAATATCAGGAATATATATACTGCATATAAAAGATATCAATCAGATGTATTAAAAATAGATTAATAACGTTACTGACTACTTTATTATCACTATGAAAGATTGAAATAACCTATTGAGACAGTTTTGGGATTCATTTAGTTTTTACTTATCCCTACTTTGTGGTTTATCCCTTAAATTAACAATATGAGTTGTTGGAGGATAATCTTATATTAGTTTGACTTTTCCATGGATCAATTTTGAATGTTTAACACAATGCACGATCGTTAAGTGCTTGTGTGTGCAATAAATATTATAAAATTGCGAACTAAGGAAAACTAAAATAAAGTTTAATCAGCATTCCTTATTAAAAACTGCCATAATCCTGTTTAGCATTTAAATAACCATAAGGAATCGAGAGGGGTAAAAGTGGCTCGTGTATTAAAATTAAAGACGACATGACAACCTTTATACGGACACTATGATTGATTATTTTATAAAAATGCACTAAATAAACATTTGTAGCCTATTGGTTAAATCTCGGGCACGTGACTTCTTCACTACGCGGTCTTTGAAACATGGACAATATTATTATCTACTCTTCATTTGCTCTTCTTCTTTTTTGAAGTTAAGCTGCTATTACTCTCTGATGATTTTTTAGTAAACTAATTAGTAATTAGACGTGATTTAATTAGAAAGTTTTTTTTTTATTTTATGTCGTAGTTACGCATGTGCTAAGGTTATAGGTTAGGTATATATTATCTAGCCACGCACATACAATTCCTATGTGAGGAAGCTTGTTTGTTTGTTTTTAAAGTAGTATGTAATTTATATGTTTGAAATGAATCAATTCTGATGGTTTTATATGGAGAAATACCGAAGTTATTTTTTTCCTATATACCCGAATTTGAATACCTTTTGATTGAAATATATTGTATACCAATAAATTATGCATACTCTTTGTCAAACATCAAATTAGTGATTAGGAGTTAAAAAACAACAACATGATCATAACAAGACAATTACATTATGGTCAATTTAAAACATCTTACTATTTTTTTAATATTATAAGTGAGAAAGATTGGATGTATGGATGGATGGATGTTTGTGACAAGTAAAAGCGAAAAATACTAAACCGAAAGGTTGAAATTTGGTATGATGATAGCTTACATTACCGATTAAAATTAGACATATTCTCATCTCAAAATTCCTTTCGGGCTCCGCCCCAGTGGCTTCCCATGTTAACCTTATAAGTATTCATATTTAAAAGGAATTATATTAAATTGCATAAGCTAGAAGGTTTATGAACAGGGTGCAGCACTATTATTTTTTTACATTTATGAGAACACATAATTTGAACCAACTAGCAACAAAAAGTTGTGGTACACAATGATAACTTTACTTTTTTCTATGGTTTAGGTACAATGGTCGAACATTATGGCTATGGTAGATGTGCCATACTATAGCATACCGTATAAATTAAAAGAACCAAATTTTCTTAAACGTGTCCTCTCCCATAACTGCAATACGCATTTTATACTTCTATGCCAACCCCGTACGAAAGATGGGTACTCTGCTAGTGATTAACATAAATATTTAAACATAGGTTGTAATATAAATACAGCAGAACCCTCAACACTCCTACTAATTATACGTTTATTACTTTTACTACTTCTTTCATAAGCTCGTAGTTTATTGATATTCAAATGTAGGGTTTATATAAAATTATTCTTCCCATCGAAAGGTCCAAAACAAAGTATTTTATTGTACTCTCCTATTTTTATCCAACTGTAGGTTTTCTACACATTGCTCTTCGCTTTAAAAAGTTATGATTATCTTAAAGTTTATGGTAATATTCAGGTACAAAAAACATACATTAATCATTAAAATCTTTGGGTGACTAAACTTCGTTTATAATTTTTCATATCGTATTTGTCAAGTACCTATATATAAGTTTCATCGTCTTCAACAATAATAAGGAAAAATAAACACAACTACAGATATAATCTATGTATAATTTAGGTAGTGTGTGTTTTCATAATAGGGTTAATAGGGTTGTTAGTTTTACAAAGTCTATGAAAAATAAATAAGACAACTACATTAATCATTTAAAATCTTTGGGTGACTAAACCTCGTTCATAATTAATCATATTGAATATGGCAAGTATATATAAGTTTTATCGTCTTCAACAATAATAAATAAATTCAAACACAACAACGGATATAATCCATGTATAATTTAGGTAGTGTGTGTTATCTTAGTAGGGTTAATATTAAGTTTTAGAAACTCCATGAAAAATAAATAATACAACTATATGCAATTAATATCTATGAATCCAATTAATTGCTAGGTTTTTAAACTATTTTATACAGACTGCAATTTCGAGTTCGATGTTTTTTTTGTGGAATGTGTTAATCTTATAGTTTTTTTTTAAGAATAAACATTCATTTTTAACTTTTTTTTACCTAAAAATACCCTGGTGTGTTTAAATACAATTAATTTAAAAATCGTATGGCTATTTATGGATAGTTTAAGTTGTAAAAGTATATGACTATTATTTTAAAATCAAATAATTTGTTATGAATTTATTATATGATGTTTAAAATATTATTTATAATAAAAATAGATGTATTGTATAATATGCAACAATCATACACTGTATAAATTAGATGTAGGATATAAATTTTACATGATATAGCATAACATAAGATTAATTTTTACAAAAGATTTTGTAGTCAAAACAAAGCTATGCTGCTGAATTTCTGATACAATATCTGTATGACAGGACCCTGGACTCTATATCTTGAATCGAATGAATATAAATTACAATGCACAATAGTCAATTGAAATTAGGTAATTAACTAGATTAAGGTTTTGAACAATAAAATTAAAAATGTTCTATTCAAGCCGGTGATTAGACCGCAGAATATATATTTTGAACTGTTTTTACAATAATTATTCTAAAAAAATATTCCTATTGGAAGTGAGCTTTATCAGATTTTGGCTTATCTAATGGAACAAAATCAGTGTTAATCAGAAGACAGTTTGGCAAAAACACAATATTTTTTTATATGTTATGAAAAGATTTAATTACCTATATAAAGGTTGTATAGGTAATGCAGAAAATTCGTTATATATTGTTTTTTGAGATTATTTTGAAGTAGTTTACTTGCAAAAACTTTAAAATGTAATTCCTCTACTGTATATTAAAAGGCTATATAGGTACAGTATGAAAATCAATGTATTTATTTTTTGAGCGTATTTTTAAGTAGGTAGTTCACTTGCATACACGTATAAAATGCCATTCACTCTGATACCAAACAAGGGAAATTATAAATACCCGGTATGTGGGCCTCACCACTAAATAACCTCACATTCAAACTTGGTTTCGCTAAAAAAAAAAAATAAAAAATATTGATACATTATTTAAAGTATTTGATTTGTATTTAGATAATTTTGTTTAGTACATAAAATTGGAAAAATAACAATAAAAAAGTACTCAATGACAAGACGGCCATTTATCGTCTGCTAACCCTCCCAATTAACATAATCAACACCCGCATCAATTAAACTCAATTAGCACCGTCATAGTCAATTATAATCGATCTAGCATGCCAACTACATTCGCTACAAATAGGTAAACACAACATACATGTAACAAGTCGGTTTTTTTTTAGTGAGACACATCAGAAGCTACTTCCTGTCAGGAGGCACTTAATTTGAGACTAGCCGAAAATAGACAATATTTTACTATGTGTCCTAGGCTGCCTAGACAAAGCGGTCTAGGGTCTAGGATATGGCGGGAAGCGGCGCGAGAGGGGCCCCTTTTGGAGGGATGGGAGGGGCTTAGCGCGACAGTGGCGTTGATAGCGGCCACCGCCGGAACTAACCCCCTCCTTACCTCCCCTACCAGCCTACGTTGAGGAATTTTACTAGGATAATTAATTGGTGATTAATTAATAAAATAGTACTTGTAAAGTTGTTAGGATTGTGTAGAAAATGTATAAGAAATGCTAAATTATTTGGTTAAAGGTATATTGAGAACTTTTCATAGTTGTCCGGATTTTAGATGGGTAAAAAAAAACAATCATAAAATATGCAAAACAAAAGTTCTTGTCAGAGATGGCTATTTTATGAATCATCCATTTACACATTAGTGCATAAATAGGTAAATATAAGTGTTGAATAAATAATAAACAATTAATTGATAGTTGGTCAAACATCTATTCTCATTAACTGTTAACTGTAATACTTTGAGGCAATCAAAAACAATAAAATCTTTTAATTATAGCTGTTTGTTTTGTCCAATAAAAGGGGGGATATTTAAACATTTTTGAAAATAATACTGTGTTACATTACTGGTAACTAATGTTTAATTGAAAAACATTGACCTTTTTTTGGGACTTAGCCATTAGATGCAAACAATCCAGTTAATTATATCAATCTATGCTGTAAAGCTTAAATATTTATATGCAATAAAAATGGCAAATAGATCAAATGAAAACTTCTAAATCCCTATGACGATTGTTTACACATTGTTATAATGTTCATAAGTTTAACCAAGGCCCCACTATTATACTAGAGCCTTGGCTAAACCACCAAAACACCAAAAAAAAACACCAAAATAAACAAAAATTCAATAACAAAAAAATAAAAGCATAAATACCTCATCATGGTCCTTCGTATCAGCTAAGTTATTACTAAACACATCACTTCACTACAGTATATGTACAACTTATAATTAATGACTAGTAAAGGTAATACGGGACGACCGACTATCGGTCCATGGAGATGCGATGAACTGAGGGAAAAGTCAAATCCCGCGCGGGAGGGACAACCGGATATGATATAATAGAAATATTGACAAATGGTACAACTAGACAGCGGTTGCGAACCACACTAGTAGGCCTACTAAGTAGCCGCGTGTGGGCAAGACCGGGTCTAGGTCTAGTAGGGTCGAGTCGAAGTTGTTCCTACAAGTTGTCATGTCGCTTGTCACGCCCGAGTCTTCCTATGAATATTTTGTGTAGGAAACACCAGTGTTGTAGCTGTGGTGGCTTTAATTAATGTTCTACGATTTTTTTACGATATTGACATTTTTTGCATTATTTTTGTAAGAGAACAATACAAAAATGAACGTTCTAAGCTTTTTTGTTGTTTTGGTGTATTGACATTTTTCCGCTTTTTTGTGAGGAAGTGGTACAAGCCCAGGATGTTCTAAGTTGTTTTTGTGTTTTAAGAAATTGGCATCATTTGTTTATGTGTTTTTCTTAGGGAACTTTCCAAAAATTGGTTGTTCTCGGGTATTTTGCGTTTTCTGATGGCATTTATCAGTTATTTAGGCAATGGCTCAGAATATGGTCGGTCAAGGTATTTTTTTTATTTGTTATCAAATTGGCATTTTTTACGTCTTATTCTAAGGAAATGGTTTGAAACCTGGATATCCTAAGTTTCTCTAAGTTTTTTTTGTGTTTCACGAAATTGGCATGATTTATGTGTTTTTGTTAGGGAACTGTCCAAAAACTAATTGTTCTCGGGTCATGTGGGGTTATTATATTGGCATTTTTAAGTTATATAGGAAATGGCTCAAATCTGGTCGTTCAAAGTATTTTTGCGTTTTTACCAAATTGACATTTTACTTCTTTTCTAAGGGAATGGTTTAAACCCTGGATATTCTAAGTTTTTCTAAATGTTTTTTTTTGTTTTACGAAATTTACATTATTTAATATTTATATGTTTTTGTAAAGGCACTGTTCAAAAACTGGTCATCCTCGGGGTTTTTTTTTGCGTTTTTCGATATTTACATTTATAAGTTATTAAGAAAATGGCTCAAAATCTGGTCGTTCAAAGTCTTTTTGAGTTTTAACCAAATTAAAATTCTTTACGTCTTTTTCTAAGGGATAAGTTTTAATTCTGGGTGTTCTAAGTACTGTATTAGGATTATCTTTGTAAGTATTTGTATTTCAGAGTCTGTGTTTTGATTGTTTCTCCTATTTCTTAAAAATGTTCTCATTGTTATAGTTTACATACATTTCGTTTTACTTCCTAGATACTGTATTGGTGAATTTTCTTTTTCTTTTTTGTCTTTTCCACAACAATTACTGTACTAAAGGTTTAATTTATAATTCATTTTGTTATCCTTTTCTGATAAATTTTTTGTTGTTGTTAAGTTTTAGTTGATACTCCCGCCCACACACAGAAGTTTTGTTCTTCTCTTGTGTGTGTATATTTCTTCACAAGTTAAAAGGAAATTGTTTTTCATCAATTAACAATAAGTGATATAAACTTTGATGTACATAGTTATTTTATAAATAATTTGTTTCGTAGGTCGTTGAAATTATATTGTAATTTATTATACTACTTGTAAAGAAATAAAGATTTATTTATTTTATTTATTTAAGTTTTTCTTTTGTATTTTTACGATAATGTGCTTTTTCTTTAGGGAACAGGTCAAACCCTGACCTTGGTCCTGTAATAATATTGCAAGTTTAAGACATTTCATACATTAAGACTGTTCCTTCTTAAAAAACCTTCTTGTGAAAATCATGGCTCTTGGTGGTCAACGCAGTTTTTATTTAAAGTTAAGCAATTATGTTTGCGGTAAATTTAATAAATTTACAATGTCTTACTAGCATTTGACCAAATAAAATATGTTTGGAGGTCACAGAGACAACTTTTGTAGAGAACTGAAATCTATAGGGGAAATATTTGTAAAGAACTGAAGTTCATTGGGGGAATTCCCTTTGTTTTCATAGGATTCATTAAAATTGAATTATACTACGAAAATCCCCACTAACGGAAATTAATTTTCAAATCACAATAATCTTTAATTAGAGGTCGTCCATTGGTCGAAAACTCGACCACACAAAATATGTAATGTACAGACTCTATTTTCACCCCACAATGTAAATCAAACATGTGATTGGAATTTATTCTATTTGTTTTGATTTTCTGTTTATATTCCGTTGTTATTTCGTCACCAGCATGGCAACCCACAAGGCCCATGTCAATTCTTTAAAATTTTCAAGCCATTCTTTGTGCTTTTTTTAGCCTACTTTAATTTATAAATGGATTCTGCACATCTACAGGAAAATATCTCTCTAACAGTATGCGTAGATTTTCCCTGCGATGCACGCGAGCTTATAAAAAGGGTTAATGATATAGATGATATGTGCAATTTTATATTGATAAGTACAAGTTAGCCCAATGCTGAAAACCAATCACGGTTTCCCTATTTATATTGTTCGTATTTTATTCTTGAGTATATAAAAAATTGTTGTGCCACAATATAGGAACTTTGAAAGCATGTGGTTCAAAGCCTAAGAACGTAAGAGCTTCCATTTGATGCCACATAGGTACGTAATTCAGTTAAAAGGGTCGAAATGCATCTTTCTCAAAAAGCGTACATCCGAGAAATATAATAGATTACAATCCAGCATGATTGTTATTTATCATTAATAGAACAATCATGCTACTAATCCTACTAATATTATATACCCCCGCCGCAGCAAACCTGCAGACTAAGCGAATTTCCATTTGACTGATTGGATTTACACTGAAATGTCTACTTAAAAATATAACATTTAACTTATTCTTGATTTAAATAGAATTAGTTTAACAAGTACTTAGGTTTGCTGCATCAGGGAGGGTAAAACTGTTTTTTTTTTGTAAAATGTGAATAGTTAGTAAGAAATAAAAACATTTTCCAAATTTGATCAAAATATGTTCACAAACAAGCAAACTACAACAGTTTACTTATTCTCCATAAGAATAACATGGGAATTTTAAATTTACAATTTTTTGGAATTTTCTCCGTAACCATTAGGCGCATAATAACGCTTCAATATACTAAATTATTTGTTTTTTTAAGCTCTACAAAATGGTTTGGAAAGAAATTGCTAAATTTTATGTTTTTTGGGTCAAAAATGGGAAAAACCTATTTTTACCCCATAAAACCCCCCGTAAACCCCCGTTCCCATGGTCCGATCATGCTGGATCGCGAACTCGTTCGAATAAACGTACGTTTACACGTTTGTACCAAATTTCATCAAAATCGTTTCATTTTTGCTCGAGTTATCGTGCTGACGGACATATATATATATATATATATATATATATATATATATATATATATATATATATATATATATATATATATGAATTTGAACGGATGGTGTTTTTGGCCTCTAGGGACCTCAAAACGAAAAAAAAAATTGGTCCCGCGTCCAGGTCTTACCATGAGTACTACGGTAATAGCTTATTCCCTATATGGGAAATTCGCTAAAATGAGAAAGTTTGGATGTATGGATGTATGTATGTTTGTGACAAGTAAACACGAAAAATACTGGTCGGATTGAGCTGAAATTTGGCATGATGATAGCTCACATTCCCGATTAACATATAGGCATATTCTTATCTCAAAAATCCTTTTGGGCTCCGCCCCAGTGGCTCTGCAGTTCCCCATGTTAACCTTATGAGTATTCATATTTAAAGGGAATTAAAGAATTTAGCCAGCTGTTTCAACTAAAAGAGTTGGTTCTATGATATGCAAAAGCATTAAAAATTTATAAGATTTACCAACAGGATGCAGCACTATTATTTTTTTCATTATTTATGAAAACAGCTAATTTGAACTAAGCAGCAACAAAAAACTGTGATACACAATGAGAACTGTCAAAGTAGGATTGTTTACAGTTATGTTTATGTTTTTAATTTCATGAATAATTTATGATATTTTGCAAATTTTTAATAATCTCTCTCTCTCTCTATTGTGTATGTGAAGTAGTAGAACATTATGGCTATGGTAGATGTGTAATACTATCGCATACCGTAAATTTGAGGAAGCAAATTTTCTCAAACCGTGTTTTCTCACATCGCAAATGCAAAGATTGGGTATAACTGCAATAAGCATTTTATACTTATTTGCCAACCCCGTACGAAGGACGGGTACTCTGCTAGTTCTATATATATTGAATCAATACACAATACAGTATATCAAATTTAAACAAGTATAATTCATTAATTTTGTTTGGCGAATAGTCATCGTAATGTCGTGATTTTGCTGTAAGCGTTAACGACGTGAGCACACTTACTAAGTAGAATATCGCGGTGGTTTTCTAAAGTTAAAGCGTAACCCTGAAAATGTTGATTTTCTTCAAATTTCTCAAAGGAATAGACGGTTTCGAGCTATTTGATGACGTGTACACCAATTCCTTATCCACTAGAATATTGTTGGGGGGACATTATTACGAAATTTAAAAATTTCTAAAGTAACTTAAACATATACCTAATTATTTGAATACGTTTCAACAGTTATTTGAAAGTTTTGTTATAAAAAACAAATTTATTTCTGTTACTTAATGATTAATTAATTAACTGATGTTGATTGATTGGCAAACATTTTCTTGAATGTGTAAACTGATTTGTATAAATTACGGTCAATTTATTTAACACAGAAAATAGAGGATATGCATAACACTACTACATATCAGATTGATAATGCATATAAATACTACATATCAGATCGATAAAGCATAACAATACTACATATCAGATCGATAATATGTAACAATACTACATATAATATCGACAATGCATAACAATACTACATACATATAAGAACGATAGTACATAACACTACTACACACTAAATAACTAATTCAGTGAGCGTTACGAGTTTGAAGTGGTTAACTCACGGGGAGCTCATAATCGCATCACCCGTTAGTAAAAAATAAGTGAAATAAAAAAACCAAGACAATCGCTTGTTCATAACAGGTTCTGTGCTTGATAAATAAAACCATACAATCACAAGGTTTCACTATTACTACTATCTCTCTAACGAGTGTAGTTAAATAGTGAATGGAGGGTCTTACATATTGTGATAAACTGTTGAAATTTCCATTTCCATGAGGACAGTTCATCCTGTTCAATTTGAGGGATGAAATTCAGACTTTTAGGGCACAATAAGGCAGAGGGGGCAAAAAATGACCCAGTTTGTAGGCAAAGAAAGGTCCTTCCTCGAAGGTTACCAGGGGTTCCAAAGGCTGCTCTGGGGCAACAAAAACTGTCTGTGACATCAAAAGACGAGGCTTATTATACACGATATTTGACAATTCTCTTGAAATAATTTATCGACGAATATAAAATACTAGTGCACCTGTAGCTCGAATTCGAGCAATTGCAAAGCATTACAGGCGTTATTTCAATACAAATAACAGTCATCATTTCCGATTAGGCTACTTAAAAGTGTCAACTCAAAGATAATGTAATCAATCACGCCACTCTAGTCATCTTAACTAAAAACGAACTCACTCTGAAATCGGACGCTCTTGTGTGTATCATGTGTTTACTATGAACAGCTGTAATTAAGCTGTAACTAGTGCACCTCTTGCTCGAATTCGAGCAATTGCAAAATATTTAAGGCGTTATTTCAAATCGAATAAAAGACACAATTTCCTATTACTTAAAAGAGTCAACTAAAAGATGATGTAATCAATCACTCCACTCTAGTTATCGAAACTGGAAAAGAACTCGCTCTGAAAACGAAGGCTCACGCCACTCCAGTTATCGACACTGGAAACGAAATCAGACTGAAAACGAACACTCTTGGGTGTATCATGTGTTTACTATGAACAGCTGTAATTAATACAAATTATTTGTCAATTTAAGTAAACAAAGTCTTTTCTTCATAAGAAATTCATTGGGATTTTGATGGCCTGTGGGGCGAAGCCCGAAGACTTTTATTACAGGAATTGGTGAAAGGGGGCGTCTACACAAAAAATATTTCATTTTGACACCTCGTTTGTAAAAATCCGTCCATTATTAACGGAGGAGTAGTGTTTCATAGAAATTTCCTTCACGTATTATATATAAGGACTAGTGTTCCTGTTGCTCGAATTCGAGCAATTGCTAAGTATAACAGACGTTATTTAAAAAAAAATTTAACCAAGTTTGTAAATGTTTGTAGTAAACTTATTTACTGTTTACAATTAACATATGTTCTTATCACTTTAATTTCTGACAACAGCTGGAGTTTCATAACAACTTTTGTTTCCCATGTTAATCTTATGGAGAAACTAGCTGACCCGGCGAACTTCGTATCGCCTAAGTTATAGGTTTCCCCTAAGACAGACCGATGGAAAGAAAGTACCGTTACGTTTAATTTTCAAGATGATCTCGTTCGCATCGCTCAATCACGTCCTGGTTGAAGTTCGTTCGCTACGCTCACTCACCTTTGGGTTGGAGCTCGTTCGCTACGCTCACACACCTTTAGGTTGGAGCTCGTTCGCTGCGCTCACTTGCCTTCAGGTTAGCTCGTTCGCTACGCTCACTCGCCTCCAGGTTGAAGTTCGTTCGCTACGCTCACTCACCTTTTGGTTGCAAATTAGCTGTTGTCATAAATGTAAAAGAAATAATAGTGCTGCACCCTGTTGGTAATCCTTGTAACTTTAATGCTATTGAACATCATAGAACAGAACCAACTTGTTTAATTGAAACAGCTTTTAAGATTCATTAATTCCATTTCTCATAAGATTAACATGGGAAACTCCAGAGCCACTGGGGCGGAGCCCTTTTAAGAATTTCGAAACGGGAAATAGTTTACGTCCGATTCGCATACCTACAGAATTTACACACCAAATTTCATAACGATCGGTGAAGTCGTTCCGGAGGAGTTTGCAGACAAACACTGTGACACGAGAATTTTATATATTATAAGATATGAAACTTTAAAGGTCCCCAGGGCCTCACTCTCTAATTATTTCCCTAAAAAGAAAGTTTCCTGCACAACTTCACGTTACGCTCTTTCCAATGACACCAAAAACATGCCAATCGGTTCAGTAGTTTCGGAGGAGTAATTGTCACAAAAATCTTGCTTGCGTATTAAATAAGTACGAGAGGTCGTCCAGTGGTCGAAACTCGACCAAAAATACGTAATGTACTCACTTATCTATTTTCACCCTACACTGTAAATGAAACATATGATTTGAGTTTCTTCCATTTGTTTTGGTTTTCTGTTTATATTTCGTTGTTATTTCGTTTCCAGCATGGCAACGCATAAGATCCATGTTAATATTTTCAAATTTTTAAACTCATTTTTTGTGCTTATCTTTGAGCCTATTTAAATTTATAAAGGGATTCTGCACACCTACAGGAAAATAGTTTTCTAACGGTATGCGTAGATTTTCCCTACGATGAACACGAGCTGAGAAAAAAGGTTTTAAAGAAACATGCTTGCCTATTAATATATAGATAGATAGATTATTCGTCCGTTTAAGTAATCAAAATATCTATCTATCTATATATTAATAGGCAAGCATGTTTCTTTAAAACCTTTTTTCTCAGCTCGTGTTCATCGTAGGGAAAATCTACGCATACCGTTAGAAAACTATTTTCCTGTAGGTGTGCAGAATCCCTTTATAAATTTAAATAGGCTCAAAGATAAGCACAAAAAATGAGTTTAAAAATTTGAAAATATTAACATGGATCTTATGCGTTGCCATGCTGGTAACGAAAATAACAACGAAATATAAACAGAAAACCAAAACAAATGGAAGAAACTCAAATCACATGTTTTATTTACAGTGTGGGGTGAAAATAGATAAGTGAGTACATTACGTATTTTTGGTCGAGTTTCGACCACTGGACGACCTCTCGTATCTATAAAAGAGGAACTATGTATGTATGTGTGTGTGTGTGTGTGTGTGTGTATATACGTTATGGACTCCAAAACCGCTCGACAGATTGTAATGAAACTTTCAGGCATTGTTAAGCATCTTTCAAGGATGGTTCGAGTGAAGTTTGGTGCAGATCCGTCAAAAGGGCTCTGCCCTAGAGGGTTTTAAGTGGGCCAAAGTCAGACTTTTTGATCTACAATGTTTACAAATAAATATAATTTAAAAGCAGATGTTTACTTTCACCAACTGTGTTTTGTAGGTTTGAATAATCACAACATTCTGTATTAGCATTAGTCGTGATTTGATATTGTGCTTCTACAGTGTTTCTACAGAGTGCAGCACAGAAAACTATTTTACTTTTTAATAAGTCCAAATGTATTAAACCCCAATCGCAGCACACCTGTGCACTGAACAACGTTTAAATTCTCCAATGTTAAATATTAAAACATAAAAACCTTTATCAAAGTATTATAAACAATTAAAGGGATGACTTTTTTTAAATTTATGACAACAGCTAATTTGCAACCAAAAGGTGAGTGAGCGTAGCGAACGAACATCAACCTGGAGGCGAGTAAGCGTAGCGAACGAGCTAACCTGAAAACAAGTGAGCGCAGCGAACGATTTCCAACCTGAAGGTGAGTGAGCGTAGCGAACGAACTTCAACCAGGAAGTGATTGAGCCATGCGAATACTTATGAAGTTAAGCGGGGCAAAGCCCGCGGGTACAGCTAGTTTCTTTAATAAGAAATACATTAGGATTTTGATGGCCTGTGGGGCAAAGCCCTAGGACTTTTATCACAGGAATTGGTGAAAGGGGGCGTCTACACAAAAAATATTTAATTTTGACACATCGTTTGTAAAAATCCGTCCATTATTAACGGAGGAGTAGTGTTTCGTAGAAATCGCCTTCACGTATTATATATAAGGATAGTTTGTGCGAGAATAAAATGCTCTGAGTAGCTTCACTTCTCGTAGAAGATTCAATATGTAGAAACAAAATATAAAGATATCTGCATTTAAAGAGTATTTATCGGTTTCGGAAACTCAGCTTTACGTCTAGCCGCTGATGTGATAGCAGAAGTTTTAGCCAACTTTGGTTGTGGTCATAAAACTACCGGTGGCCATAATTTTATACGGTTAGTGTAAAGTATTATGCTGAATCAGCATACAGCCATATGGTTCGAAGGCTCAAGTCAATTGTTGATAATGATGTCTTGCTTTCAAAGTATTGTCAACTACGGAATCTTTTCTGGGGAAACAGTCCTCTCGCAAGCAGAATACTACTTCTTCAAAAAAGAATAATAAGAATAATTTATAATGCTCCATACCTTGCCCATTGTAAAACCCTTTTTGTCGAAGCAAAAGTCCTTACGGTGCCAGCAATATTTATTTTGGAATCTGCCCTAATAGTTAAGAAGAACCCGAACACGTTTCCACAAAACAATACAATTCACAAATACTCAACAAGGCAAAAAAACAACATTCATCTAAATCAAGTCAACTCAAGTTTAGTAAAGGATGGACCAAAGTTTTTATCAAGCTTAATCTACAACTTGATCCCTCTAAATATAAAAAACATTGAAGATCAAGATGAATTCAAGAGGAAATTTAAAGAATATTTATTGAAGAGGCCATATTATTCTGTTGAAGAATATCTAAAAGAAAAATAGGCCAAAAAAACTGACGACCACGGCGCAGCTGCGCTACCAGTGGGAGATCACCAAGTATCAAGTAAGTAAGTAAGTAACCGGAAATAGTTTTGTTACTACCAGAACCAGTCAAAGCTACTACTATGTATTTGTACACAAATAAATGTTATAAATGTTATAGTTACTACGTAAGAAAAAACAAAAGATTAGTACTGTAAAGAATTCAGATTTGAACATGAACTTGTAATTAATTTTGTCTTGAACATAAAAATATGAATACTTTTGAAACACTTTAACACAGTTTGTAAAAAGTTTAGACTATTGTAAAAAGTTGTTTAGCGAAATTGCATTTAGCTTATAGTTTTTAACATCAAATAGTTTTTTTTATTTTTTATTAGAATAAACGCATTTTATAACACAATCTCAACAATTAAGAAACTTAAACATTAAATAAATTATCTATTGATAGATTGAATATCTATATATTAATTTGAAACTGTTTTTCTTTGTCACAGCTATTTTGAGAGAACGGCTGGGCGTAGAAACTCGGTAGAGGTGTCTAAAGAATTGTCTTGGTCTGTAGATGAGCCATCAAAAGAGAAACATGGTGAATTCCCTTGGGGCTCTGCCCCCGTGGCCTTTAAATTCCCATCTCATGTTATTCTTATGGAGGAAAACGGGGTTTTTGTCACAGCTAATTTGAGAGAACGGCTGGGCGTAGAAACTTGGTAGGGGTCTCTAAAGAAAGGTCTTGGTCTGTAGATGAACCATCAAAAGAGGAAAGAGGTAAATTCCCTTGGGGCTCTGCCCCAGAAGCCCTTAAATTTTCCTCTTCAGATTTGTTTACATTACGACCATCTATCTATATATTAATAGGCAAGCATGTTTCTTTAAAACCTTTTTTCTCAGCTCGTGTGAATCGTAGGGAAAATCTACGCATACCGTTGGAAAGCTATTTTCCTGTAGGTGTGCAGAATCCCTTTATAAATTAAATAGGCTCAAAGATAAGCACAAAAAATGAGTTTAAAAATTTGAAAAAATTAACATGGATCTTATGCGTTGCTATGCTGGTTACGAAATAACAACGAAATATAAACAGAAAATCAAAACAAATGGAGGAAACTCCAATCACATGTTTTATTTACAGTGTGGGGTGGAAATAGATAAGTGAGTACATTACATATTTTTGGTCGAGTTTCGACCACTGGACGACCTCTCGTATGCATAATTCTACACTACTTTTTAATGCAACAGCTGTTAATATTTAAATTGTGATTTATTGAATTTGTCAAAATAAAGTACAGTATTTGCAATAGGTTTTTCTGATTTTAAAATTGATTTTCTTCTGCATTGTGTCATGTTTTGAAATATAATGTTCTATTACCAAATCAGGGGAAAATCCTAATATCACAGTAACTTTTAAAATTATTTCTTATGCAGTTAACTTATATCTATCGTTTGGGTTGGTTTATGCCTTTTTACCACTTCTTGGAGATTGTACGTAGGTGATTTTCTTTGGCATATATTGCATCTGTAAACGAAACTTGGGTTGGTGTAATTATTACAATGGAAAAGAGCGAGAAATCCTGGACAATATGGTATAGGC
The DNA here is from genome assembly GCF_028750875.1 of Macrosteles quadrilineatus. Classification (NCBI taxonomy): domain Eukaryota; kingdom Metazoa; phylum Arthropoda; class Insecta; order Hemiptera; family Cicadellidae; genus Macrosteles; species Macrosteles quadrilineatus. The sequence goes on from NW_026542597.1 coordinate 41,301,568, forward strand.
TAAAAATAAAACTGAATTAACACTGTGCTACATTTCTTGAGCTATCATTGAAATAACCTATTTGCAAACAATGGAAACATATAAAAAGTCATAGAACACAACCAAGTAGAAGAAATAGAAATAATGTTTTTTTCCCACTAAAAACACTCAAAAACAAGAGCAGTTTTTTGAAAAAAGATAAGATATTTACAAAAGATTTTGATTATATCTAACTGTTGTATAGATCGTGAGTATGACCATAATCTTTGAGTTGCCTGTAATGCTTCGCAATTGCTCGAATTCGAGCAACAGGTCCACTAGTTGTTTATTAATTGTGACAAAACAAAATAAATACGTGAAAATATAAACACGTATGATTTTTCTGGTCAAAATTTCAAATATTCGTTGAAGATAATAAAACCAATACTGCTTGGTCAAAAGAACAACTATTGACCTTTTTAAAGATATCAATTTCATCATCTTGATATTATATATTGTTGCATTGCTATTATGAAAATGTCCGCAAAAGCCCAATTTTTACTCTAAAAATGGTGTTATTAATAATTTATTGCATCAAAACTACAGTTTCCCAGTTTGATAAACATTTAATTTTCGTTACATTATATTTTGCTGCATTCTCAATGATGAAAATGTCTGCAAAACCCCATTTTTACCTCAAAGATGTTTATTTTAAAATAATATATAGCATCATAACTAAACACTAAACTAATCATTTTGATTTTTATATTACATAAACTTGTGATATTTAATTTAGACCACATACACAATCGTTTTTGTTGCCATAAGATATTTGAAATTACGTGAAATCTTACGTATTTAATGATGAGTACAAAGAAAAAGAAACGTTTAAGGACAGAGGATTAGACTTCTCGTATAAATGATGTTTTTCACGTCAATAATATTAATTACAATAATAAAAGATGATTTATACTTATGAAGAAAATCAAGTCACAATGGTTAACTTTTTATAAAGTTTTTTTTACGACAGTTTTTTTTATAGATTATACATTTTTTTATAGATGGCTAGCTGAAGGGATTAGGTGCTCGTTGGTAATAAAAAAGTCGCTTGTTCGATCATGAGGAAAGCGTAAAGTGTTTAGCTTTATGATGGTTAGAAATTGGACTCAGCTCTACTTTATCATTGGGCTTTTAACTTTTAATAAATAATCCTGGCTATTAAACTGCAAGTCAGTAAAAAGCTAAACAATGCATTATCATCTTTCTCCATTCTACACCAATCCTTCACTCATATCTGGGTTAAAATACTTACCTAGGTACAATCCCTAACATAATTTATAATAACGATTAAAAAAAATATTGTCATAGAAATAAATATTATTCAAAAACTGGAAACCTAGTAAATAAAATGAATCAAAATCTCTTTGCAATCTCTTCAATAGTTTTCAAGATGGAGTAATGGAAACATCGAAAAAATCAACCTAGCCTTGTTTATGATATAGTTTGTAATTAAAGTAATGAATAGTACCATCTTGGGAATAAATAACTGAGAAAATACGATATACAAGCAACTGGAAACGAGTAAAAAATGTAATCTCTTCAGTACTGTAGAATCGTTAATGTAGTAATACTAATGCTGACTAGATTTTTTAATGTCGCTTTCCTGTAAAGAATCAATGCTAATATTGTAGAAAATTCACATCCAATTGGTATTGTTGCAGGGATAAATTTAAAAGTAGGCATCTACGATATGTACTAAACTGGAAAAATCATTTTAAAAGTACAACAGTGCCACAAAGTCATCTCAATCTCTTCAGTTGTATCACTGACAAATAGTCAATGGAAGTATCCTCAATGGAGTGATGGAGATCGGGATCGACTTTGACTATAATATCGAGATTACGTTTTCATTGATGCTGTTATTAACCTATCAAAATAACTTAACCAAAATTTCCTGATGAAAAGTTCAGACTCTACTCCTTATATGTTTTTATGATCTTAGCAATCAACTTGTTTAGGTTTATATTTTCGCATTTATGTAAAGTGCTTCTGTTGATAATGACCTATAATTTGGAACATAAATATTTCAGGATACAGTCCAGGATACAGATTTTTACCTCTACCACGATGGTATTTACTTATATACCTTTACCAAATTTCTCTAAAGGACGGTTACAGGTATATTTTCGTGAACAAGTTCAGAATCTAGTATTTATGTTATCTTCTCATCCGCCAAACTACAATGACCTTCCACTACTTACACTAGTTCAAAACTACGAATATTCCCCTAGGCGAACGGTTTGGAAACGCGGGGTTTTCGCAGACGTTACAAAATTCGCACGTCCCGTCAACGGCTGCGTCCCCTTGGGCTAGGTCTAGGCACAAAAACCCGACAGATGGCCTAGGATAGACCCACCCCTGTCTAGGGCCTCTATTCTCCCCTTGTAGTTTGGGGTTGGTTAAAACATTTCCACCCTTTGTCTGTTCTTAAGCCCCGTCTACGGTAATTTCGCCATTACTGTAGTTTCTAAATTTAAATCCTTTGTTTCGAATTCAAATCTGCATTGTCATTCAACACTTAGGAGTACTAATTAAATCAAGGTTTATAGCAAAAAAAAAAATTACTAAACAAATTATATAATATTACTTTCTGCATTTTATATAAGTTATTTGTCTGCAAAATACAAAATTAAAAAAGGACCTACTACCAGCTCGCATTTTTCTTCCTTTTACAACAATATAGTGGTTATCTACTACACTTCAGCCGCTGTTGAAATTGCAAAAGAAATAATTGCTTAACAACTCGTTAAATAATTTAACTAGATTAATAATGATGTAATTGTTTAAACGGTATGTAATTAAATTAAACACACTAAGAGTCGTGTATGTACAACCATTTCCAATAGTGACCCGTTTATTTATTCAGATTTATTCATCTAGATTAATAATTTTCCTACAGTCACCCGACAAACTTCCTTGTACTGATTATTATAGTACAGAAAACTGTTAATAGCAGGCATTTACTTACTTTAACGCACACTTTCTACTTTGTCGCACAGTTTTTAATCTCGCACAGTTTATACTTTGTCGCACACCAGTATTCCAACCTAACAAGTAACAACACAAAACCTCGTTCTTTAACTATGCACGTAATCTGTGTACGCTTGGAAATAGGCAACACAGATAGGCCCTACTACGACTACGATTAGCTGGTGCAGCGTTTCCCATTTCGTTCAATGTTTGTTTTAAAACCTAAAAACGTGTTGTACAGTGTTTGAAAGAATAACTATTGATATGCTTTAAAGTAACTGTAGGAAAAATATAATGTGTAACGCGAGTGCAAACTACCTTTGCTGCACTCGAGAAACTTTACACACTCGCTTATGGCTCGTGCGTAAACATTTATTTCTCTCGTGTGCAGCAAAGTGCCCCTTCGCCCACTAGTTACACAAATAACTATTCTTTAGTCCATTCTCTACCAGTTTGTCCGTAATTCTAATGATTACAACGAGAAACACTCTTATACAGTAACAAGTAAATATTTTAGAATCCCCTTGAATTGAATATACATTGTAATTTCAATTAAATTATTCACAAATGATTATTTCATTTTAGAAATGATTAAAATTACATCTATGAAATTCAAGTGGATATTTAAGTATTTCGATGGTATGAACACCAATAATAAATGAATATGTTCAATAAGCGTAAAATAATCAATCCTCTGTGAAGCTTGTTGCATTTTTAATCGATTACCGTGCGTTTGTATGGTTTTTGACACAATATGGCATATTGAACATCAATCAAAATAAAACATTGTTGTGAAAGCTAGCTTAATCGTTTTACAGACATTTTCATATTTACAAATCTTATCTTACTAATATTATAAATCTGAAAGTTTGTGAGTTTGTGTGTGTGTTTGTTGCTCAATCACGCATAAACTACTGGACGGATTGGGCTGAAATTTGGCATGATGATAGCTTACATTCCCGATTAACATTAAAGCATATTCTTATCTCAAAAATCCTTTCGGGCTCCGCCCCAGTGGCTCTGTAGTTCCCCATGTTAACCTTATGATTTTTCATATTTAAAAGGAATTAATGAATCTTAACAGCTGTTTCAATTAAACAAGTTGGTTCTGTTCTATGATGTTCAATAGCAGCAAAGTTACAAGGATTACCAACAGGGTGCAGCACTATTATTTTTTTTTTTATGACAACAGCTAATTTCCAACCAAAAGGTGAGTGAGCGTAGCGAACGAACTTCAACCTGGAGGTGAGTTAGCGTAGCGAACGAGCTAACCTGAAGGCAAGTGAGCGCAGCGAACGAGCTCCAACCTAAAGGTGGGTGAGCGTAGCGAACGAACTTCAACCAGGACGTGAATGAGCCATGCGAATACTTATGAAGTTAAACGGGGCGAAGCCCGCGGGTACAGCTAGTAATTGATAGTTTCGAATACATCTGACAATGAAAATTTTTTTTCTTTAATTAATTTGGTTTAACAGAAGATTTATCCTCAGATACATACAGTACCATGTACACTTACATTGGAGATCCTACATCTTAATAGTAAACCTGTATTAAAAATAAAATAAAAGAATAATACCTAGTGGTTATTGAGCTATATAATATTGATTATACTGTTTTCAAAATCCTACTAATATTATAAATGAGAAAGTTTTGGGCTCCGCCCCAGTGGCTCCGGCGTTTCCCATGTTAACCTTATGAGTTATCGTATTTAAAAGGAATAAAAGAATTTTGTCAGCTGTTTCAACTACAAAAGTTGGTTCTATCGTTCTATGATATTGAATAGCATTAAAAAGTTACAAGGCTTACCAACAGGGTGCAGTACTATTATTTTTTTACATTTATGACAACAGCTATCCTATTAAGGCCATAAAGGTAAAATTTTGTTTTTAAAAGGCTTATGTGTAACTATTTTATCAACAGATGTAAAGATCAAAATGTTTCTATTTCGTGTTCTCTTCCCGTTGCAAAGCACGGGTACAACAGCTAGTACTGCATATTGTAAACTCCATGATGTTCAACACTTTAAAAAAAAAAAAAAAATTGGTATTTTTAATGTAAACAAAAAAAAACGACAAAAGGAGAACAAAGTCCGCTACTGAGGTGTAAGTGCCCAAACTCAGATCTCCATTTGATGGGTCTAGTTTGAGTAAACCAAATTTTTCTAAAGGTAGAGAAATTGATCTCTTTCGACACCTAGTAAGCATCGGTCCTCCCATCGTCTTGTTCTACAGCGCCTGTATATATCGCGACACGCTTCCACAATTTTCCTGCGAGAACCAAACTTATGGAACCACGATTTACTATGAATATAGCATTAATAACATGATAAAATGTTACAAATGAAATATGAGTAGCCTACCCTTCTCAAATGACAGCTTTGTGCACGATTGCAAATTTTTATGTATTGTGTTGTCTCACGGAACGGCCTTGCCATTTAAAATGAAATGTTTTTCTTAAACCCTTATAAAGTTTAGTGGGATTTAAAACTGTCTGCTTGTTTATATTTTTTTTTAAACCAGATAATGTATAGTGACAATAAAGTCCATAATATATGTTAAACGTGCGTGCACAAAAGGGGTTGTTCTTGGATGTTTTGGGTTGCATTTTTTACTTCCGTATAACCATTGACTTAGATAGTAAGACAAATCATCCAAAGGAATTGAACCGATATAAAAATAGTTTTGTAAATTATCCTATTTACTTTCAGTACATATTGTAAACTCGTTCGCCACACTAGACTTCGCTTCTTTGAAAATCTACAAAGTAGTTTAAGATTGTATGTTTTTTGATTTGATATAATGTAATTCGCGCTTTCAAATGGCGTTTACAATAATATAAAATTGCCAAAACACATTGTTGAATTACCTTTTATAGCAAAAATATGGTGTGTTAACAATTACAAATGAGGATTAATAAACGCTCAAACTAAAAATATTGCAATAAAAATAAAAGTATACAGTTTTATAAAAAGTACAAATAAATATTAGGAAAAAGTTGTTTTAGATGAGTTAGATTAAACATTTACTTGTTCATATGTATAATAAAACAAATCTAAAAATAAAAAAACTTCGGTGTTCAAATAAAACTTTTTCCTCGAAAACATCCAATATTTACAAAGAAAAATCCCTTCCAATATTGCAGGTCCGAGTAAAACGTGAAACGCAAAACCTTTCATACATAAACCCTCCCCTCAACAAACTCATTTGCTACCAATACATCGGATGGGAAAAATAAAAACAAAAGTGAATTATTTATTTCGCTTATGAGTCGATCGCGATCGGACTTTTCAATTGCAGAAATCGCAGCCATGATTGGGGTGCCAGGGTATGTGCTAAATAATAAACGAGGGGTCGGCTAGACCTATGCGAGCATTTCCCCATTTGAAATTAGCATGGGGAAGAGACGTAAGCCAATGGGGTAGCGCACAAGACCCGCCATTGGCTAGGCTAGGGTAGTTCTACACGCGCACGTACAGTACTTACTAATCAATACGTCATCTCTATTTGATGCGCTTCCGCGAGGGATTTCATCCCGGAAAAGGGATTTTATCCCTGAAAAGAATGGTTTTGGAGTTCTTAGTGCACAAAATCTTTCGGCATCAGCTGAATATTTATATTTTAGAAGGAAATTGAATAAATAAACGGTCACTATTGGAAATGGTTGCACATACACGACTCTTAGTATGTTTAATTTGATTACATACCTTTTAAACAATTATATAATTATTTTTATGAATTTAAACACAACAAGGTACTCATGGCACATTATTTGTAATTTTTGCGTTGTAATTGTGTAAACTGAAAAAAATATCACTCGAGTTTGTTAGAATTGTGTTTCCACCCTCATTACATTACATACTGTTAATACTGTTCAATGAAATGGCGACCATACAAAGTAGGTATTTTAAGCCAAGTATGGATGGAGATGAGTGTAGGATGAGTGGTGCGATCCTGTAGTGACTAAGGCCGACACATTCCTTAGACACAGCTGTTAATTACTAGCCCATACAACTAATGGCAACTAAGGGACCTAGTTTATAGTGGAATTCGAACCACATTTTTGCCTAGGTATATACTAATTGGTCTAATTATCAGGATAGTACTGCGGATAGTCGTAGTACTCACTAGTGCGGACGTTAATCATATACGTACGTTCTTCATATACCATTTTTACTAATACCAATTATCAAACACGGTCAACAGAGAATATTTGGTTGATGAGTTTCGCCAGTTTTGAATTCTCCAGTAAATCGTGATACGCATGCCCACAACAGAGAGCACCTGTTCAAGAACGGAAGCATCGAGTTTGAAAATTGTATATTTCCCCCTGAACCTCTCCCTGTGACAATCAATACGTTAACTTGGCTGCGATGACAAATAAACAGAACAAGCGAAACGTCCGATAACCGATACAGGATATTACGGCGTGACGCGATGGTATTTAATGAAACTTTACCTGTAAGGTGAGTTTTGGGAAAAGTAGACATCCTGTCTATATTGACCAGCTGTACCCAATATTTTGTTGAAATAAGCGGTATCAGCAATCTGACACATACTTTCTCCCATTAGCTTGTCAACAACTGTTATGATCGAACTCTAAGCGATGAGAATAACTATGATATTGAATATGTAAAATCACAAAAATTGCATTAACTGTTGAGCCGTAATTTTAACGGGGTTGCACTGTTTTGTTTGGAATTATAAGGACCATAACAGACGAATTTCAATTAGAAGATTATTTTTTTTTTCGAAATTTTCCCGTTTTTTAATGGGGTTTTATGTGAAAATAACATAAGTTACAATAGATTTTTACCCGTATTTTTTACAGAAATGGGAGTTCTAGCATTTTGTTCGAAATGTAAAGGGCTACAACATAACATTTTATCAAAATCGTTGGAGCCTTTTTCGAGAAAATTCAACTTTTCTGTTATTTTATGGGTTTTTATGGGAAAATAACCATAAAAAATCAAAATTTCTAAAAAAATTTTAAAAAGCCTGAAGATTCTATGGATTATTACCAACCAAATTTTAACAAAATCGGATCCTAGGTGTGGTCTGTACCTCTGTACTCATAAACACATACAGACAGACACACACGGACAGACATCACTTCGAGAACCACTTTTTTGGCTTCAGAGGTACCCGAAACGGAAACATCCACTCAAAACTCAAACCAAAAATGTTGACGAAAACAATACTTTCTTTATATTCTATGAATAGGGGGGAAAATTAAACGAACATATAAGTATAATGAGCCATCACAGAGTGTGCTATTGTCTAAAATTCTACTCCCTTAGTTTTTAACTCAATAGTTCGTGTGATATAAAATATGCTACAGTGTACGAAGTTGAGAACCACTTTTTTGGCTTCAGAGGTACCCGAAACGGAAACATCCACTCAAAACTCAAACCAAAAATGTTGACGAAAACAATACTTTCTTTATATTCTATGTATAGGGGGGAAAATTAAACGAACATATAAGTATAATGAGCCATCACAGAGTGTGCTATTGTCTAAAATTCTACTCCCTTAGTTTTTAACTCAATAGTTCGTGTGATATAAAATATGCTACAGTGTACGAAGTTCTTGCATGTACTGATTCATTTAAACTGTTAGTTATATACACACGCATTAGTAAATGTTTTAATTACCTAATTGTAATACCCAGTTACAAAAATGATGATGGATTAAAAACAGTGGATAAACTAAATCTCTCAATAGTTATTAAAATGAATTACATGCATTAATAAGAATCATCGCCCACGGATTAATGAGCCATCACAGAGTGTGCTATTGTCTAAAATTCTACTCCCTTAGTTTTTCACTCAATAGTTCGTGTGATGCTACAGAGTACGAAGTTGACCTAAGATAGCTTGGTTAAAATTTGTTGTATAAAACAAATATTTGCGATTGACAAACACAACAAGAACTAGTTACAACAAGAGTTGTAGATAGGAGCTGTCTGTATAAAAGAAACTATTGTAGTTTGAGAAAGTGGTAATTGGAGAACATGGGCAACGTCTGATACATCAAAACGTGTCTATAGTAGCTCAGTAGCTGTAACCAGTTTTTTTTCAAGCTGTTTCGTCATACTACAGCAAAAACAGCGGGTTTTAATCCATGCGTTGCGGGTCAAAAATAGTATTTTTTGTTTTTGGCCCCTAGAGAGTAAAAATCAGCTGTTGTAAATTTCCATTGTAAACAAATGCATTATCAAAAACGTGTATCGATTGTTTAATCGGTTGTAGTTAATTGTTGCCTTATTGTATATAGTTCGACATGTCGATAGTATAATGTACACTAACACAATCGTAATAGACGAAACGATTAAATCTCACACTTAACAGCTGCTTGTTTCCATTAGCAAAATTAAATTGAATACAAGCTACAAGTGGTTTTGAGAGGTTTTAACTAAAAATTATTTCGGTTTTGTAACATAGTTTGTTCAAATAATGGTACAATATGACCAAAAATATAGTTAAACACACGGGCAAAAATGTTTTTTCAACCCTCGCTCATTTTCCGACCTCGGCGAACAGAAGCTATTATAAAAGTAGTTCATTTTGATGAGTATTGAACATTATTTCCGGCAGGGAGGGGAAAAAAGAAAAACTGACAAAAGGAACTTTTGGTTGAAGAATAAAAAAAATAAAAAAAACTATTGCAAAGATGTAGCACGTCAACGTAAGCGCAATCTCAGCCGGGTCGTTTGCAGGTGTTTTTATTTTTTAATTGTTTCTTTTGAATAAAAGGGTTTGAACCATAAAGGTAATAAACCAAACAGATTCAAACGGACACGCAGAAGATTTAATAATTCATATATTGCAATGTTGCGAACAAACGCAATTTCTACTTATGAACCGTAAAAGATGACACGAACTATCTACTGTATAGCAAATGTAAAACAACCTACTCGGCATACGAAGTAAATTATCCCTGAAATCTGAAACTATAATAGACGAACGTATGAAATTATCCCTCTGGCTAGACGAACATCCAAATCCATAACTGGCGTTACGAATATTGAAATGTTATAGTTGTAGTTTATATGACCAACTCTTTGGAGTTTATTAAAATCTAATTCTTTTGGTTTGTATTGTTTCCATTTATTGGATAAAAGATATTTGGAAGAATGGGATATCAAACAAATAAGGTGTTGTATTTTATTTTTTTCATTGTTTAAGAAGCATTCAAAACTTTTAGAAATCCCGAAAGGTAGTTTAAAATTCAAGGGACAAGCAACACATTATTTGTGAGCGACATCAAGGAACAAGTTTGACTGAACTGCAAAAAGTCATCTGTGGTTGACTACTAAAATGAACATTACTATTCTGTATTGAATTGGACGTTTTGAGAGTCTAGAGTTGCTATAAGGCAACCTTTTAGTTAAGTAATGACGTATAATATAACCGTCAAAATTTGTTTTATGAACTCAATAAGCTGTGAAGCACCGCAGATTACGAAAAAGACTCTTACCTTATTGAGGGTAAACCTAAAATACACAGGAATACATGTGTAAAGTAATCTGAAATTTTTTATATTCCAAGTATTTTCAGGTCTCAAACCTATCACCATATTGATCGCACAAATTCATAAAAAGGTCCAACTTCCAAGGACTACTGCTTTACCCTTCCTCGCAGGAAGGCCTCCAGGGCCTTGACCGAAGGCCCCAGGGTGGCTGGCGAGGCCCGGGTGGACCATGCCACGACACCCGGAGGCCCGCAGGAGTCTGACTGATGACCTGTCACCAGTTGACACTGATCTGATGCTGATGACTCCACATTACCTCTATGTAGACAATCACTCAGTCTGTCTGCTGACTGATATTGACTGTATTATCATCTGACTGCCAATGAGCCTTGTGCTGTGTAGAATAGTCTCGTAAGTTCAGCTTTTGTGAAAGAAAGCTACAGCTAAACACAGCTGACACACTTGGGGCAAACTGTCTAATAGATGGATGTAGTTTAAATAATATTTAACTTTTTCAGAAACTTGGAGTAATTAATTAAGCTGGTAAATATTGCTGAACCTTGAATGAATACTACGACATCGAGCATTCTTGGCCTTTTGCTGGGGAAAAGGTTGGCAACAGTCATTGTTGTAAAGTACTAGATAAAGTTGGTTTGAACGTATTTACGTCATCAATTTATCTCGATCTTCCGATCGACATGGACGGGCATTAATTGCGCAAACTGACGTAAGTCATGTAGTATGGCATTCCTGAATTGCGCAAACTACTCCACGGAGCCACCCGATAAGTTAATTAACTGGGCCGCAAGTGGCAGACCTCTTTGATTGTATAGGTGAGTAGGTTTGGTTAAGTTTGGTTAGGTTAGAGGATAGGCTAGGATGACACAACAAGGACATTCCTTCTGCCGGTAACTTAACCCTACCTAGCTTGGGATTGGCGCAACTAAGGAAATTTTTAGGACCCTTTGAGGGCTTGGCGCAATTAAGAAACTCTTTGGCTCAATCAATGCACGACCGCTGACCCGTTTTGCCTTTGACCGTAATCATGTTTTGCAAGTAGAAGGTCAAACAGATACATTTTTAATCGCACTGCCAATGAGCCTGGACTCTGTATAGATGCTAGGCAAATTCTACAAGTCCTGGACGTTAAGGAATGTGGATACAGAAACGTTGAGTTTGCTTGAAGCAAAACTAATAATCAACACGTAATCAAGCATTCGTCGTCTCTCAAGTTTGTCAAGAGGAAATTCAGCGTATTGCTGTGGTTGGCTGTGGTAGAGACACAGTGGATATTCGAATGTAGGCTATTTAAGGGTCTATTATCTTATTTACCTCTTCAATTACTCGATCTTCCGACAGACAAGATTTCCTGCCTCTGCTTTTGGACGCATCATCTTCCTGTAAGCGGGTTTTGAGATTAATTACATACACAAAGTAGGCTGCAGTGGAAAAAAATCTTGCAAAATACATAAAAAAGAGCCAAAAGAAAAAAAACTCCAACTGCTCCAGAGTTTGGTATTGCCCTGAATGTTTTCAATAAATTTCCCTTCTGTTTAAGGTAAAAAAATACGACAAAACCACAGATTCCATCTTTTGACGATACATTTTCCGCTCTTTTAAACACATTGTCACATAACAAGAGGACAATTTATGCTGTTATTTATGTAATCATTATGAATAAAAATTAAAAGGGACAGGAAAGTCACAATACTTCTGTTATATTAACTTCCTGTGCAATCAAACCACTACGAAATCACATACCGTAGGCTACGTGTCATATTATATCAAATGCATTATTTCAGATGAAATCGCGTAAGTAGATGAGTTAATTAATTTCCACAAGAATTCATTAGAGTGGGAAAGAAATTATGCGCATCAATTGATACATACTCAACTACCAGAAATGTTTACAGATCGAATGATTTACGGATTCATTCGATGTGAATAGTTTGAGTTTTACTGCAATTAACATTGCTGGTTGCAATCAATGGCTAATTTAATTGACTTTGTTGACATTTGAATCAGAACACGGTGTACTATTTTTGTAGTCCTATGGCGTGTTTTACAATAATCTACTAAATGCTTAGAGTCACGTAAACAAACTAAATATCCTCTAAATTACTATTTTACGCGTTTCCACTACAGTATTATTTGTACTTTAAGAAAACACTACATCGCAGTTTCACTTATTTTTTCAGTTATTTGTATTGTCATCACAGTACTTCATTACTTGTTGCATTTGAACCAGAGGTTCAGAATATTTTTGGTATATTCCATATTTTATTTGAATTACTAGATACTGTACTAATTAATATACTTAAGTCAGTAGCAAGATAATTATTAGTTTTACCATCTTACTTCCTATTTGAAACGGCCTGTTCGAGACATGGAAATATTTGGAGACCGTGAAATAAAAGTAACCCCCCCCCCACAGTAAACCTTCAGACTAAGGTTTAAAGGCTTAAATCTATTTAAATGACATTAGGTTAAACAAGTACCTAGGTTTGCTGCTACAGGGAGGCTAATAATCTCATACTGAAATGTCGACATGATGTTCAATGCAGAAATAGATTAGATATAGTCATACTGAAGTTTTGACATGATACCCAATCCCTAAATAGATGAGGTATTCTCATACTGAAATGTTGACACGAGGTCAAATACAGAAATAGATGAGATAATCTCATACTGAAATGTTGACATGATGTTCAATGTAGAAATAGATGAGATAATCTTTTATCACACGAACTATTGGGTTAAAAACTATGAGATAATCTCATACTGAAATGTTGACGTGATGTTCAATGTAGAAATAGATGAGATAATCTTATATCACACGAACTATTGGGTTAAAAACTATGAGATAATCTCATACTGAAATGTTGACGTGATGTTCAATGCAGAAATAGATGAGATAATCTTATATCACACGAACTATTGGGTTAAAAACTATGAGATAATCTCATACTGAAATGTTGACGTGATGTTCAATGCAGAAATAGATGAGATAATCTTATATCACACGAACTATTGGGTTAAAAACTATGAGATAATCTCATACTGAAATGTTGACGTGATGTTCAATGCAGAAATAGATGGGGGATTCTCGTACTGAAATTTTAAATTGATGTTCAATGCAGAAATAGATTAGGTATTCTCATACTTAAATTTTGAAATGAGGTTCGGTTGCAGATTGATATGAGGGATTCTCGTACTCTCTCAATGTTGAGATAAGGTTCCGTAGCAGAATGAAATTAGGTAATCTTTTTAGATTACATTTTTCGTAGATGAAATAGTAAACTATTATAGCGATGTTTAATCCGCTATCATAACTATTGAAATTACATGACATGTTTCCAAGATTATCTACGGATTGCAGTTTTTTTGTCGACATCATCTACAACACACGCCTGTGTGTGTACAGCTGTAGCAGCCCCACAGACAGACTTGTTGGGTCGAGGCAAGTTTGTCGCAAGGCCTGAGTGCCCGGTCTTGTTCATTATAAATGACATTATAAATTCGCAATACAAGAGGGGTAAGGCAGGGTGCCACGCGTCGCCGCCGCATCGTGTGTCCCGTACAATGACTACCTACTCCCCTCTCGCTCACACTCATGGGGCAGATGGGGTTTTCTCTCTTTGTCGCACCTATGTAAGATGCCGAGGTAGTTTGTGTTTTTTACTATGAATACAATGTTGTGTTCAATGATGATACTTGTGTTGTCTACTCACTCCCCTCTCGCTCGCACTCATGGGGCAGATTGAGTTTTCTCTCTTTGTCGCACATATGCAAGATGTCGTGGTATTTTAACCTTTTTTAAATGTCGTGGTAGTTTGTGCGTTTAGGACTACTATGAATAGTAGTTTGTCCCAAGATTGATAGTTGCTACGCATACTAAACGTTAGCCTCTACTATCAGTGTTTAGTATTCTTAATTACTCATCGATGTCAACTGAAGTTTGACAATCCGCTGTGACTGTGGAAGCCCATCATCTACATTAAATTTTAAATTAATTTAGAATTATAAAGCAAAAAATACTTTTTTTTCGAAATAATTGTTATTAAAATTAAAAGTGTGAAAGTATATCCCTTTCTGTCGCACCCAAGTGCTGTACATCTTCCCTCTCACTCGCTCCTACAGACTGGGGTGGAGCCCTAGGCCGGTTTGTGTCGTCCCCAACGATCGCGTGAAAAAAACCTGGATAATTGCGAAGACATCTGATTATGTCATACAGGAATTCATTGACTTACAGAAAGTGACTACGATGAATGAATTTACACCTTGTTTGTAAGGCTAGCTAATACAAACTTACAATACAACTGTATGTTGCGGGGTATTAAAATTAATATATTTATGGATTCGTGATTGAAATCCAGTTTTGTTATTTCTGATATGGTGTGTCAATTATTTGCAACACTGTTTATGTCAGCTTTATGTTGAAAATATCTATATAAAAATGTGTTTGAAATAGTGTGTTTCAAAAGTAAGGAGGGCCGAGCCATGGCTCGGTTTGTTTATTTCGATTGTAAAAGCAATAAAAAGGAAACTCGCGTTTTCTTTATAACAAATTTGGGCTTTTATTATTTAAGTTTCAGTGGAATTTCAATTTACTATGATGGAAATTTTAACTTGGCAATCCAACACATTAATTTATTTTAATCTTACACATTTCTTACGTTGTAAATAAACAAAGCAAATGTTAAAAAAATAAAGAGGTATTTTTTACATCAGTTTCAATAGTAGGATATGCAATCCAGGTTAATACAGTAGCAATCAGCTACAATATCATTAATACAGCATAGTACAGCGTATGTAAAGGGTGTGATTTGTTTCTTGGTACTAAGGTAAATGCACCAGTAGCTGACAGTGCTCCAGAAGCTGAAAGTTTGAGTTTCTTTACATTATAATGTGGTCTCTTAAAAATATTTACACATGATTGCATTGTTAGAAGAACATATGTTTATTCTTGATTTGTTTACAAACAAATCAGTGAAATTTAGCCCATACTCCCTGAATGGTGGTGGTTTGAAAGCAACCCTGTCTGTACACATCACATTTAGTCGATTCCCTTAATTAAATTGTTAAGAAGGTAAGTTTGGTTTTTTGTCATTTCGCTAAATTTCTTAAATAGTATTAATGATTAGGCTCATTATTTTTATCAATTATACCTTTGTTGACAATTTCATGATAAAATTGGGGTGTTAGGGGTTTTGGATTTAAAATTATATCAATGTCAGGCTTTGGTACACAAAAGCCATACAAGTTCCACTAGCTGACAGGGGATATTTGCTACTTACACAATATTAAATTGGTTTTACCCATCGAAATTTGCATGCTATTTATAATTTATGTGATCTCACATTTTTATAAAATGATTTTAATTTTTTAATTAATAAGCCAAATTATCTTTAAAAAATTTATATTTTTTTAAATACATATAAAATATATATATATTTTATATGTATTTAAAAAAATATACATTTTTTAAAGATAATTTGGCTTATGTAAAATCAATTTTTTTAATAACGTTTTACATGGTTTTATGATTTAATTATTAAGTTAGATTTTATTCGTCTTATAAATTATAAAACCCTTAGGTTTAGCAGCTAGTACATTTATAGTTCCAGTGTCAGCTACTGGTACTGTACAACTGACAGTCAGCATTTTTTTCACTGTCAGCCACTGGAACACGTACAAAGGTTGAATTAAGTTTAAATGTTATAAATGTTATAACATATATTTAAAAACCTCTTTTTGTATGACAAATTTGAAAACTACACTAAATTTAGAATCACATAAAATCCGTAATATCTCTTTAGTTCCTATTTATTCAAAACCACCGATTATTAAGTGCGTATAGTTTCTTATACTGTCAGCTACTGGTGCGTTTACCTTAAATTAAATATTGTTTTAAGTATAAATAAAACTTCAGCATGAGTGTGGAGAGTCGACATACTCTCTAAAATACAATCATATGATGGATTAGCTGAAGACAGATAAGTCCGATTCAAGCGTTTAATGCTTACTATAAAAGATTATTGTAATACAAATAACTTTTTCCTACAGTCACCCGACAAAGTTGGCTTCCTTGTACTGTTTATAGTACAGAAAGCTGCTAATTGCTGCATATTTATACTTTGCCGTACAGTTTATACTTTGCCGTACGGTTTATACTTTGCCGCACATCAGGATTCCAACGAAACAACACAAAAGAGCGTGGTTCCATTATGCACGTAATCCGTGTACGCTTGGAAATAGGTTGGCAACACTTAAAGATAATAATACTATGAGCAGCTGATTGACTATTATAACTACGATTTAAAATGTCATTTCGTGTTTATAGTTTCGGTATTTCTGAACTTTCTGGACTTTTCTTTTAAACGTTTTTAAAACATTCCTACGATCTTAATAAACAAGAAAATACCTTTAAAGCATTTTTTTGGGCGCGGAAACCACTTCAAATTATAAAAACATACGGAACTATATTCTCAAAACGCGGAGCACATTTCTTGCCGAGGAAAAATAGCGGAGTGATACGGACCGCGGGTACTACTTTCTCTAAGGCACCATTTGTGTTGCCAGCTGAACCTAAAAACGTGTCGTATAGTGTTTGAAAGACTAATTATTTATATGCTTTATAGTGACTGTAGGAAAAATATAATGTGTAACACGAGTGAAAAAGGCCTTTGCTGCACTCGAGATCATTCCGCACTCGCCTGCGGCTCGTGCGTAAACATTGCTCTCGTGTGCAGCAAAGTGCCACTTTCACCACTAGTTACACAAATAACTATTATACTAATTCAACAAACAGCTGTTCAAAATATGTAACAAAAGAGTGAAACAATTGTAAAATCTACCATTAAATAAAAGTGAAACATTAAGTTGACGCTAGTGCACTCAAACGTCACCAATACGAAACACTTTTCTCTTTTCCACTATGTCGAGTAATCTTCAGTGTAATATTTGCCAAATAGTTACAACTGATGTTTTCCCTTTGTACTGTATTTTGTAACTTGCTAGTAGGGTGAGTGCACCAGTGAATGACCGTTTAAGGTTGACTTTCTACTTGTAAACGACATGGGAAAATATACTACTAAGCTACATTGTACGAAATCGTTAAAATGTATTGCCCATATTTCCCTGTACTTCCCGATGATATAACTTAATACATTATGTTAAAAAAAAGTATCGAAAAATAAAATTTTTTGCCCATAAATCACCGCACCAGTGAGTGACCGCATATTATATAACAATTTTAAAATTGCATTAAACCTCCTCCTTTTCACCGAATGACCCCCGTTCTAGATTTTTGCATCGAAGCTGTAAACCCTGTAGTGAAAAATAACGATATCAGGGTCGTTAAAATATTGGTTCTAGTGAAGGATCACTTTTTATCTAGGAATTGACTGTAAGATTTAACTCGCAATTTTGGTTGTAGTGTATCCACATAATTTCTTATGAGATTTTGTGTTTCCTAGCAATGGCTTACTCCATCAGAAAACATTGTCATCAATATCAATAAAGAAAATTGACTAAAATCCAGTTAATGAACGAAATGGTCATTCGCTGGTTATACCCTAATTTGTGAACCAGTAATTGACCGGCTGTTTAAATATACGATTGGTTAGGATTTTGATCTTTAAATGAGTACAGAATTATACCTTAACATGTTAACTGTGAATTACATGTAATATCTTACAGTTCCAATCAATAATTAAGGAACCATGACAAATTACAACCAACCATGTTTGGGCGAGACGCCATAGTGGGAAGCTTAATAATGAACTGCTTTGAAACATCTAATTTTGTTTATGTTACAAAATGATGATTGACACTTTCTTTTTTAATAAATCAAAGAGTGTACATTAATAAGACCTCAAAATTACTTTTAAAACTGTTTGTGATAGACTAGGAAAAACAGAAAGCCTGATATGATGTTTTTTATACAAATCGGTCATTCACTAGGGGGTGGTCATTCACTGGTGCACTCACCTATACTGTGGATGGCTTGTTGTAAACAAATGTTACAAGTATTTTGTTTACCTTTTCCTTGTTATTTTGTTCAACGAACATAGTTAGTTAGCAACCCATAAGGCTAATGTAAAATCTTTTTCATCACTCCGTAACGAAAGTAACTATTTTCGATAACAGCTGACATCAATGAAAGTAGCCGTTTCCCAAGCTCTAATTTAGGGCGAGGAAAAATCGATCAGCTGATTTTCCCTCGCTCTAAATTTACTTTCGTCGCTCTCAATTAGTTCTCCATTTATTCACTACGCGCGCTAGTGTTTTGTTACAGTTTAATTTAATGATTTGAATCAGCTGTTTTTATTGTTTGACAATCTAAATGTAAACATAAACAGGCATAAGCTTGTTTTGCTGTGTTTTTAGCTTAGTGCGTATTTAAAAGCGGCCAAAATATGTCTATTATTTCGGACGATTTATCGAAGAAAGCTTTAGAGATAACCAAAAACCTCCTTCCAGAGAAATCGAGAGAGAGGTATAATGAGGAGTTCAGGAAGTTTATGGACTGGTGCCAAGGACACAATGTTTTACCAAAGAATGTAAGTGACGAAGTTTTATTAGTATATTTATCTGAGAAATCTAAAAGCATGAAACCAACAACGTTGTGGAGTAAATCTTCTATGATAAAGAGTGGTTTGAAATTAAAAGAAAATGTGGATGTATCAAAATTTAACAAATCTCTAGCATTTCTTAAACGTCAATCAGTGGGTTATCAACCTACAAAAGCTAAGGTTTTTACTGAAGACGAAATTCAAAGATTCATGGTTAACGCTCCTGACAATGAATGGCTATTGAGCAAAGTCATCCTAACGCTCGGTATTTATGGAGCTTGTCGAAACCACGATCTTATAAATTTAAAAGTAGAAGATATTACAGACAATGGCAGTTTTTTTGTCGTGTTTCTCAACGATGGCAAAACACACATTAAACGCAGTTTTACCATAACCAATGACAACTGTCCATATAGACCATGTGATTTGATTCGCAAATATTTGTTATTGCGCCCCAGACAAATGAAAAGTAACCGATTTTTAATTGGTTACAGGAAGGGTAAATGCGTGGGACAAAATGTAGGGGGTCACACAATCAGTTCAATCCCAAAAAAGGTAGCAGAATACCTTAAATTAGACGAACCGGAGCGCTATACTGGACACGCCCTCAGGCGTACCTCAGCCACCATGCTAGTTGAGGGAGGAGGGGATTTACTTGCCCTTAAATCACACGGAGGTTGGATATCCTCTAATGTCGCAGAGAGTTACATAGAAAATTCCATTGGAAGAAAATTACAACTGTCAAGAAAACTGTTTAAAAATCCGCATGCAATGAGTTCAACAGCTGCTGAGAATACAAACAGAAATGTTGTAGAAAAAACACATTCAGGAAGCCAAATAGATTTTTTTGACATTGATCATGTGTTTAACAACTCAGAAGATGAAGAATGTCCTCAGAGAAAAGTAAGAAAAGTTGATGAAACAAACACGACCACTACAAACGTTTCAACGATTCAAGAACTTCAGAAAAAACTTTTAAACGAAGGAGTGAATGTCTCCAACAATGAAAACTGTACAATAAACATAACCATAAACTTCTAATTTTTTGATTGTTAAGTAGGTTCCCTTTAGATTTTTTTTATGTTTAAAAAAAGATTAATCGAGAAATATACAAAGGTTTCCTTTTAGAAGATTTTATTTTGATGTTTAAAATAAATAATTTAGAAATAAACTAGTTGTAATATTACTGAGGTCTGTTATTCTGTGTTTGTGTATTTTTGCGTCGTGATGAAAAGTATCGTTCATAACTCGTACCGAAAGTTATTTTCCGGCTCTTGCTCCATTATTCCCGTCCTCGGCTTCGCCTCGTACGTGAAAATAGCTCTCACATACTCGGCTTCGCCTCGCATGTGAAATTGGATTTTCCTGTGTTCGGCTTCGCCTCACACAAAAACTTGAGCGCGCTCCGGAAAATGCCACTTTCGGTCCTAGTAATGAAATATACTATTAACTATCAAATGAGTTGTGTAGCAAAATACGAATTTTCTTGAGGTAGTGGCTGTCACCAATCACGTTTTTAGGGCTATAAGTCCCTGATTCCAAAATGTAGTAAAAATCCTTCCGCTGGATTTTGAGATATATATTACAGACAGACAGGCAAACTGACTTAGCTCGAATTATAGTATAGGATTATGCCAAACTAAAAGAATACATTAACTGTTTCGTTTGATTAATATTACTGTTAATGCCAACAATGGAAATCCTGTAGCATGTTTATATTTTGTTTTGATATAGTTATGTTTTGCCTAAGCAATTTCATTAGCTGTGACTGACTTGTTTATTAAATTAAATTCCAAAAATCAATAACCGGCAATTGGTTGGTTCCAGTTTGTTCGAACTGGAACCATTATGACTGTTCAACAAAACTTCTGAAAACCCCAAAAAGGATCCTTCTCATATTAAACTTCATAGCCTACCTCAGTGTGAAGGTTTGGTTGTACAACTGCTTCAGTTCGAGCAAACTCCGACTTACAAAACGCCTTTTATTGCTTAGTAGTAGTCATTTATCAAACAATTCTGTCACAGTTAATCAAGTAACCAAGACAAAACATAACTGTATGAAATGAAATGAAAATCCTTCTTTATTGAGGCGAACTTATGGTCCTTTCTTACAGTTAACCTCTAAACATACAACTCTAAAAATACAATACAACTGTATCAAAACAAACTTATACACATGTTAATCATTTAATTCCAACAATGGGGATGGCATTAACAGATCAAGGCAGATGAAAATACGTCCGTTTAGGTTTGTACGATTACTTTTGAAACACCCTGTATTTGGACAATACAATAACTTATATGGCAATTCTATCCTTCCTTTAAAACATATTTGAATCACTTTCAACGTTCAACGATCAATAATTTGTGATAGCTAATTAGAAATAATTTATAAATAAAAAGCTTTTTTTTAAAACAAAACGTTCTTAAACGCACTAAAAAGTAGAAAATAATTTATAAATATGTTAAGAGTATAAATACTTGTAAGATTTAAAACAAAAAACGTGGGGTGCATGCAATTGATAATTTACAATTACCTTCACCTATTGAACTACCTAATGTATTATTATCAATTAATTGCATGCACCCCACGTTTTTTGTTTTAAATCTTACAAGTATTTGTACTCTCAACATATTAATAAATTATTTTCCACTTTTTAGTGCGTTTAAAAACGTTTTGTTTTAAAAAAAGCTTTTTATTTATAAATTATTTTCAACTTTTTAGTCTTTAATGTGTCTTTAATATGTAGTCTTTAATATGATAAATATATTTTATATGGCCTGTTAATATACAGGGTTAGTAAAAAGTGTGGAGACCCCCTGTTATTTTTTAACGGCCCATACTAGAAAAACTAAACTCGGCACACCATTATGGCATGTTATGAAGTACTTTTTGGGCACAACCGCCACTTGGTGTTCATCCCCAAAGTGGGGGATTTGGGGGAAAATAAAAGATTTCAAATACAAAGACCTATTGAAGGACCCCTCATTTTAAAGGTCCTGGTAAAAGAAAACCAACAACGCAACCTAGAGGTCTCTATCTCAGTTCAGTACAAAATGGCAGCCAATTGAAATTCTCATAAGTTCCCAAACCCAAAATGGGGGATTTTGGGAAACTCAAAAATTTTAATGATAAGCCCCATCGAGTGACCCCTCATTTTGAAGGTCATAATAAAAGAATACCCCCGCCGCAGCAAACCTGCCGACTAAGCGAATTTCCATTTGTCTGAATTGATTTTCAATTAAATATATTTTAATAACATTAGGTTTGACGAGTACCTAGGTTTGCTGCTACAAGAAACCTAATAAAGTGTGTTTTTGAGTAAAATATTGATAGCTTAGTACAAAATAAATAAATTTGCCAAGTTTGATCAAAATATATCCATAAACAAGCAAATTACAACATTTGACAATATTCTCCATAAGAATAACATGGGAATTTTAAATTAAGAAATTGGGAAATTTTGTGTTTTGAGGGTCAAAAGTGAGAAAAACCAATTTTTACCCCATAAAACCCCCCCTAAAGCCCCGTTCCCATGGTCCGATCATGCTGGTTCGCGAACTCATTCAAGTTTATCTCGCTTTACACCTTTAAACCAAATTTCATCAAAATCGGACCAAAATTACTCAAGTTATCGCGTTCACGGACGTATATATATATATATATATATATATATATATATATATATATATATATATATAAATCTATATATATATATACATATTTAAAAATTTGAACGAATGGTGTTTTTGGCCTCTGGGGACATCAAAATGAAAAAATAAATCGGTCCCAGGTCTAGGTCTTACCGTGCCACCTACGGTAATAGCTACTTCCCTATAGGGAAATTCGCTAAAACTAACAACGCAAACTATAGGTCTCTATCTTAACACAGTAAAATATGGCAGTCAATTGAATATAAAATTGCAAGTTATTTCCGATTTCTAAAGATTTCAACCAGCTTCCATTTTTTACTGGATTGAGATAGAAACCTCTAGTTTGCGTTGTTAGTTTTCTTTTACCAGGACCTTCAAAATGAGGGGTCACTTGATGGGGCTTATCTTTTAAAACTTTTGAGTTTCCCCCAAAATCCCCCATTTTGGGTTTGGTAAGCAAGTGGCTATTAGGCTTAAAAAGTTTTTCATAACATACCAAAAAGGTGTGTAGAGTTTAATTTTCCTAGTGTGAGCCGCTACAAAATATACAGGGGGTCTCCAGACTTGGAAAGCTGCAAGTTAAATTCAACTTCTTAGAACTTCAATTGGCTGCCATTTTTTACTGGATTGAGATAAAGACCTCTAGTTTGCGTTTTTTGTTTTCTTTTACCAGGACCTTCAAAATGAGGGGTCACTCGATAGGTCTTTGTATTTGAAACTTTTGAGTTTCCCCCAAAATCCCCCATTTTGGGTATGTACACCAAGTGACGGTTATGCCCAAAAAGTACTTCATAACATGCCATAAAGGTGTGCCAAGTTTAGTTTTTCTAGTATGGGCCGTTAAAAAATAACAGGGGGTCTCCACACTTTTTACTAACCCTGTATAACCAAAACCTGATTATTATCTCTATTCAGATGTTTTATCTTGACTTTAAAATGCTTGTTTTATATTTTTACAATATATCCGGAGCAGAACTTGTACCTCTTAACCTCTGCTCTTCGAACTGTCAAATTTAAGTATTTACAGCTGACTTAAATTAATTGATATGTTTACATTCTTTCAAAATGTAAACATGGAAAATGTGGAAGTCCATGGGGTGTAATCCCAAGGGAAATATGAAAATTAAATTATATAATATTGCATTGTCATCCATTTGTGAGCTATGTTTCAAGTTTCAAGTCTCTAGCTCATCGGGAAGTATCAAAATTTGCAAGAAAGCGAGTTAATAGAAACAAGCCCTTGGGGCGTAGCCCAAGGGAAATATGAAAATTAAATTATATAATATTGCATTGTCATCCATTTGTGAGCTATGTTTCAAGTTTCAAGTCTCTAGCTCATCGGGAAGTATCAAAATTTGCAAGAAAGCGAGTTAATAGAAACAAGCCCTTGGGGCGTAGCCCAAGGGAATTATGAAAATTAAATTATATAATATTGCATTGTCATCCATTTGTGAGCTATGTTTCAAGTTTCAAGTCTCTAGCTCATCGGGAACTTAGTATAAAATCGATTGCAAAATTTGTACCGGACAAGAAAACGAGCTAATAAAAACGTTTTAAAAAGAACATAGGTAACTTATTATGTCCTCCTTAGATCCTAATGATAAAACTCTTTTACTCAGTGTAGCCTAAATACTTTTAAACATTACAAAAATACATAGTTTTCGTCCATGGAAATATCGAAACAAAAATCGGTAGTATTTCTTATCGAGAGACAAGTTTTTTGATGTTGTCAAAATGATAAAGACTACCAACATTTTAAGATGTATTTAGCAAAGCAATTAAAAATGGTTTAAACGCATCTTTATACGATGCAAAACACAACTTGCTGTTTGTGACGAATCTAACTGACTTTTATCAAGGTAATACTGTGAACGAACAAATAATGAGGATTGTTTTTAATCAATTCCCTTTCTAATACTTCCGTATTTACATATTGTGTTACCCTATGCAATGTCTCATTTAAAAATGCATGCATTCAAAATGCCCATGACTCAAGAAATTTATTCAAGGGAAGAAGTCATTATAATAGTAAGCACATACTTGCAAGAGGAGGGAAGTACCTAGCTCCCAATCTTAAAAAAATCATTATAAGACCTAAATGCTTACTAACTGGTTTTCGCGTTAGTTATAAAATTGAAATATCTAAAGAGAAAAGACTGTACCGTGTAGCATAAAACATTAAATTAAAGCTACAAATATTGTTATTTTTATTTAAACATATTAAAACAGAAAAGGTGTTTAAAATGTACCTACCTGTTAATACTTTTCCCAGACACGAATACAGTATAATTAAATTATACAAATTAAATTAAATTAATTAGGCTAATTAATTAATTAATTAAAAAATTAAAATTAAATTATAGGGTAGGCCTACTGAACTAACTGTCGATGCCCAAAACCATTATCGTAACTCATGGCAAAAAATGTAGCTACCTAGTTTAGTTTTGGACATTTTAACCACCTTGGTAAAAGGTTGACTGCCATTATTATTGGTGACGAGTTATAGCAAACATTATTATAAATCATTTGAATAACCGTGAGAAGGATCTGCCATCGGACGTTTGTAGATTATAACGCCATTTCCCAATAAATTTAATTAAAGGAACGATTATTTGTCCGCACAGCAGTAGTAACTAATTTTCAAGTACAGGAAATAGTTATTTTTGTAAATAGTGTGCAAAGTGGAACTTTGCTGCACTTGACAGAAATGTTTACGCACGAACCGCAGGTGAGACTGTAAAGTTTCTCGAGTGCATCAAAGGCTCTTTGCCCTCGTGATACATTATTTTTTTTCCTACAGTTACTATAACGCACATATATAATGGATATAATCAGTATAAACAGGTATGTACAGGTGAACCTTTACTAAACAGTTTCAACAGCCTCAGATTAGGCTACAACAAACAGATTAACTACCTAATGAAAACCGAAAGGAAATGGTTTAACAAGTTAACAAATAAAAATCTGAATAGAATTTCACAAAAATAATGATAAATCTGAAAGTAACTTTCTTACTTACACACCAAGAAGAAAACAGTACGTTACCACGTTCACATTCTTCCTTGATTTTTCAGGTAACAGGTTTAATTAAACAAGTTTTGCTGTTTCTGCGAATTCTTCTGGAGTTCAACTATATTAAAAATCACTTTCTCTGTGTTATTTTTTAAAAACATTTTACCTTAAAAATAAAGGTAATTCTTCAATCAAACACTAAACTTTAGGTTATGTTTAAGTTTAACCCAAGAAAATCGAAAATAGAATGTTAACGCGAAACAACAGGTTTAAGTCGTACAGTATTACCAATGGTCAACCAGCTGATCGTAGTCGCAGCATCTAGTGTTGCCAACCATTTTCAAGCGTACAAGTATTAGGTGCTTTAATAAAGCACACTATTTAGTATTGTTTATTATGGAATCATTGAATATTGGAATACTGTACTGGACTGCAGCAAAAGTTAGTAAATACAGCAAATAGCTACTTTGCGTGCTAAAATCAATGCAAGGATGCCCGCTTCGTCAGGTAACTATAGGAAAAATACATTTTTAGCGAATTTCCCATAGAGAATCCCTGTTACAGCAAATCTAATTACTTGTTAAACTAATGCTATTTAAATAGGGAATAAATGTGATATTTTTAAGGAGATATTTTAGTGTAAATCCAATCAGGAAAATGGAAATTCGCTTAGTCTGCAGGTTTGCTGCGGCGGGGGTATTGTTACTTTGTTACTGCCAACAAAATATATCATTGTCAATTAAAATGGGATAATACTCGTACTGAGAGTATTTTTAACCCGAATATGAGTGAAGGATGAAAGACGAACGATGAAGGAGTGTAGTAAAATAGAACACTAACCTATGGACCAACCTTTGATAGTCTGGTCATATACTAAGGGCATTGACGTTGTATCAATAGTCAAAGCAAAGGGCTTAGAACAGCTGTTTCTTTAGAAAGAACCTTCCTTGTCTTTTAAACTCATTAATTATTTTTTTACAATCTAAATACAGTGTATAAAACCAAAACCATTGACCTTTCTAACACACATTTACTAGAAGTCTCTCCTCAAATATTGAGCATCTGCAGCCAATTTTCTACTTAAAAAAAACATCGTACAGGTTTTGTACCACTAGTAGTACGCTTATTCTGCACGTAACAGGATGAGTGAACATGAGCGCAATACTGAAAGAGTTTACCCACACCTAGCACACTTACCGGTGTCACTGGTGTACACAATAATGTTATTTGTATGGGCAAATCAACCCATGAGTCGGGGCAAATAATGGTGAGTCGGTGACTCAAGTCGGTAGCGTCACGCGAACTTCGGGCCCAAGGCAGCGATGTCGTGAGTTCGGATCCTGGTCACTGCCACTAAATTTTATCAGTACAGTTCACCTTTGTACTGTACCGACTCACCAATTGCTTTGCTGTAAACGATCCACGCACGGGCGAGGTTAAAAGAGGCTGGACCAACCTCTTAAAAAAACCAAATCTCAACCAACAACAATCCTAACTTCTCGTCCATTAATTAACCAAAGTCATTGGTAATATACGTAACGTATTTCCTGTTTCCCTCCCTTCTCATAGCATTTTATTATTGCAGATACGTTAATCTAACTGTCACAAAGAGTTCCCACACTCTGGACTGTTCACCTTGACTACTTCCTTTACCACTTCCTACGTCGTGGACCTGTTTCCCTCTCTTCTCATAGCATTTTATTATTGCAGATACATTAATCTAACTGTCACAAAGGGTTCCCACACTCCGGACTCATCGCCTCGACTACTCCCTTCGCCACTTCCTACGTCGTGGACCTGTTTCCCTCCCTTCCCATAGCATTTTTAGAATTGCAGATACTGTACATTATTCTAATTATCACAAAGGGTTTCTACACTCCGGAATGCTCGCCTCAACTATTTCCTTCACCACTTCCTACGTCGTAGACCTGTTTCCCTCCCTTCCTATAGCATTTTAGAATTTCAAATAGATTAATTTAACTTTCACAAAGGGTTCCCACACTCCGGACTGTTCACCTTGACTACATCCTTCACCACTTCCTACGTCGTGGACCTGTTTCCCTCTCTTCTCATAGCATTTTATTATTGCGGATACATTAATCTAACTGTCACAAAGGGTTCCCACACTCCGGACTCCTCGCCTCGACTACTCCCTTCACCACTTCCTACGTCGTGGACCTGTTTCCCTCCCTTCCCATAGCATTTTTAGAATTGCAGATACTGTACATTATTCTAATTATCACAAAGGGTTTCTACACTCCGGAATGCTCGCCTCAACTATTTCCTTCACCACTTCCTACGTCGTAGACCTGTTTCCCTCCCTTCCTACAGCATTTTAGAATTTCAAATAGATTAATTTAACTTTCACAAAGGGTTCCCACACTCCGGACTGCTCACCTTGACTACATCCTTCACCGCTTCCTACGTCGTGGACCTGTTTCCCTCCCTTCCCATAGCATTTTAGAATTGCAGTTACATTAATCTAACTATCACAAAGGGTTTTTACACTCCAGAATGCTCGCATCGACTACTTCCATTACCACTTCCTACGTCGTGGACCTGTTTCCCTCCCCTCCAATAGCATTTTAGTATTGCAGGTATATTAATCTAACTGTCAAAAGGGTTTCTACACTCCGGACTGCTCGCCTCGACTACTTCCATTACCACTTCCTACGTCGTGGACCTGTTTCCCTCCCTTCCCATAGCATTTTTAGAATTGCAGATACATTATTCTAATTGTCACAAAGGCTTCCGACACTCCGGACTGCTCACATTGACTACTTCCTTCACCACTTCCTACGTCGTGGACCTGTTTCCCTCCCTTCCTATAGCATTTTAGTATTGCAGGTATATTAATCTAACTGTCACAAAGGGTTTCTACTCTCCGGACTGCTCGCCTTGACTACTTCCATCACCGCTTCCTTCGTCATGGACCTGTTTCCCTCCCTTCCCATAGCATTTTCGAATTGCAGTTACACTAATCTAACTGTCACAAAGGGTTTCTACACTCCAGAATGCTCACCTCGACTACTTCCATTACCACTTCCAAAGTCGTGGACCTGTTTCCCTCCCTTCCTATAGCATTTTAGTATTGCAGGTATATTAATCTAACTGTCACAAAGGGTTTCTACACTCCGGACTGCTCACCTTGACTACTTCCATCACCGCTTCCTACGTCATGGAACTGTTTCCCTCCCTTCCCATAGCATTTTAGAATTGCAGTTACACTAATCTAACTGCCACAAAGGGTTTCTACACTCCAGAATGCTCGCCTCGACTACTTCCATTACCACTTCCTACGTCGTGGACCTGTTTCCCTCCCTTCCTATGGCATTTTAGTATTGCAGGTATATTAATCTAACTGTCACAAAGGGTTTCTACACTCCGGACTGCTCGCCTTGACTACTTCCATCACCGCTTCCGACGTCGTGGACCTGTTTCCTTCCTTTCCTATTGGAATTTAGAATTGCAGTTATATTAATCTAACTGCCACAAAGGGTTTCTACACTCCGGACTGCTCGCCTTGACTACTTCCTTTACCGCTTCTTACGTCGTGGACCTGTTTCCCTCCCTTCCTATAGCATTTTATTATGGTAGATACATTAATCTAACTGCCACAAAGGGTTTCTACACTCCGGACTGCTCGCCTTGACTACTTCCTTTATCGCTTCTTACGTCGTGGACCTGTTTCCCTCCCTTCCTATAGCATTTTATAATGGTAGATACATTAATCTAATTGTCACAAAGGCTTCCCACACTCCGGACTGCTCACTTTGACTACTTCCTTCACCACTTCCTACATCGTGGACCTGTTTCTCTCCCTTCCCATAGCATTTTTAGAATTGCAGATACATTATTCTAACTGTCATAAAGGCCCCCCACACTCCGCAGCGCTCGCCTTGACTACTTCCTTCACCATTTCCTTCACTACTTCCTACATCGTAGACCTGTTTCCCTATCTTTCCATAGCATTTAAGTATTACAGATACGTTAATTTAACAGTCATAAAGGGTTTCCGTACTCCTTTCTTTTCACTGCTCACCTTTCCGCTTTCTTTACTACTCTCTACGTCGGGGACCTCTCCCCCCCCCTTCGCATAGCATTTTAGTATAAAAATATACCAACATTTTTGAATATTTAATATTCAATGCCAACATTAAATTGAATAATGTAAAAAGCTGCTTTGTTCTAAATACATACATACCTATATACTTTTAATTAAAAGGCGAAATTTTAATACTGAACATAAACGGTATATAACTGCCGACTAATATTGTTAAGTTCAATTTATTATTATGAAAGTTGTAGGATTTAATTAGCTTAAATAACATTATTCTGAAAGCTGTGAAATTATAATGATATATATATATTCATAGACGCCAACTGTTTACTCCATGAATGAAAGAGCTTAGAGTAAAAGTCGTTCTCTCTGTCTTAAGTAGACAACAAAATTGTTGGTCGCAAAACGTAAACAAATAAAAAGAAGAAGAAGGTAGCTCCTAATGTTATTCTTATGGGACAATTTTAAAAATGTTTTTTAAGTATTTTATAATTACTACTGAGCGGAATCGTCTAGAATTTTAATGGTGTCTTTACACTGGTGTCATAACTATTTGTGCAAAATTTGAACGCTATAAGTGCAACGGTTCTTGAGTTTTAGGTGCGAACACACACACACACATACTCCAGCGGACAACTTTTCTCCGACTCCGCTATACACGATACATAGATTCGTTCACTTCGTTCACTCATCTATGATAGTTAATGAGTGCATAACATATTTCTGACAAACATGGTTTTCGATATGGCTCTGGTCTTTCAAAACGGATTTTCAAGATTTTTGTGTTTCTAAAATTGGTAATATCCAATTGGTGAATCCAATACGTTGGATTAACATTGTTAAACGTGCGTCATTTCGTTATGCAAAATTAAAATTATAGAAGAAGGCGGATATCAGGACTAGTGTAAATGTAATCGATAAGCAATTCTCTAAGAAAATTTTTTTGTACATAAATAGTCATGTATATACAGAGACTTTATAAAAAAGCCAGAATACGAATACACAGTGTAATACGTAGTGTAAATACAGTTAGGTGACTAGAATCGGTGCTAGAATTTAGAAATAAAGCTTTAATAAACAGGCTTAAGATCTTAAATATGTCAATGTGATGAAAACAAAAATATTATTCCGCTATTTGTCTGTATAAATTTTAAGATTGTTTACATAAATTAATTAGGCTATATGAACTTGATGTCCAAACGGAATCAGAATTTGGACATCGAGTTGAGTTTATAATTAACCAACTTATGTTCTTAAATATGTCAAAGCTCTAGAAAAAATTATTCTAGACAATGTTCTGTATTTTTCAAAGGTACACACCACCCATGTTGCAACGCCCAAGGAGTGTCAGTTTGTTTCGACACCAGACTATTGTGAACTATCCAAGATGGCGACCTAGGCCTAGGTAGACCGTTGGTCTATTGTCCCATCCCTCTATCTACAACGATTCTGCAACTAGTTTGTCTACTAGACCCTAGAAACTAGAACCGGGGTCTACAGGAAACGCTTTGACGAGTTCAGTAAAGTACGTTACCAGTCGCTGTACCACTGACCGCTGACCGTGGGACAGAGTTGGTAATACGAGAACTTGACAAACTTTCACAAACACTCTTTTTTCCTGTTTCTGACCAGATTTTTTATGTATAGTACACCTTACTAGACAACAGAGTAGTAGAAGCTAGTTAATGACTTTGGGTAGTAAAAAATGTAAAATATAAACATTTTAGCTGTAGAACCTTAAACAAAGGGTATCTTTTTATTTTCTGCAACAAGAATGTCTTTTTATGGTAGCAAAACTAAGATAACTTTTGATCAAGAAAACAGTTAAAGTTAGAAAAAAAGCTTTGAACCATGGACGAACGGAAAATTCAAATTCCCCCATTAAGATTCATTGATACCAATTAGAAAACGTTCCCAATAACAAAACCTAGATAACTACAAAATCGTGCGTAAGAAAATCCGTAAAATTGTAAGCGAACGAACAGAACAAATTTCCTCCAGAAAATATTGTAACAAGTTATCTCTTGGATTTTTTTATGATCATTTAAAACTCCTAAATGATGGTAGACTTCTACAATAATATTGTAGTTATCTAGGTCTAACAATTTGGTTTACCCTGTAAAATTTTTTAAACTAAGTTAGGAACCTTAAACAAATAGAACGTTTCCATTTTATCTAAAAGATATTGTCTCCAGGAATCGGACCTAGATAACTACATACAACATTGTTTGTATTAAAACCTGTAAAATGTAAACAGACTAAGTTTGTAGCATTGGACGAACAAGACATTCTTATTTTATCCAGATTGGCTCAAGGAATCGCTCTTACAATAACAGGATTTTAAGTACACAATAGTCCAAGAGCGTTATATAAATCATTTGATGATCTTATTTAGTAATACAGTAATACAAAATAAGCTATACTGTTGAGTACACTGTATTGCCAATCCAGAAATAACCTATTTAAGAAACCGACGGATTTCACAGATTCCTCTTGGGCCCGAATAAAATAGTTGCATACACCGCTGGAGACATTACAGGCAACAACGAGAGTTTAAAATTTAGAATATATAAAGGCATAGATTTTATTTAGAATATACAACCCTTTCCAATTACAAAAGTTTACTTATGTCATAGATTGTCATGGATGACTTTCTTGAAGTTCAACTACAGCTCCAGTCTTCACAAAGTTTTGAGATTTATTCAAACCACTTCATACATGGTACATGAGCTGGGATATCTAATGACGTAACTTCTGAAAATAAACGTGAGCTATGCTAAACTAATGCATCTCATCGGAGGCTAAATTGCGGATGAATAAATAAATGGGACGAATGTTTTCATAGGTCATGGAATGAAAACTCTTTAGAAATAAAACGTTAACGTAATGTACTGATGTAAGGAAATTAAATAGTTTCCACAATTTGACAATGGAAGAAACTCTTTGAAATACATAAATCTTTACGAGTTGAATGTACGTAGATTATAAAACAGTACATATCAGAAAAACTATATACGGTAAACTATGGTAAGTAATTGATGAATGTAAAGTAAAAATCTCATGTATTTTTGAACAGAAAAATAAAAAATCTTCCGCTATGTACTGTTTCCTAACCTAAAAACAACGGTAAAAACTACCTTCGGTTTTGTATGTGTAAATCACTGATTTCTGTTGTACACATTGAATGGAAGGACGTCACGTTCTAAACTGTAGCATTCTTGATGTTACATTACAATACCTTACCTTACTCAGTAACACATATATAAAAACTAGAAGAAAATAATTTAGACCGTAGCCTCAATCTGTGAGTGGCTCATCTATTTATACATCATCTGGCAACTGGTTCATATTATGATCATGTTCACTTTACCACCTAAAAGTCAAATAAGAAATATAAAAAAACCGCAAAATTGCGAAGGGAAGGTAAATTTGCGTTATACCTAAAACTTAGATCTAACTACTACTATTTTGAAAATGGTTTACAACAGATACAACATACGACTAATCTCAAAATAGCCAAAAGAGATGCATTTTCTTGCATACAATATATTTAATTTTTGAAAATGCTCAACACAGTCGGGTTCTAGCCTCAGCCTTCTGTTCTTGGTCTAGAGAGGGGCGGAAGTCGAGGGATGCTGACGCTCGGCTGTGATTGGTTCCCTAGGTCGGCCATGTTGGGAACTAGAGCAAACTAGAATACAAACTACCCCTAGCAACTATCAACCCTGTCTAGCCGGCTACAACTACTTACCCTTTCAAATTGAAATTTGTAACAGATGTTCGTGCAAAGCCTCTTTGCTGCTGATAGTTTCGACTATTTTGAATACGAATCCTGCACGCATCGCTTCATCCGAATGAGGGGTCAAACTGGTGAAATATAAATATGGAGGATTGTGAATTGAAAATATTGATCGATTTCAATCTTATGTATGAAATATTGTAAACTGTGCGCCAGTCCCCATAAAGATGTTTCTTAATATTTACTGTTTTGATGAAATTTGGCATAACAGATTTTAAATAGCCGCCATATTGAAATTGCTTGAGATATTGGTACAGAACTTAAAACAGCTCTTTTTACCTTCTAAAATACACATTTATGCCAATTTTTAAATTTATATCTTGAAAAACACCCAAGATATAAGATAATTCTCAAAACTCACAAACAGACCGACAAACAGAAATCTAGGCATTTGAGACCCATACATATATGGCATTTTATGTTTGTCTTAGTCCAAGGAACAAGTCCACAAAATATGTCCAGACAATTTGGAAACACCCTGTATTTTAATCCCCTCCAAAATATTCAAAACATTAGTCGCTTTCATCCTGGGTGTGCCAAAAGTGCATGTATTAAACATTAAAAATAAATAAAAAAAATTAAAAAAACGCTGATTGTTTTACGTATGTAAATTTACTGTGTAGCCAATCATGTAGCTGCTTACGTCTAAGGTTTATGTTTATATGTACGCTTTACAAAATAAACAGCTCCAATCAATCGTTTCATCGAGAGTATTCATTCAAAACTCGTATTCATGTGAAATTCATGCTTAAGGCCATGCCATAAAAATTTGTTATTTCAAAAAACCTATCAATTTTGTTACAGTTTAGATTCGTTCGTATACTGTGGATAAACAAAGTTGCTTACACATAAACGTTAAATTATAAGGAAAAAATACTGATTATGTACGTAGGTTTTTTTACGATTTACAAAACAACACACACACAAATAGCTCCATTCAGTTCTTTTTTGATAGTAGTTTCTGCCCACCCCTAAAAATCTCAGATATCCAGGATTTAAAAGAGAACAGTATCCTTAAAACTGCTTTCGTCTTAGAAATTTCTAATCATAAACATGTCTGAAACTGTATAGGTAGGTTTTATATTTAAAATTTCGATTTAAAACTTTCATTTTCAATCAATATTCAGTAATTTTGTAGTTTATGTTTACAAAATTTACCAAAAATTTGACAGTTTTGCGACGAACTTAAAGATTCTCGGCCAATCAATGAGAAATTCTACACCTTTGTTTTCAAGTTGGTAGTAAATCTTACATAGCTCACCCAGTATTGTTATTTATTTTCCTTACATGTACTCACATAGGCCCTTGCAATTTTAGATTTAAATTACGTTTATGTATTAATATTACAATATTCTGATGTTTATGTAGCATATACAGGGTGTCCCGGAACTCTCTACCAATATTTTAGGGCATTGATCCTCTGTAAGAAACGTACCTAAATATCATATTTATATTGTCCGGAAGTCCTCAGTTACTCACACAGCCGTCATTTTCTTTTTTTCAGTTATTTTAAATGGCCGCCATTTTGTTTTATGAATTTGAAGAATCGTGATAATTTTTTGGTAG
This sequence comes from Macrosteles quadrilineatus, assembly GCF_028750875.1. Taxonomy (NCBI): domain Eukaryota; kingdom Metazoa; phylum Arthropoda; class Insecta; order Hemiptera; family Cicadellidae; genus Macrosteles; species Macrosteles quadrilineatus. Next base: position 41,336,692 of record NW_026542597.1, read on the forward strand.
CTTTGTCTAGTTGTCAAATGTTTGTGCAACGTTTCCATTTCGTACGTTTAACCATTCTTTAGAAAAAAATTAATAACTGAAAAAACAAAATGGCGGCTGTGTGAGTAACTAAGGACTTCCGGACGGTTTAAATATGATACAGTATTTAGTTATGTTTCTTACCCAGGAGCAATGCCCTAAAATATTGGTGGAGAGTTCTGGGACACCCTATTTATCTAATCTGTAGCTCATTCGTGATTCTCTAAGAGACTAGGTTTGTTATGTAAAAATCTGTTGGCATCAATCTCGATACATTAATTACATAAGGCATCTTACTCATAAGTGGGTTCTTTACTCTTCCCTAACTCTCCTTACACTAATATTATTGGGCTAAAATACGCCATGGCAGCGTTCTCTTGGAGTGATATATTTTTTAATGAGTAGGTGAACCAATTTTATTAATTTTAACGCTAATGTAATATATTTACACTGGTTGTTTATTACATAGTTAGACAATGGTCTACCTGTATTAATATGACCAGTGACTACGTAACTCACTTATAAAATGACTTTGCCTGTATAATCAAATATCTTATAATCGTTACTCTTATTATCTTCTCTCAAGACTTATAACTTAATACATTTTTCCTTACCACAAATTATGAATTCTAAACACTATATCCCTTAGAATAGAGGAGGATCGTAATTCTGTAAGGTGGCATATTATAAGACGCCTGCAATATCTGCAACCTGCAACACACTACTCATAAGTGAGCGGCTGTTAGTCGCTTAATCGAAGGCACTGGACCTTCCGAAGCGCACATAAAATAGGAAATAGGCTTTAGTAGTGTACCACTGTTAGACATTCCATCCCCATGTTAAAGTTATTGATCATAGATTAAACATACTCCCTTAGGGACTTTACGCCTAAGGGAGCATGGTTAGTCTATGGTAATATTTATTCGATATATTTGAACAATTCTACAATGGCCATCGCATAACAAGGATTCGAAAGTATTATTATTTTTGAAAATAGGCAATACTAAAAGAAGGGAACAATATTATGTTTATGAACAATACAAATCATCGTTGTACAACAAAATAACGATAATCACAGCTCAAATAATTAGCGTATTATTTAGATTACTTAAATATTAAGTTCAAGAAACCACTTATACAGCAAAATAGAGATAACCATTGTGGCATTTAAGCATCTAGCAACTGAATAATTTGACAAAACGAATGACACTCAAGAAGGATTGCACGGTTGTTTTTGTTTTTCTTAGAATGGTTGGCTTAGTATGCTTATATTACGTTTGATAATCACGTTTCCTTATAGTTGCAATTGGAGGATCCGTAATTTTCAAATTTGGTCAAAAATTTAAGCACTGATGTTATTTTAAACATTGAGTTTTAATATATAAATTGGTTAGGCTCCTTTGGCTACAACAGTATCCAATAGTCAATGGTAGTTCTTTTGCAAAATTCCCTGGTACAAATTCTATAATATAATTTTGGATTTTAGGTACGGTACCTACTAGTGCAGACAGTTATCATCGATCTCTTATTACAGTAGAGATCGATGACAGTAATACCTCAGAGTAATAATAAATAATACATTATGTATTATTTTTTGTTTATGGTAATACCATTGACTGACTAGGTCACAGCAAGAACTATGTTCTCTTTTAATAACAACTAGTGTACATGTTGCTCGAATTCGAGCAATTGCAAAGTTATTTCAAAACGAATAACAGTCATATTTACAATGACACCTTTAGTAAACACTAGCTCACAATCCGACCAGTAGTTAATGCGTGATTGAACTTCAAACAAACACACAAACTATCACATTTATAATATTAGTATGATGAAGGTGAAGTTCTCTCCAACACAAACCACCCGGGCAGTTCTCGCGGTGCACACCAGAAGCGCTAGTAGTATAATCTGCTTTATCGATAACACGTATAAAAACATATAAAACATAAACTCCATATAATTTTCCTCATCAGTATAAGCTCTCCTTTCTAAATTAAGCTCGATTACGAAGTTTAAAGCAGATGCAATTAGTAACTATGCTGTAATTAAGCTTACAAGTTTTAGGTTCTCGTCTGAAAGAGTGATCTCACCAGCGCTATATATACACGGCTGTTTTCAATATAACTTCGTGTTGTATGAAAGGAGAGATGTTTAGCACTCCCCTTGACAAGGATGGAACACATATACCGGTTAAGGCACAGCTGTTATCAGCTCTTAACCACATTTTTTCTATATTGATGGTTTGAATAATTTCCTGTACAATATTTTTGATAACAATGACTAACCTACAATAATTAAAAGTCGAAAATGGCCATTTTATTCAAATTGATAGATTTTTTAGCAAATTTCAAACTGTATTAGAATTTCTATTTTTCGGATATATTCCTCTCTATTATTCTAGTATAAAAAAAAATATGTATTGATTTTGACATTTCCAAGTTTGAGTGGAAATATAAGTTTTGAATTCTGAAACCCAAAGAGTGGTAGGCCTAGTATTTGATTGAAGTGATGACTGTGTGAGTGTCTTAAAGTATATGGGTGTGTTTGTGGATGTTTATATACAGAGCTACAGACTAGACCTGTGCACCTGTGGTGGATGGCCCGATTGTTGGAAATTTGTTATCTGGGTAGTGGAAACTAATCCATATTGTATCTCCAGACGTTTTTCCCATTTTTTTCATAAAAAAGACAAAAAAATTTGGGGTTTTCTACCCCAAAGATTTTGATTAAAATGTATATGTTATAGTCCTTTCAACTCAAAAGTGGTGGTACCACCCCCAAAGAGTAATAATTATTGTTAAAAAGCTTTAGCAACTTTTGTGCTTTTCCCCCATAAAATAGCATAGTTACTGACTCCCATATAGCCATGATAAGGGTTGTTGACAAGCTAATGGGAGAAGTGTGTCATCTTGCTGATACAGTTTATTTTAACAATTTGAATTCGTTTAAGGAAACCACTTAAATCATCCGTGTTCATTCTTCATTTGTTCAGTCTTTGACTCAATATACAAGTTTCAGCCCCCAAATTACTACCAATCTCCCCTTAAATCCCTCCAAGCCTGTCTCCTTGTGGATTTCCAGAAGGTTCATCTACCCAAATTGAAGCAAAATGTGTTTACCAAAGTTCACTTATTATGTTTAAAGGTGATCAAGTTTTTATTCCTGTCAATAGTGTCAATGAACGTACCCAAGAACTGATTCTTCTTTGGCTGACAGGCTGTGATGGTCCCTCCAGGGTCTTAAACTGATTTCCTCCATCCGAGGTCCTATAATATGGGTAAGGCAGGATGAAACTAGACTTTTGGTACTCTTACTTACTGTTCTCATTACCCTGTTAAGCTCTATTCACAAACTTTTAGTAATACATTAATTATCAATCATTGAGATAGGAACACCCTCTAGGTGCGTATTTTAACCCAAGGATGAGACATAATACATTTAAATTTATCATTAAGCAAAATCCATGTGACTGTTCTTGTCATGGGAACTTGAAATACAAAATACAGTAGCGAGTGTAGAATGATGTGAGATTTAATACTTTATTTTGGAATGGCGACCATACGAATATAGGTATTTTAAGCAAAGTATGATTAGAGATGAGTGTAGGATGAGTAGTATCTTACACTACAGATGATCTATAGGTCGGCCGGTTAGAAAGTGTCCTCCTCGTAGCATTGGTGCGAGAGAGAGATACCGAGCTGTGGGAGTGAGACAGACTATGGCTCTTCCCCCACTCCGCTGCCGTCCTACCCCCAACCTTCCCGAACACAGCTAATCGAATTAAATGATACAGCTGATCAAAATGTAAACAATTACGTTATTCATAACTTCAGAAAAATAGGTCCTGCAAAAAATATTGTACAGCCTAAATCGCATCAATATTTAAGCACCATGAAATGTTATTATATCATTGTGTAAGCAGTTCCATTTGGTAACACAGGATTCCAACTCCCACGACACCGGGGCGGCGCCGTGTCGTGCAGTGTGAAAACGGCCATTGGCGGAGAGGGGGAACATACCCTTCCTCGTCGTTACCTCCCCTACATGCGCTAAAAATTACTACATGCGCCGACCTATAGTAGTCTTATTAGTAACTAAGGCCGACATGTTCCTTAGACACAGCTGTTAAATTAATAAATAGCCTATACAGATAATCTGTGTAGCTTTGTTACTGACTAAGATCAGCTGTTTCATTAGCCAGGATCGTTTATTAAAAGCCCAATGATCAGGAACAGCTGGGTCCAGTTTCGACAACCTTATGTTAGGCGAGCACTTTAACCACTCGGCTACATATACCCAAATATACGTGTTAACATTATTTCACTTCTCTAATTTTACACAAAAAAGATGGTACTTAAAAAAAATGAACAAATATGTTAATATACACTTGACCTTTTCTCAGAAGAATTATTGCACATTGCACATAGAAAAGGATAATGATAATATAATCCTAAACATGATGAAAGTTATGACAAATTATTAGCAAAGTTCAAAAACTTTCTAAGACACATCCGACGTTAATCCTTTTGTGCTTTTCTTTACATGTTATTTAAACTGTACAAAGGACCTTGGGAGTTAGGAATTTTAAAAACACAAAATAAATATGTGTGGATAAATGGTTTTAATATATCTGTACAAAAGTTATTTACATTCTACATCAACAGCAGGTTACAAACTCTACGGCAGCCAATGTCCCCTCGCTTTGTCCAAGTCCTTCAGCTTGTCAACGTCCACTTCTGGGAACTTCTCTTTGACAGCTTCCAAGTCCAAGTTTGGGAATCTCCGCATCAGCCCCAGCACATGTTGTCTAAGACCCCTTCAAGAAACAAAAGCCTTTATGAGTAATTACAAAAGCTTTGGATATTTGCAACTGGCATGTTTTTCAAGCAACAAATCCTTTTTTTGTAACACTATGTATAACTAAATGAGATGAGGATAGAACTAGGTGCACCTTGTAGTTAAAATATGAAGGATGAGTCTGATGCTTTTGTAGCTTAGTTACCACCCTAAAATCAGCTGTATCTTTAGCCAGGGACAGACATTTATAGCCTAATGGCAAACAACAGCTGGCTCCAGTTTCAAACCAATAAAAACCCACATCCTTTCGGCAAGATTGAACCAACAACCAAACTACGTAAACACAACAATCATAAAAAAAAGAAAAGTTTATTGGTACAAATATAAAACCAGTTTCATTAAGAATCATACATACTTGCGGTGTTTTGATTCTATAACTTTGTTCTTTTCCTCAAGTAAAGCGAGGAATACTTTTGTTTCCTTGTAGTTATCGTGGTGGACATGCTTCTCTCTCCACTTCTTGTTTACATACTTTGGAATCAAATGTTCCCCCATTCGGTGGAAATGTGTTAATCCTGAAAAATAATTTGATGCAGCATGTCAATAACAACATAAGTTTAGATAATAAACCCATCGTTTAAGGAAAAAAGCTATTGTTTCTAAATAAGGAAAAAAGAAACATTTGACTGTTAACCTTAGAAAGGTATATCGTCATGCAGTGTGACGCTAAGGATATTAATAAGTAAATTTTACATACATAGAAATTGCATACAATAAGGTATTGTCTTACAGTGTGTGACGCTAAGGGTATCAATACGTAAATTTGATGAAATGCCGGCCATTTTGCTATAGATAAAGGGTATTGTCACGTAAGATTGGCAAATGCGTTCCAAGAAACACACTACAACCCAACTAAGGCAGCCATCACCAGGCAAATGGCTGCTGAGAGCATTGCTGGAAGGAGGGTAGCGTGAGGGGATGGGGGGTAGGAAAAATAACTCACCCTACGTCAAATTTACGTGCGATACCCATTTAAGGTTAAATAAAATTATTTGAATTTTATAACAAAACACTTTAACCAATTGATCAAATAATTTTAATGTAGAATCAATTATATCAATTCCAATTACTTAAGATCGAGACACCACTATGTGCATATTTTAACCCAAATATGAGTGAAGGATGAGTACTGTAGGTTGAGTGACACTATCTCGTAGTCTTGTTTTGTTAGTGACTAAGGCTAACACTTTCTTTAGACACAGCTGTTAATTAATAGCCCATACAGCCATTGGCAACTAAGGGACCTACAGTTTATAGTGGAATCAGAACCAAATTTTATCCTTGTAATTAACAAATTGGTCTAATTATCAGGATAGCACTGCGGCTAGTCGTTCACTGGTGCAGACTTTAATCCACACCAGGGAGTATCCCATCCACAGTGCATGCCTATAAATATCCACAATCTGTGACCTCCTAGAAGCTGGATTATAGGACGACGCCACCATCCCAGTCTAATTATTTTGTTAAAGCAGCTTTTGACAAAACATTTCATACGATTGGAATCATCATTGAAACTCTCTTTAATAGGCCTAGTTAAAACTTTACACCACCTTCAAATTATTTGATTTTTTGAGAGGTCTAAATGTAGACAGATTTAATATTATTCATGACATTACCTAACTGGTTGATGACCTGTTTACTTGGTACAATGCCAGTCTCGCCTGTTTCCAGTTCGTGGTACGCTTTGTTGCGTTCTATCACCACCTCCTCCAGGTTGTGCATGCTTTCTTTAACCTACAACCAAAAACAATCTTACTTTACAGGTCTGTAGGAAGGGAGCAAGTAAAGCTGTGTCATGATTGAAGCGAAGGCAATAAACATTCCGTAAGAAATTGAAACAACAGTGAATCATTCAATCATTAAGCAGTCAATGATCATTCAATCATGCAATGTAAGTATTTATATTTTTGTTACTGTCTTTAGCCAAGCAACTAAATAATATTTAGGAGGTAAAGGCAAGATATTCACTAGTGGATCATTTTAATGCTTGGGTCTTTCTAAATTTTTGTTGTGATATTTAGTCAAACAACTAAGTACTCTAATACTGTGTGGTCATTGAGTAAAGGCAATATTGGGAAATGTATAATTTCAAATTTCCCCATTGTGACATGGAAACAAACAGTTGAGGCAAAAAGCAATACATCTGACCGTCGCAATATATTACTGTAGAGTCATCATTTTACAGAAAACCAATGGCAATCAATAGTATATTAAGTTACTAGTCCTGAAAATAGGTGTTTTCCATACGAGTCCGGTTAACACATTTTGGACAAGTGACGTACAATATTTTACGCCATACTACTAAATCTGTACAAATCCTTATATATTACCACCGACTAAAGGACTAACAATCATTAGTCATAACCTGTAAGAGAGGTTATGTTTTTATTTATAAACTAACCACTCTCACTCATTACAGTACAGTAGTACGTAATGAAACCCCATTTGACTAAGCTGACGGCAAACAGCTGTTTTCTGGACTAAATCCGTGCGTGGGAAGTTCGTCAAAACAGTGTAGTGTGGCGTAAGCCACAATTAAATTTTAATTAGCATTTAATATGTTTCAATTATCTGTGGGTTTATTGTCTTGGAAATCATTTTAATAAAGTCATTTTGTTTTACATTACAAGTAAAATTAATAACACTTCTGCATCACTTAGTTTTAGCATATTTAAGATAAGTAGATTAATGTAACACTACATACATTTTACGAAATAAAAATTATTTAATTGATTGATTGATTGGCGTTGAAGAAACGAATAGGCATAGGCCGTTTCTACTATGGTTAGTTTTAAGAAACGTAATATTTTATTTTATTTTCAAGTTACCTTATCCAATCTCTCCGGGTTTGGGAACGGTTCAAAAGCTTCCTGGTGTTCATGCTCCATAGACATGAGCATGTTCCGCTCTTTCAGCAGGATATACCTGGAATTAAACATTATCTTCAACAAGATACATTACAGATTATTTGGTGTACATAACTAGACCCTTAGAAACTTGGACAGGAAATTGAAAACAGATATATCACTGACTTTTCGAACAAATTTTAGAGTGATTTTGTGTATGGTATAGCCTAACTGATTGAATAAGCTTATTTTAATAATGTTTGTAGGATATACAGAGTGTGGCATAAAACCCATTCTATTTTCTGCAGCACACTGTTCAGCAACAGTTTGTTTGAGGGTGGTGGGATTAGGCTCATTGGAAAGCCTACACACTGCAATTATCTATAGTTATAGAGCTGTGGTCGCCAGAGCTATGTGCGTTTGTTATTGAGTCATATTAAAAAGTAATGATTCGGTCATTGCAACTCAGCGGCAGTTCCGTGCATTTGTTTAATTAGGACGACATGGAGAAGTTCTCGCAGCACAATCATGAGCTCAGCGCGGTGGGTTAGAAGCTGACAGGCCGTCCAAAGTCAGATTCGACTCCAGACAACTATCATTCACTAGAGTTCGTGCTGCTGTACAAAACAGTCCTTTTAGGCCTGCCCAAAACCAAGCCGTTGCTTTGAACATGTCTGACAGCTCGGTTATACGAATTTTGAGGTTGGATCTTAATTTTCATCCAAACAGATTAATTTGAATAGTTCTGTTTAATTTTGTTGATTACCCATACAGATAATTGCGACCGAACCTCTCTATGTCGCCCTCATTGAAAGAATGCACGGAACTGCAGCTGAGTTACAATGACTGAATCATTACTTTTTTTAAACGATTCAATAACAAACACACAAGCTCAAGGAAACCATTGCTCTATGACTCTGACTATAAATTAGCTTAATATTAAATGGGATTAAAATTAAAATATTAGCACGATTTACCAACAAAGTAATCTTATTTTTGAGAGTATAATATACAAAACTGTAGTATAGAAGAGTTAGATTGCTTTTCTATAATAGTTATATGGTACAGGTTTGCTAGGACTTGATCACTTTGCATATTTCCACCGATACTTAAGTACTAATACAGTATATTAAAAATAAAACTATTGCAAAATTAAGGATCGATAAATGAAGTTAAGTTTTTAATTCACATAGGAAATATAAAAAATATAGGCTAATGTATTTCTATTCTAGAATACTTTACACGTTTAGATAGTGGCCCCTTTTAACCATCCTAGGCCTGGGCCCATTAGGGTGGTTTAGAGAAGGGTTTAATGTACATTTTGTTTTGATACAATTAAATTGACAAACAAATCAAAACCCATGTATTAGACCCAAAATCCTTTTACGTAAGATTTAATATTATAACAGGATATACAAATATGTCTGTGTACAAACTACAAATAGGCGACATCTAAGGTTGATTTTACTACTGTACATCAATCAACAAGTCATAGTTGCTTAACAGTAAAAGAATATTTAATGGATAAATTAGCACTGATACTAAGAAACGGTAATAAAAAGGAACATCAAGTGAAATTATTTTACATTTAAACAAAAGAATAAATTGGATCCAACAAATAAAGTTGCATAATTTAATTGATTCATGTTATCATTTTAAAGAAAATTTACCATAATTTGTGGAGGTCAGAGTTGCTCTTGATTCTAAGTTCGTCTTTCTTCCAAGCTCTACCCACTTTTATAGCTTCAGTTCCCCAATTTTTTTCATCGTCGAAGAATTCCATCAAATCACATTTTGTCCCAGTAGTATGAATTGGTCTTAAACTACTGGTCTTAGGTGTACTGAAAAAATAATCAAAATATTATTGACACATTGAGCAATAACTTAAGGGACAGAGAGGCTTTCTCGGATTTTTGAGCCTTTTAGGTTTTTCCTTTTTTTAATGAAAACCAATTGCATGTATCAGATGGATAAAAATCCAGTAAGAATAACTCCCAGCTTTTAAATTACAGTTTAAACCGACATAAAACTAAAATTGGATTACAGGTTGGTCCACAGAACTCCTGGGATAGATTTTACACATTTTTCCCTATTTAACCAACAGCAAACCCTGGTTTTCCTGGTCGTAAAGTGTACCTTTTTAATCAGGGCTGTATATCCCTAACGGCGGACACAGCGGTTGCCGGGGGCCTCGGTCTAGGAGGGAGCCTCAGATTTTATTTCTTGATAAATTTATTTCACCAACAATCAGTTTTGCGGAAGACGTTGATGAAATCAGCACCACCACAAAAGATCTTAACTATTTCAAAGTTTAAGTACAGTAGGAGTTGTCACTATTCATCCACAGTCGCGGAATATGTCCAGGATTTTATCGCGACCGCGGGGGGAGTCAAAGATTATGTCCCCAAAAACTGGGAAGACCTTTTACAATTTCATCATGGTGAAGGAAGACGGTAACTATTTCTCTGCAGCCATAGAAAACTTTCATGATTTTGTCGCGATCGGAGGAGACGAAAATTAGGTCTCCGCGGCCAAAGGAGTCGTTCATGATTTTTACTGTTTCCCACAACTACAGGAGACATTCATGATTTTGCCGCGATTGCAGAAGACCCAGATGATATTTGTGCGATCGAAGCAGATGAAAATTCATCTCCGCGATCGCGCAAGACGTTCCCTCTTTCTCCGTGGCCACTGTGAACACTTTCATGACTCCGCTGCGATGGGAGGAGACGAGATGATGTCTCCTCGATCGGGCAAGTCCCACAACCACATGAGACAATAATAATTTTGCCATGATTGCAGAAAATAAAGATGATGTCTCAGCTATCGCACATGATGTTCGCTATTTTGCCGTGAACGTAGACACACGTTCATAATCTCTCCCTCGACCGCGGCAGATGTCCACGATTTTACTGCAGATGACAGCTACAATTTGGCCGCAATTCCGGATTTTTTATAAAGATATTATAGCATATCAATTAATACATTTTAAATTAATTATATCTGAAACCACCTGATTTTGATCCGATGCCCAAAGATCAAGATTATTTACTCAACCCGAAAGAAATTAAAAATGTCTGGCCCCGACCTAAGACCCCTAATATTATTTAAAAAAATAATAGACATATAATTTAATTAACTTGTGTCCTAGGTGTTTTTGCCGATCTGATTGTTGAAAACAAAACGCCAATTCATCGAGTTGAAGCAATACCACATGTATTTCTACCTCAGGGTAGAATAAATAAATCTCCTTATTTAGAACTTAAAAGAGTTCCAACCTTCCGAAGAATCAGAATATAGAGGGCCCTCAATGCTGAGAGCCGCCAGGGGCCTCATTAGTTCTAAATACGGCCCAGTTTTTAATATTAATTTAAAATTAACTGCCAGTTCTTACATTAGGCCTACCGGTACAGTTCCAACTGTGCCCGATTTCCAGGTAGAGATTCAAAGCTGTAAAGTGAAAATTTTAACAAGAATTTATTATAAAAGTCTGCCGGTCGCCGATATTTTTGGGGCTCAGAGGGATCCGTTTGAGCTAACAATGATCATAAAATCTACCAATATAAGCTCGGACAAGCTAAGCTGAGTGTATATTTCCACGATACTGGAAAGCATTTGCAAAGATACACAGTCGAAAGTTGAAGATTTTTTTGGGATCGCAGGTGATGTTCACGGTTTTGCCGAGAACACAGAAAACATTCATGTGTTTGTCATGACCTCAGAAGGTATTCACCATTTCACTGTGACCACTGACGATTTTGTAACAGTGAGGTTTTTCATAAACTAAGTTTTATGAGTCTTTAGGCAAGAAATTACAGAAATTTCCTAGCTGTTAAGCTCTTCTAAATTCGCCTGAAGTTTACATTAAAACAAAAATTAAACTTAACTCAATTTTAACTCAGATTTCCACAGTGGAATTAAAAATTTACTCACAACTAATGTTTTTCACAGTCAGTTAACCACCCTAGATTATTTAAAATGAGCTACACAGCTAAGAAATTTTTGAAACATGTTACATTGTGCTTGATATCATAGTTTTCAGCTGGTACTGAAACAATCCAATTTGTAAACTTCAAATTGCATAGGCCTACACTCAAATACAATTTTCAATTTATTATGCCTACAAATAAGATTATACAGTAGGACCTCAATATAAGGTATACCTTCGCTGAAGGGGGAAGGGTAAAGTTTTGAGGTATCAAGTTTTTTGATTAAGCAAGGTTTGAAGTTTCGGGTTTATTTTATCTAAGGGTAGCTTATGATCAATTTTTAGAGAAAAGTCATTCTTGAAGTGTTTTAGGTAAAATCTGATTTTGTACCTTTCCTGCTTGAAAAAAAAATAAATTGCCTAAATCCCTTAAAATACAATTCTATAGTCCTATTTTAAAGAACGGCACCTGAAAATAACATATCAAACAACTTACCACAGATTTTTACTGATGATTGTTTTGTCTAAAGAGTCCAAAACTATTCCTTCCCACCGCAGTCTTAAGAACACATTACAGCTCCTCCTTAGAATATTCATGGTGAGAGGTACAGTTTGTGTTGAGCTGGAAGAGAGAATTTTAAACACTTATTTAGTGCTTAATGTAATCAAATAGATTGGTCCTACAGCACAGAAAACAAGCAACGCTGGTGGCGCTGCCTACGAATTGACAGGCAAAGCTCTCTCAAAATACTTAATGCTTTTTACCATGCGGTTGGCATTCTGGGTTATAGTAGTATGTTTTCTGTGCCCACAGTTACCGGGCAGAACAGGCTTCCTTACACTGATTATAGCATGCAAAGTACTAAACCAAAAGACTCCATCGTTGTAAACGAAGCAAAAAAAGGCTTCGATGTGTTAAAGATAAGGGACATTGTTAATTCTCACAGGTCTCCTAGACTTAAGACTATAACAGCGGGTTCCCTCCGGAATAGCTGGCACAAGTTGTGGCTAATATACCTATTTTGCAGACTGACCCGGCGGCCTCTCTCCTGGATGTCTCATCATTCTGCAGCCTAGCTTCATTATTAAACTAGTTAGAGGTTTCAAAAACTCAAATAGCCAGGATGTTTTTGGTGTCTCCTGCTCTGTTTTGAAGGCTGTCATCCACACCATCGTGGACCCACTCATGACTAATCGTAAACCTCTGTCTGAGAAAAGGCTACTTCCCTGACACGCTCAAGACTGCACGGGCTATCCCAGAATTCCAGAAAGGTGACCCCTCACTGCTGTCCAACTACAGGCCTATTGCCATAACTTACTGCCTGCCCTCTCTAAAGTCATAGAGTCTGTAATAAAGATACAATTAATCTAGTACTTTGAGTCTAATCACGTACTTGCAGATGCACAACATGGCTTTCGGAAAGGACGATCTACCACAACAGCCCTCTCTAGCTTGGTCGAACAAATCTTTTTTTTTTTTTAAAAAAAAAAGAGGATTGCAGACATTTTTGAAGTCAAGGACTCAGTCCTGCTAAATATGTGTAACCTGAGTAAAGAGTTTGGCGTGGTATCACATAAAATTATTGTGTCCAAGCTCAGGAAGTATGGGGTAACTGGCGTGGTCCTGTAAACTATTATCTCCTATCTACAAGGTAGAAAGCAAGTCGTCTTTTCCGGCGGTGCGACTTCTGGGGTGAAGCATTTGAGACACGGAGTTCTCCAAGGCTCAGTTCTTGGCCCCCTCCTCTTGACTATCGTCATAAATGATCAGGCTTTAAACAATAAAACATTGCCATTTGCAGACGACACCAAACTGGTTACCAGAGGCAGGTATCTGAACCAGCTTCGCACTGACACAGAATGCCTTATGGTCTATGCAAACGAATGGTTCAACCAGAATTTACTCAAAATAAACAACGACAAGACACAAACACTGCTGTGCACACTTAAGCCAGACTACTTGGGCGAGGAAGCTGTCAAACTTCTGGGATTCTGGATTGACTTCAGATTTAGTTGGAAACAACACATTAGGCAGGTATGTAGCTTGCTTGTATATAGCTTACTAAAAAACTTAATCATTTCAAACTCCATGTCTCTCAGATTATGTTTAGACAAACATATCATGTCAGGCAATTAATAATGAAGGAACACTTTAAACATCTCTTTTTTGTCTGAGAGACCTCGTATATTTTGGTGAAGCAGTTTTAGACGGTCCGGATGCACCTCGCCCACACTTGCCCCGGGCTTATCCAAGCTTATAATTATCTTCATTGTGGATGTAGCCTCCGGATTGCCAAATAATATTAAAAAGGTTTAAATACCTGCTATTAAGCAATCCATTTAATTGCAGTTGCAACTAGTTTCGACTCCTATGTGGAGTCATCATCAGGCGGTACAAGGACTTCTTCTTTCTTCATATGAAGAGCGTCATATTTAACAAGTAAAAATAAATAAACATTTACACACGACACAAAACACGTTACGGACACGAAACATTTACTGATCAGTTACGACAACAGACGACGCTAACCCTACGGAGTTTAAGTCCAGACTGCCCTTGAAGTAAGAAGTCCTTGTACCGCCTGATGATGACTCCACATAGGAGTCGAAACTAGTTGCAACTGCAATTAAATGGATTGCTTAATAGCAGGTATTTAAACCTTTTTAATTATAATTATCACAGAGGATACGCGTCCAGTAACCAGACGTGGATTAGGCGTCCGGTAGTGACGTCACCGGGTTAAGCTTATGGGGTCCCAGAACACCATTACCACAACGATACGATGTTCGGCCAGCGTTGTTCGTGGTGTAGTGGATAGAGTGCTCGGTTGATATCCAAGAGGTCCCTGGTTCGAAACCCATCGGTTTCAACTTTTTGTCACAGATTTTGCTTTGAATGTAATTTCTTCTTAAATGTACATCTTTTGTTAGAATTTTTGGCATTTATAATTTTATGTTATGAAGAGAATTGGACCTTCATTTGATTTTTTTCATTATCAGCAAGTTTGGTTGGTTAGGTTAGGTTATGACAGTAACTGCCGGACGCCTAATCCACGTCCCGTTACCGGACTCGTATCCTCTGCGTATAATTATTTAGTCTAGGGCCTGTCACTGTAATATTTTAACAGGTTTGGGCCTACAAAAAATAATAATGATAGTAAAAAATATCAGCTAACTTAGGCCTAGCTAGCTTACCAATAAATTGATCGTTCTGCAATACTTATTGCTGGAATTTTGTTCTAAGTTATCGCGGGGAGTTAATGAATGATAGCGATATAGCCTATACAATGTTTAATAACTTACTTTAGTTTACAGGAACATAGCCTAGGCCTAGCATTAATAATACAAAAGAGACACTTCTTTAACCTTTAAAAAGAGGCTTAAGAAGGCTAAATATACTTCATTAATTAATTTTATAACCAACCTAACTTATCTCATTGCGACGCATTCATCATCATCATCATAATTCGTCTTCCTATTCCTTCATACAAAACCAGTGTTGCCAATCCACTATGGCCCAATTACCCCCTCCAAAGCAAAGAATTACCCGCTTTTTCTAAAAATTACCCTCAAGAAACCAAAAATTCCCTTTTAACACTCTTGCCTGTCTAAAAGTAACGAATAAAAACCCTGATAAATTAGTTTTGAGTAATCCCACAAATTAAGATATAGTAAAGAACTAAATATAGGACTTGAGACTTGTAATTAACCTTCATAATGAAATTTGCAATCTTACTGACCTTAAAAAAATAATTACATTAGTCCTACAATGATTTGGTTTTTTTATGATAGCCTATGTCATATACTTGTTTAATAATGAGTAAGTACTGTTAAAAATTTTATTTTTTATTAGTTTTAGGGAGAAAATAGTTATTATAACCGATCAACATTATTATTCCCCTGTTTTATGTTTTTCATCTTCTTTAGAAATAGACTAGTACGGTATTTTCCTTTACCATGGTATCAGCGTTGACAGTAGTATAGTGACTAGTGAGAAGTGAGATCAGGATCACGGATCAGGCATTTAAGGCCAGGCAACCAAAAGTTTTTCCACTCCAATCCAAAAGAAAAGACTACAAACAACCGTACTGACTGAAACTGAACCGAACCGAACCGACTGAACGCTGTAGCCTACTCGCATTGACTTTATATCTACACTAGTGACTGAGTGAGAACTGAACCAAACTAATGAAGATTAAGAGAAGTAGTGTAAAACAATAAAAAGTCTGTGAAATAACTTTAATGGAAAAAAACACAAGGAAATATTTTTCTTCTAGTGAAATAATATAAGTAATAATACGAAAAACAAATAATATTTGATCAGTTGTCATTTACCCGCTTTTTACCCGCATATTTGCCATTACCCGCAGCATTACCCCCAGGTAACTAAATTACCCGCTTTTCGGGTAATTACCCGCTTTTTGGCAACACTGTAACAAAACAAAAGAAGCAGCCTGCTCTTCTGCTCAGTCTGCGTCTGCGCATTTTGAGCTGAGCATCAAACGGCTGGCCCCTGATGCTGACATATTGCTTGCGCTCGCTCTGTGTCTGTAGCCGTCAGCCCGCCAGCTCAGTTTCTGTTCTTTCCATTTTGCTTGGTGATAGCGGGCTGGAATAAAACTCACCAAGTCTCATAATTCAATTTGAATATAGAATTAATTTGAAGAAAATTGGCAACTTTGGCTGGTATAAATAAAACATTACTGTTTCGTACTGTAAAACAATGTCACTAGCTAGACAATGGATAGTTCTGTCGTGTAACCATACCACCACGTATGCGATATTGATAACTGTGTCGTTAGTTAAAGCAGTATGTTATGGTTTTATCTATGGTTAAAGGCTTCGTGGTTTGTCCCGTATGTCAATGTGACCGGCCTATCGTCTTTTAAATGTATTTCAATTTCGAACTTTATGCGTTGAATAGTATATTTCGTACCAAGGGCTGAAAATGAGGTTTTGCCGGCTCGAGATAATTTTTAAGTTCGAGACGAAGTCGAGAACTTAAATCGATCGAGAGCTGCAAAACCATTTCGGTCCGTGGTACGAACGATATTTTTCACCACACTATACCCTATTAGTACCACTCTTCACCACTATAATAATGCACACTGATCGTCAACACAACTACAACTTTAAGGTTAAGAAATAATTTGAGGAATCAGCAAAAATACAAATAAATAGTTGCTAGGCAACGGTGACAATAACACAATTCTATATTGCAATGCTATGGATTTATGTGTATTTAAAACGCATTCATGTTCTAAGTAAGTAAGTGGACAGCTGACTTTGCGGCCCCGGCCTGTAAAAACCTGCTCGGTCCCCAAATTGGCGACAGCTGGCATGGCCAGCAAAACGTAACTTTCAGCCACCAATTAACGTATGTAATACAGCCAAAAACATCATAGTGTGGTGAAATAGTATATTACGTTACTAGTCCTGAAAATAAGTGTTTACCGGACGAGGGTGGTGTTCCCGTGCGAGACGAAGTCGAGTACGGGATGACCATACGAGTCCGGTACACACATTTTGGACGAGTTACGTACGATAGTTTACGCCATACTACTTAATTCGTTCGAATCCTTATATATTTCAACCAACTAAGGACTAAACATCACCAGTCATAACCTCTAAGAGAGGTTATGTTTTTGTTTATAACCAATCATTGCCACGCAAATACAGTATAATCAGCTGATTGGTGTCCGGTAAAACTCATTGCAGAACAGTATTACGCAATGAAACCCCATTTGAATAAGCTGGCGGCAAACAGCTGTTTTCTGGACTAAATCCTTGCGTGGGAAGTTCGTCAAAATAATGTAGTGTGGCGTAAATGTATTTACGTGTTGATTAAGACTTCTGTTGGATATATGACTAATTCAAATTCGATATTGACGAGGAATCCATAATGGGTCCTTGACCCGAAGAGTCATCTCCAGACAAATTAAGACTGAAGAAGACGGGCTAAATTACGTAACCTATTATTCGAAAATCAGTCTTGGTGGCAAAGTTGATTAAAAAAAAATACTCCCTCAGTAAATTTGTCAACCTTATCCCCATCTTAAATAATAGATAATTGCTGATGGCAATTTAATTTGTGGTTCCGTCCGGTGCCGCTAGGATCGTGTTGATACGTTACACATATACAGGGTGTCCCGGAACTCTCTACCAATATTTTAGGGCATTGCTCCTGGGTAAGAAACATACCTAAATATCATATTTAAACTATCCGGAAGTCCTTAGTTACTCACACAGCCACCATTTTGTTTTTTCCAGTTATTAATTGTTTTCTAAAGAATGGTTAAACATACGAAATGGAAACTTTGCACAAACATTAATGACAACTAGACAAAGCTACAAACAAATTATGAAGTTTTTCATATTCATAAAACAAAATGGCGACCATTTAAAATGTTGTTTCTTAAATAGCTCAAAAACCGTTGATTTTATAAAAACTTTAAATGGCCGCCATTTTGTTTTATGAATTTGAAAATCGTCATAATTTTTTTGTAGCTTTGTCTAGTTGTCATTAATGTTTGTGCAAAGTTTCCATTTCGTATGTTTAACCATTATTTAGAAAAAAATTAATAACTGAAAAAAACAAAATGGCGGCTGTGTGAGTAACTAACGACTTCCGGACAATTTAAATATGATATTTAGGTATGTTTCTTACCCAGGAGCAATGCCCTAAAATATTGGTATAGAGTTCCGGGACACCCTGTATACACTGTACTCCCTTCAATTAACGTGTTGATTGATCTATGATAAACTATGATAAATTTATGTTATTTTTTGCTAGTTCTCTCCCAAGTTTCAGTTTTACAAGGTTTTGCCATTGATAATACATACTCCTTATTGTTCTATCTATGGTTTTACCATAGATAAAACATACTCCCTTAGTAGATTTCTCATCCTTATGGAACAGCTGAAGACAATTTTATTGTTAGTTCTGTACGGTTTTATGTAGAGGTCGTGTTTTGTTTACAATTTGTTTCCCGTTAATACAGTCATTTAAAACATCGTTTAACCAAATAATACGATCTAATCATAAACAATATATTGTCCCCTAGTTATTTAACCAAACAGTAAAGCACAAATCAAGAAATTAACCCTAAAATAATAGAAACAAAATTTCGTCGACACTAGCGCCCAGTGTGGCGTACGTGAACTAGACACGAAAAACGTGCTTCAAATTTTACAATGGGATGAGAAGTCTACTTGTGTTGGTTAGTCTATGGTTTTACTAAGACTTACTCTGAGCTAAGACTAACCAACACATTCCAAATAACTGACATCCCATCTTATCGACATCTCATATGATCGACACTGTCAATATTTTGGGCTGTCAACAAGATGGGACTATTTCAGTGTCGATCTTTTGGGATGTCGAAAATCTGGGACCCCACGACCAACACAAGTGAGTAGGGTTTTATCCATGGTTTACACAATGTTTATTGCTATGAGATTAACACAAATCTTAAACATAAGACGTTACGTTTGTTAGTGCATAGGAGGACATTCCATTGATTTCTGTTTCTTTTTGAGATTAACTTCAATGCAATCTTTATAACTAAGTGTTATAATAGATAAAACATACACTATCTATGGTGTTATAAAGATTGCATTGAAGTTTACCCCAAAGAGCTTCGCTTTGCTCCGCTCAAAAACAGAAATCAATTGAATGTCCTCCTATGCACTAACAAACGTAATGTCTTATGTTTACGATGTTTTCACGATCGCGGAAGACGATTACGATGGCTACAGGAATGCGGGAAATACAATAATAATACGAGAGGGTGATAAGAATTATGCAGCAATCGTGCAAGACGATCATAATAGCCACATAACCGCGGGAAAAGACCAGAATATTGCCATTCATGGAAGACGATGTGATCTCCACATGGCCGCGGGACATGATTGCCATTTTGCCGCAATCGTATGAGGCAATTACTATGTCCAAACGACCACGGGGAACGATATTAAGATGTCTTCACGCCCGCGAGGGGTGATCAGAATTTTATTGCGATCAATGCGATCGCGCAAGAATGATAGTGTCCACTCGATCGGGGGAAAAGACCAGAATATTGCCTCATTTGTGGAAGACGGTGGTGATCTCCACAAGAGCGTGGGAGATTAAATTACCATTTTCCATTTTGCCGCCATCGTGGGGGGCGATTACTATGTCCATACGACCGCGGGGAACAATATAATGATGTCTTTACGGCCGCGAGTAGTGATCAGAATTTTCCCGTGGTCACGCAGGACGATGATAATGTCCACTCTACCACGGGAAATGCTATGGGAAGGAAGGGAAACAGGTCCACTACGTGACGTAGGAAGTGTGGTGAATGAAGTAGTGAAGGCTAGCAGTTAGATTAATGTATCTAAAGTAAAAAAAATAAAATGCTATATTTATTGGCATACACTGTGGATGCGATACTGCCTGGTGTGGATTAACGTCCGCACGAGTGAGTACTACGACGATCCGCATTACTATCATGAAAATTAGACCAATTCGTATATACTAAGGCAAAAATGTGGTTCGTATTCCACTATAAACTGGGGCCCATTTCATAATAAACTACAAGTTACAACTTGTAACTTGTAATTTCCATTAGATTTGCATTAGGCAATCAGCTGATTTACTAATAATATTAGTTTGTACTTTATTATGAAATGGGCCCCTGTAGGTCCCTTAGTTGCCATTCTTTGTATGGGCTATTAATTAACAGCTGTGTCTAAGGAATAAGTCGGCCTTAGTCACTAACATGACTACAATATCTCGCCACTCATTCTACACTCATCTCTATTCATACTTGGCTTAAAATAACTACTTTGTATGGTCGCCATTTCATTGAAAAGTATTAAAGTAAGTATTAAGGAAAAGAGGTCCATGACGTTGGATGTGGCGAAGGAAGTAATAAAGGATTGCGGAAGAGTGTTGGAACGCTTTTTGGGGCAGCTAGATTAACGTATCTAAAATACTAAAATGCCATGGGAAGAAAGAAAGGGATACAGGTCCACGTAGGAAGTGGGGAAGGAAAACTTGAAAATCATACTGTATTATGGTTTCAATTTATGGTGATCTATGGTTTCAATTTAGTGAACTTTTTCTAAGGAAAATACCATGTCAAATTGATGATAGTACGTTACTGGTAATTTGATTTAATTGCGTATTTTGGTGAATTATGCAATTGGTTACCTAAGCTTAGATTATTTGATTATATTCCTTGCGTTAAACAGCATTATTAAAAATCTGATTATTATGTTTCATACTCTTACCCTCTTCTCTTTTCAAGATGTCTTCTTCTCCTTCCTCGCCAACGAAAAAGTCATTCCATTCCACCACGGGAGGGAAGTTTAGCGTACCACCGTACCGTACCCAACCAAACCCAACCGATCGTTTGGTTTCGTTTCTGGTTTTGGTTTGTGGTTCTTGGTTGTGCCCAGTTCATGTCTTGTCAAGTAAAAGTCGAAAATACTGATTTACGTCTTTAATTCTCAACTAATCTAATAAACATTTATTTTACATCATGTTTCAAGGTAAGTTTTCTCTATATAGGCCCTAACTTATTTACGATTATACAATTCTTCTTAGCAGCATTTGTAGTGTTACTAATAGGCTTGTCAGTTTACTGCGTAGGGCTCTTAGTCTTGTGGCCTCAAGGGTTGCACAATGCAACTTAAAATGTGAATTAAAAATACCAACTAAATTATGTCATTATTTTTTCTAATATTAAAGATTTAGATAAATCTTAAGGTAAATGCTTGTCTATTATATTTCTCTTCAAGTAGGCCTGAGTATAGGTTAGGTCTCTAGGCCTATTATCTGAAGGGCTCAGATTTGGGATTTCTTCTTACTAGATAGGCTTATACTGGTTTAACTTGAGCCTAAATGGTTCTCCACAAGTTAACTTATAAACTGAAGTGTTAAGATTTGGGATTTCTTAGATCTGCATTTCTCATTTCATGTTAAGTAACCTGAGTCAAACCTTTCACCAAGATCATTAGAAGGGCCCAACCATATACAGACCTACTTAGACTATATTTGATGTTATCATCATGATAAGTTATTAATGTGATGGGAATTTTTTTTGTTGATTCCGGCACCGGTAATCGGATACAATCTAAGTATTTTTGTGAAAAGAATCTTTTAGTGCACAACCATTTAATTAAAACTGGTAGAATCGTGAACTTGTTTTTAACTCTCCGAATGTTAAGCGTCGCAAAAGCGACGCACAACACACCCGCTGTGGTGTTATGCGTAGTTTTACACACGCGCTTTACACACCCGCTGTGGTGTTATGCGTCGCTGTTGCAACTCACAAACATCGTTTACGGCGAAGGCTCTGGGACTGACTGAATCAGATTGAACTGGATCGAGATTGGTATCGTTATTTTCGGCAGATTCTAAGCTTTCTCCTGATGTCTGTTTCTAAACGCTTTTAATTTTAGTTCCGATCATATTGTAGCAGACAGATGACGTGCGCATTTGTAAACAACTTGGTTAACCTCACATCGATGACTGATGTGTTTTATTACGTTTATCATTCTTTTTGTGTTAAAAATTAAAAGTAGTGATATACGTAGTGCATTAAGTTTATAAGAAGATTTAAGTGATTTTGAAGGGCTGGTTGATGATCCTGAAGAAGTAGGTAGTGATATTGATGTAAATTATCTGCCAGATTCCTACTTAGCTATGGTTAGGCTATGTATTCTTAGCTAACGCTAAATGTACAAAATCTGTTTTTTACCCATAGGCTAACTTATTTATTTGAAAATTTACTTCCTTATAGGCTATTATTATATTTTTGGAATCCTCATAAAATTTAGAACAAAGTGGTTAGCCTTAAAATATTTGTCAACCTAAAATTATAAAAATTTGTTAAGCGCAAACATAATTTTTTTTCATTTATTTTATCATTTTTAAGAAATGTTGACCCCACCAATATTGTTTAAATTTTTTTTAAATGTTTTATATATTACATTGAAGCCCATAATTTTAGAAACAAAATGATGTATAACAGTACCGGGTATACTTTAGAGTGTTTTTAAGTTTCTAAGATACATTTTAATAAAACCCTGTGATTTCGCAATAAATGGGCCAACATTAATACCATTACGATGAAGACTTGGAGGGTTAAAGTTAATAAATCCTATAATCAACCAGTGTGTTAAAAAAGATAGGTAGAGACTAAGTTACTTCACATTTGATCAATAAGTTAGCCTACATTAAGTAGGCCAAGGCCTAGTGAAAAGTACCTACAAAAAGTTGGTAGGCCTAACTTTGGCCTAGGCTAAGTTGCTGAATGAACAATGAATAGCCTAAGTTAGTACCGTAAACATTAAGTTAATAGCAATATGCAATAATAATACTAGCTTAGTAATAATAATTGTTAATTTTTGACCTTCATAAACATACCCTTGTAAGTCATATAGGCTACAGGATTTTTAATCACACTTTATTTTTAGGTGGTGGTTTTGGGACTGGTACGTCCAGCACGTTTGGTTCATTTAACAAGCCAGCCACCAGCTTTGGCAGCACACAGCCAGTGTTCGGCTCCAGTGGAGGCTCTTTGTTTGGATCCACGCCACAACCCTCCTCGGGTGGACTGTTTGGATCCTCCACAGCCGCACCTGCGTTTGGCCAGCCGCAAACAACCACTCCCTCTTTTGGTTAGTGTACATTTGGTGTCAGTAGCTGTGTACCAATAGTTTGGGTATACCTATTTTAATGTTTTTGATCCCTTAAGTTAATGAGTTAAAATACTGTACTAAACTGACACATTTGTTTGAGGAGTAGGCTACAGTATGGATATTGATGTAAATTATGGTGAGAAGGATCACTGAACAACCTTTTTACTCTTGCCCTTGTCTCATTCCACCATTTTTTTGTGTTTGTACATTGCCTTTGATGTTTTTTACATTTTATATTAGGAAACGGTCCAAACCCGGATCTTGTTACTCTCTGACATCATTTTTGTAGAGTAGTCCAAATGTAGGCTAGCCTACTTTCTAGCTAACTGTGTTGTTAAAATGCTGACTTACGGTATTGATTCCTATATTCTAGGAGGCTTTTCAAGCAACACAGGCACCGGTCTGTTCGGTAGTAATCAAAATGCCTCAACCAGTAGTGGGCTTTTTGGCTCTACAACTACATCAGCGTTTGGTCAAGCAAAGCCCGCGTTTGGAGGGTTTGGGACCACCCAGACTTCGAGCTTGTTTGGTCAACAACCCACGGCCCAGACCCAACCACAGTCCACCAACATTTTTGGCCAAACTCCTGGCACATCTAGTACTGGACTTTTCGGTTCTTCAGGTTGGCTACTTCAATTTCTTATATTTATAGTTGTAAACAATTATTTAAGTGACATAATGTACAATATTTTAGTTAAACAATAAAATGTGACATATCCTAATGTAACTAGGCTAATATTTTAGTTGGAGTGGAATTTGTGTTTTAAAACTGTTATGCACCGAATTATTTTTAGTTTGAATATTTTTTTTTCCAATTTCTGATTGTTATCAGTTGAATCTAATGATTTAGTAAAGTAAAGAGCTATTTTGTCTAAGATTTTCAGAAAATAGTCTTTAAATCCATACTATAAGTACATCTATGCTATGTATCAGTTACACTCTTTCCATGCAAAAAGTCTGTTACAAGTCTTTTTCTAAATAAGTAGTGATATTAACGTAGATTAGAATTCCAACTAACTTAGGTATCTGAGCTCCAACCATATGAATCTCCAATTATCTGAATTGCTTACAGAAAAGGGATTAAAAAAAAAAAAAACCAATAACTACAGTTAGCACCTACTTAATAAACATCTTTATTAAAGAAGGCAGGAAATTGTGATCGCAGAAAAAACCTTAACATTTCCCACGGTCATGGAAACATCAGCATCGTTTTCCACAATTGACAAAATCTTGAATATCTTCATTGTCTCCCGCCGTCACGAAAAATCAACATTCAAAGCATGAACTTTTTCAATCACAGAATCTTCATAAACACAAAACACCCTAAATTTAATTAACAATCCAATTATCTGAGTTTGGTAGCCTACGGTCACAATTGATTAGGATAATTGGAGTTCTACCGTGGTAATTTCTTGAATACTGTACTAAATATTTTTGTAATTCTTGAATAGAAATTTTGACATATTTGAAGAGTTTTTAATTATATTCCATGCATTTGCGTGCTGAAATTTTTAATTGAGCTGAGCTTATTAATAGTAGCCTATTTGGGAATAAACTTAATTTCCAGCCATTTTTGAGTAAAGTCTTCTTGTTTTTAAAAAGCTTAGCGGTCCTTTGAATTTGCATTTATATCGTGTAAACTAGATTCTTCAATACATGGACTGAATGCTTGTGTATATGTCGGGAACTTATTACCTTTCTTGTAAATAAAATCTGAAGAAACACTTGGCTATAATCGGGCCTGATCACTCTGTTGTTCAGGAGGGTTCGGCAGCACTCTGGGAGCTACCGCCAATCAAGGCACTGGTGCTGTCAAGTTTGTGGCAGTCACTGGAACCGACAGCATGGTGAAGAACGGCGTCTCTCAGACAATCAGCACCCGGCATCACTGCATCACCTGTATGAAGGAGTACGAGGGCAAGTCCCTGGAAGAACTGAGATTGGAGGACTACGCGGCCAATAGGAAGGGACCGCAGCAGGTAAACCAAAATGTCTTGTTTGAAGTATTTATCTGGTTTTGGCCCGTTTTGGGCATTGTAAAATTAAACACACATTCGTTTATTGTACTATTTTAACTAAGCTTACCAATTGTTTAAACAGCTTGACTACTTTTTAAACACCATTTTCTTGCTTCCGTATTACGCTCATCTGAACCCCCCAATCCTTTCACCCGACAGACACATTGAAAATGTTCAATATACTCTTCTGCTGTTTCTTCACATTTGTATTTCTCAAAGACAAACTTCTCCATTTTTCTTTCCAACTCGCTGTGAGACTCTTAATCAAATTCCCTATCACTCTTCTGCTTCCTTCTAGACATCTTCGTCGCCAGTGTAGTATAATCACAAAATAAAACAAACTAGTTAAAGAAATTACATTTTAATCTTAATGCTATATCTACACTAACTCAAATCATCACACAAAATAAAAACATAAACCATATATGCTTTCAACAAGACAATAAAATAAAGACTATTAAACATGTGATCCAATATCACACATGTCCGTATTCTTGCTCAGGTGCTGTAGGTACAAAAAAATTCAGTGCATGTTTAAGTCGAAGTGTTTTATATACAGTACATTTTCTAAATGTGTATTTTGTACAAGATATTACAGATTATACATGTTTCCAGGGTGTTCAGCCAAGTGGCGGGTTGTTTGGGTCAACTCCGCAGCCATCCTTGTTTGGTGCAGGTGCCAGCAATACTACTGGAACTGGCACCGGACTCTTCGGTGCTACTGAAAACAAACCCTTATTCGGAAATACCAACACATCCATAGGTAATATTTTTTCTACCTTATTCATAAAAATAAAATCAAAACGTTGTAGCTTTTAATAATATTTGGTTCTAATTCACATACAGTACGATTACAGTATCATGTTATTAAATGAAACATGTAGATGTCCGATAGTAGATGTTATAGCTTGGCAGAGCTAGCGCTTCCATTTTGGCGTCGGAACGTTTCTGGTTGCAGTAAGCTGCCAGCCACTGCCACTAGCACACTTCCGCCTTTTGTATTTTCATACATGTATATTTTTTATGTTAACATTATGTATGGACTTTGTAGAAAAATATTCATTAGTCTGAAGTTGACTTTAAAATGATGATGTATGGTTGTGATTGACTGCAGGTTTTGGTCAGACCAGCAATGTGTTTGGCAACACAGGGAACTCTCTGTTTGGCAAACCAACAACTGCAACTCCTGCATTTGGAACTCCAACTACGACCACAAGCTCCTTTGCTTTCAACTCCACCCCCAACTCCAACCCTTTTGGCTCCAACATGGCTCAGGTTAAACCTTTTGGAAGTGAGTTGATTTATTTAAAATAAAACATAGTGTAATTTACCTTAAGTCTTTCAAACATAAAATACATGCCTTTCTGATGTCATTTGCAAACGTAATACTTATAATCTGTTGGTTTATGTGGTCTAAATCGGTAAAACCTTTTGTACTGTCTCCAACTTATTTACGAGAATCATCTGAGCTAAAATCTATCATTGTAATTGTTTCCGATTATTTGTTTCTGTTTCTCAAGTGTAGCTTACTCATCATTTGTCCAACTTTAAGGATTGCTATTCCTGTCTAGGAATTAAGTCCAGGGATTAGTTAATTAGATTAGGTTATATACTGCTACGAATTCTACCAAAGCCACTTCACCACTTGGATGAGACTTTTATGGAGTAAATTTATCATGATTTTACTCTTCACAATAGAAATAAATGTCAAGCGTGTTAAAATCATAATTGTTATTAGTGATGGGCCGATTCCAAGATTTCTCGATTCCGATTCCGATTCCGATTCTTAAATTTGAGATTCGAATCTCGATTCCGGACTCGATTCCGATTCCAAATTCAATTATGTTTTATGAATGTGTTTAAAATTGTGAAATCAGTACAAGCTTACCAAGCATGTTATCTATATGTAGAATTTACAGGGTGTCCACATTCTGGAAAGTCAGGGATAGTCATGGAAAGTCATGGAAAAAAATGTTGGTCATTGAAAGTCAGGGAAATAGGCAAGAAGTCATGGAAAGTCATGGAAATTTCCAATTATGGATGGATTTGAGGGGACCATTCAATGCTCTAGTCAGCCGTAACCCGGACTGTTATAGCATTTTTCAGGATTTTTCACAAATGTTCGACAATTCAATTTATTACAATTGTATTATTTTATGAGTTTTCGGTTTCTTTTAGTTCATTGTTGTACCTATTGTTCTCCATTGTTATCTGTTATTACATATTTCAGTATTTTCTGCAAAATAACATGTCCAGACAGTATTATTTGTGTGTGTATGTTATATTATAATTTGCGTGTAAAGTTCGTGAGTCATGGAAATCAATGGTAAATGGTCATGGATAGTCATGGAAAGTCATGGAAATTAATGACAAATTTTTTGTGGACACCCTGAATTTAGAATGTCACACATTCAATACACATTTACAAGGTTATTGTAAAATACTAGCTATAGAATATTATAAAATAACTTTTACATGTACTATAAAAAATAATTCATTATCATTATAAAAAATCAAGTCACACGATTCACAACAAAAGTAAGTAGAAAAAGTCAAAAAGGAAAAAAACAGTGTTAGCAGTTGAGCAAAGTAGGCCTAGATGCTCCAAGACTACTAGGCCTACCAGGTTGATCTAGGCCTACATCTTCATCATCATAACCTAACAGCTGGTCATTTTCCTGTTTTTGCTGTTTAAGTTTAATAAATTCGAGAGCATGAAAAGTCCTAATATGTTTAAACAAGTTGGATGTGGTATGTGACTTACCACCTCTTTATAATCGTTTTTTGCATATATTGCAGGTAGCAAAAAGGCTTTCGTCATTTTCCTTTGTAAAAAAGTCCCACACGTCACTTTTCTTCCTTCTAGACATGATTTTTGTTTGTCCAAATAAGTTAAACCTAACAATAATACAAACTAACAATCACGATAACTAAAAACAAGGCAAGCTCAATAGCCTACGTTTTACTTTTGGGGTTAAAGTTGATCTTACAAATTGACAAGTTACTATTTCATAACAATACGATTTGTTGATGCCGTCGGTACTGGAGCATGGAGCATTTAAGTATTTTTCACTTTATCAGTGTTGCCACTGTTGGCAGACAATAACGGAACCTGCAAAACTACTCTGCCTATCGGCCATTAAAATACCCAGTGTTCGAAGATTTACCCGTTGATTGCAACACTAAACGAGTTTATTTACAATATCGCGCACTTGAACATTTATAGGTTGTTAAAACCTTCCAATTCACTGTACAAAATTACAGTATATTTCCAAGCCCAAGCCCAAGTCGCTTTTAGGCTATAGGACGCTCGCTCTAGTCTCGTTGAGTAGTGACGTTTCGGGACCGAATACGAAGTGTTTTGTTATACTTTGGTAATGAATGGTAGCTCAGCTCTGTTTAGGGATGAGCATCGATAGTAGATGTTTTCGCATCACCGATGTTTTTCTATCGATTTTCGTTGTTTTTCACATCGATGTTTTTGACCAAGTGTATTGAGATATCGATGCTTTCCGTTACTGGAGAGTACAGAGACCAGACGAAAAATTGAAGAAAAAACTCTATGTCTTAGTCCCAAAAACATCGATGTTTTCACAACGATGTTATCGGTTACTGATAACATCGTTGTAGCGATGCAATGATTCAGTTAGTAGCACCAATACTAGAAAAATACCGGTATGGATCATAAACATAAACAAATGACGTTGTTGGCCCGAATCCTCTACTAATAGCATTGAACATATGTTTTGGCAGTTCCATTTAAACAATGTGAAATAATTTGTATTTTCGGGCCAAAAATGTCATTGTTTATGTTTATGATCCATACCGGTATTTTTCTAGTATTCGTGGTTAGTAGCCTTGGTACCACTGGTTGATCTAAATCGATGCTCATCCCTTTCCTTGTATGTCTTGTGAGCTGTGACGCAATGCTTACTCGCTCCAGTCCAGTTTGCCCGAATCTCAAATTCCCATCTGTTAACTGTTTCTCATTGTACCAAGCCTCTGTATTGAGTTCGCATCTATTATTTTTGCAATACGCTCGCTCTAGTCTCGCTGAGTTAGTGACGATACGACCAGGACTTGTTGTTTGCTCAGAGTTGCAAGCAAATCATTAGCAATCTGAATATTTGTTTCTTTGTTGCTTTATATGACGTTTATGGCTGATTTTAACCAATTTTATCAAAGAATCGAAGAGAGTTGGAATCGATCCCAAACCCACGGAGATTCGAATCGAATGCTCGATTCGATTCCGGCGGAATCGAGAGTATTTTGGAATCGAGAATCGGAATCGGCCCATCACTAATTGTTATACATGTGTTAGAGTAGGCCTAATTACTTTATTGAACTAACTAATGAGTTTTGTTTTTGCCAGCCTCACAACCGCTGTTTGGTACGGCTACTTCCCAGCCTAACACAGGATTTGGCTCACAAACCCCTGGATTTGGCAGCACTTTTGGACAACCAGCAACTCAGGTTTGACAAACACCTTAGGCTTATAATTTATAAACCGTATTAGCCTATGTAAATGGTACAACCAGAAATTGCAGAAAAATAAGTTTTAACTAGGCTACCCCATAGCATTCTGGGGACTTAAAATCTACTGTGATTGGACAGATTCCATGTGCTTTATTCAAGTACGGTATGATTTTATCTAATAAGCATAAGAAAGTGCCAATTGAAATCGTCAATTTACGTGATTCAATTAATTTGATATCACGGACGATTACTTAAGATTAAACTTCAGAAATGACAAATTAAATAAATGTTAACAAAAACCATATTCTTTATTTCTTTCATCAAAAAACAACACACTAAACTATTATCTGTTTTTAACAAAATAATTGAAAAACATACCGTAAGACTGTTTATTTATTTTAATCAGAAAACAGTCTTTTGGCAAAATATCTATTGAGGGGGTTATAAATGATTAATCATCGTACATCAATCATATCCATATTTAAATCCCAAAGTATCCATGAACTTTTGAGAATTAACTAAAAGTCACACCTAGGGATGGACGGGTCCCGAAATTTCGAGAATTTTTCGGGAAAAAAATATTCCCGATTATCGGGACAGGATGACATTTGACTCGGGAATTTTTCGGGACGGGATTTGGTCCGATCGCCGGCGATTTTGCCGCTTCGCGAGTGCCGATGACGCCGCTATTGCGAGCGATAGGTCCGCGAACGCAGGAGACGAAGTCGTTTCGACGATTGCGCCGTGAACGCGGAGTCATAACGACGATCGCACCGTGACCCCAATTATTGGACCGACGATCGCGTCGTGACCGCGGAGTCATAACGACGATTGCGCCGTGACCGCGGAGTCATAACGACGATTGCGCCGTGACCGCGGAGTCATAACGACGATCGCACCGTGACCGCGGAGTCATAACGACGATCGCGCCGTGACCGCGGAGTCATAACGACGATTGCGCCGTGACCGCGGAGTCATAACGACGATCGCACCGTGACCCCAATTATTGGACCGACGATCGCGTCGTGACCGCGGAGTCATAACGACGATTGCGCCGTGACCGCGGAGTCATAACGACGATCGCGCCGTGACCGCGGAGTCATAACGACGATTGCGCCGTGACCGCGGAGTCATAACGACGATCGCACCGTGACCCCAATTATTGGACCGACGATCGCGTCGTGACCGCGGAGTCATAACGACGATTGCGCCGTGACCGCGGAGTCATAACGACGATCGCGCCGTGACCGCGGAGTCATAACGACGATCGCGCCGTGACCGCGGAGTCATAACGACGATTGCGCCGTGACCGCGGAGTCATAACGACGATCGCGCCGTGACCGCGCAGTCATAACAACGATTGCGCCGTGACCGCGGAGTCATAACGACGATTGCGCCGTGACCGCGGAGTCATAACGACGATCGCGCCGTGACCGCGGAGTCATAACGACGATCGCGCTGTGACCGCAATTATTGGACCAACGATCGCGCCGTGACCGCGAGCCATACCGACAATCACCCCGCAACCACGGAGTCATACCGACGATCGCGCCGTGACCGCGAGTCATACCGACGACCGCGCCGTGACCACGGAGTCATATCGACGATCACGCCATGATCACGGAGTCATACCGACGATCGCGCCGTGACCGCGAGGTCATACCGACGATCACGCCGTGGCCACGGAGTCATACCGACGATCACGCCGTGACCACGGAGTCATACCGACGATCACGCCGTGACCACGGAGTCATACCGACGATCGCGCCGTGACCGCGGGGTCATACCGACGATAACCCCGTGACCGCGGAGTCATACCGACGATCACGCCGTGACCGTGGAGTCATACCGACGATCACGCCGTGGCCACGGAGTCATACCGACGATCACCTCGTGACCGCCGTCATTTTGACGATAGCACCGTGACCGTGAGTCATTTTGACCGCGAGTAACAAGTTTTTACAGGTACCTGTAAATTGTTACCCATTTTTTAGTTTTTATAGATCAGTGCCACAAACGGTAAAGATTGATTTTGTATGCCTTTTTGGGTAACTGCAACACTCAAGACTTTCTTTTTATGCACAGAAAAAAATCCCGTCCCGTCCCGTCCCGAAAATTGGGAAGGAAATAAAAATCTCGTCCCGTCCCGTCCCGAACTAAAAATTCAATCCCGTCCATCCCTAGTCACACCCCTATAAACCATATACTTAAAATGTTCGTAATGACGAGAAACCTTGCGCAAAACTATCCATTATTTCATAAATTGCCCTTTAAGGTAATTCCTTTCTAAAGGGAAAATTGCCCTTTAAGGTAATTCCTTTCTAAAGGGAACTTTCCATATACCTAATGTTAAAAATACCTCAGCTGTACTTATTTGTTTGTTATTCTTTCAAAGTGTGATCATTTGTTTCTATTACTATATTCTGTTTTGTTTATTTCAGCTTAACTTAACCTATCAATAGTTTTATTAATACTTTGAAGTCAAACGCGGTGAAGCCCGAGGGTAACAGCTAGTTTTGGTAATTACAGTTTTATTTTTGGCAAGAAAGCGATTTTATTTAGGCCTACATAGAGGCTCTAGTTACTTGAGAGGTCCATAGGTCCATTGTACTGTACTATTTATATTTAATATTGTTCTACACCGTATTTTTATGTAGGACATTCCAGTAACTGCTGAATATCTAAGAAGAATATTTTAGACAACCAATATTAATCAAATGTAGTAATTTTTTAGCTTTGTCATTTAGTTTATACCTGACATAATTTTTTCCAGAGCACGAGTCTGTTTGGTCAGCAACCAGCCAAGCCTGCATTTGGAACTGCTACAACTCCGTTTTCCTTTGGCCAATCCTCAACCACCACGGCGGGAACGTCTTTGTTTGGGGCCAAACCCACTAACACATTTGGATCACCTTTCGGCTCAACAGCAACGACCAACACGGGCTTTGGCACAACAACCACAGGGTTTGGGGCCACCAATCAGAACACTTCGCTGTTCGGCAACAACACGTTTAAACCGCCTGCGTCAAACTTCAGTTTCAACCCGACTCCCACCTCCAACAGTACGCTAGGTAAGGCTGATGATGTTATAAGATGTTACATAGGTGCTTTTAGTGCTTTTTGAGTCTAAAGGACCATTCATTTTATTGATGTTTTTCTTATTATTGTTTTGAAAAAAAAAAAATTAGTACATTGGGTCCTATATAAAAAAAATATGTGAGCTTCACAGTTAAATCTTGATCAGGTTTGATCACTATAAATAAGTAACTCTCTGCCAGTTATAAGAGAGTTTGGCACTGTTTAAAGTAAATAATAAGACGGCATCTTCATAACAGCCTATATAGATAAAAATATTGATTTGACAATACCTAGTTATTTAAAACTGCTGATTTATGTAGTGTTTTAATTCCCAATCACATAAGATAAATATTTTATTTGTTATATAACCTAATTTAGATTACATAAATAACATCTGTTGAATACTGTAACTACTTTTAAATTATAAAGACATTATCAAAAATTAAAATTTTTTCGTCTTAAACCTTCCAAACATTTGTCGAAACAACCTCTTGGTAAGTTTGGCTTAAATATATTCAGCTGTTATTGAATGATAGTGTTAGAAAGTTTGCATTGAAGCCGATCCCAAAAAGCTTCGCTCAATAAAAAAACCAACCCTTGTTTCAATGGTAATTGTTTGATGTCATTTAAGTGTTCATAATGTTGAATAGGTAATGTAGTTTTCACGTTGTCCAGGTATTTTTTGGTTTCCTATTGTAATTAATTTAAAGATTAGAAATTGTACAACCTTCATTTCTTTTCTTTTAATTTGGTGGCGGGTACACATGTAGCAGTGGATATTAACCTTGCAGGCCTGAATCTAGGAGGCGGTAGCTCGCTGTTTGGTAACAACGCCAACAAGCCGAGTTTGTTTGGCAGTACGAACACAGGCACAGGACTGTTCGGCAGTTCTGGTTTTGGCAGTAATACCAACACTTCGTTCGGCAACAACACCAACACAGGCCTGGGTATGAGCATGCCTATGGGATCACTTCTTGGAGGGTGAGTAGTTTTGCGTTGAACATGAGAGAGACGTTGGAATTGGTTAACTCAGGAACTCGCTAACTCGGTCGTGTGTCGGAACTGGCTAACTCTGGAACTGGCTAACCGTCTAAGTCAGGAATTGGCTAACTCCGGAACCCGCTAACTCGATTTTGTCTCGCGGCGGAATTCGCTAATTCTGGAAGTCGCTAACCCGGCCGCGCCCACTGATCGGAGCGTTGCCAACCTTGTATGACGAAATAATCGTACACTGCCGTATTTCAAAATGTCAGTGTCAATGAAGATACAGTAAATGTTATTGTTATTTGTTATCAATTCTACTTTTAACAGATAACTAGCCCAAAGTAATTAAAAAACATTAAAAAAATCATCAAAAAGTGATTTTTTAAATTTAACATTACAATGGCCAATTAAATGTTTATGATTTCGATCTTAAATATAGATGCCATCAGTATAAAAGAAAATAATAGAATATGAAAAATATTAAAAATTCCGTTAATAGGTACTAAATAATTAAACCTCTACGAAATTAAGCTAAAATACACGCAAGTTATCAAACACGGAAAGCAAATTTAATCGTAATGTCGTAATAAACCAAAACTATTAATTAATACAGTCATCAACCATCGTAACTTTCATAACTAATTCATAGATTTAAAATTAAATGTTCGTCGTTGAATCGTCCAACGTGTACAAATATGACATAGACTAAGTTTCATATCAATTTATAGAATAGCTGTAGAGGCCTAAATCTATTCCTAATAGTTTAAACCAAAGCATTGTACGCCTGCTAGTAAATAGTTGCCTAATTCTAAAATGTGTTGACTTTTTTAGCAATAATGTTGCATGTTTTAAAACAGTTTTTAGATTGTACACCTTAGCATCACTAGTAAATAATAGGAGTAGAAGATATAATATTCATATACTAAAACGTGACAGGCTTATTTTAATTCACGATTCTTAATCAACGACTTGACGGATTTTCCCGAATTGAGTGTTGGATTTTCTTTATATTACTTTCACAATCGAAATAAACTATACCAAGCCATTGCTCAATTCCCCGTTCCCCGGTACTGAGCTACTCAATAGACAATAGCTTTGTTTTTGGATAAGATCAAGTAATTTTAGCTATGGCCACCATTCATAAAAATGATAACAAACAAGAACGACTGGGTCCATTTAGAACCATAAAAACTCCAGACTTTTAAAAAGTAGGCCTACTGAAAGACGTAAAATTAATATTAATTAAACAAAATTAAGAGGATGACCCGAGTTCTAACTAATACCCTACGATTTCAGAAATTTACAAGTTGTATTTATGCATAGACAAATTTGTAATGTAATCCATGAATACATTAGGCCTACCACTTTATAATGTATTGATCAATATTTATTAAAATTCAATAGCTCTATTTTTGAAAAAAAACATAACCACTCCATTGTATTTCTGTAATAACGTTTAACGTGTAAATTTTATCATGATTTATGATTCAATGTAACAAGCCCAGTATATAAAATACGAACTTAATAATTTTATTTGCAGAAGTTCACATAATGGTATTTATTTGAATAAAAGAAAGAAATGGCGGGCTACGAAAATAGCTATTTCATTACATGAAAAAGATCCAAATTAAATGTACAATATTATCTTTTTGCATCCCATGCAACTATTTAAGTAAAAAAACCCAATATGAAACCCCCTTATATTAAAAGTACATTTTTCATCCTTATGGATCAGCTGAAGTCAGTTTTATTGTTAGATCTGTCCGGTGCACTGTCTTTAGTGGTCGTGTTTTGTTTACAATTGTTTATTGTTTCAGTCATTTAAAACCTCGTTTAACCAAGTAAAACGTTCTAATCACAACTAATAACACGTCCCCTAGTTATATAACCAAACAGTAAAGAACAAATCATAAAGTTAACTATAAAATAATAGAAACACAATTTCGTCAACACTAGCGATCGGTGTCACCGGACATGAACTAGACACGAACAACGAGCCTCAAAGCATGCTCAAAGTTAAAATGAGATGTAAAGTTTACTTGTGTTGGTTAGTCTATGGTAAGACTATAATGCATTTTCTACCCTAATAATCATAAGAATCATATTAAACATACTTCTGAATATATGTTTATTTTGTCGACTACGTCGCTCTTAATCCTAATTATTCGTAGGATACGACATTATGGTACCGATATAGGTACTACACTTTCGGCAACACTGGCTAAAAATCTTCGTGCTTGGCTCCCATTGGACGGCCCGCGAGGCTTCTGATTGGGAGTTAGCGAGTTCCGCCGAGGGACCGAGTTAGCGACTTCCGTACGAGGACGGAATTCGCTAACCCGGCTCTAGATCGGGTTAGCGGGTTCCGGAGTTAGCCAATTCCGAAACCGAACAAGTAAGTGAGTTCCTCTCATCGACCAAATTTGAAGATAGGGCGTTTACATGGGGTTAGCGAGTTCCAGAGTTAGCCAATTCCGCGGACCCACATGAGAACATTGAGTCTAAAGAAAGGAATATAACTATACACTATACAGATATTCTGGTTTATTTTTTATTCTAAGTAGATTTGGAAAATGAGATTGGGTTTCATTTCAAGCGCTTTAGAACATTCTAAAAATACACACTGAAGACACATTTTTCTGTAGAACTTTTACTGTTCTGTATCTTAATAGATTTCTTAATTTAGATAGAATTTCCTAAATACAGTACAAAAGAGTTTATACAGGGTGACAATTAAGCCTTAGGACGACTTAATAACTTTAAAACGAAAAGAGATATCACAACCAAATTTAGCATGTCATTACTGGCAATAGTAAGCTACTTTTCTGTGTACGTAGTGATTGGATGTGACCTATGGGGGACGGCCCACAGGGAGTAAATAAAAAATCTTAAAGGTAAGCTTATGTTGATATGCTCATCAAATTAAAGGTCTTATTGAACTAAAAACAATGCCGCAAACCAGACCTCAAATAAACAACCGTGTAACAATAGTTACCTAAGTAAAAAAATACTACATGAGCAAAAATAGTGTTTATTAGTACAGTGGAATCTCGATAACAAGCTCCTCGGTATCAAGTCGCTTAACACACCTAAGTCACATAACAAGTGTCATTTTCAAATACCCTTGATTTTATATTACCTTTAGTCACGTGTTATTGCAAACCTTGATAAGAAGTCACTTGATAAAAGCCTCATTTAATAATCTCCACAAGAGACTTGTCATTGAGGTTCTACTGTAATATACCGTACTTGTAAGCAACTAATTCAACTAGTTTTATTGAAATAAGAAATTTACTGCAGCCAATAAATGCTGATATGATGTCTAATCTAATCCAAAAACCAATAATATTCATTTACCTTTCCATCATATTTATTACTCATATTTATTAATGTAAGATTTTTAAATACATGAGTGATATGAGAAAAAGATATCCTGCTTATCAATTTTTTATTTCAGCGGAAAAACTAATGTTGATTTGTTTATTTCAATCTAAGTTTTAATGTGGTATCAAAGATACTTTGCTCATCATCTTTGTCAGTTAAATTATTTGCTAATGTTTTGTTGAAGGAGTACATTTACATCGTCCAATGCTAGCCAGCAAGCTGCTAATCCCCTCAATCAGCATATCCTAGCATTAGCCTCGATGCCGTTTGGTGACAATCCTTTGTTTAAAAACCTTCTTCCTGTAAGTATAAATATAAACGTTGTATCATAGACTAACCAACACAAGTACTAGTTCCTTATTCTTATTACTTATTGTGTAATTGTAAATTTTAAAGCTCATTTCTCGTTTCTAGTTCATGTTGGTGAAACTGATTGCAAGGAATTGATGAAATTTGGTTCCTTATTGGGGTGATTTCATGATTTGTGCTTTACTGTTTGGTTAAATAACTAGGGGACCAGTTATTGGTTATGATTAGATTGTTTTGGTTAAACAATGTATTAAACAACTTAATTACAGTACGCTCTTGCTCATCTGGATCGGCCTTGTCAGGACTCCCGCCAGTCCGGATTGGCAATAGTGATTTTTTTTAGCTGCACAGTACAGTAGAAGTCCGATTATCTGAGCTAAACGGGATCAAGACTATCTCGGATAACACGGCGGTAAAAACTGTAGGTTAAAATTAGACAAAATTCGTATTGAAACTGGAGAATTCGGTTTATTATTAGAGTAATGGTGATTTATGATTAAATAAAAAGATATTTCTCTACCAACTCATTAAAACCACTATTAATTCATTTTGCATTTACGAAAACATCTAATTTGAACCAAGCAGCAACAAAAAGCTGTGAGAACCTTACTTTTACTTTCTCCCCCTATACATAGTATATGGAGAAAGTATTGTTTTCGTCAACATTTTCGAGTTTGAGTTTTGAGTGGATAAAATAAAATAGCGGAAAAATTAAATTTTCTCAAAAATGGCCTGAACGATTTTGATACAAATTTATGAGGTTGTAGCCCTTTGAATTCTGAACAAAATGGTACAACTCTTATTTCTGTAAAAATTACGGTTCAAAAGTTATTGTAAATTATGTTATTTTTCCATTAAATATCCCCATAAAATAAGAGAAAATTGTACTATTTTTTTTTTTAACCGGTTTAGATTGAAATTAGTATGTGATAATCCTTACAATTCCAAACAAATAGTGCAACCTTCCATTGCTGTAAAAATTATGGTTCAAAAGTTATTGTAACTTATGTTATTTTCCCACAAAACACCAATCTAAAAAACAAAAAAATGAATTTTTGAAAAAAAAAAAAACGATTTTGATTGAAATTCTTCTGTTATGGTTCTTATAATTCCAAACAAAATAGTGCACCCCTTCATTCCTGTTAAAATTACTGTTCAAAAGTTAATGAAACTTGTGTGATTTTACCTATTAAATACCATAGTTACTCTCATCACTTACCCATGATAAAGGTTGTTGACAAGGTAATGGGAGAAAGTATGTGTCAGATTGCTGATACCGTTTGTTTTCTGTTGTTTAAGTGCAGTGGTACGGTATAGCATATATGCTATGGTAGATGTGCTATACTATAGTATACAGTAAATTATAGTAAACCAAATTTACTTAAAATGTGTCCTCTCCCATTGCAAACGCTAAGCATGAGTATCACTGCAATAAGCATTTTATACTTATACGCCAACCCCGAAAGACGGGTACTCTGCTAGTAGAAAATAATATAATGTGGAAATGAGTATTACTCCAACATTCCTTTGATGAATTATGTTGATGACAGTTTAGGGTTGGTAAGGTATGAAAAACTGAATCCAATTGCTTAATTGAGTTGTATTGTCTATAAAAATGAAAGAAGTATAAAAATGTCAACGTTTCTAAATAAATTGTTTGTCAGACGACCGGTAAAACAGAAGAGTTGCTGAAACCTGCTCCTGGTGCAACACAAAAGAATCTTCTCAATGGAAACAACTTCAAAGTATCTACAACAAACACTGCTAAGATCAAAATGAAACCAATTGGGACATCTACGCTGACCAAAGTGAGTGTTTAACTTAAATAGTAGTTTGTATTAATCTTACCATGCTTTAGGAAATTTCTCATCTGAGGACTGAATGAGATTCTAAATTCTGAAACGTCGTGAAAACCTTTGTTTTTTTACCAATCCAAGTGGAAAACGCTCCCATTTAGTCTTACCATTATGATAAATGAACTTCAGACAAAGAATTTCATTTGTTTTAAATAATAGACAAAACTTTATCAATCATTAAATTTCCGTTTAAAACATGCCAATTCTGTGTAGGTATCTCTCTTCGAGGGGCTGGAAGACGACCCCAACTATTTCCAGAAGATGCAGATGAAGCCAACCATCAAGAGGCTGGTGATATCCGGGCGGGGCCCTCGGTCACCCAAGTCTCCCATGGAACCAACCGGCCCCGCCAGTCCCTTCCTGCCTTTAGAGAACCTCACTGCAGACAAGACCAGTCCCCGCTTCTTCACACCCTTGGACAGTGTGACTTCTTCCCCTGCTGCGGACACTACTAAATTGTGGGTAACTTATTAACGACTCTACTAACTATTATTCTTTTCTATGAAGGGTGATTTTGCAACAACTTCAACATCTGCACCAAACTTCTAAAGATACTATATTATAACTATGATTGATGAAGAAAGAATGGATACACAACTGACTAACTTGAGAAAAGCACACTAATTCCTAAAAAAAAAATACCTCTTGTGGGTCTTAATATCAAATTAATTAGATTCCAGATTGTAAACTTTTGAGCTTTTAACAACCTGAAACACTTTTCTTGGCAAACCAGTTTTGTATCCATTCCTTCTTAATGTATCCCCAAACAAAATGCTTAGTCCTCCAAAAAACTACTCTTGGTTTTGAGCATCATACGGATTTGTAAAATCATGTTATAGAGAACTACTATGTTTTTCCTATATCTACTGTCCAAACAATCAGTAAAAATTTTTTGCTGATTATTTATGAAGATTAAGACAAACTACTTAAATAATTTGGATATCCCTACCCCATCAACTATGATTTTTATTGCCAACAAATTGTTTTCTTGTGAAATTTATGTTAAAAATATGTTTTTCCTGTAATTCAGAAGTTCATCTCAGAACGAACCATCGTCCCCAACAGCTGCCAAGGCTTCCTCTAAAGATGAAGGATCAAACACGTAAGAAATATTTATTATGTATAATTATTATTCTATTAACATTAAAATTGGTTGGATTATTAAAAAAGGTGTTAAATACATTGAATAGCTTAAGTGTAGGCCTACATAACAACAAATAACATTACATGAATGATAGTACGTAAATTTAGATGGATGTTGATAGTTATTACAGTTTGGAGATTAGTAACCTGGTACCTGTAACCACTACGAGGCCTTAAGCAGCGTAAATAGTTCTGATTTGTCATGTAAAAAAAAATCCATTGACTTATCAGCTTTACATGTTTTTCTTTTTAATATATTAATCAATATAATTTATCCTAATTATTTTTCTAAATATTTGTAAGTGTAGTATTGCAAAAAAAATTGTTCTCTTAAGTGATACTATTGTTTTTGCAGAGTGTTGATGACAACAGTAGCCCAAAGTCCTGAACCAGAAAACACAATGTTGGAACTTGGCGGTAAACTGGTGGCTTCCCCTACAACCACCACTAGTGCTACCAACACGACACTGGACAACAAAGAAAACCAAGAGCAGTCATCCTCCTCTACCAGCTCAGGTTTGACAATTTTCCCATTTGGAAATTATTGATAGAAAACTAAATTGCTCAAAGATGTTTGGTAGTCACCAGTTTCTATTCAAACTGTCTTATCACTGCATCTTTATCCGATCTTAAAACTTAATTTTTAAACCAGTAACCTATCAGCGCAGACAGCCACTGGGATGATATGTATGGCTGTGTCAGATAATTATTTGGACTTTTAAAATATTATATCCTCTGTAGCAATAATCATGAAATAAACAAATTCAACCGATCTACGAATAATAAATATTTCGTTCATAGGAGGTAAGCTAAACAAACCTATTCCAGCCAAGGCCTTTTACCAAGAATACTCAATCTATGAATAAAATTACCTGGCTAAAAAAATACTCGCTTTCTAGCATAGTAAAAAGAGCATAGTTTTTGCTGCAATATGCCATTTCTCATAAATCAGCAATGGCCAGTCTCGGCATAAAATATATGGGTAACTTTGTAATTGGTTTTGTGTGTAGGTATGATTACAGAAGCAACACAAGTCCACTAAAGTTCATAATTTTGTAAAGTACTTCACCAAAATATAACAAATTTGCCCTCAGACTCCGACACCTGTGAGCTAGTTTCTGACGCACCAAGTCCTACGGGTATCACACTGCGTCGTGTTGGCTACTACACAATTCCATCCATGGAACAGTTGGCCAACCTGCTGGATGAAGAAGGTCACTGTGTCGTAGATAACTTCACTGTAGGTCGCTACAACTACGGCAACATATTCTTCCCAGACTCATTTGACGTTTCAGGGCTCAACCTCGATGACATAGGTAAGAGAGTTGAGTTAAGTTATGCTCCACCACGTAGTCATTATAAGCCTATATTTAAGAAATTGTCTGTGGTGCCCTTAACCTGTATTTATATCTTTCAATGTCTGTTATATATTAAAAACAACTGTGATATTTTACTTTGTAATAAGGATGTACAACAGTGGTTGTAATGGTGCAATTTTACCACAGAAATAAAATTGTTATTAATCCACCAAGATGGACAAATAGAATGTATTAGTGTTTCTATATGTAATTAACCAAATTTATGAAGGTGGTGAATGGAGAAAGAGACACAACAGAGAACTGAGAGAACTCTACAGAGATCCAGATGTGGTGTGTGAATTTAAGTGTAGAAGAGGCTGGACATGTTTTACGAAGAGAGGAGCAAAAATAAGTTAAAATTAGTTTTAACTAAGAAATCCCGAAGGAAGACGACCGAGAGGAAGGCCAAAACAAAAATGGTGGAGCCAAGTAAAGAAAGACATGGAGCAACTAGGAGCAACTGAGGAGGATGCAGAGGATAGAGCAAGATGGAGAGGCTTTGTTGGTGCGGCCAAATATCTTCTTAGATATGCATGGCCCTGAGAGTAAGTAAGTAAGTATATGTAATTAGCACCAGTTAAACCATTGTGCAGTATAGTAACCGGAAATGTTCATGGATTGTTTACAGTACACTTCCGTCACAAAGAGGTAACCGTGTATCCTGATGAGAGTAAGAAACCTCCGCTGGGTGAAGGATTGAACCGAGCGGCGCAGGTGACACTGGACCGTGTCTGGCCTTTGGACAAGGTGAAGCGTGAGCCTATCAGCGACCCTGCTGCGCTCGAGGAACTCGACTACGAGGCCACACTGCGCCACGCCTGTGCCAAGATGGGCGCTCGATTCAAGGAGTATCGATCTCAAACTGGCTCTTGGGTGTTTAAGGTTGGTTTGTAAACTGTCTGTGTTAAAATGTTTGCCATTCTTTTGCATTATCTTGTTTTTTTTTTAATAAGTCTGTGTGAAATTCCAGGCTCTTGTATTCACAGAACTCCATTGGGTTCTGTTGTATGTTGTATTATACCTTACGATAAATAGCCTACTGTATACATAACAATGGTAGTGATGGAATAAAAGAAATATTGATTCTCCAAAAAAAGGCTTTAAGAGCTTTGACTGGAACGCACCCTGATCATTACAAACCTCTTTTTATAGATCTGAATATTCAAACTGTAGTAAATTTGTTCATTTATGATCTGATTAATAATAATAATAATAATAATAATATTACTTTATTGTCACATACACAAGAATACATTCCAAGTTTCTAGCGCAGCTAGAGGAACAGGTGACATTGTCAAACAGTGTATTATTATTTAGATAT
Organism: Macrosteles quadrilineatus; assembly: GCF_028750875.1. Lineage (NCBI taxonomy): Eukaryota > Metazoa > Arthropoda > Insecta > Hemiptera > Cicadellidae > Macrosteles > Macrosteles quadrilineatus. Next base: position 41,379,959 of record NW_026542597.1, read on the forward strand.
TTAAAAACCCTGAATATCTTCAATTTAATAATCACAGTCACAACACTTGTTTTAAAAATACCGCTCTGTTAGAATCCCATCGCCTTAGTAAAACTAGTAATTGCCACATAATTTTATCAATTAAAGTGTATAGTTCAGTAAAAAATAATATAAATATTTGTTCAATTAACAAATTTAGACTATGTTTTATAATTATCAGCTTCAAAACTCTTTTTTATAGCGTGGATGATTATTTTTAACTAGGGGAGAAATTGTTGTTTAGTTTTGTTTTCATTTCGGTACAGAATGTCATTATTGTGAATAGTGTATGTTGTAATATTTGGCCTTTAAGAATATTTTGTTATTTATGTTAAGACTTGGTTTGAGAACTGCAAATCCTGACTTTGTCGATTATATGTGATTGTAGGCTATCCTTATGGCAAATAAAGATTGATTGATTGATTTATACAAGATTATGCTTTCAAACAGAGGTTATAATTTGACGATACTTCTAAAACTCTTAACCCACCTGAGTCCTGCTGTAGACTGACGTCCGATCTTGCTCCTTGCATGAGCTATAGAGCAGCAGTCCAAGGGTTATATCTTTGCCCTTTAGCCCATCATTTTTTTCTTGTTAAGTATTACCTTTTTCTTGAGGCGTACTGTCAAGATAAATCTTGCTGTGGAAACTTAACAAGAATCTTTTGACTCCTTTTACAATTAATAAAACACATAAAACTTTTTAACCTTTAACAAGTGTAGGCTAAAGAGACTTTATTGGATGTTAGAAACAACAAGGTAACTTAATATAGGACTAGGGCCCAATATAAAGATCTACCAAAGAACTGATTTTGAAAACAATGTTTTTAGGTGGATCATTTCTCTAAGTATGGACTCTCAGATTCAGACGAGGATGAAGAACCGGTGTCGGACATCAAGAAATTGCGGCTGAGTTCAGCTCCCCCCCAGGTCTTCCCTCCGGGGCCGAAAGATGTAAGTACGGTATCTGCTAAACACTAGGAGCTCTAGCTAGAGGTCTACGTAAAGGCTATAGTGGCATTAAGGTTCTTCATATAACACAGAAGTTATTGCAACACAATATTGGTAATAACAAATGTTTCCTTATTGATTTTAAAGGTTTGTTAATAGTTATGCAATACTGACAGGTGTATAACCAAAAAAGGTTTGTGAAATATTTATTTTACTGTAAATTAAAGAGACAAATTTTATTAGTAGTTAGTTTTTGGCACCCCCTTTTGACAGGAATGTTGTACATTTTGTTACAATCCCATCATGTTTAATGGTCTGGATGTTTCTACATTGGGAGTGGTGCATAAATTTGACAAGGTCAAATAACTGAGAATGGCCAGGACTTGAAACTTCTGATGTTGTCAGTTGGTCCTCAGTCTAGGCCTATAGTAACAATAAGTGTGCTCAGGTGCTCCCCACAAGAGTTAGTGAGGAGTGTATAGCTATACTTACAGTTTATGTTGTTTAAAGATCAATAATAATAGAACATTTTATATTGTATGTGTGCCAAGTTGTTCACTAGCGTGACTTAGTCGATTTTACTCATCTAATTACCTTAAACATTAAATAACCGTAACCTTGAATAGATTATCTTAAATTTATCTCAACGCTCAATATTAATTCGGTTTGAACTTTGATTGATATAACAAACAAATAATAAAACTGTGTTTTAAAATTTTGAAGTTAATCAGACCTCTCCCACTATTAAACAGTTCTTAAATGTACATTAGCAGTATACTTTACAAACATAAAGTTACTATATAAATAATTATTGGTCATTATGTTGTCTCAATTTTGTTGTAGTTCAAAAATTTATTTATTTGTTTATTCTAAGAGGAAAAAACTCTAAAGTGTTTTGTCAATTCAAAATATTGATTTTGATTTACTTATTTCAGTTGGGTTTGAAACGCGGCCTAGATGGAGCTTGGATTCCTCCTCCCCAGAGTACCCCGGCTGCTTCACTGTTGGGGCTGGACGAAGACGATGAAGACATGAATGACGACCTGATCAAGACACCCTTCGACCTTGGTTAGTGACCTTCGTGACTTGATCGTCTATCTTCTTTTACGTGAAATTGCTGCAAACTTAGTGTTAACATGGAAGCTCCAAATATACCTTTACAGCCTTTGTGTGGAGTAGTTTGCTTACTTGGTGCATGTCGTAGATGTTGTTTTTCAAGGTGTAGTCTTGAGCGGGTGATGGGATATACCATGGGCTTTAGAATACTAAAGCATCCATCGCATGTATATGGACCAGCTGTAGCCAAATTTTGTTTCAGATATACAAGCCCCTCACAGAGCTTTGTACTACTGTCAAAATTTGATTAATTTCCTTGCATAGTTTTTGCTGTGATACCTCTATGCTATCATTTACAATGAGTTGTCAGTTGTCCTTATGTTTGACTTTGTTAAAGTTGGCGTATTTGCAAAAAAAAAAAAAAACCATTAAATCCAAATTAGCACACTACCGGTAGCTCATTTATCTTTACTTATTTTTTAATTTTTAAACTGGCTACAGCTTTGGGAATGGGAGTCTACTTAAATCATCAGTCAAAAGACATGCTGACTATAGAATGTTTGTTTAGTAAGGGGTGAAATAGTATCTTGTCAAAGAGAAGGACATTTGTTTTTGTGGCAAATGTTTTACATTCTACTAAATGAAATACTAAGAAAAGCTTTACTTAGAGACACTAACTGTACTGTAACGGCACGTAACGTAACCTTTTTGTGTTGATTTTCTATCGTTTTGTCTTTATCGAATTCTTGAAAAGTAAACTGAGCTATAACATTGATTAGTTATCTTATAATGTTTCCTCATCGAATATGATCAATCAATCTATCAATCAATTCTTTATTCAGAACATACAGCTACATTGTACATGAATGCGCTATTATGTATCATATTTGTTATCAATACATTGCTATTATATGTTTTATTTGATCTGTATTACTAAATGGCAAATTTGTTAAATGTTTGTTGAGAAGTAGTGTGATTGTTAGTTGTGTATTTGAGAATTTATGTCATAAAAGTGTAACCAAACATCCCTTTAAAATAGCTAAATAAGTTAACTTATCTTCCACAAAATGAAAAGTTCTTGTTGAAGTAGATGGGTTTTCGAAGTGTTATACACAACTTTTTTTTATCTCAGCTATTGTTATATTTTCAGACAACATACATTCTAGTCAGATTTTTATCAGTTTTAAGTGTTAAATATTTTTGTTTGTAGGACTTTTAGAATCTGTTTTAGAAATTTAGATGTAAAGCTACCAATTTCAATGTTAAAACAAATCGTTGAATCTTTATTTTATTTTGTTACCATTAAATACAGGTGTTAATGTTTGAACCTTCCCGTGTAGGTTAATTTGTTGGTAAACATAATCAAAGTATAATTTTGTTCAGATTTTATTTCCAGTTAAAAAATATGTGGTTTTCTTTGTGAATCTTGACCCTTCCCGGACAGTTGACACATATGCGCTTGTAGATGTAGTGGAAGGGAAACAGGATGTATCGGTCAATTTTGTAGACAAACTAGACAGTAATCGGGTTGGTGTTTCTACACTATTATGGCACTACTTTCCAACACTCTTAGTAATCGTTGTGTACCACTTTCACACTTTAAATTTGTTATGTGAATGTGAACATTTTTCTAGAACATATTTTCCATTTAAATTTATCATGTTATGCTAGTCAAATAAAATTTTGTGTAAAATGAAAATGTTATGTGGATGCAGACACCTTCTTCTTCATATTCACTAATGGGTAGCAGATATATCCACATTTATTTTGCTATTAAATTTTTTACACACTAAGAAATAATTTTAAAAGATATTTAGACTGAACTTTGTGTATTAAAAAGTGCAAAAAAATATTTTATTTTTATTTTATATACATTTGCCTGTTTTTGGACACAAGACCCCCCCCCCTGTCTCTAAGGGGAAGGGTTAAATTATCAAAATATATTTTAATCGTATATATTCTTAATTATTGCAATAAAGTTGTTTTAATCTATTAATTTACTACCTTCAATTAATAAATATATGGATTTAATGTGATGAGATATAAGGTTTTATTATTTTATCCTTATCATATATTGTAATTTAAAGTACCTAATAAGTTGTTCTTATCATATTTTTGCACCTGAAAGAAGAAAAATAGTCAACTTTTTCTTTATTCTGTAACTTTCTTTATAATAAATTTTTTTTATGATAAAGGCTATTTTTTGTTTTTTGTAATCTTGATCTTGTAAATCTACTTTACTATTTGCCTAATTCATATTAAACTGTACTCATTAGAAGCATTGGGAAAGTAGTTGCTTGATAATGCATGTATTTAAATATTCAAGATTTGTTTAATGAATAACTCATATGTACTTAAAAAATATATTTTATCTTTACAGTTTAGTGTCTTTTTTACCTTAGGTTTTATTCTTTTAGGGTTAGTTTTGTCACAGGAAGGGTTTTTCATGGATTGTGAATTTTACAATAATGGGATAGCAGCTAGCTTACCAAGTAGTAAGAGTCTAGATTGGCCATAGTACATAAAAGACGTACATTTTTGTATGGGGGTATATGAACGAAGTTGGACAAAATGCTTGTGCTGTCATTGCTGTTGCAAACATGTACTGTTTGACAACTAGGAGGAAAAGATGTATAATTTCAGACGTGTCAGATGTTACTGAATTATATTAAACTTTAAAACTAGACTTATAAAATAATCAGCTAATTTGTTTAGATGTTCAGTAAAGTCTGCCCGTTTCCTTTTTCGAAACTGGTATTGGGTTTATCGGTATTGTTAGGCAGTAACCTTTTTGGTTTGAACAACAGCCAAGCATTTTGATTCTGTTCACCAATCTTTACTGTGTGTGTCTATTAAAACCTGGTACACAAGAAATTGGCTTGTTCATGTGATAAGATATGTTTGTATCAAAATAATCAAGTTAAATCAACAAATAATTTCTTAAGTTTAAAAGGTAAAGCGCAATTACATGAAAGAAGATTACTAGCTACTTGACAGTAAATCTACAAGCTAAAATAACTAAAAGATTAGCAGTTTGTAAACTATTTTACTTCACCTAATTTCACTAAACTTCTTGTCCACTAGCTTCATGGGTGGGAAGAATGTAGAAGCAACTTATGTAAAATATCGCTCTGAAATTTATGGCAAAATAAATAACATTAGGGTGATTGGCTGGACCTACTGTATGAGCGAAAACGTAATCTTCCACTTGTGCGCTTTCAATTACCTAGCTATTAGCTAGACAACTAATTGAGTCTTAAGCAAAAAGGCAACTTTGTCTTTGCATTTCCCCTCTCTGTTATGTCATAGAGGCTAGCAGTCATACCTTTATCTGGCAATATTTTCTGCAACTGAATAAAACTTAAAACCAACTCTTTCTAGATCAAGTGACTTGTAACACTAATAGGAACAAATGTTTGAAGCAATATAGATGGGTAGCTGAGAGGATAGTGCTCACATCAAAATCAGATTACCAGATCCTGAGAAAGTCCGAGGATTTTTAATGGATTGAAGCTGGCCCAAGCTGTTCTTGATAGCTTCTTTACTGATTAAGATCCTTGAGCTTTGGATTTTTAATCAATTGTTTTTCTAGCTAAAGAACCAGCGAACCAGCTAATCTTAGTAGCGAAACTCATCATCTAATCCACAGGTTGTCTAGTAGTCGGGAAAATCGGGAATTAGTATTGAATTTCAAAATGGTCTTGAAAAGTCGGGATTTAGTCTTTATTTTGATATCACAGTCCTAAATTTTCATGATTTTTCTTTGATTGCACTAGACGATGATGACGTTTCCATGACCGCAGGAGTCAATGATGATGTCTACACGGCTGCGTGAAATGTTCATAATTTTGCCGCGATCGCAGACGATGATGATGGTGTTTCCTGAGACCGTGGGAGACGACAATGACGTTTCCATGTCCGCGGCAGTCAATGATGATGTCTACATGGTCGCGGAGGATTTTCATGATAAAAAAAAAAACCCAAATTTTCTAGTTAGTTTTTTTCATTGCTTCATTTTTGTCTTTACTTGAAAAACATCCCATTATCTTAATAATGCTTTATGACATAAAGACAGGGGTTGGTGTAGTATAACCAAATTATTTTGAAAATTTTGTTGAACTATAAAAATTTGTATCGGCATCAAGAATTGAGAATCAATATATTTTGGTATCAACTCATCACTAATTGTTGAAAAAACTTGTTTGAAAAATCTGGAATTAGTCTCAAAAAGTCTGGATTTAGTCTTGAATTTTAAAATGGAAATAAACTAGACACCCTGGTGTTTCCGTGTGATGTAAATCTATTCTCAATTTCCACTCTTGTAACCCTCTGTTTTTTTTTGCCAGATGACAACTACCAGCCAACACAGCTGAGTCCCTCCATGCAGTTAGCAAGACAGATGGGTGCGTCTGCTCAGAAGGTGCAACTTATGAAGGCTTCCTTCTTCCCAGATGAGGTCGACGAATTCCCAATCAGTGAGTAAAAAAAGTTTTATATTACTCTTTTTGGCTTGCCTCTGTAAGACATGCAATGCAATCATAAGACATGCAATCTACCTTATTTTTTGTCCTTAAACTATATGCTTCTTTTTAAAACCAAGGTTTTGACGCTGGTTGTGTTATCAAATGTCATTGTTGAGAATTTTACATTTTAAGTCGTCAGACGCTTGCCCATCATACAAGGGTTTCATTTATATAAATTCACGGAGAAATACACATGCCATGTGAAAATTGTGCGTGTCCCCATGTAATCTATGACAACATCCAAGCAACTGGTAACTTTTGACATGTGATATTCTTGATAAAGGCTTTATCTGCATAATTATGACACAACAAAACCTGGGTTGTAGGAAGAAGTTGTGTTACTTGTTTTGAATCATGTAAAAAAAATAGGAAAATAAAATCTTTATATGGAAGTTAATCAATTTCAAAAATATTTGCTCTTACATTAATAGTTACTTTATCCAAGCAATGTTTCATTTGCAACCATGACACATAATTCTTTGTTGTTTTATTTTAAATGTTATTTTAACTTATTAATTATTTATTGAAATACTAGTATAATGTGTAGATAACCTTTTCAGGAAGTAGGCCTATTACTAAAATATTTTCAAGAAATGTTATCCACAACTTTAACATTTATTTATTTATCTTATTATAACCATTATTTTGCTTCCTTATTTTACAATACTCATTGCCATTCAGAAAGCATCAATGTTCCATCTTGATTCAGTTTGCATTCAGTCTTAAAAGGAAATATTTATAGTCTAATAATAACTCACAATCCCCACTATTATTTTATGAACAATCAACAATCATATTCTCATTACAGATGGTGACTTCATCGATTATAGAATGGGCGCAATGCTTGATGTAGAAGAACTAGACCAAGGAACAAAGCTTTTCAAGAGTTTTCCTCTGTTTCGAACTCAATTCAGCAAATACGAAGAGACTCCTCCCTTGCCGTTTCAACCGGTTGGAGGTGATTATTTTTGTTTAAATTTATCAGAATAAAAAGTGTCAAGTTTAATTTTACTTGCACATAGCTTAAGCCAATATAGTTTAGCAAATATACTTATTTTGAAATTCTATTGTAGATTACTAGTGAATGAACAGTCAAGCCCCTTGAGTCAGTGGTTAAAACTCTGAGCTATAGATACAACTGGAGGTAGCAATGAATGAGGGAATTGAGAGATTGAGACCAGGGGTATAGTACATTGTAGAAATTCTACTTACATTGGAACTGGGGGCTAAAGATGGGATTGTTTTAAAGCTAAGAGCCAAATGAGCTGGTTAATTCTTGTAGTTGGCACCTGAATAAAAAATAAAAAAATACTGTGTGTCGATTTTCTAGTAGAGTTGCTGTGTCAGTTTATTTCTAGATCAGTGGTTAAACATGTATCAGGATTCTTTTGAACTCTTTAAAGTATGAAACAGAATCAGTTTTCAATAAATAGTTACAACAAGTATGCAGGTTTTTTGAGTAAGTTAATAAATTGTGAAGAATAGAATAAAAATCTTTATTTGCCATTGACATTATACATATATTAGCAACAGTCAAGGATATAACTAGTCAAAGGTCATAAAACATATAAGCATACAAAATATGTTTTTTACAAGCTAAAATACAATTTTCTTCTCCTCTAAAAAATCTGAGAGGGAATAAAAGAGATTTTTTAAAAGCCAATTATAAATTCGTTTTAAAAACAAAAAGAGGAAAGATAATACTCTTGATATGCTTGCAAAATGTAACTCGTCATGATAACTGATTTTGTACTTTGATTAGATTATAACCTCATATAATTTCTGAATCAAAGGTGAGCAATTTTGATTTGAAGTCAAATTTAATCTTAAATTTGGCAAAATTTAAATATAAAAAAAAATTATTAGAAGAGTTAAAAGTGTGTACATTCCTCTAAAAAACCAATAACAACAATAATCATAATGGTTGCTAAGACAACATCAGCTGACGCTACACAACCTTCCCTTCCCTATCAAATATGCTTTTTATAGGTAAGTAGATCAAGATCTCATCATCCACTACTCAGAGTTAGTAGATAGCACCTGTTAAACTTGTCTGTTCAGTTGAGCGAGAGATGAGTCCAGTGCCCTCAGCCGAGATTGAGATGCCCGCAGCTACGCCCGTACCCACAGTCAAGCCCCAACACCGAGCCCTCACGCTGCCTGACTCTGGCGTCGTCTGCTACTCACGCTCCCTTGCTGCTCGACCAGATGTGGCTGCTCGCTGTGCTGTTGACTTGGCATTGTTCAAGGGCCGTAGCTTCAGAGTTGGCTGGGCAAAGGATGGCGTCTTGGCTTCACTCAGTACACATAAGGTATATCTTGGTTATTAGGTTCAGTAGCCCTTATTTAAAGTCTTGTTTTTTTATGGGTGGTTTGTTATAGGCTACACTTTTTTATCTATCTTCTACACTAGGCACTAGGCCTTCTAATAATGTTTCCTTTTACTCCTGCCACCGTAGAAATCTTACAAAACCAGCATGGTTGGGATTTTTACTAAGCATTAGGCTGTTCTTCCAATTCTTTTGATTTGTCACTCCAAAGAATTTCCACCAACTTTAATAATTTTGTGTGGATCAATCTTGGATTGTTATTGAATTTGCCGGTTTATTGGGATTTCAATGTTCCAGCTCTATTATGAGATGATACTCTACTGTCACCTGCGCTCTGCTTAAGGTAGCCGTGGCATTCCAAATTTAAAATCTCACTTGTTTCTTTGTTACCAGGTTGCTCGTACGGTAGACTGGTCAATGCCCATGGATCAGCTGGCTACAGTTTTGGAGGGAAGACAGGACGGAGATACTTCTCCCTCCATTGTGCAGCGTATCCGCATCCTCCCAGGCCATGATGAGGCATCCAATGTCTCTTTCCAGGTAAAACTTAATGAATAATTTATTATGTTAAGAGCGTTGCTTTGTAGTCGTACACTTACTGTACATTAGTAACATGTCTAAGTACAAGTTGAGATAACTTTTTACAAGGACCTCTAGGAGCTTTAGTTTTATAGATCTCACCTCATAGGAAACAAAGCTCATAATCTTGTAATATATTACTCAACTAAATTTAAAAGGATGAAATAGTGGTACATTGAAGTTTTGATTTATTACACTAACTGATTTGTTAACCTCAAAAACTTTGATATTAATCGTTATTGAGTGTATCAGTTTGAAATTGTCAACTTTTAAACCGACGTTTGTTTTTATATTGTTTCAGTCCAGTATAGAAGAACATCTGGAGATTGCCCTGGAACACTCGCTATGGAGTGAGGGTGAGGAGTGCCCCAGAGCAGCTCCCAAGGCTGGGGTTGCTGCTTTACACGCCCACTGTGACCAGGCTCTACACAGTCCCCCACACGGCCCTGCTCTACAGGTGTGGCAACTGTGTGTAGCATTGTGGGGCGACCTGCCTGACCTCGACCCCCATGGTGTGTATATCATTCAAATTTTCTTTTTGCAGCAATCATGTAGAATTATAATTATTCATTACGTATGAACGGGATGAACATTTAGTTTATGATAGGTTTTTATTTGCTTCCTGATTTTTCGGGATGAGAACAGAACAGAAATTTCTTCTCTAGCTACAAGGGAGACTTGACTTTGTTTTACAGTTCTTGAGTAAAAATTCTTGTAAATTGCAATAATGATAAACAAATGTATTTTCATTCGGTATAACCGCGGCACTATCGTTAGTTATCTGCAGCCATTGCAGGGACAACTCTAGCGATCGTGGCAAATTCAAGTGCTTCCGCTATTACGAAAGCAACATCATCCCTCCCAAGAGTGGAAAAATTTCCAGCAATCACGGAAAATCATTTCCTCGAGCAATAGCAACATAATCGTGAGCGTCTTCTACGATACACCATCATCCTCATTCCTGATCGCAGCAATAGAGATGATAGTTGGGCTGAATTCGATCCCGAGAAAATCCCGAAATAATTGTAGTCCCACCCAAAAGTTGAGAATATATTTTTGTAAATATTTCGTACCCGTCCATCCCTAGTATGTGTAGAGTTTGTTATTGTATTGCATCGGTTGCAGAGCTACCCACAAGTCATCATGCTGTGATGGTACGACGGCAGGCTGTCAGTGACTGGCTGGAGACTGTCGTCACAGAGAAGGTGAGAGGAGAGTTGGCACAAGACACGACCAACACAGCAGCTAATGTTTTCTCTTTGCTGACTGGCCACTGTGTGCTGGAGGCCTGCAACCAGGCAAACATTATTGGTAAGTAATACAGACATGTACAACATGACTGGTTAAAAAACAAATTGAACACAGAAAGCATTGAAAGGAAAAGCTTAAAAGAGATTCCCATGAACGATTATTGTCTTAAATCTTTTGGGTAGCCAAGTGATTATAGTCGCTTCATATCTAATTTCATCTTGAAAGTATCAGTTCTATACCTACCACTTGTCATTAGGTTATCAAATGCTGCTACCTAAAAAGACTAACGTTATACAGGGTGTTTCCAAATTGTCTGGACATATTTTGTGGACTAGGACAAACATAAAATGCCATATAAGTATGAGTCCTAGAAGAAATGCCTAGATTTCTGTCTGTCAGTTTGTTTGGGATTTTGTTTAATTATTTTATATCTTTAAGATATAAATTTCAAAATTTATACAAATATGTAGTTTTAAAGGTAAAAAGAGCTTAACAAATTTAATTCCAATATCTCAAGCCATTTCAAATCCTTAAAAACAAATTTCATGAAAACCGTAAATACTAAGAAAATTGTTTTGAATATCAAAGATAGAAATCCAAATAAAATAAAACCTTTTTTGTTAAAATCGGATGACAAAAAACCGAGTTATCAGTTTTTTCCACATTCGGTCAAGCAATTTAAAAGGACTTCACATCTGATCAGGTATTTTGTCACTTTTAACCTATACCAACTGACTGTGAGTGTGTTGGACAGGTGATGCATACACATCTCTTCTGCTCGCACAGCTGGGAGGTTGTAGCAGTGTGAAGGTAATGATGGAGCAGCAGCTGACACAGTGGGTGGACACTGAGGCAGACAAGCTGATAGACAAAGACCGCCTCAAACTGATGATGTTGGCAGCTGGCCGGCCTATATTGCATGCTTCCGACAAGCTCATCAACATCTGCGAGAACCTCGACTGGAAACGGGCCTTCGCTCTGCATTTGTGGTAGGGTTCAAATATCATTTGTTTTGTAGACTTTTTGTGAAACAAAGTTAAAAGGCATCTACACTGTACATAAAACTTTGTGGTACCTAAACCTGCATTGAAGCTTAACTATACGTTTAAACTAAATTTTAGTTATTTCCTGGACATTTTAGGTTAGTTTTGCATTATACTAGATTTCAATTATCCACAATCACTCAAGACACTATTATCGTGGATAATATTATTGTGGATAATCGGGAATCTCCTGTACTTATGACTTCTTACTCTTATGGCCACTTATAAAATAACCAAGGTGTTTAAGCCTTAGCCTCACTTTATCTAACCATGTGCATTTTCTTAATCTATTCTTGTGTCTTCTTGAAATTTATGTTTTGCTTTCATACAGGAGAATTGGTTGAATTGACATAGAAAAGTTTTGATGACAAAAGCTATGACAGCTGTTGTTAAGTTAAGGTCTCTAATGAACTTCAATCAACACCAGCACAGTGTTCTATACATTCTTGTGCACTGTTCTAAAAGTTTCCGATAATAATTGAACAAGAATCTAAGATTTTTACTATTCAATTTATTCAAACTTTTTACATCTCAAACTTATCAAATTTATTATTTTTGGACGACCCTGAATCTTTCCACTTTCCTCCTTATTATTTTATTTCCCATATTCGGTGAACCAACAATATCTACATTCAGTTCTCTGAAGGTGAATGTGACCTTGTGCAGGTATATATGCTCACCTGTGGCCTCTGTGACCGATGCTCTGTTGCGGTATGAGGCGGCCTTCTCAGATGATGATGACGACCCTTACGCCTGCCCGCCGCTACCGAGCCACCTAGGTGATCTAGAGTGGGAGAGCACAGGCGGGCAAACAGTGTACGACGTCTGCTACCACTTGCTGAAACTGTACAGCAGCCGAGCACATCCACTTGCACCTCTGCTCAATCCTGCGACACATTCGGCCGACCCCTTGGACAATCGTTTAAGGTATTATCGTCAGTAGTAGAAAAATTAGAAAAGTTATATATAGATCATCAAGATGAGTAGGATATTATGTAAAACATACCCAAAGTCGGGCGAAGCCCCGGCACCGCAATTGGCATTCAAATATTTCAGTCTGACGAATTGCAAAAGAGCGAGGGTGATGGTGCTGCGTTACCCCGAGAGTTTACGTCTCGTGTGCTTGTGACACACTACATCAATAGAAGTAGCCTGCACTCAATATGTTAAAATACAATTGACTAGGTTAGGAGTAGGGGTGTGCGATGCATCGAAAATGCATCGAAATTTCGATTCGATTCGATTCGATGCATCGAATCGCGATTCGATTCAGTGGTGGTCAAAAAACGATTCGATTCACGAGGGAGTCAGTATCCATATACGAAAAACGCCTGCAGAAAGTCAATGCAATACCCGCAATACAGGAGCGCGTTGCTGTTGCGTTTCCTTTACGAAGGCGTTCTTATTTAATACATTCTTTGCATTAAATATAGCTTTAATTGTTTTATATTTTTTTGTTTTGACATTGCAAATGATTAGAGGTTTTGTTTTTTGTCTTGATGTAAGCAGTGTGTGAAATATTTTACTACTGTGAACCTAGCCAAAACAAGGTAGGTTACTCCAAAATCATTTTAAAAATAAGTCTGAAAAATTGTTACTTAATACTTAGCTAGTAAGATCAATGTTATAGACTGATACATTTGGTATTTTTGTTAGGTGTCTGTCGGTCCCCGTCCCCGAATTTTTGTTGGGGCAAAAGAAAAAAAAGAATAATTTATTTCCAAAGAAACACTCTTATATTATTATATCTATTACAGAGGAATTAAAATGTTCAAATGAGAATTAAAAATTAAGTTGGCTCACGACCTTTAAGAATAAAGACACAACAGAGCAATTGCCGCACTGCCACTAGCCAGAGCCAGGTCTAGTCGTCTACTGATAAGAGTAACAAGACAAAAGCCGTGATGCAACACTAACAGTGCAAAGAAAACAAAGTCAAAAGAATAGAAAGACTATTTATCCAGACATACTAGTATAATCATTTATTGTTCATTCAATACCTAATTAAAAATATATTTTAGTATTTTACATAATAAATTATAAACAAAAGAAATATCTGATATAGTGAACAGATCTGTATCTTGGTTAAATAGGGTTAAAAAAATATATTTCTAAGATCCAATACAATATTTACAACTCACAAATTACATTGAATTAATTTCTTTGAAAATAATCTCTAACAGTTTTGTGTTTTTGTATAAAGAAATATATTTCTTTGTCTCTACTTCCTTGTTTCATCACTTGCATTTTGTCAGCAATTGAAGCAACTGGGTAGCAACCGGGTGGTGTAAGAGGGGAGGGGGAGGGTCTATGACCTTGAATTCACACATCGTTGCCCAGGCCTGGCTGGTGAGACTGATTCATTGTTTTTGTTGACATACTACTACCCTTCCTTAAGAGAAAAAGGCCCTGCTGTTCCAAAAACATTGAGGGTAGTTTAAAAACATTGACCTGTGTTGCCAAGGGCACTAGAAGATAGCATTTAACTTTCTTGTCTCTTGATTTAATATTATTTTAATCTTCTATATATTATTTAAGAGTTACTTTTCGGGTACCTAATTAGTTGTGATATTGTTTAGCTTCATTTTATGGATTTTTAATTCTTTTCATTCATTAGCTATCAAAATCAGTTGTTTTAGGATTTTAATCTCTTGCAGTACCGGTAGGTCTATACTACTGTATGACATGATATGCATTTTTTAGTCCTTATTAATTATACCATAAACAATGTTTGTATGTTATTTACTGTTTTTGAGTTTTATAGGAAATTAGTTTACACAATATCTTTTCTTCAATGAGTTCTCCACTTGACATGTTGCTTCTAGCCTATTACTATTTTAGGCCCTATAAAAATAATGCCTATGTAAAGCTGTAGGCCTACTGATGCCAATAATAATTCTTTATTTATGATGATGTAACAAATAATGTAAGTGTGAGGTTATTATACTAAGGAGGTTAGGAGGCAGGGAATGAATGATACATGTTGCATGGTGGAAACATATTATTTTTATTTTCTTCTTGCTTGCAGTCCTGAAGCCGGTCCACAGGCCCTAAACTTGTGATATGTAAATTTATTTCTTAATGGTCTTTTTATATTAAGTTCCATTCAAATTTGTTGTAATTTAGCTACCGGTACCTATTTAGTTATTTAAACAGTTATTAAAATGAGAATGAATGTCTTGATAAAAAAATATTTTCTTCTTTCTTGCAGTTGAGCCAATTCCAAGTAAAAATTATGAAATAGGCAAGTAAAGCAGCTCACTGGTATTTCCAGCAGTTATTCTAATACATATGATTGAAAATAAATATTTTTTCACCTAAAATTCATATTTAAGTATGAATAGGCCTAATACCACATCAACAAAAATTTGTATTACACAAATGTGATAAATTTTAATTATTGTTAATCCACTCAATTGACAATTATGAATAGAAAAATACCGTATTGCTTCGAATCGAGTTGCATCGAATCGAATCGAAAATCTTTTGAATCGAATCGTTGCTTCGAATCGAAAATTTTTTGCTGCTTCGCACACCCCTAGTTAGGAGTAGAGGTAGGCTAATGGCTTTTTAGGTCAGGGAGATGGGAGTATGGAGTATATAGGTAGGAGTAAGCTTGTGGCTTTTTTAGGTTATTGTGACCGTGGTAGTGGGTAGGCATTGGTAAGTGGCTAGCAAAATATTTAAAAAAAGTTAAGAATGTGTAAAAGTAAAATAATGTGTGATACAATCATCTTATTGACAATGGTAACATATACTATAATGGTATTGAGAGCATCACATTACCAAACGTTCAGTAACCTAATTAACACAGTGTTTGAGTAATTATTGTAGTGTAGACACACAAGCGATTTTATCAGAAGTTTAATCTGTTGTTGGTGTTATGAAATGAAATGAAGTTGTTGCATCTTTTTTGTGTGGACAGCACCTTTACAAGTGTTGAGTCCAGTCAATGACTGATGTGTTGATGTTGTCCACAGTTGGCTGCTGTTGCGCACAGTCGAGGCTCTCGGCTACAATCATGTTTCCGCAGTTTCGGCTGCCAATATACACACAGGGTTTGCTGCCCAGCTGGAGGCGCACGGGCTGTGGCACTGGGCTGTCTTTGTGTTGCAACACCTTGCCGATCCTAATGGGTATGTTGCCCTCAACAAATTCTCGGTAGAAATAATTCTCATAAACCCGGCCTAATGGGGTGTTTGAGTAAGTGAAAATGCTGAGATATCGAATATAACATTTTAAGATTACATAAATGCTCTGAGAATTTCATGTGTTTATTATTAATTAAATATGGCACAGAAGAAAAAGAATTTGAATCTGTAAAATTATCCGTTTCAGATGGGACGTAAACAGAAATTTTTTTTAAATTTGTGCTATTTATGTAAACGAGTAAATTAATATATCAGATTATAGTTTTATTGATGCTAATATTGAGCTTTGGTGTCCATGGAAGTGCGCCGCTAGTAAGATTGTGAAAGGGTCGCACGGGTCCAGCCGGTGATTGCCGTGCAGGTCAGTTTAGGCTGCCTCAAGTTATGGTGGCAAGGACTATAATATGTATCCTCCATTATATTAAACATAAATTTAATTATCTAAATGTCACTCAAATATATAACATCAATTAAATAGAGTCGGAAATTTACAAGCAAAATTGACCATTTTTTTGTTGAGATTGATATTTGTTTTCAGTTCATTCACCAGGTGAGCAAATACCTTGATTGGTGATATGTAGGGTCAATGCTCTGGCTTTACCATAGGATTTTGTTTTTGCATGGGCATACACATTTGTAGTTTTTAATTCTCTGTAACTCTGGGCCTTGTTATCCAATCTGCTGAGTAATCAAGGGTCGGGGTTTTGAGACTGTAGTTTACCATTATAACTTTATACAGTAGACCCCCTCTTAACCGACCCTAATGGGACCGGACCTAGGTCGGATAATTCAAAAGGTCGGATAAAACGGGCAATCCCTAAAATCATAACATAATGAAGTGCTATTCATTTAGAATTATATAATCATTATATTGAAGTCATACTTGCACTTGCATTATTTATAAAATAAACTACTCTTATCTCCTTTTTCATATTGATAGAAATGTCACAAATAAACACAAAACACGGTTAAGTCAAATATGCCTACTTTCAGTGAATATATTATAATACTAGGCAAGAGTCAATAAAATTCCTACTTTAATAACTTTACTACTGTAGTGTATTAATTAATGCTTTCCAAATACATCGTAATACAGTACAGAACCTTTTGTCGTCATTAAAGATACAAGCGACCATTTTGTTACAAAACAGGACGTTTATTTATAGCCTCTCACTGGAGGTTTGAGGCACAAAAACTATCTTGACCTTGGAGTTGTTAACACCCCTTCCTTGCCCTCCCTACAAGTTGCGTTGTTTGTTTACTCCAGCGATAAGATAATCAGTTCTCAAAATTGTAACGCACTTTATGATCCGCACAGATAACATATCTGATCAGATGTGCTCGAGCTACGAACGATGATGACAAACTGACAATAGGCTATGCAATATTTTTTGTAATCAACACAAAATAACTTATTGTTAGTCATATCCTGTGGAGATAAGCGTATGGTTCAGTTCACATCGCCCAGCGTGGGAGCGGAAATGCCGATATTCCTAGAAAGCGGCGGTTAAACCGAGCTGCTCTCAAAGCAAGGTCGGTTAAAACAAACTGTATTATTTTACAATCAAAGGCGGATAATCCGATTATCGGTTAATACGAGGTCGGTTAAGAGGGGGTCTACTGTATTGAGATTAATTGTTTGGAGAAACAGTTCAAAGGCTTATGTGAAAATGTTCAGATAACTAACACAATTATGATAATCACATTTCTACTTTTTAGGGTTTCTTTAAAAATAAAAAGATATATTAAATTATTTAAATTGATCGACTTCTTCAGTCCATATGAAAGGTTGAAATTGTGTGGTTTTTGTACAGTTTTTATGATGTAGTCTATATTTTACATACATGATGTTATGTTGCAGACGACGCAAGGCTGTGTTAGATGTGCTAGGTCGTCACATCTCACTGTCGCAAGATGAAGATGCTGCTAAGGTGGAGTCATTCCTCATCAACCAACTTCACATTCCTCGACAGTGGGTGTACCAAGTTAAGGCTATCAAGGCTTCCTCACACTTCCAGTAAGTATCTATGAACAGTTGTTAAATTTTGTATGAACATGTAACCAGATTTTGAACACTTTTTATCAGAATTTGTGGAAAATCGGGGAGGTACACATGGTCTGAAACCCCAACTAGTTAGTATTGATTGTTTTTATCAACCTATTCTGAGGAAACATCTATAACTTGCCAATTGGAAGTGATGTGTATGGGACTGGTCTAGTTCCTATCTCCCAAATTATTGATGCCCCAACAGTGGTAATACATAGTCCATCTACACATCCTTACATTGTTCCCAAATTCCTCGGTTGCCTGATAGTATAGAGTACTCATTAATGTTTATTGTTTAATTGTGATTCCAATGTTACATGTTATCCATAAAGTTGTAATTATTTAAAATAAATCTTGACTTTGAAATAAGTTTGATTGGATTGAAAACCACACATAATTATAGAATTTGATCACGATTGCAGTCTGTTTAGATAGTGAGATTGAAAAGTCATTATTTTTTCGCCGCAGACTCTGCTAGCTATAGTTGTTGGTAAATTACAAAGAGATTATTTTTTTTTTAACAACAACATCTTTTTTACAGACACAAAGAAGCAGCAATGTTCCTACTGGAAGCTGAACAATGGAATGAAGCACACAAAGTGATTATACAACATATATCTGCCAAAGCAATAATAAATGGTTTGTACTATATTATTGACAAAAATAAAGCAATAAACAATCGATACAAGTTTCTTTTTTTTTTAAGTTTTAGAATATCAACATTTCTAAAAAATAAGTTCTGCTATCAGAACCTCTAATACAGGTGGATTACATGTGTAAACACACTAATGCATAGCATGCATATTACCAATATACAATATATTGCATATTGGTGGAGATATTTTGCATATTATGTTGTGTACATGTGTCTATTGAAGAGTTCTTATTATTCTTAATACTTTCTTTTATAATGGTCAATGGAATTATTACTTCACAATTATTGCACAATAGATAGAAATTGCTTAAGCATACTCCCCCACCCCACAAATGCAGATTTTATTTTCTAGTGAATATCCTTCATAAACCCTAAAATTTTATTGTACTTTTTGGTAAGAAACACTTGTGTTAGCAACATCAGTAAATCACCCTAAAGTACTGGCTCCTGGTATATACTAGTGACAATTTGTTTTGTCATTAGCTATTTTAAAATTCTGATAACTCTTTATGTTTACAAACCACACTTCCATTGATATTTTGATACAAAGTTAATTATAAATAATTTACTATTATTATTTGTATTCCTATCAGGCCTAATCAAAAGGTCGCCAGTTTGATTCTGAGAAAAGTAGGTAGGTAATTTATTGATAGTTCAAAACAAAACTGGACCCAGCTGTCTCTGATCATTGGGCTTTTAACAAAGAAATCGCAGCATCTCACTCCATTCTACTCTCACCCATAACTCATATTTAGCTACAAGCACTGTTTCAAAGAGTTAAATTGAAATCAAGAATTGATTGTTGGTCCTAAAAGTCACCTGTCTTATCAGCTACAAGGCTATAGTTCGGCCGCTTAGAAAGCAACCTGCGCGCTAATGCTAAACCAATGTTTCAGCTTTCTAAGCGGCCGAACTATACATTAAATTATTCATAAAATTAAATAAGTTATCCTGTTGAAACAAACCTACAGACTAAATTAAGTTCTAGTATATCTTTTTTTATTGTTTATTTTAACAGGAATCCACTTTATTAAAACAGAAGTAAATTTCAAATTTTAAAAAATTGTACTTTTTTACTTTATATACGCATAATGTCGGAGCACAGTTGTCCTCAGTCTACTCCCAGAGATAACAGAATTTCAGGACAATTGGCCTGAAGTGTTGCCAATCACATGCCAGTCAGTAGTCTTCTAACAATCTCACTTACTGGCATCGTGTAAACCCGCATTTATATAATACAATAATACATTATCATTATATAGTTAGAAGTTATAGTATAAGCACGTACAAAACAAAGTAGTAAGATAGTATGCCAAGAAACATAGTTGAACACGTCTGCATAAAAGGGTGGCTCAAGCAAGGAAGTCTTAAGAATGTTCCTGGTTCCTGTTTAGCATACTTTTGTACAGTTTTGTGCTGTGATGAAGAAATGTATATAAGAATGTGTATAAGAACTGTATGAGTATAAGAAATGTGTATAAGTATTCTTTACCTTAAGGTTTTACTATTCTTCATCAAAACATTTGTTTTGGATATGCTTTATGTATGGGTGAACCCAAAGCTTTAAAACACTTAAGTTACACTTGTCACAATATTTACTAATTATGATTCTTATTTTTAGATAAGTACCAATACCTGGAAGGTTTGCTGAAACGACTGGCTCCTCATAGTAAGGTAAATAAATGTCTAATTATCATTTTATAGCTCAACTTATCAAGAGTGTCAGGACGATCGATGTATCTGCATGCTGTAACCTTTTGGAAGTCCTAGATCTATCTTTTGTGACGATGAGAGGTTCGAATCCAATTTGTGTCAGATTATTTGCGAAACTGAGGCGTTCACATATCTGCAAAGGAGCTTTCTGAGCTGTTGATAGGACGAGTAAATTATTTGAAAGTTGTACTTTCACTTTAGGCAATTTGCTACCTTTTGATTTTTTAAATTTGAAAAATCACAAAATCTTACCAAGTTTTATAAATGGGTTGCTGCAAAAGCACCACCTGGTCACCTGGTCAATCCACCTTCTTCTAAGTCTTCCTCTTGGTCTTCTTCCGTTCTTGTGGAGCTCACTCATTTTTGTGGGAATTCTTAATGCTATCATTTTCCATTCTTCTTAAGAGGCTGAACCATCTCAATCTAGATTTCTCAACTCATTCTATCAATTACAGTAGAGTGTTGAAAATCAAAACGTCAAAAATCCGAACCGTTTCTGAGGGTCTTAAAATATTGAATTGGCACAGAGACAACAGGTGTTTTACAATTTCGCGGGCCAAACAGTTGGTGCCTGACAGGGAAATGAGTGAATGTGCGTCAGTGTTTTGTTCGTTTACAATGTAATGTATAAACTCTATATATGTCTATTAGTCATTTCTAGGTTTTGTTTGAAAATCCTAACAAATCAGTAGCGGTAATCTGAACTACCTAAGGTCCCAATTGGTTCAGATTGTTGACGCTCTACTGTACCTCTCTCAACTACCAGTAATTGATGAAGTCCTAAACAATATTTGTGCTCACAGGTAATCAGTAATTGGAGCCACGAAGGGTCTTTGCTGCTCGACTACCTCAGCATGGTGCACCAGGTGAGTCTGCTGATGACTCAGCACAGGGACAACACCATTGGCTATCACCTAGAGAGACTTCAGCCACTGTTCACTAGCCTGTGTACCCGGATACCTCAGCTACCCACACCTACAGCGATACACAGGTGCTGACAATACTTTTGTGATATTTGTATTTTGAAAAATAAAAAAGGCGAACTGCACTGATTTAAGTTGTGGTCTGGTTTAAGAATAGGGTCCCCACTTTAGTGTAAGCTGCAGTGGTCGGTAGGTTAGGATTGTTGAGTTTAGTTTTTTAAAGTTTAGTTTAAGATAATCACAAAGAAGTAATCCCTACTTGTTCACAAACAATTTTTATTCAACATTTCCTGTTACTCGTGTAAATTGTTACCAGTGCAAATTGGTTTTGTTTCTTATATAAGAAACAAATATAAGATATTATATAAGAATATTTAATCTAGTTTTTTTAACCTTTTTTTGCATCGGAAAAAAATTGTGTCCCGTCCCAAACTAAAAGTACAATCTGTCCATCCCTACAAACAAGGTAAGTTTTACAGAATCAAAAGTTTTGATCTTGTTTTGTTTGTTTTTTAGATTTTTTAAGACGTCAATTTTTATTCGTTCACCCTTTTTAATGTGTTTAGAAAAAGATAAACTTCGTAAATGTTACGTTGGGTGTCGTGATACAAAACAAAGTTAAATTAACCTAACCTTCTCTAACACAGCACAATGTCAATGAGTAAATCCCTCTTCTAGAAAAGACCTGGAGTTGCTTCCGTTTTTCTTTATGTCTGAAGTAATAACAATAATTGAATTTGCATACTTCTAGACAATTCCTTTTACATACCTGTAAAAAATAAGCTATTTTTAATGCCATTGTGTTTGTAAAAATATAGGTGGTACCATATAAAATAAACGGTATCAGCAAACTGACACTTAATTTCTCCCAGTAGCCTGACATTAAAAGGCATATTTCCTTCCTACTCTAAACTCAAACTCAGAAATGTTGACCAAATCAATAATTTTCATTTTTACATATACCATGTATGTAGGCCTACATGGGGAGAAAGTAAAAGTGTCTCGGTTTCTTTCTGGATAGATTCTTTGGTGTTAAAGTAAACAAAATAACAAGACTATGAGAATTATTAAATAACCACTTATATCAGTGTATTTTATTGTATGTAACTTAATTTTGCAGGTTATGTCAAGTAGAGATAGCCAAGCGAGCAGTGAGTCTGATCCGCACAGTGTTGATCCTACAGAAGGGCAGCAACGCCCAGACCATGGACATGTCAATGTCAGTGTTGGCAACCCTGGTACACCAACTGCCACTGCCGGAGGACTACAGCAAACAAGAGCTTCAGGAGATAATAACAAGTCTCCTAGGAACAATTACACGATGAGACGATTAAACAAACACAAAATAAGCCAATGTTATGGCTGTCGTTCGCTTTGGATTATAATCTATGAGTTTTTACTCTGTACTTCGGTGCTGTAGAGATATTTCCATCAATTTAGGTCGGGCTAAGTGGTTAAAAGTAATTTTGGGTTTAAGCCTATGTCGATGAAACGTGTTATAAAATTCTATCTATCAAACCGTATAAGTATTTATCCCTTATCTGTTATCGATCAGCTTTTTTTTCAGTCAAGTTAGGTTCAATTGAGAAATATTTGAATATTCTATTTGTTGGATAGGAATGCCAGGTAAGGTGTTTAATGTTCCTAATGGAGATATTTGATAGGCTGTAATAAACTTTCCCAACTCAAAGAGTAATTAATAGTTTAGGTGATCGTTAGTAACAGAGTTGTTGACATTTTTAAAATTTAGTGTAATGGAGGTCCGCCAAAGTCTCTATGTTTAGCTCTAAACAATCTATTTTGGTTAGCTACAGTTAAAAATTGTGTAATTTTCTTACCACAAACTAGTAGACACCCTGTAAAGGTTGATTTGCAGGAGGGTAATTGAAAGTCATTCCTCATAAGTTTTAGAAACTCTTTTTGTAAGTTTCTTAAGTGTTTTGTTCATACTGTATTTATTATTATAGTTTTAATTTTCTACCTAAGCTAGTTTATAAGATTTATGAGTTTCTATATTTGATATCAATGTTGAACGGATAGTGTTAATGTTAAACAAATTGTGTAAATATTACAAAGACGGTTAATAACATACCTTTTGCTTGGTCCTAGTTTATATTATTGTCCCTGTGTTTAATGTATAATTTATTTCAATAAGCAAATGCACAAGTTCTTCATCAAGAACTCAAAAGTTTTTATCTGGTAAGTTTTGCTTTTCTGTATCAATGTTTAGTTAACTGTTCTTATATGAATACTATTACTGTATAACATAAAATACCACATACCTGTATATAAAATTTTGTTTATTGTATTAGTATTGTTTTAAAAATAATAGTAATTTTGAATTGATTTGTTATTTATTTATTTACCTAATTTTTTTTCAAATGATTGAAATTTTAATTAACTCCAGTCTAGTTTTATGATCTATTACTAAAAATGTATGCTCAGAAACTAGTCCAGCAAATATTAATTACAATTTTGTACTTAGACGAGGCTTTGATTGTTTGGTTCACCAATGTAACACATCAAGCTTTTTCAGGGGTGCCCACAAGGGGGGGCCGTGACGCAGACTGCGTCATTGAAATTCTTGGGGGGGGCTCAAAAAATTCAAATGGGGGGGGCTAAAGTTAATTGCAACAGTGTTCAACGTGACGACAATCCAAAATACATTACGAAATCGCCAGATAGAAAGTGGATAATTAATGACAATAGTTATATTATTGAATTAAATTAGTTGAAATAGGATTTTAGGATAGTTTAGGATTCGTGTAGAAAGTTATTATTTAAGATTAGCAAGACGTGAGATCTAGGGAGGGAGCGCACGGGATGGCTCAACTGCTGTGATAGATAAAAGATAACGCGTGGTACAGACACGTCCAGCTACACCGCGACTTAAGCACAGCAGAACGCTTTGTTGACATAAAGCTCATTAAAATACAATCAAGTTGCAAGTAGCATAGGCTACAAAACTTTACACTTTTGTGTATACTCGATTACCTGAGTTAATAGGGAGAGGGGGGGGAATGAAAAATACGGTTAATCCAATATAGTATAAAAACAGATGACAAACTCATTAAAACGCTCTAAACAGCCATTAAGTCACGATTTACATTTTTATAAACGAAATTCAATATTGCACAATTATTATTATTGTAAATTTCAAATCATTTATCTTGGTTCAGTTGTACAAACGGCAACGTTTAAAATTGTAGCTAACTCAAACTCAACTAATCACTAGCCAAACATTACATTGCTAACAATAACGTAAATATTAAAGGAACCTTTAGAAAGTGTTATAAGGTACTGCTCATGATAGACGGGTAGGCTACCTATAGGTGCTGTGCATAGGAATTGATATATTAAGTAATAAAAAAGTGTAAAATTATATTTGGAGATAATTATAACACTCTTTAAAAAGAATGTAACGAGAACAATCTTGTTATTCTCTTTCTTTGTTCTTCTGTTCATTAATAGGTTTCTCTTCAATTCATACACAAATTCAACAAGTCGCCATATTTAGGCCTACTCATTGGCCAATCACAGCCTAACTAAAGTTACCATGGTTATCACTCAATCACAGTGTACTAAGCATTATATCGTCATCATTCCCCAGCTGTTGTATCTGAATCTGAAATCTGTTGTATTGTAACATAGCGCACAGCAGACAGAAGTGTAACGGAGCAGACGATTTTGTTGGCGCAAACGTTATTTCCATTTCATTTTCATCAAAGGAGCTGTGATGTTTTTAAAGGAAGGGAGAGGGGATCGTTATATCGAGAAAGACACTGACAATTCGTTATGGATATTCTGTGGCAATAAAAATTCCTTAAATTGAGGTGACTTATAAAACTCTAATTTTATTTATATAGAAAGATAAGTTTTCTAGTCCTGTACAACACTGATTCATGGTCTTTGCCCTGTAATCAAAATTCAAGTACAACTTGATACACACAGAATCTCCGGTTCCCGACCTGGATGAGGCTAGTTATTTAATTTAATTTACAGTTACATATTAGTACTCGTGATAAATCAAACCCGTTATGTAAGCCAAAGCCACACGGTTATTAATCTCACTTGGTTTTGGATTTGCTTACAAACGTGATCGGAAATGGTTAGGGCCTACACAGTATTCTTAAAGAACATTTATGTAAACATATCAGTGACAGCTAGGAAAAGGAATCTTTATCAAAACAGCTGTTCGTAATTTCATATATGACGTGTTCTCTTAACAGATTATTAGTATTTCATAAATTAATGACGTATGTAGTAAACATGGAAAAAATAAACTAGAAAAATCACACAAAATTGTATTTTTGATCGTCCGTTATTTTATTTCCAAAATAGTGAGGCCATATTTTAATGGCTATAAGGTCTCTCTCGCCAATCCTGTGGATACAATTAAACCATTAAGGCCTTTTCACACCGGCGTACTGGACGTACTGTACGTTTGGTACGGCCAGTTCGTACAGTACGCGGTCCTTTCACACCGCACAGAAACTTTCAAAACGTACACTTGTTCGTTTGCAGTCAGACAAGTAACACTGGCTGAGCACGTGGTTTTGGTGTGACCACTGCGCATGCGCGAGCTCGCGTACGCCTCGTACGATTTAGAAAAATCGCTCTCCGAGCGATTCTCACAAAACCATCGCGTACGTACTGTACGTACAGTACGTTCTGTACGCGCGGTGTGAACGAGCCCATATGATAACATGGACAGCGATTTGTTGAAAAAAAAACGTACCAAACGTACAGTACGTCCAGTACGCCGGTGTGAAAAGGCCTTTAGAATCATAATCGGTACTCTAGTTTTCTTCAGAGTAGGCCATGAGTAGGCTGCATAAAATGCCTTCTGGGCCGTGACAGACGGACATAAATGGAGATAAGGCATGTTTCAACTTCTTCAATGTATAAAACATAAATAACCCAAAACATGTATAACTCTGAGCAATGTACAGACAAAACTATAACTTTATTGATATAGATTAACTGGGTTTGAATTTTAAATATCTAAACAAAATTATAAAACTTCTTTTTACAAATAGTGCTGGGCGGGGGAATAATGTTTCTCATTTGTTGTGTACATCATTTATGGG
Organism: Macrosteles quadrilineatus; assembly: GCF_028750875.1. Lineage (NCBI taxonomy): Eukaryota > Metazoa > Arthropoda > Insecta > Hemiptera > Cicadellidae > Macrosteles > Macrosteles quadrilineatus. Next base: position 41,406,289 of record NW_026542597.1, read on the forward strand.
GGGGGGGCTGTTGCTCAATTAGGGGGGGGGTGCGTCATGAGTCTAGGGGGGGATGGGCACCCCTGAGCTTTTTCATAAATATGCTGTGGATAAGACAGTTGTCCCCAACTGGCAAAGGGTGAACTCTGTAGTGGCAAGGCGTTTTTGGCGGTTTTGCAGTCATATTAGAAAATTTATATAAACAACCAATAGAGCAAACCTATTGAAACTCTTACTCAAATTCTTCGTCATAAAATGAAGAATTTCCAAATGGAATTAAACATATGGTTTCAACAAGATGGGGCAACTTCTTACAAGGCCAATTCCTCTATGGCACCATTTAAAATGTTATTTCCTGGTCGTGTGATCTCATGGTTTGGTGATGTTGTGTGACTACCTTGTTCACCAGACTTGTCAATGAATGACCTTTCCCTGTGAAGTCACCTGAAGACATGTGTTTTAAAAGAAAAACCGCGTACTCTGGAAGAGTTGAAGGCCCCAATTAGGAGCCAAATTGAACGAATCAATGAATAGTTATTGAACAAAGTATAACGTTTTCGAGCAAGGCTTGAAAATGTGTGCCTGTTTCAATGACCGCAATTGTAGGTAATTTTAAAAATAAAAAAAAAGGTATTTAATTTTGTAAATGCTCTATTTTTATGTCAATAAACTTTTCTATAATTAAGACTTTAAGAGCAATAGCTTTTTAAAATCCATCCGTTTCCCGTGGACTACCCTGTAGAAAAAATTGTTTTTTGAAATTTTAAAAGTAAAACTTTGCTGCATGAACCAAAATTTGTCATATAAAATTCAAGATAAGCAAAATGTTTGAAATTAATTTTCCTACATAGAAATGTAAAGAGATTTCAATTGCCATTTGTCTTTAGAAAATTATGACCAAAAAAATGAAAAATTTCACGATTTTGCACTACAAATTTAGAACAAAAACCAAATAAATGTGTTCACTATAATAAATCTTTATGACTTTTATAAATCTTTTTATGTTTTTGGAAAAACATTTTTTTTTATTCAGACATGTATGTTTTTTTTTTTCAAACACATAACTGCCCAAGCAGCCTTGCTCGTATTTTCTGAATTATTTATATTTATAAGCCCTAGACACCACAGAGGAGGTGTCGACTCAACATATCAACCTCAGTTAATGGATGAGTGGAGGTGTGTGGACATCAACCGTGAGTCCCACGTGGAGTCGGGGTGTTAACATTAGTGTCTGACTGTGGAGTGGGGGTGATGGTAACTGTAGTTGATATCCATGCTCTTCATTCCTTGGCAAAATTTTTAAAACTTTTACTGAAATTCATCATGTGAAAGTCCGCGTCTATTTTATTTTTGATATCTGATTGTAGCTTTCTTTTTTTACCAAATGTCCAGGTGCAAAAAGAATTTTTAACCGACCAGCTGTGTCAGTAAAATAGAATACATTGTTGAATGCTAGTGAGTTTGTCAGTAATAAAATCGCAGGGACGTGGTGGGTCTACACACACCAGCTGTCATATTTTCTGTTATGGACAAGGTTGCTGTATTTAGTGTGAGCATAACCAAGGCCCTACTAGAAAAACATGCCATGATGCAGCGCCACACTACGTCATAGTGGTGGATAGTTGTTCTAAAATCCGACAAACAGTCAGCTTATTCGCCTAAAACATGGGATATTGCAGTGAATCCATCCACTAGTGTGACGTCATGGATCCTGCAGCATGGCCTGTTTTTCTAGGGGGCCTTGGCAAAACCCATAGAAAAGTCCTGTTTGAAGTTATGTATAGTTGAAGTAATGTATTTTTGGCTCTTGTGTTCTTCAAACACCTTGATATATAGGCCTACAACCACTGATTTAGATTTGACGACTACTATAGGAGGGTTCATTTAGTTTCTTCCTGTTGTGGAACTTATCTGCCTGTGGCAGATCTTGGTGAGGGATTCTTTGGTGAAATAAGGGCATGAGTTGATTCTCTGTGAGATGTACCTTTAGAGGTGTCACCCCAAGGGGTAAAAAAGGAGCCATCCCCCCATATGTGAAAAGAGTGGATTTTGGGAAGTTTAAAGCTGTAGTTCAATCTAAGAGTGAGGAAACTTCCCCTCAAACTGCCTAAACTTTGTGAATGGGGTATAGTTGCTGGTGTCTAGAGCAGAGTCCAAACACCACCCCTACTTGAGAATTAGCTATACCTTCTGAGGACAGCTGTTCAATATGGCATCACATCTGATGCCAAAATTATACAGTGGGTACTATAAGTGACCTAGGTATCTGTCTGTACAACAGGGTTAAATTTGATGCCATATCTAGCTTGAAATGGACAGTGGGCACTATAAAGTGGCATAGACCCAAAGGGACGATCGTGAAGACAGCTATCGCCAGCTGTCGACCCTACATTTTTCCCCCTCCCACAACGATTTCCCCTCTTCGCCCTCTCGACCAATCAGATAACGCCTAGGTTTGAGCAGTACAGTCGATGCACAAAAAAAAGACCTCGCATTTGAATTTACCTTCTATGGATAATTAATAGTTTTCCGAACTAAAACTAATAACTGTGTATATGTAATATAGCACATATACGCACCAAAAAGTATAAATAAATCGAAACATATAAATTTTATCATATATATGTTCTCAGCATACAAGGAGTGTTTGGACGTGTAATATATTTAAGTTAATTTCAGCCTGAAGTCCAGCTAACGAATTAGCACTCAGCGTACTAAGAAAGTTCGGACAAACATTTACCTATGTTGTGACGATATTCCCCAAAATTTTATCATTTTAAATTAAAGTATACACTTAAATGTACAACATATTAAAAAATCATTCAATTCTAAACACATTTATTTAGGTTAATTTTAGCCTAAAGTCTAGCTAACGAATTTGTTCTCAGCGTACTAAGAATGTTCGGACGAACACTTACCTATGTTGTGACGGTATTCCCCAAAATTTTATCATTTTAAATTAAAGTATACACTTGAATGTACAACATATTAAAAATTCATTCAATTCTAAACATATATATTTAGGTTAATTTTAGCCTAAAGTCTAGCTAACGAATTTGTTCTCAGCGTACTAAGAGTTTTCGGACGAACACTTACCTATGTTGTGACGGTATTCCCCAAAATTTTATCATTTTAAATTAAAGTATACACTTAAATGTACAACATATTAAAAAATCATTCAATTCTAAACATATATATTTAGGTTAATTTTAGCCTAAAGTCTAGCTAACGAACTTGTTCTCAGCGTACTAATAATGTTCGGACGAACATTTACCTATGTTGTGACGATATTCCCCAAAATTTTATCATTTTAAATTAAAGTATACACTTGGATGTACAACATATTAAAAAATCATTAAAATCTAGACATATATATTTAGGTTAATTTTAGCCTAAAGTCTAGCTAACGAACTTGTTCTCAACGTACTAATAATGTTCGGACGAACATTTACCTATGTTGTGACAGTATTCCCCAAAATTTTATCATTTTAAATTAAAGTATACACTTGGATGTACAACATATTAAAAAATCATTAAAATCTAGACATATATATTTAGGTTAATTTTAGCTTAAAGTCCAGCTAACGAATTAGCGCTCAGCGTACTAAGAATGTTCGGACAAACATTTACCTATGTTGTGACGATATTCCCCAAAATTTTATCATTTTAAATTAAAGTATACACTTAAATGTACAACATATTAAAAAATCATTAAAATCTAAACATATATATTTAGGTTAATTTTAGCCTAAAGTCTAGCTAACGAACTTGTTCTCAGTGTCCTAATAATGTTCGGACAAAAATTTACCTATGTTGTGACGATATTCCCCAAACTTTTATCATTTTAAATTAAAATATACACTTAAATGTACAACATATTAAAAAATTATTAAAATCTAAACATATATATTTAGGTTAATTTTAGCTCAAAGTCCAGCTAACGAATTAGCGCTCAGCGTACTAAGAATGTTCGGACGAACATTTACCTATGTTGAGACGATATTCCCCAAAATTTTATCATTTTAAATTAAAGTATACACTTGAATGTACAACATATTAAAAAATCATTCAATTCTAAACATATATATTTAGGTTAATTTTAGCTTAAAGTCCAGCTATTGAATTAGCGCTCAGCGTACTAAGAATGTTCGGACAAACATTTACCTATGTTGTGACGATATTCCCCAAAATTTTATCATTTTAAATTAAAGTATACACTTGGATGTACAACATATTAAAAAAATCATTCAATTCTAAACATATATATTTAGGTTAATTTTAGCCTAAAGTCTAGCTAACGAACTTGTTCTCAGCGTCCTAATAATGTTCGGACAAACATTTACCTATGTTGTGACGATATTCCCCAAAATTTTATTATTTTAAATTAAAGTATACACTTAAATGTACAACATATTAAAAAATCATTTAATTCTAAACATATATATTTAGGTTAATTTTAGCCTAAAGTCTAGCTAACGAATTTGTTCTCAGCGTACTAAGAATGTTCGGACGAACAATAACCTATGTTGTGACGGTATTCCCCAAAATTTTATCATTTTAAATTAAAGTATACACTTGAATGTACAACATATTAAAAATTCATTCAATTCTAAACATATTTATTTACGTTAATTTTAGCCTAAAGTCTAGCTAACGAATTTGTTCTCAGCGTACTAAGAGTTTTCGGACGAACACTTACCTATGTTGTGACGATATTCCCCAATATTTTATCATTTTAAATTAAAGTATACACTTGGATGTACAACATATTAAAAAATCATTAAAATCTAGACATATATATTTAGGTTAATTTTAGCCTAAAGTCTAGCTAACGAACTTGTTCTCAGCGTACTAATAATGTTCGGACGAACATTTACCTATGTTGTGACGGTATTCTCCAAAATTTTATCATTTTAAATTAAAGTATACACTTAGATGTACAACATATTAAAAAATCATTAAAATCTAGACATATATATTTAGGTTAATTTTAGCTTAAAGTCCAGCTAACGAATTAGCGCTCAGCGTACTAAGAATGTCCGGACAAACATTTACCTATGTTGTGACGATATTCCCCAAAATTTTATCATTTTAAATTAAAGTGTACACTTGAATGTACAACATATTAAAAATTCATTCAATTCTAAACATATATATTTAGGTTAATTTTAGCCTAAAGTCTAGCTAACGAATTTGTTCTCAGCGTACTAATAATGTTCGGACGAACATTTACCTATGTTGTGACGATATTCCCCAAAATTTTATCATTTTAAATTAAAGTATACACTTGAATGTACAACATATTAAAAAATCATTAAAATCTAGACATATATATTTAGGTTAATTTTAGCCTAAATTCTAGCTAACGAACTTGTTCTCAGCGTACTAATAATGTTCGGACGAACATTTACCTATGTTGTGACGGTATTCCCCAAAAGTTTTATCATTTTAAATTAAAGTATACACTTGGATGTACAACATATTAAAAAATCATTAAAATCTAGACATATATATTTAGGTTAATTTTAGCTTAAAGTCCAGCTAACGAATTAGCGCTCAGCGTACTAAGAATGTTCGGACAAACATTTACCTATGTTGTGACGATATTCCCCAAAATTTTATCATTTTAAATTAAAGTATACACTTGAATGTACAACATATTAAAAAATCATTAAAATCTAAACATATATATTTAGGTTAATTTTAGCCTAAAGTCTAGCTAACGAACTTGTTCTCAGCGTCCTAATAATGTTCGGACAAACATTTACCTATGTTGTGACGATATTCCCCAAAATTTTATTATTTTAAATTAAAGTATACACTTAAATGTACAACATATTAAAAAATCATTTAATTCTAAACATATATATTTAGGTTAATTTTAGCCTAAAGTCTAGCTAACGAATTTGTTCTCAGCGTACTAAGAATGTTCGGACGAACACTTACCTATGTTGTGACGGTATTCCCCAAAATTTATCATTTTAAATTAAAGTATACACTTGAATGTACAACATATTAAAAATTCATTCAATTCTAAACATATATATTTAGGTTAATTTTAGACTAAAGTCTAGCTAACGAATTTGTTCTCAGCGTACTAAGAGTTTTCGGACGAACACTTACCTATGTTGTGACGGTATTCCCCAAAATTTTATCATTTTAAATTAAAGTATACACTTGAATGTACAACATATTAAAAAATCATTAAAATCTAAACATATATATTTAGGTTAATTTTAGCCTAAAGTCTAGCTAACGAACTTGTTCTCAGTGTCCTAATAATGTTCGGACAAAAATTTACCTATGTTGTGACGATATTCCCCAAACTTTTATCATTTTAAATTAAAATATACACTTAAATGTACAACATATTAAAAAATTATTAAAATCTAAACATATATATTTAGGTTAATTTTAGCTCAAAGTCCAGCTAACGAATTAGCGCTCAGCGTACTAAGAATGTTCGGACGAACATTTACCTATGTTGAGACGATATTCCCCAAAATTTTATCATTTTAAATTAAAGTATACACTTGAATGTACAACATATTAAAAAATCATTCAATTCTAAACATATATATTTAGGTTAATTTTAGCTTAAAGTCCAGCTATTGAATTAGCGCTCAGCGTACTAAGAATGTTCGGACAAACATTTACCTATGTTGTGACGATATTCCCCAAAATTTTATCATTTTAAATTAAAGTATACACTTGGATGTACAACATATTAAAAAAATCATTCAATTCTAAACATATATATTTAGGTTAATTTTAGCCTAAAGTCTAGCTAACGAACTTGTTCTCAGCGTCCTAATAATGTTCGGACAAACATTTACCTATGTTGTGACGATATTCCCCAAAATTTTATTATTTTAAATTAAAGTATACACTTAAATGTACAACATATTAAAAAATCATTTAATTCTAAACATATATATTTAGGTTAATTTTAGCCTAAAGTCTAGCTAACGAATTTGTTCTCAGCGTACTAAGAATGTTCGGACGAACACTTACCTATGTTGTGACGGTATTCCCCAAAATTTTATCATTTTAAATTAAAGTATACACTTGAATGTACAACATATTAAAAATTCATTCAATTCTAAACATATTTATTTAGGTTAATTTTAGCCTAAAGTCTAGCTAACGAATTTGTTCTCAGCGTACTAAGAGTTTTCGGACGAACACTTACCTATGTTGTGACGATATTCCCCAATATTTTATCATTTTAAATTAAAGTATACACTTGGATGTACAACATATTAAAAAATCATTAAAATCTAGACATATATATTTAGGTTAATTTTAGCCTAAAGTCTAGCTAACGAACTTGTTCTCAGCGTACTAATAATGTTCGGACGAACATTTACCTATGTTGTGACGGTATTCTCCAAAATTTTATCATTTTAAATTAAAGTATACACTTAGATGTACAACATATTAAAAAATCATTAAAATCTAGACATATATATTTAGGTTAATTTTAGCTTAAAGTCCAGCTAACGAATTAGCGCTCAGCGTACTAAGAATGTCCGGACAAACATTTACCTATGTTGTGACGATATTCCCCAAAATTTTATCATTTTAAATTAAAGTGTACACTTGAATGTACAACATATTAAAAATTCATTCAATTCTAAACATATATATTTAGGTTAATTTTAGCCTAAAGTCTAGCTAACGAATTTGTTCTCAGCGTACTAAGAATGTTCGGACGAACACTTACCTATGTTGTGACGGTATTCCCCAAAATTTATCATTTTAAATTAAAGTATACACTTGAATGTACAACATATTAAAAATTCATTCAATTCTAAACATATATATTTAGGTTAATTTTAGACTAAAGTCTAGCTAACGAATTTGTTCTCAGCGTACTAAGAGTTTTCGGACGAACACTTACCTATGTTGTGACGGTATTCCCCAAAATTTTATCATTTTAAATTAAAGTATACACCTGAATGTACAACATATTAAAAATTCATTCAATTCTAAACTTATATATTTAGGTTAATTTTAGCTTAAAGTCCAGCTATTGAATTAGCGCTCAGCGTACTAAGAATGTTCGGACAAACATTTACCTATGTTGTGACGATATTCCCCAAAATTGTATCATTATAAATTAAAGTATACACTTTAATGTAGCACATATTAAAAAATCATTAAAATCTAAACATATATATTTAGGTTAATTTTAGCTTAAAGTCCAGCTAACGAATTAGCGCTCAGCGTACTATATATATAGGTTAACTTGGGCTTACCTCAGGACTTTATGTTAGTCTGACTTCTAGTTTTTTGTTATCTCCCTCCAGTTATTAAACAGCCTTACTTCCTGACTGTTTTTTACAATGGTGATTTTACTGTACTTTACCTGAAACATACCTAAACAAAATATTAACAGGCGTTGTTCATTTAGCGTTACCCAGGAGACACGTGCCAAACAATATAGAAACATTATTTCTATACCGTTTGACGGACGCGAACAACAGTTATCTCCCATATTGCAGCCATTTTAGGCGCATAGTAAGTTATTGTTAAATTGTTTATGATTGCAGCCTTTGTAGGTGCAGAAAAAATTGAAAAACAATTTGTTATTATTATGATTGCAGCCATTGTAGGCGCAGAACAAATTGTAAAACAATTTGTATTAATTATGATTGCTGCCATTGTAGGCGCATAACAAATTGAAACCAATGTGTAATCATCATGGTTGCAGCCATTGTAGGCGCAGAACAAATTGTAAAACAATTTGTATTAATTATGATTGCTGCCATTGTAGGCGCATAACAAATTGAAACCAATTTGTAATCATCATGGTTGCAGCCATTGTAGGCGCAGAACAAATTGTAAAACAATTTGTATTAATTATGATTGCTGCCATTGTAGGCGCATAACAAATTGAAACCAATTTGTAATCATTATGGTTGCAGCCATTGTAGGCGCGGAACAAATTGTAAAACAATTTGTATTAATTATGATTGCTGCCATTGTAGGCGCATAACAAATTGAAACCAATTTGTAATCATTATGGTTGCAGCCATTGTAGGCGCAGAACAAATTGAAACACAATTTGTAATTATTATTATTGCAGCCATTATAGGCGCAGAACAAATTGAAAACAATTTGTAATTATTATGATTGCAGCCATTGTAGGCGCAGAACAAATTGGGTGCATAATTAAATTAAACACTATTAAGAATACATTAAGTTTACAATATGAATTTGGGAATACTATTTTACCCACATAAACCATAGAGAACAATTAAGTTGCTTTATATAAAGTACAAAGTAAACATCGAAATGAAATGCTTCTTCTTTGAAGACATTCGTAGGATTGCTGTGTTTCCATGCAGAGGTAATGTAGCCATCTTTTGCATGTTTGACACTGGCACCACTGATGACGACGTTGATCAGACCCTTTTCCGCATACTAAGCAAATGTCTATCATACGCTCGGATAATCGTAGACACCGTAGTTTAAGTTTCTCTCTAAATTCCGTGCTGTCAAATGTCATGTCTATATTGTCAATCATGTTCTTTTCGCTTAATACTGATATGTAATAAATTACGTAAACACCACAGCTGTTGCCATCAGTTTGCTGGGGATAGTTTATTTTAATGAAGTTTAATTCGTCAACATTTATTGATTCCTTTGTAGATAAACGGTTTCTGATATTTAGGAATTCCTTGATTTTCTCACATTTCCTTTCATTTGTTGTTGGACTATCATTCATTGGGTCTAGATGGGTCAACAATTTATTCTTCAGATCTACAACATACAAACTAAAGTGACTGCATTCGTTGTATGGGACAAAGACCAAACTTAGTTTCTTGAATTCAGTTGAAATTGGTTTGAAAACCTGGGTGTAGCGAGGTCTTCCCTCTTGGAGAGCAAATGTAGCCTCCCCAATGGCGAAACAAAACTGTCCATCTTTTACATATGTAGCATTGCAGTAATCAACTATGACAGAAGTCAGCCAGTGTCCTTTCGTGAGTGATGCAAAATCCTTTTGTGAAATATGTTCCAAGTATCTTCCCATGTTCTTGTTTTTCATCCGTGCTACGGTTAATCGCTGGACTAATTCCTTTTCTTTTGAGTTCATCTTTGTTGTTTCTGGAGTGTAATACTTTGATAATGCAATCAAGCCGTTTGCCATCCATGGAAGAATCAAACTTTGTGTTGGATCTTCTAATATCATTAAGCATGTTATTCTAAACTCGTGTGTATCAAATTCTTCAAATGGCTTATTACTCTCTAATCCCATTTCAACAGTTTTCATCATGTAATATATGACAAAGATTCCACAGTTGTAATCGTCATTTTGTTTTGGGTATGTTATTGTATCAGATTTGTCAGTCCAGTCTATCAGATCGATTTTTGCACCCACTTCAGACATTAGATTCACACTGTCTAGAAAATTAAGTACTCTTCCAAGAATGTTATTATTATTTCGTGATTTTGAGTCCAACGAATCGAAATTATAAACAAACTTGTTTTTTAAATCAACTAAAACCAAGCATCAATGTGAGTCCATCATTGCTGTGGAGTACGGAAGCAGCACATACTGACTGTGATTGAAGTCTTCAATGTTAATACAAGAGGCGTCGTATATTTTCTCTCCATGAAATATTCTTGTCGCTATATCGAAACTGACGTAAACGTATGTGCAATTCGCCTTGAAACGTAATAAAGTTTCTGCCACTGCGTCTATTGCTGCGCCTGTCACCCAGTTGCTTCCTCGGAGAGACTCGTAGTCATTGGGTTCAAGTTCAAGTTGCAGCGGACCATACTTGACAATTCTATTGGATTTTCTAACGTCTGGGTCGCAATGTCTCACATTTTCCAATCCTTCCTTAGTTTGATTCAGATTATCTTTTACATGTATTTGGCATTTCTGATACATTTCATTACAATACGTTTCCATGCGTTGTTCTTCCTGTATTTCATCCTTAACCAATAATCTTTGGGCCATCTGTTCAGTTTGATCTTCTATAAGCTCAATAGCTGTGCTTTCCATTATATTTCTCGCATAAATATTTTTCTTTTCCGTCTGTTTAACTGCAACTTCATTCCGCGCGGTTTCTGGGAATTTCATTGTGAAGTATGTGGCAGGCTTTTTTACAGGTCGTTTTACCCATTTTTCTTCAACTTCTTCATCATTCCCACTAATGATAGAACACATACCGGTATCAAAACTATTACTTTTCAGTTTAGTCATCTTTCTAGTTTTATTTCCCTTCTTCTTATTGCATGCTGCAGTTGGGATTTCTAAATAAATCTCTTTACAAATTGAAATTATTCTATTTCTCAGCCTTTCAACAAATCTACCAACTTTCATATTTGTCAATCCATCGAGCACACTTTCTTTGATTTGTTTGAACCATCCTTCTACAGGTGCATTGCTAAACCTGGTTTGTTTACACTTATCTTTCGTCGAGTGTCGAATAACAATGCCCGACCATAACGGAGCGTAGGGCATGTACTTGGTCAAAAACAAATCCCAGAACTGAATCGATTGCAGGAGATTTTTATTATTTTCAGTTGGACTGTTATTGTTTTCACCTTCTTCAACGTCAAACCTATCTTCTAATTCTTTTCCGACTTTGTAGAAAGGGCTTGATTGGTAAATCGTCTTCTTTTCACTCTCTATCAAAGTGGATTCGTCAACTTTATCTCCGAGCTGGTCGATAAGTTGGATTGCAGATTCATCCCTTTCAAACATATGTTTAGCTGCTTCCACTGCTTCGCTTACCTCTTTGCTCTTTGCAACAACTACTAGTGCCTGTACCTTTAGTTTAAATTCTTCAAAATAGCTGCAGTTGATCAAAGATGCCATGCAATACATATAAAATCTTTTCAAATCTTTGTTCATTCCAATCTTTGACAAATCACCTGCTACCATATGCATGAAATGGCTGCAACACAGATGAAGTGTTACGATTCCTTTAATTTTGTACTGAGGTTTCAAGCAAAATCTGAACATTTTTATTAGGTATGCAAGTACTGTCATTCGGTTCCAAGCCAAAATCACCGCCGGCAGAAGCGCGGTGCTAAAATCTGTGACGATGTGCGTAAAAATGAGCCTTTTTCCAAAGTACTTTTTCTGGAAAAGAACAAACTGCAAGAAAAACGATGTTATCGAAGCCACATCATGCTGGCAGCTAATGAAATCCATCATTGGTAGAAGTTTTCCAGATACGTTCACGCATCCTGAGTAGTAGTAAACAGTTTTTCTATCACCTTTCAAAGGTCTTACAACCGAGCCCGTGCTGTCAATATGAAGAACACATATTTTACTGTTTTCATTTTGAATAGTAAATTTTAGTGTCTTAAACTGAATCTTGCTAAACATGTATACATGCAGTGGCTCGCCAATTCTCTGAATTATCTTCTCGTCATCTTCAGTTTCTTGTTTTTCGTTTTTTAAAATTTGTTTCTGTTGTTCATCCCCATCCCTGTCTTCACGGAATCGTAGTATCAAATCTATTCCATCGTCATTGTGCTTATCCAACATCTTTGCAGCTTCTGCTCTGGCTTGCCTGAACACATCCAAAGATCTTATTTGTAACAGATTTCCTGAAAGAACAGTCTGTGATTCAGCTTGTAGAATCTTTTCACTCCTAAAGTTCAGCGCCTTTTTGGAAAGCAATTCTTGCTTTGCTACGCTTCTCTCTAAGCCACTTAGACGCGATGACAATTTACCCTGATGTATTTTATTACCACTTGCAGATATAGTAAGTTTCACTCCACCAGCACTTTGAGTTAAATCAAACCGAAATTGTCTACAGCCTTCATGTTTACATTTGCCATAGTAAACAATCTCAGGTTCTCCAATATTGCACTTATTCCTTCTGTGGGTTGTAAAGTTCACCAAACAAATCTTAAAAACTGGAGCAGCAACAAGCTTTATCAACTCGCGAATCATGAACCATGAATAGCTGTCACCTTTTACTTTAACTTTATTCCAGTCCTCTGACGTAATCCAAAACTCCCAGTAGCCAACGTCACGACTAACGTCTTGTTTCGTTGTAGAGTGTTGATTTGGAATCTTGTCATGTACGAAAGAATCTTTTGTTTCCATATTTTCGGCACCGATTGAAATCAATGATTTTTTTGTTATACTTCTATCATTGAATGGTAATAATGAATCATCATCAAAAGTCATTTCATTCGTATGCTGTGTACTTTGCTGGATTTTTTTAGATGAGTCAGTTTTGTTATTTCTCGCTTCAACATTGACGTCACTATCAGGTTGTTTTTCATACCAGTTTCCTTCACAATACTCATTATAAGCTTTTACGGACATTTTTTCCTCTTCATTTCTGGTTAAATTGTCATTGCAGCTATTTCCAGTTCCATTTCCATCATTAATATTCTGAGTAAACAACCATTTACCTATAACATAGGTAAATGTTTGTCCGAACATTATTAGGACGCTGAGAACAAATTCGTTAGCTAGACTTTAGGCTAAAATTAACCTAAATATATATGTTTAGAATTGAATGATTTTTTAATATGTTGTACATCCAAGTGTATACTTTAATTTAAAATGATAAAATTTTGGGGAATACCGTCACAACATAGGTAAATGTTCGTCCGAACATTATTAGGACGCTGAGAACAAATTCGTTAGCTAGACTTTAGGCTAAAATTAACCTAAATATATATGTTTAGAATTGAATGATTTTTTAATATGTTGTACATCCAAGTGTATACTTTAATTTAAAATGATAAAATTTTAGGGAATATCATCAAAACATAGGTAAATGTTCGTCCGAACATTCTTAGTACGCTGAGAACAAATTCGTTAGCTAAACTTTAGGCTAAAATTAACCTAAATATATATGTTTAGAATTGAATGATTTTTAATATGTTGTACATCCAAGTGTATATTTTAATTTAAAATGATAAAAATTTGGGGAATACCGTCACAACATAGGTAAATGTTCGTCCGAACATTCTTAGTACGCTGAGCGCTAATTCGTTAGCTGGATTTTAAGCTAAAATTAACCTAAATATATATGTTTAGAATTGAATGATTTTTTAATATGTGCTACATTTAAGTGTATACTTTAATTTAAAATGATAAAATTTTGGGGAATACCGTCACAACATAGGTAAATGTTTGTCCGAACATTCTTAGTACGCTGAGCGCTAATTCGTTAGCTGGACTTTAAGCTAAAATTAACCTAAATATATATGTCTAGATTTTAATGATTTTTTAATATGTTGTACATCCAAGTGTATACTTTAATTTAAAATGATAAAATTTTGGGGAATACTGTCACAACATAGGTAAATGTTCGTCCGAACATTATTAGTACGTTGAGAACAAGTTCGTTAGCTAGACTTTAGGCTAAAATTAACCTAAATATATATGTCTAGATTTTAATGATTTTTTAATATGTTGTACATCCAAGTGTATACTTTAATTTAAAATGATAAAATTTTGGGGAATATCGTCACAACATAGGTAAATGTTCGTCCGAACATTATTAGTACGCTGAGAACAAGTTCGTTAGCTAGACTTTAGGCTAAAATTAACCTAAATATATTTGTTTAGAATTGAATGATTTTTTAATATGTGCTACATTTAAGTGTATACTTTAATTTAAAATGATAAAATTTTGGGGAATACCGTCACAACATAGGTAAATGTTTGTCCGAACATTATTAGGACGCTGAGAACAAATTCGTTAGCTAGACTTTAGGCTAAAATTAACCTAAATATATATGTTTAGAATTGAATGATTTTTTAATATGTTGTACATCCAAGTGTATACTTTAATTTAAAATGATAAAATTTTGGGGAATACCGTCACAACATAGGTAAATGTTCGTCCGAACATTATTAGGACGCTGAGAACAAATTCGTTAGCTAGACTTTAGGCTAAAATTAACCTAAATATATATGTTTAGAATTGAATGATTTTTTAATATGTTGTACATCCAAGTGTATACTTTAATTTAAAATGATAAAATGTTGGGGAATATCGTCACAACATAGGTAAATGTTTGTCCGAACATTATTAGGGCGCTGAGAACAAATTCGTTAGCTAGATTTTAGGCTAAAATTAACCTAAATATATATGTTTAGAATTGAATGATTTTTTAATATGTTGTACATCCAAGTGTATTCTTTAATTTAAAATGATAAAATGTTGGGGAATATCGTCTTAACATAGGTAAATGTTCGCCCGAACATTCTTAGTACGCTGAGCGCTAATTCGTTAGCTGGACTTAAGCTAAAATTAACCTAAATATATATGTTTAGAATTGAATGATTTTTTAATATGTGCTACATTTAAGTGTATACTTTAATTTAAAATGATAAATTTTTGGGGAATATCGTCTTAACATAGGTAAATGTTCGTCCGAACATTCTTAGTACGCTGAGCGCTAATTCGTTAGCTGGACTTTAAGCTAAAATTAACCTAAATATATATGTTTAGATTTTAATGATTTTTTAATATGTGCTACATTTAAGTCTATACTTTAATTTAAAATGATAAAATTTTGGGGAATACCGTCACAACACAGGTAAATGTTTGTCCGAACATTATTAGGACGCTGAGAACAAATTCGTTAGCTAGACTTTAGGCTAAAATTAACCTAAATATATATGTTTAGAATTGAATGATTTTTTAATATGTTGTATATCTGAGTGTATACTTTAATTTAAAATGATAAAATTTTGGGGAATATCGTCACAACATAGGTAAATGTTTGTCCGAACATTATTAGGACGCTGAGAACAAATTCGTTAGCTAGACTTTAGGCTAAAATTAACCTAAATATATATGTTTAGAATTGAATGATTTTTTAATATGTTGTACATCCAAGTGTATACTTTAATTTAAAATGATAAAATTTTGGGGAATACCGTCACAACATAGGTAAATGTTCGTCCGAACATTATTAGTACGCTGAGAACAAGTTCGTTAGCTAGACTTTAGGCTAAAATTAACCTAAATATATATGTTTAGAATTGAATGATTTTTTAATATGTTGTCCATCCAAGTGTATACTTTAATTTAAAATGATAAAATTTTGGGGAATATCGTCACAACATAGGTAAATGTTTGTCCGAACATTATTAGGACGCTGAGAACAAATTCGTTAGCTAGACTTTAGGCTAAAATTAACCTAAATATATATGTTTAGAATTGAATGATTTTTTAATATGTTGTACATCCAAGTGTATACTTTAATTTAAAATGATAAAATGTTGGGGAATATCGTCTTAACATAGGTAAATGTTCGTCCGAACATTCTTAGTACGCTGAGCGCTAATTCGTTAGCTGGACTTTAAGCTAAAATTAACCTAAATATATATGTTTAGAATTGAATGATTTTTTAATATGTGCTACATTTAAGTGTATACTTTAATTTAAAATTATAAAATTTTGGGGAATATCGTCACAACACAGGTAAATGTTTGTCCGAACATTATTAGGACGCTGAGAACAAATTCGTTAGCTAGACTTTAGGCTAAAATTAACCTAAATATATATGTTTAGAATTGAATGATTTTTTAATATGTTGTACATTCAAGTGTAAACTTTAATTTAAAATGATAAAATTTTGGGGAATATCGTCTAAACATAGGTAAATGTTCGTCCGAACATTCTTAGTACGCTGAGCGCTAATTCGTTAGCTGGACTTTAAGCTAAAATTAACCTAAATATATATGTTTAGATTTTAATGATTTTTTAATATGTTGTACATTCAAGTGTATACTTCAAATTAAAATGATAAAATTTTGGGGAATACCGTCACAACATAGGTAAATGTTTGTCCGAACATTCTTAGTACGCCGAGCGCTGGATTTCAGACTCAAATTTACTTAAGATTTTATGTATATATTATTTTATATGTTATGAATTTAAGTATTTCCCCCCATTTCATTTGTGAAAATGTGCCGGAAAACGTTACAACATGTGTTATATCGTTTAAATTAAGGTTTTAACATTTTTAACACAGTTGAGGTCTATTACTGTTGTATTAGATTGTACACAGGTAGGGTAGTGGGGGTGTGGAATTCTCCGCCCGCCGTTAGCTGGCGATAGCTGTCTTCACGATCGTCCCAAAGGGTTTAATGTGGCCGTGGATGACCTCTGTGTATTTTTTTACTGACTAAGATAAACTGGTTCATCAGTCAGGACCATACTGGGAAGTTTAGATAATCATTCTGAGATGGCAACGAGTTGTCAAAATGCCTATTACCGGATTATCAATATTGCTACAATTAATTGATATAGAAAGTTACGATTTTGGTTGATTTAATCGGTTATCGATAAATTCGTTACTTTTATTGATAATTAATCCAATGGAGTTATAGCACATTATGAGAGAGTTGCAGTGGCCGTGGTAGCAGTGGTGCCAATTAATTACAAACTTTGGTGAAAGTGATTGAAATTCGTCTTTGAAAAAAGCTGACATGCGATGGTAAGGGACTAAGAAGAAGAAGAACAACAACTAGCTATCCAATCCACATCCATCCATCTAGATCTATCAGCAGAATTCAGAACAGTGTTGCCACTTTTAGGGTAATTACCCTTTTTTAGGGTAATTTACTGGTCTTAGGGTAAAGATTAGGGTAATGGTAGATTTAGGGTAATTTTAGGGTAAAACTAAAAGTTAGCATAACAATGGAAATTTTACTAAAAAAATGAAAAAAAAACTTCAAAATTTGGCAAAAAACGTTCATTAAATACTATGGCCAAGCCATCATATTCGATTCAACCGGTTTAAATCGATTGCTATGATGAATTTTTCATAATAAGTTAGCCTAATCGATCTTATCAATAGTTGGGAATTATCTGTTTTAGAATGTATTCGATTCTATAACACGTTATAGGCCTAATAAAATATGAAATATTATTCGTTACTGGGTTTGATATTTAATTATGTGATTGAATTGAATTAAACTGGATTATTTTACAAATTGTGTCAAGAAATGTGTACTATGTATAGATTAATAAAGCTTTGGTGGTACCGTACTGTATTTTAAAGATATGATTGTTCAAAAACAGTAATAATGGGTCGATACAGTAAAAAAAATACGATAGTTCTTGATTCGATATTTTTCGCTATACGATAGTCGATAGAGCTGATCAATATCAACATTTTGTTCTTCTTTCGGGTGGTGTTTTAGAATCGAGTATAATTTTACGTAAATTGATTGGTATTGGAACTTCATTTTGTATAATTAACCACCTTATATAAGATTTATATGATTTTAACAATGTTTTATAGCATTAAACGCAAATATTAACATTTAGGGTAATTTTTAGGGTAACTCAAAGTAGATTTAGGGTAATTTAGGGTAATTTTAGCCCGCATTTAGGGTAAAATCGCAACAACGCGGTGGCAACACTGATTCAGAATAAAAATATAACCTCAATTCTGTCAAAATGTCATGGTAGGAGGTAGGCGTTTGCTTATATAATCAATTAATTATTTAAATAAATTATTAGTTTCCTTGATGAAATTTGAACTGTATAATTATTAGCAAGTATGATTTAGCTTATCTCGAACAGATAATAAACTGATTGATTGCAGTTTTTCACTAAAACGTCAACAGTTAATCACAATTAGGCTTATCAAATCATTTAGGCTAGCCTACTTAAAAAAAAACCAAAACTCCTAGGCTTTGTTTATTTTTTAAACTATCGAAGCCAATATTTGCCATGCCCATTTAGAATGGATAGAAAACAAACATCAAAGTACTCTACTCTCAGATATCCTTTGGTAATTGGAAGCGTATTTCTGATGCTTGGAGGTGCATTTTTTATGAGGTAGGTCTCTATGTTGGTTTTGTATTTATATATTTATCAGGAAATAGGCCTCGTATCAATTTCCAACCTGAGAACGATGGAGCATATAAAATACCGATATCTCAAACCGACCAATGTCATATTAAAACTGTAAATTAATACCGTAAGTTTATATTAAGCCTAAACAAGGTTGCACTTAACTTTACGTACTACATTCACTATTATAGGCTGCATTATACATTAACTACCAGCTGACTATAAAGTGATACTGTTCTAAACTAAAAACAAATCACAGTAGGCCTACTGTAGGCCTACATCATCGGCTGTAGCAATGGTTATTTGTTATCAATTATTTATTTATTTATTTATTTATTTATTTATTAAACATCATCACATTACATCAATTCTCTTGACAGGTGATTTGTCACAAAGTCTAATACTAATACTATACTACATTTTAAAATAAAATAGTTTACAAAAGAAATAAAGCATATAATAAGCTACAAACCTATGGGAGAAGCAATATCTTTCAAATATACTCATTTTCCAGATATTCCTCTAACGAGTAAAATGCCCTCTCCAAAAGGAAATTTTTTAAAGATAGTTTAAATTTAGAGAATGAGGCAATGTTTTTAATCCCAGCGGGTAATTTATTGTAAATTTTTGGTCCCATATACTGAGGGGATAAATGAAAGATTTTAAGCCTATGTTGAACTGGTTTTATAATATTTTTGAATCTTGTGTTATGTGGATGAGATTGTTGACAGTCCATGAATGTGTCGAAATCACTTTTAACCATTAATGCCAATTTGTAAATATAAGAGCTAAAAAAAGTTAAAATTTTAAAATTAATAAATAAATCTTTACAATGTGTTCTACGGGAGACTCTGGCCATTAATCTTACAGCTCTTTTTTGGAGAATAAATATTTTTTTGGCCTGGCTTGATGAGCCCCATACAGTAATTCCATAATTCATAATCGATGAAAAATATGCGTAAATATTTTTTAATATTTTTTAATATTTTTTGCGTAAATATGAAAAATCAAGAGTAGAATAGCCTAACCTGCACTCTTCTAAATCTAAAGGTCCAATTCCTATCCTGCGACTGTTACGACTCTAGTCACACGGTTTTAGCTGCGAGGCTGAAAAAAATTACTACTTAAATGCAAAGTAAATGCAACTCATTCCTATCGAGGGTCTACAGCCGCGCGGCTGCACAGCTGGAACGAATTTATAGTGTATAGGCTACAGAGTTGTTTGAGGTGTGTACCTTCATAGATGATTCAAATTTGATGGAACTGGTTCGTCACCACCCGTACGTTTTCAACCCCAAGCACCCGCAATACTTGAAGAAGATGTTTCTGAATAAGAATAGGCTACTCTGAAACCCCTCTTATTGCCGTACCATGAACAATGTATTAGGTTGTTCATTGTTTTTTACCATCCACATTAATATTTCCTTTTTTCCTCCTCTTCTCGAAGTAATAAATTCTCTACCAACTCTCGGCCTACTTATTCCATGACGGTCAAGAGTGCAATTGCACTAGTCACTAGTCTTGGGAGTCGCAGGAGTCGCGGCATAGGAATTAAGACAAGCGTCTCGACCGACTAGAGTCGTAACAGTTGCAGGATAGGAATTGGATCTTTAGCTGCCTAATTTGGGTCATTAAAACAAATCCTCTCGTAACGCTTGTTAAGGCTTTAAAAAGTGTTCCCTTCGGGTCTTTGTTTCCAGGTAAAAATCAAAACAGTTATTACTGTAACGTTGTTGACTGAGGAAGTAGGCTACCAGACCAAGATTTCAATTAAATCATTTCAAATTTTTGTATAGGTAGGGCCTACTGGTACACACACCATAGACTCATAGAGTAGGCTACATATAACTTATAAGAACATATAACTTATACAACAAGTTTCAACTTTTATAGTACCGGTACCTTAGGCCTACCCCAACTACGTTAGGTACGTATTTATTTTTTAACAAGTTATAACTTGTTAAATTTTTTGTTGACACGATGGAAACAATAACAAAAACATTAAAGAAGTGTTTTGTGTTTATTTAATTATATTAAGTAGGCTAATTACGGTAAAAAATTGAGGAAACAATTAGTTACAATCCTTTGCAGTTATCAAAATTAAGTTATAATAAGTATTGAAAATCTGCGTTCATTTTCTAAACGAACAATGTTTGATCCCATAAAATTATCAAAATCATAGGAAAATCATAGTCTTTATAGTCCTCACCACCCTAAGTTGAGGCAGCCAAAGGCCGCACTAGATATACGCCGTGCGGCCTTGGGCTGCCTCAACTTAGGGTGGCGAGGACTATAACTTAGTTTGCTTATAGTTTGTGGTTTTAGTTGTTTTTTTTTTTAATTTTTTATCAGGCCTAATTATTATTTGTTTTTGGTAGGCTAATATTGTTTTTATTGATTAATTAACACTTTCCATGGGAATTTTCACTAACTTATGTTGGCAACACTGTTTACTTGGGGAATTATATTCCCCCATTTTCCTCCCCTACCTGATGACATATTGTTTATTCGTTTTGTGTGGATGCCGTGATCTTGACAGGATGTCTGTTCATACCATGCCCGTCTCAGAAGCCCCGCGTTGGTGTATTTTAAAGGGGTTAAAGGGGTCTCACAGGCCCAGGGTTTCTGTTTGTGTGTTTCCATAGACAAATAGAAAAAATATAGACCGTCAGCTGTGCTGCGGTTTGCAGAAGTTTTGGCGTCCACCGCTAGGTTTGCCAAGTAGTTACGGCGCACACCGCTGCAGCATCGGTTGGTGGCATACGGCTCCTGCACTCCCCGACTGCAGCGGTGTGCGCCGTAACTACACGGCAAACCCTAGCAGAGGGCGCCGGAACCTTCCTTTGACAGTCTATATTTAATCTATTTGTCTATGGTGTTTCTGAGCGGGGTCCATTATTTTCAAATGGGGTCTCACAGACTGGTGGTTTCGGTTAGCGTCCGCCCAGGTAGGGTTTCAGTATTAGTGTTGAATATCAATAAAATCATAGACAAATCTAACTCTATTTGATGTTTAAAAACAAAGGAACGATATATATTGAATCAGATAATTGAGCGGAGCGAGCGAAACGAGCGAAGCTCTTATACGTCGACTTTTATGCATTTCGTAATACGCAAACTCCTCCTAGACGGCTGAATCAATCGTTTTCAAATTTTGGATGGTGATAAAGACCATATCAGTGAGTGCCAACATCTATATGGCGTTAAAAATAACTCTCAGGAATCCGCCCCACTGGGTCTCAAAGTTTCAATGTAATCCTTATGGAAGCAGTATTTGACACATAAACAAAGACATATGATCAGCTGTTGACTTTTGAATGCAGTAGATAAAGAAATAGCTGATAGCATTATTCCATAGATATTAGAACAGAAACGGTATGAATCATAAATATAATCAAATGACGACACTAGCTTGAGGTCCGTGACATAGGAAGTGCTAAAGGAAGTACTAAAGGTGAGCAGTCTGGAGTGTGGAAACTGTTTATGACGATTAGATTAGGGTATCTGCAATCATAAAATGCTATGGAAAGGGAGGGAAACAGGTCCGTGGCGTAGGAAGTGGCAAAGAAAGTAGTCAAGGCGAGCAGTCCGGAGTTTGGGAACTGTTTATGACGATTAGATTAAGGTATCTGCAATCATAAAATTCTATGGGAAGGGAGGTAAACAGGTCCGTGACGTAGGAAGTGGTGAAGGAAGTAGTAAATGCGAGCAGTCCGGAGTGTGGGAACTGTTTATGACCATTAGATTAAGGTATTTGCAATCCTATGATGCTATGGGAAGGGAGGAAAACGGGTCCGCGACGTAGGAAGTGGTGAAGGAAGTAGTAAAGGCGAGCAGTCTGGAGTGTGGGAACTGTTTATGACGATTAGATTAAGGTATCTGCAATCATAAAATTCTATGGGAAGGGAGGTAAACAGGTCCGTGACGTAGGAAGTGGCGAAGGAAGTAGTCAATGCAAGCTGTCCGGTGTGTGGGAACTGTTTATGACGATTAGATCAAGGTATCTGCAATCCTTAAATGCTATGGGAAGGGAGGTAAACAGGTCCGTGATGTAGGAAGTGGTGAAGGAAGAAGTAAAGGCGAGCAGTCTGGAGTGTGGGAACTGTTCATGACGATTAGATTTTTTTTTTTTTTTTTTTTTTTTTTTTTTTTTTTTGTCCTAGGACGCTAGGCACGAGCCTGGGATTGTTTTTCACATTACTTCAGGCTAGACCTAGGGGTTGCGGCATTATCACTTAGATAAAATCCATTGGTGACTTGGCGGGGATCGAACCCGGGACCTCAGGGACTGAAGTCCCGCGCTCTAGCCACTACGCCAGCTCGCTCCCCCATGACGATTAGATTAAGGTATAAACAAACATAAAATGCTATGGAAAGGGAGGGAAACAGGTCCGTGGCGTAGGAAGTGGCGATGGAAGTAGTAAAAGCGAGCAGTCCTAAGTGTTGGAACTGTTTATGAGGATTAGAGAAATGTATCTGCAATCATAAAATGCTATGGGAAGGGAGGTAAACAGGTCCGTGGCGTAGGAAGTGGTGAAGGAAGTTGTAAATGCGAGCAGTCTGGAGTGTGGGAACTTTTTATGACGATTAGATTAAGGGATCTGCAATCCTAAAATGCTATGGGAAGGGAGAGAAAAGGTCCGAGACGTATGAAGTGGTGAAGGAAGTAGTCAAGGTGAGCTGTCCGGAGAGTGGGATCTGTTTATGACGATTAGATTAAGGTGAATGTTTTGTAGAGAATGAAATTAAATGGAGATTATAAGAGGAGAAAAAAAATGAACACACTTTTGGGATAGGAGAACAAGCACTGTTTTATTTACTTTTTGATACACAACATGTGTTAGCAATAGAGAATAATTTAATTTGATTAAGAACACATGTTAGTTGCAAGGAAAAGAGATGTACATTAAATAAAACATAGAGTGTTAAATAATATGAATGGTTAAAGTTTACTGAACATACCGGGGGCCTTGAATCCCCAGTGGATTCAACAAAAACAGTTCACGAATCCACAGTTGGCAGGGGAAACACTTTGTGGGCAGATCTTCTGAGGTTGCCACTTGATGTTTTTAAGTCTATCACTCGCACAACCCCATCAGCCCCTGGATGAACTGCTGTAATTCGAGCGAGAGGCCACGAGAGAGGTGGTGAGTCCATATGTACCAGAACAAGGTCACCCACTTCAAGATTTTTTGATTTCCGAGTCCACTTGGTACGTTGTTGCAAGTTGTTTAAGTATTCTAGGTGCCATCTATGCCATATGCGTTGATGAAATGCTTGAACTAGCTGCCATTGCTTGAGACGGTTTTCAGGAACTGTCAGGAGATTAGGTTCAGGTACTGCTGTGAGGGGTGCACCAATCAGGAAGTGTCCGGGAGTCAGTGCTGCGAGATCCGAAGGATCATTTGAAAGAGGTGTCAGTGGTCGGGAATTGAGCATTGCTTCGATTTGGGTCAACAATGTGATGAATTCAATGAGTGTTAAGACTGAGTTTCCCATTACTCGACGGAGATGATGTTTCACATTCTTTACAGACGATTCCCACAATCCTCCTTGATGCGGAGCGGCTGGTGGATTAAAATGAAAATTGATGCCTTTAAGTGAAGAGAATCGTTGAATCTTCCGTTTGGAGTCTTGACAATAAAGAGATTTTTCAACAATCTTGCGTAGGGTAGAGTCAGCACCAATGAAGTTGGACCCACAATCCGAGTAAATGTCGGAAGAATGTCCTCTGCGAGATACAAATCGAGTCATTGCAGCAATGAAAGATTCAGTCGTTAGGTCTGTTACTACTTCCAAATGTACAGCTTTCGTGACGAGGCAGATGAAAGTACAAAAGTATGACTTTATGTGTCTCACTGCCTTGAGGTTGAAGATTTTAACAGTAAAAGGCCCTGCATAATCTATGCCGGTGTGGAGGAAAGGTCGAGCAGGAGTTACACGAGACTGAGGGAGATCAGCCATGAGAGGACACACATTTCTAGGTTTGACTTTGAAACATCTGACACATTTATGGATACGAGAGCGTATGGCACAACGGGCAGACAGTATCCAAACATGTTTGTAAAGTAATGCTTGAGTAAGCTGAGGGCCTGAATGAAGATTGTAGATATGGTAGTGGTCAATGAGGAGATTTACCACATGATGCTTTTTTGGCAGAATAATGGGATGTCGAGCATCTTCAGGAAGTGATGTCTGAGAAAGACGTCCTCCAACACGCAATAATCCAAATGAGTCAATGAAAGGTGAAAGACGTTGTAAACGAGTGGAGCAAAATGATTTCCGTTTGAGGCAGTTGATTTCTTCTGTGAATACTTCTTTTTGTACAAGTTTAAAAATGTGATATTTTGTGTCTTTCAGTTCCTGTGTTGAGATGAAACCTTGGCGTTTTTCAGAACCTTTACAGTTGTGTATGAAACGAAGGACGTAAGCAAAAATCCTAAGAAGTCGTTCCCATGAAGAATATTTAATGAGAAGATTGGTCAGCGTAGATTCAGTGGTAGTTGACACAAGTACAGTTAGAGGAGTGTGTTTTACTTCATCTAATGTTGAGATATCTGTAGGTGAAAAAGTTACATCAGGCCAGTTTGAAGGGGGAAGAGAAAGCCAAGAAGGCCCTGACCACCAAAGGGGGTGAGACACAAGCTCAGTGGCTAGAATACCTCTTGAAGCACAATCAGCAGGGTTTTCCTTGCTAGGGATGTAACGCCAACAGTGATAGGGGACAAGTTCTTGTGTTTGGGCGACTCTGTTAGCCACGAATGTTTTCAGCCTGTAAGATGGAGTTTGAAGCCATGTCAAGGTTACTGAAGAATCACACCACAAATAACATTGGTTGAGTGAAATTAAGGGTTTGAATGAAGAACAACAGAAGTTTACGAGTTGAGCTAATAAGTGGGCAGCGCAGAGTTCTAATCGTGGAAGAGTCACCTTCTTGAGAGGGGCGACTCTAGTTTTAGATAAAACCATACGTGTAGTCACTTCTCCGTTGGGTTGGGAACATCGTACATAGACAACAGCTGAAAACCCACGTTCAGAGGCGTCTGAGAAGCCGTGAAGTTCAACACTAGAATTTGGAGAGATTTTCAATGCTCTAGGGATCTGAATGTCTGCAAGTGCTGGTATCGCTGAGATAAAGTTACTCCAAATTGCACTAAGTTCTGGAGTGAGAGGTTCATCCCATTGTAGACCGGTCGTCCAGAGAAGTTGAATAAAACATTTCGCTGTCATAGTACATGGGCTAAGAAATCCACAAGGATCGTATATTTTAGCGACTAGACTGAGAACGTGACGTTTAGTTAGTGTTTTTGGCGGTAGGTTGAGATGAAATGAAAAATTGTCCGAGTCTGGAGACCAGTGTAGGCCAAGAATTGAGAAATGGGGATCAGGTGTATTTTCAAGAAAGACTGGAGAGTCTTTATGAGTGTCTGGAAGAGACTGAAGAAGCTCGGGAGAATTTGAAGTCCATTTTCGAAGTTCAAAGTGTCCACGGTTGAGTAGTTGAATGAGTTGATTTTGAAGGTTCTTTGCTTCATCTACCGTGTCTGCTCCAGTTACAATGTCGTCTACGTAAGTCTGAGTGCGCAAGACATTTGCTGCTTCAGGGAAGTCTTTACCTTCGTCTTCAGCTAACTGGTGGAGGGTACGAATCGCTAAGTAGGGTGAGCTATTTACTCCAAAAGTCACTCGAGTGAGTTTGTATGTGGATATATCTTCAGAGGGATTGTCACGCCACAAGACGAGTTGGAACAGTTGATCGGAAGGTTTGATTAAGATTTGAAGATACATTTGGCGAATATCGCAAGTGAAAACGATATTGTGTGTTCTGAAATGTAGCAATATATCACAAATGTTGGTCTGTAATTTAGGGCCGGTCATGAGAGAATCATTGAGGGAAATTCCAGAGCTGGTTTTGCAGCTTGCATCATAAACGATTCGGAGTTTAGTTGAGGTACTGGATGGTTTCACAACTGCATGGTGTGGCAAGAAATAGTGAGGAGAGTTGATATCTAGATGAGGTAGTTTTACCATATGACCTTGAGAGATGTGTTCATTTATATTGTCAGAGTAAGCTTTATACAAATCAGGAGAGAGTGCAAAACGTCGTTCAAGTGAGTGAAAACGTTGTTCTGCGATGAGTTTGGAAGATCCTAAAGGTGGATGATTTTCTTTAAATGGTAGCTGAACTAAGTAACGGCCATTTTCGTCCCTAGAGTGGGTAGCTTTAAACAGATCTTCACACTGTTGCTCTTCAACCGATATCTTTGAGGGTACAGATAATTCCTCTAATTTCCAAAATTTCTGTAGAGAGTTATGCAATTCGTTGTCAACCGTTGAGAGCAGAGAGATGGATGGAGTGTTGGCAGGCTGGGAATCGGTTGAACAAGGTGCATTCCCCATAACAACAAAGCCAAAGTGAGTTCCCATCATGTTAGGCATGTTAGGGCCGAGAGAATAGTTTTCATTCGTTAAAAGAAGAGGGAAGAGAGAAGCTCCGATCAGCATGTCAATGGGCCCTGATAAGTGGAAGCTGGGATCAGCAAGGGGGTAAGGTTTTACTTTCAATAGAACTCTTTGTGATATTTGAGATCTAGGGAGATTGACAGATATTTTATCAAGTATGTGCACTTCATGGTTGGATGCAACTAATTTTCCTGCCAGTGTGTTAACAGTGAGGTTCACAATACCCTTTGTGAGAGTTGGAGATTGAGAAAGACCAACTACTTGTAAGTTGGATTTGAAACGAGGTGCATTCAGTAATTGAGCAGCTTTTTCACTAATAAAATCACACATGCTGCCACTATCAATCAATGCTCTGAACACATGAGAAACGTTATTTTGAGCAGTAACTTTAACCAGTGTTGTGCCTAAAATTACAGTTTTAGGGATTTGATTAGCAGGACTGGCTTCCTGTGAGCAAAGAGATACGGTAGGTTTTTCATTCGAAACATGAGTGGTTGATGGTTGTGATGATGTAGAACCTTGAGATGTCTTGTCATGTTCAAAATGAAGTAAGGTGTGATGACGTTTGTGGCATTTGAAGCAAGATGCTTTAGACTTACATGTTTTAACATCATGTTTTCCGAGGCAAGAGACACATCTGTTGTTGTCCTTTACGGTTTTAAAACGTTCATTTGAAGAAAGAGAGAGAAAGCTAGGACAAGCATAAACCTTGTGGCCAGTTGATGAGCAGACAAAGCAGGGAAATGAGAAAGGATTTTTTGAGTTGTCTTGATTTGATGGAGTTGGAGTAGAGACCATTGTAACTTTCTGAGCTTGAATGAAAGAGGGCTTGGATGTGAAAGATTTGGGTTTAAAATTTGAATTGTGGTTGTTCGTACTTTGAGCAAACTTGGTATGTAACACAGCGTCTTCCATTTGGTTACACTCTTGATTAAGAAACTTGACTATTTCGACTACTTCTGGTAGAGAATGTGTTTCGCATTTTATATTAATTCTAAAAGCCTCTAGTTGTTTTAGAAGGTCATTGTCTAGTTTTCGTAAGAGTATGGTGGACAACAGAGGGTTAGAGTTAGAAGTAATGTCACAGTCAAGAGCTTTAAGTGCTTCTGTGTGTTCATAAAACAAGTTGAGGAACGTTCTGAGACATTTGTTTGAGGTAGAGGAAATGTCCGGTAGGTCGATCAGTTTGTTTAGGTGAAGTGTAGTTAACCTTCGGGTGTTGTGGTATCTGTCTCTGAGGAGCTGATAGGCAATTGAGTAATTGGCTGAAGTGATACTGAAAGCTTTTACGAGATTTAGTGGTTCATTTTTGAGCACGCTGAGAAGATATTGAAATTTAGTGACGTTTGAAATGCTTTCATTCAGATGGATGCTAGTGTCAAATAAGTTGATGAAACTTACCCACTGTAGAGGAGAACCATCAAACGTGATGAGGTCTAGTTTTGGGAGTCTTACGTGAGCAGATGATGAAGCTGAGATGTCACTAATTCTTGTTGAATCTTTACTTTCTTCTGGAACATCTTGCGGCTGCTGTTGGAGAAGGGCTTCAATCCGAGACTTGGCTTCGACGAATAGCAGTCGCAGTTTGTCTTCAGTGTCACTTACTGCATCCAAATCTAATTCTTCTGATATATGTTCCAAGGCTCTTTCCAGGTAATTTTCATAGGCTTCATGTTTCTTTTCTAACTGGTTCGAGAAGTTGTTTAAAGTTCTGATTTGTATCACTGACAAGATTGAGGGGGAAAGTGTTTCAAGCTCTTGTACAGATTTGAGAATCTTTTCAAAAGAATTTTGTATGAGAAGGGTTGATTTGTTGAAGTTTGAGAGTGAAATTGATCTGGTAGCCATATTGGACAAAACAGATGGAGTGAAACTTTACTAAGAATTAGATAGAGTTTGTGACACTATGAGAGTGGGGAGAAACATAAAGAGATTGAATGATAAAATAAAGATATTTCGATAGCTTGAAAGTGTTCTGAAAATTGAATCCAAAGACTGAAATTCAAAATCCAGGCTCGATTAGGACCAATGAATGTTTTGTAGAGAATGAAATTAAATGGAGATTATAAGAGGAGAAAAAAAATGAACACACTTTTGGGATAGGAGAACAAGCACTGTTTTATTTACTTTTTGATACACAACATGTGTTAGCAATAGAGAATAATTTAATTTGATTAAGAACACATGTTAGTTGCAAGGAAAAGAGATGTACATTAAATAAAACATAGAGTGTTAAATAATATGAATGGTTAAAGTTTACTGAACATAAGGTATCTACAATCTTAAAATTCTATGGGAAGAGAGGGAAACATGTCCGCGACGTAAGAAGAGGTGAAGGAAGTAGTAAGGTGAGCAGTGTGGAGTGTGGGAACTGGAAACCGTTTGTAGCGGTTAGATTGATGTATCTGCAATGCTGAAATGCTATGAGAAGGGATGGAAGCATCTCCACGACATAGAAAATGGTGAAAGAAGTAGTAAAGGCTAGCAGGGCGGAGTGTGGGGAATGTTTGTGGCAATAAGATTAACGTATCTGAAATACTAAATTGCTATGGAAAGTGATGAAAACAGGTCCACGATGTAGGAAATGGCTTAGAAAGTAGTAAAGTATGAGCATAGTGTGAAAACCGTCTATGGCAGTTAGATTGATGTATCTTTAATCCAAAAATACTACGAGAAGGGAAGGAAACAACTCTATGACGTAGGAAATGGTGAAGGAAGTAGTAAGGCTTGCAGTGCAGAGTGTGGGAACTGTCTTTGGCAATTACATTAATGTATCTGCAATCCTAAAATGCTATGGGAAGATAGGGAAATAGGTCCACGACGTAGGGGGTGGTGAAGGAAGTAGTAAAGGTGAGCGTGTTGAGTGTGGGAATGGATTAATGTATCTGCAATGCTAAAACGCTATGGGAAGAGACTGTAGACTGTAGGTTAAATAATTACGATTACGAAGCAAGAATCAATTCATATTTCGATACATGCAATCGTTTATAATAGTAATTTACAAATGAGTTGACAACAGCTGATTTTTACTCCATAGAGGATAAAACTATTTTTATTTCCTAAAGAGTAAAAATGCTACTTTAGACCCGCAACGCATGCATTAAAAACGACTGGTATTACTGCAATATGACCAAAACAATATAATATAAACCCTTGATGACTCCGCTCAATTTTGTGGATGCCTCTGCAAACGCCACCTAGTTATCAATAACATTACTAAACCGATAAGCTCAATATATCGCAGGTTCTCTGCGGCGGAACTGTACCCGACACGATTATGAATCTTCAAACTGCTAGATCACCTCTCAGAATTTAGCTAGAATGATGAGAGAATTGTCGTTTTGCAAAATGTACTATGTGATTTAAAAAAATGTAGGCTATAGGCCCAAAGTTACAATATACAGATTCCAGTGGCAGTGACGACTAAAAATAAATTGAATATAATAAGTTATTTTTGGTTGAATAAAGGAAGAATTTTCTGATCTTGCCAAATATTTACAGATAGTCTCGATGATAAACTTTTATACATAGTAAACATGGGGAGCGAGCTGGTCTAGTGGTTAGAGCGTGGGACTTCGGTCCAAGAGGTCCCGGGTTCAAATCCCGCCAAATCACCAATGGATTTTATCTAAGTGATAATGTTGCAACCCCTAGGTCTAGCCTGAAGTAATGTGAAAAACAATCCCAGGCTCGTGCCTAGCATCCCAGGAAAAAAAACAAAAAAAAACATCGTAAACATGTGGCATCATATTCATCACAACGGATTAGCAATACCGGGTTCTGTATATATCAATACCATAAGCCATTTAGCCAATTGCCTTTACAAAGCGATATCCAGGATTAACCCCTTTTTTCAATTTTGTCTTTCACCACCTCAAGGCCTTTTGCATCGGTTTCACATAACGTTTACAACAAAAGATGTCCACATATAATGATGAAGTAGGAATCACTACTGAAGCTGATCGGCTCGGCTCAATCCTTCAACGTAAAAATGAAAACTATACAGAACAGAATCCATGATCTTCTTGACTTCTGTTCTAACAACGGGGTGAACTGGGAGATTAACTGGGTTAAAATATCCGCACTAACTTTTGGAAAGATTGGCTGCTGGCACTAGGCCACGACCGATGCATACATTTTTTCTTGATTGCTATTTCCAAGTAGGCTAATGGATGTAAAGCCCTCTAAGGGCAATTTCTTGAAATCCTCTTTTTTTACTTTTAAAAATTTGTATCTGTAGGAAAGAGTTTCAACTGTTAAAGAGCTATTAAATATTTTATTATCTTTGGTTCATATTCTTAACTTGTATTTTCTTCCAGAAAGTCTTTTGTGCACGAAAATGATGAAGGAAGAAAGATGATGAACAGAGGTGAAGATGAAGAGGCAAAAAAAGAATACATACTTTTCAAGAAGGAATTCAATAATAAGTGACAGTAATAAAATTTATAGAAATTTGTTTAGTAATAAGAGTAACACAGTTTTGTAAATAAATTCAGATTATGTAAATAAAGGTATATACAGTAGCAATCAATGTTTACCAAGTTTTAACCCTTTATAGATTATTTTGCTTTTTACTACCATACACAAAATAATAGTATATTTCGTACCAAGGGCCGAAAATGAGGTTTTGCTGGCTCGAGATAGTTTTTAAGTTCGAGACGAAGTCGAGAACTTAAATCGATCGAGAGCTGCAAAACCATTTCGGCCGTGGTACGAACGCTATTTTTCACCACACTATACCCTATTACCACTATTAATTCACCACTATAAAAATGCACACTGATAGTCAACACAACTACAACTTTAAGGTTATGCGAAAATATAATTTGAGGAATCAGCAAAAATAAAAATAAATAGTTGCTAGGCAACGGTGACAATAACACAATTCTATTGCAATGCTATTATTTTGATTGTGTATTTAAAATGCATTCATGTTTAAATAAGTAAGCGGACAGCTGATTTTGCGGCCCCGGCCTGTAAAAACCTGCTCGGTCCCCAATTTACAATGACAGCTGGCATCGCCAGCAAAACGTAACTTTCGGCCACCAATTAACGTATGTAATACAGCCAAAAACATCATAGTGTGGTGAAAACATATATTTGTTCTTGTTGTTATCAACCAACACTATTATAAAAGCAACCAGAGTTATTTCTACCAACAAGATATTTTATTAACTTAATTACTACAGAATGGATTTTGATTCAATTGTATTACAGCTTCTTGATTGATGTATACACAAAAATTATTGTGTCTCTTGGTTTTAAATTATTGGTTTTTAAATAAACTAGTAAAAGTCAAATTATTTATCGAACGTATAAGCTTAGTTATCAGTTATAAGGTGGTGTGTGTGTGTGTATTTGTACCATGCAGAGAAAACTTGAAAAATACAGACATACTGACTGAGCTTAAATTTCGCTCAGATTCTTTAATATTGTAGGGAATAAATCTTATATTTTGAAGGAAATATTTAATTGAACATCAAATCACGCAATTAGAAATTTGCGTTGTCTGCAGCCATGCAGGTTTGCTGCATCCAACAATATAAAACGCTGCACCTGAGGTATTTTTACCCCATAATATTAGTTTAGTGAAAAATTGGTTGGTTACAAACATGATTTTTACCATACAAAAGAATTATTGCTGAAATTAAACGATGAAGACGCTGCGTCTCATCAAAGTCAAAGTTCCTTGCCCTTGGGAGTGGAGGATAAGGTGAGGATACAAAACCAAATAGAGTGTGTTGTCTTTGTCTCTATGGTTGTTTTGTTAATAAACACCTCAAGTTTGTTCTTGTGTGATAAGTTTGGGGCTGCGACCACTTTCCACCAGCACAGATGAAATCAATTTGAATTGTTGGTGCAGCATCAAATTCTTATGTGAAGGCAGACAGTATGAATCCTAGAGTATATCATCTGTCTTGGAATATATAAGCTAGAACAATTCAATAATGATTCATAATCTGTGCCTGGCTATAAGGATTTACTATGACCTAGTCGTAAGACTCCTAAAATTGTTTTTACCTAACTGTCTGAATATCTGACTTCACACAGTTTGATGATTTTGTTGCTGGTACAGGTGAGCTGTTTAAAGTCAGATATCCGAGACGGATATGTGTGTGGACTAACTACATAACTACTCGTTTTACTACAGCAATGATATATTGTATTTTTTAAATACATAATGGTTGGTACTTATCTTTTTTGCTCCTGCCTAAGAATGAAACACTGATTTATGTTGCCTAAATCAGTAAGTTAATCCTGGATGTTATCGAAAGTTATAGTGTGATATTTCAGTTTCATTCACATCTTGAGTGGTCTTCAAAATTAAGACCTAAAACAAATTTTCAATGGTTTCAATTAAATTAATAATGTTAGTGTCTCTGCTTGAGATGTTGGACATCAGCAGGGAAATACATTCTAGAAAACATTCACGAGGGGGGATGTTTTAAAACTTCTAGAGATGTTCTTAGAATAGAATAAAATAAGAATTTTAATAAGAACCGGAGATTTAAGAAAAATATTTTTTTTTTAATACCAAACTACGAAACGTCCATATGGAATGTATGGGGGGGGGGGAGTTTTTGTTTGAGTATATCTTCTAAATTAAAAAAGATATTGAAAAACGGATTTCGGCATTGAAATCAGTGCAAAAATATAGTTTGTAATGATGTGTCACAACACTATCATTACATTGAACAAAAATTACCGTATCTATGTCCAATATGGCGGATCCAAGATGGCGGCCAAAAACGTGTTCCCTATTAAAATGAAGTACTAACCACCCAATAAATACAGGTGGTGGTCCCAAGTCAATATCTCGAAAAATGTGCATAACAAATGCATGTGAAATATTTTTTTTTAATTTGTCCAATGTTGGTAAAAGCCGCCATTTTAAATTTTGATTTTAATGGTTTTCTCGTGCTCCGATTTTTGGCAACTTTTAGTATGTCATTCTGCAAACCCAACACTACAAAATAAATCTTTTTCTTGCAATTTTTTTAACGATCCCTGTGTTAGTTTTTTTAGTTTGTTTGGACTAATACATGTTTAGTTAATGTTTTAATAGAATTTCATCATAAATTGTACAAAATGTTGAATATACATATTATGAAAGTCTGTGTTATAGTATACTGAAACAACGATCCCTATTATATAGGGTTGTTAATCGTAATTTACCATGGGTAGCAAGTTTGTTAGCAGAAAAAAGACGAACAATGGGTTTTTCACAAACAATTTTATTTGGTGTTCAATAAAAATGTTAATGTAAATGAAAAATTAACCCAACTCCTTTAAATCCATGTAGTTATTGGAAATTTGTTTATCCTCGTACCCGAACTCGCAGCTAAAACGAGATAACAGAAACAAACCAAATCTAACCCTTAGTTCACCATGCTATCTATGCTCTCTGTGAATTGTTCAAAATATCCCTAATTTTTTTAAAGACATATCAAATCCTGGAATATTTGCTCTTTTAAACGTTTACTATAATCAGTTTACCTCGCTTGGTATGCCTCCGTAGATACAATGTTATTGAAAACTATTTTAGGTAAGTACCTCTCATTATAAGTTTCCAAAATGTAGTATATAAACTGTGGGGATACCTACCTCAATTGAGGGGAAATGAACAAACTAAGATCAAGAACAAAAGGTATTTAACTTGATTCCAGACCTAAGAGAATCAATCCATCATCCACAAGACCTTCCAAATAGGTTTGTTCAATAAAACCTAATAGAATAGTTCTGTTTATGTACTTTGTTGGGGGATGGTTAATTAACTAGTCAAATTTTCTTGTGTTCACTTTTTTAAATATTTTTAATTTTCCCAAACACCAGCAAAATTTTCTGGCTGTAATCCATGCCACAAACCACGATGTACCACTTGTAAATCAATCGTCCCATCAAAAACAACATCACTTGTGACTCTACCAATGTAATTTGCCAAATTTCCTGCAAAAGTTGTCCCAAAGACTACATTGGCAAAACCACAAATGCTCTTAGAGTTCCTATATGAATACAAGCGAGAGAGCATCTTACAAATTTTCAACAGTGTTATTCACTAAAAGGAATAATAAAATTGGCCAAAGACTCATCAGAAAATCAAGCATAAAATCAGACAGCTTGAGCAAGCTCATCAAATATTTATATCTAAAATACAATGGGTCTAAATTTGAGATGATTTTTTTTCTTTTCATCAAAATTTTCTTTTTTACTTCCTTATAAATTTTATGTATTTCTGAATTTGACTAAACCATCTGATACTGAGTGGTAAACATATAGCCTATTATTTGTTTTGTTTTTGTGTTCCCGAAGAAGGCTTATTATAAGCCGAAATACATTGAACTGTTTTGTTAAAAAGTGTGTTAAGAGTTTATTTAGAAACAAATTGTTACAAAACCTATATTCAATTGGCTGACAGTTGACAAATGCATGAGTCTAAACTGTAGAGCCGTTGAACCGAAGCTAGTTCGACTAAAAATACACTCGACGCTAGGTGACGCTGCTATTCTCACCAAAAAGGGCTCAAAGTTGAGCAGTGTTTGTATCTTGAGTGCGGCGACGTTGGTTCGGTATGTGTATTTTTCCCGTTTCATATCTTATCAGTGAGTCATCTCATATCAGTAGATAGTTTTTACCACACTTTAATCCAGCACGATGAAGTCGTTTTATAGAAGGATAATCTTGTAGGTTCCAATTCTAGGGCTTGGAACGTTAGTTCGTGGGTCTTTAAGATTGGTTAAAATTTAATCTTTAGTTTTAATTTATAGAATATAGCCTATACATCGGTTTTTGTTGGTCAGTTAAGCGGTCAAATAAAGTAAAGTGGTAATCATTATGTAAACCTACATTATTTTATTAACTAGGTGGCGTTCGCAGAGGCATCCACAAAATTGAGCGGAGTCGTCAAGGGTTCATATTATATTGTTTTTGCCATACTGCAGTAAAAACAGTCGTTTTTAATGTATGTGTT
This sequence comes from Macrosteles quadrilineatus, assembly GCF_028750875.1. Lineage (NCBI taxonomy): Eukaryota > Metazoa > Arthropoda > Insecta > Hemiptera > Cicadellidae > Macrosteles > Macrosteles quadrilineatus. Next base: position 41,442,514 of record NW_026542597.1, read on the forward strand.
GCGGGTCTAAAGTAGTATTTTTACTCTTTAGGGAGTAAAAATCGTTTTTAGCCTCTATAGAGTAAACATCGTTTTTAGCCTCTATGGAGTAAAAATCAGCTGTTGTCAACTCAGTTGTAAACTTCTATTGTAAACGGTTGCATGTATCGAAATATGTATCGATTCGTGCTTCGTAATCATTTTAACCTACAGTCTCTTCCCATAGTATTTTAGCATTGCAGATACATTAATCCATTCCCACACTCAACACTGCTCACCTTTACTAATTCCTTCACCACCCCCTACGTCGTGGACCTGTTTCCCTCTCTTCCCATAGCATTTTAGGATTGCAGATACATTAATGTAATTGCCAAAGACAGTTCCCACACTCTGCACTGCAAGCCTTACTACTTCCTTCACCATTTCCTACGTCATAGACCTGTTTCCTTCCCTTCTCATAGCATTTAAGTATTAGATACATTTATCTAACTGCCCAAACCGTTCCCCCACTCTGCACTGCCTACCTTTACTACTGCCTTCACCACATCCTACGTCGTGGGGCCTGTTTCCTTCCCTTCTCATAGCATTTTAGGATTGAAGATACATTAATAAAACTGCTACAGACGGTTTTCACACTATGCTCATACTTAACTACTTCCTAAGCCACTTCCTACATCGTGGACCTGTTTTCATCACTTTCCATAGCATAGCATTTTAGATACGTTAATCTAATTGCCACAAACATTGCCCACACTCCGCACTGCTAGCCTTTACTACTTCTTTCACCATTTTCTATGTCGTGGGCGTGCTTCCATCCCTTCTCATAGCATTTCAGCATTGCAGATACATTAATCTAACTGCTACAAACGGTTTCCAGTTCCCACACTCCACACTGATCACCTTACTACTTCCTTCACCTCTTCTTACGTCGCGGACCTGTTTCCCTCTCTTCCCATAGAATTTTAAGATTGTAGATACCTCTAATCGTCAAAAACAGTTCCCACACTCCGGACAGCTCGCCTTGACTACTTCCTTCGCCACTTCCTACGTCTCGGACCTGTTTTCCTCCCTTCCCTTAGCATTATTAGATTGCAAATACCTTAATCTATTGGTCATAAACAGTTCCCACACTCCGGACAGCCTGCCTTGACTACTTCCTTCGCCACTTCCTACGTCACGGCCCCGTTTTCCTCCCTTCCCACAGAATTTTAGGAATGTGGATACCTAAATCTAATCGTCATAAACAGTTTCCACACTCCGGACAGCTCGCCTTGACTACTTCCTTCACCACTTCCTACGTCACGGCCCCGTTTTCCTCCCTTCCCACAGAATTTTAGGAATGTGGATACCTAAATCTAATCGTCATAAACAGTACCCACACTCCAGACAGCTCGCCTTGACTACTTCCTTCACCACGTCCTACGTCGCGGACTCGTTTTCCTCCCTTCCAATAGAATTTTAGGAATGCTGATACCTAAATCTAATCGTCATAAACAGTTTCCACACTCCAGACTGCTCACCTTTACCTTAGATAAAACATACTTGTGTTGGTTAGTCTATGCCTTTACTACTTCCTTCACCACTTCCTACGTCACGGACCTCAAGCTAGTGTCGTCATTTGATTATATTTATGATCCATACCGTTTCTGTTCTAATATCTGTGAATTAATGCTATCAGCTATTTCTTTATCTACTGCATTCAAAAGTCAACAGCTGATCATATGTTTTTGTTTATGTGTCAAATACTGCTTCCATAAGGATTACATTGAAACTTTGAGACCCAGTGGGGCGGATTCCTGAGAGACTTTTTTAACGCCATATAGATGTTGGCACTCACCGATATGGTCTTTATCACTACCTATGCAAAATTTGAAAACGATTGATTCAGCCATCTAGGAGGAGTTTGCGTATTACGAAATGCATAAGAGTCAACGTATAAGAGCTTCGCTCGCTCCGCTCAATAACAATTACTGTATGCTTACGAATTAATCACAAATTAAATCTTCTTTTGTAGTTTCTCAATTGTCTGTGTAAAATACCAGAACGTGATACTGGAAACTCTAAGCAACTTGTAGTACAGTGTATAGAGAGTTATGAATAAATCTTGACTCAATAAAGTTATTGAGAAGTTGGTTTACTATTTTTCTAGTATTAAAAATCAATTTGTTTAAAGTTTATGTACCTATTTACACAAACCATCTAGAAAATGTGCACTACGTAAAAGCCAGGTACATTTTTTTAATATAAATAAATCAATTGTTCCTCAAAGTATTTAGTAAAAATAAAAAAATGCCAAATGAAGTACACCTAATTAGGTAACAATACTCAGATTAATATGAAAATATCAACCCACTTACTCACGATAATTTGTTTTTTACAACTCTTTACAAATGACTCGTTTCTTCAACAATTAAAGCGAATTCTTATCCATCCTCTGCGAATCGCAATGTTGATAGGATAAGCCAGGAACAGCTGATAAGTCGTGATAAGCAAGGAACAGCTGATAAACAGCTGGATAGCTGACCTACTTTGTCACAACTGGGTCCAAGTTGTGACTTAACCGGGTGCAACAGCTGTCAATCGGGTTTAACATGAGGTGCGAAGTGTGTTTGTGTAGGGCAAAAGTTCGTTGAGTTAACGGTACATTAGGTGTGTAGTTTACAGATATGGTTAGATCGAAATCAACTGGTATGAATTACATTTTGTTACTGTAGGCCTGCTATTTTACTTTTATATTGCTATTATATTGCTCTGTTTTATTTCCATAGTACATTCTGTATGAATTCTGTATATTGGAATTTACACTCATCTCCCAATCACAATATGAGCACCTATTAAATTGTTTATTACAGATTAGGTATAAAAATTAACTGCAATTTATGTAAATAACACAAAATAGGAAGGTTTTATCAAAATTTAAATCAGAAACAAAAGCTTTGTCGTACACCAAAATCGTTACCAAAATCTGTTCAACAAAATAACAAACGTGTTAGAATTCCCAGTGTTCAGGATGGATATCGCAGTTTCGTGGGTTATATTGACATTTAAAAGGTTAGACCACGATGTTTTGGCCATGTGTTTCTCATTGTTATTGTTTTCACACCAGCCCGATCCTTGTGAAGTGCAGAAATACACTCGGATGATGTTGGGTTGCGCCATTGAGGACCGGATCAAACCGGATTTACACGTCTCTAGATCTCGAAATCAATGAAACGTATATAGTTGACAAACATGACAATTCTCAGTCGAAATAAGACAATATCGTATGAATACAGTGTTTATAAATGTATCTCTGGGTTATTCTACTACTGGGTTATTCTTATTCTGGGTTATATTCTATAGCTAATCCTGAACAAATTAAGTTTCTGTAGTTGTTTGGACAAATTGTCAAACAGTTATACAGTATATTAATAATGGTGTTACAGTAGTTTATTTTTTATTTTTATAAAAACCAAAATATATTGAATATTTTTCAGGTATTCCTTATTCAGTAGTGAATTGATAACTAACTAATAAAACAAGATTTAAGTTAATCTTAATCTTAATTTTAACACACTTATCTTTAAATTTACCAAAAAATGAGGAACGTCGAAAATAAAATATAAACTTTTGTAAACACTAAAAGCTTCACCAACTCATATTTAGATTTTTCACTATAATAGGACTGGACAAGTTAGGCTTCATTTCCTCGTCAGTCGTCACCCAAATATGATTGAACAATCTCATAGGAATATTTTTAAATTCTCAGAAACCTGTAAAAGAAAATCTTTACTATAATGCTTAATTGGTCCTCCTACATTTTAAATAACTTTTTTTTACGTACGGCAGTTTAGTAGAGGCTTATAAAACACTTTTCAACATTTCCGATCGCAAAGCCAGAAATTCCAGCGGGTTTTGTTTGCGCTTTCTATTGGTTTTATCATTGATATTGGATACTGTAAGTTGAGTTGTTATTGTAAAATATTTTTACAGCTGATGTCTGTTTTATTTTGCATTTAGCTTATTTGATGTTGACTAAATATCACTTTTTTATTTGGGGGTAAATTTCTAAATATGTAGGCCTACTTACTCAATGGTTAAAATAGCAATAGCTTGAACATAAATCATTGCACACTTTGATACTTTTAAATGTAATTTGTTTTTGTATTTATTGGACTCTACTCATTGGTTACACAGGGTGTATAAAGTCCCGCACGGGCTTAATATTTTCTAAACGACAACAGATAAATCAATACGATTTGGTACATCAACACAACAACTAAAAATCAACTTTTTGAAGGAACTATCAGTTTTCTGTCATATACACATTGAATTAAAGGCCTAGCAGAGTGTGGTATAATGGCGCAAATTTGAACTGAAACGGACAACCGAGTCAAAAATGACAGCAATCAAAGATTCATTGAATTTGCAATGCTAAGTCCTCAGGGGTGCAGCCGCTAGGAATCGGAAGAAAATCGTAAACGTAAGCATAGGTCAATATGCACATCAAATTAAAGGTCTTTTTTAGTAGATTACAATTCCACAAATTCAAGCTCAAAAGAACAACTGAGTAAAAATTGGCAGCCGTTCAAAGATTCAAAATGGCATATTTAAGATATCTTTGAACGGCTACCATTTTTGACTGGTTGTCCATTTGAGTTCAACTCTGGAGCATTGTATTCTACTAATAAAACCCTTTAATTCGATGTACATATCAACCTATGCTACTATTTAAGATTTCCTCCTGACTCTTTGCGGGACGTCTCCATGATACGACAGAAAACTGACAGTTCCTTCAAAAAGTAGTTTTTTAGGTGCTGATGCCGTTTTGTTTTACCAAATCTCATTGATTTATCTGTTATCGTTTAGAAAATATTAAGCCCGTGCGGGACTTTATATACACCCTCTATTATACCTTTAAACAATCTCAATCTGATTCACAAGAATGAGGAACTATGCTAAATCTGTCGTTTCACTATGAAACTCATACTCTATTTGAATTCTTTTAGTAGGTAATCGGCTTATCGCAGCTAACATTGTTAATCAGCTGTTCTATGTTATTATTTACTTTATAATTTTGAAACGTTATAACATTCTGACCTAGGGTTATTCCGTTGTATGTTTGACAAAATTCTCGTTTTTGTTGCAGGCAAAGTGCGAGAGAATTGCGTAGACCTTGAAGACAAATCAACCTTGTTCTTGTGAATCTTTTCGTTATATTGACCATGCTTCAGACACTACTGGAGGAGGATCTTCTACAATCCTGATAGTGTTAGTGTGGGATGTGTTAGTGCGTGTAAGTGTTAGTGCAATAGTGCCAGTGTCAGTGCCAGTAATCCTGATGTCCTGATACATCACGATGTTCTCCTTCCACAAGTACGATGTGTGGGAGATCGCTGACTACGAACAGACACAGAAGGAGTTCGCTCGCCGACAAAAGGTAAGTTCCAAAATTTTAACTTATATTTCCCCAAACTGTCCGATCGCTGAGGTATTCGCGCCTAGTTCTGTTTGTCCATGTATGGAAATGAAATTAAGCCTACACAAAAGACTTAAGCTTAATAGGTCGTCACCAAGCTTTAAGGTACCCACATTTAGTTCGTTTTGTCATGAAGTCCATAATAAGAAAAATATAAAATAAAACTACCTTACCAAACCAAGGCCAAGGCGTTACTGAGATTTGTTTTGTACTAGAGCAAAATCAAGGCAACTTAATTAAAAACTATATATCAATTTGTCATTTAGGTAGTAGTCATTAGTCAAAGAACCGATGTACTAGTACTAGTACAATCGTTTCTCGTCACCAATGCAATGTACAACAAGACAACAACTTGGCCATCTCCATCAAGTCTAATGAACATGCCTCTTTCACAATATTCCTTCAATGTACTGATATTTATTTGACTGTCTTCTTTTTGCTCACATGTCATCTTTCATGTTCGGTATCGCCAGAGTCTGTTGTGTCGATTAAATTTATAATGCTTCTCTCTCATTTACAGCAGCCTACTCTCATCTACCCACCTAGCTCCCATCTTGTCCAATCTATATAATTACTTTGAAAAGTGGTTGTCAACGTCAAAGCGTTTGATATAACAAATCTATTTTTTTAAATGGTTAATTTATTGATTTATCCAAATCTTTTAGAAGTTAATAACTTAAGCTAAGTTACGCCTACAGTTAGTAAAGTGTGTGGACTTTGAATGGAGGGATAATGTAGGCTAATATAAAATAACAAAATGTGCGCTTAGGGAATACGTTTTGTTAAGACGTTGTGACACAATTACTAATTACTTAGCCCTCTTCTTAATAACATGTCAATACTGACTGTGTAGCTGAGTGGTTGGACTGGCCTTCAATAATTCTTAAAGGTTGCTGGTTCGTTTCCATGCGAGGTCGATCATTGGATTGTCAATGTAGTGATGCTATCTAACTAAAAGTCAGCTTTAGATAGTTGCAAGACCAGACTTTGGACCTTTCCCTTGCAAACAACTTAAAAAGTACCATGATGGCGTTGACACTCATGGAATACGATATAAATAGACATGTCTCTGTAGTCTGTAGGCCTACTAATAGAAGTTCATATCCGCTATAATCCGTCAATATTGTACTTCTATTTTGAAAGTAAGCATACAAATATTCAAGTCAATTTAAAAGGTTTCTTACAACAATCATAATGTCCAAGTAGGGACTATACAGCTACTTATATCTCGGGATATAAATGAAACTAACTAATATGTTTTCGTTAAGTTAAAGATAAAGGTTACATTTAATAGCCAATAACCAATCCTTAAACTGAAATAGCCTAACTGTATCATACCGCATGTGGACTGTTTGGTCTACATCTACACAGTGAGGTTTGTTTTCTGTCCCGTTTACCAGAATAGTTTGGCAACCACAACACTACATCCAGTCTGGGACAAGCAACACAAAAACTACACATTCTTAATTCAGGATCGTGAAAAATATGGAAAACTACATAATCAAATCAATAAAATAGGCCTACCTATATATGCCGCACTAAGTTTTAAGTTCAAGTTCAAACTGTAAACGGAAAAATCAAGAGCTTGCGAAATGCTTTTACACCTGATGGGTGAATGCAATTTTCACTGTTAATACTGTTCTATGAAATGGCGACCATACAAAGTAGTTATTTAAAGCTAAGTATGAATGGAGATGAGTGTAGGATGAGTGGTGCGATCTTGTAGTTTTGTTAGTGACTAGGCCGACATTCCTTAGACACAGCTCTTAATTAATAGCCCATACAGCTAATGGCAACTAAGGGACCTACAGTTTATTGTGGAATCCGAACCACATTTTTGCCTTGTTATATACGAATTGGTCTATTGCTATGAAATAATCACAAGTTAAAATATAAGAATTAATCCTCGTAGTCCCTACTGTAAGCCAATATTGATACCACAATCCCTATATTTATATGGCTGCTGAGCAATAAAATGCAAATTCGATGTCATTGATCCTTAGTCAAAGCCTTTGTGGGGGAAGAAAATAGATTATCAACCACTTTTTGGCCCTTAAACAACTACCGTAAGCACAATTTTGGTTCTTAAAATTACTTTCTAAAAACTAATAAGATCCTAGTTCTAGCAAAAAATAGGGGAGACCGGGGATACTTGATACAGTTTTATAACTTATATTTTTCTATTTTTTCCTATTTTCCCTAGAACCACCTAACCAGTTTTTTCTGTTAACAGAACATTTTGGTTAGCTAAACCCAAAGTTTCAAACATTAAAAATCATGTTATATATTTTTTTATTTTTATTTAATAAAAGCCTGCAAAGTGTATCAATTCTCCCCAGGGGTGGGATACTTGAGACAGCTTTGGGGACACTTGATACACAGGGTTAAATTGGTTATAATAGTAAGAACTCACAAGATATGTTTATGGTTTTATTCAAAAAGTATAAAAAACAGCTTACAGTTATATTAAAAATACAAGTCTAGGCTATAATTGAACTTTTAAAAGACAAAATTTAACCTTACAAATTGGTTTTCCTTCACAAAATAAACATTACTTTCGTTAACAATATAACTAGGCCACCTGAAGAACATTTATAGATATATTTAAATACATCGGATATTGGCCATGTTTCATAACAAAGTCAAGATAATTTTTGTCTTATTCGATACATAGTCCTTCAAATTTTTCATTGAAAAGAAAACGTCAATCTGTCATTTTTTTCTTGAAATTTGGGTGGTGACAGTTTTTTTTCAATTTGACCGTCATCGATACAGCTGATGTCTTCACAATCAGGCCACTTAAACTTACTGCCTTCGATGTGGCGAGCAAACTTAACGTTCCATTCATCAAAAGAAATTTTCTCCTTAAGGACTCCCACGAATCTACGAACCTTTTTCTTTGACCTATAGGCTACGAGCACCCAGTCTCCAACATTTATTGAATTATCTTCTTCTTCCGACAGTGGTTCTGGTTCAAAGTTACTGGAACTCCCACTTGACTCCCACTCTTCTTCTTCAGATGAGGGTTGCGTATGTTTTGTGCTTGATTTAAATTTTTTCACAGGCCTACTTTTTGATGTAAACAAATTTAATTTCACTTTCTTCTGATTCTTTTTTTCCTCCTTTTCCTTCACTTCTTTCTCAATTTGTAATTTAACAGGGGTGTCTGTTAAAATAAGAGTTTTGCCCTTTTTCTTCCCACCTTTTCTTTGGGCCTTCCTAGGACCTGCCTTCGGATATGGAGCTATGTCTTCAGGGGTAAGAATGTGGCGCTCCCCTTCTCTCTCTTTCAAGTTCTTAGAGACAGGAGTACTTGTTACTTCAATCTCTAGGCCTATTACAGGAGATAAATAATTGTCAGTTGGAATATCGCTTGACGTTCCTGGATTTGAACTCGTGTTATTAGGCCCGGTGGGTTGCTGGTCTGAGGAGTTTCCTTCAGAAGCCTCCGGGTTTGGTCTGTCTGTGGTTGAGGCTGGAAGAAAATCAAGCATGGTCTCCTCCTGTTTTGTAAAAACCTGTTGTTGATGGTAGTTTGGCTCAAATGTCATTGAAGATGGTTCTGCATTTTTTGACAAGAATTTTTTAACATACCGCTGAAGGGTCATTTTGTCGATATCATACTTAAGTGCTGTTCTCCGCAATCCTATTCCATCGTCAACAACTTCTCGTACAGCTGCCTCCATTGTTTCAGATGAGATTTTCTTTCGTACATTGGTAGTAGGCTTCGGTTTGTAAAACATCGGCATCTAAAAAAAAAGAAAAAAACACTTGTAGTAACAAGTTAGTCCAAAGGATTAGTGTTGTAACCTAGTTTTACCTAGGTTTAGGCCTAGGCTCATAAAGTCTGAGGTTATAAGTGGGCTAATTAAGTTAGACCTATTAGGCCGTAAATAACTACACAAATAAAAAATAAATGGCAAAATACCGGTAACTACAAACTCAAATCACACAAGCTAACATAGTTATAGGTTAAACTTAAAGTGGTCATTTTACAAGTTTAGCCAATAAAACCAACAGTATTTGACACAGATATATAAATATTTATAACAAACATTTATAAAAAATGGCTAAAGAAGATGAATTTGAATATAGGGAGACTTGATACAGTGTATCAAATATCCCTTTGAAAACTGTATCAAGTGTCCCTCTATGACCATTTTTCATAACAAGTTCCATATCTCCTTTGAGGTTAACTTAGAAGAGCTGAGGTTGATAGAGCATATATACTAAATATGTACCTTACAATGTAACATGTTATTTCAACTAAAAAATATAAATTATATGCGTGAGACACATTTATATAGATATAGGAAATACTTACTTTTAAGTGTGGAAATGAAATATTTCAAGACCATATGCAGATCATGTGCAGCAGATTATTCCAGACAACACAGGAAACTAGAAACAACCTAAAGAGTATCTGGTTTGATTTGCAGCTGATTCTAACCATAGAGTAATAAATTAGGTGGGGTGTATCAAGTCTCCCTATGTATCAAGTATCCCCGGTCTCCCCTACTAAGCAAAAGACATAGCATTACAGATTATGATTATAAATTAAAAGTCATCATAGTTTGGTATTAACTATCTTTATAAAACCAAAAGTAAATATTTACATAAACAAATGAATATTAAACATATGTTATTTGTCATCTTCCCCTTGAGCTTGGAGTCCTAATCTTTTTTTTATAAATCTATTATTTCTTCTCTTTATACCCTTGTCTTTAATAGAAACTAAATAAGATCTGGGTTGTTGAAGTTTCTTCTCTATTACTCCTTCATCCCATGTTTTATTGAATACATCTTGAACCCATACTTCCTGCCCTTCAGTAAAGCTATTATAAATAATTAAAAGTCATCATAGTTTGGTATTAACTATCTTTATAAAACCAAAAGTAAATATTTACATAAACAACATAAACAAATGAATATTAAACATATGTTATTTATCAGATTATATATATGCTTTATAGATAGGTGCAAAACACAACTAATTGGTACGTTTCGTGATGTTCCAGTCTAGGGAGCCAAAACCCCACTTGCATGTAAAGGTAGAAAACAAATTTACAATGTAGGCGAACATATACTGTAGTTAATTTCAAGTGTTTAGTTCACATAATCCAATTTTTTTTGTTTTACGTGATCAATAGATTTGTTTTCAATAGAAACTCTTAGGCCTAAGTATATTTTGAAACTAAACTACATGTAACATTTTACATAGGCCTAGTTTAATTCCATTGCAAGTGAGATGGCAAGCACATGCGGCAATATGAGACTGCCTGCAATAAGTCAGTAAGCAGCCACCTGTACGCTAGTGCGTTGTCGTGGTATCGTACCGTTTCGGGCGTTTCATTGACAAGAGAGAAAAGTAGAAAATTCACAGTTTTCTATTTGTACGGATTTAAAAACTATTGATCTGATACACAAAATAGTTGAAAACTTAAATCAAAATAATTGGATATCTAAAATATAGGCCTAAGAATTTCAGAAATGTAAATTTGCTTAGTGACATCACTATGATATTTTGCCAATTTTAGTGTTTATATTTGCCAAATTGCATGCTTGAACCTAGGCCAAACAATAGTTCTACGAGCATCTGTTGCCACTTCAAACACACACACTAGCCTAACTACTAAACAATGAAAATAATAAACAAAATAAGCAATACTTATTTTATAAATCGAATTCATTAATCTAATAAGTTAGGTAACTAAATATAGAATAAGCGAATTTATGTATTTTCTTAATTTACTTAACTTCTGTTCTTAACATTCAGTTTAATAGACGTAATATATATATTTTTTAAGAGGATTTGAAAACACGTTGTTATTTAGCACTATTTCTAATTCACGAATAGGGATCTTATTTTCCATAAAATATAGACTAAGGGTCGAATGGATCCACAAGTAGATTTTTATTCTTTTATGAGCATTTACTTATGGATACTGTACAGTAGTCCCATAAATTCCATCTAGGTACAGTATTATAGTAGGCTAGCTGTATTCAATTTGTTATTAAAAAAACATAGTTGAGTGAGCCAGTCTTTGTAACTGAGAGAGTTGATGTGTGACCTAAAATATGCTATTTTTTACAATAAGTCGTTGACTTGATTGAAAAGTTATCATATTCGACAGAAATCAGTAATTTACTTCATTAGAAATACATTTAAAGATTCACTATTTCAGACTTTTAATTTTCCTTAAGTAAATTTTACTTTGTATGAATTTAATCTATTGTTTTACATAAGATTTGTTATTTTTGTTGTAGCTTTGTAACACACCATAAAGTGTATGTTAGAAAGTGAAAAATGGTCCATAATCAATAAATATCTCAATAAATAATAGATTTGTAAAAAAATAAGTTAATTAATGAGGCAAGTATTTTTCGTCATACTGAAGCAAAAACAGCCTTTTTTACACATACGTTGCGGGTCTAAAGTAGTAATTTTACTCCATAGGGAGTAAATATCAGCTATTGTAAACCATTGTATGTTTCGATCATTCGATTACATGCATGGGGAATTATTTTCGATTTATTTACTAAGCTTATTGTTGCGTTCTTGTCAATGGTTTGACAGATTGATGGTACAATAGATGAGTGAACGAAGTGAACGAATCAATGTATCGTGTTCGTGTCTAGCGGAGTCGGAGAAAAGTTGTCCACTTGTGTGTGTCTGTGTGTTCGCACCAAAAACTCAAGAACCGTCGCACTTATAGCGTTCAAATTTTGCACAAATAATTATGACACGACTGGGAAGACCTCATTAAAATTCTAGACGATTCCGCTCAGTAGTAATTATAAAATACTTAAAAAACATTTTTAAATTTGTCCCATAAGAATAACATTAGGAGCTACCTTCTTCTTCTTTGTATTTGTTTACGTTTTGCGACCAAAAATTTTGTTGTCTACTTAAGACAGAGAGAACGACTTTTACTCTAAGCTCTTTCATTCATGGAGTAAACAGTTTGGCGTCTATGAATATATATCATTATAATTTCACAGCTTTCAGAATAATGTTATTTAAGCTAATTAAATTTCACAACTTTCAGAATAATAAATTGAACTTAACAATATTAGTCGGCAGTTATATACCTTTTATGTGCAGTATTAAAATTCACCTTTAAATTAAAAGTATATAGGTATGTTTGTATTTAGAACAAAGCAGCTTTTTACATTATTCAATTTAATGTTGGCATTGAATATTAAATATTCAAAGATGTTAGTATATTTTTAAAATGCAATGCGAAGGGGGGGGGAAACAGGTCCCCGACGTAGAGGAAGCGGAAAGGTGAGCAGTGAAAAGAAAGGAGTACGGAAACCCTTTATGACTAACGTATCGGTAATACTTAAGGGAGAGAAATAGGTACACGATGTAGGAAGTGGTGAAGGAAGTAGTCAATGTGAGCAGTCCGGAGTGTGGGAAGCCTTTGTGACCATTAGAATAATGTATCTGCAATTCTAAAAATGCTATGGGAAGGGAGGGAAATAGGTCCACGACACTTAGGAAGTGGTGAAGGAAGTAGTCAAGGCGAGCAGTCCGGAGTGTGGGAACCATTTGTGGCAGTTAGATTAATGTATCTGCCATAATAAAATGCTATAGGAAGGGAGGGAAACAGGTCCACGACGTAGGAAGCGGTAAAGGAAGTAGTCAAGGCGAGCAGTCCGGAGTGTAGAAACCCTTTGTGGCAGTTAGAATAGTGTAACTGCAATACTAAAATGCTATAGGAAGGGAAGGAAACAGGTCCACGACGTAGGAAGCGGTGATGGAAGTAGTCAAGGCGAGCAGTCCGGAGTGTTGAAACTCTTTGTGACAGTTAGAATAATATACCTGCAATACTAAAATGCTATAGAAAGGGAGGGAAACAGGTCCACGACGTAGGAAGTGGTAGTGGAAGTAGTCGAGGTGAGCATTCTGGAGTTTAGAAACCCTTTGTGACAGTTAGATTAGTGTAACTGCAATTCTAAAATGCTATGGGAAGGGAGGGAAACAGGTCCACGACGTAGGAAGTGGTAATGGAAGTAGTCAAGGCGAGCATTCTGGAGTGTAGAAACCCTTTGTGACAGTTAGATCAATGTAACTGCAATATTAAAATGCTATAGGAAGGGAGGGAAACAGGCCCACGACGTAGGAAGTGGTAATGGAAGTAGTCGAGGCGAGCGTTCTGGAGTGTAAAAACCCTTTGTGACAGTTAGATTAGTGTAATTGCAATACTAAAATGCTATGGGAAGGGAGGGAAACAGGTCCACGACGTAGGAAGCGGTGATGGAAGTAGTCGAGGCGAGCAGTCCAGAGTGTTAAAACCCCTTTATGACAGTTAGATTAATATACCTACAATACTAAAATGCTATAGGAAGGAAGGGAAACAGGTCCACGACGTAGGAAATGGTAGTGGAAGTAGTCGAGGCAAGCATTCTGGAGTTTAGAAACCCTTTGTGACAGTTAGATTAGTGAAACTGCAATTCTAAAATGCTATGGGAAGGAAGGGAAACAGGTCCACGACGTAGGAAGCGGTGATGGAAGTAGTCAAAGGCGAGCAGTCCGGAGTAGGCAAGGAGGGAAACAGGTCCACGACGTAGGAAGTGGTAGTGGAAGTAGTCGAGGCGAGCATTCTGGAGTTTAGAAACCCTTTGTGACAGTTAGATTAGTGTAACTGCAATTCTAAAATGCTATAAGAAGGGAGGGAAACAGGACCACGACGTAGGAAGTGGTAATGGAAGTAGTCGAGGCGAGCGTTCTGGAGTGTAGAAAAACTTTGTGACTGTTAGATTAATGTAACTACAATTCTATAATGTTATGGGAAGGGAGGGAAACAGGTCCACGACGTAGGAAGCGGTGATGGAAGTAGTCGAGGCGAGCAGTCCGGAGTGTAGAAACCCTTTGTGACAGTTAGATTAATATACCTACAATACTAAAATGCTATAGGAAGGAAGGGAAACAGGTCCACGACGTAGGAAGTGGTAATGGAAGTAGTCGAGGCGAGCATTCTGGAGTGTAGAAACCCTTTGTGACAGTTAGATTAGTGTAACTGCAATACTAAAATGCTATGGGAAGGGAGGGAAACAGGTCCACGACGTAGGAAGCGGTGATGGATGTAGTCAAGGTGAACAGTCCGGAGTGTGGGAACCCTTTGTGAAAGTTAAATTAATCTATTTGAAATTCTAAAATGCTATAGGAAGGGAGGGAAACAGGTCTACGACGTAGGAAGTGGTGAAGGAAGTAGTCCAGGCGAGCATTCCGGAGTGTAGAAACCCTCAGTGATGATTAGAATAATGTTCAGTGTCTGCAATTCTAAAAATGCCATGGGAAGGGAGGGAAACAGGTCCACGACGTAGGAAGTGGTGAAGGGAGTAGTCAAGGCGAGGAGTCCGGAGTGTGGGAACCCTTTGTGACAGTTAGATTAATGTATCTGCAATACTAAAATGCTATGAGCAGAGAGGGAAACAGGTCCACGAGTAGGAAGTGGTGAAGGAAGTAGTCAAGGTGAACAGTCCAGAGTGTGGGAACTCTTTGTGATTAACTCTTTGTGATGGGAACTCTTTGACAGTTAGATTGATGTATCTGCAATAATAAAATGCTATGAGAAGAGAGAGAAACAGGAAATACATTACGTATATTACCAATGACTTTGGTTAATTAATGGACGAGAAGTTAGGATTTTTGTTGACTGAGATTTGGTTTTTTTTAAGAGGTTGGCACTGGCAGCCTCTTTTAACCTTGCATTTGCCTGTCCACATAGACTAAGCGCCCTAGCGTGGATCGTTTACAGCAAAGCAAGGGGTGAGCCGGTACAGGACAAAGGTGAACTGAAATTTAGTGGCTGTGACTAGGATCCGAACCCACGACATCGCTGCCTTGGGCCCGAAGTCCGCGTGACGCTACCGACTGAGCCACCGACTCACCATTATTTGCCCCGACTCATGGGTTGATTTGCCGATACAAATAACATTTTTGTGTTCACCAGTGACACCGGTAAGTATGCTAGGTGTGGGTGGACTCTTTCATTATTGCGCTCATGTTCACTCATCCCGTTACGCGCAGAACAAGCGTACTACTAGTTTACAGTAAATCGTAGTGGACGAAATAATTAAATCACTTACTAAACAGCTGCTTACATTAGCAGAATTGAAAACAAGCTGTAAGTTTTTTGAGACGTTATCTTTATCCCGTTTTCTAGCTTCGTTAATTAATGATGCAATATGACGAAAACTATAGTTCATCACGCGGACAAAAGTGTCTTTTCAACCCTCGCTCATTTTCCGACCTCGGCTTCGCCGCGATCGTAAAACTTGATCTTGGGTCGAAAAGAGCCCCCTTACGTCCTAGTGATGAAATACTATTTCCGAGTTTTGTATTGCCTTCAATCAGAGCCTAGGTTACAGCTGACAACGTTGTCGTTGCCATGGCAACAGTGGACGCCCGCTGTGACACGTGCTTTCATCTTACCTCACAGTTCTCGTGGCTTTGCTTATTTAACTTGTAAGTTTAATTATGTTTCCTGCGGTTGCACTTGACACAACGAAAACTAGGAATAACTTCACCTTTGTAGTGTTTCTTTTTACATTCTTGTATTTCTATTTGTATTTAGTTTATCGATGACGCGGTGGTAAGATAGCTCCAAAAAATTAACCAAATAATCTAATAGCCTGCTTGTACTTTTTTCTATATGTGTAGTATTTGTTCAAAGTATAATTAATTTGAGAATATTTCAAAAGTACCTCTCTTACTTAGTACGTACTCTTACTATCATGGGAATAGTCATGGCCATTTTGAATTTTATCGCATTTATGTCAACGTCAGTGCATATGTTAAAATAATGCCTACAATGAAAGAGTAAAAAAGTCATTAGTTTTTTGACAGGTCGAGCTTTTTGAGGTTGAGGGTTTTGATGGGTCTTTTTTGCCCAGCTGCCCTTGAGCCATATACTTGTCTTCTCCTTTAATCTATGCTTGAACGTCTGGCGTTTTAATTGTGTTGGTTAATCAAACAGCTGATCATATCTAGCAGCATTGTTAACAGTGATTATGTCACCCCACCCTGCATTCATATTTAGCTTAAAATACGCACCTAGGTGTGTGTTGCTATGTTGAAGTAGTAGTGATGAAAATAAAAGTGACAGGTAACCTTCTATTGGTTACCAATATCCGTTAGGCGTTGTGCGATATCATCATATATAACATACTACTGATATTTAGATCGATCAAGATACTTGTAATTTTGTATGTCAGACTTATTTAAAATGACTATTGGCCTCTTTATTCAGTTCAGTTTTCCCTCGAGTACCCTAAGATTCATAAATCAATCAAATGTACAATTATTATTACCATAGACAAAGGTTATTACACATCGTGTTAATATTATTCTATCCATACATAGAGATATGAAAATTACAGAAAAACAACAAATTTATAACATAACTTAGCACTCAAATTAAACCTCTACTGATCACAACCACCACTCTACATCTAAATTGAATTTTTATAAAAATTAATTAGTGCAAGAAGCACTCGACGTTAGGCCAGTTGTAAACACAGAGTGAAGGTGAGATAAGAAGATAACATTTAGTCAGCCCTAGCCTCCGTGTCTGTAACTTATGACTTTCAAGTTTTAAAGGTTTGTGTATATTTTCGGAGATGGATGATCCTCGATGGTTGTGATATTGTTGACAAAACATCTGTTTAAGTAACAATTTCGTTGTTAGACGTAGTGAACCATGGCAGTCGAGGCGTTGACCATGTTTTATGTTTCGACTTCCCGACCTACCTCGCTCGGCTCCAAGGTTAGGGTAAGGCATTTTAGATTATTTAATGGATTGAAGATTTTTCCTAGGTGAAAATATTGTC
This sequence comes from Macrosteles quadrilineatus, assembly GCF_028750875.1. Lineage (NCBI taxonomy): Eukaryota > Metazoa > Arthropoda > Insecta > Hemiptera > Cicadellidae > Macrosteles > Macrosteles quadrilineatus. The sequence goes on from NW_026542597.1 coordinate 41,459,792, forward strand.
AATACATAAAATTGACTTATTTCCACCAATGTATTCTATTAGTCTAATACAACACATTCCTGTTGTTACCAATTGTATTGTTTAACGTTTTATACTTGCTTACTAGCATGCACAACTTGAGAAATCGAATAATGTATGCTTTGAGTTGAAAATATCGTTATTTTGGAATCATTTAGATGTTAATGAAATCGTTGGATGTTTTTTTACCAATGACAGATTTGACTTCAGAATAAATTATCTATTCGAATTCACCAACTGCTCCAAATCAAAATCTCGCTCTTCATTAGAAGATATTCATGAACATCGCTTTTCGTCTCCACGACTCAACCTGTCTATGGTTACTTATTACTTTTTTGGACCCAGGTGTCCTTTTGGATCATTGTGCTTTTAATAAATAATGATCCTGACTAATGAAACAGCTGATCTTAGTCAGTAACAAAGCTACACAAGACATCACACTCCATTCTACACGCATCCTCACTCATATTCGGGCTAAAATACGCATCTATAGTTCGGCCGCTTAGAAAACGACCTGCGCGCTAATGCTAAACCAATGCTGGAGGAGGTCGCTTTCTAAGCGGCCGAACTATAGGTGGCGTCTCCATCTTATACGAACTTGCATGAACATGAATATGAATTAATATCACTTATTGTTTGTTTTTTATATGCAAGCTAATTAATTATTGTAACATGTGTTCTTGCAATCATATACTTACTACTGGTCTCAAATATAAAACAGCGCAGTGTCGTGATTAAATGAATAATTGTCAATTACGGTTTTTCGAGTACGTTACACTTTTTATTCTAGTCACACCGAAAAGATGACTTTTTATAAATATAGATGGTATATTTTATGTCGCATCATTGTATTTGCAAAAGTACCCAAAATGAACGGAGAAAGTTTAATTTTGACAGCAGTGTAGTCTGTACGTGGCTCTTTCAACTATGTTTTATTGAAATACAAATTGGCTACAACTGGCCCATATACTGTAGATTGGAATGTCTACTTCACTATCCGGAAGTCAATGTTACTAAAACAACAGGAAAGTAGAAACTATTGTAAAAAAATAAAATTCCTGTTCACAATAACCAAAAGTGTCCAAATCTAAAAATGTAGCCCCCGATAATTTGCGCCATGTCACACCGCCGGCTTGTAACAGTCCATGAATGGCGTTGAGCGAGCGCTAGGGTGATACTGGGGGTGGTCCTGGGGGTGGCACGGTCGATGTCCTGTATTGATCCCAGGCCAGTCTCGCTGGGACGCGCGGGACGTTCGGGACTATGCCCTGTTGGGACCATGGGCCCGGCGACTAGTAGAGAGGACGCCGACGACGACGAGGAGGACGGAGGTCTGGACCTGGCAGTGCCCACCATGGTCGTGGTGAGTAGGGTTTGGACTGTTTCCTAGCATTGGAAAATTTGTAGATTGGTTTTAAAATATGGGTTTACCAGGAAATTTGGAAAAAAATTATTTCAATGCAGGTTTTACATAGATTAACTAAAAAGAGAACGTTTTAATTTTTGTTTTTGAATTTTATCTATTAGGATACTTTTCTTTTTCAAAATATGGCCGCGTCGACACTGCGCCCTCAACAGAGTTGATATTGAGCTTCTCTTGTCTGAACAATGGAGTTACAGAAAACAATATGAGGAATGAGTTGTGTATTATTTAACCTAGAGACTGGTGTTGATATAGAACTGTTTTTAAATTACTACCGACTTTGAAGGGCTATGAAACAATCGTTAGGTTTTGTGTTGTAATACGTGGCTGTAAAATTTAGATTGGACGGATTTGAAATTTGTGTAGGTGTCCGTCGGATTATAGTTTGTAGTTATTTTACTTGATAAGGCAAATGGATGCAGCGTGTTCTGTAATGGTTGCTGTATATTTTGTGAGTGGACACGAACGGCAATAAGGTTAATTTATGTATACGTTTTGTATAGTGAATTTTTAGTAACAGCCGTTTTGCCAATATAATTAACAATCGAAATACATCTAATGCACTGTCCGAGTATTGTATGCAAATAATTACTACTGGATATCTTAGATTTTTGTTGAACAAGCTTTTGAAGCATACAAACACAAATGTCGGACATAACGTAAAAAACGTTAAGTATCTCGATTTCATACTCCCTTCAAGCTAAGGTCCATAGTAACAAAAGGATAGATGACAGAGTCTAGAAAGAACATTTTAACTGACTCGTTTAGACAGGGGAACTCTTTTAGGACACTACCGGATACATAACAATTCAGCACAACCAAATAATATGCAGCTTCAAATCTTCAAACAAACCTTCAACACCTTACGATAAAACATTTTTACATTAAAGGAATTTTAGTAAAACTTAAAATATAACAATAACGTAAGCAATTTGTGGGTAGAAAACTCAGTGAAATGGAACTCATTTTATTCAATGAAGAACACTCACTTTCTTTGTTTCTTGCTCATTTATTGTAATGGCGAGTTTACTTGATCTAAGACATTATTGCGGAGATTTCCCTTCGTGAGAAAATGAATTATTGTGGATTTTCACTAAAGGTAATTGGTAAAAAACTAAGTTTTCGTGACGTTTCGGGATCTGGAAACTGATCCCGTCCTCAGGTGGCAAAGAGACAATTCAGTAGTTCATCCTAGGACCATGGTACACTATCTAGTTAAACACTTACTATTAAATTACTTTACAACGCCCGGAGCTAGTGAAGACAGTAGTAGTCTTTAATTTGTTCAATTAATTAATAGACGGATTTTGTCATGTGTACATTTTATTTAAATAGAACTTTGAAGTAAATAGCATAACAATACATTAACATCGTGATATCGTTTTGGTTCATAGAGGAAACTATATCATAATAAAGCTTTTCCCCTAATAGCAGTTCAACGCCATTAAAACAATTCGGCTAAATTGTTTTGAATTATCCTACTTACCAACTGAACCGCTAAAAATGCCAACTCAAGAAATATCCGGTGTCCGAGCTGTAGTCTAATTGATACCAATTGACCGACTGAACGTCCAACGTTTGAGAGTGTTATCTGTGTGCATCTCATCATAGCGACGCGTGCTACAACATCTCAAAACTGACCATTGTAAGTAGAGGCTGTATACCACAAGTAGACTTATCAACCTATGTAAAAACTGGAGGCGGTTTTTGATTAGATTAGATTACAACGACGTGACGCACCAAATAGTTTAAGGCAAGTAATGAAATAAGTTTAATGAATGAGATTGCATATTTTTTTCTGACTAAGATCAACTAGTTTTTTAGCCTAACTATTTATTAAAAACCTAATGATCAATGACAACTGGGTCTATATCCGAACCATACAAAAGCTACAGACTCTGGTCGTGCATTAATTGCGCCAAAGAGATCCTTAATTGTGCCAAGCTCTCAAAGGGCCCCAAACATTTTCCTAAATTGCGCCAAGCCCAAGCCAGGTAGGGGTGAGTTGGCGGCAGAAGGAATGTACTCGTTTACGTGTCATCCTAACCTAACCAAACTAACCTAACCTATCCTAACCTGTTCTCAACTTTAAACAGTCAAAGAGTGCCACCACTTGGCGCAGTTGATGAAGGTATCTGGTGGCTCCCTGGAGTAGTTGGCGCAGTTTATGAATACCCGACTACCTGACTCCAGGTCAGTTGGCGCAATTCATGCCAGCCCCCAGACTCTTCTCAGGATCAAACCATTAGATCGGATCCATTCAAAGGCATCTATTATCCTTTATTATTTTTTTTTACAAATCAATCATTCGACAAATCAATCCATAAATCAAACCTATTTAGCAGTGATTGAAAATCTAAATTCCCGAGTTAAATGTTTTGCTACACTTATCAGAGGTAATTTATTCGAAATTCCTTTAACTTTGAATTACATTTTATCATTTTATTCGTTTGTTTAAATTGTTTTCCTTGTTAAACACATGTTTCAATTTTCCCAAAGACACAATATGTACATTATGTTTTACGCGTTCCCTTTACAAGTTTGCACAGACGATCTTGCAGTGGAAACTGTTACCAGTAGGTTACTTCAACGCTTGTAACGAATGACAAAGAATTTAACGCCACGGTAAGAATTTAACGCTTCTTTATTCTCTACAAAACTAAAGTATGTCGAAAAAAATACATTTCAGTTTCTTCACACTCTGCTTGAACTACGTATGCTTGAAACTCAAAAGTTGGTATCTGGTAGCAAAGAATACCACAACAATTAACTTGTGTGCCAAATGGAGAGAAATAAAACAGTCGTTTTGTAAAAGCAGGAGCGCGCCACGGCGACTCGGCCCCAAAGGGCAATAACTCAATATTTTGGACACAGGGCTTTACTGCTTATATCCTGTGCTAGTTTTGTCCTTATAACAAAATGCAGAAACGTTTAGAGCATCGAGTAGTAATAGAGACCGATGGTTTGGAGACATGATAATGGCACCTTACTGCAAGCGCCTTGTTGTTGTTGTTATGCGTATTGTTTTGTTATTTTTTGATTCTTGTAGACGGTCGGTCAAAATCTCTTCAATTTATTTATTTTCTTCGTAATTAGGATAAATTTGCTGTTCTATCAATTCTAATTCATAGATACAATTTTTTAGTTACGTAATAGAATGGGAGGAAATGGTACTCCAAATAACAGGTACCAACTGAATACAACTACGAAAGTATGTGGAGGAAAACTGGTGAATACCAATTTTGACGTTGTGCCTGAACTTCAAATATTGTTTTCCAATGTTTATATTGAACGATACAAATTGAAATGCATACTATTTTCTAGCCTTTATTTCTATAACGCTGAGATGTGTATACAACATTACGTTATTTTTTATTAGGAATAAAGTTTCCTACTGTACCTAATATTTTCAAAGGTGCGGTATTGACGTGAAAGTGCGGTGGTTTTGCTCCGAGGGATCGTGTTCAAAATTCGACCAACCACCAATGAGTTTCAACAATGTGGTGATGTTGAATGGGTGGTTCAGATCCTGAATTGAGCCTTAGGCCGAATTTTCTAGAAAAATGGATTTGGTATCTTACTTTAAGGGTTATTTTTTGTTTCGGATAAATCCTTCCTCTGAAAGTTTATGACCACCAATGACATAATCGTGGACCATTTAGTATATTCTTTGACTTGCGGTTTAATTTAAACATCATAAACTAAAGTAGTACACTTTTAAGGCTTAAAAAAGAAGACGTTTGAAAATAAGGAACGAGGAAGTATTTCAGTAAACAACGTTGCGTTTCCTTGATCTATTTCAGCTTAGAAGTGGAACGCGTCCAAACACAATGCTCGTATTTTAGAAATCCACAGACTGGAATAGAAGTACTGTATTGCACTTTACTTAATACTGTCATTTTTGTTGTTGTTGTAAAAATAATGTGGAATACGATCGTACAAAAAACACAGAATAAAAACCCAACCTACCTGGTTAGGTTATGTTCTGTGAAAAGATTTGACAACAAAACTGTTTTGGGATAGCTGGATATTTTTGTCAGGTTAGATTAAAGGGAATTTTTCTACTGATTATATATTTAAGTTTAAGCGTGAAACTGATGTCAAATCTTTTGGGAGGTAATGAGCAAGAGAGCAAGTGAGGGAATGAGCTCTTCAAACGTCTTTCAACCTTTGGACCTCTAGTGGTGGTACATGCTATAAGGATTCTTCAGTAAGAACCGAATTGTTCAAACTATAAGTTTGAAATTGTTGAACGTCGAAGTTTATGCTAAATTTATTAGAAGTTTCTTATTTATATTTCCCACTTTAATTCTTTTTTTCTTTAATACTGAATTTTTGTTGTTGTAGAACAGGAGTTTAAGACCGATCTTGTGAGATGACATTTAAATAAATGTGAAGAAAGTACTGTACAAATATATTAACTAAGGAGGACTAACTAAATGGCTTTATCGTTCTGCACCAAGATCTTAAAAAAATAAACTGTAATTGTAACTTTCAAAGTTCATCTTCAACGTGTTAAACATAATGTACAATTATTATTTTAGTATTAGGCCTACTTCCGGTTTGGTACCAGTATTTCGATTTTATTGCGACAAAGTTATCATTTAGATTTAGCTCATAACATTGTTTGCATGTTGCTTGGTTCGTGTAATTGGACATAAAAAATGATTCGCTTATGTATAATTTAAACTAATAGGAATAGGTACTTAAGACGACTTGGAAGTAAAATGGTTTGAATAATTGTGAATAACGGATTGTTGCGTCAGACAATAAAAACTCCCAATGAGGTCTAAAATCTGAAAATGGCGATAGTTGAAGGTTGGGCAATAAAGAAAGATACATTTCCAAAGCAGCCCCGTCTTGACAAAAGCACCCTGCTGACAAAAGAAGAGTTGGAAGAGATACTTAGGAATATTTGGAGAAGGACGCTGATGTTGTTGAAGATGGAATGTAAGACCTTCGAATGAGTCGATAGAGGTGATCAACGGAGTTAGGTATAGAGGTACAGTGGGTTCATTTCAGTTTACGGGATCCAGTTAAGTTTTCAACTCTGCACTGTTCATAAATTGTACGTTGTGCCACATTTTATCATGTATGTTTTTCTCAATTTTGACAAAGTAGCCATTATGTTGGATCCATGGTGAGAGCCACGCTACGCCACGGGTGACGTGAATGTAACTCCCCTAGCGTGAGGTGGCGAGCGTCAATCGATGGCTGGACTTGCCCAACACAATGCTGGGTTTCCTGGCTGTTCAAAGTTTCACAAAGTGATTACCAGTTTATCGACAGTCACGGAAAATGCAATGTAGAGAGTCAAATTTTGGTACATTTGATAGTTTACTGACGTGCGCCATGAAGAAAGTTATTTGGTAGTCTCACTTGAATCTTAAATGATTTTTGTAATGTTTTTTTATTTTTTATTTTAAACAAATATTTTGAAAAGTTAATTTGTAACCCAAAAAAGAGTGTAGAATGGTGTGGGATGATTTGTGTAGCTTTGCTTTGTTACTGACTAAGAAGATCAGCTGTTCTTCAGTCAGGATTGTTTATTTAAAGCTCAATGATTAGGAACAGCTGGGTCCAGTTGCGAACCATCAAAACTTTTCTCAGGATCAAACCAGCTACCTTATACTGTAGGTCGCTCTTCCTATGATCCTTTTCCTATCCTCTTCACCCACCACCACTGTAGAGTAGTATCCATCCATCTATATATTAATAGGCAAGCATGTTTCTTTAAAACCTTTTTTCTCAGCTCAAGGGCATCGCAGGAAAAATCTTCGCATACTGTTAGAAAGATATTTTCCTGTAGATGTGCAGAATCCCTTTAAAAATTAAAATAGGCTGAGAAATAAGCACCAAAAATGAATTTGAAATCTGAAAAAAATAACATGGGCTTTATGGGTTTCTATGCTGGTGACGAAATATAAACAGAAAATCAAAACAAATTGAAGAAACTCCAACCACATGTTCTATTTACAGTGTGGGGTGAAAATAGAGAAGTCTGTACATTACAAACTTTTTGTCGAGTTTCCACCACTGGACGACCTCTAGTCGTACTTAATGAACATCCATAGTCTCAATTTAACATGGAACTAGAAAAGCCACTTGTAGCATTGTATCGTGATTGATGATTGATGATAATTGATGATACGTTCATAGCAAATTCCACGCATTTAGATTATCAGGCTAATTATTTGGGCTCAGAAATTAACGTAGTGTAATTTTTGTTGATTCTAAGTCTTGTTTTTATCAAGATTGCCACTACAATTTATTAGACGATTTATTTTGTTTCATTAACGAATAATATAAACGCCAAGAGAGTTTTGCTTTGAAAGGGAGAAAGTTTTTTTCAACATGGGAAAATAAACATTCTTTCTACATTCGAATCTTTTTTACGACCTGAGAAATTGTTTAATGAGCCCATAAATAAGTTGCTTGTTAATGATAAATCATTCTTTCCTAATTGCTTACAGAGCACAACCTTTCAGTATACAATAGTCAATGGCTTAACATTCTAAACTTGGGTATGGTTAGAGGTTACTTAAGAATATTCACTAATCATCTGAGTTTTGTGTGCAAAACAGAATTAATTTCATGAGATCTTAAAAGAGGACCTGTGAATTTGACAAGCAGATAAATAAACTAAATGTTGATCTACTAAACTTTTTGCTGGAAATGGAAATTCCTTTGTACTCAATTATTTGCTTTCCATAACTGCCTACCTTACCCAAAATACATCTACGTGGTTTATATAATTCATTAAATGTATACATTCCACAATTCGTTTTGCAAATCAAAATTTTAATTGAAAAGATAAAACAATAATCATGCAAAGCACTGTGGCATTTTGTTTAGAGAAGGAAGTTGTTTCAGTGGCTAGGGCCCGAGGGATGTTTACAAGAGGTCATTTGTATAACTCTTGTCAGTCACGCGTTCCAGTTTGTTTCCGAGTTCAGCAATTGGGTAAATGAAACTGGTACAAATTTAGCAAATGTTTAGTTTAAAATTGTAGCTTAACGAATCTTTCTAGTGATTTCCACATCTATCCGCAGTTGAGTCACGTTTACAACCATTTTGTATACGTTCATGTAAAATATCTTAGAAACACAATCGATGTCTTAATTAAAGATATGACATCTTTATTATATGTTTCCGTACAGGTAACTCTCAGTATCATGGCTTCATACTTTCTTAAAGATGCATCATCCTTATGAATTAGCTGAAGACAAAAATGAGTTATATTTCTTCTAGCTACCTGTACTCAGTTTGTCCAATGTATGTTAACAAAAATGGGTTATACCAAATAAAACGAAATATTGGCAAATAGAAAATAGCCTCTGAGATTATAACTGAGACGAGAGACCATCATCATTATTGATAGACCATGGACAAAATCGCGGCAGTTATACGAAGCAAATAATATACTGGTGTGAAGAAATGCATTATTCAGCTAAAATTAGGAAGCAAGTCTAGGAATTTACCTTGTTTATAATTCTGCTGGTAATGCCTTGATCAATAGTACCCAAATTAGTCTGAATTCAGTGGCTGATTAGTGTGCGGACATTTGCCTGGTTAACACTAGGAAAACGATTTTTACAATATGTACACTCGAACCACCTCCACTGATAAACTTAGATAAAACTTCTAGCAGTGTGAGGATGTCAAGTACCTTGCAATATACATCTCTGAAAATAATGCCTGGAATAAGCTTATGATAATTTTGAATTACGTGTAAGACTGACTCCAGTCTTCCACCTAAATTGTGTCAGTTGTGTCAAAACTTGTCAACTTTGAAACTCTAGTAGATAGGAGTAGTTGAGGTATCCTACGGGGTTCTCTAGTCTAATGTGACGATGGAGTTGTGCTTTCGGGACAGTCAAGCTGCTGCAATAGGAGTTCTCTTCCAAAAAGCGCATCTCAAGGAGGATACGTGATGCTAAACTTTTCACCCAACAAAACACTCTTCGAGGAATGGGAATACTTTCCCTATCCTCAGTGTTCATCATGGAGTCAGATTTATTTGCAAGAAAAGTCCTGAATTGTTCCTTACCAAACATGATTAATCATTAAAAGAGCAAATGATGGCCATATAACAGATCTTTTAAAGTATGGCTGGGAAGAGTCCGTGACAATAGTGACAAAATTGACAGACTACAAACATGAACATACTTTCAATAGCCATTATGGGATCAAAACCATAGATATTGGAAATTTTGGTTAGCTTGTAGGATTGCCTAAGGCGGCCTAGGATAGTTTGCAGGAGATTTCAAGAGGCCCAATAATCCTACAAATTGACAACGATTTCGCAGATATTGCGCCGAGTAGTTTTCACTATGATTTTCATTCATCACCTCAGTGGTAGCATGTCAGACACCTAACGTCTGTTTTGGACACTATTGATTGATGTGTATTATCATCTACCATTCAGTCTGTCGTCTGCCTGTTGCAAATTGTACATTGAAGCACCCTTCATAGTATAATATTTCTACCTATACTTCAGATAAGATAACTCTACACAAGATAACTTACTGTTTTCATTAAAGTCACATACAAGAATTACAACCGACTTATTCCATAATCCACAAACACTGGTGTGCTAATAGAATTACATCAATTAATGCAAATAGCTATAATAAGTCTGTCACCGGTGATGTTTAGTCGTGGTAAACACACAGCAATTTGTGTGTCCTACCTGATGTCTTTTAAGAAAATCGGAAGTTTATTAGAACCATCAGTCTATTAGCCTTTTGGAAGTTTAGTTTATATTTTTGTTTTATTCAAAGTGATAGTAGAACAATTCATATACTAAACTACGTATTTTATTATTGTCCCCAATATAAAGTATGAAGCCCTGTATTCTTCTGATTAATCAAATTGTATCTCGCATATTAATTTTTTAAGCAATATACAAAAACATACATTACACTTTATAAAATGCAAGTCCCTATGGTACATATGGGTAAATTTTTTTTTTCAAAACAATTAATAACTTTTTATAAAGCGAATGCAAGGATTTAAAATCGTATAATGAAAGCATCTTTTAAAATCGCTCATGTAAGAACATTATTTTCAATTTTTTTTCGGAAGAGGACCCCGGGCCCCCCTGTTTCACCGAGGGGTACTCCTTGTCCCCCCCCAGGTACCTCAGTGACCCCCCCCCCCGCATATAAGTAGATGAATGAAATAACTTTATTGACATAAACGCGTTCAGAATAAGATGTACATTCTTGCCCACTTGACTTTCAAACTCGACTCTGTATCCAAGATACGGCCACAATCTGTCTATCGTGTGTCAAACACGCATGTGACTACTTTACTTAAGTAATTGATGAGGGTTTAGCTCTTGATAAGAGTTGACAAGTAGCTAATACTCGTCGATTTGTACGCATCATTCAACGCTTGACTTTTGCTTACCAAACTGAGTTACTATATATCATTGTTACTAAACTACTTGCCTATGAAATCATACACTAGCCATAGTATTCAAAAATTACTAAAAACAAAGGTGAACGCGTTTATTTGGTTGACTTTCATGGCTTTAAAGTAAAAAATAATTGGTTGGGTTTAATGCAATCTACGGATAGAATACATATTTGCTCTCTCTAATCTTTAACGATTCAAATATTTACCGTCTGAACTCAACAAGGCAAAAAAGCCTATTAGTTCACGTGAGCATTTAATCACAAACAACTCAAAGTCCAGAATAGGAGAGAATGTGTGTAAGTAGGGACACTGTGTGTGTATAGGTTAAGTGTATTTAAACTCTATCGAAAACAATACTGTATCTGAAACAATGTAATGATAAGTTTTATCATAGATTAAACATACTCCGGTTTCATCAAGTGTGTACGCAACAATCATACGCAAATATTGGTCTGAAACTTAAAGTTTTATCGGCGTTCTAGCACATTTACTTTTTATCTTGCCCCTCGTTGATGGTGGTATTGATAATAACGAAAAAATAATAGTTATCATCTATATTGAAAATACATAAACACAAGGCTACCAGTACTGTATGTCACAGACGTATGTACGTACACTGTACAGACCAGGTGGAGTATTAATCTACGGGCCGTAGACTTCGGCTATATTAATTGGGTATTAGTGAGTGAGTCGTAATTAGTTTCATCAAAGGTCCTTGAAATAATATTCTTCCCTCGTTATGGCTTTGATTACCTCTAGAATTGGAGAGACGAAGGGGAGTCTACTGTGATTTTTCTGGATAAGATGGCATATGAGCTCTGGATTTGGATATAGATTAAGTAGTGTATTCTATATTTGTAGCTAGTCTGACGTTTTGTACGCTCAAACGATTTTGTTGTCTGGTGTTATAATCGTGCAGCATCATCATTATAATTTTTCCTCTATGCCAGTGGCATTTTTTACCATAATAAAGTCAACGTGAGTACAAATGATTTTAAGGGAACGAGGTCCAAACCCATACAAATTAAAGTTTTGTGGATGTGCCGGGCTCCTGCACCGAAGTCCGAGACGCTAACCACTAGGCTAGCAACACACCCAAGTCATTTATTCATCAAAAAATGAAAGTGTAGAGTTACTAGCGTTAGTTTAAAATATACGGGTGGTCATTATTTGTTTATAGTATGGCACAGACTGTATAATTTCGTGCCTCCCGTGCTGGCGCGTTGTGGGAAAAACAGGAACCATCTTCATTTTGTTTGGACAAACTGTGTTTGTGTGACAGTAATGGCGGAGCGGAACACTTTGATCAGCTGTGATTGTGATGTGAATGTGATACTCTGGGGCAAGCGTTCTGCTTCATTATTTTTTTGTTTTTAAGATTCAGATTCAGTTATTTAATATTTATAGCTCTAAGATATCGCCATTGTAAAATGCGTGATTTCATACGATGGTTTTTTACTAATAGTTAAACCAATTTTGGATATTGTTAGTGCAAGTGCATACTAAGTTCAACAATCATAACCTCTAATAGGGCCAATCCTAGGTGAGATAGAATAGGCCTAGGCCTACCTAAGTAGCTTACATTTTACTGTATGATTTAATTGATGATACCCAAAATGTTTACAATTAAGTGATTCCACATTCTTCTCCAACCCACATTAACAATGGCTCAGTATTTCTTTCCATTATTAACTTATGTATGATAGGGCTTAAACTTAACTTGTTGATGATTTATACAGGTCTAAATTCTGTCTTGTACCAAGCAATCTAATGTTAATAAGTTTAATATCAATCATTAGGGTTTTTATGAGTAACTGAGAAAAAAACATCGTTTTTTATATAGTTAAAAAAAACTATTCTTCGTGTACAAATTTGCTTTAAAAGAAACTCATGCATAACTTAGAGTAGCAAAAGATGTAAGGCTACTAGGGGCCTAGCATGGCTAAGAATGAAAGACTGAACCAATCAGCAAACTTGTTTGGATGTTACCACTATGTAGACTACGTAATTCGGTTCATATGTAGATCAAAGACCGAATTATAAGTAGGCTCAGACCCACATAAGCAAATGAATTGGGTTACAAAGTAAAACTTAAACTTTGGTTGATGTTTGTGTAAACTAACTTGAGAAAGTAAAGACCACACTTAGAAAAGGCCTAGGGCAAACTATCATTGTTAATTTGGTAATTAATGCTAAATAATTATTCCAGCCTGAAAGTTTACTATGAACATAGGAAGATAAAATTAGGCCTAATCTCTTTATTAAGTAAAAAAATCCTCTCGATCATGACAAGAGCCCATATGAAGTGTTCGTTCACCAACAAAACTTTTAGTGTCAAATGACACCATTTTGGGGCAAAAAGGATAGGCTTAACAATTCCGCAGAGAACCCGCGATATGTTTTCGTTTTAAATATTGATAGAAGTTAGCCATTAGTTAGGCCCATAGTTCATTTCAATACAATTTTCCCCAATGTAATCATCAAACCAAAGTTTTGATCTGTTAGGCTAGGCCTAATTTTTTTATTGGTAGGCTATTTAAAAAATATAAAAACATCATGAATATATATTGATATTTAATCCGATAATATATCACATGTTCTCTGTAACTGGCAAAAGTAATGTTTAAGCTCTAAATTAACTTAAGCTTCCATCCTACAACATTTTTCGGTAGACTTCCGTATCTGTTGTCAAAAACAACCGAATGAAAATATCGATTGTTTCATGTTTGGTTAGTCAGGTAACGATATATCGAATACTTGATATATCGATCGATATTTTCATTCGGTTGTTTTTTACAACAGATGGTACAAAAGACCACCCAAATTTTTTCATGAAATTCTTGTGAATAAAATTGTATATACTTAGGCTAGCTTATATTTTAATTGTTTCATTTCATTATTTTCCTGAAGGCTAGGCCTAAGTTATATTAAACTTAGTTTGACTAGGCTAGTTCTGATTACTAGCTTAGAGTAGTTATAAAACAGATAAGGTTATCAATGAATAAATGAAGGCTGATCAAATTCATAGATTGTTATTAAATGTGACCACACTTTCACTTGGTTAATTTATTCTAAGTCCCATTTAAAATTTTTTAACTTAACTTAAAACCCTTCATTAAATAAACTTGAAGATAGGATATTAAAATTTATATTTTACATCCTAAAATTAAACTTAGACACCTAGTTTTTGATAGGTATATTTTTTAATTTCTGACAATTATGCACAAAACTCAACTGCCTGAAATGACTGTTATAAATTTATGGAGAAAGAATATTGAAATAATAAAGCTGTAGGCCTATTATTAGCTTTAATATTTTTTTTCATTAGTGAGGTAGTGCTTTTTAGTGATTTATCTGATATCTTAATAGCCAATGGCCACGGTTAAAGAGTGAATATTAGTGTTTAATTGTTTGTGTCAAATGGAAAATCAAAAGTAAAAAATTAACTTAAAGCTGTTCTTATTTTCAAGTCAAGCTTTAATAGCATTTGGTTTAAGATAATTTCTTAAAAGACCAAAATATTTTAGGCGTGTTGTTTTGTAACCTATTGTTGTTTTAGTGATGCACTAGTACTATGACTTAAGTGACCGAAGATAATTGGGATGTATGATTAGTCGGTATTTGACTTGATTATCTCTAGAGTGGACATGGAAGAGATAGATTAGAAGTGGCGTACCGTACTCGTCTGGTGATGATCAGTGTGGTTGTGTTCTCGGACTGAGGTGTTTCACGTTGTCTGACACTTTTGTCTGTGCCGTACCCTAGGTGGGTTCAGTGATTATGTCTACTACTCGTATCAGAAAAGTGTCCCGGTCCAGGAAAATTTCCAGGGTGAGTAAAGTTGTTTTAAAAATTGGGTTGGATAAATTTTTTCAGGCTGTTTGTGTGATCTATTTATGGTGTAAAGTTGTGTGATTTTTAAAAGCACGTCTTAGAATTTATAAGTAGGTATAAAAGATGATGTTGGTTTGTATATATATTTGGCAGTGATAAACCTACACCGCTAGACCGATGGGCACAAAACTTGGTGTAGAATTTCAAGGAGTAGGTTTTTACACCGGTACCCATGTCAGGGATTTTGAAATAATTATGGTTAGATTTGTTTACTTACAAAATATATAAAGAAATAAAATTTGAAACAGGTGATGTAAATAAATGGTATGTTTCATTTGACTAAATATTGTATTTGTTTATATGAAGATTTGTTTCTTGGTGCCATGTGGTTATTGAATTAGACTTTTGAATATTCTAAATTCAATACACTATCCCCCATAAATGCTGGTAATAAGTAAAAAGATCTTCGTTTAAATGATCAATAAATACGATTGAGCTTTGCTTTTGTTTCCTGGCAGGCATAAGTGTGTTGTAACTCTCTTATAGGCCTAGTATATTTGGTTTACAGATGTAAGGGTTTATAAAATTTTATGAGCTCACGATCCAGCATGATCGGACCATGGGAACGGAGTTTTATGGGATAAAAATTGACTTCGCATTTTTTGACTCTTAAAGAAAAATTTCCCAATTTTTCTTTAGAGACCTTTTTAGAGAGATTAATAAAACAAATAATTAAGTACCGGTATATCAAAGTTTTTTTGTACGGTTGTAGGGGAAACGGATAAAATTAAACACTTGTAAATTGAAAATTCCCATTTTATTTTTATGGAGAATATTGTAAACAACTGTTGTAATTTGCTCGTTTTTGGATATATTTTAATCAAACTTCGCAAATTTATTTACCGTAGCCTATCTTATAGCCTACTAAGCTTTTATTATTTTACTAAAAAACACACTTTATTAGTTTCCTTGTAGCAGAAAACCTAGGTACTTGTTAAACCTAATGTTATTTAAATTTAATCGAAAATCAATTCAGACAAATGGAAATTTGCTTAGTCCGCAGGTTTGCTGTGGCGGGAGTGTTCTAATTCTATTTTGTATTCCATTTCGAGTAATTCAAGAGTCTTATTAGGCTAGCCTATGTTCAATTTATATCCACAGAAAATTATCAATCACAGACCAAACACAAATTTTAAATGTATTACCGTATCCTAAAAATGTGTAGGAAAATTGTACAGAAATTATTGTAAATTAATTGTACCGTACTACAGAAAAAACAACACTACTTACTTTATACCATTGGTTTGACAGAAAATAAGCTATAACAGAAAAATTAGTCCCCTACAGGTAGGCTAAGTAAGTAGGTAAGTACGGGTAGGCTAAGAGAGTTGCTAGAAGAATTACATGCTGATCAACCACCTTCTCATGTTCAACACTTTGAATAGCATCCAACATACTTCTCAGGTTTAAATTAAAAACTAAATTAACAATGGTGTTGGACAGTAGAAAATTCTGGTAAACCTTATTGAAGATAGACATTTGTTAAGTAACAATGTTTGAACTTCAGGAGCAGTTTGAAGTGATGATAGTGTGAATCAGTATTCAACAGCTGTAGTAGGTAGCAAGGCACTCAGCTCACCTTACTTACATGTAAACCACATCCATTATTCAGACACCAGGCCTGATTGACATTGGCAACTGAGACTGCATTCTTCTATTCTCGTTTGTCTTGATATGTCCACGTTCTTTGTCAATTAAAGTCCATTCATTCACATACAATTTTACTGCAATACAAATTGTGACGTTAAATTATGTTGACCTAACTGGTAAAAAACATTTTAAAATATTTTTCAGAAAAAAAAAAATGAAAAATAAAATCAATAATGGTACCTACTTTAACACTTGGATATTTGTCTTCGTTATCTTTGTCCGAGATTTTGGATATAACTTGATTAATCGATTGATTTAGAAAACAGAGTATTATGTTTTTAAATTTTATTAGAACTTTGTGAGTACAAGCTCATTCTAACATACGGTTTTGAGAATATTAGGCTACAATTATCCTGGTTTATTTTTTGAGCTTTAGTGAAAAAACTTTGAGCTTTAATGAAAAAACTATGTATGGATCAGAGATGATGTCAATCAGTAGGCCTATAGGCCTAATGGTATCAACAAACCATAATGGTTAGGTCGACAAATCCTTTTATGAAGATTCAAGAACAAAACTTTTGCAAAATGTCATAAAGCAGGGTTGTCAGCCGTCCGATTCTGCCGGGACAGTCCCGATTTCGGTTCCTTATGCCCATAGCCTATGTCAATCCGGGGGGAGTGGGCCATGTCCAGATTTTTCCCTAACCTTAAGGTGGCAACCCTGCAATAAAGGTGGAACTTAAGTCAAGCTTTGTAAAACTTTAAAAATAACAAATGTTTTTTGTCAACTTGTTAAAATTAAAAAATATGTAACAAAAGATAGCCTATTGCTCTTTGGCTGTTTTTTTGGCTATTTAATTGAATAACTAATTGTAAGTGAAAAAGAAAAACCACAATTTACTTAGAAACAGTTGAAATATAATATAGTTATATATTTTGAAGTGTTAGGATATTAAAACAATAGTTATTTGTGTAACTAGTGAGCAAAGTGGCACTTTGCTGCACACAAGAGCAATGCGGCGAGTGCGGAATGATCTCGAGTACAGCAAAGGCCTTTTGCACTCGTGTTACACATTATATTTTTCCTACTGTCACCATAAAGCATATAAATAATTAGTCTTTCAAACACTATAAAACACGTTTTTAGGTTCAGCTGGCAACACAAATAGGTGCCCTAGAGAAAGTAGTCTCCGGTCCGTATCACTCCGCTATTTTTTCCTGGGCAAGCAATGTGCTCCGCGCGACTTGAGAAAATAGTTCCGTATATTTTTGTAATTTGCAGAGGCATTTTGTAATAAACCGTACGACAAAGTATAAATATGCAGCAATTAGCAGCTTTCTGTACTATAAACAGTACAAGGAAGCCAACTTTGTCGGGTGACTGTAGACTGTAGGAAAAAAGAATTTACCTCATACAGAGCTCAAACAACAATTGTCTTAGGGATAAGGAGAGGAGGTTTGTGCTTGGTGTGGTAGCAGTATATAGGACTTTGGTACAATCCGGCGCCTGACTCGGATTGTCAATAAGTTACTGTACATTTATGCCGGCTCGCAACATATCATTCCACCTGCAATGGTAACAAATAAGAGATAGGCATTAATGTATCCTTTGCATTCTGCCAACTATTAAGACCTTTTATCCTTTTGAGAATCAGTTGTTTTGTTTTTGTGTTTTTTAAATTTTAGCAAATGTAGTTACAATTATATTTATACAGTAATAAAAATGGTAGCTTATGTTAACAGAAAAATGTAAAGTTCTTTGTTTCCCTTTTTAGCTTACCTGCTATAAATAATCAGTACAATAATCAGTAAACAAGTTTTTTTGTAATTTTTATTTGTTTGGACAGTGTTGATCTTAAATTGCCAAAGATTTTAAATGCAAAAACATAATAACTTAACTATTTCTGAAATGAAAACAAGAACAGAGTAAAAAAGTATAAATTACGATGAGATTATTTTGTTCGCCTTCCTTTGTCTGTTTTCTGTTACAATCTAATAAATTGTAACTACATAGGCTAAGTTGTTACACCAAAGGAAGGAGCTCCCCACCAATTCTCCCAGGTAAGGGGGAATTGGTGGGGGCACTTCACTCATGTGTGAAATGAGGTACGGTATGTTAACATTCACTTTGAGAAAGGTCCTTATCAAATTGAGTGTGAACAAGTTAACAAAATAGTAAATTTACTCAGAAACTATTTACGTAGGTAATGGATATTTTTATGGCCTTCAAGATGATTTTAATCAGTACAGTACTTGGAAAATGAAAATAAAAGTTTTACTAATTAATTGTTAAAAGTTAATAAACAGGGATGTTAAACCTTCTAGGGGTTCTCTTTTCATGCTGCAATCTTTTTAAAACTGGCAGATGTAATTTTCAAAATATCTTATGATACAGAGATAATTTATATTTAAGTACAAAAAATTAGCGGGAGTTACAGTGACATAAAATTCTAGACGTATAAATAAATAGATATAAATTTTAAACAGCTAAATGTTTATATTTTTTTGTTACTATGTAGCGAGTTTGCTATTTGACTGTGAAACATGTGGCTCTAATTATTAGTATCCAAGACCTTGACTTCATTCTTAGTCACTTTCCATTCATGGTTCAACCAGCTGCTAGTACAGTGGCTGGGAAGCAGTGACTTGCTTGAGTCATTTATAAGATTACAGGATTTGAATAGTTAACAAGTGTTTTGGGTTTAGTCTGTTTGTTGTATTTATTCAGTAAAACTATTATTACTACTCAGTTAAATTATTTGTTTGTTTAAATAGAAGAAATTTGGTGTACCAGCAAGGGCGTACCCAGGATCCAAACTAGGGGGGTGGGGGCGAGAGCGTACTTGAACCACCGGGGGGCCTGGAGGGTGGGGTCAGGGGGTTCTCCCCCAGGAAAGTTTAAAAAAAACAATATGCTGAAACTAGCGTATTTTACGCTATTTTGAGACATTAATATAACAAACCTAGCTCGATAATCCAGTGTTTAAGTCTTAGTTTATGAAGTGGCTTTATGTCCGTCAATGGGGTCAGGTCAGGTTGCTTAGCTGTACAATAAACATTTAACTGTATTTTTGTGTCCATGCCAACTTTTCACATCCATTTATAACACCCGAAATGTGTGTTAAACTGTTTTGAAGAATGCCTGGTAACTTATGCCGTAGATCAATTTTGTTCGTTACATTATTGTTGAAGGCAAATGAAAACAAAATAATGCAACAAAAATATGTTTATATTGATTCATTATACTACTCAAAGTTGTTAGTTTATACATATTGCAAGAAATTGGTCTGTATTACTAATGTAGGAATTTTTATTTTATTGAAGAAAATGAAAAATTGATAACATGTGTCAAAAAATGTCATGAAAAATCAGTCTATCTTACTCCTTTTCTCGTTCTAATAACATTTTTCTTGGATCTCAATTTTTTATACCTTATCCTGGCTTCTAGGGGGGGGGGGGGGCAGGTGCCCCCCTGCACCCATGTGGTACACCCATGTGTACCAGCATCTATGCAATCCAAAATGATCCAATTGGTCAGCTAGTTTCAACTTCCACAAATAGTCATTCTCAGACACAATTCAAGATGGTTGTGTTGCTAGCCTAGTGTAAAAGCACCCCTGAAAGAAAGGAGGAAAGATTCTTCCTCAGAAAATATGATGTTTTTAAAGCCGTTTGTTGACTTTCTAAAGCTATTTTAAACATCTGAAACTGTGTTCAAATCCTCCGCTACGTTTTTAGGACATACTGTATTTTTTAATTGATTTTTACAGGGTCCGATGGGGGGGGGGGGGCTTTAGTCCCTGTAGCCCCCACCCTTTGGAACCGCCACTGATTACTTTTCAAAATAAGCAAAATAGCATAGGTAAAATCAGTTGATAGAACTCCTTGTACCTTTTCTCTGTGACATTTGAAAATTTCATCGAAATTATCTTTTTTTTTATAGGTATAAAATGAAAATTTGATTCTAGTATTTGACACAAAGGCAATATAATTATATCAAGAAGTGCTGTGGCGCAGTTGGAAGGTGGCGATTTTAATATAGCTTCTACTAAGTGTCAGTAGTGATATGTGATAAGATAGGGTGGTTGTGTTAGTATGATGGGTGCCTACAGCCTACACAGCCGAGATAGACCAAGGGCCCGTAGCTTGGACGAAGGGATACAGTACTACCTGCTTATTGGATCGGTAATTTATATTTTTATTTAAAAATACAAGGGCTGTAAAATGTTCGGGTAGAAGAATATCATTGTTAGTTCTTAAGAGTGACTCTCTCTGAGTAAATCCGGCGTTACGGAGATCAGTTATTCATTGTTTATTTAATGGTGGCTCTAGGTAAATCCGGTGTTTAATGAGTCGGGGATAAGTTTATAATTAAGATTGTTTGACTATAAATCAACTGCTTTGCATTTTTTTAGAACGTTTTTAAATATTGGTGGAAAGTAAACACAAGAGTTTTATTTTCTTTTAGAAAGAAGGATTGTTATGCGTACAGATTGTCTCATTGTTGGCTGGTAAAGACTAGTTTTGCATCACTATAATTTCTACTTTTGTGTGATTGTATGAATATATTTATTAATATTGAAAAAATATAAAGTTTTGTTGAAATATTTGTACACGCTAAATTAAGATTAAAACCACAATCAAAAGATAATGAAAATAAATAATTTTTGTCAAGAAAATAAATTATGTTATCTGGATTGTGGAATTTTTCCCACACTGAATATTGTCACTTTCTTTTTTGACTCACATTTCATTTATCTAGTTCAGATTTTCTTCCTATAAAAAAAATGTTTAAGGCAAATATTCATCTTTAGATACCGGTACACATAGATCTCAATCTGCATATTCCCTCTGTATTCACTTACATTTGGCGGGTCATACAGTGTTGTAACTCTATAAATACAATATTTGTTTTCATGTAAAAAAATCATTTAAGGTGATTATGCCTATTTATATTTATTGCACTATGTACAATATGTACAATTGGTAGGGGAAATGTACTATAGGCTAGCAACACAACCATCTTGAATTGTGCCTGAGGATGACTATTTGTGGAAGTTGATCATTTTGGATTGCATAGTATACATTATATACATAATATACATTATGGAGTGGAGTCAGTCAGTTTGCTGAACATGACAGTTTCATTTGCTACCATGGCATTGGCTACAGCTGGCCCATGTATGTTGGATGTTCACTTCAGTATCCAAATGTAAAAGGTTATTTGTGTCATGCTGTATACAGTTTATCACATCATTGACCTTCCAAGCTTTGTTTATACTTTTTCATTGATCTTCGCAGCTTCCAGTGTTTGTGGACTAGGCCTACTGTTAGTTTTAACTCCATCTTATTTGTTTTGTAGAAGATGTAGAACACTTTCAGCGTTTTATATTACTTCATCTATGGTTTAAGGTATTTGAACAGTTAAATACATGTAATATAAGTGTACATGTTTGATTTGAAGTGGATTAGTAGTGCCATTGACTATTGGATAAATAGGTAGACATCCCATCTTTGAAGTGGTTCTGCTGTCGCCAATTTTTGTTTAAAAAAGAACATTGTTGTAAGAAAACATAACCTCTCTTAGAAGTTATGAGTAGTGAGTGATTGTTCGGTGGAAATATATTTCGGATTTGTACATTTTTATTTTTTTAATTGTTAGGTTAATTTAGTGTATTATGGCGAAAAATTCCGTACTTCACTCGTCCAAAATGTGTTTACCTTACTCGGATGGTAATCCCGCACTCGACGACTCGTCCGGTAAAAACATATTTTTTTGGACTGGTATCGTAATATACTATTTCAATACTAATCCTAATGTGTCAGTAAGAAAGCTACAAACATCATATCACTCCAGTCTACACTCCTCTTTCCCTCATATTTTTTTGGGTTAGTATAATATTAGTATTATAATAATATAATAATAATTGATACGCACCTAATTGGCAGACAGTGGTGTACAGTGTTTTATGAGTTATGACACATAATGGTGACATCATCTATTCTAATTCATAATTTAAATTACAGTTTTTAACCTAAGCAATAACGCATTTACCGTCTTGTCAAACAAAAATCTTGCAAATACAAGTAACTTGCAATCGTTATGGTATTTCCTCAGTTTAGCAACTTGTTCACTATATCCTCCCCCCCACAAAGCTAAGAGTTTACAAATATTTATAATTTTGTTCACAATATTGATTATTTCGTTGCATAACAACATTGTGGCAGTATTGAGATATTTGCATGCCGTTATCAGCTTGTGTTGTGATAGCGATCGCTAACGTGATACTAGATTGTGCTACTGACTCCTTATCAGTTTCATCTACTGATTAGATACGTCCTTGGTCCAGGATTTTGACGTGAGATTCGTCACTTGTTACGTTGCATGTCGCAGCATCACCGGTTGCGTCAAGGATTTATTGCAGCTTTTAGTTTCACAATCGCTAGGCCTACTCTATAGGACTCGCCATTCTTGACCCTAGTGACCTGTATCCGTAGTCAACTGTAGTAGTGAGGAACAGTGACTTGTCTCGGTTGCATGTTAACTGACTAACGAGTCATTACTGATGACAAACATAACAAGGACAATGGAACTCCAAACATGGTTTGCAACAATTTTTGCATCACTACTTCAATTGTTAGGAAAAGATAAACCATCCATTATCTAGGTGACCGGCGCGGCGCTTTGTTTACTGATAAGTTATATTAGGTTTATTTCTAATATCATTAACCATATTACATTTTCAGAGGGGCTTTTTAGAATGTTAGTTCATCGTCCTAGAAATAAGAAATAATGTAATTTATTTTAAATCGTTAAAAACAATATTGTGAACTTCCCACCCTAGATTAAATGAACTTCCCACGCTAGATTGAATGAATTTTAGAAAATACTAGCTGAACCCGGCAGACGTTGTCTTGCCTTTGACTATTTATAATCCCGCGGGCTTTGCCCCGTTTAACTTCTTAATTTTCAAGATGATCTCGTTCGCATGGCTCAATCACGTCCTGGTTGAAGTTCGTTCGCTACGCTCACTCACCTTTAGGTTGGAGCTCGTTCGCTGCGCTCACTTGCCTTCAGTTAGCTCGTTCGCTACGCTAACTCGCCTCCAGGTTGAAGTTCGTTCGCTACGCTCACTCACCTTTTGGTTGCAAATTAGCTGTTGTCAAAAATGTAAAAGAAATAATAGTGCTGCACCCTGTTGGTAATCCTTGTAACTTTAATGCTATTGAACATCATAGAACAGAGCCAACTTGTTTAATTGAAACAGCTGTTAAGATTCATTAATTCCATTTCTCATAAGGTTAACATGGGAAACTCCAGAGCCACTGGGGCGGAGCCGATTGGACGGATCACGAAATTGATGGTGGTATAAACCTATTCCATGACATTCTACACGTATGTACCAAGTTTCGTGGCGCGGTGTCTGAGTTTATCACTGCCAAACAAACAAATATATATACAAACATCCTCTTTTATACTTTTAGATTACAAGTTTACGACTGAAATATATGTTTCCCGGTTTTAAGGTGATTCTTTACTTGAAATCTCCATTATGACTGAAATCTCAACATTGTCAACCCATGAAAAACATTTGCAATTAGAATAGAAAAGGATAAATTACTTGTGTCCGCCAATTAATCACGTTATACTCCTTTAGGCCTATAGGAAATGCATTTCGGCGATTAAATCACCACCATCAGTCCTTTTTATAAGTTCTTGATCTTACCCATTACAGGTGCGTCTTGAAGTTTGAGTTAACCTTTTTTGATAGTCTATTATCTGTCTTAAACACCAAACAAAAATGAAATTGAAGTGTTAAGATTAGTCGTTAATCTGTTCTGCAATTATTTTCATCAAATAGTACCAGGAGAATTAAACATAAAATTTATTAGATAAGCTATTTAGCTAAATTAAAGATGTTTATTATGTACGTTAATCAATGTGAACAAATTTTAGATGATAGAAAGAAAACATTTTAAATTTTAATACACCTTCATAAATAAATATAAATATTACCTGTATCAGCTGTTTTATTAACTACATCTACAAAAAAGAAACTATGCTCTGTGGAAATTGACGACTGGATCGGTACAGTCGTCTCGGAATCTTTTTGAGGGGGTGCGCGCACTATGGATCGGGCGTTCAGGCGCAGAGGCTATGTACTGTATTGGCTATGAGGACGGAAAAGTTACTAGGCCTACTCTTTGTTTTGTTTGTAATGAAATAATTATGCGTACTAGGCCTATTTGTTCTTGTATTTAAGTTGAGGAAATAACTTTGAATACTATAGCACACATAATTTTCTTTAAAGTATTTTATATTATAAATACCCCGCCGCAGCAAACATGCAGATTAAGCGAATTTCCATTTGCCTAATTTGAATTTCAATTAAGTCTATTTCAATGACATTGTAGATCTTTTCATATTTTTCAACTAGCACTAATCAGCGTACTCACATCCATCCTTGTTGCGTTTAGGATTTCAACTGAACACGAGCACAACAGAAAACTGAGAGCAGACTGCGTAGAACCGTAGAACGCTGAAAATGCCGAACCGACCGTCCCGAACGTCCGAAGCCCGCGCGCACTGGATCGGTCGGACGTCGGACGGATCCGCCGTCACGGAATCGTCCTGGAGTTCGTAGCTCCAGACTTTCTATCGGACATCCCGAAGGTGCGGAACGCCGTTGACAGACGTGACGATGCAGTGGGTGCATGCTCATTGAATTCAATGTTTTTAACTTTTGGAAAATCCCGTACCAACCGTACCGTACCGAACTAGTGGTCGCGCAGCTTTACTTTAAAGGACTGTATGGCGGAAACTGGATTTTTCCCAGCCTTGTGACCAACTCCAATCGATTTCTCGTTGCCAAATACTGTACCCCATATTATACAAAAAAGTTTGTCCACAAGCGCTTGTTTTAGATTAAACTTACAAGGTTTATTTCACAATCACATTATGCTATTGATATTATTTCGCTAAATTCCTTCACAACGCACATTAAGAACTCATTTACTGTGAACCGTGATTTATATTGTTGGTTAAACCAGAACAATGTTTAAACAGTTTGATTTCGTTAAAACGTGTTTAAGTCAGTTCGAGCCATGTATTTAGCTTTGCAATTACAACTGCTGTAGCCAATTGAAGACTGGTTGACAGTGCGGGAAACGGTAAAACAGTGATGTAATAGACGCCAGTTGAAGGTCAGTCAGCTGGTAGTCACGTGGGCTCGGCTCCAGCTGATCTGGTCACGTGATTTCACCTTCAGCTGATTGTTGTTATCAGCAAAGCAAAGTATGTATAATCGGACATTCTATAGAGAGACTAGACAATCTACCAGCCAAGGTTTTCTCGCCTCGCTCCAATGTGCGGCGGGCCTTAACCAGTCATCAATCTTTATTTTGAGCCTCAGTGTAGTATGCAAATTAACTTGCGTTATCCTTGTTTCTAATGTGCTATCATTGTGTTTTAGGTAAGTCATAGAGAACCTCATTCTCGTTGCGGGTTGTGGTAAACAATCGACTTTATTATTAGCCAACGCTGACTTATCGTAATCTACTATGGCAAAGGACGACTTTTTGGTACAATTGAAAATGTGCAATCATTGTTATAGGCTGTTAGCAAAACGATTCTTTAAAACTTTGATTTGTTGTTTTTACACATTTCCAGAGAATAAAGCTAGATACACCGATACTCTTTATTCTGTGATTTACATATTCTCAAATCACCTGGTTTACAGTGATTAGTAGGCCTAATTATTTAACGTTTCAACCCATTGTGGTCACTGAGGTATTGCAGTTCAGTTTAAGTATTTTGTAAAATGTTTGCAGATATTTTTATAATAGAATTTAAATTATTTCATAAAATGCGTCAAAATGTCTTTCAAAGTAAGCCCAATCACTACTGATTATTATGTAAACTCGTAATGTAGTTTGAGTATTGCTTTGTAATTATGTACAGTATTCACAAATAATTACATAATGTTAATTTATACATCTTCAACTATCGGTTCGGAATAATGTATAATATATGCCACTCATTATTGCACTATATAATCTTCTTTACTGTATATCAAACTGTAAATTATTCGTTTTGAAAAGTAATTACGATAGTATTAAAAAATAATATTCAATCTATGTTCACCAATACAGCATCATAGGTAATATCATATTTCCAGTATTTATATTCTATCGTGTTTACATCGATGGAGTATATCTAAATTTGGTTTCTAGTAACTAGACAGACTTGACGTCAAACTATATCTGTAGTCCAAGCGGGTGTTTAATATCGAGATAAAGAACAGACAAATTACTGTTGGTGCTACTATTGACCGGTCTGGCCAAGATACGTGTTTCCTAGATTAGTTAGGCATATCCCGAGTTTAAATATTTGAAAATCTTTTGATTTGTTATTCATATATGCACAGTTTTAGATACATTACGAATACTGCATTAACGTTCTTAGATGCTTTAATTTAGTCACGCAAATACGTAAGTATAACAACATTAATAATGGTCGTTTAGCAAATACACATTTTAACGCGTGTTTTTATCATGTTATGAATACAACAGGGTGGCTAGTGACCTGGAAAACCTGGAAAACCTGGAAATGTCAGGGAATATTAAATATCTGGAAAAGTCATGGAATTTTGTCATAAGTCAGGGAAAATTTTAAAATGTTTAAAATAATATTATAATAATTGTTAGGTAAGGTCGATCTGGTGAGAGTACGTAGGCTATGCCGTGTGGGTAAAAATTAAAAAAAATGTCTGTACAAATAAATTTTGTGTTTTTGTACAAATTAAATTTTGTTATAAACTGCGTATCATCTTATCAAACTCAGTTTAATTTTATTAAGGCAAGTTGCAAAGTTTGAATATAAGCTAGCCTGTATCTATAGATTTTATGTATTTTTTCATGTAAACAAACATAAGCTATCTGTCAGATAAAGATTAGTTAGTCCTTTTGAAGAATTAGTTAGTATTAAAATTGTAATTTTGAATTTGTCGATCAGGGAAAGTTTAAAATAATCATGGAATTGTCAGGGAAAAGTCAGGGAATTTTTCAATGTGGTTTCACTAGCCACCCTGTACAACTAACTGCTCCATTATTTTATCAAGAGTATTGTTATTGCCAATCAAGACAAGGACCCTACTGGGTGCATTCCGAAATATGAATGCTGGATGGATACAGAATGAAGTCAGATGCCTTGTTGTGAAGCTTAGTTACTAAGATAAGCTATTTCTTTAGTCGAGGCCGTCTATTAAAAGCCAAATTTCAAGAACATCTGGGTCCAGTGTGGAACCGTCTAAAAGCTACTGACTTTTCGCAAGATTGAATCGTCGTATACTATAACCACAGCATTAAAATAATGTGATATATCGCTAGATAAATGAACGGTATCACGTTCCTTATACCAAGAAAAGGTTAATTTCCCAAAACTAAAAATGTTAGAATAAAAATAATGTATTTCACATAAAACACAGTAACACAAACTTTAAATGACATTTCGTTTGCTGTGAGTGCTTATAATGGAAGGTGATGCACCTGTAAGCCTGGTGGTGGAGTATATACTTGTTTAATCATATTGATGCATGGTTGCGTGCATGGTGCATTGCATAATTATGATACATCGACAAAGAAGTAGGCGCGTGTGCAGCATTGCCAACCGTCTTTCATGAAACTACCATCAATCCTCGCCTAAATTACCATCTAAAACACCTCAAATACTAACACTTTTTGGTATTCAAACCTCCACCGAAGGCTTAGTAAGTGTCTGACAAAATATATCACAAAGTAAATTATATATCTTAATGATAGACAATAGTGAATGTTATCACAGTTAAAGGAAGCTGAAACAAACTCACCTTAATGTAGGCCTATACAAATAAACAACATATTCATTCTAGAAAGTAAGAAACCCCACTTTATTCTCGCAAAAATTATACAAACATGTCTTTATTTTTTATAAAAACATTGTTGTAAATCAGATTCAAAGAACAATTTGTAAAACTTGAACCTAAATGGTTATTTTAATTACCCTCTATGATGCCTGTAATTGACATGAATGACACGTTGAATGAATAGTGAAAACGCACAATCCTTAACCTAAAAAAAGGTATAGAGTCCAGTTTTGTTGACACAAATTATAATATTCCCTTATCTACAAATAAAAAAACATATTTTTATTTTAAAGAGTGATAATATTTTTACTAATGTTATTTTCGCATTTTATTCAAAATACTTGATTTTACTAGCGAATTGAGTAATTACCCTGAAGAACTAATATACACTCAAAAAGAGTGACTACCCTCACATTTGTCAACGCATAATCATAGACCAATCTGTCGGTGCATACTGTATGCAGTTTGCCGTTGTATGCAGTAAGCAGTACGCTGGATTTCAGCCAAGCGTAGGCGTAGTTGCTCCATCTCTCAGCCGACTGTGCAGTGTGCAGTGTACAACGACTTGCACTTGCACATTTATTGCATCTGGCACGTAGTTGCGAAGAGGTCTGTGCCAATGGCATGGATTACAGTAATATATTTAATGCCAGCTGGCTATAATTCATTTGTTATTGTTTTGAAATTGTTACTATAAAAATACAAAAACTGTGAACAAAACTCTCAACTTATTTCAGTTTTATCTAACTTTTAATCTTATAAAACTAACTAACTTTAAACTTGAACAACTAACTATTTGACATGGTAGCAGAGCTGCAACGATCCACACGTAACTGATCTTTATTTCACTTATTTGTACTGTCTAACTTCAACTGCACTTTGAACATGACGACTCGACTGTGGAAGAAGGCTGCCACTCTCACGGCACGTGTGAAGTCTACCCTTGCAGAGGCGACTACACTGCTTAACGCCGAGGACCCTTCGAGGAACGCGCTACTAGCGACGCTGGGAACTCTGCAAGGCTATTCAGCTCGCCTAGAAGCCTTGATGGAACAGATTGACCTAGACACAGCCAACGGGTCGGCAACTGTGGAGGGTACCGACGACGCCGAGGACCTTTTTGGTATCGTACTTGACAGTGAGCAAGTAATATCAACCTTGAAGGTAAGACTAGAAGCATTCAACACGAAAGCTATCAATGATCATGCCAATAATTCAAATGGTCTTTCGTCCGAGCGAATGTTGGAAAATCCACACAGTTTAGTACAACTGCCCAAACTAATCCTTCCCATGTTTGAAGGTAACATTCTTAAATGGCAAGAGTTCTGGGACTCGTACAACTCTGCCATTCACAGTCAGCAATATTTAACTAAAGTAGATAAATTCAATTACCTTAACTCCCTTTTGCATGGAGAGGCCAAACTATGCATTGCTGGTCTACAATTAACTGCTGACAATTATGACGTTGCCATTTCTTTACTCCAAGAAAGATTTTCTAACAAACAACTCATAATCAATTCGCATTACAAAGCCTTGATGGACTTAAGTCCATTAAAATCAAACGACACTGGAAAACTTAGGAACTTATTCGATGTTATTGACAAACACATCAGGTGTCTACAAAACTTAGGCGAAGATACCAACTCAAATTTCTTTTTTTCTCTGATTATGAGGAAACTTCCTCTGGATATAGTTATAAAAGTAGAAGAAAACAACGTAGATAATACTCTTGATGCCACTAAATTATGTAGTATAGTAAGAAATATAATCGTAGCTAGAGAAAAGTCACAACTGTTATTAGGTTTAGGATCAACAAAAACTTCCATCCCACCATCAGAAAACGGAAACTACTTTCGTATCTCAGAAAAAGATAATTTTTCAACTACACAGGCCCTTCCATCGACCGAAAACAGAACTGCAACCTGTATTTTCTGCAAAGACGCCCACTGGAACGACCAATGCCAGAAGTATAAAACTGTAGAAGAAAGAAAAAGTAAGGTTAAAGGTCTCTGTTTTATTTGCCTGAAGAGTGGCCACAACTTAAAAGATTGTAAGGTAAGCAAACCTTGTGTATATTGTAAACAGAGGACAAACCATCATAGGAGTCTCTGTCCCAAACGATTCCTTCAAAACACTAAAAGTACTGAATCCTCTTCTGCTAACTCTATTTTTTCTAAAGAAACTTCCCTGATTTCGGCAAACGAAAATGCAATTTTACAAACTGCAAAAGTATATGTTGTGAATGATGACTTGTCCGAACCTGCTCGAGTTCTGTTTGACACTGGAAGTCAGAGGTCGTATATTTCAAAGGATCTTGCTAAAAAACTTAAACTTGAGTGCAATAATACACAATCTTTATCAGTTTTTTCCTTTGGTAATACAGAAGCTAAGACCATTGAAACCCAAACTGTTACTGCCGGTATTAAACTACTTGATGGTAACTTACTTAAGGTTAACTGTAATGTCGTACCAAAAATTACCGGAAAACTTCATGCTTGCACTACAATTGATGTCAGTAAAATCAAGAAACTCTACCCCTCATTGAACTTTGCCAAAAACCAGAATGAAGATTCTGAAGTCGATCTTTTAATTGGGAATGATTATTACCTAGATATTATGACATATGAAAGAATAGAGTTAAAGTCTGGTCTTTATCTGATCGGTTCCAAAGTTGGTTGGATTGTAAGCGGTAGACAAGCATTAAGTGAGAAAACGGACATTCATCATCACCTTGGATATTCATCCTCCTTTCACACTATAATTCAACCCACTAACCATTTTGAAATGAAGAAGAACTTTGAAACGCCTGACTCTCAGACAGTAAAGGGTTTGAATGTAAGGAACTTGCGGAGCATAGAGAATTTAGAAATCCACGACTATCCCTATCAGAATGATGACGCCATAGCTTTGTGTGGATTTAATGATAAGGTAAAAATGGAAAATGTTAGGCCTAAAATGAAATGTCCAGAGTGGAAATGTAACCCTGCAGAGCCGACTGAGGAGAATGGAACTGAAGAAATAGGTATTCTAACTGATGCCTCCATAAACAAGATCGTAGGAACCCCATTTGAAAAAGACTTTGGAATAAACTACTTACAATCGGAAACTGTTCTCGTGAAGTCTGAGGCAGTTATAAACTCAAGACCACTTGTTGACACATCCTTCAGTGAATCATGTGTAACAGACGACATGATTACTACAAGCCACTTTTTTGATTTCGACAAAAAAGGTGGAGCCTTAAAGAAGATGATTGCAGAGAAAAGACCTTACACTACTTTTAAAAGTGAGAGTTCACCTATGAAAGGACCTTGGGACGTTTGGAAGAAAATCCCACCTTGTGGGAGATGGAAGAAGCGAAAGATGGTAGAACTTCACTCAAGTCGAGACGGAAAAATAAGAAGTGCTACAGTGATTCTCAGCTCGAAAAAGAAAGTTGTACGTCCCTTAAATCTCTTATATCCACTAGAATTGAAGAATTATTAGTGTTTGTCCTTCGCCCGGAGTGTGCCAATGGCATGGATTACAGTAATATATTTAATGCCAGCTGGCTATAATTCATTTGTTATTGTTTTGAAATTGTTACTATAAAAATACAAAAACTGTGAACAAAACTCTCAACTTATTTCAGTTTTATCTAACTTTTAATCTTATAAAACTAACTAACTTTAAACTTGAACAACTAACTATTTGACAAGGTCTGCGAAGCATCCACTTGTGACAAGTAATACACACATCTTTTTGAGGTTATCTATTTAGTGAATGGCACGAGTTACTAGCAATATGTAATTTATCTGAGTTTGAAAGTGTCCTGTGTATATTTTATCTAAAGGAAAAACTTAAATGATTTGCTGAAACATCGGTCTTGGCGTTGCACTGATTGTTATTGGATAAACAACTCTAATAGGTATTTTGATGAAAACCCCCGCATTGTAAATAAAAGGTCTGAGACTTGTAAATTGTTTTCAAACGATGTTAGTGAAAACAATACTACAATTCTATACTGCAAAAGGCCCCTCAAAGGTTTACATTTTGATCGTTATTTCTTGAGTAGGTTAAACGTAATTCTAATATAGTTTCTTCCTCAGTACCTATCTGTCCTGTGTAAACGTACACAAAAAAATACAAAAAAAATTGATAAATAATGTACATTTTCTTTAAATTTTTGTAATAAAAAGAGCGCTGACTTAAACCTGCCACAAAAGAGCCAAGTGTGTTAAGACGGGCGCTGCGTTTATCATCAGACCTTCACACAGTCTTTACGACTTGGCTCAAACACAGACGATGAAATGATTTATAACTGATCAGAGTCAACACTGTGAGTGCGGGTTTATGGCTAATAACAGAGGTGTTTACAACACGTATCTGCATTACGTACAAAACTGCTGTGCTGCGTCCATCTTCGCTCCGTTGAACCACACCATTCATGCTTGCCTTGTTCAGAAGGTCGCCAGTTCGATGTTGAGTAAGTCAGTAAACGTTTGGTGGTTTCAAAGTTTATACAGTTGTCCTTGACCCTGGGCTTGCAATAAATGCTCATGGTTAAAAAGGAAGTTGATCAGAACTACAATTACATCTATTCAACTCTCTTCACTCATCTTCGTCCTATGATACCCACACTTGGTGTCGTACAAATAGAAAATAATATAATCTAAATATGTGATAGTAATAATGTGACATAGGGAGGGGTAACAATTCGAGATACTGAGGTGTTTGTATTTTGACAATGATGTAAGTTATGACCTTCATAATTCGACTTTTAATCTCTTTATGAGTGAAAAGATTTACATTTGCTTCCAAGAATAAGTCCCAAAAGGGGGCCTGTTAAATATTATTGTGCTTATCACATAATTTTTTAATGTTAAGATTAATGTGTGTGTTGGTTAAAAAAAGTTTGTTCGAAAGTGTATCCAGCTGTCATTAATCATTCTTTTTTGAGCCTTGCTAAAGAACAAGCTGATCTTGGTAGCAGGATGATCTAATCGATTTAATGCCCATCTTTCAATCATATTCTAACGCACATTGGTGTGTCTTCGTCTTATAACACGAATTTATCCAATATAATCTATCATGATGTCCTTATATAACATTTAGATAGGTAGCTGGGGTGAATAGTGATAGCCTGGTGGTCAGAGGGATGCCGGTTCGATCCTGAAGGAAGCTTGTCGATGGTTCGAAAGTGTACCCAGCTCTTCTTAACATCCTGGCAAAAGAACCTTCTATAATATCCGCCTTAAAACACGCAAAATGGTGCGGTGGTGTCGAATAACTCCAATTTAATCAATTCATTTGTAATTTATAAGGCAGTCTTGTTCTTACTGCATACTGTTATCGAGCTAGCACTTTGCTCGATTTCGAGGAACACTCTTTATTCGATGGTACAGTATAGCCGCGCCGACAGCACCTTTGACCTTACATATTGACATGGTATTGTGACAGATCTCAGTGTGTGTTTGTTATGTTTGTCGTTGTCGTTGTAGGCCTCTCGACTTGTCTACTTCAAATATTTGCCGCCCTCCGGGGAAATTCAGTGTTTTCATATGCCCAGCTTTACTGCCACGCCCGAGCTTGCAACTTGAATGGTTTTAAATCGTACAAGTGTTGTGTACATTTGTTTAGAAAACTATTTTGTCGTAATTTCAATTGTATCATAAAATTGTGTCGCTGATTCTTCTCAAGTATAAATTTGTGTGTGTGTTTAAATACCAGCAGCATTTTCAACGTTTTGAGTCAAGAAAACAGTTCAATACTCCTGGTTTTAATAAAATTGACCTAGGTCTTTTTTTTAGATAGCACCGCTGAACTTTAACCCGATGACGAATTGAATCTGATTCCAGAAGCGATTCCGCTTGGGACCGAATCACTAAACAAATCACTGAGATTTGAAGGCGAGATTAACCATTCTGGTAGTCATAGTCAGATGATTCTATGCCAAGTTTACGGTACCCTGACGATAAATGCATTCAAGGCATGAGTCCTAGACAAAATGACGCCTAGGTTAAAAATAAAATATTGTTGTTTTGACGTAGGCCTAATGTAATCATGTTAATACCACTTAACACCATGAGTAATATGACGGAGTTTTATAACAGATATGTAATTATAGTATAAACTAGTGGCCTGTAGGGGCCATAGCCCCTAATTTAGACTACAATAAAAAAAACCATATACAAAAAGACAAACATTCGAAATATGTTTTTAAAATTATCAGTGTTTTTTTCGTTTTATATCTTGGTTTTCCTTCCGTTGGACCGTTGGAGTCGTATATTATAAGTCGTATTTATAGTTGCTTCTGATGTGTCAATGAAATACAATTGTAAAATAATGAATAAATCAATAACACAACATATTTACAAATGGAAACGTGCACACGGTTTGGCCTGAGCCCGGAGAACGACGAATCATAGATGAAATCATACAGCCAAACATTGCACATCTTTTCTAGTTTAAAACTGATGATTTGTTTTGTAATCTTACGAATTCTGTTATAGTTTCCATTTTGAGAACCAAATGTAAAGGTTAAAATTAGGCTATTATTAATTATTATGAAGGCAACTCCCCATTTTGCGGTAGTAAGTCAGAAATATATGTATGCATTTGTCCCTGAATTTTAAGACAGTAAGGTCCATTTCCCGGAATCTCTTTTTGTGTAGTGGAAAGCGACGCAAAAGCCATTGCACTGTTGTATTGCCTTATGTTTTTTATGAAGTTCGAATCATGTAAAACCAGTTCTTTTAGTTCGTCATTTACTTGTGGTTGTGGCATGTCCATTGTGGCAACATGCGTTGAAATGTCCATTTGTGGCCTCTTCTGTGAAGTGAAATACGCCACAATGCATGCAAGTGCTTTAAGAGGACCTAGCCTAGATTGTGAAAAAACAACACTCAACTCATTTTCCAGCGTTCTTCTAAAGACAGGTTGTAAAATAGCGTCTGGATTACTTTCACAGTTAGGCCCTACATGACGTTCTCTGTTGCATTTCTTAAGACTGTTGAAATCCTGGACACTCTTCCACGTCTTGCAGGTCTTCCCCTACCCTGTCCAGTGACTTCGCTCATTATCAAAACGGAAAACAAAAAAATCAAACACAATTAATTTTTAAACATTATTTACCAACATTGACTTTCGGAATAAATGTAAACATTGCAAATAAATAAGTAACAGCTGATAGAATGCAGACGTTTTTCAGTCCCCATGCATTTCTTATGGTGGATATTTTACGTTATATCTAGTTTTCTGGTAACTTTATGGGAATTCTGCTATTTTTTCCGAGTCCCTGGGGTGAAGACCTTTAATTTAAGACCCCTCCCACTTTTCTGCGACTTACCAGACATCCACAATTTTCTGGTAAAAATTTTTTCTTACAGAATTATATATAAGGATATCGTAGATGTAATGAAAATATTGACAGTGTTGATGGTGGTGTTGACTGGCGAGGTTGGGCGGTCGCCACTTGGCATAGCTACTTGTGTGCTGCATAGTACAGCAACAGTGGACACTACCCACTCTTGTTGGGCTGGGCAGTAGATTGTTGACGAAACTCATCTCTTTGCTAAACAAATTTCGCGTCAAACTTTGTGTTTTAAGCCTTAATTACACGAAAATATGGTAACATTTTAACTTGTGTTTTTGTGGTAAAGTGTTCTGTCTCGTCTACTATAGCTTTTGTGTTTTATGTCGATAGAAGCATTGGTATTTTCTTTCTACCATGGATAGGTTTATATGTTTCGGTTGTAGACATATTGGACGCGTTCTGGGATCATTTATTGGTGCATCGGTGCTGATGATTGACCTACTCACGGGTACCGCCCCTGGACAAGAGTCTCGGGATCCCAGAACGGTTAGTCCCAGGTTTACCGTGCTCATGTGATTGTAATTTACACATCGACCTACTATTTACTTTATAATACTTAAACCGAACAAACCTACAACCACAGAATAAATTTAAATCATATATCAATTATTACGTAACATATTTCATACAATTGATAAACAATTGGACATTTATTCGATGTATCCGCCATCTTTCCATAGCTGCAGACGTTATCCAAGAAACTGACCAATCAGGGGCCGCTGGTGTATTACGCACCGTACTATTTCCCCGGTGCATGAATCTTGCCCCGGTGGAGGAAGAAAGAGGAAAAAGTCGTGGGGTAGCGGATTTCTACCCCCGGATATTTACCCCCATGAAAAAACGCCTACGTCATTTTGACGTCACGAGGGGCGGGGCTTATACACGTTCGAGAAACAGCCCGCGACTGGAAATCTACCCCCGGACATCTACCCCCAGACATCTACCCCCGGACATCTACCCCCAGACATCTACCCCCGGACATCTACCCCCGGACATTTACCCCCGGACATCTGCCCCCGGAAATTTACCCCCGGAAATCTACCCCCCGTGGTCAGCTCTGCCGTGTATCGGCCAATATTCATTATGTTGTATAATTGATTTTATAAATTGCTTTACCTTCTTATATCCAGTAGTAAACATGCGATATGTCGATGTCTGTTTTAACATTATCCATATTTATAATTCAATAAGTTGTAACAGTACTTTTCAACCCGACCTACTTCACAGATTTTTACGATTGAGGTGTCTTTTAAAAGCTTAAGATCTAGCGCAGCACAAAATGGTAATTAAAAGGATATTTCGATTATGGCTTCAAAAGGTTGACCCCTAAGCCTTTGATTTATTCCTATAGGTCGGCCGCTTAGAAAACGACCTCCTCCAGCATTGGTTTAGCATTAGCGCGCAGGTCGTTTTCTAAGCGGCCGAACTATAGAAGGTGCTTCCAATGGTTGACCAACTTTTACAAACACTATACAGTAACAGTTTAAAAGTGAAATGTGAGTAGTACTCATCAGATCAATTTTTAAGTCAGGTTGTGAAAACATGAATAGATCGTCTGCAACTGTAAACAGGAGATGAAAAAGCTATGAAAATAATATAATATTGCGCACTTTTCACATGGTCAAGTTACATCGTACTGAACCATTGTTTTTACACACATTTCTTAAAGGATAAAGTGAATAAACTGTGGTGAACTTCCGGTTTATTCAATGTAGGCCTAGTAGTAATAATTGTTTAGTAAACTAAAACTCATTTGTAAACTGTTTAATTGAGAAAGAGGATCAAAAGTTTTCATCAATAAAAGTCAGGCGTATAATGGCAAATTTTCCATATCACCTAGTAGTAAAAAAAATAGTTTCTAAGATTTTAGATGCGTACTAAGAAAGGATTTTAAAGTATTTTCTCTTTAAGACTTAAAATAAAAAAAAATATTCAAATTTAATTTTTGTATTTTGTATTATTTTGTATTATAATTATATTTTGTATTATAAATATATTTTTTATATTTGTAATTTTTCATCAATAAAAGTTAGGTGTATAATGGCAAATTTTTCATATCACCTAGAAGTAAAAAATTTAGTTTCTAAGATTTTAGATGCGTACTAAGAAAGGATTTTAAAGTATTTTCTCTTAAAGACCTGAAATAAGACAATTATTCACATTCAAAATAATGGCCACATTCAATTTTTTAAGCATAGCCTAATAAATCTTTTATATCTTATCTTTTAATACATATATACGCCTAAATATCCCCATTGCAGCACATTCGTATATTCAGGGAATCTATAAAGTCTTATTGGAAAATCCTGCCTTAAAACAAAACTTGTCAACTTATTTCCATAAATAAGTGTTCAAAAGATTCATTCATAAGAATACCATATAGGAAGTGAATATGCAGGTTTCCTGCCAGTAAAATGTTAAAATGAGGAATTTAATGTAATATACAGAACAGAATTAGGTGAAACCCGTCGACATTGACGGTTACTTTCAAGGCTTATGATAATTCATATAACTGCGATAAATAGATTGAAGTAATACAAATTTTGAGCATTTAGCTCTTTAGCTTTTTTGATGAGTAATAAGTGTAAAAGCAATAATGACTATTGCGTTAGTTACAAAATATGGTTGATCATTCAATGAATAAAATAATTCCCATACCGTACGTCATAAGAGTTATAATTAACCGGTTTCTCTTCTTTTTGAAGAACCTTTAAATAGTATTAAAATCGTATTGGTCAATCTTTTGTGATAAACACTTTCAATCCGTGCTTAGCATGCGCCGTTAGCTATTACTGTATGTGAAAGTAACAATGGGGGGTTGAAAAGGACTGTTACAACTTATTGGATTATAAATATGGATAATGTTAAAACAGACATCGACATATCGCATGTTTACTACTGGATATAAGAAGGTAAAGCAATTTATAAAATCAATTATACAACATAATGGATATTGGCCGATACACGGCAGAGCTGACCACGGGGGGTAGATTTCTGGGGGTAGATTTCCGGGGGTAGATGTCCGGGGGTAGATGTCCGGGGGTAGATGTCTGGGGGTAGATGGCCGGGGGTAGATTTCCAGTCGCGGGCTGTTTCTCAAACGTGTATAAGCCCCGCCCCTCGTGACGTCAAAATGACGTAGGCGTTTTTTCATGGGGGTAAATATCCGGGGGTAGAAATCCGGCGACCCAAAGTCGTCTTCTAGACAAACTCACGGGCTGCACCGGTGCCAATACATGTTCCCAAAGCGCCCACTAATGTTATTGCCTTTAAATACACAGATTGCCATATTGATCCAACGCTTGATCGATCATGTTCTTATGTTGTTGTTAGGTTAATAAACCTACTCTACCGCTAGTGCCAAGACTAGGATTGTAACACAAAATTTAATTAAAAATAAACCAGTTCTACACGAAGTCCCATATACATATGTTGCAGTTTTTGCAGTAGTAGTGTCAATAGGTTGGTGATGATCAACTCTCTATTGTTGCTATCGCGGGTTTTGTTACCGAGGTTCTAGGTTCTGTTGTGTGTAGTTGTGTTGTTGACCCTGTGACAACCCGCATACTGTACGAGTCACTGTCCTGTGTTTATTAGTTCGATGAATGCCCCTTTGTAAAACTGACTTACGACCGAATCTCGAGACACTATCACGCACAGTACACACACAGTCTGTGTATACAGCTGGACATTCCATCCCATTCCCACGTTAAAGAAGTAGTGAATGTAGTACAGTAGAAGAATGAAAATAAACTTGGTTGAATTGAGTTATCGACAGAGTGTGCTGATGCAAACGGCCGATTTCTGTCGATTACGCCGACTTTTTTCAACCAAGCCATATGGAAAGGACAATTAACAGACTGTGCATGTGTTATTTAACAATAAATTCTGGAAGGAAAATTAATTTTAGTTTGTATCACCTAATTGTAGTGGTTCGTAACACTATGCTGCAAGACTAAAGTACCGGTACCATAGATAAAACATACTCCCTTAGTAGATTTGTAATCCTTAGGGATTAGCTGAAAATAATTTTATATTTAGTTCTGTCCGGTGCACTGTAGGGATCGTGTTTTGTTTACAATTTTTTCATGTTATTTCATCATTCAAAACCCCGTTTAGCCAAATAAAACGATATAATCATAAACAATAACTCGTCCCGTAGTTATATAACCAAACAGTAAAGCATAAATCATGAAATTAACCCTAAAATAATAGATACAAAATTTCGTCGACCAAAGCGATCAGTGTCACCAACTTGAACTAGATGGGAAAGAGCTTCAAAGTTTACAATTGGTATGAGGAGTCTACTTGTGTTGTAGTCTATGATGGTATACTCTACTTTAAATGCTATGTGAATGGCTCATTCACATACGTCTTTTTTCAATAAGAAAGGATGTCTTCTTCAGTATCCAAAATCAATTTACACTGTGACATTTACACTGTCATGTCACTCGTTACATCTTACGTCGTGTCAGAGGAGGTGGTCATTGCACTTTGACATTCTGTCTTGACTTTTATTTATAATCATGATTGATAATCTTTACCATGCACTTAATAACGACCATTCGCTGAATTTAACTATTTAGTCCTTTAAGTTAATTGAAAATACTGAACTCCCATTATTAATAAATATTGAAACGTTTGTCTCAGCTAACTGTTACTCTCAATGCAATATGAAAATGCAGCTGTACTTCCTTGGTGTACAACCTTTTACCTCAACTAACCGAATAACAGAAATAAATGTTTTCGTTGTGTGTAGTTTAAGTTTTATATACACTCCACGTTTTAGATTATATGATGCTCTCTGTATTAGTTCCAAAATTTTCAAACAAATGTAAAAGATTGTAGACATTGTTTATGACGCTATATAGTGTTACAAGTTAAATGTTCCATTGCTAAAGCGACTACATTTCATCGCTCTCGCCCGCTCTACACAAGTGTGCACAGCCTGCGTTTAACTACTTGCAGGGGAAACGAGTTATTGCAATGGTAATTATATTACGTTAGCTTGCAATGGTGTAATGGTAGCTTGCTCTTGTCAGCACTCTAGGTCAATTTGTGTATAACAACTGTTGGATGGAGTCTGTGATTTTTTATTATCTTGGGACGATAAGTACTAAATTTTACTGCATAGTTATCTCCAAGCTGTGTGACTGGCAGTTAAAATAAATTAAATGTAAAACCAGTGCTAATCTAAGATGTGAGACTATGTAATGGGATACTAAAATATAAAATAGGCTACCCTACATTTTAGATTTTTTTATAGACTTTAAATTTATTTAGCTGGCTTGAGCAAATATAAATCCAAAAATGTTTGAACGCTCATTTAGCAAAGTTAGCTTGCAGAGTGCATCGCGTAATCTAACGGCCTAATGAAACAGACTTGACATCTTTAAAAGATGAGTTTAAAAAATACTGGATGATTTGAAATAAATGTTTGACTAAACATTACACAAATCGCTGTTTTATTGAATAAAGCAGCCAATTACACAATGAAGCAAGCAAAGCAAATGTTCAATGTTATCTGATTTATGAAAAAAACCGCTATATTCCTTTACTAATCTTCCATGTTATTAATAATATAAAAGATAAAAGATTGGATGTCTATATAGGCCAATTTTTAAACTAATGTCACTTTGTTTTATCGTTATCTCAATCAGGCCTGTTATATTTATCGCTGTTTTCCTCCGAGATCCGCCAATTGGTTAATTACTAGCCTCAGTACGAAACACTGGACAGTCGTCATTTATCTGCAGTGAGCTATGTGACGTGTGTGGTGTTGTCAGACCAGAAAAGTCACAAGTAGTTAGCATTTCATCATCTCATTGGCTCAATTGGCTGGTCCAGCAAACTTGTCAACTAGGAACATTCTTGTTACGAAGCTACTATGTTGTAGGGTACTCAAATATCCATAGTCAAGAATGACCACTTTTGCTAATTCGCGAGTTTGGGAACTAGCGATGTCTCATGTCTGACTATGAACTAGACATCCCTCTCCCATGTTGTTATTGATGAAGCAATATTTTGAATGAAAATAGACGTAGTTATAGACCTTCGTAAACACCGACTGTTGAACAGAGCTAAACTTAAATGGCACTTGCTGCAAATTATAACACCTTTTATGTCACACCAAACATCGAAATTAACAGAGATACTCACATTTTGACAGCTCTTTAAGAAGCTTATTGCACTATATTTGATTTGAATGTTTTGCTACTATTTGAACACTTTTGTATGCGCATTGAGTTAAGAAAACTTCATTAAATCCTACATCTAGCTTAAAAACAATGCTTAAAATTAAATTTAAAAAGTGTTTTCAACTAGGTTTAATTTTTTTTTGTAATTTCCAACAGTTTGGAGACGGAAAGTAACTTAAAGTTAGTTTGAAATATTGTCTGGTTTCTCAGAAATTCTTAAGTTTATGTTCTTGACAGAAATAGGATGTCTTTAAAATTAGGACAATTGTGGCATTATTCAACACAACATTTTATTTTATGAAACGTATCATGAACACATTTTTGTGATTGTATCAAGTCTTAGAAGTTCAATGTCAAAGCACTTAGCACACTTTTTACAATTATTTTCTATCATGTTAGTGGAACTATTTAACAAAGTAGGCAGCTTGTAAACACCAATAAATTCCCATCACAGTTGTGACATTGGTCGCCATAAAATGCATTTAATGGTACACTAAAGCTGGGACACAGCGCCATTGGTACCGGGCGACTGTTATTTTCAATTGTAACATACACTTTACTGTACTTTAATGTTCCCTGTAAGGTGCGAATCTTTGGCGTATCCTTGTTTGGAAATATTTGCCATGAACCTTGGTACATATTGGCGGTTTTACCAGCACGAGTTAGAGAATGTTCGGGCGTATATTAAATCTGCGGGATTACCACGTCGATGGTTTACAATTGCTTTTTAACACTAAAGTTATTATTTCATCTATATCAGGTGTTCCAGCCGACCTAGATATTGGGATTTTACCTACATTTTGTTCACTAAAAATGGTTGTGATAAAATTGTTTGATAAGTTTGTACAACACCAAGATTTTGTTTTGAATGATCGTTTAAAAATATGCCAATAATCATGGATCGACTTTGGGTAGTTTTGTTGAATTGAATTAACTCCATTAAAAATTATATTTTCCTACAGTTACCTAACAATGTACATGTTCTCTCACTGATTTGAGAAAGCAAAGTGGCCAATTCGCTCATCAGTGAGACAATGTTAACATTGTCTCACTCTAATTACTTTGTCTCACTCCAGATATGCAACGTGAAGGCACGAAATAGTGAGCGCGTAACATGCAGGCAACGTCGTATGCGCGCGAAGTACGTTGGCAGCACTGGCTGTAAATCAGCTGGTCAGCTGTTGTACTGTTGTATTTGTCACTTCACATTAAATGTTATATTAAACGTTCACTTCTGTGTAAAAATAGGTTATGTTTCTTCACAAATTTATTTGTTTTATGGTAACTGTAGGAAAAGTATAATGTGCAACTCGAGTTCAAAGTACAATTGCCTCACTCGAGTGAGTCAATTGCTCACTTTTCTCACTAGTTGCACAAATAACTATTTCTTCATTTGATTATAAGATTGTGCTAGATATGAGGAAAATGCTAAAGTTTACGTTCAGTTGGGTTTTCCGGTCAATCTCGGTTTTAACAATAGTTTGCTTGTTCGAAACAATCAGTAATTGACAGCATACTCAACTCACTTTAATTTCCATTTTTAAATTGGCTACAACCATGTCTCTTTCTGTTATTAGTCAAAGAAGGTCTGCACGCCGTAGAACAAACTTGGTAGCAATAAGTTTGTAGTTTCTGGGTATCCACACTGTAGTATCTCGATTCGTAGTTTTTGAACCCACCCAACGTTCCTCACTTTCACATTTCAATCACAGTCCGTTATCAATTTTGATTCGACCTCTCCCCCCCCCTCCTCTCTCTGCAGTTGGAGGAACTGAATCTACAACAATGCGATGATTGCGACCGCGCCTCCTGATGATGATGATGCCTCGGGTGACGGGTGCTGACCTTGATATACGACCACTGCCACACTCCGCACTACGGCCCTGGCAGTGGCTGTGGTTAGTGTCGACACTGCTGCAGCACCGCGGTCCTTTAGTGTCAGTGGGTAGAAGGACCAATGTTTAGTTAGTGCAATGTGGATCGGAAGTGTTGTCAGGTGGATCTACCTCCCTACACCCAGTGAAATAGTGCGTTAAGAAATGAAATCTGAGTTAGTGCTACCATCTAGATACTCATCCTCTCTTCAGTGTTAGTGAGAAGAATGTATTCCCTTCAGTTAGTGTTTGTTGGTAGAACCCTTTCCTTGTAGTACCTTCTTCTGGGAGTATCCTTTCTGTGCAATACTGACGCTCCTAACTCTCTCTCTTCTAAGAGTCAATGTGGTTTTTTGTGGAACTCTCACCTTTTAGTGCCAAATGAGTTGTGGAATCTACCCTCACTGTAGTAAGTGCCACAGGCGAATCTCCACGCGACGTAATCGTAAAGTTTCAGAGTGTAGAGAACTCTGGGGCTGTTCTAGTGTTGTCAGTGCCTCCCCATGACGTCCCCTGATGATCATCCCTAGTAATTAGGTCCACAGTTATAGCTACAATGCG
Organism: Macrosteles quadrilineatus; assembly: GCF_028750875.1. Taxonomy (NCBI): domain Eukaryota; kingdom Metazoa; phylum Arthropoda; class Insecta; order Hemiptera; family Cicadellidae; genus Macrosteles; species Macrosteles quadrilineatus. Next base: position 41,504,026 of record NW_026542597.1, read on the forward strand.
ACGACATTCTTTACCAGCCCGCAGAATCAGCTATCCTGTCGTCTCGTTCAAACCTGTCCGGGTACGTAACAACGTTGTTAGAAGGTGAATTGGTACTCTAACAACTAACAACCATACAGTGTGTCCAGCTTCTACTAGGACAAACCTTACAAGATTGTTCGGGAGGTAAAAACAAACAAAAATGCAATAACAATGCGTCCTATCTCCAACCGTTTAGCGTCTGCCTGTCAGTGTTTTTCTCTTCTATAAGCTTAAATTGGTCAAATATAACTGAGAAATTATTTTTTTTTCTTGCTATACATACTACAGTTTTCTCCATTTAAACAAAAACTAGTTTTAACGATTCAACATTGTTTAAATGGAGAAAACTGTAGCCATGACAAGAGAAACATTAATTTATCAGTTATTATTTAACCACACTAAAGTTAACTAAGCTTTAATATGATGTCGTTGGAATCTGCGTAATATTTACAAATCTTATGTATCCTATAATTTGTTGCAAACTCAACGGTTGGTTTTTGTGGAATTTGACATTAAATATTGTTTAAACCATTTTGAAACGGTTCAAAAGTTTTTATTCGTATTTTGCACAAAGGCTGTGGTCAAAAAGATAAACATTGCTGCAGCATTTCAACGGTGTAGCTCAAACTGGATAGGCCTATATGAAAGTTTTTTGCAAAACATAACACATACAGAGAGACAGACGCTAAACGGTTCGGTATAGGACACAATGTTGTATTGAATTTTTGCTTGTTTTAACCTCCCGAATAAAAAGATTGTGCTAGTTTTAACATAAAACATAAAACATTTTAAATTGAGCAAAACCTGTACCACTCTGCCACTCACTGTGAAATATGTGTTATAAAAACAAGATGCCTGGGTTGCTATAAAGGTTTATGTTTTTGGAATTTAAAATCAGACTTTAAGCGTATTAAGTTAGGGAGGAGAACCTTACAAAAAATGGGGACCAAACTTTTACCTATTTTCATTTCAGTCAACGGGTATAAGTGGAAATGATTTTGTTACGAATGACAGTATGACACGAGTTCGTGTCATGACTTAATATTTAGCCACATTACCTTTTAAGGGGAAACTGTAGAGTTGCTGGTTTTTTATAGACATCAGGAAGTTGTGGAAACCCTGTTGGAATTTAGACAGTGTTTAGTGATAAATGTAATTTAAAGGTCGCAATAGTGATAATGCGTATAGGCTAAAGATGCATTGCTTTCACTTTGTGTTGATCTTTCGTCTTTGCTTAGTTTCACAAACACATTCATGATTTTAACGATTGCAACTAAACTTAGTAAATTTGATTTCAATATTATTGTATACGCATACTACTTGTTTACTTATAAGAACAATATTGACTATTGAATATTTTTGTAGGTTACCTTAAGTGGTAGTGGTATCGAAAGAACGTATATTAAATGTTGTTTTGAACAATTTCCGCTATAAGACATTTGAATTTAACTGGACTTCTAACAAATTTTCCCATGTATGTCCTACGGATAAACTAAGGCTAACTAAACTAAGGCTAACTAGGATAACTAAGGCTTATCTAAACTAAGACTTTCAAACGTATTTTAAAATGTTATACAAATCTAGATTTACCATAGAAAATCATGGTTTGCGGCAAAATCTAAATGTACATTTGAATTTTTATTTAAAATAGACAAGCTGTCCATCGAAAGTTTTTGTGCTTGTACCTTATGATGCAATACAACCTTGAGATCGTAAAACGTCCATACACTGGACATTTTAAACACTGGATAAGCATGTTACAATTAACTTTTCCAACGCGATCTCGTCGTTAAAATGAAAGTTGTTAGTGAGTATATTCTGACGAGATATTGAATTTTGAGAAATTACGAGCGAGTTTCGATGAATAAATGGAACACGCTTGATATGCATAGCCTAGCGCCCCGATCAGCTGATCGGCTGGAATTAGCGGGACGACGTCGGCATCACCCGCCAAAACTTTCACCCGGCCCGGCGATGGAAGATTCCGCGACCTTTAGTGGCCGCTCATGGGGAAGAATTTGATTCGCATTCACAAAAGCCTTACTTGGTGTCAAGCAGGGTAAATAACATTTGTTCACAACTTCACGTTCTAGAATCCTAGACTCAAAGCAGGCATAGGCATAGAGTCGCGACATTACATTGCTAAAAGACATTATCTATTTGCGAGATTGGACTCAGGGCTCCGTGCTCTACCTCTAGACCTATTCCCTCCTACAATAAATAACAGCTAAAAATAATGTTAAGGGTCTTTTAGCGAATTTCCCTTATAGGGAATAAGCTATTACCGTAGGTCTCATGGTATCACCTGGATCCTCCTATTAAATCTGGGACAAACGTTTGAACCTAGGTTTATTCGAACGAGTTCGGGAACCAGCATGATCGGACCATGGAAATTGGGTTTTATGGGGTAAAAATTAGATTTTCTCATTTTTGACCCTCAAAACATTAAATTTTGCAATTTCTCTCTAAACCTGTAAAGATAAAAAAGCATATAATTTAGTATATCAAAGTTTCTTTTTTATGTTGATTACAGAGAGAAAAAAAATTAATATAAAATGACCATGTTATTCTTATGGAGAATCAGTAAACTGTTGTAGTTTGCTTGTTTATGAAAATATTTTGATCAAACTTCGAAAATGTATTTATTTTGCATTAAGCTATTAAAATTTACTAAAAACACACTTTACCACTCTTCCACTACTCTTCCACTAGGTGTTGCAGCACACCTAGGTACTCGTTAAACCTTATGTTAAAAGTGAAAAACCAATAAGGCAAATGGAAATTCGCTTAGTCTGCAGATTTGCTGCGGTGGGAGTATTTAAACTTACATTTGGAGAATGTTAGCTTGAGAATGAGTTTTATTTAAAACTAGCTGGCCCGACAGACGTCGTCCTGTCCTATTGTGGTTTTATGTCACATGCTCGTTCATTTTCAAGATGAGCTCGTTCATTTTCAAGATGAGCTCGTTCGCATGGCTCAATAATGTCCTGGTTGAAGTTCGTTCGCTACGCTCACTCACCTTTAGGTTGGAGCTCGTTCGCTGCGCTCACTTGCCTTCGGGTTAGCTCGTTCGCTACGCTAACTCGCCTCCAGGTTGAAGTTCGTTCGCTACGCTCACTCACCTTTTGGTTGCAAATTAGCTGTTCTCATAATTTAAAAAATATAGTGCTGCACCCTGTTGGTAAACCTATTAACTTTTTAATGCTATTGAACATCACAGAATCAGATAGTTTAGTTGAACCAGCTGTTAAGATTCTTTAATTCCATTTAAATATGAGTACTCATAAGGTTAACATGGGAAACTCCAGAGCCACTGGGGCGGAGCCCTTTTGACGGATCTGCACCAAACTTCACACAAACCATCCTTGAATAATGCTTAATAATGCCTGAAAGTTTCATTACAATCTGTCGAGCGGTTTTGGAGTCCATAAAGGACAAACATACAAACAAACATACATTGGATTTTATATATATAGATAATTCAAATGTGCCTATTGTAAATATTTTTATTTGTTTAGATCAAAAGGGTTGATTGCCAACATCAGTGCAATCGGTGACTTAAATTGGATTTCTGCCTCACTTATGCAGACCCACAAAACCTCAATAGTCAATGGGGAAAGCTGTGACACTCATTGGCTAGGTCCATGTGCTATTGATATTTCAATTTGAAACATACTCTAATTTTGACATTGTGTAATTTCATCTCTGTACTGCAGTACCTGTTTAAATAACCTCTCGCTAGGCCCTGTGTGCGCCACTAATACTGCAAAGTGTAAACAGAATACTCATTAGCTGTTAGTACAATCTCAAGCATTCTGAATGCATCCTCTTTGAACTCTTCAATTTTTCGCATCTAAGAGATAGACTGTGTTTACATCGTTCTTGGTCCATCCAGACATTAATAATTGTCTGCTCTGGACGCTCTGGTCCAGTGAAAGGGCTTGAGCTCCTTTACTAACCCATTTGTCTGCAATCTCCAATAACAGCATACTTGGGCCCGTCACGTTATCTTGTCAAGTTCTGGTGAAGATTAGCGGTTTCTTTAGTCAAGACAATACAATTTTGGATACTAAATAGACGTATCATCGATGTGGACTAGCTATTAGCAAATCTTCACCCAAAAAGAACACAATTGAATGACCCACTTACATATTGTTCCGCAGTCTGAAATTCTATTTTCTCCGTTTTTGTTACTCTGATAGTTTATGAAACATAAGATATGCTATATCCTACATTAAGACGTGCTTCCAGTTTGGCTAGGTTAAATACAGTAATTTACATCAACGCACAATTTCATCATCATTAATTTTTTAAATTCTGAAATTGGCTATAACTTTCAGATGGGAATTTATTGTCTAGTTTCATCCATATAAAGCTAAAAGTCCAATGATCAAAACCGTTACTGCACTTTTGAACCATTAATAAGCTACTGACTTCACCCTGGATTGACTTCATGGAATGAAAATCAAAGAAATACTTTCAACTTTGTTGAACCTCTTTACTTATCAGATTTGGAACCTCTTCATCTGCACCATGCTTTACTTAAAGGTTAAAGGTTTTTTAAAGGTTTGATAATTTCTTTTGCTGGAAAAATCATATGATTTTGGTAGTTTGAAACTAGGATCAGCTGTTCAAGATTGATAGGGCCTGACTTTAAGAATCACCTGATCTTAATCAGTAGAAGCTGTAACATATCTTATTCATTCAAAACTCATTGTTGCCTTAAAATACTCACATTGGTATGTCGGCGAAGTAATTTTGTCAAAATCTAAAATCTAATCTTGTTTGTTGCAGACGGAGAGCGAGTGCTCATGTGGGGAGAGGAACGAGGAGACGGCGCGGCTGACGGAGGGGGGAGAAGGAGACATGTCGCCCCCTCAGGACGAGGACAACTTGTCGTACTGCGAGTTCCACGACATCCCGCCACCACCAGACGGAGGCTATGGCTGGGTCATAGTGTTCGCAAGCTTCATGTGCAACATGATAGTGGACGGCATTGCGTACACGTTCGGCGTCTTCCTCGGAGAGTACGTCAAGGACTTTGGCGAGGGCAAGGGCAAGACAGCGTGGGCCGGGTCACTCCTCTCGGGGATGTATCTCAGTGTTGGTGAGTTGATGTCTAAACTACATTGAGTGGCCATCTAAATAGAGCCTAATTTTCCATTTATAAAAATTTCAAATTTCTCTTAACTCTACCCACTCATAAATGCTCAAGAGTTAGTTACAAGTGATAGCTTATTTAAGTCTTAGCATTGGTGTGATGGCTTTCTGTAAAATAGTAAAGTATCCTCAAGCTCCTGGTATGCAAGGGAGCAAGTTAAAATCTGAGACCTGTACAGTGTTCTTCACATCCAAAGTCCTTTCTGCAAACACATTTGCAAACTGACTACGCATTTCAATAGGGATTGACCTCTTACTTACAAAAACTTACACGTAATACGGTTCTAACTTCGAGGCCAGGAGCCTCGATTTTCCCTCACATCCTTTTTGGCTACAATGTTGTTGAATAGTAGTGAATTCATTCAAGAACATGGAGTTGGTTTCAGATTTGAACTTATTTGGAATTTGATGACGATCTTAATTTACAGAACTGTTTATTTGTCACTGACATAGTCTTAAAAATTGATACCTTATGAAGATGTAAGTGATGACATTTAATTTTGTTTGCAGGTCCAATAGTGAGCGCTCTGACCAACAAGTACGGCTGTCGTGCGGTGTGTGTCACTGGCAGTCTCATCGGGTGTGCAGCCTTCGTACTCAGCACGTACTCTCCCAACGTCAACACTCTGATGCTCACATATGGCTTCATGGGAGGTAAAACATACCATTCAGTAGATTATTCAGTGGATTATGTTTATTCAGGGCCATTTATCAAAAGCTCCAACGATGAAGGACAGCTTGGTCCAGCATCGAAACATCAAAATATACAAAATCTTCTCAGAATTGAACCTGCGACCTAATGGTTACTAGACAAGCACTTTATCAAGCTATCCAGCTAACAATACCATAGAAATCAATGGTTAATAGCAGCACATTCTTGACGGTCGCTCAATTCAACAATTACCACTTTTTACTTTCTCCCCCTATACCATAGTGTAATATGGAGAAAGTATTGTTTTCATCAAAATTTTCGAGTTTGAGTTTTGAATGGATACATCCGTTTTGGGTCCCCCTGGACAAAAAAAGTGGTTTTTGAAATGATTTATGTGTGTGTTTGCGTGTATGTCTGAATATGTACAGAGCTAGGGACTACACCTGTGGTCCGATTTCGATAAAATTTGGTATGTAGGTACTAATCCATATTATCTTCTGGCGTTTTTTTTTTTTTTTTTTTTTTTCATTTCTAATGGTGATTTTCCCATGAAAACCCATAAAATAACAGAAATATAAAATTTTCTTAAAAATGGCCCAAACGATTTCGATAAAAATTTAGTATGTTATAGCCTAGAAAATTCTGAACAAAATCATATAACTCCCATTGCTGTAAAAATTAGGGTTCAAAAGTTATGGTAACTTAAATATTAATTTCCTATAAAAAAAACCCTATAAAATTATGGAAATTCGGATTAAAAAAATTCTGGTTTTAATTAAATTTAGTATGTTATGGTTCTTATAATTCTAAACAACATAGTGCAACCCACCATTGCTGTAAACAATACGGTTCAAATGTTATTGCAACTTTTGTGATTTTCTCGATAAAATATTATAAAGGTTGTTGACAAGCTAGTGGGAGAAAGTATGCGTCAGATTTCTGATACCGTTTATTTTGAATGGCCACAACTTGGACCACAACATGGGAATGGGATGTCTTCAACTCTAAAGTCAAAATATACAATACTACAGTATGATGCCTGATGTATTGATTCTGGGAATGAGATAAGCAGCCACTTAAGTCGCTACCTGATGGGTACTTATGAGCACCAACTAGTACAGCCCTTGACAGGGTGAGTGCAACAAAAAAAACCATTTGTATATCTCCTCCGTAAGAATTGAGTTAATCCTCCTCCATAAGACTTGAGTTGATTTCAATGCTTGAGGTGTCAAAAAATATTTTACATAACCCGCCATGTTAAACTTTCCTATCCCAAGCGTGACAACTTCTTTACTTCACAAGTTATGTAAAGTTGAAAAATTTCACTCGGTGAGGTAATGAAACCCATTTAAATAACATTGAGTGCTTAACTTAAAAAATATACCTCTATGGAGCCAACGACGTTTACCGCTAGAAGTCAGCTGTGTGCTTGAATGTTATTGTTATGCTTTAAAGTATTTTCCTAACCTAGCTTTTGTTTGTAAAAGAACGTTGCTGTTAGAAGATGAGTGAAATGGATAATGAAAAATGTTGTACGTAACCCCCTGTATATTGTCAGGTCAGGTAAAATCTTTTACGTTACACGTTACGCAAGAGCGTTTTTACATCACTTAGGTGAATTACGCACAACACTCACCTGCGTGAGGTAAAAACGCTCTTACTACACTTCTAATGTAAATAGCTATTGTTCTATCGTTTTCTACATAACTTTTTCACCCTGAAGAGCCAGACAGGGTGGGGAGTTTGTGGTCTTATTACTACACATGTTATTTAGTGTACATATTTTCCCTTATAGCTGACGTGTATAGTCAATGGTTCAACCATGTAACAATTTTACTTGTTTTGCTACAACTGATTAGTCTAATGCTACCCTTTGTAGATGGTCCTACATCTGAGGGATGTTTGGAGGGGTCGTCGGAATTTTATCCCCCTGGAATTTTACCCCCTGGGCAAAGCTGACGTCACTATGACGTAGTAACCTGAGTGGCCAAAAGTTTCTTCGCGGCCGGAATTTTACCCCCGCGGATTTAGAAGTCTAATGAAAGTAGTCAGAGCGTGATTAATTAGATTAGCGATATAAACCGGAATTTTACCCCCTGTCCATATAACTAGCGTTTAGACAACTGAAGATGTACGGGCCAGATTTTTACCCCCGGAATTTTACCCCCCGGAATTTTACCCCCTGGCCGATTTTAGAAATGGAATGATTGATTTCCTTATTTCTGTTTTTAATTAATTGTAAACAGTTCATTATTTAGTAGCCTATCTTTATTTATTTATTTTGTAATCTCAACTAAGTAAACAGAATTCGCTGTTTTATTTTGATCGTATTAACCAACAGTCCAGCAAGATCGAATCCTGATACTCGAATCTCAAAATTAAAATTATTAACATGTTCAATTTGTTAATGTTACAAATAAATTAAGAGGCTACTTAATAATAAAATGTTTACTATTAAATTAAAACTGAATGAAGATAATTAATCATTCTCACTAATTTATGCATCTGACTAGGGGGTAAAATTCCGGGGGTAAAAATCCGGGGGTAAAATTCCGGGGGTAAAAATCCGGGGGTAAAAATCCGGCCCGTACATCTTCAGTTGTCTAAACGCTAGTTATATGGACAGGGGGTAAAATTCCGGTTTATATCGCTAATCTAATTAATCACGCTCTGACTACTTTCATTAGACTTCTAAATCCGCGGGGGTAAAATTCCGGCCGCGAATAAACTTTTGGCCACATTTTAGGTTTTGATAATTTGATGTGTTCTGATTAAATTCACAACCGTGAAAATATATGTTTAATTCCACGTTTAATCCATCGAGCTGATGTCGCGAAACTCAAAAGTTCGCGGCCGGAATTTTACCCCCTGGTTTGTGACGTCACGTTTGCCCAGGGGGTAAAATTCCAGGGGGATAAAAATCCGCTACCCCGTTTGGAGTAGGAAGTAGGAAGACGAATGAGTCATAGAGTCATACTTTATCTTCACAATCCTTCCACACTAACCAAATTTCTTTGTCAACAATAGATAATTACAATAAAATTGTTGCTGTGACTCTAAATTTAGGGTCCTTTTTCATTGTTTTAACTTGGACTAGATCTACAATAAAGCTGAACGTTTTGCTCCTTGGAAACAATCATATTTCACTCATATACATCAAAACGTACAAACTGGTTTGTCGATTACTCTAATCTAGTTCAGTGAATCAACTGTTTGTTATCACTCTTAGGGACATACCTAAAACCTTCTTCAGCTACATATTTATTCAGAGCTTAAATTGGAATAAATGTTTCATCTCATATGAGTTAGGTAAATGGGTTGTTCGGCTGTTATTAGGTTACAAAGTAGTTGAGTGCACCTGATACGGGTCAAGATGAGATAACAAGTGGAAAATTTACTCAATCATTCAAACGGTATTTAAGTACTGTACTTTGTAATGTATGTCACCTACATTGTTAATCTTCTGTTCTGATTTGACATTTAAAATGTCTACTGAATTTCATCAGCCTACCTTTTAGTCTATTGAACTAAAATGTGTAATGAAGAAGGATTTTACTCTTTGGTGTGTACATCATGTTTTTTTTATATGAAAACAACATTGGAATATTTCCCCATTGTTGTCCCTTGCTATAATTTTCCAATCAAATTGGGACATGTGGTTCATGGTTGTCCTGTCAAAATTTAATACACCTTTAACAGTTTTCAGCTTGTCCTATTTATGAATATTCATGAAAGGTGTCTCTCTCTTGCTAAAGGTCATTAATATTTAAAAAATAAATACTAAGGGAAACTCGTTTATTGAATATTGCTTCTGTCAAATGGTGACAGTTTGGTTATGAAGGATGTTAAAAAAAAACCTATTTTCACAGATAGAAGTCTGATTTAGGAACATTTAAACATTGGACGTATGAAAATTAAGTATGACATTTTTTACGTTTTGTGATAGTAAACTAGTACATTATTATATACATTTTGAAGATTTTCACACTCTGCTGCCGAGTCACCCTTGCACCTCACTGAAAAACTGCATGTTTTAGAATGTTACGTCAGCATATTCGGACACCTATATGAAAATTCCAATGGTTATTGAATTCAAATAACAAAATTAAAGTTGACTCCACAAAACGCAGCCTTTATAATATTTAAATGAAAACCAAGTGGCTGATTAGATTTTTTTAAGAGTACTCATTTAGTTAGAGGATATTGGAGCCCAGGGAATGTGTTAAGTCATGATCTCCAGGTTCCTCAGGTCAACTATTTGAACTTTATTCTATCCCTTTTCAAAAATTCCAAATACAGCTTTAGACACCAGGGTATTTTAATTTTTAATTTGTGTATATCCAAACCCCTGGCAGTTTTAACATTTTTTGTAAGGGAAAAGTTAGGGCAAATGTTTCTTACAAACAATTATTTGAAGGTTATGAGGACACTTTTAGTTTGCTCGGTAGTATATTTATGGCTTTCAAATTAAAGCAAGTGTCTAATTAAAAGTAAAAGAGATGATGCAAGATTGGTGTACCAAGGTCAAGTGAAAACAACTATGAATAAACAACAAAAATGTGTTTATAGATGTACCAAAGATTTTCCTCCATATTACTAAACTTAAGTTGGTAAACCCTAGATGTTGAGACTCTTACATTGCAGAAATAGTGTAAGTTACTTTAAAGTCAGTGTGTCTGATGTTTCAGGTATCGGGTTCGGCATGATCTACCTGCCGGCCGTCGTGTGTGTCGGGTACTACTTTGAGACGAAGCGGTCGCTAGCCACTGGCCTCGCTGTGTGCGGCTCTGGGTTCGGCACATTTGTGTTCGCCCCGGTTGCTACCACTCTGCTGGAGATGTACGAGTGGAGGGGCGCTCATCTGATCCTCGCAGGACTTATTCTCAACTGTGCTGTGAGTTCTCTTCCGTCTCGAGCTGTAGTTAGACCCCACACACTCCCTCCAACGCAAACATTATTTTTTTTTGCATTTTGGCTTTGAGCCGAATTATTTATGCCGCTTCGAGTCCGGGTACTAGCTGAACTGTGGCAAGATGAATGCTTATTTTGCAAAAAGTTAGAGATTTTTTTTATTTATATTGTTAGCACCAACATTTTTTTCTGTATTTATTTAGCACCAAAATAAGTACCAAATGAATTATGATAGAATTAGTACCCCCGTTTTTTTTTAATATATACATTGTATACCAACATATTAAATTGAAAGCTTCAACTCTCATGAATTCCTAAAGATTATTGATTTGAAAAATAACTTACCGTGTTTGTATTTTTGTGGTACTTGTCTGTTGTGTGGACGACTGTCTTTTTATTGTGGAAAAATATTTTGGCTCTGTATGGATTATTTATTGCTTGGAAGAACAATATTTAACTTTCCTTCCTTACTACAGTAGCTATAGCCTAGGTAAAATATTTTTTAATTTTTTTCTGAAAGCGGAAAACACTCAGCCAAACTTAATTTACCAGTATAATTATTTGCCAATTATTTTACCTTCAATTACTATTTAACACCTAATATAGCACATAGTAAAAGAGTTAAATTAAACATTTTAAGTGCAAGGCTCTTTTTGATTATGCAAATTTAATTTAATCATGGTACCCACACTGAATTCTTTGATTGAGTCCTTGGGTGAACCTTTAAAATGGAAATAGGTTGATTCTCAACTCCTCAAATTCATCATACTGTTCTTGATACTTTGTGACTTTGGAATCATATCTAATTCAAGAATGGCCTACGATTTGCTGCAGAATCGTGGTCATCTACCACGTTCATGGCAAAGTTATGATAACCGCCCATGGCAATATTGTGGTCATTTTCAAGATCTTGGCAAGATAAACGATTAAAAAAAGGCAATAGGCTATCTCAAATTTATTTTAAGAATTTTTTTTCTTTTTGATCTTTTTTGTCTTTAAAAAGCTAATTAGTTGAAGTTTTGGTACAAAAAATTTCACAATCACAAGTATAATATTACTTGAGGAATGTAAGGTCAAAATTGAACTATGCTAAAACCTGGTTCCACTTACCCCACTTCACCCTCCACAGGGTGTATTGTGAGGTACTATTCCATTCTTCCAAAAAGTTCCAAAACACTCAAATCCCATTAGAAACATGGCAATCCCCAATAATTTTAGGGTAAAACCCCTACTTTTAAATATTCCTGTTGCATTAAAAAATATACATATAATTTTGTATGAATACTGAATAGATAACTCTTAATATTTATGAATAAATCCTACAGTGCCTTTTCAAAATTGTGTGTATTAGGAGTAATTTATCAATCCTTCCTTTTTAATTAATTTGATCCAACTTGGTCTACAATTTGAACCACATTCGGTATTGAGAACAAAAGTATTTTTTTTTTATTAATATTAGATTGGTGATCCGTTTGGCTGTTTCCTGCCCGCAACGGCATTGTTGAGGTGTCGCTACTGCCGCTCGCTCATATGTACTGGTCCATTTGTCTCAAAAGTCTACTGCTACTCCCCCTTTGCAATCGTTACTCTTGTGTTCCTGGGCTAAGCCCTTGAGTATCAGTGCAGTATGCAATGTTGAAAATTATGTGAATACTATTATGATCTTAACAAACTGTGTACACATCGCCGATAGAAGTTTCAGTTTGATTGGGGGCCTTGTTTTACTGACCGTATCCTTATGGTTTTGACTCAAAAGTGTCCACTCAACAGAAAGTACCATTTTAATCACTCAGTAACAAAATTCTACCATTTTAAGTGAGATGTAACTTCAACTTAGAAAGGATAAATAAACTGTTAAAAATGTTGTAAAACCTGTTGTTGCTATTGTTGATTCTTTCTAACGATCTAACAATATTTCAAAAGTTCTTAAAACTCTTACAAACTAAAATTTCTTATGAAAATAACACCAAATATTGTCGATGTTGCTATATCTATGTCCTGAAAATGCTTTCGGCTTTAGTTATTTTGTATTTGAATAGTCTTTCTATTTGTATTAGGCTAAAATATTGAGCTACTCTAAACCCAATAATATTTAACCAAAAACCAACAAACGTTTGTACCGGTTGTTACGCATAGTAGATCGGCAATTAAACAATTATAAGCCTGAACTACACTAGGGTCTGATCACCTCTCGAGGTGGAAAAGAACTTGTAACACAGCTGGGAATGAGAACTGAGAGAATCAATTTGTTTTATTTAGTTTGTTAACTAATCTTCATTACTTCTGTCCATAACTGCATGTCACTAACCGTAAACATTAATGCACTAAACATCATAACCAAATTACTATGCACAAACTATTACTCTATCACTGTTGTCTTCCTCTTTTCAAATAGCAATTCATTTTCCTGTGTCTTTTTCTTTCTTATGGTTCCATCAAATTATTTCATTGTAGCTCATAAATTTGTAATAACAAATTAATAATCATTACTAGGCCTACCTCGATCTAAATTGAATTAACCTGATAACTATACTTTAGCTCTATCTTTTTTCCATTCCTAACATTATACACTATTATAACATCATGTTTCATCCGTTTTATGATAAAGCTTTGTAAATACTTTTATTGAAATATTTTTTGTCCCACTTTAACATATTAGTTACCTGATTACTTAGTTGCAAACAACTATTCTAATACTAAATGCTTGGCTTGTTTATTCTTGTTTTCCATTGCTCTTTGAATGCTTTCATGCTTTGCTTTAACAATATGCACATGCTTGAACTATAGATTGTAATGCTTAATTTTACTTAAGCTTATAAGGTGTTTGCAATTGTATATTTACTTTGTTACTGTCCATAATTCACTATTGCCTTGCCTATGTATATATATGCATTAGGGTGGGCCGATAAACAAATTTTTATTGCTCAAAGCTGTAATAACACAGAGAAGATATAAACTGTTGAAAAAAAGAACTTGAACAATTTTTTATCAAACTTGACCCAACACATTACTGGAAGATATTCTTCTACTTTGAATATTTATCCCTCCTTTTTTTGCCAGTGTAATTTGCAACTTTTCCGCACTATTACAAGTTTGGAAAATAAAATAGGTTTTCCATCCCATTCTAACGTAGGCTTATTTATTTTAATCTATAAAACACTGGTTTAAATTGAAAGTTATATGTTAACTCAGTGCTGGATTTAGGCCAAATTACTCGAGCGGCCCCCACCACTGTGGTGGAAATTCCCTGCAATACCATAAAATCGTGAACATCTCCCACGATCAAGGGGACATCGTCAATGTTGCCCACGATCGTGGATGAAATCGTGGACATCTCCCCCGAGCCGCTTCACGCGAACCTCATTCTCATACATGATCACAGATAATTTGTTAACACCTACCAACCCTAAATCAAGGAAATGTCATCACTGACTCCTGCAACTGCTGCTAAATCATGAACATTACCGGCAGGCCACAATCATGGGGACATCATCATCGTGACCTGCGATTGCAGATGAACTCGTGAAAATCAAACGATCATGAAGGCAACACTGTCATCGTCTCCAGGTGGCAAAATCATGAACATATCCCGCAGGCCACAAACATGGTGACATTATCATCGTCACCAGGATCTCTTGGAAATCGTGATACTCACCCTAAAAGAAAAGAATATCTTCACCACAATCATAGGGACATCATTATTGTCACCTTCAATCGTGACAAATTAATAAAAAAATGTTTTTTGTCAATCATTTGTGGCTCCCTTTTGCTTGCGGCCCTAGACTGTGGCCTAGTGGTAAATCCAGCACTGTGTATATATCTAGTTTTTTTTTTTTTAATTTGCAGTCATTGGTTATGTATGCTCTGAAATGTTGTGCCTTACCAAGAATATGCATTCTAACATTGTTTGACGGAGTTTGTAACTGTACCTCTGTTTTCAGTTTTAATAAAAGCAAAATTTGTAAAGGTTAACAATTTATTAACACTTACAATAATGTTGAAACCATATTTTCTAAAAGCTGGGATGGTTTTAACAAACATTGATGTAAATTTTATGTTTGTAGATAACTTTATTTTTGATTAAAACTAGTAGTTTTCGTGTTGAAACAGTGTTGACAGTCGTAAATAAAGGTTGTTAACAACTCTTTGTTCTGGATAATAATATTAATATGTATTTCATGGTTCTGTCCGTCTGGTTTGCTGCTTTTGTTTCTTTAATCGTGTAGAAAAGAGTTATCACTGTTTTTGAGTTATATAAAATATGTTTATTATTTATAGCCAAACAGCCTTCATTTCATAGTCAAATTGATAACATTTCACTGATTCAGGTAAGGTAAGTACCATTCGACTGATGTAAATTTAAAATTTTTATCTTTTTTTTCTTATGTGTGATTGTTGTGGTTTGTTTTTAAGTTAAATATTGCTAAAAAAGTAAAATTTAAATAAAACACACAAATACCGGGATAACTGTCAGGAGTATCAGGTAATAAAGTTTTGGTTTAAAGTAAAGACTATATTTTCAGTATGTGGTTGAAAATAAAACCTTTTAGGTCCAAAACCATTGATCGTGCAACCAAAACTAGGATCTTGTGACAGTAATCCAGGTGTATTTTACTTTATGTGCCTTTATGTTCCTGAGTTCATCGTCGGTGATGGCAAGTTTGTTTATGTATTATCAACCAAAATCTTACGCTTTCATCGCTAACTATTTATCCATCACTACCCCTTTGTCTTCATTTCTCTAAACCCATTATCTCTCTAAAAGTCTACTAAAATGTTCATAAGAAAACACCTATCTGTTCAATAACTTGTTTGTTTGTTGTAGATAACTTCTCAATTCTATAATCTTCCAAACGATTTCCACAAAAGCATTCTGTTTGCAACTCAGTTTATGCATGAGCTCTGCCTTTGTAAATCTTTTCTTTTTTGTTTTTGCTATTTGTATTTATTTACCTTTCGACTCAATGTTTTGTGTTCTGTTTCTTAGTTAGGCATTTTCAAGTTCAAGTTTCATTATGTACAGTTAGGTTGTTCACTGTATTCTAACAAAAAATGCATTTAATTTAATTTAATTTTTTTCTGGCGATTTTCCAAAGCCCAAAGTTGTTTAGCTCTGCAGTGAGACGATGAGTGTTTGACAGGTGTTTGGAGCATTGATGCGGCCGCTGGAATTCCCCAAGGAGGGCCCGAACTGCAAGCCTCTATTGCTGCGCATGGCTGATGAGAAACGCTTCCAGATGGAGAGAGGCAGTATAGGAGGCTCGTACTTCATAGTGCAGCTGCCGGACGGGTGGGTACTTCAATATACCAATCATTGGAAAGTGTTACAAGTTTCCAGGTTCAATACAAAACATAATATGTGTGTTCCATATAATTCACAGACGTTTTATCCCAATCAGCCAAATGTGTTCTCCAATTGGCTGGATACCCGGGATAGTATTTAAGGACGCCTAGCTTATTTTTATGTTTAAATATTGTGTAACCTTTTCCGTAATAGGTAAATTGGAGGCCTCTGATCTTTGACTGTTGATAGAACTATATATTCCATCCCTATGTTAAAGTTGTCGCCAGTTTTTTAAATCAAAATTGGAGTAGTTAATGTGAGCCACTGACAAATTTTGCTGATCTAATTACAGTAGAACCTCATTTTAAGCGAAAACGGGTTAACCGTAACGGTTCCATAAATTAATTCAGGGTTAAAATATAAGTACAATACGTAATATGTAAAAAGCGAGTTGTAGCGCCGAGTCCCTCTCTCCTTAGAAAGGGGCTTTTCTAACCCATTGTAACATTTTTGTAGCTGAAATAAAATACTGTATTTTAGGCTATTTTTAGCATATGACCGAAAAATAGGTCATCCGAAACGGCTCCCCCCCTTTATTTCGATTAACCAGGGTTCTACTATAAATAATTTCTATTAAACGAATACACAAGCCTTTTTACCAAATCATACTAATGAAATGACTTATTGTAAGCTATAGCATCTGTTTTGACCCATAACCTTGGTCAACAACAACAAAAATAAGGTAGAAAATATAATTTTTGAAACTAGCCCATTCTGTGTCTGGTTAACACAACTATGTTTTTTTATTATTTTTAATACAAATTGGCTACAGCTGGCCCATATAGATGAGACGTCCGTCTACCTTAGTATTCAATAGTCAATGCTCTGATGTACAAAATAATATAAAAAAGAGTCCTAGTCATATCAAAGATCTTAAAATGTGTAATATTAAAGGCAATTCGTTTAAATGGGTAGCATATAAGATATTATTGTTGTAGCCTTGAAAAGCCATTTAATTGTTGTTTCTATGACAGTTCAATGGAGAAGAGAATGAAGATGCCCATCAATGTAGACCCTGGGGTACATTCCAGCTTCAACCTGGACCAGTTAGTCCCTGGAACACCCATCACACCAGTGCCTACCATGGCTGTTCTGCCTACCATCACAGAGGCTAAGGTATTTTTAATTTGTGTTTATCCATCATGTCCATTTATTACGTTTTCTGTAAGAAAAACTGTGGTCTTGTTTCCATCTAACGTACACCTTTTTTAGCAATTAATTTTGCTCAATGATAAATAGCATCTGGTTCCAGTATGAATCTTACTTGAAATCGAACAAGCGACATTCAGATTTGAAGGCGAGCACTATTATAACCACTTGGCTACCCACAAAATGATTGAATGTGTGAGAAAATATGGTACAAAACAATATGGATAATGTGGTATGGATTCAGTTTCATCCTAGACCAGAAAGTTTTGAGATATCTCTCTAAACTGTAAAATTAATAGTGTAAAACTATATTTCACTTTAATTCATAGTTTGATCCTTAAATTTATTTTGGTAGTTTTTTCTATAATAAATAGTAAAAAATATTTTCAATATTAAATGTTATTTCAGATTCCTGAACAAAGTGGTTCAAGCGGAAATTCAGAGAGTGGAAGCGCGCCAGACCTGAAATCTGGCGATGCACAATTGAAAAAAGACAAGAAAATCGAAGAAAAGAAAAAATCAGAGGAGGAAATCAAGGAGCCTAGACTAAAGAAAACTTCTCTGACGGAGTTTCAAAACCGCCAAGCTGGAGCAATTCCCAGAAACGCGTCACAGCCCGCCTTCACTAGTTCTACACAAGGTCTTCCAAAAAACGGGTCTGTACCGTTCTTTGACAGGATTCGCAAGACGAGCCAAGGAGAACGTTACAAGCCGACGTTGCAAGCAATCAGAGTCTCTCGGGGGAACATGAACTCTAACGGAGATGTTCGCAAATCCCTCCACCTGCGCCTGTCCACGGCATCCGTCGTTGGCAGCAAGAACAACAATACCGATGACATGGGCATCTCTAAAACAGATGTGAGTTTCTTAGAATACTAATTTGATTTGTAGTGTTTTTAATCAGTGTTACTCTTGGTAATTGATTTGGCCTATTCACTACATCAGATCATCACTTATTACATTCGTTGGCCTTTCCACCAATTACACCAGTGTATTTAAACTGGTGAAGGATATTCTTGTACCCTAAAATATAGTGGTTTTATGTTCTCCACCACTAGTAAATCCTTTGTTCATGTGATTGGAATGTTAATGTTAACAAACGCATTTTGTGTTACTTCTCTTGACATGAAAACAATTGAAGGAAAAATCATAGTATTTTTTTTCTTTACACTAATTTTACTATGAAAAAGTAAAAAATATTACATTTTTAAAGTACTTGTTTTTTAGGTGTCTAAAACCCTGGATCAATAGCCTAAATTAATTTATTACCAACCATTAAAAATTAATATTATTAAGATTAACCATTTAAAAACTAAAGAGACAGCTCAATTATAGGCAGAACACAGTGAGAACTGATTCCACCTCTCTTTTTATAAAGCATTTTTTTGCACTAACTAACTTACCAACAGTGCATAAACATCATCTTTATCACAAAACCTCATATTCGTAAATGCTAGTCATTATTGGTGGTGAGATTGTGGATTGATAATCTATAAAACTCCATTCACCTACACCATCTTTTGTTCTACAGATGGATGCTGAGAGCATGATGATGTCCCGTATCAGTATCCAGGCAAGGAAGGAGTTGATCCGTCCACTGTCACGCAAGGACATCTTCTACTCCGGCTCTGTGATGAACCTACCCGAGTATCAGAGTCAGCGGTCGCTCGCTGGTTACCGTCAGAGTGTGCTGTCTCTGCCTCAATACAGCACCAACCGAGTCAATGATGTTGAGAGAGGCCAATGTAAGTTGTACTTTGGGAGAATCTATAGGTCAACATTAGAATTTCATGTAAAAGTTGAAGAGTTTGAAGATAATTTAATGGATGTCGACATTGATGATTTTTAAATATTCGTCCACCAAATTGGCGATTTGTTTGGGAAATGTAAAAATAAACAATCTGCTACACTCTTTATGTATTTATATTTATTTTGTGTGTTTTCTTTTCAATAAATTTTTTTTACCTTTTGATAGGGAACGGTCGAAACTCTGGTTTTGTTACCATCTAACATTGACCTATTCTTTAGATAGCATCATTACTCATTAGTTCATAGCCCATTGACGATTCCTGGGTCTCTTGCTTAGAATCAAGCCAGCAACTCTTGATATCTTGATATCTCACATTGTCCTTCTTGTTGAGCACCACTAGCCAATCAAGTATAGAGGATCCACATGTTAATTATAAAACAAGGGAAACAAAAGACTGATTGAATAAAAAAGCACTGTGAAATAACAAACATTATAATAATTGCTGCAGACAAACCATTCATGGTTTTGTAGCTAAATTTTATTAGCTTGTAAGTTTGTTAGGTTAGGTTAGGTTAGGTTAGGTGCGCGCTGTAACCACTAGACAAGCCGATACATTTTGTGGACAAAAGAAGACATAATCTCGTTTGGAAATCCAATAAAATATCAACCATAAAAATGTTTAAAATTATTCATGTGCTTTGGTTTTTGTTTTGCCAGCGGACCTTTGCCCGTGCCTGACGATGCCAGACTCCGTCAAGTCAGTGTTACAGTCTATGCTGGACTACAGCTTGCTCAAGAACCCAGTGTTTCTATTGATAGGAATCAGCAATGTCTTCGGCATGGCTGGCCTCTACGTTCCTTTTGTCTACCTGGTCGACACAGCTATTAAGGAAGGGGTTAGTAATTTTATATGTTTGCTTTATGAATCTTAAATTACTGTTTATTTTGGGATTGTTTGGCCACAACTCTAAAAAAAGTATTGACAAAACTTAAATGTTGGTAATGCTAAATTATTAGGGGAATATATCTAGGTCTCAAGCATAAATCCTGATTGGGTACAATATCCTGTCCATAAGTTTAAACTAATCTTTGTTCTAATTCATTGCTCATAATATTTCCTCCACACATATAAATGTTTGACAAACATGGTATTCAGGAGGTGATTGCATTGGTTAACTAGTTGTAAGGCTTACCAACTTTCAAATGTTTTTTTTTATTATATCATCTCTTGAAGACTAAAAAATTCATCTCCGTTCTAATTGTAGAGACCTACCATGGAGAATTGGCTGTCAGGTCAATGCGGTTGGAACTAGAAACCAAGGTTCAAAGTAAATAATTGAGTTGATAGGATCTTTCTAAACAGTATAAGCCTATGGAATTTCCTAACCCTTCTTTCTTGGTGCTACGATTTGGGATATTAATTGAGATTTCCTTTACTATCCTGTCATGTACCACATTCTGAAGTGTTTGTCAATTGTTTCAGGGTATAGAGGAGCAGAAAGCATCGTTCCTGCTTAGTATCATCGGCATTACCAACACTGTAGGTCGTGTCTTCTGCGGCTGGGTGGCTGACTTTCCCTGGGTCAATTCTCTTCTCCTTAACAACTTGAGTCTTGTTGTTACCACCATTGCTGTCTTCTGCTTTCCTCTCTGCACCACCTACACCCAGTATGTGATTGTCTCCGTTGTCTTTGGCCTCTCGATATGTGAGTTACTTGTTTTTTAATTTCTTGTTTAAGAAAAATATTGAACACTCTAACTGTTTCTCCTTACTTAGTAGCACTGTATTGTGATATTAATTTGCTTATCTTGGATGATCTGATTCATCCTATGTTTGGATACCCACAACTCCACTATTGGGTAAGGCAATAAAGTTGACCTTGTGTGAAAGACAATTTCTAAGGCCCGCTCAGAATTCATATAACAAAAAAATTATCATTTCCAACTCAATTTTTCAAACTTAAGTATTTAACATTAACTTTCATTCAAACATTGAATAAAGCCTTAAAATTTATCAAAGATACTGATACAGTGTCGGGGACCAGAGATATCATCTACATTGGCTTATAAGGCATCCCTACCGGGCAGTGAGTTCGCCATCCCTTTTGCCTATGCATTACTGATACGTTGATACTTAATGTGATTTTAATAAAACACCCCTTAATTGTTATTTTAATTTAACCCTTAGAGTTCTAGGCCAATAATTTGTATTTTGTAAGACTTTTTTGGTTTACCTTTTGAACTAGGGCTAGTCGGACTTGTAGGGCTTTAATAATCAAAAGACACATCTTGGTTGCTCGACATCTTGGTATATTCTGAGCAAGAGCCATCGGCCCAACGCATGGAGTAATACATAAAATAATAAGAAACTTGCAAGTCAGAGTTGATCATGTACTATATAAAAACATTAATACATCTCCCTTCTTTTGAAAACAAAATTAATATGTTGATTTTACATACAAAAATAAAACTTCACTTGATAATACAAATAAAACATGTCAGATCAAATTAAATGAAAATTTTTACTTAGGGCCTAATAAAACTGATGTCTTACAATTAACATTTTAGACAGAGACAAACATTATTGAGAAAATAGATTGAAAATAAACTTCACTTTTCAAAACTTAAAACTAATAACTGAATAGCCTACTTTAGATTTCTTAGGCAGAATAAAATTTAAACAGGAAATATAAAACTTAAATAACAAAAATAAAAACTTCAACCTTACAAATTAAGTTTTTTGAGAGGCTTGACAATCCTACCTGATCTTGTTTTCCAATGAACATCTTCTAAGCCAGCAGGATTAGGGTTTAGGCTAGCAGGGTTAGGGTTAGGTTTGATAGGACTAGGCTGCCTCACGGGACTCAGAAGTTTAGTAGGACTAGCTGGCTTTACAGGACTACGAGGATTCACAGGACTATTTGGTTTCGAAAGACTCAAATGTTTGGTTGGAATAGGCTCAGAGTTTGAACTACCTAGATTTTTAGAATGTTTTAACACTACAGCAGGTCTAACATGTGAAGAGGTTAACCTAACGTTTTGATTGTAAGAAGCGTGTAAAAACAATGGCTTAACGTGAATTCTATTTCTTACATACAATCTGCCAGAACATTTGAGAACATACGATCGGTTACTTCCAGGTTTATAGCCTACAACTGTACACTCAATCCATTTATCATCCTTCAATTTCATTACGGCAGTTTCACCTAATGCTAACCTACTTAAAGGCCTAGCCTTTTTGTCAAAATAACGTTTCTAGATACTTTGTCTATCTAGAAGATGATTCCTAACATCCTTACACACTTTAGGCTTTAAAACATCTTCAGTACAGGGTAAAATACCTCTTAGTTTACGGTTATACAATATTTCACCAGGCGAGGGAATCTTATCTGAAATAGGAGTATTCCTGTACTCTAGCATAGTTAAAAACAAATCCTTTTTATCATGAACAGCTTTAATTAACATTTTCTTTAACGTCTGAACTACTCGCTGTACCATTCCATTTGCTTGTGAATGCAATGGAGAAGAAGTTGTGTGAGTAAAACCCCAAGTTTTAGAAAAATCCTGAAATACGCTAGCTGTGAATGGCGTGCCGCCATCTGAAAATGCAATTTTTGGAATCCTATGTCTACTAAAGGTTGATTTTAACTTACTAATCACTGTGAGTGATTTCATGTTTGATTGGGAGAACACTTCAGTGTACTTAGAATAAAAATCTATGACAATCATGTAGGACGGACCCTTAATGTCTGAAAAATCAATACCAATTTTTTCCCAAGGGAGGAAAGGGACAGAGTGTGGTTTCAAAGGTTCCTTACGATTGTTGTTAGAATGCAAAATACAAGTTTCACAGGAAAGAACCGTGTTTTCAATTTGAGTGTACATACCTGGCCAAAAAATCATTCCTTTAGCCTCAAAATAGTTTTGTTTACACCACAGTGTGTATACTGTAGCCATAGATAAAACATACTCGCTTAGTAGATTTCTCATCCTTATGGAACAGCTGAAGACAATTTTATTGTTAGTTCTGTACGGTTTATGTAGAGGTCGTGTTTTGTTTACAATTTGTTTCCCGTTGTTACAGCCATTTAAAACCTCGTTTAACCAAGTAATACGATCTAATCATAAACAATAACTTGTCCCCTAGTTATATAACCAAACAGTAAAGCACAAATCAAGAAATTAACCCTAAAATAATAGAAGTTTCGTCGACACTAGCGCCCAGTGTCACCGTACATGAACTAGACACAAAAAACGTTCTTCAAAATTTACAATGGGATGAGAAGTCTACTTGTGTTGGTTAGTTTAGCCTAGCTAACATTTCTTGTCTCATACATTTGGGAATGACAATAGCTGTACCTCTTAAGATTAAATTCTCACAGAGACAATTCATCTTTCAAACACCAATAATGTCTTATAATTTCTGGAGTTTATTTCTTGTGCATAGGCCATCCTTTAAGAATGAAATGTTTAAGCAATTTTAACTCATCGTCAGTATCAGTTAATTCAGTTAGCTTAGACAATTGTTCATCACTTACACTAAGATTATCAACTATGGCACATACCTGAGCATCAATATCATCGGTAATTAAATTTAAGTCATCAGAACTATTTTAACAGGCCCTTGATAAGGTATCAGCAATGTGAAGATCTTTACCTCTTTTGTACACTAACTTAAAATTAAAATTGTACCTCTGCAATCTTAACAACATTCTTTGAAGATGAGGTGGACACAGCTCAAAACTCTTTTTTACAATGCTTATCAAAGGCTTGTGATCTGACACTACAACAAAAGATTGCAAACCAAACACATATTGATGAAAACACTCACAACCATACACAACAGCAAGAAGTTCTTTCTCAATTTGAGAATAATGTTTTTGAGTGTCGTTAAGCGACTTACTTGCATAAGCTACAGGCAAACAATTCTGTAAAAGTACAGCACCAAGACCATCTTTACTACTATCAACCGATAGAACAACTGGTTTCTCTGAATCAAAAAAACAGGAGGCTTTATTAGTTGCTGATTCAAATTACTAAAAGCTTCATCATGAACTTTTGACCAACTAAATTCAATATTCTTTTTCAATAACTCTCGCAAAAGCGCAGTATGCTGAGACAAGTTTTTTACAAACTTACCAATGTAATTTACTAGGCCTAAAAACCTCTATAGAGATTTTTTTGTCTTTGGGGACTTCCATTTCACTAATTGCTTTTATTTTACTTACATCAGGTGTTATGCCTTTACCAGAAATCTTATGGCCTAAATACTTGAGCTCACTGATAGAAATTTTACATTTTGATTTATTCAACTTTATGTCTGATCTTAACCTAAGGAACAACTTTTTGAGCCTTGTATCATGCTCAGCGTGGTCTTTACCCCAACAAATTATGTCATCTATATATACAGATACACCTTCTAGGTCTTCCAAGAGATGAGACATTTTCTCTTGAAAAATTTCACTGCTTGAAATCAAGCCATATACAAGTCTTAAAAAGCGGTAGTGCCCAAAAGGAGTATTAAATGTACAAACTTTAGAACTTTTCTCACTAAGCTTTATGTGGTAAAAAAAACCATTCTTTGTATCAAGCATACTGAAAACAGTAGCACCAGAAAGTTTACTAACAATCTCGTCAAAGGTTGGAATGTGAAAAGGTTGTCTAACAATTACTTCATTTAAATCTTTAGGATCGATACATAACCTAATATCGCCATCTTTCTTACTTACAATAACAATTGAATTTACCCACTCCGATACCTCAGAACTACATACCTTTTTAACAATGCCTAGTTTTTCTAATTCCATCAATTTAAGTTTCAACTTAGGCTTAAGTGCAAAAGGCACTTTTCTAGGTGAATGAACAACTGGATTGGCATCTGGTTTCATGTAAATATTATGATTACCTTTAATGCAGCAAACACCTGTAAAAATGTCACTAAAACTTTCCAGTAGGTTGTCACTTCGAGATTCATTAATCTTCTTGATGAGATTGAGCGCAACGCTTGAGCTTGAACCAAGAATACACGGCGACGTGGTCCTAACCACATAAAAGTCTAGCCTATGCTTAGGCGCATCTTCATTTAATGCCACTTGCAAGGTACACTTGCCAAGTACATCCAGGTTTTGACCTGAATAAGAGGTTAACCTTGTCACAGTTTTAACAAGATTATTCCTGTCAATTTCTAGCAAACTGAAAGTATCACGTTGGCTTGAGCGCCAACGCTATCAATTTTAAGCATCACTGGCAAGTAGTCGTCAATAAGTAGGCGAACCGTCCAGTCTTTACACTCACTCATTTGTGACTCGACACTACCTAAAAATAGTTCCTGACTATCCTCTGGTACGTCTAAGTCATTACTGTCAGCAACAGCATCATCGGAATTTCGAGACGGACTGTCTTAAATGACACTGACTTGCAAAATGATTTAATTTATTGCATTTCAGACAAGTTTTGCCCCTCGCTGGACAATGATCACCTTTGTGTGCGTAACCGCAGCTAAACGTAGCTATTACCGTAGGTCTCATGGTAAGACTTAGGCCCGGGACCGATTTACTTTTTCATTTTGATGTCCCCAGAGGCCAAAAACACCACTTGTTCAAATTTTTATATATGTATAAATATATATATATATATGTGTCCGTGAACACGATAACTTGAGTAATTTTTATCCGATTTTGATGAAATTTGGTTTGAAGGTGTAAGGCGGGATAAACTTGAATGAGTTCGCGATCCAGCATGATCGGACCATGGGAACAGGGTTTTATGGGGGGTTTTATGTGGTAAAAATTGGTTTTTCTCACTTTTGACCCTCAAAACACAAAATTTCCCAATTTTTCTCTAAACCTTCTTAAAAAGCTTAAAAAAACAAACAATTCAGTATATCAAAGTGTTTTTGTACGGTTATTGGTTACGGAGAAAACTAAAAAAATGGAAAATTTAAAATTCCCATGTTATTCTTATGGAGAATATTGTAAAATGTTGTAGTTTGCTTGTTTATGGATATCTTTTGATCAAACATGGCAAATATATTCATTTTATACTAAGCAATAATTATTTTACTTAAAACACACACTTTATTAGTTTCCTTGTAGCAGCAAACCTAGGTACTCGTTAAACCTAATGTTATTTAAATAGATCAATTGAAAATCAATTCAGCCAAATGGAAATTCGCTTAGGCGTCAGGTTTGCTGCGGCGGGGGTATTTACTTTTAGGCTTTCCAAACCTATCATGTTGAAAAGAATTAGGCTTACTGAAGGTAGGCCTATTAGATTTAGGAACCTGCGAAATAGGTTTCCGCTTAGCAGAGTTTGCAGTTTGGTGTTGAGGCGTACCTCTTCTGTCCACACAGATACGGTCCAAATCGGCAGACCCACTCACCCCACTGGTACTGCAATTACCCTCTAGCTGTGTCTTGGTGATTTCTGCAGTCCTACATATGTCTAGGGCCTTAGAAAGGTCTAAATCTTTAGTTCTTAAAAGGCGATCTTTAATGGCAAGATCTTTAATACCTAAAATGACACGGTCTCTAATCAAACTATCTGTTAGATCACCAAAATTGCAAGTTGAGCTTAAGTCCATAAGCTCGGTAACATAACTGTCTATTTTCTCGTCAGGTTTCTGTTCTCTGAGAAAAAATTTAGTCTCTCATATGTGACATTCTTTTCTGGCATGAAATAGTCATCAAACTTTTTCATTACTTTGTCAAGTTTGTACTTGTCACCATCGGTTTCAAACACAAAATTATTGTATATTTTTAGAGCCCTATCTCCGACTATTGCACAGAAATTAGTAATTTAGATCAGCACAATCTGTCGGTGGCTCACATCATCTGCGATGATTTTGATAACAAATCTGGCTAAAAATTTAACATGGGGATAGAATGCCTAGATGCAGGTCACCAATGGCCGTTTTGCTATATTTTTTTTAAATAAGTAATTTTTAACTACTTCCTCTCTATATCCTTTGGATATTTATAACAACGATATATCGTTGCATAGCACTCAAAGGGTTAATAAACTTATGTTTTTGTTGACAGCTGCTTATATCTCCCTTACGTCCATCATCCTCGTGGACTTGCTGGGGTTGGACAAGCTGACCAACGCCTTCGGTTTGTTGATCCTGTTCCGTGGAGCGGCAGCTATCGTAGGGTCGCCTGTGGCCGGTATGATCTACGACGCAACGCTTTCTTACATGTACCCATTCTTCATGGCTTCTGGATTTTTCCTGTTGGCGACAATCGCGTCGTTTGTCGCTCCGCTGCTCAAGAGCTGCGTGCCACAGGAGGAGCCACCGGTCATCTTAGACGCGCTCACACCCATAGATGAAGACGAGGAGGAGGAGGGTGAGGGCGATGAAGATCACAACATCCCTGAGATCGTAGAGACTGCGCCGAGCCCCGTGGGTGGACAGCCATCCAAGCCTACCATTGAGATCAAACAAATCGAGTCTGTCTTGTAGAATGTATGTTTCTGTTGTGGGAGCTTTTTCCCCCTTTTTACTTCGGATGATCCAACTAGAGGTCACCTCCTCTAAATTGTTTTTACAATCAACAGGAAATATCATTTAGGCGCTCAATCTTGCTTTTTAAAGATAAAGTGGTACATTTGAAAAAATTTATGTATTTATTTTCTTGTATCGAATACTTTTTACACCTTGAATATTAGTTGTTTCATTCATTATCAATTTGCTAAAAGCAATGTTTGAATCGAAAATCAACTAGCAAGATAGGTAAGCTGTCCCTATTGGTTCATGTTATTCTGTAATAGCATTTCTATATGTTTTAAATATTAGTTATTCTTACGTATTGAGTAAAGTGTCTAACACTAATAAATAGTTTACTACCTCCATTATAGTTAAACTACCTTAACTACAAAATTTGTTTATTAACTAGTCCCGTTATGTAATTATTAGTATTTTATATTTTTATTTATGTTCTCATTACTTGAATAATGTTAGGTCTGTTTTTAGGCCGTTCAGGGTTAATCGTGTGTATATTATACATTTTAGTTTTCATATCAAATTTAGAGTTAAGGCATGACAAATTACTTTATATGAAACATTAGGCCATGTATTTGTTCACCTCTATTATTAAGACTGTCACAAATACAAATAAGTTAACCTTACTTTAAGTAGAGCATAACATTTGTCGATTGATCAGTACGCCATAATAATGTGGATCGTTTATTTGGATTGTGATTGTGCGAGAACAAGTTCTGTAGTAAAGATACTTGAAGCACACCTGAACTTGACTATCTGTGATAATCTAATGTCAGCAACTTCTTCTTGTCAGGCTGAAGCTCGCCTTTAATTAATGCTCACTTAAAAATTGTGTAACTTGAAAATTATTATGTAGTATTTTTCAAATTGCCTTAATGGAACGTTTTGAGAATGTAAGTAAAGTGTCAACCATATTTTTCATGGTATGAAATACGTTAAGGTATCGCATGAATTTAGTGTGATAAGATCACTTTAATGTAGAGATAAACTCTATTTTAAACATATATTTTATTGAATTTCCAAATTCAAACTATATTACTAACCTGACAAGTGAAGGAGCTGGATGAAATGTATGTATGGTTGGAAGGCTACTAGTTAATTGCTGTGTACATTGAATGTTGTCTTTGAACACAAGACTCATCAATTTGAGTTCGTCCAAAAGCAGAAGCGTTAATTTTGTGGTTTTTTTTGGTGTGCAAAAGTGAGTGTGAAGGTGCCATCGAACTATTAAAACAATTTATGAAAATGTGTATCTATGTGTTTAGTGATAACATTTTTATGACAATAATTTTATTTTGTTTTGAATTACTCTATGTAAATTTTACAGTGTTTGTGTTAGCACAAATAGTTATCGTTTACATATTAGATGTACCTTATCTTTTAGCTTTATTTATTGTATTATCTTAACTGGTGTTTGAGACATTTTCTCTTCCATTGTCAAAGATTTGTTTTAATAATAATTTTTTTACTGAGTTTAAAATTTTACTATTGAATAAATTGGGCCAAGCGAGTTAATGAAGAGATTTTTGTATAAATATTTTTCTAGCAATTCAGCTTTCTACCGAGCAAGGTTAGTTGAACAAAAGCCTGCAAAGCTTGAACAATTTTTGCATCACTGAGTAGAGTAAGAATGTTTAGTAAATTTATATTTTAATGTGAACTTGTACAAGTCTCCAGTTACCATAGATATTTTAACCGCTGAATGTTGCCATAGATTTACTATTTGGACCTGTTTTACTATATCCAGTTAGCGAGGGATAATTATAAAAATACCTACGCAAAATGTTGCTGGCTTTTAGCTATGAAAATGTCCTAACGGTATATTTTCCGATTCCCCGTAATTTTTATAAGATATAACCATTTGAGGTCCTAATCACTTGTAGCCTTAGAGAATTTAAAACAATTAAAGCTGTTGTTGTTGAAAATTGTAAATACTTGGCAGTTGAGCTTTGATCTCATAAACCAAATTGATTTAAAACTAAGATAGGAGGAATATTTCTTGACCGCTGAATTTACTGATTCTTAATAATTCTTGTATATAGTTAACGAGATGTACATTATTCCTAATGTAAGTACTTAGCGTAAGGTTGGCTCCAGCTCGTGTATATAAGCCAGTGTACAAATATGTAAAGGGAAGCTGAATTAAGAATGTCTGCTTCTCTTATTTTTATTACTGTTGTTGTATTGATGTCTAAGGATGCATTTGACTTTGAATTTTTGAACTCTAATGCTTCATGCTGAAGTAGTTGGGTTTTGTGGAGTTCACTAATTCACAGGCCAATAGAAGCGATTCATCAGGGTTTAGAGTCGAAAACATTCAATTCTAGATATTATTTATCTACAAAATTTATGGCAATAAGATTGTGTAGGTGTCTAAAATTAAAACAACTAGAGTTTAAAGTGTTCATATTTCTTTAAAACACAAACATATTCAAACCATATCCTTCTCCTATTTTCTCTTCTTGCAATTAAATATCTATTAATGTCGATGAACCATTTTAACAAACTTTTTAGTAAGGTTTTAATCATCTTAATATATAAAAGGCAAAGCCCTCACTGACTGACTGACTGACTGACTCACTCACT
The DNA here is from genome assembly GCF_028750875.1 of Macrosteles quadrilineatus. Taxonomy (NCBI): domain Eukaryota; kingdom Metazoa; phylum Arthropoda; class Insecta; order Hemiptera; family Cicadellidae; genus Macrosteles; species Macrosteles quadrilineatus. The sequence goes on from NW_026542597.1 coordinate 41,534,099, forward strand.
CATCACTAATTCTCCCACTTCCCATTTACCTAGGAGGCTGAAATTCGGTACACCGATTCTTTGGGCATTAAATAGGAAAACTAAGTAGTTTTTATTCTGATCGGAGTTTCGGGCTCCGCCCCAGTGGCTCTGGAGTTTCCCATGTTAACCTTATGATTTTCATATTTAAAAGGAATTTCTTAACAGCTGTTTCAATTAAACAAGTTGGTTCTGTTCTATGATGTTCAATAGCATTAAAGTTACAAGGATTACCAACAGGGTGCAGCACTATTATTTTTTTAAATTTATGACTACAGTCAATTTGCAACCAAAAGGTGAGTGAGCGTAGCGAACGAACTTCAACCTGGAAGCGAGTGAGCGTAGCGAACGAGCTAACCTGAAGGTAAGTGAGCGAAGCGAACGAGCTCCAACCTAAAGGTGAGTGAGCGTAGCGAACGAACATCAACCAGGACGTGATTGAGCCATGCGAACGAGCAGCTCACTTGTGAAGTTGAACGGGGCAAAGCCCGCGGGTACAGCTAGTCTATATATAAAATAGGCAAGCACGGTTTTTGTCAGCAGAATGAGTTCCCATGTTATCATTGTTTGTTTACATTATGATCAGCTGGATAATTTAATTGCTGTTAAAATTTTAAATTGCTATTGAATCTAGATGTGTACATATTATAATGGAAAAAGCTGAGAAAGTGTGGGCAATTTTATATATTTCACAAAATAAGAAAACTGAATTGACACAGTACTGTATTTCTTGAGCAATCATTAAAAGAACCGATTTGCAGATTATGGAAATATAGAAAAGTCATAGAACGCCACCAAGTAGAAGAAATAGAGATAATTTTTTATTCAGAATTTTACTATCGTTATTAGTCTAAATAATGAAGAACATTAGTTCCTACAAACGGTGAACAAGAATGTTAGCCGAAGTGCTACAATTTCTAGAAGGAAACATGGACTTTGTAATATTTGCAGAGGAAACCCATCTATGGCGAAATAAAACTGGTACTGTACTCAAGGACATTTAATCTTTGTTTCCAAGTGATTTGAGAAGAATAGGACTACATCCAAGAAACCTTTACTAAAACTTTCATTGAAGAATTCACTTATAAAAAATAAAAATAAACACCTGAACAACATCAGGACTTTTAACTCTGCATTTTTACAGGTAAATATAATTGACGTCATTACATCAACTAGCCAAAAGAATTAATGCTATTTGAAGCAAATGAAATTGTGACAGACAGATTATGCTGGAAATCGGGTTGAGAAGGGTAAATGTGAAAAATTTTTATCGCTATTAAAAATTACAGAATTTTGTAAACATTTTGGCTACACATGCAGGCTACTTTATCAATGATGAAGATAAACATGGATAACTTTAGGCAGCTATGGGTACGTCGATCCATTTGTAGAAAAATCACTAAAAAACATGGCCAGCTTCTGAAAAATGATAGATATTTTCAAGAAATTTTGATTATATCGGATTGTTATGAACAATTGACAATTGCTCGATTTAAAGCTACAGGTACACTAGTTTGTGTAAAAAGCAAACATAAAATGTACAACCTTGTCACACAATTTATATTATTTCTCCTTCTGGAACATAGCTATTGCTGTTGCCTTCATGGTAAGACCCAGGACTCTTCATTGAAAGTTATCAGAAGCCAAAACCCCCATTTATTTAAATCTTTATGTTCCCATATGCAACACAAGTAAAAGATATCACAGCAATATCATTGAGATCGTTTTCGGCAAGATAACATAATTAATTATATACTAGTAGTACGCTTATTTGAGCGCAACAATGGGTGAGTCCACCTGCACTTACCGGTGTCACAGGTGAACACAATTTATTTGTATGGGCAAATCCACCAAATCTTGGCGAACAACAATCATAACTTCTTGTCAATTAATTAAACAAAGTAATTGGAAAAATTTGTGGTGATTTCCAACAATTATCAATAGGACAAATCCATCGCTTCTATTCACTTGAATGATGAGCACGGGTCAACCCAGCTTTAAACGATTTTAATCTGAAACCTACTAAGATTTGAATCATTTGAAAGAAAAGAAACGTATTAAAAATCTTAAATGATTGATTCAAAACAAATCGAAATTTTCTTTATTCATTATGTACACATAGAGTACAGAATGGCGTCAACAAGTACTATTATAAACTAGTAAGTACAAGTATATATCATACAATAATAAATTAAAATTATAAATCACTGTAAGAAATTAAATTAACTGTTACAGACGACATATGCTCGAAAAAATTCATTACAACTGTACAAAGGTTTAACAATAATAAATTACTTCAATCTCTTTTTGAAGGACCCAAAATCAGTTATACATTTTATGTTGTCTGGTAATGAATTATAAAATTTTATGCCTGAATATGTTGGCTTCTTCTCATAAAACGTTAGCTTATGTCTATTAAAACCAAAAATTATTCTTATTTCTAGTTTCATATCAGAAACTAGAAATAAGAATAATGCAGCTTCATTATTCTCATTATTTCAATAGGCAGAATGTCATTCGCCTATTGGGTCCGATGATGAAGTGTCCAATCGAAATCAATCACCACTTACCATCTTTTTTGTATATTTACCGTCTTGTGAGTAACAGTATAAGCGTAAATATATGTTTTAAGTGTTATAAGACGTTTCTTTTATTTACTTTCCGTAAATTTAATAACGCATACAATGCTGATCAAGAAGTTATTTAACTTATGATTTCAAAATTAGGGCCATTTAATTTTTTTTTTTAATATACCTATTACCTTTGACTATTAATACTATTACTAAATTATGGCTGGTTTTATGAAAAAATTTCAGGAACACTCTTATTTTGCATTTTAAATTCCCTATTAAACGATACCAAGTTAAAAAAAAACTCTTTAAAAAATAACTAAAATATCATCAGCTCAAAATATCATCATAAGGCAAACCTGACTAAGCCTGGTTCTCATTTTACAACTAAAAAACGCTGATATTTCAGTTATGTTTTTATCGTTAATGCTAAATAAAAGTGTTCTCGACTTTTTTTTGTAAAATCCGCCATATTTTAGTAATTTAGGTTTGAAAAATTTAAATGGCAGCTATTTTTAATTTTCTATTAAACGATACCAAGTTCGACAAGAACAATTAAAAAAAAAACTTCAATATCAGGGTTTTTAGTTGTAAAATAGAGTAGAATAAGGCTAAGCTAGAAACAGTAAGGTTTGCTTCATTTTATAACTAAAAATCATGATACAAAATGCTAAATACGAGTGTTTTTGACATTTTTTCATAAAACCAGCCATGTTTTAGTAATTTATTTAAAACTTCCTTATTTCTTCATAAATAATGAGGTGTCATTTTAAAGTTTTTTTTTACCTACTACACGGGATAAAATATACAAATCCTCCTTTTTTCAGTAGTTTTTTGTAAAAACGATCTATTACCGTATATAATTTTGAAAGTGATTTAGACTTGAAATGTCTATTTAAGTTATTCGATCAATTGAAACATGTGAATTTAATTAATCAAAAGAAACAAATCCTTATTTCTCAAATTTCAGGGTGTTTTGTTTTTACTGTACTTCATCCATGACGTAAAAATAACAAACAAACTTGGTGTGTGCTTTCTACGATAAATAACCCAGAAACTGAAATCATATTATTCATTTTAAAGAAGTCTAAACAAGAACATCTCAAAAGTAAGTATCACATAGATTCTTTAGCTTTTATATTTCTTTATTTACAACATAGTCTTAATTTTGACATACCTACTGACCTATGTATATTTAAGAATTCCATCTTCAAACATCACCTCTTATCTTTTCTTTAATACAGGTTTCAATTGTTATGTTGTGTCGAATTTGTTACTGACAGGAAACGGTTTTATAAGTTTTGGTTCGATTTACTTAAGCCCTTTAGGTTTGTTAACTCATAAACCCATGCTAAAAAGAACTCTATTATCATGTTGATGAGAAACCTAAGCATGGTCCAAGATTGGTTGTCGCTCACTTGGGCACCTACACTATCAAAGCGAAGTTGGCTGACTCCGGTCAAACTGTCATACTACGCAATAGTCCGCAATCCTTTCTTATCGAATGTTTCAAAATATATTTTTTTCATTTTCTTCATCTTTATTGATAATGCAGTAATTTATGTAAACACAGCCCATATTGAAAAGTTGTATCAGTCCAAGTTTTGTGATGAAGTTTTTGAATTTATTGAATATGTTACTCTTATACCTAAATACTACACTCTCCCCACCTGCACATTTGAGTTTGGGAAACTGAGTAAACTATTCAACCATTGTGTGTGTGTGTGTGTTGGACTTGCCAACAGTTGGTGCATACAGCAGGATTATCATAACGCAGGTGGATGGACAAAAAGTTGCTTATTAAAAGTTCTATTCTACTTTCTACAATTGTAAACCACAGCATCTTTTATGTCACACCCTATCTTTTGTATAACCTATCGCATCAACAAATATAAGGCTTCGGGTATGATATTGTTATAAAATACTATTGTTACAAGTTAAATAGAATGAAATGAAAAGAATACTTTACTGGAAGAAACTTTTATGATGTACTAAATTGGTCAAACTTATTTACAGAATAATTAATGAACAACAGAAAACCATATGTAAAACAAAAACATTTGAATTCTCATAAGGAAGTCAAAGAGTACTAAATATAATAAACATAGTCCAATAGTTATTATATGCAACACTCCCCCTACTCAAGGCTTCCTTAGAGACTTCATGGGAACGTTAAGCCAGTCCAATTTTCTGTCTTAAAACCTTCAACCTTGGTCCAAGAAGAGGTTTTGTAAACAAATCAGCTAGTTGTTCACTTGTGTCAATTTTCTTCACTTCCAGGTTTCCTGCTGTCACTTGTTCTCGAATGAAAAAGTGTTTTATTTCAATGTGTTTGGTTCTTCTGTGATGCTCTGGATTCTGTGCTAGACATATAGCAGCTTCATTGTCTACGAAGATCACAGGTGTACTTTTAAGTTCAGTTAATGAGCTTAGTAATCGCTTTAACCAAATTGCATCCCTGGCCGCCTCACTCGCAGCTACTATCTCTGCTCCCGTAGTGGAAAGTTGAACAGAAGGCTGTCGTTGGCTGATCCATGATATCGCTCCACCTGCGTACAGAGTCAGTAGTCCTGTTGTCGATCTCCTGGTTTCATGGTCACCACCAAAGTCTGAATCACTGTAGCAATTAAGAACGCCACTTCCAATGTGCTTCTTGTACACGATTCCACAATCTTTAGTACCCTGAAGATATCTGAGTATTCTCTTCACTCGACACCAATCATTTATTGTAGGATTTTCTAGGCTTCTGGAGACGACACTCACTGCGTACGCTATGTCCGGTCTGGTACTAACCATGAGGTACATAAGAGCTCCGACAGCTTCTCGATACGGAAAAGACGTCTCATCTGTTCTTTTGTCTTCCTGTTCAGATTTTACTATAGGTGTTGGTGCTGATCTGCAGTTTTCCATGTTGAATCTTTCCAAAATTCTTGAAACATATCCTCCTTGACTTAATTTGATATTTTCACCAGATTTGGAAATCTCCAATCCTAAAAAATAATTGCTGGTTTTGACTTGATTTTAAATTCTTTTTTCAATTCTACTAGGAATGAATTTAAGTCTTCATCATGAGTTGAAGCTATGAGTCCATCATCAACATATAGAACAACGATTAACTTATGTCCATTGTTGTTACGGATAAAAAGACATGGATCATCATCACTCTTTTTCAGTCCCAGTTTTGTTAGGACCATTCCAACTCTCTCGTTCCAGCATCTTGGTGCTTGTTTCAAACCATACAAACTTCTATTAAGCTTGCAGACGTGATTACTGTTATCACTGAATCCTTCTGGTTGATGCATATAAATTTCTTCATTTATTTTGCCGTACAAAAAGGCAGTAGACACATCAAATTGTGTGAGTTTCATTCCTTCATTAGCAGCTACTGCGATAACACTTCTGATTGTTGGCATTTTTGCTACTGGACTAAAGGTTTGATTATAATCAATTCCTTTCTTCTGTGCAAATCCTTTCACTACTAGACGGGCTTTGTATCTCTCTATGGATCCATCCGCATTTGTTTTTACTTTGTATACCCATTTACAAGGTATGGCTTTGTGACCTTTGGGTAGTTCAGTAAGTGTCCACACTTCATTCATGTGAAGTGAGTTAATCTCATCTTCCATTGCTTTTTGCCATTGGAGATGATCTTCACAGTTCGATGCCTCCATGTATGTATTAGGTTCATAGTGTGTGTTCCCCATAACAGCACTCATCACAAAATCTTCAAAACGAATGGGCTGCCTTACCATAGCTCTATCTCGGAGTTGGCGAGTTTGCACAACGTTTTCTTCCTGTTGTTCTGCTTCCTCGTCTGTCAATTTATCTTCTTCCGATTCATCTTCAGGAAAGAGAATGGGGACATTTTCTACTACAGGGGCTGAACAGTTCTCATCTTTTGCTTCATCGGGGACTTTTTCTTCTGAAGATATAGGCCTATTTACTATGGATTCACTAATAGGCTCTTTCAAAAATTTTACATCCCTGGACCGAATGACAGTACATTTCCATGAATTCCAGAGACGATATCCATCATTACCATCATATCCAATAAGTTTGCATTTCATCGCTTTCTTGTCAAACTTACGTCTTCTCTGCTTTGGAATATGGACAAAACAATCTGTCCCGATAACCCGTAAATGTTTTATCGTAGGTCTTTTTCCAAACCATGATTCATATGGAGTCTTTCCGGCAACTGATGACTTAGCAGTTCTGTTCAAAATATAGGCTGCAGTGTTTATCAATTCAGCCCACAAGCCTTGAGGCAGATCACCGTGAGCATGCATCATTGACCTTGCACATTCAACTATGGTCCGATTTTCTCTCTCTGCAGATCCATTCTGTTGTGGTGTGTATGGCATTGTGATCAACTGTTGTATTCCATTCACTTGAAGGACTTGTCTAATACTTTCGTTGTCGAATTCACCTCCTCCATCACATCTCAACTTACATATTACATGGCCTGTGACTTTGACTTCTGCAAGAAACTGCTTCAGCTTCTCTACAACTTGAGATTTTGTCTTCATAAAATAAACACTGCGGTAGCGAGTAAAGTCATCCTTGAACAATACAAAGTACTTTGAACCTCCAATCGACTCAAAGAAAGGTCCACAAACATCAGAGTGAACGATTTCACCAGGTACTGAAGCTCTGTGTTCATCTCTGCTTCTGAATTGTGTCCTGTGCATTTTCCCATAAGCACATCCTTCACATACCTCATTGTCGAGCTTGAGATTAAGGTTCAGTTCTCTTCTTGCAAACTCTTGTACATGAGTTTTGCTTTGATGTCCTAGTCGTTCATGAAGTAACTGCAACTGATTAACAGCTGGAACTCCTTCCATCATAACAGCCATGAGGTCTACTGATTTTCTTACTGCTAATTTAAACAAGCCTCCGCCTGGACTTCTATGTCCTTTGATGAGTGGTTTACCATTTCTATCAAACAAAGTGCAATCCTTGGATGTCGATACAAATTTACTATTTACATTTAAATCTTGAGCAGCGGTTACTGAAAATAGGTTTGCAAAAATACCAGGTACATACCATACATTGGTTAGCTTTACTGGATTCCAAATACCATCCAAATTTGCTTCCATGATGCAAATTGTTCCTCTACCAATAGCACTTGTCTGTTGTCCATTTGCCATTGTAACTGCATGAGGTAACTCAAATTGTTCAAAGTCAGTAAACATTTCCCTACAATGTGTAACATGGTTGGTAGCACCACTGTCCACGTACCAATCATGTGATACGGCAGTATTCTGGGTTTGAAAAACACAATTGCTTAATATGGTTAGTGCTGCTTGTTTGGATTCTTTTTCCAAGCTTTTCTTTTCAGGTTTTCTTTCAGGTTTTCCATCCGCTATCCATTTCTGACACTCTTGCAACCAATGTCCTTTCTTGTGACAATAGTGGCATGGACACTTTTTCTTTTTATCATTGTTCTTGCTGTTTTTCTGTAGACCTACTAAGTTACCTTTGGCTTCTTTAGATCTATTGACTGCCATTAAAGCTGTATCTTCTTTCTCATTTTCCTTTGAAGTCAGCTTTCTTGCTTCTGTACACAGCCAATTTGTAAGATTGTCAAGGTTTCTCGCTTTATCCTTGTGAATCATTAACCAAGTTGTCTGAAAGTTGGAATATTCTGCTGGTAGGATTTCAAAAATCTTGCAAATCAACAATATCTGAGGTAAACTATCTTCTTTCTTGTCTTGGATTTTCTTAATTTCTTCTTGAAGCTTTACCCATAACGACTTGATTGCAGATAGGTTCCCAGCCATATCCAAGTGTTGATCCCATTTGTAAGTGAAGAACAGAGAGCATATATCATAGGCTTTATTTTCCTCTATTTCCGCAAATAGATTATGCAGCTCCTTCCAAACCTCATCTGGTTTTTCTAGGTTTCTTACCTGAGCTCTTACTTCCTTACTTAATGAAGATGCTAACATAAACATTACTTCTGACTGTGTTTTGTTATACTTATCCATCTTCATTTTGTATTCTTTCATTTCTGCAGCTTGTGTTTCATCTTTAGGTTTCTCTGGCAATTCCATTTTACCAGAAATGGCTTCGTATGCATCTGGGATTCCTTTAAGCCTAATTTGCATGAGATATTTCCAATCATCCCAGTTGTCCTTTCCATGCAGCAATTCCATTTTCTGCATAACGAACTCCATACTAAAGATTTTATCTCAAGCAATAAATTATTCTATTTAAAACCTGTAACACACAATATAAGGTTGTCTGGGCCCATAACCTGTTATAAAATACTATTGTTACAAGTTAAATAGAATGAAATGAAAAGAATACTTTACTGGAAGAAACTTTTATGATGTACTAAATTGGTCAAACTTATTTACAGAATAATTAATGAACAACAGAAAACCATATGTAAAACAAAAACATTTGAATTCTCATAAGGAAGTCAAAGAGTACTAAATATAATAAACATAGTCCAATAGTTATTATATGCAACAGATATGAGCGGTGAGTGGCAAGCGGCGAGCGGCACTTTAAGCGGCGGTGGTGGCTGTAAGATACAAGCGGCACATTTATAACGCTCATCAAATTTCCCCGGCTTTATGAGTCAGTTTAGTCGAAAATTGTGAACTATATGCTTACCTGCAAGACGTATTGCAACTATTGTTGCTATCTGACAATTGTTTGCCTTTAAAAAAAAACCTTAACTCCAAAAAAACTGAAGCATTACTCACCTGAGCGGCGAGCGGCGTTTTCGCGATAATCGGTTTTGACTTGGAACCATGAGCGGTGCCGCTTACCGCCGCTCGCCGCTCAGACGTATTGTAGCCAACCTAGTACATAATTTTAAACTGTAGTACACTCTTTGATTAGCTCATTGAACTAGCATGAGTTCTTTTTTTTAAATAATTGCTAATGTGGGTCCATATAGGTGTGATGTCTACTTTGGTACAGTAACCAAAAGTCAGTGGTTCTACCACGATCACGATCTGAAGAATGTCCCGATCACAACAGCCGCCCCGCCGATGTTATTTATGTTTATGTGTCTGTGTCTACACAACACTGTTATCACTAGTGTGCTGCCTCCAAGCGGTTGCTTCTCGAACCTCCCGCCAATATCACACCTTGGCGGGAACACTCAGTCAGTGGCCGTGGGTCGTAGATCGCGTTAGCGGTGTCTTGTGGCCATCCACTGCCTTCTGAGTGATCTTCGATCTTCGGATATCGAACCCTAAGATAGTTACTGTAAGTAATTAGTAAAACGTGTTTCTAGTTCCCTCCGATTGTCGGACAAAATATTTTACGTTTTATTTTTACCAGCGTATTTTTAGCTTCCACGTGGAACAAGGAACGCACGCGAGTTCCACGTTGTTTAGTTTTTGTTGCCTGTTTTTTGTTTGTTTGTATTACGTATTACTGTGGTTACGTTGAACTTTATGCTTGTTTTTGTTGTGATAACAACCTTTAATGACGCTAAATGCCAAATATCATTTCATGTATATTTTTAGTTTGCAACTAACAAATGTGTATTAGTCTACGAATCTGTTTTTGTTGATTATTGTGTTGCAGTTTGTTTCAATAATTTTCACTTTTTATCACTCACTGTATTAATTACTGTACTCATGTTTACATTTAAATCAATTAAATGTGCTGTTCAATACAAAGCCGCTATTGAATCAATGCATTTCCAACATTCAACCACGCATCAAAATGCATTTGCATTTGACTATTGTAAAATACCGAACTTAAAAAATATATATCAATATATTACAACTCTTTATCAAAATAACTAACACATAAGCTCATTTTGGTTACCCTCCCAAGATACTTGGTGCAGCATATTATAAGAATACCTCTAACTTCCTATTGAAAAGGTTTTAATTCGCTCACAGTCCATTTACAAAATAGACCCATTTTGGAGGAAAGGGATCTAAGGAATTCCAGTTGTAATAATTCACGTCCAGACCCTTTTTTGCTCCAGTTCATTTTGGGCAGATTCCTGTTTTTTCTCCCCGAACACTCGCACAGTCTCTCATTGTGAGGGTCCGGGTCGCTTGCTTGTACAATCGTAAGAGTTTCCATGGTTATAGCTTCTGTATATGAACAATGGTTTCTAGATTTTAAGCTTCCTTATGTCACACATCAAACGAATTTACACGTAAAACGAATAAAAAAGAATAATTTGTTATTGTCGATGAATTGCTTATGTAACATAGGTACTAATTTTGTCTCTTTTACTATTAATGACTAGTTAATGAAATACATAAAAGATAGAAAATGGTAAGGAGTAACAATTTTACTATAAACATACTCTACCTACAATAGTACCTATCTTTGACTATTAATACAGATAGTATTTAGACTGGGAGTTAGAGGTTTTATGTGAACTCAAACATTGGTGTTAGATATTGAATCAGATGTAATGCATAATTTCCATTCAATTAGTATGTGTTTAACTATAACTATTGACTAAACGTTGACGTTAGGTACGATAACTACTCTATGATTAAAGTAAACACTCAATAAAAAGTGGAAGTTGTTGCATCGTCGTTTGGTACTGCAAGTAGACTTCTATCGTAGATGTATTATTCTTAAAAGTCCCTTATTGATGTATCATATGAATAATCTAAAGACAATTTAATGGTTAGTTCTATCCGGTTTATGTGGTAATAATAAAAATATAAAAGCAAATATTAAAGTACAAATTGTAGAATTGTGATTTATTGTTTATTAAAACTAACGATTTTTATCTCGATGACTTGGCTATTTCAACACTTATTTTTAACACAATTATTTATGGATATTTATTGAACAACAATCAAACAACACAAACTTAACTGTTTGTTAAATCCACGGGCCGTTATAAACAGTAGTTGTTATAAAAGTTATAAAACAGTAGTTAGATCAGACATCGCTGAGGAACAGAGGATGGCGATGATAATGGTACATCGAGCTTTCCAAAATCGGAAAAGTTGCAATACTCTAAGATGATGTATATAAAATACAGTGTAAATAAAGAAGAATATGTTTACAAAGTCCAGCCAGCGTGATCAAAAATGATGTTCTTCTAGAAACTTATCAGCTGGGAAGGAAGTCGATATCATTTTTTGGATACTGAAGTATACATTCAATTTATGGACTACTAGTGGAACCCCGTCGAAATCGACGGCTAATCTTGAGGTTTTATGTAAATTCAGCTAACTGCGTTGGATAGAGTGAAGTCATTAAAATCTTAGTTATATGAAGGGAGGATAAGCAATAATAAGTAGGCCTATGACGATTGTGTTCCCTAAAAAACGTAATTGATGAATTCGTTTAACACAATATTTCCTACCTTTCTTTTTATCGGCTTTAGGTTGCCCAAAAGGTTTTTTAGGAGTCTTATAATTGTTTGTTCATGAGTTTGTTTCATACCAAAGCCACTTTCACTATATGGGAGAATGAGTTCATATAATTAGTCTATCATGTTACGGAAAGAGTCAATATTTATTACTAACCACTAATTCCATCTGCTTTAGGAAAATCATTCAGATTGTATCCGGATTTATCTTATAAGATGTAAATCTTCATCTTTTTTTTGATAAAAATATCTGATTCTCCAGAAAGCACTAACATTCTTACTTCGATCTCAGCAATTTTAAATCCTTCTCTTGCCACATCGACCCATGTATGTAATCATCCTGTTCTTACTTGATAATTCATTAACTTATGGGGTAGTTTTGCCTTGGCCATATAGATCACATAAAGCTGTGCATGTATTTCGTGGATTGGAATGAACCATAATTGTAGGAAATTTTATCACAAATCTTGAACATTTGCGGAACCAAATCCATAACCTAGTCCAGCATTTGTAACAAATTATGCAAATGCGATGAGATGTGATGACACTGTTGTGTTTCCGAATGTTTTGTATGTAGTGAGGTTTAGATGCGTTGTTCAACACAACATCACACATGCTACATGTGTACATCAAAGTAAAAACTGTGTACACATTTTTTTAAATACCTGAATTGACATTAGTTCACCTACTTTACCAAAACCATAGACTCCGTAGTTAGTCTATTCCAAAACTTGAACACAGCTCTCATCCTCAACGTACTCATCTATGACACAATTTTTAACCCGATTATCAAAAACTGTTATACCAATAATTGAATCTCAGGTGTGTTCTTTCTTGAATTTAAAAATAAATGGTGATTGAAAGTAGGAAAAAAGGCAAGTGCCAACCTTACAATATGTATAAGCTAACCCGATAAGGAATAGTTATATGTTCCTTTGAAATTGATAAGTCACACTTATTTCATAATTTAAAATTTTCTAAGAGCAATAAAGCATAGATTTTTACAGGATAAAAACAATAAAACTTTATTTATACACTAGCTGTGTGCCCGTTCTACGCACGGGGATCTTATCATAGTCAGTTAAAACCTTCTTATATAAAGCACAGCAGTTGGTTTGCATACTTTCAGATATGCTGACAAAACTATTCCTTCGCAAATACAGTATCTGACAGTTTCAAGCCAAAACTAATGCTTCGCAATTAAATGTCACCCGGATCTTGTTGGTCCATATGTTATATCCAATGACTAAATAAACGGTATCAGCATTCTGACACATACTTTCTCCCATAAGTTTGTCAACAACCTTTATCATGTGTAAGCGGTGAGAGTAAATATACGGAAATGGGATTTGTACAATTTTGTTCAGAATTTAAAGGACTATAATATAATGGTTAAAAGTATTTAAGGTACTACCTCAACCTCTTAATTTAACACTTTATTCGGGTTGACATTTTCATTATCAAGGCGCTCTTGTCCTTTCCGTGAAACATTGAGAAACAAGGACATTAATGCGTTACCATCATACATACACACAAAAATACCGAACTTAATTAGTGAATCTGCTACGCTTTAAGCATAAAAAGGTACATATAAAATTAGTACTTGAATTCTTTGTTAATGCCATAAAATTTGATCATAACAATTTATAGGTATTTGCTTGGACCGGAGATGACTCGAAATTCTGTTGAAATGCTATCTGAATCGGTTTGCTATATGAAATGAAGTACAGTAGGCCTACTATAGACGATTTAGATTGGTAATTTGTAATAAAAATTACCAAAATAGGCCACGAACTATTGATACATAAACAACGTTCAAAGTGTTTGAACAATTCATGATGGTTTGCTGAATAAATGTTTTACTAAAATGCGTTATAGTTTTCTTAGCATAACATTTTGGAATCCAGACAGAAAAAGCAAAAATTATACAGTTAAGACATCAATTAAATTGAATAGGCCTACGCCTGTAATAAATAAGGTGCAACACCGACGATAACTAATTTGTAAATTACTGTGATGTGTTGGTACGTAAAAATGATTCTTGCTGCTACTAAAGGTTAAAAGGAAAAGAACCAGTACCGTACCAAAAACCAACGTTTACAGTTAAGAACTGTAGTACAGCCGACCAATTATATGCGTTAATCAAGGTTATTGATCTCTTGGTTTTGGATTTTCTCGTAAAAAGTTATCGGCAATCAAAGTTATTTCCCATTAATTGCTTTACTTTTACACAACTCTTAATGTAAACTTATCGGTGTCAGTTTGAAAAAAAACCTTATACAACATAACTTTCTGTTATTTAATAGATTGCGTATTCTCTAAACAATGGTTGCTGGTATATATATTAACATTATAAGGAAATGTGACAAAAATCACACAACGTTGGGTTTTTGGACGTTTATAATTTTATTTCTTAAGTACCTAGGTAGGCCGTGTATTCTATGGAAAAGTACCGGTATCAAGGATCGTTGCCGAAAGGGTTGTTATAAATAATTGGGTAAGCATACGTACCACACGTACCCAAGAGAAGGGCTATGGGCCTATTGGCTGTATGGTCCAGCGATTGCATCACACGGTGAGTAGGAACTATTGACTTTATATAGTCAATGGTAGGAACAGAAAGTGACACATTGGAAAATCGAGTTCAGCATCATCCGTAAACCTCTGTTACAATCACCCACTGCAGTTGTAATTTTTTGCTTTACACTTTACACAACCGCCATTGAAGAACCGTCAATGAGTGGAACATTGTTTCTAAGCTATTGGCGACGGTCATTAGTAAATTTAAGTTTCCCAGCCGTATACAACACTGATTCAATCTTGATTCAATGTCTTCTTTCTGGTTATCAAAACTCCAAAACAATTTTATACACATATTTCTGGTTCCTGACCTGGATGATGCCTAGTTATTTAATTTACGGTTACACTATATTATTCCACTTGCGATTAATTAAATCCTTTATGTAATAAAAACGTTTTTAATCTCACTTGGATGGGATTTGCCTTCAAAACGTGATCGGAAATGGTTGTGGTGTTTGTAAACAACATTTGTAAACATTTCAGTGACAGCTAGAAAAAATAATCTTGATCCGAACAGCTGTTCGTTGTTTCATAGATGATTATGTGATACAAATTGGAAGAAAACTTGACAAAAATCGCACAAAACTGCATTTTTGAACGGTCGTAATTTTAATTACAAAGTAGTGAGACCATATTTTAATGGCTAAAGACACTCTCGCCAATCCAGTGAATACATTAAAATGACTTGGGTCTTGATAGGTACTCTCGTTTTCCTGGAGAAGATTGCGTAAAATGCCATCTTGAGTGTGTCAGACAGACAGACAGACAGACAGAAATTTAGATGAGACTTGTTTCGGCTTCTTTAATGTATAAAACGTAAAAATAACCTAAAAATGTATGATTCTGAGCAATGTACAGACAAAACTCTAATTTTATTTATATAGATTTCAAACAATTCAACATATGACTATGATTTTCAATCAAATATAAATGTTTAAAAAAATAAAATGAAAGCTCAATAGAGCAATGGGGGAATTGCAGCACCATCTTCAAATTGAATGCTTCGAATTTTTCGTCTAGTTCCCCGTAGCCTTAGCGAAACTGCTCGAATGATGGAAAGCTGGCTTTGGATCCTCAACCATCCGATAATTTGGGAGTATGGTTTTCTCCATTTTACAGCCAGGGCTTCGCTTGTTCTCCTCTGAAACGCTTCATATTCTTTGTGGGGGACTCCTTCCGTGGAACATATTAATGGTGTGAAGCTTCCTCTGATGTCTTCGGCTGCTTTGTCATATTTATTGTGTTTCTGAACGGCATGGTTTCGAGATATTGTTCCCCATTCTTGGTTGGCGTAAGAGGGAGCGTCAGCATTAACAATGCGATTATCAAAAAACGCTACTCTCTCAGCCTCCCAAATACCATTAACTTTAAAATCAGCTTTTAAAGCAGGCACATTGTTTGCAGGGTCAGCTTCTCTCATAATAGGCTCGACTTCAACCCCTTTCCAGGCCATATTTGCTATCGCAGCACAGTGGTCTCGATGTTGATCATGCCCATGTTTGATCAATCCTCCTTTTTTAAGGATTAGCACTGAACAAATACCCTGGTATCCGCCCAATAGGAGTTGGAGAAGTTTTGCAGAGACTATGTGCAAAAACCATGGCTTTTGTAACAGGTGACGATGTTCAAGAGATATGTGGATCTGACCAACTCTGCGCCGGAACGAAAGCTGGAATAGGAGGTGCTATACATGCTATGACGGACCTATTCAATGAAAAGAACCAAAATTGTATTTTACTTGTAGATGCTTCAAATGCGTTCAACGCCTTGAGCAGGCCTTTAACTCTGTGGAATGCTAGGGTGCTTTGGCCTCGTTGCGCTCGTTTCCTATTCAATACATACCAAGGCTATGCAACCATTATGTTTAGAGGAAGCAATAAAATCATCCTTAGTCAAGAAGGAACCACTCAGGGAGACCCTTTAGGCATGCTAATGTATGCAATTGGCATATTACCTTTGGTAAAAAAACTAAAAAGCCTAAATTGGAAGCAAAACTGGTACGCTGATGATTCTGCATGTTTCGGTGAAATAGAGAATGGTTTAACGCTTTACGTGTTGAAGGGTCAAAATGGGGGTATTACCCAGAACCCAAGAAAAGTGTATTGATAGTAAAACCTGAATATAAAGAAAAAGCAGAAGAAATTTTCAGAGACCTACTCATAAATTCATAATTTTGTTGAAACTATAAAAAACTTGCCATGCAGTGGAGAATCCATTTAAAATCATAAATAATAATGTAAACATTTAATTTTGACAGTTTCAGTTAACCTTTGAATACAATTTTAATATTAACAGCTGGTTCATTAAAAGTAGTGTAAAATTATCCATATGGTCGAAATGTAAACAAAATTGCAGAGTGAACTTTAAAGGCCTCTGGGGCAGAGCCCCAAGGAAATTTACATCGTT
This sequence comes from Macrosteles quadrilineatus, assembly GCF_028750875.1. NCBI lineage: Eukaryota > Metazoa > Arthropoda > Insecta > Hemiptera > Cicadellidae > Macrosteles > Macrosteles quadrilineatus. Next base: position 41,550,992 of record NW_026542597.1, read on the forward strand.
TCTCTTTTGAGGGCTCACCTACAGACCAATACCTTTCTTTAGACACCCCTACCAAGTTTCTACGCCCAGCCGTTCTCTCAAATTAGCTGTGACAAAAACCTCGTTTTCCTCCATAAGAATAACATGGGATGGGAATTTAAAGGCCACTGGGGCAGAGCCCCGAGGGAATTCTCCATGTTTCTCTTTTGATGGCTCATCTACAGACCAGGACCTTTCTTTAGACACCTCTACCGAGTTTCTACGCCCAGCCGTTCTCTCAAAATAGCTGTCACAAAGAAAAACAGTTCCAAATTAATATATAGATAGTAGTCTTTCGTTTGTTGGAATAGGAATGAGCAGCTCCACGACACGATTGTGCTACTATTTTAAATATCTCCTTTAATATTTTTTGTGTGACATAAAAGATGCTTAAGTTTAAAAAATGTTCCGATTTGGCTCAGTAGGCCTAGTGCGGTTAAAAGCCTTGTTTCTTTGGGGTGAGCCTTCAAATCTGGATGTTCTGGTCTGACTCTTCGAGTGATTATTTCATATTTTATTCTTGTTTCGTGACAATAAACATTTTCAGGTATAAAACGTTGACTTGACTACTTGACTTCAGGTATATGAAATCACAATTTTTTAAGATATCGTTTGGGACAAGTTAACCTCCAGCACAACAAGTTCAACAATCCAAAATCCGACCTAGAAAATTTATATATAGGCAAAACTTAAAAAGTACTTCTGTAAAAATAGCCTATTCCGTTATTAGTTGTCACTAGAGTTTCCTGAGTGTTTTCAAAATTTTACGTTATTTCTGACGTTTGTTTTTCCACGATGCAATGCGCGAAACCGGTGGGTATTTTATAAACCTGATATGTGTTCGGGTTTAGCGTACAAAATAATTCATACTGTGGAAACTGGGTTTAAAACATATATTTTTGTTAGCTTGCTCATTTTTACGTGGGCTTTTGTAGCTCCCATTATTTGGGCTCAAGTTGTTTGTGTAATTGATCTGTAAATTGGCTAGTGAATCCCAGTCAAAGCAGGTAAAATGCGGTTTGCCATCACCGGTTATACAGCGGTTATACAGGGAGGTTGTGAAATCTGGATGTTGATACCACCAATTAATCGGCTATTTTGTCGTCGTTCCGTGAGTATTAATTTGTCAACTAAACAACGCGATAGTTCCCTTTCAGGATATTTTAAACTCGTTTTTAATATAATAAGTTGATTTTTTAATTTTACACATTAAATATTTAGTATGTGATTACAATTTTATCTAATATTTGGAAAGTTAAAATCAAATCTCAATTATTATTACATTATTGAACAGTGTACAATTGTAATGTAATTATTGCCACTGAAGATTTCGACGCAAATGTGTAACCATGGCTGTTCTCTAGATGTTTGATTGTCTACACCATTCGATGAGGTTGTCTAACCTAAAACACAAGTCTATAACCTTCAACTTCGTGGATTTGTTCATATATTGCATCCAGGTGTTCCAAATTAATTATGCTTAATCATCTATACTGGTTTTATCTAGTTGAAGTATTAGCTAACATTAATGCTAATTCCTAAGTAAGGTAACTATATAAACTGTGGAAAAGCCACAGTTTAGGTTAGGTTATTTGGCGATTTTTTAAAGTTTGTGATTATTTCTGTTCGGTAAAAAAAAAACGTGCGAGTAAAGCTTATCTAATCTAACCTAACATAAACTGTAGGTTATCCACACTTTAAATAGTGGCTGCCTTCTGAAAAAGACCCGAAACGCCTGTAACTTCTGTTTTTTAGGCGGACACCTTACCACTCAGATATCGACTAACGTTTTGTCCCGTCACATAAAAAGGGGGCACGAATAGAAAAAAAGGCTAAGACAAGATACACTGAAGAGTACGAGACGATACAAAGACATCAAAGACGGGTGTTGCGCCAAGTTCCAGAGGACTATAAATAAACTGGAGAACGTTTCCTCGTGGAGCATGCTGTATGACACACGAATGGAGCCTCCAGTCTGGAACTTGTCTGTGTCTGTCTTCAGTCATCGTAGAACACAAATAAATCAGCTGATCTAGCGAGGCGGGCCCGTCAATAATGTGCTTAGTTTCATGTCAAATCAAGTCCTGCATTTCCACTACAAACAGTCTCTTTTTGCAAAGTCCTAGTGCATGAAGCATGGTTTCACAATTAGGTCTCCCAGGAGCCAGGATCTATATGTTTGGATTTATGACATCAATGCGATTCGCACACGTTTTGAGGACTGTTATTATGTTCGTAGTTCATGTTACCCACAAGTCGTTGTAAGAAAAGTCACTTCGAATGTTCTGTTGAACGTTAAAAATGCATAGAAAATTTTAGTAGCTCAGTTGGTTTTAACGTTTGGACTTAGAAAGTACAAAATTCACTACTATTTCTCGCGTGCAAATAAACGTTTGGATTTCATTGCCATCACAAAGTTGGCCTTGATACAAAAACTGTCAAGGAGAACAGAGATTTGACAGTAGGACCTTCTTACGTCACATGTTTGTTAAAAAAATGTACACTTCTCGTAACCTGTTACGTTGTTTTGTAGCTGGACATTTCGCGATTCTACACAAAATGAAGGCTTAATCCTACATTAGACTATTTTCCAATCTAAAACCTATCCAGAGTAATATCTTGTCTATAACATTGTTTAGGTTGCAAGTCATAATAGAGATCGATGGTTGCAATACGCGTTCTCCAACAGCTGACTTTATAGCTGTGTTGAACATTATTGTCAGTGCTTAATAAATTATTGTAAGAACTTAACAATAATACATACAATGTAACTGTTGTAAATCTATCAGCGTAGCTTTCTCTTTCACTATGTAAGATCTAACTCCACCGATCAGTTTAAATGCATGGGTATGCTGATGCCGGGGTGAAATACGTCAGACTAAGGTGATCCTACGGAAAGTTGTACAGTATTTAAATATTGGTATTCACGTTATTTTCAAGTAAGCATATAAAACTTTGATCTAAGGTGTGGTGAATTTAACACGACTGATGTTGCTAACCATAAAAAAACTTGTGTTTGTTGTATGAAATATTTTAACAAGGACTAGGTGAACCAATGCGAATTCGCACGAATGATAAATTAGGATATTTTGAATGAAATGTATTTAGAATTAATACTAATCATCGACAGAAAAATGAAGCACATTTAAAAACATGTTCTAAATAGCCTAATTAAAGATAAATGCACAGTTTACAAAAGTATGGATGGAACTTTCACAGTCAACAAACTGTTTGTCAGTTTCTGTTTGTGAATCTTACGATCTGATTTTCTCTTTTGTAGTTTCTGCTCCCGTGATTTGCTCCATTAAGTATGCTCTGGATGTATTTATTTATTTATTATCATTATCAACGGTTCCACCATTTTTTACAATGTAAGTAATGATAACAATCACAGCTAGATTTTAAATAAATAACAAACAATAATATACAATCAATTAATAACAAAATTACAACTATAATCTATTTACAATAAAGATTTTGCAGCTTAATAATCCGTTAACATGCAAGTACAATGATGCCGAAAGATTATGAAAATGCTCTTAATAAATACATTAAATGCAGACTCAACAAATTCATGAGACAATAATAAGTTCCAATCATCAAGTTACATGCTACTAATATAATGAGACAATACAAATAGATATAAAATCAAATATGCAACTATACAAACAAAAGTTATACAAACAAACATAATGGATATAATGGCTTTCTCGGTATGGTGGTAGATTCACTTTTCCTTTCTGGCAGCAGGATGAAAATCCTTCGCCTCGTCCCATTTGTTCTTATTTAAAATGTAGTGCACCACATTTCTGACGTTTTAATGCCATCTCGCCAAGTGAATGCTGCTTAATTCTTGTATTTGTCAGTGCAATTTTGTAAGTAGTGCACGTTGCCACTAACTGTTCCAACTCCTCGTCTGTACTCCTTTTTGCATTGCTTGCCGTGTCTCGCCATGTCCGACTGGCAATATGTCTTTATCCTTGGCATGTTTAAACGAAAATAAAATGTAAGACTTTAGAGAGACTCTTAGACTTTAAGACCCGCCGTGTCCTATATTATAGGCAAAATTCCTTTGTCGGCTTTCTAAGTATTTTTAAAAACATGCAAACTTTTACATGTCAAAACCAAACAAAACAGCTGGGATTAATTTTTTAATGGAAGTCAAATGTATTGACACCTGTTTCAGATCACAATGTTATCCTTATGGAAGGAACTTTGAGGACACTCCACACCCTTAAAAAGGTAGACTATAATATCTCGAAAATCTAAAGCCAGTTTTCACAAACGAACATTTTGGGATATAATATGTGGAGGTAAATCTTAAAACAAAAAAGCCTTATTGTTCACAAAGTTTCATGTAGCGTATTAAAAATATAGATTTTATTTGAGAACGGTTTAGGCTATGTTTTTGTCTTTTATTCACGGACAATAATTTACGCATGGCTATTTTTTCACCAAATTAATGGCAAATCAACACAGATAATATTAAAAAAACTACGAGGTTCGATTAGGATACACGGTCCTTGTGATATACATTGATAAATTTTTATAAAAATTTTAAAGTTTTATTGACATGACTTTTACGCAAATATACACCAACCGGTTTCCTGCCTTGCTACATATATATAATTTGAACCTGCCGTAAGGACAGCAAAGAATATTAGAGTTAAATTTTATTTCTAAAACATTTTTATTATTTTTGTTTTTATATTACACAGTTTTTTTAGACACATTGATATTTTACTCTAAAGTGTATAATATTAAGTTGAATACCCCTGGAGTATCTTTTACCCATGAATGACTTAGCTTCTATAATACTTCTTTGTCTGTAATTAGAAATGGTTGACTTAAGGTGCTTCTGTCATTGATCTATTGAATCCATACATTTTCAATTAATTGTTGTTATTTGAAGTTTCATTTACTAAGTCCATCCCATCTTGAATCGATACCCCCGTACAATTCTTTACGCCAAAACGAGACATTTTTGGTTGCCCAGCCTATTAATTGAAAAAATAAGTGGTTAAAAATAATAAATTTCAAAATTGTTTAAATGTTCTATTCTTCTATTGTATAAGCTAATGCAGTAGCTAACATTCCAAAGCCTCTATAGAACCTGTAGTAGCAAAACAAACAAGTCGCAATTCCTATGCAAATATGCAGCTCTATGTTGACTTGGATTTTCAGATAAAGAACCTTCTTTAACGCAACTACGTCGTCTGCAGTCACATTCCACCAAACAATCAACTGATTGTGGAAGTTACCAGATGGTACCAGTTACCAGTTTAGGTAGCCTCGGGTGCTAACATCTAGTCACGGCCCTGCCTCAGCCTCACGAGGCGAGGTGTGACTATGAGGCGGAAGGTTTCGTGCATGGTCAAGCAAAATCAACTGTTTGAATTCAGTTGTAAGGCTTCGTGGAAATAAGCACGGTTGGTTCTAGATAAGTCAGCACATGATGTTGTTGTACCTTTTAGCTTTGGTGAAGTCCATTGTACAATGAAATCATTCATTTGGCGTACTCAACTAACTTTGTCATTTACGTTGTTTTATCATCATTACTTTGAGAGAGTGACACACACCAAGGTGCGTAATTTATATAAGCTATGATTATAAGGTGGATGTGTAGAATGTATTATGACAATTGTTGCTGTGCTACGGAGTACGGTTGAAGATCAGCTGTTTTTAGTCAAGACCGTTAAATGACCAAAGATTAGAGCTGCTGTGTGGACTTTTCTAAGGACCAAACTGGCGATCTTTTGATCATCAGGTAAACATTATAACCACATATATTTTAAACGGAAAACATAAAGTTTCACCTGTAACCTTAGCTTTAACCAGTATGAATCCAATTTAGTCAAACATGTAAAACAACTATGGGGTTTAATTATACCGGGCAAGTCCCGCAACGTACCCGACTTATTTAAACCGAAAAAATAGCCATACATGTTTCATCAAATAATCAAAGCTATTTTTTTACTACTATAAATACACTTTAATGCCTTAAATAACAGTTGAGATCTTCGTAGTTTATCCTAAACTTCCTTAAGAGTTTGTCTTCTTCATGCTGCCAGAAATTGGAGAACGAACGACAAATAAATTGTTCCTGATTACCCCCTGCGAACATCAACCACCACCTTACTTAATAGCTTAGCTCTTGTTATTGATTCAGTTTGTTAGATAGCCCATTTTATTCTTTGAATTTGACACCATTTAAAAGATAGAAAATTTGTTGGAAGAATTCCATTTCTATTAAGCCTACCATGATTATTATTTAGTAACTGGGGACCGAGCTTTGCTCGGGGAAAATCATTAGTTTACTCTGAAAGCAGTCTTAGTTTTGCAGATACATTAATCCATTCCCAAACGCCACACTGCTCGCCTTTACTACTTCCTTCACTACTCCCTACGCCGTGGACCTGTCTCCCTTCCTTCCCATAGCATTTTAGGATTGCAGATACATTAATGTTATTGCCAGAGACAGTTCCCACACTCTGCACTGCTAGCCTTACTATCATTTCCTTCATAGCCTCCTTCGCCATTTCCTACGTCATGGAACTGTTTCCTTCCCTTCTCATAGCATTTAAGTATTACAGATACATTAATCTAACTGCCACAAACGGTTTCCCCTCTCTGCGATGCCAGCCTTTACTACTTCCTTCGCCACTTCCTATTTTACTCTTTTTAGGAAAGTGTTTTATTTTGCATTTTAAAACCATTGCAACAGTCATAACAGCCATAATTTCGTTTCTATTTGCAACAATCGTGCAATAATTGCAGAGATTCCATGGACCAGTCTGGAGTCCCAAATGGTTAGCTGAAACTAGTGTGTAGTGCAAGAACGGTGCATGCAGAATGAGATTCTGTTTCGGATGCAGACTGTCTCAAGGTCAACCTGGCGAGCGTTCACCTTCGATGACTCGACACAAGGACAATGGACAGTGTCTGCTAACGGGCCATGATGTAGCAGACTGCACTGAGTCATCAGAAACATAAAGAGTCATCAGAAACATAAACAGTCATCAGAAACATGGCTCAGGAGAGGACTTTATAATCTGGGCAATCTGGCAATGCCTCGTTTCATCTGACAGTGTAGGATAAAGGAAGAGGAGGTTGGAGGTTTCGTAGGATTAGCAAATATCGTGTCTCAAATTTGCTGAACGTATTTCAAACATCATCACTCCTAGGTTGCAACAGACATCAAGGACAGAGCAGTAGGTGTGGGATGGGCTTACTTACGTGTAAAATTCTAAATTAAACCTTTACGTTTACTTCATCTCGATGTTTCAGTGAATGACAAGCCCACTGTTCTAAGACTTTTCCTATTCAGCCTTGGGTCAAAGATTTGACAGACAGAGTGTACTGTACTACAAAATAAGCGACCTGGCACATCTGTTGCGGGTGAGGTTGTTTGGTTATGGGGGTTGTAGGTGGGCTTAGCGAGAGTGGTTATGGTGGTTGATTTAGTGGATGCTTATGTTTTGGGTTGATTTGGCAGGTTTTAGCGAATTTCCCTATAGGGAAGTAGCTATTACCGTAGGTCTCATGGTAAGACTTAGGCCCGGGACCGATTTACTTTTTCATTTTAATGTCCCCAGAGGCCAAAAACACCATTCATTCAAATTTGTATATATGTATATATATATATAGGTATATATATATATAGATTTATATATATATATATATATGTGTGTCCGTGAACACGATAACTTGAGTAGTTTTTATCCGATTTTGATGAAATTTGGTTTGAAGGTGTAAGGCGGGATAAACTTGAATGAGTTCGCGATCCAGCATGATCGGACCATGGGAACAGGGTTTTATGGGGGGTTTTATGGGGTAAAAATTGGTTTTTCTCACTTCTTACCCTCAAAACACGAAATTTCCCAATTTTTCTCTAAACCTTCTTAAAGAGCTTAAAAAAACAAACAATTCAGTATATCAAAGTGTACGGTTATTCAAAGTGTTTTTGTACGGTTATTGGTTACGGAGAAAACTAAAAAAATGGTAAATTTAAAATTCCCATGTTATTCTTATGGAGAATATTGTAAAATGTTGTAGTTTGCTTCTTTATGGATATATTTTGATCAAACTTGGCAAATTTATTTATTTTATAGTAAGCTATCAATATTTTACTAAAAACACACTACTTTATTAGTTTCCTTGTAGCAGCAAACCTAGGTACTCGTTTAACCCAATGTTATTTAAATAGATCAATTGAAAATCAATTCGGACAAATGGAAATTCGCTTAGACGGCAGGTTTGCTGTGGCGGGGGTATTTGAATACTAAGGGGTGATTTTGAGTCTTAAGTGGTAAGTGGAGTAGAGTTGGAAGAATTGCCGTAGTATCTCTGAGGTGCAAGCACTGTGGGGTACTTCAGGTTGAGGCGGGCAATTTAAAATCATCAGACCTTGTGTTATAAAGCTGGGTCCATTAGAGGTCATGGACGAAATGTGCTAGAATCAGGTAATCTCATAGATGATCAACAGATCTTGATGACTTTTTTATTAGGATTATTGGCAGCTTATGCACGGTTTAAGTGCGTTCGAGTACAGTCTACTTCAATAACCTCTGCGGTTGGTGTTCAGTGAAATGCAGCAAACGTAGAAAGCCGTTGAACAATCAATTACATCAGAACTGCCATATCATGAAGTAGTCACAGGATGCTGATGCTGGATTGCCTCAGAGTTTGATCACGCTGAAGAAGAATAGTTAATTGCTCTATCAAAATCAGCAGCAGATTGTCAATCACGTGATCACGTCAACTAATCTTTAGACTAATGAGGTGGCAACTTAAAAGATATTGAAACGTTTTTATTGAATCATTAACTGTTTGGAAAACTTAAATAACTTTGTATGTATATGAATACGAAATAAAACAAGTAAATTAAAAACGTAATCTATCTGTGAAACATTATCTGAATTTAACTTACGTAAACTAGAAACTAATATGATGCAATAGAGTATTGTCATTACACTATGGTAGGTAATGATTACAAATACATTATTGCTTAGCGCAAGTTAATTTTGTATTTTTAGTTTCTATTCTAAAGTAAAGTTATTTGTTGGGATAAAACCATGCGTTTGTGAATTGAATTCTAACTAGGCAATTTTTCCGTCGTTCATTCGGCCGTACGTTGAGCAACTGATAATGTTGAACACGAGCTAGAGAAACAATTTCTCTGTATCCAATTATTATAATAGAATAATATGTGAATACAAAATTATGTGAATACAGCACAGCTCAATATCCTAGTACACCAAAGTAAAAAAGGTGATCACATTCTAATGAGAATGTATTTTTTGATAGCACCAATTAACTGTTGACCCATTTCTCAAGCGAGCTTTAAGCAGTTTGGGATGACAAAATAATGGTTAAACGTACCTCGTCAGACAATCCTTGACATGTAGTATCAAATGTGCTTAACATGTTTCGGCGGTTATTCAAATATATCCGCCATCGTCAGGCTAACAAGCGCGAATATATTTAAATAACCACCGAAACATATTTTTTAGTTAATTTTAAATTCCCGAATTTTAGTTTGGGTTATGTAACCAACGATACCAACGATGTCAAGAACTACTGAGTTCTTTATATCGTTGGTAGACACTGATGGCTCTGAACCAAAAGGCACAATTACTGTCAACCATGTGTGAGTTGTGAAAGTGAGTTTACGTGTCTTTGGCGGCGCCAACAGCATTTACACACAATGGAGGGAAGCGATGTTCGTAGATCTATGGAAAAGGCAGGAACTATTTTATGTTTGGAGACCTTTGACTTAGGATGTTAAAAATAGACACATTATACCATTTAGACTCCTAAAACATTTTTAAAGTGTGTTCAATGTTCAGGTGTGTTAAACGTGTTAATTACTTGGAGGTGAATTGCACAACGTGTGCCTCTTCGGTTATACTACCTTGACACACAACTTTTGGTTAAACGGAGAAATAAACATTAAACATCAAGGGCACTTTGGGAAACGGAGCGAGTGCCGTTCTATTCTTTGCCGTGGGGTTTCGAAACTGTCAAACCCGTCAGGTAGGCCCGAGTGCCGTTTGACTCCCCAGAGCGTAGGAGTGATTCAGGGGAGGTGTATTAGTGGAAGGTATTGGGCACTGTAACGGAGACCGGCTACAGTTTCTTAACCTAATATCGATTCCATTACTAAACCTTCATTCAATATTTTCATTATCAGCAAGTTTGGTTAGGTTAGGTTAGGTTATCACAGTTTCATTTCATCCCTCAAACAGGTTTGACTCATCTTGCCCACCCTGGTCGATCTTCCCACCTCCATCACCGTAGAATCGGCCCCTGGCTGGCGGCTAGCACGGTACTCGCACCGCCAAGCCTAGGCTGTAAAATTACCCTCGTCAACGTGTTTACGCAATTGGCACTCGGCCCTGCACTCGCACTTTAAACATGACAGAAACAAGCATAGGCCTACATCAACCGTGTTCATTTGATTCATGTAAAAAGACCACCATCCAGTGTGAAAATATTCATATGTCGATATTCACTGGCCTTCGTCATTGAACCTCTGAAAGAATTGATAAAAATAAAATAAAATAAATTATTAAATTTAAAAAATAGCTTTCCAAAAAATCTACAATTCATTACTGTATGTTTATTGTTTAATCTAATCATATCCGTCCCTACTGAAATAATTCGAAACCTTATACCATAGATAAACTATACTCCCGTAGTTGGTTACTCTACACAATAATTACCACCACCGATAACAATAGCCAGCAGGGATCTAAACTGTTCTAACTCCCAATCTACGTATTACTTTTCAATAGCACCATTCTAGTTGAATTTGACCTATCTTTGATGCCCAACTATGTGGCATGTTTACAAATTTTGCGGTCACAAATTTCACCACTAGAGTAAACCGATACATCGCAACCTTTCACCGTCCAGCAACCCGATACCAAAACAAACCCCAACCTACTTCACGGTTGGTTTGCTCCGTTTATCTGCAGATCAGCTGGTAAACATTATCACATGGTTGAGTCACCAAGATTAATTATTGAACTCACGTCGTCGTGTCAGGCCTGTATGGTAGCGCCGGTCTATATTTATCACACTATCTTTACACCTTTGACAATGCAGTGCTCCACTTCTGCTAGAGTGACACTGCAGACCTATCCTGAACGGACGAGTCGGCGTAAGCGTAAATATAGTGTTGTAACTGATGCAAGTTGCAATATGGTGATTCTTGATGCTACTGTGAAATGAGATGACCAATGACGAACGCAAAATTAACAAATCCTTATTTATTTGTGGTTATTCCTAGGAAAAACAAAGTTGTTTTTGTTTCACTAGTTGTTTTACTTTGTGTCTGTTAACGCCAATGTCAGATTCGCGTTTTTTTTTTTTTTAAGGGAACTTCCTAAACTGACGTTGCTACCATAAAACACGGCCAAAGTGTGTTAGATAGCAGAATTAATCGATAGTCTAATTACATATGGCGTTTACATTGTGACTTATCATAGGAAGTGCACCGCTCGTGGCTCAAAAGATGTTATAGTGGTTTGGGGCTGGAGGATGAGAGCGCAGATTGGTAAAACTGTACTGTAGTATGTCTGAGTTGAAATCATTCTGATTCCTGCCAAGAATGACTGAAATTCTAATCAATAATCATGTAATACTTGTCATGACATAGCAACGTTGTGTCAGATCCATTCAAAATAATAACTAGTGTACATGTTGCTCGAATTCGAGCAATTGCAACGTATTACAGGAGTTAAAAACGAATAACAGTCATAATTTCCGATGAGAAGTGTCAACTCAAAGATTATGTAAATAATGGAAATACTCACTATGTATACCAGTTCGATATAATCAACATTTCTTGTACATATTTTATCATTTTTCTGATCTTGGTTTTTTGGAGTTTTCTACAAATGTTTCCCACTTATATCCGCAACATGTTGTCCATGGATCCAATGAATCTATGCAAAAATACAAATAAATACACAAAACACAGCATAATTGCATTTTTATAGAGCTTGCAGCTTTTGAACGTCTACAAAATGAAACCTTCTGGCCTTTATTACTTGATACTATTCTATTCCTTCATTTGTATGCAATCCAAACCCCTCGCCCTATCCAATTCTTCTAGGTCGGTACTGCTTTAATTTTTCTAATTACTGAACTGTTTTACTGTTTATGCACATTTCAGTTTTACATCACAACTTAATTGAAGACATTAACAGTAACATAAAGCCCTGACACTGACGTAGACTGATTCATGCCTATGTACCTCCACAATTAACCTACACACCAGGAATGGTCTTGTCAGCTATTCCAGCCATATAGGGCCGCTCTCACTATGACTTTATTGGCGTATTCTAGTTGGAGAAATTTTAACGACTGGTGTTAAATACCTCACTAACAAGGTGAAGATTTCCCATAATTCGTTAGTTCGTTATAATCAAAATGCAGATGAAAAGGGGTACATAGCCTTCAGTGTCGAAGGATGAGTAGTCGATGTGGATTGTGAAACCAAACAAGGTCTGTTTTCAATTATTGTCTCTTCAAACCAAAATCGAATTGCAAATTAATTTTTCAGCACAATCGCACTCTATCTTACCGATTACAAACCACTTTCGTCAGTTCTAATCAATCAGACATGTTCTTAAGATAACTGAATTTATAATACAGTAACCATTTTTACATTGAACCATTGAGTTTTGGATTCTAAAGTAGACAACTACAGTATATGGACCAATGGTAACCAATGTGTTTATAATTCATACCGCTTGCTGTTCCAATATTCGTGCCAATTGCTATAGTTGAATAAGCCACTCATAGCGAGCGCTGCTGTTAGCATTTGTCTTCCTCTTTTAGTTTTTGGTACCTACTAGTAAAGATGCTCTGGTTTGTAATAATTCGACCCCATACAATTTGGCTTTTTGATAAGTTTGCGTATTTGAAGGAAATCAGGCATTGTTGTCACTGCACTGTGTCGACAGCTCAATTCTACTTCGTCCAATTCTTATTCTAAAACAGGCCGCAGCTTTTGCATGGGAATTGGATGGCTAAGTGAAAGATTCAATACATGCTTAATAATTCAACTTGATCTGTCAAACCCAGTGCCACATAAAGACCTTGCTCCAAATGACTCAAACATTGCAATGTGTGTTTTACACCTATTTAACCAAATCTGAAAACTAAATTGAAAACGCGAAATGACAAGTTGTCCGCCTAAATGTGTTCGTACTAATACAGCTGTCAATCAAACGGGCACCGTTTACTGTATTATCCTCTGGGCACGTAGGAAGGCTGTATTCCTAGCCTGGAGGCTTGAACCATGTCTTTAGTGGGCGATTCCGGCTAGAATGTGGGCTAAGTAGGCTAAGACCTCGGCCAAACCTCAGATCTGAGGTCGAATCTTATCTCCAAATCATACGTCATGGCGTAACTATTGGCTATGTCCCTTTCATTTTTCGTCAGGTAGACTAGTTCTGTAGTGGATCAGAACATAACACTAGACTTCGAAATTGATGGATCATAGTGCAAGGCAATATATTATGTAGACAAATGTTGACTGGATGAGATGATACACTTTTTTCCTTAATTTTCCAATCGTCGAGGGCTTGAAATATTCTTTTACTTTTTTAGTAGTAGCCATTATTCTTCAAGACATTCTTATCTTAGTTTCCGACGTTTCGCGAATGAGTACGGCATGATCTTCTATGTATATCATATTCTTTACACAAAGTATTTAGTGTAAAATACGTAGTTAGTTTTTAGTTACCTGTACGATACCCTTTTTAATAGTATTCTCTCTTGCAGAACTTTAAATTTTAGTCTCCGATATAATTCGCTCCGGAGTGTGAAACTGGGAGAGTGGCATGTTATTCTATTAACACTACATATACATTCGTGCTCGCTTTCGCAAGGCTTTTGCAAAAACTTAGTGTGTAAAGTACCGGAATGTATATAAAATAAACAATGTATCTAGTGTGAATAAAACACACTCTATGAGGACGCCTCTTTTAACGACTAAATATATCGGAGAAGAGAACAAGACTTCTGCAAGAAAAAAAATACTACTAAAAATTAATATCAAAAATAATTTCAATATCTGTTTCTAGGGAAATAAGGAAAAGCAAGTGTATATTTCAGTTTACGTTTGCCACAGATTTTTCGCAATGTCAAATTGCACTACAGCTCAATTTATCATTTAAGGTCAAAATGTCAACATTATCACAACACGACGCCAATGAGGCCCATGGGGTCCGGATGATATTAATATATTTTATTCGTTGATTTTTTATCGCTAACTGTGCTTATTCTTGATTTTGGTTAGTCGAAATAGAATTGTAAGCTAGTTGGTAATTCTTTGGTCATATTTCAGCATTGATTGATCTAACTTTCTCTGGGTGATATTAAAAACCCACATTCATATCATATTGTATAATTTTACCCATGATCTTTGTCACTATTCCACAAAAGTGCAAGATAACATTTTTATAATATTGTATTTGACCCGTGGTTCAAACGTGCGATGGATCAAAATCAAAATCACTCCAAGCAAAGCTTCAAGATATTCATTATTCGTTCTTCATGAAAAGTTGGAAACCATTTCGCTAATTTAAAAAGATTGTTTATATTTTTATGTTTATATTAAATTGTTTATATTATTTAAAAATTAACAATATAGTAAACATTTTTGTATGGGACAAATATGATGTAATTTGTAAATATTTTGGCGGAATAAATGCTATTTCTATTTGATTTGTTTTGATCTCTTAAAAATAAAATCTCTAAGTTCTTTGGTCTCCAGTGACGACACAACCATAGAACTACTCTTAAGTGTCAGATGAAGATAACCCTAATTCATAAATAGGGTTGTTATCTGCCGCCAGAAGGTCATGTGTGAATGGAATATTTTAATCTTACATTTGCCTAGACGAGCTCAAATTTCTCACAGTTATCAACATACAAACATACAAAAAGTCTTTCAAATCGAACCTAGATCAAAACATTTTACTTGTCAATTTAGAACTAATAAAATTTAAATATTTAAGAAATGAAAAGGAAGAATAAGAAGGAAAAGTATACATAGCCTGGTTTTAAACAAACCAGGTTGGTTTTAACCTGGATGGTTAAACTACCACTAAGATGTATGAATAATCATCACAATAACATCCAAGCAATCATAAATTAAATTATCCATAGAATTGAAGAAAATTAGAATAACTGCACTTTTCAAAATAGGAAAATAACAAACGAAATTCATTAAGAAAAGACCAATTTCATTGTCATTGTTACTAATACTAGGACTATATAATAGGGCTATTATCACTCTCCATTTGTGATTTGAGAACTACTACTAGTTCTACCTCCATAAACTATAACTAAACTTTGTTTCGACACGTAAATTATTATACAGGGTGATTGATATAAGTGTGCCAGCCGTTTTATTCGAAAACCATAAGAGATATCAAAAAATGGTTAATGGTAAGTGCCTTGGACTTTTTATTAAAAAAATTGTAGTAAAGTCGAAAGAATTATTTTAGCCACCATTTTTCCAATATGGCCGCCCACTTTGATTTTTCTTACGGAACACCCTGTATTTTATGATGTATTCTGGTAGAAAATGTAATTTTAAGACGATTTTATTCTAGTGATTTTTTTCATAAACCTAACCGTTTCAAAGATAATAATGGTTTCAGTTGTGAAATTTTGAATGGTTTTCGAATAAAACAGCTGGCATGCTTGCTTAGGCCTGTATCGAAACTCTTTCTCATGCAAAAATTTCAAAACTTTAACCATTATTATCTTTGAAACGGTTAAGTTTATGAAAAAAATCACTAGAATAAAATCGTCTTAGAATCACATTTTCTACCAGAATACATCATAAAATACAGAATGTTCCATAAGAAAATCAAAGTTTGCGGCCATATTGGAAAAATGGCGGCTAAAATAATTTTTTTGACTTGACTACAATTTTTTAAATAAAAAATCCAAGGCACTTACCATTTAACTTTTTTTGATATCTCTTATAGTTTTCGAATAAAACGGCTGGCACACTTATATCAATCACCCTGTATAACCTAAACATTTGACATGTATACATAAACGTTTGCATTCAATGTTAAACAAACCAATCACATCGTTTGCCAAGGTTTGAGGCAGATGAGTACGTTGATTCGCCGCTCTAATAAGCATGTTGTTGACGATAATGTTGAATCGAAATGCAAGTTCATTTCCACCTCATATTACAACTGCCTAGTGGAAGGCTATGTTCGCAGTACCGCAGTACACTGTCAATGCAAAGTCAGCTGGGCTGATGCTAACTTACATTCCTAACACAGGTTATTGCGTAGAAAATGATGCGTTAGTGTTAAACCATAATGAAACGTAGACCTACTGCGTAACTCTTGTATGTGATCTTATACAGGTTAGCAGCATGTTTTAATTATATCCTAATATTGAATGGAAAGGATGTTTATTTTGATTGGCAAGGTAACGTCAAAGGGGTTTGAAGTAGTTATTGAAGGATAATTGAGTTATAAATATTCGTTGGTTTAGTGACCTAATCAGAGGCTACCAAAGTAATAAGTATTAAAAGAAAGTAAGTAGTATTACAAAACATACTCCCTTAGTAGATTTCTCATTCTTATAAAACATTTGAAGAGAAATGTTATTGTTAGTTCTGTGTGGTGCACTGTAGAGGTCATGTTTTTTTACAATTTTTTTTCTCTTGTTATTTCAGCAATTAAAAAAATATTTTTTAATTACACTGTCTCAAAAACAGCTGTCTTACGGATCGTTTTGAGTCCCTAAAAATAGCTTTTTGCGGACTCAGTAAAATTTTACGGGCTCGAATTACATGGTTATGTTATGTCAAAGCTTATCTAAAAAACAAATCAGCTGTTCTGATCCTTTAAAATGCTTCAACAGTTTTCTGCTTTAATATATGACAATGTAATGAAAAATATTGTTCGTAACTTGTCCTAAAATGCTTTTTTGTGACTTAATCGAATTTCCGGCTTTCCCAAAAAATCCTTAGGGACTAGTAATAAAAACTACTGTTTATCAAATAAAACTATCTAATCATAAACAATAACTCATGCTCTTGTGTTTTAACCATACAGTAAAGCATAAATCATTAAATTAAATTAATAATATAAACAAAATTTCATCGACACTATAGCGGTCAGGTCATTGTCACCGGACATGAACTAGACACGAAAAACTAGCTAGACCTGGGACCCATTTACTATTTAGTTTTGAGGTCCCCAGAGGCCAAAAATATCCTCCGCTCAAATTAATATATACGAGGTGTTAGCCCGTCCTACGTACTGGGAATTCAGTAGTCAGTTAAAACCGTGTACAATTCAGATCAGCTAGTTTACACTTATAAAGACAAAGTTTCTTGCAGTTTTAATGTGAAAAATCAAATATTGTGTGACCAAATATGTTTTTATTCCATCATAGGCCAATACGATATGCATTTTAAATCCGATAATTTTACAATAAAATAGCAATTCTGCAATTTTTACGATGTGAAAAGCGTTGAAGTGAGATTTGCATCCGATTCGCACAGTCGCACACTGATTATAAGTAGCCTACAGTAGAGAGAGTAATAGTCAATTGAGAAGTGTATAGACCTAGTCAACGATACCACCTTCCATAGCATACCTGCCTCTTCCATAATTATTATCACCACAATACAACTACTATACACAATTTCCAGTAGGTCTGAATAGAAACGACCTAAAATAAAACGATAATATCCAATAAAATTCACAGTACACATAATTTTAACTTTGGTGTCCTAACATCAAAACTAATCGTCACACCTATTCTTTTTATATCAATTTCACTGCATTAATTGCTAAATAAATAATGTTAACAAAGAAAATTAAAAACAATTAACAGTTTGTTTTGAAACAGCTGTTTGGTTCAAATGACATTCATTTGAAAAAAAAAAGAACTGGTCAAATGTAGCAGGAATATAAAAAGTTAACACGCTAGTAAAGCTAATGACGTAATTGTCAATGTTTATTATCCATACCATGATCCATACCGTTATCAGTTCTATCCTTGATAATTACCCACCCTCATTGAATAAATGTACATCGTAATGTCCATATTAGTTCATTTAAACTACAATATATTCATAGTTGAAATAAAAGTGATATTTTCACGTTTGGGGGCGCTGATGATATAGGCACCCCCAAACGTAACCACAACTGAACACGATTTCATAAAAGGATGGTTTGTCTAATTGCAGTATCCTAGGTCAATGTTGACGTTGTGTTCAATATATGTCATCCATCTGTTTATCTTTGTATAAAACCCGGCTGAGGTTGTGGTGGTAATTTAAAATCGTGATTCCTGATTATTCATGATCTTCTTTTTATGACATCAATATTGTAAACAAAAAGCTACCATGAAGAATTAAAACATGTACGATAAACATTGTTATTTTTCTAATCTTTCCTTGAAAAGTGGAGCAGTAAAATAATTTGCATTTATCCTTTTTTATTAAGACTCGTGTACAGAGCCTCGATTTGTACTGTGGTTTAATTAATTTTGGTCTAAACTATTTTAAACTGTGGTCTAATTATCTGTACTAATCTTACTTATTTCCAATAATCAATGACAAAATAAGAGTAAATAAAATAACCTCATAGTTCCATAGTTTATATTTAACCAGCTGTTAGTTAAAACAAATTATATTGCTCTAAAACAAATCGAAGATTACAAAGATTGCTTTAAAAAAATAATTTGAACATCCTAGTATTTTACTATGTATATTTAATTAATCTGTCATCCTCTTACAGAAGAATTGGACGTATCAATGATTAGCATTACACATAGTATAAATAAGTCAACCATAAGTATGTCTTTACATTTTTATCCAAATGCTGAATTTGTGACACGAAAGCTGAATGTTTACAGCTGTTATGTTAAGCAAATTATTTTATGCCAAAAGCTAGTTTAGAATCTTAGCGTCGGCTGCTAGACTTTTTAAAAATTAAAACTTAATTTCTAAAAAACTGGGACCCTAAACTAAAATTATGGCTTCGACATTCCCTAGTTCTTAAAATTATCTTTCTTTCAACACAACAATCATGAAAATCCGTCGAGTGGTTGATTCAGAATCGTGAAATAAAAAAAACACTGTTTCGTTTTAATATTATAGATTTTATTTTCTAACATCACGTATAGGTATTAAAAGCTGGATTCACCTCAATCTCGATATTTTCATTATGTTCTACAACTGTAGCTGACACCTTTTAAACACTTTATGTTCACTTTATTTACATTTTTTTGGAAATTTCTCTGACTAAAACTAACAGAATTAAACCTAAATCCTTTTCAATACAATGAAAACAATTAATAGAATTCCCCGGCCCGTTAGATCGTTGCCTTTAACGATTAATTTGTCAAACCGTATCTCAACATAACAGGCAATCGCTAATCAGTATATTTTCAGATTACTTCGATATCTCGATTACAAAAGTATCGATATACTATGTAAATGTTATGTTATCGACTGATAGCACAGAAAACATACTAGAATGTTTCTGTGCTGATAGTGTGATATCTGAAAGGCTGCGAACTTTCCCACCGGAGCCAATCAACAGCAACAGCACTGTCCTGAAAACCTGAAACTATACGATACAACAGCTATCTTCCATTAGCAGCTGCTCAGCTGATAAGCATGTGGTAGAGTTGGTGGTTCAAGGTCATTGAACACATATCTTTGCGGTTGGCTACGGTGTGATAGCAGATCGGCTTCTAACGCGATGCGTGCGTTTTATCTAATTTTACAGTTTTTCTAAGAGATTTTAGTATTAATTTATTTATAGTAGTCACTACTATAAATACTATAGTCACTACTCATTTTGATTTACAAAATTGTATGGGGGATTTTTACAAATATGCTACAAGAGTGACCAACAACTATTAGTTTAGTTTGGTAATTTTCGGTCACACATAAGGCATTGTCTCAATTTGTTTGTATTGAAGTTTATGGCACAAAACAGATGTTGAGGTTTTCAACAATTTAGAAAGACGAGGATATGCTTTAGAAGAATAACGATGCCATTTTACTGCCAGTTACCTATCTCAAAATAAAATTTGACATCATTGATGAAATTCCTTTGTATTTTATATTTAGGGTGTAATCAGAATTTAATTTAATAGTTCATAATCAGTTGTAATACACTAAGAAAATTATAGATTTAGGTATAATCTGCTCCAATCCCTAGATTTATTTAACAGTTGATTCAAATCTGGAAGATTTGGCTCACAAAAGCCATTTTTGTGATCCCACAACTATACAATACATTTAAAGACGTTTTGCTTATAAAGTAATTTAAATACTACTGATTGAACCACCTATAATGTGACAACTTAGGTTTTAAATTGAATAATATATATTTCAAAACATTCAGATATAGGGTGGATTCCTTTTTAGCTTCACCTCAACTAGGATTTTTTCTACTATTGGCTTATCTAGCTGTGTGTGTGAGTCCAATAAAAAATCTTTTAAAAATAATAAAATGTTTTTCTAACATGAAGGAAAAACTAGGTAAAAATCAATTAGCTCACTGAATAATTCATTAAATTTGAACAATTCATTAAGTTTGAAGAGAGAACTATAAGTAATCTTGTTGCGTTAGAACACAAATACTGCAAATAATAAACAACATCAAGAAGTTACACATGTGACTTTTTTGTTTCTTGATGCAATTTTTGATTGATAACATTTTTGTAATAGGTATATAAAAATACAGTTTTTAGAAAAAATGTGTATTTTTGTAAGAAATCTCTGCAATTGTAAAGCATCTTGGTTGATCTAAAACATTAATTTAGTCTCCCATAGTGCAACATGGCGTCTGTCTTGTGCAATTCCCACTGTTTTGAGTTTACACAGATGTTTACATTCAGATAGGGTTCATGGCAGCAGTATGCCAAGGTGCATGAAATCATTCTATTAAAAAGATATACCCCGTCGCAGCAAATCTACAAACTAATCAAATTTCTGTTTACCTGATTGGATTTTCAATTAAATCTATTTAAATAACATTAGGTTTAACAAGTACCTTGGTTTGCTGTTACAGGGAGTGTACAATCAAGTGTGTTTTATAGTAAAACTAGATGGCCCGACAGTCGTCCTGTCCTAATGTGGTTTTATGTCAAATGCTCGTTCATTTTCAAGATGAGCTCGTTCGCATGGCTCAATCACGTCCTGGTTAAAGTTCGTTTGCTACACTCACTCACCTTTAGGTTGGAGCTCGTTCGCTGCGCTCACTTGCCTTCAGGTGAGCTCGTTCGTTACGCAAACTCGCATCCAGGTTGAAATCCGTTCGCTATGCTCACTCATCTTTTGGTTTCAAATTAGCTGTTGTCATAAATTAAAAAAATAATACAGTAGTGCTGCACCCTGTTGGTAAATCTATTAACTATTTATGCTATTGAACATCACAGAATGAAATAGTTTAGTTGAACCAGCTGTTAAGATTCTTTAATTCCATTTAAATATGAGTACTCATAAGGTTAACATGGGAAACTCCAGAGCCACTGGGGTGGAGCCCTATTGACGGATCTGCACCAAACTTCACACAAACCATCCTTGAATAATGCTTAATAATGCCTGAAAGTTTCATTACAATCTGTCGAGTGGTTTTGGAGTCCATAAAGGACAAACATACAAACATACATTGGATTTTATATATATAGATATGAATAGCTTAGTATGGAAAAAGTAAATTTGAAAAGTTTGATCAAGATATATTCATAAACAAGCACACTAATACACTATGACAGTTTACATGTTCTCCATAAGAATGACATGAGAATTAAATTTACAATTTATTTGATTTCCTCTGTAACCAATACCGGTAGGTAACCACAAAAGAACTTCAATATACAAATTTTGTTTACTCTTTAAAAAGGTTTAAAGAGAAATTAGGAAACTGTTTGTTTTAAAGATCAAAAATTATAAAAACTGATTTTTACCTGACAGCGCCCAATTGACATAGACGGATCATGCTGGTTCGCAAACTCATTTTATAAAAATATTTTTAGGCAAATTTTATAAAAAAACAGACAAAAATTAATCAAGTTATCGCTTCACGGACATATATATAGCCTACATATACTGTCGGAATACCCGTGCTTCGCTACGAAAACTTTCAAATTGGTTGAAACTTTTAAGAAATTTGTGTTTAAGTGCCAGATTATCATAAAATAATCACACATTAAATAAACATAAAATTATTTTAATTTTTATATTCCATTTTACAATAATGATTAAAACTGCAGTTAAAAGTGTGTTCGTTATTCATACTATTTTTGATTATTTTAGGCTAGGTACTCAATTTATTTGTAAATACAACATTTTTTGTTTTACCAGAAGGTACTAGCATCACCATACTTGTGGCTGAGCTGACCCCTGAACATGCAACCTAAAATTGTCCATGAGAAAAACAATCCTCTCTTAAGTCTAGTCTTGCGATTTTAAGTGACTGTCCCTGCACTTTGTTGATGCTGAGGGCAAAGCACATTTTCAAAGGGAATTGCAACCTTTTAAAATCAAACGCTTAGTCCGTAGGACCCAGGGGAAGTCGTGGTATAAAAACTGATTCCTCTCGAGCACCCGGTGATCACTATGGCCTCAATTACATTTTTGTGGCTCTAAAATGACAAAGTGCCCGATAGACAGGGATTGTGTAAATCTGAGTCTTTTCACGGGATTACGTCCATCACCAAACTTAACATATTATTTAATATATAACTCACCATTCCGATAAACCTCGTAAACAAATGTGAAATGTTGTGAAGCCGCAACCAGCTCACACAACGGACTTAAGGCTTGGACATTTCATAGAAGTATTCCCCGGAATAAGGTTATTCCCGCCACTGTCGTGGGATAAGATTGAGAAGTAGTCTCAGTTCCTCTCAACATGTTCAACAATCGCTTCCGCACAATTAGAGTGTGTAAGGTGAATTATAAATGAGAGTGAAGTAAATAAACACACACCATCTCCTCTGATGTGAATGATATTGTGTGGAACAAACTCACTATTAACATTTAAAACCTCAGTGTCCATACTATGAAACGGTTTAAACAAGTTCAATTCTACTTTGATCAACAATAATCACACATATTAGAAGTTGATAAAAGTAAAATTCTACAATAAATTAGGTTAATTTCACTGACACACAACTAAGATGTTTATAAGGTCCGAAATAACCTTAGTAAACTTCATTTTTAACCTAACAGCTGATGATTAAATAAATTTCAGACAAATGTAAACAAAAACCCAAAACAAATCATTCTTCCTATATTATTCCTAATTTATTAATTACTAGCAGAATACCCGTCCTTCGTACGGGGTTCGCGTATATGTATAAAATGCTTATTTCAGTTATAATCGTGCTTTGTGTTTGCAATCGGAGATGACACGGTTGTAGAAAATTTAGTTCTTTTAATTTACGGGATGCCATAGTATACCATACCTACCATAGCCATAATGTTCTACCACTACATCTATAAACAATAAAAAAGTAAATTTTTGAATATTTGCACAATATCCAAAAACTATTTATAAATTAAAAACATAAACTTAACTGTAAACAATCCTACCGTACTTTCAGTTTTCATTAAGTTATGTATCGCAGCCTTTTGTTGTTGCTTGGTTCAAATTAGCAGTTATCATAAATGCAAAAAATTAGAGCTGTACCTTGTTGGTAAACCTTACAACTATTTAATGATATTGAATTTCATAGAACCAACTTGTTTAATTGAAACAGCTGACAAAATGCTATGATTTATTTTAAATATGAATACTCATAAGGTTAACATGGGATACTCCAGAGCCACTGGGGGGGAGCCCGGGAGGATTTTCGAGATAAGAATATGTCTATATGTTAATCGGGAATGTGGGCTATCATCATACCAAATTTCAGCCCAATCTGACCAGTAGTTAATGTGTGATTGAACTTCAAACAAACAAACAAACAAACAAATAAACAAACAAACACACAAACTTTCACATTTATAATATTAGTATGATTCCTCCATGCTAAATTTGACCTTCTGTGGGGCAGGGCCCCCTGGGAATTTTGTAAAATCGATTCTTATTGTTTGCCTACGCTATGAGAGGAATATGTATACAAAATATCATGCTTCTAGGTGCTATGGTTTGGCCTGTGCGATCATCGGAAATTCTCATTTTTAATAGATTGCGAGATAAAAATTTGAACGAATAGAGTTTTTGGCCAATAGGGACATCAAAATGAAAAAAGTATATCTGCCCCGGGTCCAGGTCTTACCTACGGTAATAGCTACTTCCCTATAGGGAAATTCGTTAAAAAACACATAATAAATCATTAGTTCCCTGGTTCTTTTGAATCAATATTTTCTCAATACCATTTTAATTTGAAACTATTTACACATTTCAATTGTGATTTGAAAACCTTACCTTTTGAAAAATAGCTCACTTAATTAAAACTGTTGTTTTCAACCAACAATTTCATCCTTAATTTAACATTTGCTAACGCAGATTCAAACCTAAATTTTTCTTTTTACAGATGAATTCAAAAGGAGAGACAGAAGAAGAACAGAGGGATAGGAAGGCGTCGTTGCCGATGCTCGGAGAGCAGACTGTCGTCACATATGTGACAGTTCCCCCAGATGGAGGTTGGGGTTGGGTCATCGTCTTTGCCTCGTTCTGGTGTAATTTCTTTGTAGACGGGATCGTTTACTCGTCTGGTGTCTTCCTGGGAGATATATCAGAGTCCCTCAACATCTCTAAAGCCAGCGTGACTCTCATGGGCTCCCTACTCTCCGGGTTCTACTTGATGGCAGGTGATTTTTGAGATTTTGTAAGTTGTTAGAAAATATTTTCAGCATTACCGTACTGTTGTATCAGAGAAATATTTTTATTTCAGTTACAGCCTTATCCTCAACCTCACTAACTTAACTCCAAAACAAACTTAGAGACAGCTGTTACTATCAAGTATTATTTAGATATTTATTCCAGCAGTTGGCAAGCAAGAGCTATATGAGTAGCCCACCAACAATCGTTTAAATTAATCACAACATTAAAACATGAAACTGAAATGGTGTTGAAACTAAATTTAAATGCAGTAAAAAACTTGAATATATACTTGAAAATAGAGTAAAGATAAACTACATACAGGAAATCATACTTTTTTGTATTTGGATGGGATGCCACAAGTTTATACAAGATTATGATGTTTGAGAGCAAGTAAATAGATATTTGAAGAAGCTATAATAAGCTATA
The DNA here is from genome assembly GCF_028750875.1 of Macrosteles quadrilineatus. Taxonomy (NCBI): domain Eukaryota; kingdom Metazoa; phylum Arthropoda; class Insecta; order Hemiptera; family Cicadellidae; genus Macrosteles; species Macrosteles quadrilineatus. The sequence continues at coordinate 41,576,293 of NW_026542597.1, forward strand.
CTAAAAAAGCTAACACGTTCAAACAGATGAGGGCTTGTTTGTAAATAATTTTTTGCTTATATGCTTTAGTGGCTATTATTTGATGAAGTATCAATTATATTCACAGGAAGAGTTTAGAAGCTACTTTAGCCGCTTTCTCTACAAAGATTGTTGGATTAGTCTTGGTAATGTTGAAGGAATGTGTTAATAGCGGAAGTTGTAAGCCATAACCACTAACAATCGTGCTTTCTAACTAACAGCTTGTAAACTTGCCTGTGTTGTCGGGCTTTTAGAGTTTTTTATATCAATATTCTGTCCAAAGACTATTTTTCAGAAAAGAATTTGTATAGGATTATTGTTTCAGGACCATTTGTAAGCGCATTGGCTAACAGGTATGGATTCAGGATTGTCGCTATTCTTGGCAGTGTTGTGGCTTGTCTCAGTTTTTTGGCCGCAAGCTTCGGAAACAGTATCGAGTACTTGTGTCTCACGTACGGAGTCTTGGGAGGTAAGCTTCAACGATCTTCGAACTAAAACGATTGATTGATTGAGTAGTGGCGCATCAGTCACCAAACTGTAACAGTGTTCAGAAGTACAATTATTCTTTTATTAAAAGTTGAAATTTTGCTCAATTACAAGCAACGGGTTATGGTTATCTAGTAGTATTTCACGAGAAAGCAGAACGAGTGTGGAATAGATTAAATGATAGTTTTGTTCCTTGCTAAGACAATCTAACTCTTTAGCCAGGGCCATTTGGTAAAAGCCCGATGATCAAGGGCAGCTGGTAACGGTTTCAAACCAAAACATTCTGATATTTTAAGGATCGAACCAGAGACCTTCTGATTACAAGGGGTGCAACTTAACGACTCAGCTACTTGGCATAAATATTGAATGGTAATGGTGGGGAAAAGAAAAAAAGATACCTGAAGAGGAAGAACTTTTTTTATTAAATTTAAAAAATTAGGATATTTGATCGCTATTTTATTTCTAAAAGTGAACGTTATTGACTCATCCTACTATTAAAATAAAGTTTCACTTTTGTTGATTAGGTATTGGGTTTGGCTTGATCTATGTTCCGGCAGTGATAACGACAGGTTTCTACTTTGAGCGATGGAGGGCGATGGCAACTGGCATCGCCGTGTGTGGCTCAGGCATTGGAACTTTCCTGTTAGCCCCCATCACAGCCTACCTCATCAGAGAGTATGGCTGGAGAGGAGCAATACAGATACAGGCTGGTAAAAATTATAACTTATTTGTGTTGTTTGTCGATAAACAGTTTTTTAAGAGAGATACGTCAGTGGGCGTCTACTGTACTGCTGATAATATGTGGTGCATTAATCATCATCCAGCTGAGTGGCCAAAGATGATACATATTTTCCCCACTTAAATCATGTTTTGAGTTTAACATAATTTCCAATCTCAGGGAAAGCAAAATTTACAACTTTTTGTCTCCAAGGTGAGAATAGTTTTCAAATGATTCTAAGAGCAAAGTAATAGACCAGGCATTATAGTGCCTATAGTGTATGCATACTATAACAATATAGTATATCTATATAAAAAACCTTTTAAACTCCATGAATTTCTAATTAAAATTTAATTACTCCTATTTCAAAAATCCTCAATCTAAAGGGAAGTGCAACATGAACACTCATTAAACTCAATGCTATATAGATGACTGCCTTTTTTTCCAGGAATGGTTTTCTGCTGTGCAATTTTCGGAGCATTGTTCCGGCCACTTCTCCCAGTTCAAGTAACAGTTCCTTGCAGTGAGGAAGAAGAAGAAACCAACGAAGATGAAGGAGAAGTGGACCACACGGAAACTGTCAAGTCCAACAAACTCCCGCTACTGATGAAGATCAAACACGCACGAGAGGAGCTTAAGAGAGCCGACTCTAAATTGAGCTTTGACAACGAAGTCAGCATCACAGCACAGCCTCCAAAAGATATCCGGAGGTTTTTGAAGGCCGGACACAACATGAAGTATGCCACAGTGGCTGAAGTACTTCACGAAAGCCGAGAAACAATACAGAACATATTCCCGTCCAACAATGCTCTTCCTAAGACTGAAAATGTGGTGAAAAATAAAGGAAGATTCGATGTGATCACTTACAAAGACAAGAAAATTAACGGACAGATGTGGAACAGTAGTAAGTCTAATACTAGTAACAAGTCTAAATTGTCAAATGGATCAATCACGGACTTCCCTGATGATGCTTTACTAGCGAAGCACCTTAATAGTGATCACTATCAAAGACGCACCTCAGCTGCCGCACACCGCTTGGCCGCAGCCTGTGCCATACTTGAGGCTTCTGATGTCCGGCGCAACAGCATCAGCCTCAGGTGTGTATACATAGTTGTTGAACAACATTTTAATTTATAGTTGCAACTTGTGAATAAGCAAACATATAGGCTCAAATTAGAGGAGAAAGGAATAGAGTGATGAATTGACATTCTATCTTATAGCTGACTGAGCTTATAATCGGAAGTTCTGGCTTCCAAGAAAGGGTTGTACCTATAAGCCACATAAGCTACTGGGAAGCCAACTCCAAAAATATTTCAAAGTCTAAAAAAGTAAACACACATTTTTTACAAAAAGCAAAAGTTAGTAAGAATCAGACATTTTCAACATTTACTTTGTGATGGCAGGTATCACACAGTGCGAGGTAGAACCTATTCGGACGCCAGCAGCGGGGGTCAGCCTCGCAGCAGAAGAGCGACAGTTTCCTCTGGTGTTCGACCATTCTATCGAGACGATATCTTCTTCCAAGCGAGCCCAAGCAGATTACCACAGTATGCTTCAACAGTAAGTGGATTCAAAACGCCTTATAAATTTCTTCAGGCTAGATATTTTGGTAATGTTGTAATAAATATTTCGTTATTACTACACTATGGATTGACAACAAAGGTTGGATACGTGATTTAGAAAATATTAAGTGTGAGTATTTATTAGCTCTTTCAGTACCGGTAACCTAATACTCAGGTTCATGATCGGTGTAGTTACTTCGTTGCACAGTATAACATGTGCACTCCAAATGTACTCCTTGAAAAAGTACCTTCATTTGGGCCAGTAGAAGTGCACAATTCTACAATTGATGTGGTCCTTCCACACACAAAAAAGTACAGGAATACCAAGAGATTCAGAAACACCTGGTTACTAAGTGACCAATGTGAGTAGAAGAGTCATAGTACCATGTTCATTTACTTGATTACAGACAGTACTCAGAGTACTACCCGACTACAAATACTTGATAGCAAACCAAAGTAATCAGTACTGGCGAGTATAAGTCCTAGCATTAAGCAAATCTCTACTGTGTTGACAGGGTAGTGGGCTGGAATACACAATGCAGGTTACAAGGCTACCAACATTCAATGATGTGCTGGAGGAAGAGACAAATACTTGTACGTTGTGTCCAGAGGCTGTACAGCGCACCCTGGCTACCATGTTGGACATCAATCTACTCACCTCCCCCACCTTCCTTCTGCTCTGCATCAGCGGCTTCATAACCATGATGGGCTTCTACATACCCTTCATGTTCCTCACTGGTAAGTGGGTATGCTGTAATAAAGGCTGATGTGCAGACTAGATTCATCAGAAGTTCTGTATACACTTAAACTTTTACATTCGAACCTCTATAAGAAAAATTTCGAGGGGTCGGGGAAAAATTTGTATTATCCAAATATTCTTAATAAAGAGGTTCTTATTATCAAGGTTTAATACTGCTGTTATTTGTCTTTTAGAGGCTTCTCCTCGCTCTAAGACATGACTGAGGAAGGAAGAGGAATGGGTGGGGGTCTCGTGTTGAGACAGGCTTCTTTTTGTTTTGAAAGCTACGTACTATAGAGATTAATATCAAGAGAAATTTGTCTTATAGAGGTCGAATTCGTCTTGTAGAGATTTTGTGCAAAGAATATTTGTTGTATAGAGGTTAATCAGTCCTAGCTCATGACACAAACAAATTTGTCTTATGGAGATTTGTAACCTAATTACTACGTTGTACAGAGTTGTTTTTAGCATTGACCTTTATGAAAGTTTCAAGGGGCATTAAAAAAAATTGTCTTATCGAGGAATTTGTTTTACCGAGGTTCGTATTAATGAGGTTTGACTGTAACTAATTAAAGAGGTGTCTTAAGTTTTTTTTTCTCTAAGCTTTAAATCTGGCATCAAACAATGTATACCAGTAGTAGACATCCTATCTACATGGACCAGCTCTAGCCAATTTTTACTTTACCGTAATAGCCACTCGCAGTGTGTGTACTCAAAATGATACTACCTCTTTCAGTTATCGATGCAATTGGATGTACAATGTCATAGTTTACAGTTTAAGTTGTCGTGTCAGATTGGCCTGGTTAAAAAGTAGGTGTAGGCCTACACATCAGAAATTATCAATCAACAATATCACACTCTGTCGGATACTATATAGATTTTTATTACAAAACAAGATTGTCCATCATCCTTTCATTAAATTATATATGGTAGGCTATTTTCGATCACAAACGTAATGGAAGTAAAAACTAACCACTTGTTGGGTTGCTCAAAGATAGAGCGAAGACTGCCGGGATGGACCCTGACCTGGCACAGTGGTTGTTGTCGACCATCGGCATCACTAACACCCTGGGTCGTATCTTCTGCGGCATTGTCACCAGTCTACCCAAGGTGAGCGCGCTGGCCATCACCAACATTGCGCTGTCAGTAGGCGGCATCGCAACTATCTTCAGCGGAATCTCCATGTCTGACTCCTTCCAGTTTGGTTACGCTGCATTGTTTGGACTTGCGATATGTGAGTAAAGAATAGATTGTTAATTCATTCTACTTTAGATTCATACAATCCGACGCACCAGGGTGTGTGTTTTAAGATGAAGGTGTTTTTGTGGTTATGGCCTATGCGGGACTATTTTTAGCGAATTTCCCTATAGGGAAGTAGCTATTACCGTAGGTCTCATGGTAAGACCTAAGCCCGGGACCGATTTACTTTTTCATTTTGATGTCCCCAGAGGCCAAAAACACCATTCGTTCAAATTTTTATATATCTATATATAGAGATATATATATATATATATATACATATATATATATGTGTCCATCCGCACGATAACTTGAGTAATTTTTGTCCGATTTTGATAAAATTTGGTTTGAAGGTGTAAGGCGGGATAAACTTGAATGAGTTCGCGAACCAGCGTGATCGGACTATGGGAACGGGGGTTTATGGGGGGTTTTATGGGGTAAAAATAGGTTTTCCTTATTTTTGACCCTAAAAACTCAAAATTTAACGATTTCTTTTTAAACCATTTTGTAGAGCTTAAAAAAACTAATAATTTAGTATATTGAAGCGTTATTATGGGCCTAATTGTTACGGAGAAAATTCAAAAAAATTGTAATTTTAAAATTCTCATGTTATTCTTATGGAGAATAAGTCAACTGTTGTAGTTTGCTTGTTTATGAACATATTTTGATCAAATTTGGAAAATACATAAATTTCTTACTAAACCACAGTACCTTTTAATATTTTACATAAAAAAACAACTTTTTTACCCTCCCTGTTGCAGCAAACCTAAGTACTCATTAATTTAAATAGGGAATAAATGTGATATTTTTAAGGAGACATTTTAGTTTAAATCCAATCAGGCAGATGGAAATTCGCTAAGTCTGCAGGTTTGCTGCGGCGGGGGTATTTGTATTTTGTATCTATATATTGTAAACAAACATTTTTTGGGATAAAACAGATTTTGATTTGATTTAATTTGAAGATGTGTGTTGAAAGAGGTGACAGATTTCTTACTGATTAAGCTCACCTGGTTCTTTAGTCAGGACAATGTTCTATATCTATAAGATCTTCCTGTTTCAAATTTTCCAAAAGCTTCTGACGTTTCTCAGGAATAGGATTGAACTGGTAAGATCAGTTAGTTCCAGCACCATGAACTGAAAGCCCAATGATTAATGAGCCTCTTTTGAATTATCCAAAAGCTTGTGACGTTTCTCAGGATTGAACTGACAACTCTATATTTACCAGGGGAGCACTACACGCAGCTACCAAGCCTACAAAAGACAGTAGGGTTAACTCTGAGAGAAGCTAACCTATTCCTGGAGTTAGAGCCGAGCCAGCATTCTATTAAAAACTAGAATATTTCTAAGCTATTCAATTCTTCAAGTTCAAACAATTGCAGAAAAGGCTGACCTACAAAAGTATTCATATGAAAATCGTTTATTTGGCTTCTGCCATAGCTGGAATCATTCTTTGCCCAAGTGAACTGATTAATATAGCTTGGCTGCAAAAATAATAGTATGTTGATTTAATAGAATTTTTATTAATTTAATGTTACTGGTACTTCTGAAAATAGTGAAGAACTTGTTTCATTGTTTAAAAAAGGCATTAAGTTTACTGTTTTGTATTACAGCTTGTTTTGCATCATTACGTTCAATCCTGATTGTTGAACTTATTGGACTTGAAAAGCTGACAAATGGTTTCGGACTGCTTCTGCTTTTCCAAGGGGTCGCAGCTGCTATAGGTTCTCCTATCGCAGGTATTCATAAATGATACTCTTATAAAACAAAACATTAATTTATGCTGAACAACTATTTAGTTAACTATTACTAAAAAAAAACGTTTTTAATTGCTTTACCACCATTATATTGTGTATATCTATACCTATGGCATTTTTTTTATGTGAGGCAACAGTCTAAACAAAGTTTTGTTCTTGTGTAAAAGAGGATGTTAATTTGTATATTCAGTGCTCGATTTGTGAAAAATTAGGTGTCGGAACTGTCACCTATTTAAGTGATTTATGTACCTATTAATGCCAATACTTTTATCTTCCTGAAAGAGAGGTAGCAGAACTCTGTTCCCCCGTGTTCCTCCGCAAAATCGAGTACTGTGTATATTTGTATGTATATATTTGGCAGTGATAAACTCATAGACACCGCTGGACTGATGGCCACGAAACTTGGATTAAACATGTAAAAGAAATCTTGATAACTAACCCAATTTGTTAATTCTATAAGGCAAAAGTGGTTCGTATTCCACTATAAACTTTAGGTCCTTTAGTTACCATTGTCTCTGTATGGGCTATCAATTAACAGCTGTGTCTAAGGAACATGTCGGCCTTAGTCACTAACAAGACTACAAGATCGCGCCATTCATCCTACACTCACCTCCATTCATATTTGACTTAAAATGCCTACCTTTGTATAGTCACCATTCAATTAAAAGTACTACAACAAGTATTAAAAGTATATAGGCTAGGTGCCATAACACTTAAAAACTAGTTATAAATTGTTCACCTATATGGGTGCAACAGTAATAATTTGGAATATTGATTTTAATTCTTACATGAAAGTACAATTGTGTTGTTCCTTTATTTTAAATAAAAATTTTTTGACAGGTTATTGCATGGAGGTGACTGGAAACCACAACATAACATTTATCCTCTCTGGAAGTTTAATTCTCTTGTCAGGTGTCATCTGCTATCCTCTCAACATGGTAAACAAGTGGGAGAATGAACGGAATGCCAAACGAGAAGCAGGAGATGAAACAGTGAAGGATCAAGTTGTATGAGACGTGGATTTTAACTTGAGACAAATTTGTGGTCACCATTCATGTAAAACCATGCCTGCAGACTAGGGATGAGCATCGATAGTCGATGTTTTTGAAACATCGATGTTTGATGTTTTTTACATCAATGGTAGCTGTGACCGATGTTTTTGTTTCATCGATAATTTTGTCAAACATCGATGTTTTTGACCAAGTATTGAGATATCCATGTTTTCCATTACTGGAGAGTAGAAAAAGCAGATGAAAAACATTGATGTTTTTGCAACGATGTTATCGGTACGTCGATGGTTGACGTCGATGAATGACCTATCTATTCTCATCCCTACTGCAGGCCAGACATTCTTCTAGGCTTTCAGAATGTTTAGCCTCTTGAAAAGTTCAATAATTTCTCATCCAGTCTAAATCTACATGAATGAAGGTTGGGGTACAGATAATATGATATCCTAATTGGTTTGAAAAGGTAAAGCTTTAAGATTCATTTTAGGCTCTTGTTTGCTTACATGTTACAATTTTGAAAGATATATTAACTTATATATCTTATTTTAGAAAACCTTGTTTATAAAATAATTATTGCTAAGAAAAGACATTTTTTATGTCTTCTGCAAGGATTTTTGAGGAAAGTTGTGTCTCATTCACTAAAATATTACGTTTTTATGGCATATAATAGTTATTTTTTACATAAAAAAACCATAACTTATAATGCTTTTTTACCATGTCCTCTTATGTAAAAACCTAATTTGTGTAATTTTTTAAGCCTGTAGTAGCAGCGACATGTCAATTTTATGAAACAGCACATCGTGAACTTTAGTAGGGATATAGAGAATGGGGACTTAATACAACGGTAATCATTCAGGGGTTTAAGTTGTACAGTAAAGTACTTAATTGGGAAGCCTGAGAATACGGCTATGTTGTTATAGCCATTCCATGTAAATACTTATATATATATATATATATAAATATAGTTTTGTATTTTTGTATAAATATACATATTAATACGGTACATTTTTAAAAGTAAGAAGGATATTGTTGTAATAATTTCTAATAAAATTGCGTTTAAGAAAAACTACTTTGTTTCAGTGTTCTTACTTTTTAAATGTCCATTTATCGTTTGTACCAATCACAATCGTCCTCTGACATAAATTAGACCAAATATTTCCTAGGGTCCTAAATACTATCTGAAGAGTTTTGAATAAATAAATATTATTATTTTTTGATCCCACAGATTTTTGTACGCATGAAAGTTTATAAAAGGGTTTTATTTTATTTTTGGCTCAATTGTTTTAGTCAATTGTTGGCTCAAGATTCAAACCTATAACCATGTAGACATCACTATGAAGTATCCAAAGTCAATATTTTTACTTTATTTAAATATTTATGTTTTTTAGTTTTGTAATTTACTAAAGCCAGTTGAGGTACAGGTAAATTGATAATTTTTAATTCAGTGTGTCTATCAGCTGGTAAGTGGTATACAAATTGAACTCCTTAACCTTACAACATTATACAAACATAGCTCAAGGTTTAGTGCCAAAAACTAATTTCCGAATGGAGCTACAAAATGAAGATGCGTGGCGACCTCGCCCAGGAGTAATCAATTCAGAAATGATAAAAGGTGTTGTTACAAAAATGATTAAAGATGACATTTCCGGGATGAAACTTGATGAAGAAGATGACTTTGACTACAAAGAAATTGAACAAATCTATTTAGAACATTTAGACATTACCCGCATTGACCACCTATGGGTTATGCCAGCTCTCACAGTTTTAAAACTTACCGGAAACTTGATTGAAAAAATTGAAAATATTGATATGCTGGTTAATTTGGTAGATTTAAACCTCTCTTTCAACAAAATTGTCAAAATAGAAAATCTTTCTATGTTAAAAAACTTACGGCACTTGTCTTTGTTTTCAAATTTAATTACCGTGATTGAGAATTTAGATCACCTGGAGAATTTGAAAATATTCACAATTGGAAATAACAAAATCAGTGATAAACAGTGTATTCTTCACTTGAGAAATTTAAATTTGTTTTCATTAAATATGGAAGGAAATCCATGTTCTGCTGAAAGTGGATTTAGGAATTTCATTGCAGCTTACCTTCCCAAACTGAGGTATTATGAGTATAAGGTAATTTCGGAAGAAGAACGAACAAATGGCAGAGCAGACTGGTCAACTGATCTGGAGAACCTTGAGAGAGAAGAATCTGAAGCTGCAGAAACAATCAGGGAAGAGCGGGTTCAAGCTGAGAAAGAAGCATTGTACTATGAAGCATTTGTTGAGGGATTGGACAAAGATCAACTGTTTGACGCCATGTTTGAAAATGATCCGAATGGACAAGAGATGATATTATTAGGAGAAGAAATTCAAGAAGTATATTCAAAATTTAAAATCGACATAGGATTGGCAACAACAGAAATCTTTAATTTGGGTGTAGAACAGTTTGATATGAGAAAAAAAGAAATCGAAGAGTATAAAAAAGGAACTGAGCAAGCAATCACACAGAGTCGTAACAAACAAAAAGACATATTAGAAAAGTTCATAGAAACCAAGACAAACATGTTTGTAGACATTTCAAACTTGTTAAACATACTGCCACAAAACGGGAGTGATGAAGACATAAGAAAGTCAATGGAGGAGAGTGTAGACAGAGCGATGGTAGCTGTTGCCACTGTAAAAAAAGAGTTGCTCAACTTAGAACAAATGTTATCTGAACAATTGAAGGAAGTTTTCTCAACATTTGAGAGGAGTCTTGGAGACATGGTGAGCTTTTTAATTGAATCTGCTCAAGGGCATTTTACAAACATGAGGGAATACGAAACATTGTTCAGTGAACAGATGGGTGACTATGTGTCCAGGTATCAAACACAGATGACCATTAGAAACGAAGACATTAACAATCTTCCTCCGACTCTGCGTCCCATCATGGCGGACAAGGAGACAATTAACACAGCTGTAGCAACCTCTCATGATGTACACCTACAGATCATAGACAGCCGAGAGGATCAGCTGATGTCTAGAGCTAGAGGATGGTACACCAAAATATGCCAGGACTATGAGAACCAAGAAGAAGAGAGGTTCCGTGGCAGAGTGTATGAAATAATCACCTTCTTGGAGATCCAAGCTGCAGACTTCCAACAGTTTAATCTACCAATTGATGAAGATCTGTTGGTGCAAGAGATGAGTCAAGAATGATATGTTTTATGATGAATTTCATTAATAAAGTGATTAATTTTTCTTTTGGTTTTAAAGAATGCTTCCAAATAAAATTCCTATCTTCCAACACTTGTCAATAAAAAATATACACATATACTTTAAGCATTTATATTTGGTAAATATAAATTGAAGATGCTACAACAATGATCAATTCCAAGGAGCTCCTGCTCCAATTTTGTCTTGACTTGATGACAACAGGTGAGACTGGACGTAATCAATCACAATTGCATCTCCACCTATCTAGGCATTTACTGATTTAACTTTGTCATTTCAACCATCACAAGCACAACAATTAATCTCAAAATATATAGTTTTAAATGATCCGTTTAACACGCAAAGTAGACTTGAAAAACTTAAAGCGGATGATCAATTTTGACATGGTACACCAAACGCCCAGGCCAAGGCCACACTATGCTACAGGCCGGAGTGCCCCCCTCCACTCGGGCTTCTACATCACAGAATGCTAAAAGCCCAGACTTGGTCAACGCCAGCGGTAGGCTATTACCTGTCGATTGCCACCCTTGCTGAGTTAAGCTATCTTTTAGTGGTCAACTAAGTGCAATATTAATGCAGTTTTGTAGTAACAACTTCTCATTTAGCTTATTACCCTTTAATTATTTGTAATTTAAGATGACAATTGATAATAACTAGTTGTTCTGCCCGTGCCTTGCCACAGGAAGAGAACACAGGGAAGATATGGTGATTCTTCACCGTCTTGTCCAATGCAAACTCCTGGATGATTTAACGCTTGTTCTTTATGTACATTAATTTGATCGTATGATGAAAAATGCTCTACAGATGTGTTTTTCCCAGTTGGATCACATAAGGGCTCCTCCAAACTCTATGGTTCTTGTAACACTTAATTAATTCACATCAATTAATGTGTTTTATTTAAATATACAAAATTGAAATAATAAGTAATTTAAACAGAATTCAAAGGATTGAACACCATCGAACATTGAAAAACATACTGCCACTTCTCATGATGCAATAAAGTAATCAATGGTAGAATCAAAAGATTAACTCAAGGTAGGTAAAGTAAACAAACTATAAAACCAAAAAATTCAAGTAACAGCTGATGTATCTACAATATTTAAAATGTTATTAAATAAAGCACTTTGGTTCCTGCCCTTAGGAGAGTGTTTATCGAAAAAACTTATATTTTACGGGGAAAGTTCCACATGAAGATGACCTTTCACTCAAGTGCGGTATGCTTAGTTACCGTTTTCTCAAACTTTCAAATCCTTCTTTTAGCTTGTCACTGCATCAATTGCCAAATAAATAAGTAAACTAAGAAAATTTAAAACAATAACAAATAGTGTGTTTACAATAACAGCTGTTTGGTTAAAATAACATTTATTTGAAAAAAGAAACTGTCACCTGTAGAAGGAATTTAAAAAAGTAAACACGTTGGTAGGTGAGTGAAAATTTAAAAACGTACGTTTTCATGTCCCTGGCCTTTTACTTCGTTGATACTGGATTTGTAGTCTATTATTATGTGTTTTAATATTTTTTGGGACGGGGGCAACATGTTACACACATTTATTTGGTTTTAAATAGGTTCTAGGTATTTTTTTTGTATTTTTAAAGTCTCAAAATTCACGACCATGACGTGTCCCTAGGGTACATTTTCCAACTTTCACGCTGTTTTTAGACTAATTATTCATGCCGAAATATATAAAGCCATATTTTTATGTCATCAATGGTTATTAAACTTACAAAAAAGGAGCATATTATAATTTTATTGTCATTGCAAACTGACTACCATGACAAAATAAGTCTGTCCCTCGATTTGGCGTCACGACCATTTGGGAATAATTTTCAACTTTGGAGCACGACAGTGGCAAGCCTGACGTCGATGGAGTCAGTTGGTTTTAGAGACTAGTTCGGGGTGTACGTCAGGATTGTAGTGCCGGTCTTTCGAGTTGAAAGGAGGAATTACAAGATTAATAAAGGAATGATTGTGTTTTTTGTAATTTTGGTGTGTCCATGACCGTACGTAGTCATTCAATGAAGTAGACATGGTGTTAATTTTTGTTTATAAGATATTTCAATTGCTAGATTAACCTAGAAGTCCACTTTGTATCCTCGAACATGAGGTGCAGGGCTACCGCCAGAACAGAGCCAAATAACACGTAATTTCACGACCAAAGTTTCACGACCATCGCGGGTTTTTTCACGACCATTGCAGCCTTATGGATTATAGTGTGTTTGGTCGTGACAATAACTTTAATATAATTGTAAATTGAACAGTTTAGTTCAATTGAAACACATATTTCTATTATAACTAACAGTATAATTGAAGGATTGTTTAGAAAGATTTAGATTATTTCAGAAAATTCACGACCGAACCGCTTGTCCCTGACCATCACGTTTACGATTTCTATCATAAAAATTTCAAAAATTAAAATATCGTCATATTTCAATGTTTTATACACAAAATAAGCACACCTTTATACAAACATAACGATTTTTCGGGTCTCAGGTAAGTTTGTTCGGAGTTATACAAACTTAAAAAGATTTTATTGGCTTTTTTTCAATTTTTTGAGTTTTTTATTTTTTTCTAGAAAGACCAAATATACCAAAAGCTCAGTGACCTTTTTATTGTATAATGGTCATAAAAGTAAATTAGTTTATAGCAAAACATAGTTATAAAAATAATATTAACTATTTTTAATATTCATTTAAACGTCTGTTATGGTCGTGACAGGATTTTGTGTTTTTCCACTAAAGATGCTCTTTTTAAAAAAAACTACCAAAGATATTGCGTTACCATGGACATTTTATGAAACTTCAAATGTTAATTAAATAAAAAAAATAATAAAAGTTTTGAAAAAAGGGGAAAACAATTTGCAAAGTGCTTTTCCTGAAAACGTACGTTTTTAAATTTTCACTCAGGTATAATGATACAATGATTTTATTCGGCAAATCAACAATATTGTTACAGGCTATGTCAAACAGTTTACAAGCATAAAATAAATATCAAAATTTAAAAATCAAACCAAGCAAAAATCTATCAAAACAAACCATGTGCAAAAAAATTTAAAAACCATGTACAAAATAATACAAAGCAAACCATATATGCAGTTCATGCAAAATGCACTATGCAAAAACAGGAAGCTGTTCAGAGGAAAACTTACTTAACTAACTTACATTGTCAAAAAAAAAACTCTAAATTTGAAAAAAAATTTTCAACCAGCTAGTCTAATATTGAGGTTTGGAAGTTCTTTCTTTCTAGATTTCTCATGGAAGGTGATTGAACAGTTTTATTTCTGAAACAGGGTATGACCTCTAGCTCTTTTATCAGTTCTGGCCTAGGAATAACAAGCTTAGATAAGCTAGTGGTAATTTGTCTCTTTTTGTTATCCATACCTTACCATTCCGACAACTACCCACCCTCAATCCATGTAAATCGTAATTTCCCATATTCGTTTATTTAAAATGTAAGAAATTTAGTTGAAATAAAAGTTATATTTTGCCTAGGCCTACATCAAAATGCAATACTGATTGAAGTTGATTGATTTAATACTTTATTTGTTTATAATAAAGAAATCTAGTATAAACCATCATTTAATTTTAATTTAATCATTTAATTTCCATCCTGACTCTGATCCAAAACAAAATCACCAACATCACCACTTGAGAAGTTGAAATTATTCCAAAATACAGGAGTATTTAAAATCAACCTAATGATTTGACTTTAAAAGAAAATACATGATTATATGTTAAATAAATGGTATATTTATTTTTCCTAATTATTTATGTACAAGAGTGTTAAATTTTATAGAGTTGTTCTATTATGTTATGTGGGAGCAAATGTTTGCTTTCATTATTATAAAAACTACATAGTTAAATATTCTTCAAAGACATTCTTGCATCATCTTGTTCGCTGATTAATGCAAAATAATAAAATATATATCGTTTGTACAGATAAATCACAACCAGTGACTCAGGGTGCAATGACAATGAATCGCCGCAAGAGCCTGTTGTTAAGGGAGGCAGCGACCCGGCTTCTTCCGCGACGTCACAGCTCAAGCATTCCGGCCTGTAATATATAGTGTGGCCTTGCCCAGGCCCATAATAGGAGTCTCTAAAATGAATGACCATTATTGTTATAAAACAAAATTAACATAATAATTAACACAAATGGGTGTAGGTAAACATTGGTAGGTATCAGGTTGTCATGTTTGGCAAGGATATTGATATTTTTTTAAACTCGATGAGCTTCCATAATAATTGTGCATCTTGTAACCACTGTCTCTGGCAATTCATAAGTGAATGTCATGTCCTGTCAGATGCTGTTACACATACTAGAATATAAAAGGTATGGATCATGAACATAAACAAATGGTATCACTGCTGGTTTTTAAATATATTTAAATGGAATTGTCAAACAAGAATATAGTAGTCCCATATAACTCATTGAACCTACATAACCATCCGCTTTTGGAGGACTGGAGGTTGATGATTAAGTACACTGTTCTGTTACTCTAGTCAAAGAGAAGTAACTTAAGTACAGAGGAAACTTGCTTGGGGGCGACCGTGGGCTCTAGTATGTGGTGCTAAAAATATACTTGTGACGAGCATGGAAAAAGCCCCGTGCAGGAGGAATTCCTATCGCACAGAGCTCATATGGTCTTCATGACTTCATCCACCATGAGCGCTGTGTACAGTTCGGCCAAAATTTCTGTGGCTCGACCAAAACTGGTGAGTCTTGGTGGCGTAATTTTAGTGAAAGAATCAGTGACTTGTTACTCGGTGTCACTCATTCGCCCAACTCCCACCCACAGCACTGCCACTAACCGGCACCTGATGTATTTTTAGTGCAGTGAGGCTAGTAGCGAACCTCCCGCGTGACCAGAAGTTTTAGCTGAACTATGAGCACGAGGGGGCAGTGTTGGACTTTGCCCGAGACACCAGCGGGATGTACCATTGAATGATTCCTCTATAACTTACTTCTTTATGCTATTAAATAGACTAATAAGGAACTTATGTTTTATTCATGGCTTGGCTATTTATAGTCAACTTATCAATGCAAGATATTTAATTTAATATGACGTAAAAAAAGATGACACCACAAATAAAACATACTTGTTTGATTGATCTATGGTAAAATATATGTACAAACGAACATGATTTAAATAAATACAATTACATTTCATCTATGCTATAAATTAAACACATTCCTTATAGTATTTTATCGAATGTTCCTAATGGTCTTGTCACCTCTGTTCTAGAATCTTCTTCACATGTCTTCTATCATGGTCTCTGCCTGTTCTTTTTCTTTTCTAGCTAGCAGAACTCGAACTACTGAACTCGAACTCAGCAGAACTTCAGAAAAGCAGACTAAACACCAACCTTAACCAACAATCGTGCGTAGCCCCAAAGGCCCAAAAGCCAAAAAGCCATATGTTCTACTAGCTTCCCAGTCCCAGACCAGGTGTTTGGTTTTTGGTTAGCTGTCGCTTCGCTTTAGATTTTCATCTTTGGTTTGGATTCCGATTGAGGTGGTTTGGTTTCTGGTTAGGAATTATCTGCCGGTCGAACACACGAATACTAGGAAAACTCATTGTCAATAAACCAAGTATTTATTCTTCGTTCCCTCGAAGCAACGCATTTAAAGGTATTCATTCATTCATCCTCTTAGTTATTTAGCTCACGCTCTAGTTATAGGTTGACGGTAGGAAACTACATGGCACATTTCCCTAGGTTAAATTAGGTAGGCTAGGTATAGGCCTAAGCCTTTTTAACTTAAAAGTAGAAGTGTTTTATTTGTTATTCTTATCAACCATAACTGTATCATAATAGTCTACATACCAGACCATAACTGTACAGGTAAATAATGGTGGTCTTTAAACTTATAAAATATAAGTTAGTTTAGCCCAGTTCTAGACCTAATCCCTATAGGCCTAGGCTAATTTGGGTAGACTTTCCAAAAACAATCGAATGAAAATATCGACCCATATATAGATTATTTCATTCAATATATCATATGGTTGGATAGGTTAACCTTACCTAACCAAATGAAATAGGCTAATCAATATATCGAATAATTTTCCATTCGGTTGTTTTTGACAACAGATACGGAAGTGTACCCAATTTAACTGGCGAAGACTCTTAATCCCGGATTGGTTAAAAGTTGGAACCCAAGCCTTAAGTTGTAGGCTATTGTTCAGTTGAACCAATGTTCAAGTTACCCCGTAAGTTATACCATTACAGTAACTTATTGCTATTATCTTATGTTACTGCACCTTTCATGGTACAATTGTTTCAGTTAATTTTTATAAGGAATAACTTATTCAGAAGCAACCATTGAGTTCACCTGAACCAGCTTGCAGAAAGTTTTTTTTGGGGTCTTTCTTCTTTCCCATAATAGACCTAAGCTTATGCTTAAGTAAGTTACCGTAATTGATCGAAGCAGGAATATAAATTCTTAAACTGAAATCCTACTACATAAATGCTCGTGGTTTATTAAGCATCTAGCCTAGATGCACTAAGTTAAGCCATCCAAAAAACCACAACCTACGTATCTATAACACTTCTCATCTGGGTCAAAGCTCGTCTTCCGGTTTCGGAACCACCCTTTGGGAAATATACCGTCCCACGACATCCGTAAAATAACTGTAGACCAGATCGCATTAGAGGGAAATGACAGGCAAAAAGATTAACCAAGAGCTGAATAAGTTGTTGAATGAAAGACCCGTCTAGGAGTCTCTTAAAATAAAAACGGTAAACTACCCCTGAACAACACCCCTGTGGCGGTGTTGATCAACTACCCCTGATCTGAACTAGCCTACCCCTGGTAGTTCAGATCAATTTCAGATAGATTTCGTTAGGCTATATCCACCAGATGGTTACGTTGTTCCATTCAATTTCATTATGCATTCAAGCTAGAGCTGACCTGAGCTGTTTTCACTTAAAGTTACAACGTTGATTGATACAATATAATATTGATTGTCTACAATATAGGCTACAATTGGTTGTATACAATTAGTCAATGATACAATATACAATTGATTGTAGGCTATATTGTACAATACAATTGATTGTACACAATCTGCTGATGCTATAAACTTCATTCGGTTTGATAAAATTAAACTTAAGAAAATTACCTTGTATAGATATATAAGTTTAGCTAGGGATAATAAATGTAACATGGATTCACTGGTGTTAGACCTATCATTGCTAAAACAACATTGACTTAAATTATTGATAGTAAATCTATACCTACAAATAACTTAGCGTATTAATTATTAAGTAACTTATTCTGTTGTCCCCATGTTGTTGTATCATATCAATGAAGGTATCAATGTGTAGCTACTTATTCTTCCCAAAATCCTATGGGACTTAGAGATATTTTTCTTTTTAATCCACCATCTAAGTTTACCTCTAATTATGATTTTTAGTTAGAAACAAGCTATCCTAGTCCCAACACACAGTTCTTGTAAACATTTTTCTTATGTTAACTTATGTCTTCTTCACAGAACTCGCTGTTGAAGTTCTCATCAAAATCTCTTAACTTAGTAATATCTCAGTTTGGGTAAAACCAAGATGGCCAAGTGGGGAGAAGGAGACCCTCGATGGATTGTAGAAGAACGCCCAGATGCCACTAATGTGAACAACTGGCACTGGTAAGTCATTTATTTCTCTCTCAACGGTTAAAACCATTTCAAAATAATATAATATCCATGTTTAATACATAATGCTTTACAAAAGTGCTAAAAATGTACCCCCCACCTGATACTCACTCTTACTCCTGTGTGGCCATTGAAAACCAAGGTGGTCTTTAGCCTCGCCAACCATGTGCCTCCAGGATCCTCTGTCCTCTGCCAGCTCCAGGTTTGCTCCCATACTCCTTAGGTCCTTTGGAACTTCGTCAATCCATCTCATCCTTGGTCTTCTCAATGGTCCCAATGGTCTCCTGCCCTCCGCAGGTCTGTTTTGAATTTCAATATCATCTCTGTTATTGTTTGTGATTAATCCCAGATACTTAAGAGGCATCATCACCTTTGCTCTGTTTGCGATTTGGGGGGGATGACTTGGTGATAGATGAGGGGTAGCGGGAAGTGGTGCGGGGTCAGTATTCATGCCGTTCTAAAAACATCGTTATTTTAGCCGTCACCGCACGCGCACTGCCACGAGTCCGCGCAGTGCAGTACCATCGCCCTGCCCTGCCTAGCGTCGGTCTTAGAATACTCTATTGTACATGTTCAAGATATATATTGTGGCGGCCTCTTTAAATGGCTTAAACACGAAGAGAGTTTATATATTATAAATGGCAGTGATAATTTATTTTTAAATGCATTACTCATTTCATTGATATGATTCCATTTAATAAAAGATTATATTCTCTGTTCTTTTATTCTTCTAAAATAAAAGGAAATAGTAAACAAATTTATTCCAATGGAACAAAATACAGTACAGTACCACACCAGGATATTTTAAGGAGTTAACCATATAGCCACCATTTCGTTACTGAAGATATTTCTGTTAATTTTTTGCACAGTTACAACACACACACAACGATGATAACAAAAAATATTTCAATGTTTTATATGCTATATATATGTAATACAAAAACTCTCTTTGTCATGACAATAATTATAATAATACCTTTGTCAAGGTAGAAAAGTACAATACAGCAAATAATAATAATATAAAAGTTAAAAATGGCAAGTAAATTAATTTATGTACAGGTATTGAAATATATTCTAAGAAAAAATCAGTACAACAGCATTTCACATATTATTGAATCCTAACACATTTTACGGTAAGCTTGTATGAATACCATGATGTATATATACAGATTAACGATTACCTAATTATAGTTACAAAATTAAACATACGACCAACAGTTAATACATTAATATAAAAATCAAATCGTAATGAATAAATTATACAATATCTGTCCAAATCACAGTAATGAAGGTTTCAAAACTAAATTAATCACTAAATTATTTTCAAAATTCAATGTAAAAAGTAATTTTTGGCACGTTTATTTAGGACGTCTCTAAGTTGTTGAATGCAATTTATTTTTCTGGTCTCCTTTTTGCTTCTGTTGTTTGATGGCAGCTTGTATATATACTGGGTTTATTATTTCCATGGACCTGGGGTGACAGGGATCCACAAAAAAATCGAGTAATTTAGTCTATGATAAACACTACACCCTTGACATGGGAATTTTTTTTATTACGAAGGATGTTTGCAGTTATATTTTTTCTATTGTATACCTATTAGTTAGTTTTACATTTTGGAATCTGATTAAGAAAAAGCTTGATATATTATCCTATTCTTTAATACCAGCTATGTATGTCTGTCCGTAATTAAATTTTAAAATCCAGTGAAAGGATTTTGACTAAATGTTTTAACTATGGACATATAGTCCTGAAAACGTGATTGGTGACACCCACTACCTCAGGAAAATTTGTATTTTGCTACATAACTCATTTGTCACTACTCACATAAGTGTATACATAGATTAAACATGTGTATATAACAAGCCATACACAGTATACTAGCAAATTACAAAATACAGTAAGAAGGAAAAAACATCGGTTGTAACTATTGAGCAAAGATTACACTGAAGATTACTCGATATACGGAAAATTAATTCCGATCAAATACTGATTATTTTACTTAGCCATCACACCAAAACTCAATCCCTGAAGTAAAATAATTCATCTGGGGGGTAGAAGTAGTATCGAAAAAGCAAAGAATCATTGTCACAAGTCACTTCAAAACTAATATGAATTTGGTATCATATTTTTATCTGCTCTCTTTAGTGAGATTAAAAGTCGAAAGACTGGTTTCACATTTTATTTATTTAATACATATAAATAACCCACTGTTTAGTGTTAGTAAATAACTTACTTGAAATCTATGTATAGAACAGTCTGTGTTTGTTAAATGCTAGTGAAAATAAACTAAGAAAACCAAGATTTAAAACGTTGCTTTCCATGAAAACACCCAATATACAGGGTGTCCAGTTTCCACTATGACACATTTTACCAGGTTATAGTATTCGGAAGTCCAAAACAAGCAACAAATTTAATATACAGGGTGGAACGAAGTTAGTGTTAAACAATTTTATGTGTTAAACTACTAAGTATTGGTGACAAAATGGCACCAATTTAAGTTCCCATACCCTCACAGGTAGGGAATAACAGACAATTTAAGATTTTTCAAAATATTTGTACTTACTTACATAAAATGGCCATAAGTGCATCAAACATTGTTTTTATTCCAAATTTATTGTCATTTTCAGAATCCTCGTTAAATTTCCAATAGTAATAGTACAAATTCATTGAGATTAAACATCTGCATAAACCCTTTTTTGGCCATGGAAGTTTGAATTTGTGATTTTTTATAAAAAAGTAATAACTTTTTCCAAAGTTTTTCTACACTACACTGGACTGTAGAGAGTGTCAAATATTACTAAAAACTTTTGCAGTTAATAACCTTTAAAATGATGTATAAACATCTACTGTTCCTTTGATTTGTCGTTCTCAAATTTAAGAGTTTCACACGAAAAACACGGAACGGCTAATGTTTAATTTCCTTTAAAATAACATGTATTTGCTTAAATAATATGGCAATAGCTGCAATAACAGTTATATTTCAATAGGGTCTATTGTATGTTTTGGAATCCTTGTGAGATTTATTGTAAGAATATTAAAGATCTATTAGGATTAACATGCATATAAACGTATGTTTCGTAAAAACTTGTTAAATTAGTTTTATTTGTATTTTTTTTAATACATTGAATATTGTTTAAAGTTACACATGGTACATTTAACTTAAGAATTTTTTTTTAAGCATAAGCAAATACTTCCAATGGAGTAGCCTATAAAATTATGTAGATACTACACTTTACAATGTTGTCAATATGTTCACCAAAAACCGAAAATTAACCTATGAATAGTATACCAATTAATTGATTGTAGTGCAAAGACACATGCTAATGGAAATAACTCAGTCAAGTGATATATTTCTTAACTAAAATAGTTGTTAACACCTCAAAAATACTTAGTTTTAGTTATTTATACAAAAACTAAAAGTTAATTCTAAAACACACAATATTCGAAACTTAAATAACTGTTCCTTACTCTTGACGTTTTAATAGTTGCCTTCTATTTGATGCCAACTACTTGAGTTTTTTTTGTCAAAATCTCCTCCATTTTCCCAGATACACAGCCAAGCTTTTTTGCACGTGGCACCAATAGTAACATTAAAATACAACGTTCCCCTGACTAGCACATCTGCATTCATTATCCAGTAGTTAATTTCCTGATTATCTTCCACTAAAGATGAGTAGACCAAGTACTCCACATAACACACAAAGCAAGTCCAGTGGACTTAGGTCTGGCGACCTGGAATGCCAGCAAACCACACCATATGACCCATCATTATCATTCTTATCATTCAAATTGTGTATTTTGCAAATTGTCAATCTCGCACATCGGTTGAATGTGCCATAGAACTAACACAGTAAACGATATTTAATTTATTCCAATAAATAAGAAGAAACCCCCCTAAATGAAAATTCATCACAAACCATAGGTTCATAAAGTGTCAATCCTAACAATTCCTCAATATTCTTATTAGGAATTTTACAAGGATTCTGAAAATTGCAATAATACCCATTTAAACATGATTTTTAAAGCAGCTGTTGCCATATCATTAAAGCCAATACATGTTTTTTTAAAGGAAATTAAACATTAGCCGTTCCGTGTTTTTCATGAGAAACTCTTAAATTTGAGAACTACAAATCAAAGGAACAGTGGATGTTTATACATCATTTTAAAGGTTATTAACTGCAGAAGTTTTTAGTAATATTTGACACTCTCTACAGTCCAGTGTAGTATAGAAAGACTTTGGAAAAAGTTATTACTTTTTTATAAAAAATCACAAACTCAAACTTTCATGGCCAAATAAGTGGTTATGCAGATGTTTACTCTCAATGAATTTGTACTATTATTATTGGAAATCTAACGAGGATTTTGAAAATGACAATGAATTTGGAATAAAAACAATGTTTAATGCACTTATGGCCATTTTATGTAAGTAAGTACAAATATTTTGAAAAAATCTTAAATTGTCTGTTATTCCCTACCTGTGAGGGTATGGAAACTTAAATTGGTGCCACTTTGTCACCAATACTTAGTAGTTTAACACATAAAATTTTTTAACACTAACTTCGTTCCACCCTGTATAACTTGTGTCCTATCTCGAAACGTTTCTGCCTATCTGTCTGTATGTTATTTGTAGTAGTGGTCCCTCATAAATATATATTCCAACGTGGTTTTTGAACGTTTTGTCGGCAATTTTTGATTTTGGTGCCGTGCATGGAAATTGTTAGGAATTCAAAAGGGCTCCTAGGCTAAAATTTATTAGTATACCCTTAGGTATCCTCATGCCAAATTTGGTACTTTTATCCACCAGGTAACAGTATTCGTAAACTAAAGCCCTAAGCCACCGGACTAGTAGGATCGCACGATGCAGTAATCAAAGCCGTTCTCAGGACTACTAGCTCTAGATCACTAGATCAGGTGATGTGCAGGTGTAGCCGACCGTAGCCGACGGCCAATGACTGCAGCGGCAGTGATGACTCACTGTAGGGCGTAGGCCTATCCACGCTGTTCCCATAATTTGACAAAAATGCACGCAAAACACTAAAGACTCTATATGATCCATGTCACCTCACATCACCATCACGACCCTCGCGTGTCCACGATATCCATTGAACGCTAGACCTTAGGCATACGCTGAATGAAAAGGACATATCTTGTTGAACAAGGTTTTTAAACATAAATAGGCCTATCCCGCCTCAGTAAACCTGTAGACTAAGTGAATTTATATTTTCCTGATTGGATTTTCACTAAAATAGGAGCCCTCTGGGGACCTCAAAAAAGTAAATCGGTCTCGGGTCGAGGTCTTACCACGAAACCTAAGACAATAGCTTCCCTATTTGGAAAATTCACTTAAAAATGACCCCTGCTTGGGGCTAAATAAACACTATTTACGTAAAAACCATAGTAATTCTCAAATTTTCATTTTTAGTTGCACTAGCCGTGTACTTGTGCTTTGCTAAGTAAGTTTAGACTTGTTAAAAAATTATAATTAACCCTATTATTTAAATTGTTATCCATTACTACTTTGATTTGACTAGGATATGCTGATTTATGCTGAGTCGACAATTTTGAGTTGTAATGAAACTAAAATAATCAAAAACGTAACGGACGGATAAACATTCAATATTAATGGTTTTTTCAAGGTTGGTTTTGGTTTTAGCGTTATTTCAAACAATCATATCAAACACAAAAATAAAATAAAATGATAACGAATATACAGACAACAGTTTTATTAAATTTTTCTCAGTACCTTTCTACATTTGTTTTGTTTCGATTTCCCATTTTAAACATATTTTCAAGGGACAAAATAGAGAATGAAACAGTAAAATTAATATGAACCACTAATTTTCATGTTAAGATTGTAGTTACTATCTTCCGTAATGACACAGTAAATAGACTCAATATTCAATTCAATTCAATTCAATTCAATATTTCTTTATTCATTGAAGCACAAAGTACATGAATAGTGTCATTCTCTTAAATGTTTTTATATTACAATGTTATATTCTATGGATACAAAGTTCTTAAAATCTAACATAAGTTTATACAAATTACAAATTAACACTCCTTCTAAAAATTTTAAAGTTCATCAAGGGAATATAATACCTTGTTGATGAGAAATGTTTTAAGACCCCTCTTAAATTCGACCATGCTTTTTGCCGATTTAATTTCATTTGGAATTTTGTTGTAAAATTTGGAGCCGGTATAACTTGGTTTTTTACTGTAAAGTTCTAATCTGTGGCGGTTTAGAGCAATGTTGGTTTTGTTTCTGGTATTGTAGTGGTGGTGTTCACCAGTTAACGCCAATTGAGAAAATCTGTTTTTAACATATAGAACTGTTTCATAGATGTACAATCCATATACTGTCATTATTTTTAATGATCTAAAATGCTCTTTTGAAGTTCTCGAGTCAAGGTCCAAAATAATTCTTATAGCTCGTTTTTGTAATTTTAGGATTGTTTCTAAGTTATTGATAGATGTAGCGCCATACAGAGATATTCCAAAAGAAATAACAGAATGTATGTACGAAAAGTATATTGATTTTAATGTTACTTGATCAAGAAGATTTTTTAATCTAGTTAATGCAAATAGACCAGATACAGTTTTTTTTATTACTTTGTTTGCGTGAGAATTCCAAGTTAAATTTTTGTCAATTTCAAATCCTAAGAATCTAATATTTTCTAATTCTTCAATAGGTTTCTGATTAATTTCTAGTGAAGGATTAATTGAAAGTCTTGTCTGACGGGTCTCAAAATTTATGAACTTTGTTTTATCTGGATTCAAAAGTAACTGATTGTTTTGGAAAAAATTTGAAAGTATATCTAGATAAGCATTAGCTGTCTTTTCAATTTCCTCTTCAGAATTAGCGGTAACTGTAAGATTTACATCGTCTGCATAAAGGTAAAGTTTGCTAGA
Source organism: Macrosteles quadrilineatus (assembly GCF_028750875.1). NCBI lineage: Eukaryota > Metazoa > Arthropoda > Insecta > Hemiptera > Cicadellidae > Macrosteles > Macrosteles quadrilineatus. The sequence continues at coordinate 41,601,575 of NW_026542597.1, forward strand.
TTTAGTCAGCCCTGGTAGGTTTGTAACATAGCAAATGAATAGAAGGGGACCCAAGATGGATCCCTGTGGTACACCATGTTTAATAGTTCTAATTTTTGACTTGTGAGTAATTTTCATTTGATTATTGAATTGGATAGTTTCTACAAATTGTTTTCTATTACAAATGTATGATTCTAGCCATTGAAGAGATTTATTTTTTACTCCGATGCTTGACAATTTATTTAAAAGTAGATTGTGGTTTATAGAGTCAAATGCCTTGGTTAAATCCATAAAAATACCAAGAGCCTTTTGTTTTGCATCTAAACAATCAATAACTGACTCTAAAAACTCTGTAGCAGCTGTCACAACTGATCTACCACTTCGAAATCCATGTTGACAGTCCTCAAAAAGGTGATTACTTTCCAGGAAGCTATATAAACGGTTGTACATGGCTTTCTCAAATATTTTGGACATGGCCGGAAGCAGAGCAATTGGACGGTAGTTTGATAATTCATATCTATCTCCTTTTTTGAATAATGGAATTAATTTAGAAATTTTTAGTTTATTAGGAAAAATGCCTGATACAAAGGAAGAATTTACTAAATGAGCTATAGGTTTTCTGAGGGGTAATTTTGCTTTTTTGATGATCACCACAGGGACCTCATCATAGCCGGTGCTAAATGAGTTTTTAAGATGACTTATTATTTCGTCTATCTCTTTCTCATCAACAGGTGTACAATGAAAACCCGGAATTATATAATCTGACTCAACTACTTTTACACTGTCTTTTACATCCCTAACAAGTGAATCCAAATTAGGAACAATGTTTGTGTCAACCAAATCAGTAAAATAATTGTTAAAAGAATTACATATAACATAAGGGTCTGAACAACATTGATTGTTAATATGAACACTAGTAATGTGGTTATCTGCTTTTGCCTTACCGACTTCAGAGTTAATAATTTGCCAGCTGGTTTTGTTCATGTTACTTGATTTGTTTATTTTATTTTGATAATATAGTTTTTTTGCAGCTGTAACCTTATTTCTAAACATTTTATTCTTCTGTCTTAGTTGTTTGTACATGGTTTTGCTTTTTAACATTCTAGCATTGTTAGCAAACTCAATAATTGATTGTTTTTCAATCTTTAGCTCTTCAGTAAACCACCTGCTTCTATGTCTATATTTTCTACATAATTTCTTAGGAAAACACAACTCAAAATAATACATAAAAGTTTGGTGAAATACATCATACTTTGACTCAACTGGAGCAAAAAATACATTAAACCAAGTTTCAAGGCTAAGAACTTCAATAAAGTGATCTATATTTGCAGTGCTAAAGTTCCTAGAGTATTCAAGATATACAGCATTATCAGGACTATCATTTTTACTATTTATTACAAAGAGTTGACCATCATGGTCTGACAGCTGAGTATTGAAACCAATTACATCGAAATAGGCATTATTTATATTAGTAAAAATATTATCTATGGTGCTTTTTGTTGTTTCAGTAATTCTTGTGGGAAAATTAACAAATAAACAATATACGTAAGTGTTGTGGTAATGATGATAGTAATAGATTGTACTTCGACAGTAAGTTCTACTACCACAGTGAGACTCTAAAAACAATTCAGCACAACAAGTCAGCAGAGCGACCTTGCGTAGGTCAGAGAAGCAGATCGAGTTTTATAGGATGGCTAGTAGCGAGTTTACCGGTAAATTCAAGTGACGCTCAGGCTACAAAACATGCGTTCCTATTCTCCTGTTTTGGACGCTATTTTTCACCCATTTTACATGAAATGTTTACCATTGTTTACAGAAAGGGCTGAATTTTCTTTCTATTAAAAGCAAATTACAACATTTAAACTTTATTACGGTCGAAATCGTTACCAAACTTTAGAAAAATTGACCTACTTTCACATTGTTTAAAAAAAATCTATGTAAAAAATTCTTAATTTAAGGTTATACATGAAAGCAGATACTCTTTGTGAACAAGTTAAGACGTATACCAAAGTTCTAACTTAAAAATTGGCGTCCGAAATGGGGGAAAAGACAACGTATGTTTGTACGTGTTTTTCAGGGGTGAGGATGCCTCGTGTTTGCTTTGTGGAACCTGTAGGTCTAATACTTCTAAGTGGTCTTCTTCATCATCTTGCCTACTTATTTTCAATTAGCTGTTTTTTTTACTCTCATTTATTTGTAAGCCCACTTTTTTTTATCTTTTATTATTATTTCTGTTAGGCCTATTGCTCGAAGGTCATATTTATTTTCGGCTACAATGACCACATCATCTCACATCTGCAAACACTAGAAGGTTCAGTGAGTTTAATGAGAGGGGGGGAAGAGATGGGTGGAGGTAATGAAGATACTTTTTACAACTTCCTGTCATGTGTTTCGGTTAGATAATTTTAGAATTAAAATCAGACGCTATATTTTACTATATAAACTTGCATAAAGTATCTGGAGGTTATATTAAATTGATAGAACGCTGAACTTAATGTCTTAAAAAAATCCCAAAATTAGCCATGGGCAGTAAATATTTAATATTTACTGCCTATGTTGATGATATTTAATTTTACCGCATCACAGTGGTTTGAAAACCACCAGAATAACTTTGTTCATTATAAAAGCCTCACTTAAATTCTTTTTTAGTCTCTAGCCTACTTGGTTGTTATCATGTGATGTTGTTAATATCTTTTACTGTTTTTTTATTTGATGTATTTCCATAGGACAGAGAAAAATGCCTGTGCGTGGTCTCAAGAGAAACTGAAAGATCTTTTGCTTGGCCTGCGCATTAAAAGTGATCTGGCAGAAGTTTGGCTTACCGAAATGGAAAAGATCGAAGGAGAAGCAGTCGCCAACAACAGAAAGGGAAAATTAATCTTTTTCTATGAATGGGACATGACAATAACATGGAAAGGAAGATTAAATGGTGCAGATTTTAAAGAAGTCGAAGGGAAAATAAATATTCCTAACCTTAGTGAAGAGAATGATGTCTCTGAAGTAGATGTATGTATTATCTCTTTAAGTAAAACATTTTTTTTAGTTTGGTATTGGTTTTTTTTATTAAAAATTAGAAAAAAAACAGTGAGTTTTTAATGAGGGATTACTCTACAATCACTCCTATACTAAAGCTTGAATTGTGTTTGACGCCATAAAATCAGATTCTAAGTTAAAAATTGATCAGTTGGAATCATGAATTTATTTTAGCTTTAGAGCATCAATTACAGCAGAGGTTTTGTAATATCTTATATATTCTCAATGGAAATATTGAGCACGCTTGACTAGGGCGAGGGCTTTAATAATAGGATTTTACCAATCCGCTTTTAGCAGATATTTTAAAGGACGAATAGTTGTCACGCCTATGTAGTTGTTTTCTGAAATTAAAGTTTATATTTTGAATTTGTTGTATATTGTGCAGATCATAGATTTACTGTAAAAATGAGTTAGACTAGTTGACTAGGTACTGTACAGCATAAAAAATTATCAGAAATCAAATAGGTACTGCCATTTCTTATTCAATGGTGAATGGAGGCACTGAGTTGAAATCTCCTGTGTGACTTACTGGCTCTTTTATTTTGGTAAACCAGTTGATGACTTGTTTATCAAAGTATCACTGCCAGTTTTTGAAAAGGTTTTTTTGACTATTTCACTTTATTAGACTGTGCAACTAAACAAATGTTCATCAATCATTAATCGTTCGTTGAAAAGTAAGCACAAGTGTACAAAAGCTTGGGTTGTGAAATTATTGTTTACATGAAATCTTCCATTAGACTGTCACAGTTGGATTTGGTCGCTATGAATTTGTAGTAATTTTCCTTTCCCCCCTTTTTACAGATTACTGTATCATTAAAAGAATCAACCAGTGAAGGAGATATAATTAAAGAGTTCCTTTACCATCAAGGGAAAGAAAGGATCCGAGAAAAACTTGAAGAATACGTAGTTTCTCTTAAGAAAGGTAAGATACGAGGGTTGTTTTTTTTTCAACCTCCGATAGGCTATGAACAAAAGACAAGTTCATATAAAACATTAAATTTATTACCAAAAGTTTAGTCCATTTATGGTTACTTTTTGACATAATCACCAAAGAGATTGAGACATTTGCTATATCTGTGCACCAGCTTTTTAATACCCTCTTCAAGAAAAGTGGCCGCCAGTACATTCAAAAAACAAAAAAGTTCAAAAAAACAAAAAAATGTCAAAAAAATAAAAAAATCAACAAAAAAATAAAAAAGGACTTTAAAATTTCTAGAAATTCAGTAAACAAAGCAATAATGGTGACTATGTGGTTTATTTAATCATCCTGTCAAACTGTTGAACCAAGTCATCTGAAACGACAGTAATGAGCTGGTTGAACAAGTTGGAGAATGGTTAAATAAATCACAGATTCACCATTATTGATTTGTTTACTGAATTTCTAGACATTTTAAAGTCCTTTTTTATTTTTTCTTGATTTTTTTATTTTTTTGACATTTTTTTGTTTTTTGAATTTTTTTTGTTTTTTGGAATGTACTGGCGGCCACTTTTCTTGAAGAGGGTATTAAAAAGCTGGTGCACAGATATAGCAAATGTCTCAATCTCTTTGGTGATTATGTCAAAAAGTAACCATAAATGGACCAAACTTTTGGTAATAAATTTAATGTTTTATATGAACTTGTCTTTTGTTCATAGCCTATCGGAGGTTGAAAAAAAAACAACCCTCGTATTTTGTCATTATTCAAAATTGTTGTAGGCTTTCTTGTATTGATGAAAACTAGAAATGTTGGATGTCAAAACCAAATTTGAAACGTCTTTTGTAAACACTGTTTACTTGCATGTTTATACAAAATGACTTCATTAATTCCAAATAAATCAGCTTACTCTCATATGTTCAAAGAAGCCTATGAAATTAATATAGTTTCAGAATGTTTAGTACAGTTTTTGGGCGTCGTATTTTCATTTATAAAAATCAATAATTTCAAACAAAATTTTTTTGTCAAATTTTAATTTTGTTTTTGTTTTCAAACCTCTTAATTATGTTAGGCCCAAAATGTCTTAGATAGGCCTATTATTTAGAGATATTTCATTACTAGTGTAATTATAAAGGCATGTCAATAATTTATGTTGATGAAAAAATATATGTTTGTTGAGTCAGTGGCTCAGTTGGGGCCAAGGACTCAGGGCCCAAGGTAGCAATGTCTTGGGTTCAGATTCTGGTATCTGACCTGCCACTACTTTTTATCAGTATAGTTCATCCTGTACGCCTCTGTGGCCCATGTGGACTAACAAATGCAAATAAAAGAAACAGTCAACCTCAAATAACAAGACAATTGGACCAGTCAATTACAATCAATTAAACACTATATCTTTGTCATTAGATACACTACTGTGAACTACTCTATTCAACTAACTGTTTTTATCATGCCAATATTACATGTATAAAGCTCCAGTATCTGAGGTTAATGACAACAATAATTTTATAATAGCATACAGTAACTCAGTATTACCTGTGTTTATAATGTTAAATTTCATTGATAGGGTATTGAAATTAGTTTTAAAACATTTACTACCTATTGATTATTGTGATTTTATGTTATTGGATACATTTTGTGATTTCTTCTTTGTCTTTTTTAGAATTCTCCAAAGGAATGATCCTGCCCAAGAAGGAAGATCAAAGTTCTCAAGATAAACAGATCTCAAATCTATCAAGTGGTTTTAACAAAAAGGTAATAAATGTGGATTGAAAGGAAGCCAAGTAATAGGGACACAATCAATTTTTGATTGAAAGTAAACTAAGCACCAGAAAGCAAATTTTGATGTTGGTTGAAAGTAAAATATGCAACAGAAAGGCAATCAGTATTGATTCTAAGTTTTAAAATAAGCAGAGAAAGTAGTGGTCTATCTTATTCTCAATTTCAGTATAATTGTTAACTTTCCAAAACAAAGATTATTTTTGTTTAGTTGTTTGTGCTCTATGGCATGTTGTGCGAATGATGTAGTGTTGAAATTAGTCAAATACCGTAACCATTAATTTTTCATCACTAGTGTAAATATTTAAATTAAATAAACAATCTGTTTGGAAATATTAGTCATTTCCTTATATTACACCTGATAAAGCACTTTACACTTTTGATTTCTTGAAGAGAACAATCAGTAGGTAGTGGGATCATGTCCAAACCAAGTGTTTTATAAAAATAAATAATACCCGATTTATCTTACTGTAAATGTACAAGGACTTTGACAACTAACAGAATTACGGGTACATTTCAAGCAACAAGCAGGTACAGTATAAGCAAACAAAGCTGTATTAACAATTGCAAGGTTCATCACCAAAAAAATAATTGTTAATACTGATACGGTATTATAAGATTTGATTGATTACCAAAATTCAAAATGACCAATAAATTATAATTTTGTGGCTTTTCATCTGTATTAGACTGTATTAAAGAAAATGCACAAATTATAAAGTACCGTAGGCTTTTTACAAAACTAAATCTCAAAATTTACTTTCATGTGAACATTGTTTTTCAAGAAAAGAAATATCAATAAATATACAAATGAGTATGACATTTTGGACATATTTTTAATGCCTTGATTGATTAAGATGAATTATAGAATGTTGGAATGTTCTATAATCTTAAATATAGCTTGTGGCACTTTACGGAGACAGACACATCCATGCATCTAAGTAACTGAATTTATTGAGACTTTAATTTTATTTGCTTGCACAAAACATTCACACAGCTTTACCAAGATAACTATATTTTATCTCATACATTATCTTGCTTGGAAATTTTAATGACTTGCTAATCCTTCTTTATTGATTGCCATAATGCATTGAAGAATATGGCCAACTGATTACCTATATTATTTAAAGGATTTGTTGTATTTTTGTGTACAGCAAATCGACCCTTATATATTCATTTTTATAGGGATATTGGGTATCAATTTAAAGCTCTTATCCTCTATGTGCCTTTTGCGGGTTTGAATAATATAACCGTGAAAGTCCTTTGTCCAAAGGCTTTTTAAGTTTCATAGTTTGTGCTGAATTCTGAAATTTACAATCTCTGAAATCTGAATTTTTTCAAGTTTACATTTGTTTACATCAAAGCAGATGGCCATGATACAATTTTGTTTACATCCATACGACAATGGTGTTATCTTTAGTTGGTAAATCACAGTTGGTGATGTTTCAGTGAATTCAACTCAAATGTTGTAATGTTATTTGTATAAAATGTAAAGAAGAAAATTACTTACGTTAGATTTTGTGTTTTCATAGTATGATTTATTAGTAATTGATATTCTTCTAAGGTACCTCAAATAGATCGTGCCACCATGAAAATAGTAGGGCTCGCAATGCAAATAATTGGGATATGATGACAAATAATAGTTTTCACCCTTATCAACTATATATCAGTTATATCACAGATTTTGAAGTCACAAAGTGACACAGGTTACTAGTCACTAATTAAAACTGTTTACAGGTGCAGGTTAATCAAAGTAACAACACAAGTGGTTCTAAGGGTGTCAAAATAGAAACTAGCACAGTGAAAATGACGGTGATGTTTCAATGTACTGGAACAGAATTATACAGAGCGCTGACAGTTCCTGAGGTGAGTGTTAAGTTTTGATAATTGTCGATTATGTGTGGTGATCAAATTGTCAAATGTATCAAATCCAATGTAATGTTTCTTGTTCATTTGTCCTTTATGCAATACCAAACCGGCCATCCGATCGTGATGAAACTTTGGCAACTTATTACATACAACCCAAAGAAGATTTGTGTGAAATAAAATTTTGGAAAACTCCTCAGGGCTCTGCCCCAGTGGTCTTTAAAGTTCCCATGTTACCCTTATGGAGAAAAGATTTGTTTACATTTGAACAGATAAATACTTTTGAATGTACATTGTCATCAATTAAGGCAACAGCTAGTATTAAATTAATGGTATCATCAATCTGACACATACTTTCTCCCATTAGCTTGACAACAACCTTTATGAGGTAAGCTGTGAGAGTAACTATGATATTTTATTTGGGGGAAATCACTAGCCGTAATTCTTAAAAAAACATTGAGTGTTGAACTATTTTGTTTCTAAAATAAAAGGATATGACATGCTAAATTTTAATCAAAATTGGTCAAGCGGTCTTGATGTGATTTTTTTTGTTATTTTATGAGGAAATGCCGTAATTTGCAATAACTTTTGAACTGAAGTTTTTGCCGCATTGAGCACTGTTCTGTATTGTTTAGAGTTAAAATTGTGTTGTTATTCATATGTGTTTGAAAACATATGGTGTTAGAATATTATTTGTTTAGTTTTTGTTGATAAACATTCTGAATCTGGTTTATTGTAAAAAGCTACCTAATAAAGTATTTGTCTTATTAAAACTATATTTTAATTTAACTTGCGATAACACTACATGGTGGCAGCGGGCTTCTTATTGTTTTAGCAATATACAGTACATGAAGATGAAAAGTTTTAGTGTTCCTACCCCAGAACATTTTGATTTTAAAGGAGAAAACTGGTCTAAATGGAAAACCCGTTTCTTGCGCTTTCATGCGGTATCTGGGCTCACCAATGAAGACGAACCATATCAGGTAAACACCTTACTATATATGATGGGCGAAAAGGCCGAAAGCATATTTGAATCATTTAATTTGACATCTGAGGAATGTAAAAGTTTCAAAACTGTTTAAAAAAAATTTGATACATATTTCGCTCCTTCTAAGAATGTAATCTATGAGAGGTACATGTTTCATACTAGGGTTCAACATGAGGAAGAGCGTGTTGAGAGTTTGATTCATGATCTTCATGAGATGGCTTCTAGATGCGATTTTCCTGCTTCTTATAAAGATGAGGCTATACGAGATCAACTTGTTGTAGCGATTAGAGACAAAAATTTATCTGAAAAACTACAAATGAATGCAGATCTAACCCTTAATTCTGCTGTCTCAAATGTTAAGCAAGCCGAATCGGTTAAAATGCAACAATCATTGATGAGGTCCGGGTCTTCTGAACATGCACTAACTGCAGATAAAGTCACTTCAAGGACTTGGGGCACTAAATTTGCTCAGAAACCTCCAGTTGATTCCAAAGCGTCCAGTACCAATTACTATAATCAATGCCAGTGGTGTGGTAACGCTCAACATGAACGACCAAAATGTCCTGCCCGGAATATTTTCTGTCGAAACTGTAACAGGAAGGGCCATTTTGCTAAATGTTGCCAGTTCAAAAATGTCAAGGAAATAAATTCAAACCCTCTTCAAGATGAAGTTATTAAGAGTGACAAATTTGTGGGGTCTGTTAATCCTCAAAAGAATCCTAAAGCAAAATGGTCTGCTGAAGTTAAACTAAATGGAGTATGTATTCAAGCTAAGATAGACACTGGAGCTGACGTTTGTGTCTTGCCCCAATCACTCTATAAGTTGAAATTATTTATGTACCCACTAAATTCAAGTAACAAAACTTTAATTGGGCCTGACGGATCTGTCCTTAATATCTTAGGCGTATTCGAGGGTACAATCCAGTACAAGAATCAATATTGTAAGTCTCAGTTTTATGTAATATCTGGTGCTGATAGAACCCTTTTGAGCAATGAAGTTAGTGAAAAATTGGGTCTAGTTAAAAGGATGTTTCGAGTCAACTCAACTGGCTCATTTGATCCTTTTACATCATACCCTAAACTTTTCAGCGGTCTTGGTGATACACAAGCTCATTATAATATAAAATTAAAGCCAAACACTGAACCGTACTCTCTCAAAGTTCCAAGGCGTGTTCCCCTACCCTATAAAGATGCTGTAAAAAAAGAACTAGATGCAATGTTGGATAAAGGTGTTATCGTGAGAGTAGACACTCCGACTGACTGGTGTTCACCTCTTGTCATTGTCCCTAAAAAGGACAATTCAATAAGACTTTGCGTAGATTTTACTAAACTTAATGAGAGTGTTAAACGAGAACTATATCCTGTGCCCTCTGTAGACTACACTCTGGGACAATTAGATGGTGCTAAGGTGTTCTCGAAACTAGATGCTAACTCGGGTTATTGGCAAATACCCATAACAGAAGAAGCTTCATATTTGACTACTTTCATCACACCTTTTGGAAGGTTCAGATTTTTACGACTTCCTTTCGGGATTTCCACTGGTTCAGAAGTATTCCAGCGTCAAATGTCTGAATCACTTGAAGGCCTTCAAGGTGTTGTTTGCCATTTCGATGACATAACTATATACGGGAAAGATATGGAAGAACATGACAAAAATTTACATCGTGTTTTGTGTAGGCTCCAGGAAAAGGGCTGGACACTTAATAGATCAAAATGTGTGTTCCGGCATGACACTATCAGTTTACTAGGCCACCTTGTAACTAAAAATGGTATTAAGCCAGATCCCTCTCGTGTTGAGGCTATCCAAAAACTCAAGACGCCAACTAATGTTAAAGAACTAAGGAGAATTCTAGGTGTTGTCAATTACGTAGCCAAGTTTATTCGTAATTTGTTGACCATAGTTCATCCACTACATGCTTTACTGCAAAGAAATACAGAATTTGTTTGGGGGCCTGATCAAGACCAAGCTTTGGAAAAGATTAAACTGTCATTGATGTCCGAACCGTGTCTCGCTTTATACAGCATTTCTAAAGAAACCTTCCTCTCAGCGGATTCCTCGTCATACGGTATTGGAGTTGCACTAATTCAGCTTCAAGAAGATGGAACTAAACGTCCGGTGGCCTATGCTTCGAGAAGTTTGTCATCAGCCGAACGTAATTGGGCTCAAATAGAAAAAGAAGCTCTAGCCATTGCTTGGGGGTGTGAACGGTTTGTGAACACCTCATTTTAGGGTTGCATTTGCATATTGAGACAGACCATAAGCCCTTGCTCTTCATATTCAAGATAAAAGACTTGGACAATATTACTCCCAGGCTTCAGAGAATACGACTCCGACTGATGAGATATACGTATGACATTACCTACACGCCCGGTAAACAGTTGATTTTGGCTGATGCACTGTCTCGAGACACAGAGAACTCTGAAGAGGAATGGGAACTTACAGAGGAAATCCTTGCTTATATACAAAACATTGACACTACTCTACCATCAGTTTCGGATGAAAGGTTGCGAGAAATAAATCAAGAAACTATGAAAGATGAAACTCTAAAACATGTGTCACAGTATTGTGCGAAAGGTTGGCCAGAAAAATCTAAGATTCCAGAAGATGTATTGCCCTACTGGTATCATAGAGAAGATATAAGTGAGCAAAATGGTATACTTCTCTTTGGAAGTCGTATTATAATACCAAATTCTCTAAGAGCTAATGTACTAAGAAGTATTCATGAAGGACATCAAGGCATGACAAAATGTAGATCTTTTGCAAAATTGACTGTGTGGTGGCCTCGTCTTTCTCAACAAATCAAAGAACTAGTAGAAAATTGCAAGACATGTGCAGAAAATCGCGCTACGAGAGCAGAGCCGCTGATACCAACCCCTTATCCGGATAGACCTTGGCAAATAGTGGGTGCCGATTTGTTGAAGTGCAAAGGTCACTGGTATCTCTTAATCTCAGACTATTATTCCAGGTTTATGGAGATTGCTAGACTAAATGACTTAAAAATGGGCACTATTGTGACATATACAAAGTCCATCTTCGCACGTCATGGTGTACCTGAGACAGTGAGAGCAGACTGTGGTTCTCAATTTGACTGCTGTCAATTCAAACAACTTGGTCGTGATTATGGATTTAAATTGATTACATCAAGTCCAAAATTTCCACAAAGCAACGGCTTCATAGAAGCGCAAGTAAAAAACTTTAAGTACCACTTAGAAAAAAGTGATGATCCCTACAAAATGCTACTTATGTTAAGAGCAACCCCTCTGGAAAATGGGAAAAGTCCAGCGGAATTACTTTTCGGGAGAAGGATCCGCACTTATGTTCCGATAATGTCTGATCAACTAATACCCTATCTGGTAGACACTGAAAAGTTAAGGGAAAAGGAAGAAGCAAGAATTGATCGTCAAAAGATTTATTTTGACAAAAGACATAGAGCCACAGAATTGCCTACTCTACCTTATGGAGCTCAAGTCCATATAAAGGACAGGAATCAAGAAGGAACTATATTAAACAAACATCCTGCACCTCGATCCTATATAATTCAAACGCAAGATGGTTGTTTGCGGAGGAACAGAAGATCACTGCAAAGATTTAGCACTACTATGCCTTCTGATCAACCAGCACTGCAGACCAGTCCCTCAGAAAACCTGAGAAGATCAGAACCATCGCAGACAAATCCTTTAGCGAATCTAAGAAGATCAACAAGACAATTCAAACCTACCCGGAGGTTCGATCTTTAAAGGGGAGATGTGTTGTTATTCATATGTGTTTGAAAACATATGGTGTTAGAATATTATTTGTTTAGTTTTTGTTGATAAACATTCTGAATCTGGTTTATTGTAAAAAGCTAGCTAATAAAGTATTTGTCTTATTAAAACTATATTTTAATTTAACTTGCGATAACACTACAAAAATTACTTTAAAAAACTAAATTTTAATCAAAATCTTTGCTTTTATCAGATTTGTGTGTTATTTGATAGTTTTTTAAGAAAAAATAACAAGCCCAAAATGTTGTTTGCAACTTATTTTAAGGTTTCCACATTAATTATCAGTCTTTGTTTTAGATGGTGATGGCATTTACAAGTGGTCCTGTTAAGTTAGAAACAAAAAAGCTTGGAAAGTTTGAGCTATTTGGTGGCAACATCCATGGAGAGTTTGTTGAACTGGTGAGTGTTTTTAATTTCCAATTTTGATGTTAAAATGCTTAGGTCCTATTTAACCACGGGCGTCGCCGCTATAGGGGACTTGGGGGACGCGTCCCCCCCCCCCCCCCAATATTTGAAAAGTCAGTTTTGTCCCCCATCCCAAATTTTTAAAGGAATTTTAAAAATCATATAGAATGTGTGTTTACCCGATCTATCGCTGCCAGCAAGCAAGGTGCTCGCTTCGCTGTGTGATTCGGAAGCGTGCGGCGTGGTGCGGTGGTGGAGGGGTGTTCCGATCCACGATCCTCGAGTTGCACTGGATGCCTAGACGCTTGTTTTGAATGTCTTCTCGTGTTTCAGTCAGACTTTCAGTCCGTTCCGTCACCGTCAGTCGGCAGTGGTTGATACTACATTTAGATGTAGGCCTACGTTAACCTTTTTCTCCTCGTGTGCTGTATCTGTCGGTAGTATCGGTTAAGTTCTTTTAGGTTAGTTGATACTTTTTGTAAGAGTTGATACTTGAACCTTGAACAGTTTATTGTTAAATGAAGCGAGCAGAAGGCCAAAAACAAATTGTTTATATAAACCTGCTTGTAAAAATGTAAGATTGTGGGTTTAAATATTAGTGTTCAAACGTCATTGAATTTGATGCTATACATATTGTGACAGATCTAAGAAATGGAGAAAAACGTTAAGTTAAAAAAACATATTTACTTGCTTGCATGGCATATAACAGGTGAAATGGAAGGTTTTAGGACAATTGGGCACAGTTCTAGCCGTTAGAAATGGCTTTATAAAGTCACCATACGGCTTTTGGGAGATATGGCTTCGTAGTCTACCGTAGGCCTATGTTTTGAAATTCATGAATGCAAGTTCGTCATAGTTTGATTTTTTAAATGTCTACTTGCTCATGACAAAGACAAATAACAGGTGAAACGGGAGATTGTTGGACAGTTGGACACAGATATAAACATTAATAATGGCTTTAGAAAGTCAGTAAACAGCTTTTTGTGAGGATACGGCCGTAGCCTACAATATTTTTTGAGATTTATGAATGAATGCGATCGTCATAGTTAGTTTTAAAAATGTCTACTTATTCATGACAAATAAAGGGGGAAATGAGCGGTTTTTGCACACAGTTCTAGACGTTAAAACTGGCTGTATAAAGTCACCAAACGGTTTTTAGGAGGATATCGCCGTAGTGTACAGCGTGTTTTTAAATTCATTAATGCAATCGTCATAGTTTAAATTTTAAATTGTCTATTTGCTCATGACAGACAACAGGTGAAATGGGAGTTCATGGACAATTGGGCACGGTTTTTGGTGTAAAAATGGCTTTAGAAAGTCACCAAACTGCTTAGAAAATTACAAATTTTTCCGGGGGTGGACCCCCGGCCCTATTGGGGGGTGTGGAGCACCCCCCAAGCCCCTCAGTGGACCCCCCTTCCTACATTTGTCCCCCTCAATCTTTTTATGCCGACGATGCCAATGTATTTAACTATTTAACTTGAGTAGTGTAAACACAAGTGGAATAAACATGTCATACAAAACTGCCGTAGTATCTTTTGCTGCTACCCAGTGCTTGACTTTTTATCTTTCCAAAAGAGAAGTACCGGAACGCCATTCCACTGTGTTCTACTGCAAATCGAGCACTACTGCTACCAGTTAAGATTGGAACTATGCCACTCATCGTTTGTTTGATGTGTTTTGAGGTTTTTAATGTGGGCTAGTTAAAATTATACTTCGAAAACAATGCCTCACATGGCAAAGATAACTAAACTAATGTTCGGAATTGGAATGAAAGACAAAACATAAATTGATACATGGGCTTCACTCTGTCATATTGGCAACCATTAAGTATGCATGATAAGATGGCAGTTCCTTTTTTTTACCTACTGTTTTTGTGAAAGTTGCATAAAACAATAACAACTAAGATTGTCCATGATTGTGTCTGTTGAGGATTAGATCTGTCATAATAAATAATGTGTTTATTTCACATTATTAACAAGACCTATCATGGGTTATGGTTTCCCTTTGGTCCAACTCAATAACTCACTTTCTTTTGAGATAAAAAAGCTAAATTCAATATTTATCAGAAATGTGTCAACTTTGGGGAGGTTATGTTGGTGTTTCAAGCAGTGGATATACTCTTTAATTCTGTGCCCATTTTTCAACATACAGATGCTTTAACAATGTTTTAACCTATAAAGAGCATCTGTTAGATTTTCATTTTTTGCTATTAAAATAATTCTCCAGTCTTGCCAAAGTTTTCTTTACTTATAAAATTTCAGTTATGAAGCACAGAGTGGTTAATTTTTGAACAAACTCTACATATAACAATTTTTTATAAATCACAGACTAGGTCTCAACAAAGCTTGCAAGAAGACTTGTTCTAACAATGACCAACTACATAATCTGAATAAGTATTGTTGTAACTGACAACCCCTCTAGGGTGAGGAGCGGTGGCTCACTTGGTTGAGTAACAGACTGGTAAACTGAAGGACCCTGGTTCGAAACCTGGTACAGGACTAAACTTTTTATCTTCAAATTACAAACATAAAAAAAAAAAATAATATTTAGATCTAACTAACCTTTTTGCTATGGCTAAATACCCTTGTGGTATTTGTGGAGTAAATCTGAAATTTTCTGCCATTTTATGTACTGGAAATTGCAAAAAATGGTTTCATTTTAGATGTCAAAATTTAAGTGTTTTAGAAGTAAAAGATATGGAAAGGAATAACAGTATAGGGGTGTGGAAATGTTCAGTTTGCAGAGAAGGTGAGGAAACAAAAGATTATAATAATAAAACTGCAATATCTGGCAGTGTGATTGACGTTAATGAAAGCACTAGTGAGCTGAATTGTTCCTCAATAGCAGAAGAAATTAACACATCTATTCTTAATGAAAATGAAGAACTGAAGAAAGAACTGTATGAAGCAAAAAATAAAAGCTCTTTTTATGTTCTGGAGTTGGAAGATAAAGTTAAAGAAAATGAAGAGGTTATTAAATCCCTTAAAAAACAGGTTGAAGATAATGAAAATGAACTTTTAGATAGGGTAAGACAGTTGGAGCATCAACTCAAAAAAGAAAAAGAGGCTAAGGGTATGCTAGTTTTACATTATGAAGAGGACATTAGAGCCAACACTTGTATGAAAGACTCAGAAGCACACAATAAATGTAACAGGTGTGATGTCTACAAACAAGAAACAAAAAAAATGGCGGAGACTATAAGGACACTAGAGACAGTCATACAAATATTAGAAAGAGAAAAAAAGCAACCACGAAACATGGAAACTAATGAAGATGAAACTGGTAAATCTATATGTCTTAATTGTTTCCCCCCTCTTGGAAGAACATCTGATCAGCAAAAGCTTGTCTCTAATGAATGGCACACCGTACCAACTACTAGTAGAGGTAAAACTAATAGTATAAAGGTCAATGCAACAAATATTACATCTACAAATAGTTTTGAAGTTTTACAAGATGTTGAAACGGAAAAATCTCAGGATGAAGAAGAATGCCTAACAACAAAAAATAATAAGGGTCTAAAAGGGAATGGTAGTGTAAAATCAAAAAATAAATTGAAGACAGCACGTGTTGGACATAAAAACAACCAAGATACGTGTACTAAAAAACACAAAATGCTTATATGTGCAGATAGTCACGGACGGGGCCTATCTTATCATATAAATCGTTTTTCAAAATCTTACGAGGCTGTTGGATTTATAAGACCGGGAGGTCAAGCAGAATCTATCCTAAATAGGAAAAACATTGAGGGAGAGAAATTGGGCCCTGAAGATGTTTTGGTAATTGCTTGTGGCTCGAATGATATTGCTCGGAATGAAGCGGAAAGAATGACCACCCTTGTAAAAGACACCCTGCATAAATATGAGAGCTCCACAATAGTTTTAGTTGATTTTCCACATAGGCATGACTTAAAAGAATGGTCATGTGTAAATAAAGAAATAAGAAAATCTAATAAGACACTAAAAGACTTAAGTCAGAGTTTTCCAAATGTGTCTTTGGTCAATATTAGCGTAGCTGAAAGACATCTGCACACTCGCCATGGGATGCATTTAAATAAAAAGGGGAAGCAGTGGCTGGCCAAAAATATCTGTGATGCTCTTGAAAGAAAAACTGATACGGAAGTGCCCAGTTTGTCTGTTAGTCTTGATAACAGCTTGATGTTAGCTTCAGCTTCACAACTATCTTTGGCTTCAAAGGAGTGTCACAGTGAATTACAACATCGGGAGTCACTTTATGAGGGTAATGCTGAAACAACGTCTATGGTAAGGCCGAGTCCACAACTGAGGAGAGATGAAGATGATACATTATCGGAAAACCTCTCTGCTGTACATCCAGTTTTACCACCATAGGCTCACTTAAGAAGGTCCACATCAACAAGGAACATTTAAAACTCTTTTTTATTAATATCCAGGGTTTACAAAATAAAATAGAAGAAGTAGAAATCTTACAACATACAATAAATTATTCAATCATTTGTGTTGCTGAACACTGGTTAAAGTCTGAAGAAATTGACTTTTGCGTGCCCAATGGACTTGCACTAGGAAACAGCTTTTGTCGTGGGCAGCATATTCACGGTGGTGTGTGTATTTTTCTTGATGATCAGTTAAAGTTCAGGAAAATTGAATTGAATAAGTTTTCTATTGAGGTGGATTTCGAGGTCACGGGTATTGAGCTCATTGACTTTAAATTGATTATTGTTTCCCTGTATAGGTCACATAATGGCTGCCCTGAAGTATTTTTGCAATCTTTAGAGAGTGTCTTAAAATATTTGATTACACTTAATAGTAAAATAATCATATGCGGGGATGTTAATGCAGAATTTGATGTGACAACTCAAAAACAAACAGTTGGAAAATTCTTGAATACTCTTGGACAATTCAGTATTTATTGTGCCAACGATAAACCAACAAGAGGTAAATCCTGCTTGGATAATGTAATGACTAATTTATACACACAAGACTATAAGTGTGAAGTTAAAAGTGTGGATTTTTCTGATCATGATGGTTTGCATTTTGAAATACATACCGGTAAAGACAGTTCACCATCAATTAATACTTCTAACAGGACAATGGAGTTTAAAACTAGGCCAGTAACACAAAACAAAATTTTTAAGTTTAAAACATTGTTAGCAATGGAAGACTGGACAAATCTTTTTACAATTAATTTATCTGCAAGTACTTGTTTCCAGAATTTCTTTAATCGATTCCTGCATTTATTTGATTATTGCTTTCCTGTTAAGTCTGCCGTTGAAAAAAACATGAAGAAACATAAAAAAAGACATATAAATCCTATATATAGTTGGTACACACCTCAGCTTAAACAGATGAAACAGTTTATTCTTATCTGTAAAGACATGTATACAACAAATAAAACTGAAGATCTGCTATTGACATTGAGGAAGTTGAGAGCCAATTACAGGCATGCCTTGAGAGAAGCTAAGAGACAAAACAACGACCAAATAATTATGAACTCTTCTAATAAATGTAAATCAGCATGGGCCATCATCAACAAGGCAGCAGGAAGAGGATCTAGAGCTGTGACCAATCCAAACATACGACCGGATGACTTCAATAAGTTCTTCTTTTCTTCCGTAAAAGAAATCTGTGAAGGTGTTGACTCGTCTTCTAGAGTAGCATTGGAATATGTGAAAAATGTCAACGTGTCTCAACCAGTTTCCTGTGTTTTTTCTTCTGTGATGCCTCATCAAGTGTTACATATTATTCAGTCAATTAAAACCTCTCCCTCAAAAGATGTTTATGGTATGTCCAGTGAGATATTAAAAGAAGTTGCATTAGAGATACTGGAGCCGCTAACATTTTGTCTCAATAAGTGTATTTTGGATGGAGTTTTTCCTGAATGTTTGAAATTCTCCAGAGTGGTACCCATCTATAAAAAGGGTAACCCTGATTTGCCTCAGAGTTACAGACCCATATCATGCATTCCTATATTTGCAAAGATCTATGAAAAAATAGTAAAAGACCAAATTTGTAACTTTTTGAATCCTCAAATTTGTTTAGTGATTCTCAATATGGCTACCGCTCTGGCAGATCCACCATTCAAGCTATAGATGTCTTGGTTAATGAGTTACTTATAGCCTTAGAAGAATGCCGTTCTGCTCAGATTACACTGTGTGATTTAACGAAGGCATTTGACACGGTAAATCATGACATATTACTTGCTAAGTTAAAATACTATGGTTTTGATGGTAAAGAGTTGAAATTGTTGGAGTCATATTTGAGACATAGAAAGCAGATCGTAGATGTAGGAGGTGTTTGTTCCCAGATCTTAGATGTTTTATCAGGTGTACCACAGGGATCTGTATTGAGGCCAATACTTTTTATAATTTTGATAAATGATTTTAGTTTTAACAATTTTAGTTTTACTACAATATATGCAGACGATACTTCCCTTCTGAATGTAAGTAATTGTATAGAGCACCTGGAATATTTGTCAGAAGAAGCCCTTCTGGATGCAAAGAGTTGGTTTGAAGCTAATGGTTTGTTTTTAAATGAAGGAAAAACACAAAATTTGATAGTTTCTTTAAAAAAAGGTAATTTATATGATGTAAATAAGGCTGTAACATTGTTAGGTATAAGTATTGATGCTAGTCTTTCATGGAAAAATCAGATTGATATTGTTTGTAAAAGGTTATGTAGAATAATATATGTTCGGTATTCATATTTTTAGAGTATTTAGAAATTAATCATTATGTTAATTAAGTCACTGGTTAATTAATCATGCTAATGTGTATATAAATCACCACATTTATTGTAATATTATTTAGTCTCAGTAACAATTTATTGTAAATAGACTCCCGCTTTCAATATTCAAATGAGATTGCTAAGCCTGCTCGAATTTCCCGCCACAGTAAGGCCTATTTTCCTGTACTACATACCCATGAATCACCTGACGCCGGGTTTGCTTCAATCGCATTTCCTATTGGCCATCGAATTCCTAGACCCCTCTAAACCGCAATTGCATTTTTAAAAGTGAAATCGGTGATCGGCGTCTGTCTGTCCACGGTCGGCGTCCATAACTCACGGTGTATTCCGTTTCTCGTATCTCGGGACATTAATTGCCCATTTTACCTCTCTTAAACGTATTTTTAGGCTATAGATTAATTATATCTGGCCTCCCTCTCCTCTATAGTACATTTAACTATATATACATTTTAATTTCCCCCTTTTGTTTGTGATTAAATTACTTAAATTGTGATCTAGTGCTTTCAGACTCTTCAAACCTCAAGACAGTGTGTGCGCGTCCGTGTATTACTTCTAGACTTTCCGTACGTTTTCACCGTGACTTCCGCGTATTAGTGAGCTCTTTGTGATTATGAACTTGGGTGCGTTGCGTACTCCAAAATTCTACAAAACAGAAGCATTCGGTCTAAGGACTCCGCCATCCGCCATCGCTCCACCATAGACGACGCCGCTGCCATACTCTCCACCTTTGGACAATTGGACTCAAGGTACAACCTTAAAGTTTTGTGTGTGTTTTAATTAGACTCTAAAACTAATCTCATTTGCCCCTCACAAGACATTTTATTCCATCTCGGGACCTCAGTGCCCTTCAAATTGCAGATTCGCCATTTTCTCTAATTTAATTATTTTTCTCTTGAACTATTAATTAGTTCTGGTCCTTCGAGTTATTAATTATTTTCATTTTCACCCATTACGCCCCCAACATTTGGTCCTTCGAGCCGGATTCATTGTCTAAAGTCCTGTGGTAATTAATTTCAGCCAATTTTCATCATCAACCATATTTTTAGCGATCTGCAATTTTCAATTTTCGCCATATTGGCAAAATATCGGCTCGCGTTCGTTCCGTTCGTGGGCGTGGTTTAGCAATCTCTCTCCACTCGCGCGTCTGCGCAGGTCACAATCATGTACAATTTGCTGTTCTCTCTAGTAGTAGACAATTTTTCTCTACTTGGCTTTTTTATCCCGAAAACGGGATTTAGTTTTAGTTGCGGGATTTAGTCGCGTGCAGACGGCAGACACTAGTAGCAGACGCATATCTCAACTGTCACTCTGTACAGCGTTTGTTGTTGTTTACATTTTCTCATTTAAGGTGTATTGTGTAATAAGGTTGATTGATATTATTAATAACCAACTATTAGGTTACTATTAGGTATTTACTATTATTCTTTGAATCAATATTGCTCTTTTGAATATCGTACTAAATAAACAATAATTTGTCATTGGTATTTAACATTGTTTATGCTTTCTGAATTTTGATTTTAAATTAAGTAAAGTTAAATTAGTTCATCTCTGTAATTTTGGTTGACAAACGTGCGATATTATATTTAAGGTAATTTTATCTTGTCAATTAACATTTTAATAAATAGTTCAAAATAACCGTTTTTACTGGTTCTTATTACTAGTGTTGTACATATAAACAAAACTGTTAGCTAGCGTATTTGTATTGTGATTCATATTTCATTGATGGTTATAATTTTATGTTCCTTTCTCATTTATTAGGGTAATAACTTACTCTTTATATTGCAATTCTTGTTTACTAAGGATTATTCTACACTGTTTCATTAATGAGGCCTACTCTCATTAAACTTATTTAGATCCATTTATTATTTTTGTAAATAACGGTGAACTTTCATGTGACTCATTCATTTGTTCTATCATATCTCTTGTTTTATTGTGCATTATTATTACCGTACTTGAATACTTTCAACTAAGCTCAATTGTTGATTTATAGTTTGAAAATCGAATTAAACCTGCCACACTCATTTAAAAATATTTTATTGCTATTTAACGTGTTGATAACTTAGTGTTTTTCACTATTTGCCTCAATTAAGCTACAAAGTAGGTGGATATATGTTTTAGATATTTATAATATTTTATCTCTATATTATTCAGCGGACAATTAATTACTACATTGTTAAGCTAATACCATTCATAGGCCTAGCTACAAGCCTTTTGTGTACCCACAACTTCCATTTTCGTGTGAATACTCAAGTGAACACTTCACAATGCCTCCTAAAGCATCTGATTTTAAGTCCGCAATCTACACCCGTTCTACGGCGCTGATTAAATCACGTTTTGAAAAACTTAAGGCTACAGTAGATGAATTATCAACTCAAATCGACCCTCTAACACCATTACAACTTAAGAAATTATCCGCTTACGCGTTGGAAATAAAAAAGAAACGCAGTGAATTTGAAAATAACCTTCAACGTGCCTTCGTTCTGGAAGATGAAGGGATCGATGATAAGACTCTTTCCAATGATCAAGATGCTATTGAAGACATGTTCTCTCACATTCAAGCTACGATTGAAACCCTGGTTCCCTCAGAACCACCAAAAACCCCTTCCGCGTTCAGTGAATCGTTTTCTGTTTCAGAAACTCATCCAAGCTCACAAGTACGATTACCTAAACTGGACTTACAAAAATTCTCTGGCGATCCATTAACGTGGACAAGTTTTATCAATCTTTTTGACACTGCAATCCACCGTAATGCTTCATTATCCTCTGTTATGAAATTCCAGTACTTACTCTCTGTCTTAAATGGAGAGCCTCTCAATTTAATAAGGAGTTTAAATCTCACCGCTCCTAATTATCTAGTCGCCTATGAATTGTTACGTGACAGATATCACAACAATCGAAGATTGCAATCATTGCATCTTAACCAATTGTTGGACCTGCCAAACATTACGGCAACTTCACTCAAAGGTTTGCGCCAATTTGTAAACCTGTTTACGGAACACACACAAGCTCTTAAGGCATTAAATTGTGACGTTAGTGACAACAACCCCCTATTGTCCGCACTCCTTTTGCGTAAAATGGACCAGGAACTACGTAAAAAACTTGAATCGTTCCGTTCCAGTCAAACCGAAGATCCAGTTACTCATTCATTACCAGAAATTGGTGAAATAATAAAATTTCTTAACCAAGAATGTTCGCAGACAGAAGATGCTAACATACATAACATGTCATCGGCCCACAGAAGCGTTCAATCACCTTCACCTCACAAAACCATACCAAAAAAGGTGCATTTCCGGTCTGACGTAGGCCTAGCCATGGTAGCTACTTCGAGATCTAATGCTCCCCCCTCTCATAGCTCTCAGACTAAAAATAGTCCTGTCTATAACAAATGTTTTGTTTGTAACAAAAATGATCACAAAGTTTACACTTGTGACGTATTTCAAAATAAATCTCCTCGAGAGCGACACGCCATTGTTAAAAAACATAATCGTTGTTTTTCTTGCTTGGGTGAACATAGCTCCAAAGAATGCCGCTCTCAGTTCACTTGTCGCACATGTAAACAGCGACACCACTCTCTCTTACACCTTGGTGATAATAATCAAACCTCTCAGATGTCTTTTCGACCTCAAGGTCAAAGAACTTCCCCGACCACTTCAGGTCCATCTCACACTCAGACTGGTGATGTTAATTCACAAGCCTCTATCTCCGCCACTGTCGCGGATGTAAGCAATTATTCTGCCCAAAATAACTCACGTACGACTTCGGGTAATTATACTGTATTACTCGGCACCGCCTTGGTCAAGTTGACTTCCCCTCAGGGTATCTCTCATGTGTTTCGTGCTCTACTAGATACTGGCAGTATGTGTGATCTGCTCTCAGAACGCGCTGCGAATCTCCTGAATATAAAACGCCAGTCTTCTCAACTCAAAATATCTGGTCTTTCTCAAATGGCTTCCTGTACTAAAGGGTCAACTTACTTGAATCTTGAAACTCTCTCAGGTCGAGTAATAGCCACTGACCATCAATTCCATATTCTTGATAAGATTTCCGTCGACTTACCTCGCTCCCCTATATCACCGGAAGTGCTAACAAAAATCAAGCCCTATGTTCTAGCTGATCCTACTTTTCACTTGCCTGGTGGCATTGACGTGCTTATAGGTAGTTCTCTGCTACCCCTCCTCTGGACTCATGAAAGTTACTCCCTCGGCACGCACATGCCTCATGTGATAGGTACTCATCTTGGCTTTATTCTGATGGGTAAAGCTCCCTGTGCAACTAACTCGGAACCCGTGTCAGGTTTTGCGATCTCTCTTCTCTCTGTTAGTGATAATTCACTACACTCTTCCCTGCAACGTTTTTGGCAACAGGAGGAACCCCCTCACTTCCAGGTTAAGTCACAGGAAGAGCTTCTTTGTGATGAATACTATAAAAAATCACACTCTCGTGATCAATCAGGTCGTTATGTTGTGCGACTACCGTTCAAGACGGACCCCTCCATTCTAGGCCAATCTAGGCCCATTGCTGAAAAGCGCTTGTTGTCTATTGAGCAGAAATTTAAAGCTCAACCCCATTTTTCACACTTGTATAAGACGTTCATGTCTGAATATCAAACTCTCGGCCATATGACAAAACTAGATTTTGTTGAAGACATACACCCACACTACTTCCTACCTCATCATGGGGTACTGAAGGACTCTAGCACGACCAATTTAAGGACAGTGTTTGACGCCAGTAGCAAAACCAGTTCCGGTCACTCCTTAAACGATATTCTTTTGACAGGACGTAAATTACAAACTGACATTTGTGACGTAATTTTGAACTTCCGCTCTCATAAAATTGTGTTTTCATGTGACATTCGGCAAATGTACCGCCAAATACAAGTGCACCCTGACGATCAAAAGTTTCAACTGATTATGTGGCGTGACGACCCTTCAAAGGAAATCTCTACGTTTCAACTTACTACCGTCACCTACGGCATGAACAGCTCCCCCTACCTTGCTATTAAAACTTTAATGCAGTTAGCGGAAGACGAAGGTGATGCCTTCCCTCAGGCTTCTCACTCTCTACGTCATCACACCTACGTGGACGACATTATCACGGGTGCTGACTCCGTTGAGGCTGCTCTTGAACTACAGGACCAACTTATCCAACTTCTACATCGTGGTGGCTTTGAACTTCGCAAGTGGGCCTCCAACTCCTCTGCTCTTCTAGAAAAATTTCCTTCGGAACATCTAGAGACTCCAAGTTTCCTGCAAGACGCTCAGCTTCCCCAGTACTCCATCCTAGGTCTCCATTGGTCTCCTGAAGAAGACTGTTTCTGTTACGCTTTCAACCCCCCGTCTGAAAAGCTGACTAAGCGCTCCGTGCTCAGCTTTATTGCCAAACTATATGACCCCTGTGGATTTTTGTCCCCATTAATCATGGTAGCAAAATGCTTCATGCAATTACTATGGACTCAAGGTCTTGATTGGGACGACCCTCTCCCTTCTGATCTAGCACATAAGTGGCATGTGTTCACTAGTAACACTAAAGACCACCTCGGTCAAATTAAGATCCCCCGAGCATTTCCGCTCGCTCACTCCTCTGATATCGAGCTTCACGGTTTCTGTGATGCATCGGAATGCGGTTATGCCGCGGTAGTGTATTTCCGGTGTGAATCTAGTGACAAAACAGTCATTGTGAAACAAATATTGTCTAAGACTCGTGTTGCCCCGTTAAAAAAGGTAACTTTACCCCGCTTGGAATTGTGTGCAGCTCACCTCTTATCAAAACTAGTGCATTATTGTGAAAAACAATTTAACTCTCTTACTACGAATACCACTGTATTGTGGAGTGACTCATCTGTAGTTCTTACTTGGCTACAAACCCCTCCATACAGACTAAAGACCTTTGTGGCTAATCGTGTAGCCCAAGTGCAAGAAATCATTCCCAGTTATCAGTGGCGGCACATAAAAGGGACGGAAAACCCCGCTGATTGTGCCTCACGAGGAATTCTAGCCTCATCTCTCATTGACCATCCCTTATGGTGGACTGGCCCACCATGGTTACAGCTCCCTGCGGCCAACTGGCCCCCCTCATGTTTTTCGCCGTCTGAACTCACTCCCACGGACGAAATTAAAGAAACTCCTCTTAGTGTACTTAGTGCAACAGTCGCCCCTTCGGAATGGGACTTATTGTCTAAATATTCATCTTGGTTGAAACTAACCCGTGTGCTAGCTTATGTACTACGATTCATAAACTATTCCAGGTCTAAAAACAAACTCTCTGGACACTTAAAACTCAGTGAATTAAATCTAGCGGAAGTGACAATTTTTAAACTAGTGCAAAAACTCCATTTCAGTGCGGATATTAAATTATTGAACAAAGGCTCAATATGTTCTGCACAATTACAGAAACTCACCCCCTTCCTCGACCCTAATGGTCTCATACGCGTCGGTGGCCGATTGTCACATTGTTCGCTTGCTCATGACATACGTCACCCTATTGTTCTACCCAAGTCTCATACTGTAGTGAATTTGCTTATAGACTTTTACCACCAGGTACACTTGCACTCAGGTCCGCAACTAACTCAATCACTACTCGCCCGAAAAGTGTGGATTCTATCGGCCAGGAGCGTTATCCGCTCGCGCATATTTAAGTGTCTTGTGTGCTTTAAAAATAAACCACGAAACAAAATCCCTCTAATGGGTGATTTACCTGCTCATCGGGTCAATCCTACTCGTCCATTCTCATCTACAGGCGTAGATTACGCCGGACCATTTAGTGTTCGCGTTTGCAGTCTCAAAGCTCTTAGACAGATTAAGGTCTATTTGTGTATTTTTATCTGCATGGCTACCAAAGCTATTCATATAGAGGTAGTCACCGATCTTACCACCTCAGGCTTCATTGCCGCTCTCACACGTTTTGTGTCCCGACGCGGACTCTGTTCCGATCTGTATTCTGACTGCGGAACCAACTTTGTTGGTGCAAACTCGGAATTACGCAAGGTAATCCGTGAAACCATCCTTACACCTGATTCGCAGGACAAAATTGTTCATTTCACCACCCCCAAAGGAATTAACTTCCATTTCAACCCCCCCTCTGCACCTCATCAAGGTGGCTTATGGGAAAGTGCCGTTAAAAGTGCAAAATACCATCTGAAACGGGTAATTGGTGAAACCATTTTAACTTTAACCCAATTTCAAACTTTGTCCATTCAAGTAGAGGCAATGCTAAACTCGCGCCCTCTTACAGCTCTTAGTTCAGACCCTTCCGAAATTTCTGTGCTGACCCCTGGACATTTCCTCATCGGAGCTCCATTAGTTGCCCTGCCGGAACCTCAACTGTCTGAAGTGCCCTTCAATCGTCTTCGTCAGTGGCAGCTTGTCCAGGCTTTTCACCAGCGTATCTGGAGGCGTTGGCAGCTTGAATATCTCCACTCCCTCCAGCAGCGATCCAAGTGGACCACCCCTCATGAGAATTTGAAGACCGGAGACTTGGTGCTCATTCACTCCAATTCACCTCCACTCACCTGGCCTCTTGGACGCATCGTCTCCACTCACCCTGGCGCTGATGGAACAGTTCGAGTCGTCACAGTGAAGACAGCTTCTGGGACTTTCACACGGCCTGTTCACAAGGTCTTCCCTCTGCCATGCAATGAAGACTAAGTCCAAGAAACCTACTCTATGTACATATTAGATTTAAGTGTGGTTTACGTTTGCTCTTGTGTTTTTTAATTAATTGTCTGTTGAAGCTGTAATGCTTCAAGGGGGCCGGAATGTTCGGTATTCATATTTTTAGAGTATTTAGAAATTAATCATTATGTTAATTAAGTCACTGGTTAATTAATCATGCTAATGTGTATATAAATCACCACATTTATTGTAATATTATTTAGTCTCAGTAACAATTTATTGTAAATAGACTCCCGCTTTCAATATTCAAATGAGATTGCTAAGCCTGCTCGAATTTCCCGCCACAGTAAGGCCTATTTTCCTGTACTACATACCCATGAATCACCTGACGCCGGGTTTGCTTCAATCGCATTTCCTATTGGCCATCGAATTCCTAGACCCCTCTAAACCGCAATTGCATTTTTAAAAGTGAAATCGGTGATCGGCGTCTGTCTGTCCACGGTCGGCGTCCATAACTCACGGTGTATTCCGTTTCTCGTATCTCGGGACATTAATTGCCCATTTTACCTCTCTTAAACGTATTTTTAGGCTATAGATTAATTATATCTGGCCTCCCTCTCCTCTATAGTACATTTAACTATATATACATTTTAATTTCCCCCTTTTGTTTGTGATTAAATTACTTAAATTGTGATCTAGTGCTTTCAGACTCTTCAAACCTCAAGACAGTGTGTGCGCGTCCGTGTATTACTTCTAGACTTTCCGTACGTTTTCACCGTGACTTCCGCGTATTAGTGAGCTCTTTGTGATTATGAACTTGGGTGCGTTGCGTACTCCAAAATTCTACAAAACAGAAGCATTCGGTCTAAGGACTCCGCCATCCGCCATCGCTCCACCATAGACGACGCCGCTGCCATACTCTCCACCTTTGGACAATTGGACTCAAGGTACAACCTTAAAGTTTTGTGTGTGTTTTAATTAGACTCTAAAACTAATCTCATTTGCCCCTCACAAGACATTTTATTCCATCTCGGGACCTCAGTGCCCTTCAAATTGCAGATTCGCCATTTTCTCTAATTTAATTATTTTTCTCTTGAACTATTAATTAGTTCTGGTCCTTCGAGTTATTAATTATTTTCATTTTCACCCATTACGCCCCCAACAATATATTTACTGATTAATTTAAAAAGACAAGTAACTAAGGTGTGTTTAAGGATGTCTTATTTTTCCTTTTTTGAAAGTATTTTAAGATATGGTCTGACAGTTTGGGGAAATGGTATAGGCATGGAGAGAATTTTAATCTTACAAAAAAAAGCAATTAGAATAATAATGAATGCTAAACCGTCAGAACATTGTCGACCATTATTTGTAGAAGCTAATGTTTTAACCTTTGTTAATCTTTATATATATGATGTTCTGATGTTGGTAAAGAAAAACTATCCATCGTTGCCTAAAAGAGCCATATTCCATGACTATGAAACAAGAGATAGACATCTCCTACAGTTACCAAAATGTAGATTAACCAAAACAAAGAGTTACCATAGTTATTTAGGTCTTAAGTTCTTTAACAAGTTACCAAAAGCCTGGCTGAATTTATCAGAAAGAAAATTTGCAAAAGTATTGTATTCCTGGCTAGTAGAAAATCCTTTTTATGACATAGATGAATTTATGAAATATGAGTTTTTGTTGCATAGTTAAGATGACCTTATTGTAGACAGATTAGATATTGTATTTTTGTGACATTTATTTATGTATTATATGTATCTTTTGACAGAACAAATATTTGTTGCCTTGATATTTTGTTATTGCTTGTTAAGTTTGACGATGTCTATTACAATATGTGTATATTGTTGAAGGAATAAAGAATTTGTCTATTGTCTATTGTCTATTGTGTTTTCAAAACATTAATGAGTGTAGCCTACGTATCTTTAAAAACTTACGATACAACGTATAATGATTAAATGCAAGGAAATCTCGGAGACATTTTCTATCATCAATAGTATCAATAATTTGTACATCATGACTATCGGTGTGTTTGTTGTTGTTTTTTTACAGGAAGAGGACAAGAAGATTGTACAGAGATGGAGGTCCAAGCGGTGGCCAGACGAGCATTACTCCACTGTCACGATGGATATCAGCCAGAAGCAAGATCACACGGAGCTCACACTCACTCAGACGTCTGTGCCTAAAAGGTAGAGGCAGTTATCCTTTTGGAGCCTTATCTTTGTATACTCGATAAATGAACATTCACTTCCTATGGTTTTAGTAAACTTTATATTGATAGGTATTGCTGAAAATGTATGTTTTCAACACGAGAGATTTATTGAAATTTTTTTTACTGATTGGTTGTCTAATTGAAGTATCCAATCAACTCCAATTACAACAGCTTAAGAAGCTAGTTCAAAGGTGGATGACACAAGCAATTTCTTTCAAGAATTCCAGATTCTACCTTGCATCAACTTTTACATGTAAAGGTCGATTCACACATATTACGGCACGTCACAGGTCAGACACATCAGTCACGTCACAGTCAACCAAAAATATTCTTTGATGGATTTTCTATTGCACTATCTACACCCATCCGGCGCAGGTCTGTTAGTCACTCTGCCAGCGTCCATCAGTCAATTTCAGATTTCTCCTCACCGATATTTTTGGATTGTTCTGACGCCTGACATACGTTTTTGAGGTTAGACAATAGTTGTGACAATAGTGTTCTTTTGATTTAAATGATCGTGTTTATATTTTAAAGAACTGTTTGTAACAATCAACTAGATGGACTATGGAAATTTGATAGAATGTTGTGTTTTTTTCTGCAACATCACTGTAAATAAAGTGACAGAAGTTTGACTGAGAAATTGCGGATGCAACTGAGACTGAACTGTGATGGAACTGTGCCGGAACTAATATGTGCAAATGGACCTTAAAACTGTATCAGTGCCAAATGTTCATGATTGAAGATGTGTAAATTAAGATGGCTTGTAAGAGGGGCTGAGAGAAAGGCTCCCTACAACACTGAGACGCTGGTGGTATTGAATTAATCAAACGGTAATTAATTTATGAGATGACTTTTCAAAATTACACAGGTGAAGGATTCTAGCCGGCATATGCATCCTGCTTGCCAATCTAACTGCAACGTTCCGTATCAAAATGTAAAGTCCTGTAAATACTTATTTAACTATATCCCTATCACTGATCTTAATGATTCTAGATGTAGGCTGTCAATGTCTTTAAAAACTGGCTTTTTTCCTTTGGTGAGCGGGTTAAATACGCTCAATAAGTGAATTTTACCATTGAAACCTTTCCTAAAAGACTATTTCAAGCCAGAATATAATAATAAATTAAAAGAAAGAAAAGAGTTTAAAGTTTTAAATTAGCTAAATTTTACAACACCTAAAAGTGAAATCGGTTTTGGCCGCATGAAGTTACTTTGGATAAGCAGTCCACGATGATCACTATTTTATTTTTCAATGGTGCCAACCCACCATGGGTGTACTTTTAATAACAAAATTACATAAATACCTGTGGTCTGTACAATGATAAAGGTTATTTTTTTAATTTTTGTTGACAGTGAAGCTTGGATAGGTTGCAATAGCAAATAACCTAACATATTTTTTAACAGTGACGCTGAAGCCACCAAGGAGAACTGGAGCCGCTACTATTGGGACCCAATAAAGCGAACGTTCAGCTTCGGCTCTTTTCTGTGACAGCCTGACCATCAAAACTAGATGTGACTACTAGATGTATGGTTTACAATCGGCAAAGTGTGACACGTTCATCAAACATAATACAATTTTATTGTAATATATTGTAAGGCATCAAAGATTAATTATTTATTTTTAACTATTTTAGATTGTTTTCATTTTTTATACAGATTGATTCTGTATACATTACGTTCAATTTTTGTCTATTATTAACTTTTTAATTATTTATACCCGTTCTTATGTTGATTGTTTGAAAGTTAAACATCATGAAACAAACGTATTCCTTAGAACAAAATATTCTAAAATGATTTTTTGTGTCAACGAATTTGTCTTTTAGAAAGGATTATTTTATCGGTATATCATTATTGTGAAACTTGGATCTTTTTAGGGCTTCTTACAAATAAGGGAAATTCGATTAAAGCATGTATGAAAAATATGTCATATATCAATCAAGTTTTAACAGGCCTCCCTGTTTTTTTAACCGCTGTGCAAAATCTTATAAATCTTTTATAAGATTTTTGACTATTTTGTGATCTTTATCTTATGTTGTAGACAACCAATTTTTTTAAACAGTTTAAACAAGGATCTGAAAAGTTTGATTTAGTTCATAAAAACAATTACCTATTTTCTCGCACTTAATATTT
This sequence comes from Macrosteles quadrilineatus, assembly GCF_028750875.1. Classification (NCBI taxonomy): domain Eukaryota; kingdom Metazoa; phylum Arthropoda; class Insecta; order Hemiptera; family Cicadellidae; genus Macrosteles; species Macrosteles quadrilineatus. The sequence goes on from NW_026542597.1 coordinate 41,632,978, forward strand.
TAATACCAATCAATCAGAAAAAAATTTTAAGTAATATTGTGAGTTTTTAAATTTTAAAATTCAAAGCTTGATGTTTTCAAATTAAAAAGAAATAAATGTTTTAGCTTTTACCTTATGCTGTGCTGTCTACTTAAAGTGGAGAAAGTTGAAATTTTATTTGTTAACTATTTTCACTGAAAAATTATTGTATTTCAAATAAAAATTGTTTATTACTTTATAAAACTGGATTTAAATTTTCTCTTTTATGTTTATTTCTGGATGCAGGGGCAAATATAAGGGAGGGGCCCGAAATAATGGATATGAAGGAAAATAGGTACCATAATATGAATTTTTTATCATGAATCATGCGCAAAGTTATCACCGTTGCAGACAGTGATAGTTTGTGCGAGTTCAGGTTGATTTAGTCTGAATCGAGCTCCCGCTCGCTGTCCGGCTATCTGCGCTTGCATCAGTTGCTAGAAACCAGCTTGCATTGCTAGAAACCAGCATATCTATCATCGTCAGGGGAGGGGAGTAATGAAGAGTTCAGTCAGTTCAGTGGTAGTGTAGCCATTGTTATTGTTTGTTATTTACATCTGTTAGACTATGTTGTACTGAAATATTAAAGATTTGCATTTCGGACGAAAGAATACTTATACAAAACAGTAGTTAGAATCCCTCTGAATATGATAATCACAATAGTGGTTTGGATAAGTGTTTACAGATGGGATGACACACTGTTAAATCTTGACCAATGTTTTTTGATATAGTAATTGATATATTTTCTTAATTTGGCTTGAATAGATACATTATTTGATTTAATGGAATAATATAATGATACAGTGTGATCTTTGTAAAGTTAAGGTAACATTTAGCGCAAATTACCGCAGCAAAACTGAGATAAAGTACCTATCACGGCGTGTCTACTTGAAATTACTTAACCTAACCTTAAAAAAATAGTCTCGCCTCCCCCCCCCCCAAAAAAAAATTCTATATCCACCACTTTCTGGATGGCAAGATTTAAGTGTGATGAATTATTTTTTTGTCATGTTTCATCATGAATTAACAAAGCTAGAAAACGAAAGAAAATATGTTTCATGTAATGATAACCTCTCAAAACGAATCTAGCTTGTTTTCAATTCTGCTAATATTAACCAGCTGTAAAGTAAGTGATTCAAACATTTTGTCATTTTACGATTATCATTACTCCCTAGGGAGTAAAAATGTTACTTTAGCCCTGCAACGCGTCTATTAAGAACGGCTGTTTTTTTTTCAGTACCTATGACAAAAATTTTATTTATTTTATAACAAGCTAGCCTATTAATACTTTACTCGCTGTAGCAGCAAACCTAGGTACTCGCTTAACGTAATATTATTTGAATAGTAAGTGAAAATCAAATCAGGAAAAAGGATCTGCAAGAAGAACTGGTAATATTGGGGAATGAATATAAATTTAAAATAAAAACTTCACCAATATTTTCAGAATTTTAAATTTTAGGCTATTTCAAATTTATGTAGGCAAATAGAAATTTGCTTAGTCTGTAGGTTTGCTGCTGCGGAGGTATTATTTTCTATATGGGAAATTTGCTAAAAAGTTCTTAATAATCAAAAATAATTTATTTTTTTAAATATCCAAACCAATCTTAAAAATTACAATAGATCATACTCAGAGTTCTCACTGGCCATTCTCTCAGCATGACTCGGATGTAGGAATACTCCTGAGTCTGTAATGTTGGACCACTGTCCTGAAGAGCGAATGTCATGGTCCATCATCAATAGAGGTATGAATCTTTTCCGTGCAAGAATATGTTTTTGCCGAACTTTCTCGACAAATTGTTCATCGTAAAAAGTGAAGATGTCAGGTACATTCTCATGAAGCCTCGCCTCCTGTTCAGTCAGTAATATGGTGTTCCACGGAGCCCATTCAACTTCTCGAAGCCATCTTACATGCTGTAACTTTGATATGTCTGAACATTCACTTACAGCAGAACGACCGTGCCAAATAATATTGGTCAGATGTCCCATCCCGATTGGCTGTAAGATAAAACATATTGCCGAATAACAGCACTTTTGCATCTCTGAATTCTGGACTTGATGCAACAGTTTCAGATAGGGGCTCATGTCAGCTCGCTTGTGAGCAATGTTTTGCATCCATGTGCAGGACTTGCACTGATCAAGCGCTCTCATTCTCACATGCACTGGGTATTTCGAAGCGGGTAAAAGTTTCAAACATCGAGAACACCTGAATGTTTGATGCAATGTTTTTGGCAAGTTAGGCTTTTTATATTTCTTTGCTGCCGGATTAAACTCTGGTTGGCGCAAGAAATCCAGATAAAGCTGCTCGATTCGTTTTTGCAATCCTTTTAAGTCAGTAAATTTAAACCCACTATTTATCATTTCTATTTCTCTGTTAATGAGGGAAATTATGTCTCGAGCATATTCATAATTCATATATTGTGATTCAAACAAGCGTTTTAAATTTATCACCAGTTCTACTCTTTCTTTCGGCGATACATCTTTTCGAGCTAAGGCACTATATATTTCTTTAAATTCCCTTGCCTTTTGAGTCTCTAAGTAATCAATAGTTGCCAAATGTCCTTTGGAAGTTCGAAACAACACTGGTCTTGATGTTTGCTCCAGAAAACGCATTTCTTCCTTTTTCAAAGATTCTGCTTTGCTGGCAGTTTTATGTTTTTCAATAGCTTCCAGTAACTCTTTTTCTTTTACCACCAGCAACACAGATGCAGCATTCTTTGCTTCTGATTTCTTAGATTCACAAATTGTCTTCCATTCATTTTTCCACCATTTCTCAACTCTCAAAAATAGAGCATAAAAGTCATCACGTTTCACTGGATATACAGCACCAGTAATAACTGCACGGTCTTTATCTTCTTGATCTTGAACAATCCTTTGGCGATCTTCTTTAAATTTTCGTAAATGCTCTAATTGCACTGTGATTAAGGCTCTAAATTTCCTTCGCATTATCCACTTTCTTACTGATCTCTGAATGATTGTAGCGGAGTTAACATGGCTTTGATCTGTGGGGAGTGACATGGAGTTGTTCATGTAAGTACCACAAGTTATTATTTTGTCATTTTTTGAAGACATAAAATGATCAGATCTACACATTTGTGTTGCTTTATCGACAACTGTGTTGACTTTTTTGTGAACAAGGGGGAAAGGAGTTTGTACATCTCTTTCAAAATATTTTGGAACATCATAGCTTTTAGATTCATTAATTTCATATACTTTTTTCTTGGGCATAGTTTGTGTTTCAGCATTGTGATACTCAGCGCCTGACAGTTTATTAGAATAACCTCCCAACCATTGTTTTTGAACACTTTCATTTTCTATTCCCACTACCACGTCCTTATAAAAGAGTCCTTCATTTACATGTGATGTAACTACATCAACTGTTGGAATATTTTCCTTGATTTTTGTTTTCACTATTGCTTCTCCTTTTGTGTAAACCAATTCGAGTAAGACTTTGCCATAGGGTTTGTCACTAAATTCAGCTAAAGCCTGAGAATCTTGTACTTCAATATCATTGTTGTAGAATATAACAAATTCCTCATTTAAATCTAAAACATGGGATAACCTCCTCTTAACTTCCCCAACCGTCATTTCTAAATCATAAGCTGTTGCAATACTAATACCACCACATTCAAACTTAACAGTAACTAATTTTGGATTGACATTGACTGATGATGGAACACTTTTAGCAATTTGTTCGCAATGTGTCAACATTGTGTCTTCAATGTTTTGTGCAGTACTAGCTGTTGATAAACTAGTTTGTTTTGGAATGTTTTTAACAAAATTTATATCTATGGAATGAGGTTGAGAATAAATCATTTTGTTGGAACTGGAGTTAGTTGAAATTATTTGTTCATTATCCATGCCAAACAAATTGTGTCTAATCTAAAACATTTTCTTGGTGCAGTACTATTATTTCACTTCCTCAATTTGAAATACGTAGTTAATGAATTCCATCTAAATTACCCTGTCATTATATGATGTAAAGTATGGTTAAAAATAACATCTTTTCTCGCATGATGCTGCAATCTAAGATCATTAATATTGAAGAATACAAAGTATAAAGCTCTTTTGTATCAAGATCTCATAGGATTGTATTAGTGCAACAGTGAAATACTTCTTAATCATGACTCATCTTCAGTACAATAGTTTTATTGACGTTTTCACTATTTGTTTGCTCATTGCTTTTTCATACACACCCACTAAATTTAAATTATGTTATTATTAATAAATTTAAATGTTAAAGATTCATAATATCCATACAATATTTTTATCATAACCTTAAAACAACACACTACCATAAGTAGTTAAACATAAAGTTTGAATAATTTTCTAAAATATCTAAACAGCTGATCTAAAAGTTTAACAACTTTTGGTTGCCCAAACCATCCCAAACACAGAGAAGTATGAAACAGAGGAAACATTCTATGGTAAGTGGTGGAAGCAAATTCAATTCTTTGTCCCCTTCCTCTGCTCTCCTCCCTCACCATCAGGTACTACAGTACTCACAGTACTACAAAGCCAGTTTTAAAAAAAATCCGGTTTTACCATTATTTTATGGATTTTTAAGGGGAATCCCGCCGCGATTTAAAAAAAAAATTTCAAAAAAGGAAACAAACGCCTGGAGATACCATGGATTATTAGTACCTAATTACCAAATTTCATCAAAACCAGACCACAGCTAGGTGTGGTCTGTAGCTCTGTACACATCCACACATACAGACATCACTTCGAAAACCACCTTTTTGGGTACCAGGGGACCCAAAAAAGATATACCCGCTCAAACTCGAAAATGCTGACGATAACAATACTTTCTCCATCATCCCCTATAAAGTAAAAGTAAAACTTTCACTTTCATCCCCTATATTATAGTATACTAAAATATAGTAGGCTAATACTAGTAGTAATATAGTAATAATAGTAATAGTAAATGTAGTAATATAGAAGTAGTATTATATACTATAATATAGGGGATGAAAGTAAAAGTGGACGGTAATTTTAACCTCTTCTTAAAACTTTGTTTCTTCCCACTAACTCAGCTACCATTGACTATTGGATACTCAAAGGTACTAATGCTTTGGTCAGCGTACATCCTGAAATTGTACCCCCTGAAGGTTTAGTCTTCCTTTTAGGACCAGAATTGTACCCCCTCGGAATTGGAACTATAGGAGAAGATGTACAACCCGAAATTGTACCCCATTGGTTTGCTCTTTATCACAGACTATCTGGAACCAATTATGGTCTATAGTAGGCCTGTGCCTTTATGCAACAATGTTACTATACTAAAACTGTCCTGTGTCCATCCCATTTCCACAAAACTTTGGTAGGTTATGTTAGGTTGTTCTATACAGGGTGAGTTTTAATTGTCCCCCCCCCCAACTTTTTTCTACATTTTTTTCAAATATCAATCCCAGACCACTTCCAAACATTGTAGGGTAGTAAGTACTTCATTTTGACAAGGTGGTCATTTCCGGCCGCCATCTTGGATCCGCCATATTGGATGTAAAATTTTTTTTTCAAATATAAAGTTGGGGTTGTGACCCATTATTTCGAACTAAATTTTTACCCTGATTACAACGCCGCAAACCGTTTTTAAAAATCTTGATTCATCTTAAAGTTATGAGGGCTTTTTAAAACTTTATTTTTAGCCCATTTTAACATTGTGCATTTACAAACTAAGTCCATAACCTCAAAATAGTGCTAGATAAAGATAAGTATACACTACCAGTAATTGTCGACCTATTTTCACTTGGTTATGACTGATGTATTTTTTTCGACCGCCATCTTGGATCCGCCATTTTGAAATGTGATAAATTATTTTAAACATGAAGGGGGTGTTGTGACCCATCATTTTGAACTAATTTTTTAAGTTAAACGCAATGCCGCAATCCATTTTTTGTTATCAAGTTTTATTTATGTAATATTGCAATTTTTTTGTTAAAAATGTCAATATTTCAAAATCTAAAAATTAAAATGAAAAACGGATCATGGAATTAAGTTCAGCTTAAAAAAGTAATTCGAAATGATGGGTCACAATACCCCCTTCATATTTAAAATAATTTATCACATTTCAAAATGGCGGATCCAAGATGGCGGTCGAAAAAATACATCAGTCATAACCAAGTGAAAATAGGTCGACAATTACTGGTAGTGTATACTTATCTTTATCTAGCACTATTTTGAGGTTATGGACTTAGTTTGTAAATGCACAATGTTAAAATGGGCTAAAAATAAAGTTTTTAAAATCCCTCATAACTTTAAAATGGATCAAGATTTTTAAAAACGGTTTGCGGCATTGTAATTACGGTAAAAATGTAGTTCGAAATAATGGGTCACAACCCCACCTTTACATTAGAAAAAAAAAATTTACATCCAATATGGCGGATCCAAGATGGCGGCCGGAAATGACCACCTTGTCAAAATGAAGTACTTACTACCCAACAATGTTTGGAAGTGGTCTGGGATTGATATTTGAAAAAATGTAGAAAAAAGTTGGGGGGGGGACAATTAAAACTCACCCTGTATACACCGACAGGGAAGGTTTTTGTATACTCCCACTCTTGTCTTGAACTCCCTTAGAGATCCGTCTCTCGGTGTTCTAAAATTTCATACAGTACATAAATTAAATATAATCAATAAATAGCTCGCTAGACACGGTACTGGTTAAATAAAGGCATACTTATGACTGAGTCCAATATTAAAAGTAACAGCTGAGAGGTTTAAACATGTCGCATTACAATAGATTCAAACGAATGACGAATACATTATTCTTCCTACACTGGTACTAAGGAATTATTTTATTACAATAAAAAGTGCAAATGGATCTAAAAAACTCTGTTTTTAGTGGCATAGACTAACCAACGTTTTATCTATGGTTAGTTAAGGCGTTAAGGTAAGACGAAACTTAATAAATGTGCATCTTCCAGACTACTGTAGTAACGTAATTAATTTACATTAATTTGTAGGTAGACCTCCTGGTTATCTATATTACCCTCATCTCCATACATACTTGGCTTAAAATACCTAGGTACTTTCGTATGGTCCATGGTCACCATTTCAGTTAGGCTAAAAGTATAAAAAATAATTATATATTATTGCATAGGTTCACAATAGGACTATTCACGTTTTAATATTGAATTTTAGATCTGCTTTAGGATGAATTTAGGAATCATGAACCTCTTCCTTTTAGGTTCAGTGTTACCCTTAGCGATAACCAATCTCATTGGATTAAACATACCTACTCCCCTAAATGTACTGAATGTATTATCTGCTCGACACCCGTAATATTTTTTACCTAACCCGCCATGTTAAACTTCCCTATCCCAAGCGTGATTTATATAACTTCGTTACTTCTCGAGTGATGTAAAGTTTAAAAAAACTCACTCGGTGATGTAATGAAACCCATTTAAATAACATTGAGTGCTTAACTTAAAAAATATACCTCTATGGAGCCAACGACGTTCAACGCTAGAAATCAGCTGTGCGCTTGAATTTTATTGTTATGTTTTGAAGAATTTTCCTAACCTAGCTTTTGTTTGTAAATGAACGTTACTGTTAGACAGGATTCTCTAACATTATATGAGTGAAATGGGTAATGAAAAATATTGTTCGTAACCTCCTGTATATTGTCGGGTCAGGTAAAATCTTGTACGTTACACGTTACGCAAGAGCGTGTTTACATCACTTCGGTAAATTATGCAACTCGCTTCCGCTCGTTGCACAACATTCACCTGCGTGATGTAAAAACGCTCTTACTACACTTGTAAGGTAAATAGCTATTACAAACTGTGAGACGGTTCATATAGTAATGTTTTGTCGGAAACAAAGGAAAGATGATCAATTAATTGTCACTGCCATAGATAAAACATGCGTGTTGGCTTTGTGTTGGTTAGTCTAAGATATCACTACAGTCACGGCTACCTTTAACTTCAGGCCGCGGCCTGGTAGAATTGGCAACGTCGCAAGTGGTGTTGTTGAGTGACAGACGTCCGTAAGATAACATGGCAGACAGATGACATAATAATATAATATAATATAATATAATAATATAAGCTTATTAATTTGCACTTTGTTGATTTAAATTTATGAACATAAATTTATGAAAATATTGAAAATAAAACATACAGAATTGAAAAACAACACAATATGAATTGAAAATTTAAATCTGTACATTTAAAAGTGGTGGGAGTCAATCTTACTAATATAAATCTGAAAGTTTGTGAGTATAGGTTTACCAACAGGGTGCAGCACTATTATTTTTCTTTTAATTTATGACAACAGCTAATTTGCAACCAAAAGGCAAGTGAGCGCAGCGAACGAGCTCCAACCTTAATTTAAAGCATGGTAAAGCGTAGCAAACGAACTTCAACCAGGACGTGATTGAGCGATGCGAACGAGCACATCTTGAAAATGAACGAGCATTTGACATAAAACCACATTAGGACAGGACGACGTTTGTCGGGCCAAAAATTTGTGGTAGGTACACAATGAGAACATTATTTTTTCCAAGGTTTAAGTGCAGTGGTAGAACATTAGGGCTATGGTTGGTAGATGTGTGCTACACTATAGGATACCTTGTAAATTAAAATACTGTAACAAATTTTCTTAAACCGTGTCCTATCCCATAACTGTAATAAGCATTTTATACGTATATGCCAACGCCAACTTCATACGAAGGACGGGTACTCTGCTAGTATTTTTATAGTTCAGTAACCAATCTTTCGTAAAAACACAAATACCATTAGCTGCTTCCAAACAAAACAGCTGTTACAACCCTACTTGTGACTTTGCCACTTCGAAGGCCGCGGCCTGGAGTTAAAGCAAAGACGGCCGTGCTACAGTACTTTAGGAAGGAAACAATAAAAAAAAAATGCTGCACTTCACCACTTCACAGAGAATAAAGCAGCTTTGTAGCAAGTAGTTGGCACTTTGGCAGCAGCAGTTTTCTTATGTCAGGGGAAAAAAATCATACAGTATGCTTCTTCTTCTTCTTCTAACTTAGCGGAAAATTTCTTCTTTCTTGTTATTGTGGGATATGGAATGAATGGATCGCGGTTTCCTCATTACTCAATTCGACTAATTTTTTCATGGAAAGAAAGTTTATTATTATAGGTATAAACAATATAGGCTAGATATTTATTTTACACTGTAATTGCAGGTTATGTGTCTTTTGTTTTGTGTACCGCTGTATTCATGTGCAGTGCACTGTGTTGTAGTGGTGTGCCAGCTTTTAACAACATAACTTAAATAATGTAAGTATGCTTCAAATTGTTATTCATTACATTCATAATTAGTAGCCTATGGAATCATATCCTAAGCCCCTCGCTCGTACCCAAAAGGCCTGAAATCAAAACACTAATTATTAATTTCTTGGTAGGGATGGGCTTCATAGGTAATAGGCCTACTTTGACAAACTAGTTCCAGTCGGTCCAGGTCCATGAGAGTAACTAGGTAGCCTACATTGACTAGTTACTTGTACTTATCGGTACAGGACCTGAGGCAGTGACTGCCAGCGCCCGGACACGACATTTTTGCAACGCTGAATCGGTACACAATAGAAAAATTACTATTCTTTTAAATCTATTTTGAAACAAGAGCGCTGCATTTAAAAACGGTCTCGTTCATAGGCTAGTTTTAATTTAAGACAAATAATTTATACCGGTAATCAAATAGGCTAGGTAGACTTTTTCCCATTGTCCATAATGTCCAACACGTACGGTAGGCCTACGTAGTACACACGGTCAAGTACCGATGAACCGACGACCGATATAGGTACAGGTACATGGACATGGAACTGAAGTGGACACCTAGACACTGACTGATAACAAAGACAAAGGGTAAGGGTTCAAGGGTTAAGGGATGGGACGGATTGACGGAATACCAGCAAGTATAACAAAGGAAAGAGAGAGAGAGCGTCCGTATTAGGTGCTGCGTGCGAGACCTCTTACCGTTACATTTCCTTAGACCAGTTGGACCTAGTACCGATCGGTACTGAAATGTACCGATCCAGGAACATCGGTACATTTCGGAACTAGTTACTTTGGACTAGTTCCTAGTGTATCGACCCATCCCTAATTTCTTGAGTTGTTCTCTCTAAGTTACATTACCGTAAGTTAGAACACGAAAAAAACAGTTGGACTGTTCTTAAAGCATTTTTCATTGGAAAGAATCCTATCCCAACAAGGATATGCCTAGCTCATCCTATAGGTAGCCTATACTAGGTGTGTTAAGGGCCTAAAGTGGAATGAATTGTTGGGCTACTCACTGCCTTAATACCCACATGATTAATTTACTTAAATGGTTTATGTTACCTTGCTCCCTAATAGGCTACCTACCCATATTATGCTATGGTTTAGGCCTATTATGCCTATGCTTATGTTTTGTGCAAATTTGTATTACCAACTAGGCAAGGTAAGATAAGTTAAAACATAGACCTAAACCAAAATGTAGTGATCCAGAGGTTACTAACTTACATTGTGACATGAATGATGTTAAATTCCTGTCTCTTATTTAATGAGCTTCGAATAACTTAGTTGATACTAAGCTAACTTGGTTAGCCAAATTTAACACGTTCGCTACCAACTGTCACGTATGTGTTACACAATGGTGTCCATAGCAGACCGGTTGTAAAATATGTGAAGCTTTTGGTGTAGACCAGTGGAATCAGCCTACAAAGAAACAAATTCCCAGACCAAATAAGCTAGGGTGAAGTAAGGTAAGTGGAACCCATTGATGTATAATACTCAACTGGATAGCGCGCTTTGTGGTGGAAAAACGGTCCGTGCCCACCAGTCGAATTGGTGGGATACTGAGGCGGACGGGCCGAATGTACCTCTCTGTTTTGCACAAATATACATTCACTCAACCTGCTCTGCTCCACTTATTTGTTAGCCTATCATACAAATTTCAAATTGATATGCTATGTCATTTTTCTGGAAAAACCAGTGCTTATTAGGCCTACTATGTAGTTAATTTTAACCTTAACACATTTTTATAATTTATTTAGGCAAATTAAAACTGATGATCGTTTTTTAACACCACTAAAAACATGAAAAATGTAGTAAGCGAGGAACTTTTTTATTTTTTGATCAGGAAAAAACATCCTGTGGCAAAGTTTTAAATTAAAGTATGAATTTTATTTTTTAGTAGAAGCTTTTTTTGATACGGAGTTGGCTTGTATCATTTTTAAGCGATTAAAAATAGGCATAAAATCGCTTGGTGCGGCATTGGTGCTAGGAGCTCGGCCGGCTAGGCATCAGTTTACGGGATTTAGATACTGAGTTTCTGGCATTTAATTATCATTATACACATTAAATTATGTCATTACATTACGAAGGATGGGTAACTAAATTTACAAGCGAATATTTAGGCTATGCATTTTATTGCTTACTGTAGTCACTATAGTTTAAAAAAATTCGTTGAATCAAAGAATAAATTTTGGATTCACAGTAGAATTTTATATAATATATATAATTAATAATATATTATACAGTAGAGTCCCGCAAACTCGGCACTCGATAACCCGGCAGTCTGGATAACTCGGCCATCACCTGGCTCAGAAAATTTGTGATTTTTTAGTTAAATATGTATGTAAGTTACAGTATACATTTTTTTATTTCCTCAGGCACCAAGGACTTGTTTCACTATATCTAATGACTTAATACTGACTTGTAATATAAATATAAATAAAAAAAGCGGTTGAAAAGCTTCAAAACTGTATTGTTAAGCCTAGTTCCCGATAACCCGGCATTTCACAAACTCGGCACCCTTTCAGTCCTCATTACGCCGAGTTTGCGGGACTCTACTGTAATAATATATGTTATTACTAGTGGCCTATAGGGGCCATAGCCCCTAATTTAGACTACAATAAAAAAAACCATATATAAAATGACAAATATTCGAAATAGGCCTATGTTTTTAAAATTATCAATTTTATGTTACTTAAAATTAACAGTGTTTCTTGTTCTATATCTTGATTTTCCTTTCGTTGGAGTCGTATATTAGTTGCTACTGATGTGTGAATGAAATACAATTGTAAAATAATGATTAAATCAATAACACAACATACTGTATTAACAAATGGAAACGTGCACACGGTTTGGCCTGAGCCCGGAGAACAACGAATCAGAGCTGAAATCATACAGCCGAACATTGCACATCTTTTTTAGTTTGAAATTGAAGATTTGTTTTGTAATCTTACGAATTCTGTTATAGTTTCCATTTTGAGAACGAAATGTAAAGGTTAAAATTATTATCAATTATTATGAAGGCAACTCCCCATTTCGCGGTAGTAAGTCAGAAATATATCTATGAATTTGTCCCTGAATTTTAAGACAGTAAGGCTCATTTCCCGGAATCTCTTTTTGTGTAGCGCAAAGCGACTCAAAAGCCATTGTACTGTCTGTTGTATTGCCTTATGTTTTTTTATGAATTTCGAATCATGTAAAAACAGTTATTTTAGTTCGTCATTTACTTGTGGTTGTGGCATGTCCATCGTGGCAAAATGCGTTGAAAGGTCCATTGTGGCCTCCTCTGCGAAGTCAAATGCGCCACAATGCATGCATGTGCTTTAAGAGGACATAGATTGTGAGAAACAACACTCAACTCATTTTCCAGCGTTCTTCTAAAGACAGGTTGTAAAACAGCTTCTGGATTTCTTTCACAGTTAGGCCCTACATTACGTTCTCTTTGGCATTTCTCTGTTGAATTCCTGGACACTCTTCCACGTCTTGCAAGTCTTCCCCTACCCTGTCTACTTCACTCATTAGTCATTACAAAAACGGAAAACAAAAAAATTAAACACAATTCATTTCGAAACATTATTTACCAACATTGACTTTCGGAATAAATGTAAACATTGCAAATAAATAAGTAACAGCTGATAGAATGCAGCCGTTTTCAGTCCCCATGCATTTCTTATGGTGGATATTTTACGTTTTATCGCATTTACTGGCAACTTTATGGGAAATCTGCTATTTTTCCCGAGTCCCTGGGGTAAAGACCTTTAATTTAAGACCTCTCCCACTTTTCTGCGACTCACCAGACGTCCACAATTTTCTGGTAAAAATTTGGTCTTACAGAATTATATATATAGATTATAACATGTTACCGTATAATAGGCTATGTTACAGTATTAATAATATAATTAATAACATGAGAAAATATTTTTTAATTATTTTACTTCACTGAGAATAATTAATGAATCGGAGATATTGGAATTAAATATTATAGGGTACACTCCTTTTATTTAACAACACATAATAGATTTTACAAACGTGTAGGCTATGACAAAGGAACATACTGTAGTATAAACAAAATGTATTCTTACAGGTTGCTAACTCTCAATAATAATTGGGGCTCACAGCAGCAAATGATGACTTGCTTATGTGATCAAATAATTATTGTGATATTTTTTTCTGGCTAATGTTCAAATATAAATAGGCCTATATCTAACTCTTTCATAACATCACTAAATTTCTTCCGAGATTTACTTTAGATGCATTGTCTTAAAAGTGTGAGCAAGTACTTAGATTAATTATATCTGCTTATAAACCTCCTTAAGTTCGTTATAATCAATTTTACTCGTAATATTTCCACAAAACTAACATAGCAATACGCGGCGAGAGCGGGCGCGACGCTCGGCACTAGGGTGAGTCATGCCTTTATCCCCACTCCTAGCGGACAGAGCGAGATAGCGACGGACCGTTTTCAGAGCCCTACTCCAACCTGAGCGCGCAATCCAGGGAGTTATACATCGATGGTGGAACCAGGGGGCAAGTGTAACCACAGCTTATCAATCAACTGATAAGAGAAGTTTCAGCTTAACCCTCGAGCTGGTGGTCTTTTTATGCTGTGGTTGCAAGGGTTTTTTTATGGTTCGCGCAACATTTTGTATAACACATTTTTAAACAGAAAATAAGTTTGTAAATATATCATAATATATATATTTTTTTCAGCATAAAAAAAGGAATAATATTACTGTATATATAAATTTTAGATAAGTTTATGAAATTTTAATTAAAATTTTTTTATATTTATTATTCTAGTAAGAATAGATTGTAAATAAATACTTGTTAAAAAAAAAAAAACAAAAAATATTTACTTAGCGGATTTTTTTATATTTATATGCGTGTACAGGGTGATTGGTACTTAGTGTGACAACAGTTTTTTGGTGTAAGTACAAAGTAAATGAAGTGTGATGATGGTATATAAAAGGTTCCAAATCTAACAATTTATTTATTTTCCAATAATCACATAACATCATATTCAGACAGGTGATTCGTCATTGTTGTAATAATTTATAGTCTCTATAATAAAACTATTACTAAAATAAATTTCATATGCTGAACCTTAACATCTACTGATGGTACCATTAGTCTGTGCTCGTGGTTGTAACAGCTGTCGTGTGGATGCGGGGAGGTGAGGGGGCTCTTTTCTAAAAACATTAGTCAGTTTTGCTGTCACATAAAATCGCTGTCAGTGTTTATTTGTTTGTTTACCTTTTTACTTGTAAACAGTTCAATGTTTTGTTTGTGATATTCTTAACCTTTTTTCACGTTTCGTTTTTTTCTTAATTTAATATACACACACATTTTTCTAATTTTGTGCCTTTCATTATCATTATTAGGTGTACAATTTGAGAATCTTTCTAATTATGTTACAAGATGAACATAATAACATAGCATAACAACAACACAATTTAAACAAAAAATCAAAACCTCATGTCGCAATTGGAAGGCCAAGTTAATCAAGGTGACTATCCTTCTTAGGGATTAGAAGAATGTGACTGCTCCCACCGAGGGAAAACGTGTGAAAACAAACAAAATACCCATAAAATTGTTGAAAAAGACAAAGATTTCACTTCAATTCTAAACTACACCACAAAAAGGTATGACTAAAGGGCCTAAATTAGTATTTGACGTTAAAATACTGAAATATGAGAAATGTGAAAGAATGAGAATATGTGAGTTGGATCACTTCATGCTCATCGCTCATTTGCTGAAGTAAAGTGATAAGAAGATCGGGATCTTGGATTAGAGGAGAAAATAAGAACACGAGAATGATTTATTTATTAACCACAACCATTCATAGGCCTACTGTCTCGTTGAAATGTGGAGTTCTATCGCTTATGGGTTACTCATTGACGAGGACGGTTGTAAAATGAGTGGACTTTCCTAATTTACTGATTGTTGCTAAATTTATAACCTTTGTTGTTTGGTTATTTTCACAAGGTCTTAGTATAAATATGTTTGTATACTTAATTAAAGTCTATAATCATCTTATTAACTGGATGCTTTATTAATTCATTTACCTATATCCAAATGTAACTGAAGGATTATTTTTTATTCAGATTTCAAAAATATAAACCACTTTGACAGATCTTGTAAAATTGACGACTACTAAAAGACTTCTTTAAGCTTATGACTGATTTTTATCTAACCGTTGCTGTATTATCATAAGCATATAATAGCAAACTGAAAATAAATATAAAACACCAGTAAAAGCAAATGTAGGCCTAAATAGTTGAATGATAAAAGTTGATTAAGAAATTTTAATTTATTAACTATTTACAAGGTTAGGCCTGTATATATTTTAAACGAGGTCTTCAATGTCACTCATATCGCCGTCTTCTTTGTCACTGCTGTTGCTGTTTCCATCTGATATGACCATTGATTCCACGAGGTGGCTCAGCTGAAGCGTAATTATTTTCAATAGTTTTTACATGGTCGCACTTGTTTTTCCACTCTGTTGCACCAATGATATCAAATTTTTCCTGTGCCAATGAACGGATGATCTCGAAGCTACAATTTACGTTTCTGCTAGCTACGTAACCTTTTACTTCAGCCCAAATAAGTTCTATTGGGTTTAGATCTGGGTAGGAGGGGGGGAGACGAAGAATAACATGGTCAGTACCAGTGAGTAGTTCATCAATTTCATATCGAATGAATCTTGGTTTGTTCAGCAGTACAAGCTTATACAACTCGGGAACCAGCATTTCGTTTGAATATTGTATTCCATGTTTGGTTAGCCAGTCCTTCATTTCTTGTTTCCTACTATTTGATGTGGGTGCTTTGTCTAATTGCGCATTGTGATAAGGTGCGTTATCTACAACTATCACGGACTTCGGTGGTATGTTCGGCAGAAGTTTCTCTTTCATCCACTTGATCATGGTTTCCTTCCTGACATTGTCGTGATAATCACCCGTGGTGCTCGAAGCCTTCCACATCGTCAATGCGTTAGGGACAAATCCAGCTTCACTTCCTGCATGAATCATTATTAGGCGTTGTCCTTTAGAAATGGGTACACACATTCCCTTGGTTGAGTTGTCAGACTACGATGGACTTGAAACATGGCTTGTTAAAATTTATGATTCGTCCATGAAAATAATAGTACGACCCTCATTTCTGAAACGTTTGACTGCTCTCAAATAAGAAATTCTCTTTTCCCGGATTTCGTTTGTCTCAATCAACATTTTGCGGTTGTTCTGCGTTTTCCTCCATCTGAAACCAAGCTCCTTCAGAATTCTCCTAAGGCTTGATTTTGATCCTTTGAAATCTATCTGTTTTTTTAGTTCCTCGTGTAGTAAAGAAACTGTTGGTAGTATTTTATGTTGAATGTGGAACTCATACACCAAGCGTCTTATCAAAGACTTATCAAAATCATCCACTCCAGTGACGGGCCTTTTTCTGCTTTCTTTCAACTTATTAGGAGTACAAAAACTTTTGTCGCTATCATCGTCATCATGTATTAGTAGTGCTTTAAGTTCGCCATTAATCTTCGTTATGACTCGCTCCGAGACCCCTGTTGCCACTGCTGTTTGGGCGCGAGCTTTTGCCAAGGGAATGCTTACAGCTTTATCGTCAGCCTCTTTTTTCATAAACTGGTAAACATTGCTTACTATTTCCCGACTCTGTCCGTTCAGCGTCCTACCCTTCAACTTACTTTTCACTCTGTCACACATAATTCTATGTATGCCGAATACGTTAAAACACAGTATTAAACAAAAAACACAGTTAAACTAAACGAATCTTTCCGTTAAACACACTCTGCTATAATAATATTTAGAAAAGAATATAAATATTTACTTTTTTCAATCAAGTGATTCAATTAGAAATTCGATTATTCCAGCTAGAAATCTTATAGACGACTATTGGTGTGAGTGAGACCATAATGGAGTGAGTGAGCCCAAGTTTTATAGAATGGCTAGTAGCATCAGATCCGCGCGCACAGACTAATGACACTGTCTGTACACAGCTTCCATATATTCCTCCAATGAGAAGAAGGCCTTCTCCAAAAGAAAGTCTTTTAACTTCTTTTTGAATTTAGGGAATGAATCAGTGTCCCTAATTGAAGAAGGTAATTTGTTATATATTTTTGGACCCATGTACTGAGGAGATAAATGGAATAGGTACTTTAAGTCTGTGTTGAACTGGTTTTATATTGTTTTTAAATCTAGTGTTATGAGGATGTTCATGTTGATCTTCCATGAATGTGTCAAAATCACTTTTAACCATCAAAGCCAGTTTAAAGATATAAGAACTATATAAAATAAGAATTTTAAACTGAATGAAAAACTCTTTACTGTGAGTAATTCAAGACACTTTGGCTAAGACTCTAACTGCTCTTTTCTGGAGGATAAAAATTTGTTCGGCATGACTAGAAGAACCCCATACTGTTAAACCGTAATTCATGATGGAAGAAAAATAAGCGTGATATATTGGTAATTGTGTGTCTAAATTTGTAGTATGTCGAATTACCCGAAGAACAAGTATAGCTGATCTGAGTCTCTTTGATAGATTCTTAATGTTTGTTTGCCAATTAAGTTGCCAATCTATATCAATTCTCAGGTAATTGACCGAGTTTTGAGAATAAATTGATGTTTGGTTCAAATTTACAGCAATGTCTCGATTCTCATTAGCAACTGAAAAGTGAATTAGTTGTGTCTTTGACACATTCATAGATAGACCATTTGCTGTGAACCAGTCCCCGAGGAGTTGAAACTCATTAGTAATTAAGTCTTGTTTAAAATCCAATGTTTTTTGTTCAGTGCATATTAAAGCAGTATCATCTGCATATTGAAAAGTATGCATATTTGTAACATTACACAAATCATTTACATAGATTAAAAATAAACAAGGTCCAAGAATGGAACCTTGAGGAACTCCGTAGGGTGTATAACCCCATTCTGACTTATATTTAGTTTGGCATTTCTGTAAAATAATTCTTTGTTTACGACTTTTTAAATATGAAATGAACCATTTTAATTCCACATTTTTTATTCCATGTCTGCTTAATTTTTCTAGCAATATATCATGATCAACACAGTCAAAAGCCTTGGACAGGTCACACAGCACACCTATTGTGCGCTGCGACCCGTCCAAGGCCTTTATTAGCTTCCCAATAAATTATTTTATGTTTTTCAAAAATAACTACGGTATGTTTTTAAACTTAATACAGCAATTTCTCATTTACCTGTTAGGCCTATATGGATTTGAGTAGATCATGTCGTTTTCGTGTTCTACGTTAAATTTTGAATAAGAATAATAGAAAATAACGGAGGATGAGTAGTAAAAACTCCATTGTAAATAGATTCAAAGTTAAAAATTAAGATGTTTGATAAAAATTTCAAAAACATTGGTCTATTGCATTTGTTCACACCCTGTATACAAGAAAGTGTCCGAATATGTTAAAAACTGCACCATTTCATAAGCTTTCCAACCATATGCTACACTATTGAGGTTTAGACATTCTTTTGTTTGTTTTAGTGGTTTGAATACCAGAAAACAGGGAACTTTTGTACTGTTTTTACTGTTCAAGCTGAAACAAAAATACAAATTTTGCTCAATTTTGCCGACTTTCTATGTTTCAAATGCTAAAGACACCATGTTTTGTAGTCTTCAAACCACTAAAGCGTACCGTACATATGCAGACATATGTTCAGACATTCTTGTATACAGGGTGTGAACAAATGCAATAGACCAATGTTTTTGAAATTGTTATCAAACATCTTAATTTTTTTCTTTGAGAATCTATTTACTATGGAGTTTTTACAACTGATCCTCCGTCATTTTCTATTATTTTTACTGAAAATTTAATGTAGAACACAAAAATGACATAACCTACTCAAATCCATTTACAGGTAATTGAGAAAAAGCTGTATTAAGTTTTTTTGAAAAACATAAAATAATTCTTTGGGGAGCTAATTTTTAGACTTGGAACCTTTTATATGCATCCTCACACTGCATTTACCTTGTACTTACACCAACAAATTTTTGTCACACTGAGTACCAATCACCCTGTATATTGCGTAGCCTACTTTAACTCAAACCAAAAATAATTGTTCAAAATACCTATACAAATTGTTCACAATTTCATGAGGAAATGATTGATATATAATACATGTACCTTGTTCCTAAAAAAAATACATAATGGTTTTTATTACTATATATACATATTTGTTGTACAACCTACACAAATACTTGAAGCAAAACATTCAGGTCCAACTTCACACAAGAAATAATTTATAAAATACTCAAGTTCTCAAGTTATATTACATAGCCTACCTAGATAATCCCAGGAATGGTTGCCTGTAGAACAGCCACTGTTTTTTTTTTAATTTCGTATATACACTATTTGCATGAGTTTATTTACATATGTACACGTATCGGTTACTTCACTCATGACTCTCTTCACTCCGAATCACTAGATTGCCTTCTCTTCCTGCCATTTTTTGTAGGCCTGTAATAGTGGTGTAGAAGGTGATAACAATTCTGGTGAATTCTCCCATTACAGCCAGGACACCAAAGGTGGTTTTCCTTTTCATATTTTTGTCCAGACACTCTACACACAGGCGATTGTCCTCTCCAGGTAGTTTGGTCAACTCATGTCGAGGTCCAAGGACATCACCACCTGGACCTGGTACATTTTCAGGCTGGGCTTGGTCAGTGGACAAATCCTCTATGATGTTCATTAGAAAGTCCCTGTGATTTTTCATGTGTTCTCGGTCGGTGTTGGCTTTGTATGAAATGTACGCATTGTGAAGCGCCATATCTAGAAAATTTGTGAACACTTTTCCAGTAGCGTCTAGTTGGCCTGTCCCAAGAGTAGTGATACATGGTCTTATCCTTGGTATCAACCCCTCCCATGTGAGCATTGTACTTGGCAATAAGTACAGGCTTTATGGCCTCTCATCCACCTTTGCTCCTGACAAGCAAAAGCCAGGTAACATAAACCTTATTAGTGCTAATTTTAACGATCCAGTGGCCAACCATCATGAACAAGCCTACATCGTCTAACAACTGGTTATTCACGTGATAGAGGACATGTTCACGCATAGCACAGTAACTTATCAAAGTAGTATCTCAGGAACGGACGAGCGTCTTAATAGGGCAAGAAAAGTGACGGAGCGCTCGAGCTAAAATCTATTGAGGGCGATATTACGGGTCAATATGCCTGCAACACTCGATATGACTTATCTATGTCCTCTCCTAATTAATAAATTCTTAAATCTGGCCTGCCAAACATATTGTTACAATTATTGTATGATAGTTTTTTTTTCATGCAAAGGTTTACTCTTGGGCTATTCGTTGTTTTAGAATGGAAAACAGTGAAGAAAAGAGCAAGATTTGTCGAACCTCCCTGGAATCACTTGTGATATTTGTCTCAAATGATGAACTCAAATACAGGAATAAGTATCTGCCTGGTGAGTAAAGCAGTTAATTTAAAGTTCAAAGAACGTCTAAAAAATTCAATTGCACTATTTTGGTTTGACGGTCAATTCTAACATTTTGTTAGTCTAGTGAAATTATTAAGTTGTTTATTGATACTGAACAATATTTATTTATTTATCGTACTTGTCAGCAATTTTTCAATTCGTTAATATGGATATATTGAAATGAAAAATAAAATATTGATAGGCCTAAAATAACATCGATAATAATGAATGTTCCCTTTAACACGAAAGTACCCATTCCATTACCATTTGGATCACTAACCAATTCACATTTCAGATCCCAAACGGTTATCAAATGACAAGATCGTCTGCACCGTGTGTTCCACCAATCTAGCGCCTAGAGTTCGCAAGGGGAAGGAGATCTACATCCATTCAATACTGGGTGTTCTTTTATGCAAGGTACGATAATTTTATAACAAATATAGATTACGAGGGGGTTGTGCGCAAATTGCACATTTAATTAAGATTCAAAATTTGTTTCCAAGGCAAAACTAATAATGCAATATCTTTTACCTTTCAAAGATACTTCCTGTAGGAATAAAAAGAATTTAACATATTAAAAAAAAATCATTTTAGCTTATTTCCCTATAGGGAAGTAGCTATTACCGTAGGTGGCACTGAAGACATAGGCCCGGGACCGATTTACTTTGTATTTTGATGTCCCCAGAGGCAAAAAACACAATTCTTTCAAATTTATATATATGTAGGCCTATATATCCATATATAAATCCCATAGTACCCATGCACTTATGAGAAAACTACAAGTCACACCCCAATAAACCATATACTCAAAATGTTGGTCATGACGAGAAACCTTGCACAAAACTATCCATTATTTCATAAATTGCCTAATTCTATTCTAAAGGGATTGTTCCATATACCTAATGTTAAAAGTACCTCAGCAGTACTGTGTATTTGTATGTTATGCTTTCAATTTATTACCTTATTAAAATCAGATGTGTTTTTATTTGTTTGTATTACTGTATTCTGTTTTGTTTATTTCTGCTTAACTTAACCAATCAATAGTTTTATTAATACTTTGAAGTCAAACGGGGTGAAGCCCATGGATAACAGCTAGCATATATATGTACTATATACGTCGGTGAACGTGATAACTTAATTAAGTAATTTTTGTCTGATTTTGATAAAATTTGTTTTAAAGGCGTAAGGCCTGATGAACTTGAATGAGTTCGCGAACCAGCATTATCATCGGGGGTTTTAGGGTGAAAAATGGTTTTTCTCATTTTTGCCCCTCAAAACACAAAATTTCCCAATTTCTCTATAGAATTTTTTAAAGAGCTTAAAAAAACAAATGTCTTAGTATATCAAAGTGTTTTTGTACAGTTATTGGTAATAAAGCAAAATTAAAAAAAACAGTAAATTTAAAATTCCCAAGTTATTCTTATGGAGAATATTTTAAAATGTTTTAGTTTGCTTGTTTATGGATATATTTTGATATAACTTGGCAAATTTAGTTATTGTATTGGTACTAAGCTATTAATATTTTACTAAAAAACACACTTTATTAGTTTGCTTGCAGTAGCAAAACCTAGGTACTCGTTAAACCTAATGTTATTTGAATAGATTTAATTTAAAATCAATTCAGATAAGTTAAATGGAAATTCACTTAGTCGGCAGGTTTGCTGCGGCGGGGGTAATAAAATTAATATATTTGTTTTAAAAACATTTATGAGGAAACCTTATTTTTTAATAACGTGGTTTGTTCTCATTTGTCCTCGTATCATTTTATTTTTAACTAATTGTAATCATATATTTTTTAATTCAATTCTTAATTATTACATATATTAGGTAGGCCTACAACTTCCAAAAATTATTATATGTATAACCAGTGTTAAAGCTATAGTTTCTCCCAACATTTTTAACTTGATTTGTGGCCTATCAAACTATGTCCACTACCAAATTCTGAAATACTATTGTAATGTTTAGAATTTATAACTGTGATAGTAAACTAGTTTAACTTTCACAGAAATGCCATAATTTCTACGGAGACGGCATTTTCTCCACAGACGAGGATGGGGAAGACAAGTACTGCCGTTGGTGTGGACAGGGTGGTACGCTCTACCTCTGCTCAAAGTGCAACTGTGGTTTCTGCAAGGTACATTATAATTTTACATTCAATTTTATTGTAACAATTACAGTAGAACTCCCAATTATCCGTATGAATTGGGACAGTATGGTAAAGAATCTGAATGTTTGGATTTTCAAGAAAAAGTAATTTAGCCTAAAGATAATTTAGCCGACAGATAAAATCCACTGAACAATTGTGAGATGTTCCAATTTTCAAATTTTTGTTCTCAATGAATTTCATTTTTGAAATGTTCTGTTTGGAATGATTCAGATTAAATGCATTCAATGAATGAATTCATATGAGAAAATGCATTAATTTACTACCGTATGCAAATTCTACCTTTTGTGTAAGTAGACAACAAATTTTTTTCCTTCAGTTAAGTTCAGACCTGACAAAGTGGTCTTCCTTGCACCGATTATAGTACACCAAGTAACTAATTGTTTAACTTACTAATTTTTCTGCACTCATTTTTCTTTTGCCTCACTCTTTTTTTTTGCCGCACTCCAGTATTCCAACCAAACAACACAAAACAGTGTGCTTTTATTAGGCACTTAATATGTGTACGCTTGAAAATAAGTTGACAACACTTCAAGATCCTACGACTACGATCAGCTGGTGCAGCGTTTCCCATTTCGTTCAACCTTGGATTTAATCTAACCTAAAAACGTGTTGTATAGTAATTGAAAGACTAATTATTAATATATAATTAATTATAGCATTAATGTTTGTTGCTTTATAGTAACTGTAGGAAAAATATAATGTGTAACGTGAGTGCAAAGTGCCTTTGCTGCTCTTGAGAAACTTTCCACACTCGCTGCGGCTCGTGCGTAAACCTTTCTCTCATGTGCAGCAAAGTGCCACTTCGCACCCTAGTTACACAAATAACTATTTATCTGTCCCAAAACGATCTTTTACAGACATTACTAAACATCAATTGGTTTCTCTGGTAGTTAGTCAGTCAGGCCTGCATCTGGAATGTCCATCTCATGTTGTGTGCAATTTTCTTTACGTCACATCAGTCCAATTTTTATATTTTTCTCCTTTGATGTAAAATAGGTAGGCCTAGTGTTAAAATCACACAACTCCAAAAAGAGTTGTTCGTGTAGGACTGTTTAGCCTAAATAAACCTGAAAACAATCTTGTTAAGTGTCATTGAAGCATGCCTATTGCAAAAGAAACAAGTGTATGGACGTACAAACCATTATGTAAACGAGTGGATCTAATTTTTCTGGCCAATGATTAGTATGATTAGATTTTGGAAAGTTGGAGGTCTACTGTACTGTGTTAACATTTTTAGCGAATTTCCCTATAGGGAAGTAGCTATTACCGTAGGTGGCACGGTAAGACCTAGACCCGGGACCGATTTACTTTTTCATTTTGATGTCCCCAGAGGCCAAAAACACCATTCGTTCAAATTTTTATATATGTATATATATATAGACTTATATATATATATATATATACTAGCAGAGTACCCGTCCTTCGTACGGGGTTGGCATATAAGTATCAAATGCTTATAGCAGTTATGAGTGAGGACATGGTTTAAGAAATTTCGGTTCTTTTTGAAGTTCGTTCGCTACGCTCACTCACCTTTAGGTTGGAGCTCGTTCGCTGCGCTCACTTTCCTTCAGGTTAGCTCGTTCGCTACGCTCACTTGCCTTCAGGTTAGCTCGTTCGCTACGCTCACTCGCCTCCAGGTTGAAGTTCGTTCGCTACGCTCACTCACCTTTTGCTGTTGTCATAAATGTAAAAGAAATAATAGTGCTAGTGCTGCACCCTGTTGGTAATCCTTGTAACTTTTAATGCTATTGAACATCATAGAACAGAACCAACTTGTTTAATTGAAACAGCTGTTAAGATTCATTAATTCCATTTCTCATAAGGTTAACATGGGAAACTCCAGAGCCACTGGGGCGGAGCCCCGAAGGATTTTTGGGATAAAAATATGCCTATATGTTAATCGGGAATGTGAGCTATCATCATGCCAAATTTCAGCCCGATCCGACCAGTAGATTTTGAGATTAGCTCATACAAACACACACACAGACACCACCTCTTCTTTATAATAGTATAGAATATAGAATAGAATAGAATATAGATATATATACGTCCGTGAACGCGATAACTTGAGTAACTTTTGTCCGATTTTGATGAAATTTGGCTTAAAGGTGTAAAGCGGGATAAACTTGAATGAGTTTGCGAACCAGCGCGATCGGACCATGGGAACGGGGCTTTACGGGGGGTTTTATGGGGTAAAATATGGTTTTTCTCACTTTTGACCCTCAAAACACAAAATTTCCCGTTTTCTCTTTAGACCTTTTTAAAGAGCCTAAAAAAACAAACATTTTAGTATATAAAAGAATTTTTGTTCGATTATTAGTAACGGAGAAAATTTAAAAAATTGTAAATTTAAAATTCCCATGTTATTCTTATGGAGAATATTGTCAAATGTTGTAGTTTGCTTGTTTATGGATATATTTTGATCAAACTTGGCAAATTTATTTATTTTGTACTAAGCTATCAATATTTTACTCAAAAACACACTTTATTAGTTTCCTTGTAGCAGCAAACCTAGGTACTCGTTAAACCTAATGTTATTAAAATATATTTAACTGAAAATCAATTCAGACAAATGGAAATTCGCTTAGTCGGCAGGTTTGCTGCGGCGGGGGTATTGTCCTTAGTTAAGGCATTAATCAATCATTTCAAAAAAATTTTTCCGGCCCCTTTTAATTAACATCTACATAAGTCTCACAATAAATCAAAGTTTAAATATAATGAGTAGAGTCTAAATTATGCAAACTAAACCAACCGCGTCAAGTTCTGATTTGGATAACATGGGAAGTATGAAGACGTTTGTAAAAGTGTTGAATATTATATTCAAACGTTGAAATCGTAAGCACATTAAACTCTACCTATTTATTTTTCTTAGCCAACTGTCTGGGCTAGTGGTATTTTCAAAGGGGTAGAAATCAGAGGTGTACATAAGTTTTTTTGGGAAAGCGGTCCAAACCCATTAAGTTTTGTGTGCTGTGAATTGAATCGGTCCCTCTCACACCGAAGTACGATAGGCTAACCACTTGGCTAGTAAAACACCCCAGTTCATGAACCCAGACTAATTTATTGAGTTTTATATAAATAAAATTGTTTTCAGAAATGTATGCAGAAGAACATGAAAAACTCTGCTTTGGCAGAGATAGAAAAGGATGACTGGAATTGTTTAATCTGTGTTCCTAGACCTATATTTGGTTCTAGAGCTGTTTGTTGGGCCTCGCAAGAGCTGAATAGTGATGTCAGGTAGGATTCCAGCTGTTATCCTGTATGTAGTTGTTGTAAGCAGCACTTAAATTATGTGACGTTACTGACGTTTCTCATACTCCATCCTGCTAGAAGTAACGCCAAACCACCAAGTTTAAGTTTATCAAGTTTTTTGTTAGAGATGTGTTGATTCTAAAATTGATCCATTCTTGATACCGATACCGTAGCTGAAAAAGCTATTCTCAATTGTAGTGCCCCCCCCCCTTGCCACCTGTTCAAGGCAATAACAGGTGCGGCATAGCTGTCCTTCAGGCTACTGATCGATATCAGCAGGAAATATCAGTCTATATTTGTAACTCACTAATGTTTTTGATTTTTTGCCAATCATTACCAAGCATTACTAAGCTCTTAATTTTACAGGATTCCATTTGCCACAAGGAACGTGAATGAATTCTGACAAAATAGTTTTTTTTAGCTTTATCCGAGATCCTTTTGGTAGGCCTATCTAAAATAATTTAATAATGACTTTAACTTGCAAATGTTTTAAAGAATATTTTCTTTTTTCTGCTCTTTCTTTGGGTATCATGGACTTTTGTTATGTTGCTCGGGCACAGTCCTGGCTTGGCTGATTTAAATAGGTTATACTGCAATCAATTGTTTTCCCACCACTGCATGAAAATGATCACACTGCCACACCTGTTCATAAAATAACAACAAAATAAAAATAGCAAAATAGCTCATGTTCACTCTAGTGCGGGAATAACAATTGCCGCTCGTTAAATCAGCTGATTTCACAGTTGGTGTTTCTATAAAACACTAACAACCTGTAAGCAAATAACAAAACCTAAAAAAAGCAAACATAATCTAAATGATATATACAACTAAAACGTTTATCTTTGTGTTATGATAAGTTAATCGTGGTGGTAGGAAAAATCTTATCAGTACTACGAGCACAAACAATTATTGCTGCTCTCAAAATATATTGCCGCGGCCATCTACAGTTCTCAAGCAGCAATGACATACTTTGCGCTCTTAATACGCAAATAGCAAGTAGTTCCATGATATAAAAGTTGCAATGCAACAGAATCAGAATCAAGGTTTATTCCAGTAGACACATACATTGACAACTAGTTATTGATGTAATCGATTCACCGGTTTCAAAACTGTTTGTCTGCATGTTTTATAGTATTTGAAAAGTGTTTTCTTTGTTTTCAGAAAAAATGAACGGTTGAAACATAGACTTGAGGAAGAGAAATTAAAACAGAATGCTGAAAAGAAAATGCACGAAATTGAACAAGACTTCAAAAGCACAGCCTTGGAGGGAGTGAGTTTTTCTTTCATTTAAAGATTATAAATACTTGATATTATCTATTTTCTATTCTGTAGAAATTGTATCTAATATATTAGTAAAGGATGTGTTTTTCATATAGGCTATGAAGATTGTCCATGGAAGTAACCTATACTGAGAAAGTAGTTTGATATCCTATACTACAATACAAGCTATGTCTGTTTGTCTGTCTTTAATATATGGGTCACCGGAATTTTATCCCCCTGGAATTTTATCCCCCTGGAATTTTACCCCCTGGCCGGATATTTAAATTATTAAGAATGATTGATATTCCTATTTCTGTTTTTTTTTATTGTAAAAATTTTATTATTAAGTACTGGTAGCCTATCTTAATTTATTTGTAAGATCTTTATTTATTTATTTTGTAATCTCTTCTTAGTAAACAGAATTCGCTGTTTAATTTTGATGTTCGGGATTTGCGTTTGGTGCCAACTGTTGGTTAATAAGTTTGTAAAATAAAGTAAATAGCTTATTTGAATGATAATTGAGTGAACATTTCTTTGTAAAGAAACAATAAGGCTTATTTTGTTATTGTTACAATACAAACAAAAAACATTGTTTACCACGGTTGTATAATAAACCGTTAAAGAAATCCTCGAATCATTTACCATTCTGATGTTTGTTTTTATACGTCATATTAACCTATATTTTATCTATATTTTTAATTTTGATATTTTCATGTATAAACTTTTATATTGCACTGCTTGTTTTAATTTATTTGACCTGAAAAGCTATTAATATTGATGGTATGTTGTTATGCCATGCATGATAATGATGAGTATTTTAGTTAGTTAGTTTTATTAAATTACTCTTGACGCCATTCCTGTATCTATGTATTGTACTTTAATGAATAAAGTTATATGAAATGAAATGAAATGAAATAACCAACAGTTAGCTTCAAAGATCGAATCCTGATACTCGAATCTCGAAATTAAAATTAAAAACCTGTTCGATTATTTGATGTTACAAATAAATTAAGCTAGGCTACTTAATAATAAAATGTACAGTTAAATTAAAACTGAATGAAGATAATTAACCATTCTCACTAATTTAAGTTCTCCTACTGTTTATTCTTATTGCCGGTTTCATGTTGCTTTAGGTTTTAGATCTTGCATGCCATGTGTCTTTTGGTTATTGAAAGTAAGTGTTATCTGTATATAGAAGGATTCCATTTCCATCTTTTATCACTATAACCCACAGACTGTAATTCTAATCCATATTACAAGTTTTCAGATTACGAGTTTATGAAAACTAACACTCGACGATAGCTTAGGTGCAACAAAGTTTTCATAGGGTATTTGCTAAAATCCGAAAATCATGCTCTTATATTTCTTTGTACTTTTTAGGATCGCAAAACCAAAAAGCGTGCACTTGACAGTGAAGACAGCGATGGATCTACAGTTTTCATTCCTTCTAAAAAAATGAAAAAAGATACGAAAACTGCCAAAAGCTTAAATGGGAGTGTTAAAAAACATAGAAGGAAAGCTATGTCTTCAGAGAGTGAATCATCTGATAATAACTTTGGCTTAAAAGTGGGAAAAAGTTATACAAAAAGGCAAAATGGACGTGAGTCTTCTAGATCTGAAAGTGATGTTACCTATAGCTCTAAAGTAAGTAAAAGAATAGCAAAAAGAAAACATAAACCTAAATCTTCTTCCTCTGAATCCGATCATACTCACAGCTCAACAAAAGGAAAAAGGAGAACCAAAAGTCACAAAAATACTAAAAATAGTGATTTGTCCAGCTCAGAAACTGATGATTTAGGTAGTTCAAAAGTCACAAAAAGAAATTCAAAAAAGAAAAAGAAACCCGAATCATCCAGCTCTGAAGAAGATAGCGAACCAAGCTCTTTAACAAAAAAACTGTATAAGAAGAAATCAAGAAAAGTAACTAAAACATGTTCAGATGAATCATCTGATAGTGATGCAGTTGCAAACAAATCTAGGTCTACAAAAAAGAAACATATGAAATATTATAAAACTAAAATGAAAAATAAACTGACAAAAAGAAAGAAAGAAAAAAGTTCATCGGATTTGTCTAGCAATGAGGCGAAAGAAAAGTTATTAAAAAAGAGAAAGAGATCTCACAAACAAAATTCATCAAATGATTCATCATCTGAAGATGATATTAATGTAAATAAACATCAAGAAACTGTATTAAAAGACAATATCAAAAAGTTAGTAAATAACAGTCCACAAGCTGATTCTATGAGAAAAGATTATGATAAAATGGAGGCTGATGAGACAAAACTGGACTCCACGGCCAGTCTCTCCTCAAAAACTGTGGAAACAATAGATCAACAGTTAAAAATGAGTATTACAGGAAATACGCCTTTGGAAGATAGGGAATATTCATCCCTGAAAAAATTGGATGCGGAAGTTTGTAACAATTCAATAACTGTTGAAAAACAGAACAGTGAAATCAATATCCAAGGGAATGAAAAACTGACTACTTGCCAAAACACAACTGAACCAAATATCAAATCATTAGCTCAAGAAAATTCATTACATAATGAAGACGAATATACGTTATCATATCACGGGTCAAGTTCACATTCTGATAATCAAATGCCTCTGAGTCAAGAAGAAGAAATAAAGGTGAAAATTGACCTGGCAATCGAATGGCTTGTTGGTGTATCAAGTGACATAGCAGAACTTGGGAGTTTAATTGCCAGTCGTTCACAAACATTTGGTAAAACCAAAGTAAATTTAGAAAAAATACATTCATATGAAGATGTGCTATCAACTTCAGAAAAACTTAAGCAACTTTTTCTAAATATTCATTGTAATTATAAACAAGTTGAAGACGGTTTAGAAGACAAATTTAAATCTTGGAAGATATTGGCTGGCTTAGAAACATCTGATTTATATGATCAAGACTTTGATGATGGTGAAGTGCAAGCAGCTACGGAAACAAATAATGGTTGTGAAGAAACCGAACCTGGCATAAACAGTGAAGTTGATGATCAAGACTTTGATGATGGTCAAATGCAACCAGTTACAGAAACAAATAATGGTTGTGAAACCGAACCTGGCATAAACACAGTGGATGATCAAGACCCTGATGATGGTAAAGTGCAACCAGTTACAGAAAAAAGTAATGGTTGTGAAACCGAACCTGGCATAAACACACTAGATGATCAAGACCCTGATGATGGTAAAATGCAACCAGTTACAGAAAAAAGTAATGGTTGTGAAACCGAACCTGGCATAAACAAAATAGATGATCAAGACTTTGACGATGGTAAAGTGCAACCAGTTACAGAAACAAATAATAGTTGTGAAACAGAACCTGGCATTAACAATGAAGTGGATGAGGTAAAACTACCAGATAAAGACCATCATATCGCAGAAATCAAAGTTGAAACTGGAATGTTTTCCGAGGTTAAAACTGATATGTGTTCTGAAATTGAAACTGAAATGAGCTCTGAAATCAAAACTGAAATATGCTCTGAAATTGAAAGTGAAGTAGGTCTTGTAGTTGAAACAGCCTTGCTTGCATTGAATAAAGACCATACTGGTAAGCCCTTGTCAAATGACGTTGAAGAAAATAATGTCATACACAATTGTTCAATTAAAGAAGAAGTTTTGGATATTGTAGAAAAGGGAAATCTTACGGAAGAAGGAGGGTGTGAACCATTAGGAAAAGGTGAAACATTAGAAGAGGCTGTTGAAGTGAATCAATCTTCACTCATTCTAACGGAAGGAGAGCTTGAACCATTAATTAACAGCGAAAAATTAGAAGAATCAAACCAATCTTTACTCAGTCACAAATCAGAAAAGGAAGAAAACATATCAAATAATTTAAAATCAAAGTTCCGGAGAAGCTGCTCAAATCTGATTTGGAAAGGTTTATTGTCATCTGACGAAGAATCATATTTAAATGATGAAATTTCTCATAATCAAAGTGATGTTGAAAAATCAACTGTTGAAGAATCGCAAGAGGTGCAAGAATCGCAAGAGTTGCACTTAGATAAAGTACAGTCTGGTAATATTGAAAAAGAGCCAGTTGATGAAAAAGAAGCTGCAAATTTTGAAGCTCTACAAGAACTATTGTACTCCAGCACAGATCCAGATATTGGTAGTTCTGAGAATGATTCAGACGATTCGTCAGACATACAACTAGATGACTCTGACCTGGAAAACATTCTTAAGGTAATATTCTAGAGCTATTCAGCCTTTTAAAACTCTGTGTCTATATTGGGAATTGCTAATTTATTTGTTACTCTTAACCAGCAACCTTCCACATTAATAATGTAGTACCACTGTTTTTGATGGAAGTTTATAACTGTTTGAATGTATGCGGTTACAGTAATCTATTTTATATTTACACTCAAATATTGCATACTAAAATAACAAATGATTTCAATGAATTTATGAGTATTCATATTTACATCTTAGGCCCTACTCGTATTTAAATTAAATATTGTTATCGATATTCAAACAATTAAATTGCATTAAGCCAAGTGCAGGGTTTAAACAAAACCTGTACATTAGTGTTAATATTTGTTTTCTACATAAAAAAGTGTATAGGATTTTTAAAACTTTTTTATGTTTAAGTCTAGTTTCTGTCTACTTGTAGACCTACTCAAGACTTCATAATCAATTTGGGAGAACATTTTTTCCTGTAGAAAAATAAATCATTCTACCACAAGACAAATTTGGTGATAAGCTACAAGCTCACACTGAGACCAAGACATAGGCCTAGTGATTTTAGTTAGTTAATAGTAGTTTGGTAAATGTAAAAGCACTTGTTGGATGTCATTCTTTGACAAAATATTGAAATGATATAGCCTAACTGTTGACTTTGTTTGTTCAGAATTGGTATTGCTATGTATTTTGCATTTTTGTCCCAATAGCCAAGGAAAGTCATCACAAAAAAATCCTCTAAAAAGAAAGGATCCAAAGGAACAAAAGCCAAATTACATGAAAAATTAGAAAGTGAAGATGGTGAAGAAATTGAAAAAGAAAAAGAAAATGTTGAAGAAAATCCTCAAGAAAAAAAAGTGGAAGAACCTATAGACAGTGAAGCAGAAATTGACATGTGAGATATTTTCTTAACAAAATAATAGGCTGAAATCTATATAAATAAAATTAGAGTTTTGTCCGTACATTGCTCAGAATTACATATTTTTACGTTTTATACATTAAAGAAGCAGAAACGAGTCTTATCTCTATTTCTATCTGTCTGTCTGTAACACTCAAGATGGCATTTTACGCTATCTTCTCCAGGAAAACGAGAGTACCTATCAAGATCCAGGTCATTTTAATGTATTCACTGGATTGGCGAGAGTGTCTTTAGCCATTAAAATATGGCCTCACTACTTAGTAAATAAAATTACGGACGTTCAAAAATGCAGTTTTGTGCGTTTTTTGTCAAGTTTTCGTCCAATTTTTATCACATAATCATCTATGAAATAACGAACCGCTGTTCGGATCAAGATTATTTTTTCTAGCTGTCACTGATATGTTTACAAATGCTGTTTACAAATACCGCAACCATTTTCGATCACGTTTTGAAAGCAAATCCCAACCAAGTGAGATTAAAAACGTTTTTCTTACATAGCGGATTTAATATAGTGTAACCGTAAATTAAATTAAATAACTAGGCATCATCCAGGTCATGAACCAGAGATTCTTTGTGTATAAAATTGTTCTTGAGTTTTGATAACCAGAAAGAAGACCTTAAATCAGTGATGTATTCGGCTAGGAAACTTAAATTTATTAATGATCGTCGCCAATAGCTTAGAAACAAGGTTTCCACTCATTTACGGCACTTCAATGGCGGTTGTGTAAAGTGTAAAGTAAAAAATCACAACTGCAGTGGGTGATTGTAACAGAGGTTTACGGATGATGCTGAACTTGCTTTTCCAATGTGTCACTTTCTGTTCCTACCATTGACTATGTAGCCTATATAGTCGATAGTTCCTACTCACCGTGTGATGCAATCACTGGACCATACAGCCAATAGGCCCATAGCCCCAGGGCCGGATCTACAAAATATGGGCCCCCTGCAAAAATCCTCCAAGGGCCCCTTGAGCGCATCAATAGCAGGGAGGCCTTATTTGCGGAAGGGGGTGAAATGTTTAAAATATAAGTAGTTGAAAATAAATTTTAACGCTATTTTAAAAATAAAATATTGATCCAGTTTGTAAAAAAACATTTTCGTTAAAATGCGTAATTTTGTATATTTATGAACTAAAAAAAACAGCAAACTTCAAATAAAGCTTTTTTATTCTTATGTCAATAGGATTTCTTAGTCTTTCAAATAAGTTTACAAATTAAAAAATGCATATTGTACAAAAAAAGTAAAAGGTTTTACATAAAGAATTTCAAGCATAAATAATAATGTAAAATAATAAAAAAACGACTCAATTTAAACTTAGTTTCTTTTTTACTATACTTTCAAGATAGATAGGCCTACATACAAATCATGGTTCCAGAGGGTGATCTCTTAGTTTTGGATTTTCTCGTTATCACAATCAAAGTTATTTCCCATTAATTGGGAAAAGTACCGGTATCAAGTATTGTCGTCGAAAAGGTTGTTATGAATAATAGGGTAGGCGTACGTACCCAAGAGATGGGCTATGCAGGGCCGGATCTAGGAACCGCGAGAGGGACAGAGGGGCCAAAGCCCCGGTGCCCCGGGCCGGCCTGGTCAAATGTGAAATCTTCTGCACATGTAATCTGCTAAAATCAAAGATTTTAGCATGGTTTTTTAGTTCACATATTAATTTTTGAGTGGAATATAGTTGTTGCAACTATGAGCAAGAGAATTAATCAAACTATCATGCGTTTTAGATAAATGTTTAACAAAACGGCATGGAGGCGGCTAGACACTAAATCGGGAAAATAGGGGGCCGGGGATCGCTTAGCTCAGAGGCCCGTGACGGCTCTCGCCGGCCCTGAGGTCGTTAGATAACGCTACAGAGGTTATTTATAAGTCCCGCCTGTATACAGACTTATTGCTCAGCTCAACTGATAGTTGACTAAGTTGACACTACGTCCACGTCGATCGGACTGTAGTGGATCTGTGAAGCGTGCACTGCAGCTGACGAGCTGACTGGACTGAGCTGAGCATACAGACTGGACTGACTGAAAGTGACAGTAAACCACAGATTAAACTGTCTACGGCGAGGTCCTGAGTTGTTGACGAGTGAAATCAATAGGTCCAAATTTACTCAATAATTGTAACTTTAGCTTTGATATATACAATATTTGTCTGTCAAAACTGAACTTACCGTCCTATTCAATTATGTTTATATGCATTACAGTAATTTTAAATTATAAAGCTCTTTGGGCCCCCTAAGGGCTTGCGGGGTTTCGCGGTTCCTAGATCCGGCCCTGCATAGCCCATCTCTTGGGTACGTACGCCTACCCAATTATTCATAACAACCTTTTCGACGACGATCCTTGATACCGGTACTTTTCCCAATTAATGGGAAATAACTTTGATTGCGATAACGAGAAAATCCAAAACTAAGAGATCAATACCTTGATTAACGCATATAATGGTCGGATGTACTATAGTTCTTTACTGTAAACGTTGGTTTTTGGTTCTGGTTCTTTTCCTTAGAACCGTTGGTAGCAGCAAGAATCATTTTTACGTACCAACACATCACTGTAATTTACAAATTATTAGTTATCGTTGGTGTTGCGCCTTATTTATTACAGGCGTATTCAATTTAACTGTATAAGTTTTGCTCTTTCTGTCTGGATTCCAAAATGTTAGTTTATGCTAAGAAAACGATAACGCATTTTAGTAGGCCTAAAACATTTATTCAGCAAACCATCATGAATTGTTTAAAAGCTTTACGTTGTTTATGTATCAATAGTTCATGGCCTATTTTGGTATTTTTTATTATAAATTACCAATCTTAATCGTCTATAGTACTTCATTTAATTTAGTAAGCCGTCATTTTGATAGCATTTTGGGTAATTTTCGGTCCAAGCAAATATAAATTCTTATGATAAAATTTGATGACAATAACAAAGATTTAAAATAGGTACTAATTTTATATGTACTTTGTTATGCTTAAAGCGTAGCAAATTCCCTTATTAAGTTACGTATTTATGTGTGTATGCCTGTTGGTAAAGCATTAATGTCCTTATTTCTCAGTATTTCACGGAAAGGACAAGAGCACCTTGATAATGAAAATGTCAAACCAAATAAAGTGTTACATTGTGAGGTTGAGGTAGTACCTTAAATACTTTAAACCATTGTGGAAAGTAACTTTCAATTGCAGGCCTAACTTAGGGCTATGCCTCATAGATCTATAAAGCATTTTTTAGTTTAATCATTGGATTTAACATATGGACCAACACGATCCGGGTAACATTTAATTGCGAAGCATTTGTTTTGGCTTGAAACTGTCAGATACTGTATTTGCGAATGTTTATATATAATATTTTTGCTAGCATATCTGAAAATATGCAAACCAACTAGGTTTCAACTGACTACGATAAGATCCCCTGTGCGTAGAACGGGCATACAGCTAGTACATTTTATAAAATATGTGCTGTGGTAAATGACTTTAATTTATTTTAACGGGAAAATAACCTCATCTCGTTCAGGATTAGGTTTTCTCTATACACAGAAGATGAAAAAAGGAAAATTGTGCAACATTGAAATATTTGGTGTTAACTATATTAGTTGAGAAAAGTAATAACGTTTGGTAGTAACTTTTATGAACAATAAAAAATATAAAAAACTGTCACAATTTGTACCTGTTGTAGCTCTGTCCTTTACCTTCAGTAAAATTTACTGTAT
The DNA here is from genome assembly GCF_028750875.1 of Macrosteles quadrilineatus. Classification (NCBI taxonomy): domain Eukaryota; kingdom Metazoa; phylum Arthropoda; class Insecta; order Hemiptera; family Cicadellidae; genus Macrosteles; species Macrosteles quadrilineatus. The sequence continues at coordinate 41,669,185 of NW_026542597.1, forward strand.
AAAGTTTGTAACAAGCAGTTGTTGGGTGTAAAAACAACTGTGATCAATCAATCAATCAATTTATTTATTGAACTATAATGAATACATGCATATTATACAATAGGTGCAAAAACCATACAAGGCTTGTCTGCACCAACATATTATGAAAAACATTTTTAGTTAATTAATATATAAAGTTGAGTTCAATCAGCAATCAACACAGTTCTATGAGTGTCCTAACATTCCATTGAGAGTTACATGCATAATTATATTATAAAAAATAAAGTGATAAAGTGTTGCAGGATGTTTATCTTTCTATGCTGTGTCAAAGAGTGACTATTATCACTGACGACCGGGCCCAGTCATCCAAAGGACCTAAAACCTGTTAAATCCCTTTCAAATTGGATCCTGGGGGTTTTTGGATCTTGGGTTACTTAAAATGTTTCCTTCATTTCAGTTCAATCAAATTTATTTTCATATTTTTTTATGATTTTACATTTTAGGCCTGAATTTTTGCAAAGTTGCATGTCATATTTGTTTACGCCACTGCTTCCTACCAAACATGTGACTGTCAAAGTAGTCAATAACAATTAAATATTTAAACATTGTGTTACTTCTTTCAGAATTTATTGTAATAAATTTGTTCTTTTGGATACCGGTATTGATTATATTAATAAAAGTATTCTATTACCTTACAATATCCGTGGGTGTTGGCGAAAACTACATGTTTCGTGGCGACTGCCACACCATCAGGTTCATTCTACAGTTTGTCATACTTTAAAATTGGAACACAAAACACACGTTGATAGGACACATTTAACAAAAGACTTTACATTAATAAGAGCAACGTCGCAGTGTGTGTTGTTTGGTTGGCTTGGTAGTGACTGATATTGTAGTGTCCCGTTCAAGGTCAAGTGATGTGTTGATCAACACATGTAGATGACATATTACCATTGTGATTAATTTGTTCTCCCTTAATGTATGAAATGTCTCATCATTATTCTCAATTCACCATTTTCTCCAAACAGGCTGACTGACCTATCAAAGTTAAAGAAGAGGACAGTAGTAAGGAGAGTAGAGGAAGAAGTGAATGGTGATGAGAGTTCATCTGAAGCTTCAGGAAGCAACGGGAGTCACGGTGAAGAAAGAAAAAAGCGTAAGAAATACAATACTGAGGTAAAGAAAAAGAGGGAGCAGGAGAGGAATGAGCTATTCGGATTTTTAGAAGGAGACTCCAGTGCAGAAGGTAAATCTTAAAAGTCTATTACCGGTACTGTATAAAGAATTTGCAAAGTGTAAAATTGTTCTTTTATATTTTGACTTCATTGTTGTAGTGTATCGGACTGAATATGATTAATAGGTAGGCCTAAAATATGTTATTCATAGGTTTCATGCCTACTTAACTCCATTGTTTAAGTTCATTCTGCTTAAAACTGGCAAACATTATAAAATCTATTCAATAAAGTAAGCTTAACATAGTGCTTGATAATTATGAATTGACGTGCTATAACTGTAACTGTAACCTACCCTTATGACGCATAGTACTGATAACCGATCGGCCTGATAGATCACTTTAGCATCAAGGAAAAAATATAGCTGTCGGGCCTACTGCTCTGACGTTTTTTCCTCCACTTTAGTGATACTATATGCATCGTGAATGCTTACTAATAGCAAATTAACACATTTATAATCAATAGTTCATTGTAATCGCAAGAACCAGGTTAGTAAAAATTTGGTGCCATAGGTATAAATTGTCGTGGCAGTTAACGTGTTAAATTGAAAACAAGTAAGAAGTAGTTTTGAGAGATTATCTTTAAATAAATATGACGATAAACATCTTTCATCACACAGGCAAAAAGTTTCTTTTCAACCTCGCACATTTTCCAACCTCGGATTCGCCTCGATTGTTAAATTTGAACTTGGGTCGAAAATGGCCAGTTTATGCCCTAGTAATGAAATATACTGTTCTTAATAGTTATTGAACCAATATATATATATTTTTAATATCTTGGTTGGTACAGCTCGTGACATCTAAGCTGGCACGTGGCCAAGCACGGGCAGTGTAGGCGTGAGGAGGGTGTAGGTAGGTAAAAGACCGGATTGCAAACATTTCCGCTGCCTCACGGGGTTGACTCCCCTTGTATAATGGACTTGAGCGCCTTCTCATGGGTCGCGAGGACAGCTGATGCAACCCGCATGACGGGACATAATGTTTTTGAGCTAGGTACTAGTAGCGATCGGCCAAGTGCCAGCTTAGATGTCACAAGCTTTACTCAAAATGTGTTTTTTTTTTTTTTTTACCCTTGGCTCGTTAAAAAGATTGTTTATAGGTATACTTGCATGTCAGGGATATTTTTATCACTACAAGAGATATTTTTTTACTGTTCAGTGTCCTCTCATCACTCATTCATTTCATCTGTTAATCAGTTTTTTTGGATGGAATCTTTCTTGACAGTAAATATAATTTATGTCCCGGGACAGTTCACTTGTTACGATTACTGAGTTTAGTTGAAGATTTATACTTAAAAGCTTAGCATTTTTTTATATACCATCAACTTGTTGTGCTCTTTAGTAACCATATGGTCTTGAACCCCCTCAGTAAAATGCTCATTTGTGAAATAGAAATCTCTGAGAACCTTTTAATATTTCATTTCTGTTATAGATGAAGTTGACATAACCAAGAATGACTTGGACCAAATAGAAGACCAGTATGCTTCTGGTAGCAGCGAGTCCATGAGTATGGAGACATTCAGTCGTAAGATGAATGAGAGGTGGCGAGAACTGGAGAAACAGCAAGATCAGCTGAACTTGCAGTTGCTGCTGGCCTCGGAGAGTGACCAAGGTAATCAAGGAAATCATGGGAACAGTTCTTAATTTCAAGAATAGATTCCTCTAATTCCGAAAAAAGAAATTCTAGAAACTGTTCAACATTTCTGTGAATATTGTCCTCCAATCCTGATAGGATTTGGGGATGTTCCATATTTTAAAAACATGATTAGTGATGGTTGGATCCGGATATCGGACTACCAAAAGTAAACATATAGAGATAGGTACCCTTTTGGTGGTTGTGCAAACTTAGCAGGAAGTTGGAATTCTGTATCCATGATTATCCGTATCCATATATGTTATTGACGTCGACTTACTGTGACATCGCCTAGCATATGAGTTATGACGTTGACATAGCTGTGTCATTGCCTAGCCATAAAATTTATAGACGTTGACATATTCTGTGACATTGCCTACCCACATAAGCTATAATATTCATATCTTTTTACATCATCCTTAAAATTTTTAACAGTATGATTTAAATTGGATTTCTTTAAATAATAAGTTTTTTTTTTTAACCCGTTCTTATGACAATAGGCAATATGTATCTATTCGGATCCGAATCAGAATTTTTCAAGATCCAGATCCAGTACCGACATTTTCTTGAATCTGCCCATCACTAAACATGATACAGTAAAACCCCGACCAACCGTAAGAAAGCAGACAAAGCTGCTTTGGATAATCTTTACATTTTGGTTATACTTTGGCATTTTTTCCAGTTAATCTGTGGTAGGAATTTATATGCTATGTCTTTTAAAAGGGAGATCTACAACAGTAGTTTTTTTTTGTTATTTGAATTGCTGTCATTTTAAATCCTACAACTTAATGCACAAAATCTATTTCTAAAATAATTGAAAGTTGTTTTTAAACTTTAGTTATATGATCTGCATGAGCTCATTTTGTTGTATGCCTTATTTCATCCCGTTGGTTTTATGGTTGTTTTTAAAACTTCATTTATATATGATCTGTATGAGTTCATTTTGGTGACTTATTTCATTCCGTTGGTCTAGCCAAACCAATTACTCACACCACGATGTGTAGTCTTGTTGTCTTGCTCATTTTCTAGTTGATTTGAATTGTTTAATGAGGATTTTGGACATTATGGTTAACACAAGTTTTTTTTTTAAAGGGGGTTTTACTTCATGCGATGTCCAGAAATATAAAAGCTACCAAATATCCGCTCAGTTTTAACTTTTTTATACCTATATTTTTTTACAATTTCTTTAACATGTGCTAATTTTTTAGGTTCTGTTGATGGAGATGATTTAGTTTTGGAGTCAGATGAAGACGAGAAGAAGAAAAAAGGTAAACGTCTGCCTTAATACCCTTATCCAAAACTATTTTATAAAAAAAAATTCCCAGCAAAATATTGTAATTATAAAACCTTATTGTCATATTTCTACAGAAAAAAATCCTTTTTGTCATATTTATACTACAAAACTAGGTGCACAGCTGCTTAAGTAGACAAATTAAGCTATTTACTGTTCATTTTTTAGCGAATTTCGTCCTTGAAGCCCTTTGCAATTTTCGAAGTTATGTGTGTGTGTGTTATGCGTGTGTTTGAATGTATGTGTGGATGTGTACAGAGCTACCGACTACACCTGTGGTCCGATTTTGATGAAATTTGGCATGTAGGTACTAATCCATGGTAGCCTATCTCCAGGTGATTTAAAAAAAAAATTTTAGTTTGATTTTAATGGCGATTTTCCTATAAAAACTCATAAAATAATGGAAAAATCGAATTTTTTCAAAAATGGCCTGACCGATTTTGATAAAAATTTAGTATGTTGTAGTCCTTTAAATTCTGAACAAAATGGTATAACTCCCATTTCAGTAAAAATTACGGTTCAAAAGTTATTGTATTATGGGTTTTCCCCATAAAAATCCCATAAATAACCAAAAATCTGATTTAAAAAAAAAAACAGGTTTTGATTAAAATTAATGTGTTATGGTCCTTATAATTCTAAACAAAATAGTGCAACATTGCTGTAACAATTACGGTTTAGAAACTGTAAAAACAAATACCGGTTTACCATTATCAAATTAAAAAAATTATAATTTCAGGTAAGAAAGCCAAAGAAGATAAAATAAATAAAGCTGTAGATGAGGCAAAAGAAGAAAAAGAAGACTTGGAGAAAGACGATGTAGAGAAAGATGACAACGATAACGACAATAAGGACGAAGATGAAAAGGAGAATGGTGACAACGACAAAGATGAAATTAAAGTTAAGGAAGAAGGATCAGAGCTTGACCCAAATTATGAACAGTTTCTGGAGGGCTTGACTAAAACAAAAACAACATTTGTCGGGCTTGGATCATCCTCAGACGAAGACAGAGACAAAGAAGAGATTGATATTAAGGAGGAACTGCTAAGTGAAATGGACACTGAAGTGAAGAATGAGCCGAAAGACAGTGATGACGATGGTTCATCAAAGAGTGATTCTTCAGCAGATTTATTTTTGGTAAGTTGAAAGTAATTATTATTTGGTATTCATCCTTTAGGGTATGATTAAGTAAATGATTATATATCATAGCTAATAATCTATTAAGTAAAAACCTACTTTCAAGAATGACATGCATAAATTACAATTTTTAGTCTACAAATCATGTAGCTATTGAATATTTTGAGGTGAACTAAGCACTCTGTTGCGATGGTAGGCTAACAAAATCCACTTAAATGAACATTCAGTGATAGAGGCAAGATAGTGATTAAAAATTTTACCATTAGCATATATGTGCCCAGATAACAAACAATTTTATATCTGTACAGTAATTTTGTATCAGTGTCATGAACTTGCAAGACAAATACCAATTTGTTCACAGGACTTAACAAAAAAAAAGTCAGATAAAAAAAAGATTTGGCGACAACATAAGCTGCTTCGGATGAAACTTTCTGGCACAGACACAAGCGATGAGGAGCGCTGGTGGAAGCGGCGGATTGAAAGAAAGAAGAAGAAGAAAGAGGAGGGTGACAGGTGAGATGATGATTTTAATGGACCAAGTTTTGAAAAAGTGTTTTTTACCATGGGACACTACTTATCACTTTGATTTTAAAAATGTGTAAACGGTGTTGATCAGGGACTCTTTCTATAACCTACTTAAGTGAAAAAAACAGAAATGTTATGCAAAAATATACTTTTCTTTAAAATAAGTGCAAGGTTAATAAAGTGTTACATTGTTTTAAGTAGGTCAATAAAAAAATAATTCAGAAAAAAAGTAAAAAACCTGTTTTTAAATGTTTTATTTACATAGGCTACTTGTTTCAGTTCTATAAATGCAGGATATTAAATACATATTTTTATTACCATCATTTTTTATTGTGGTTTTTATTTTGGGCTGAAAAAGAACATTTATTTTTGCACGTGAATAAGGATCAGTACTAGTTCAGAACACTAGTTCAGTACCCAGTTCAAAATGTTGTTAACACTTTTTTATCTTTTATCTAAGAGTGATGGTTTGTAGACGATCTGTGATTTACATAGCATTAGGACGATCTGTAACATCCAGAGTTTACTATAGTGTATCTGTGAAAAGGGAAGTTTTAAGTTAACTATTTGTAACTATTTGTAACCTTGAAGTGTGTAACTAAGGTTTATTGCTTGCAGTGAAAGCAGTGAATTCGATGAGTTCACCCACACACTCAGGTAAAGCCAACTGAATGAGCAAATGTTGGCAGTTGGGTTGAGCTGACTTTAACACTTGACTTTGTCATTGAATACTTCTTCTTTTACAATGATACCTATTTTTTTTTTAAATACATATTTAAAATAATTACTTCTTCATAAAAAATCAGGCAATGTCATTAAAAAATCCGGTCGAAGACTATCTCAGCTTTGCCACATCATGGTTTTGCAAAACGGCTGATTCTCTAAACACAGTAGAGTGTCATAAATCCAAACCAATTGGGACCGTAGCTAGTTCAGATTACTGATTTGTTTGGGTTTTAAACATAACCTATAAATGCCTAATAGACATATAATTAGGTCTACAATATTAAAAATACAGTTCTCGGATACAGTAAATGAAATAAAAACAATGGTTTTGTTTTGTACTTACGTAAATTCAGTACATTACTTTAGTTGGTTTCTTAAAAAAATATGACGTAAAGTTCATACATTGGAAACGAACAAAACACTGACCAGAATCCAGCGTCTGCTGGATCTTCGTCATTGCACTGTAAAACATCAGTTCTCTCGATGCTATTGTAATACAATATTTTAAAAATCCTCAGAAGCGGTTCGGGATTTTGACTCTCTACTGTATACCTATTAAATACCAATTTGTCGGGGCTCTCACCGGGAAACCGAGAATTTAGTGATCACACCGGCCGCTTGAGCCTAGGAATGAAAACAAAACATTACTAGTCTTACAGAAACTACAATTGTGTCCGCTCAGCCCCACTATTTCAATAATTGCATGCATCATGCTTTTTGGGCTCATCTGTTAAAGATTTTTTTAATTAATGAAGTTATTTTTGTGTTTGTTTGATTATATTCTTTTTGAGAATCATTATATATTTCATTAGCATCTTGTGATCTGAATGAATAAAAATTTGGTTGCACAATGTTTTGTTTAAATAGCCATTGTGAGAACTCAATAAAGTATTATCAATTCATTACTACATAACATATATCATACCAGTTATTTCAAAAATATTAGAAATTGCATCTCTTTTGAATCATCATGTAGTTAAGGATCTCATATAGGGATGGACGGGATTGAATTTTTTGTTCGGGACAGGAAGGGATTTTTATTTCCTTCCCAATTTTCGGGACGGGACGGGACGGGATTTTTTCCTGTGCATAAAAAGAAAGTATTGAGTATTTCAGTTACCAATGAAGACAAACAAAATCAATTTTCACCATTTGTGGCACTAATCTATAACTACAAAAAAATGGGTAAAAATTTACAGGTATAGAAACTTGTGACTCGCGGGCGAAATGACTTGCAGTCACGGTGCGATCGTCAAAATGACTCACGGTCACGACAGGATTGTCGGTATGACTCCGCAGTCACGGCGTGATCATCGGTATGACTTGCGGTCACGGCGGGATCGTCCGTATAACTCCACGGTAACTTCGCGATCATCGGTATGACTCCGCGGTCACGGGGTGGTTGTTGGTATGACTCTGCGGTCATGGCGTGATTGTCGGTATGACTCGCGGTTACTTAGCGATCGTCGGTATGACTCTGCGGTCACAGCGTGATCATCGGTATTACTCGCGGTCACGGCGTGATCGTCGGTATGACTCCACAGTAAATTCCGCGATCATCGGTATGACTCCGCGGTCACGGGGTGATCGTCGGTATGACTCCGCCGTCACGGCGTGATTGTCGGTATGACTCGCGGTTACTTAGTGATCGTCGGTATGACTCTGCGGTCACGGTGTGATCATCGGTATGACTCGCGGTCACGGCAGGATCGTCGGTATAACTCTGCGGTTACTTCACCAACGTCGGTATGACTTGGCAGTCAAGGAATGATCGTCAGTATTACTTGCGGTTACTTCCCGATCGTCGGTATGGCTCCGCGGTCACGGCGTGATCATCGGTATGAGTCGCAGTTTCGGCAGGATCGTCGGGATGACTCTGAGGTCACGGCGCGATCGTCGAAATGTCTTCGCCTCCTGCGTTCGCGGAACTATCGTGAACATCTCTCGCGATAGCGGCGTTATCGGTACTCGCTAATCGGTGAAATCGCCGACGATCGGATCAAATCCCGTCCCGAAAATTGGGAATATTATTTAATCCCCGAAAATTCCTGAAATTTCGGGACCTGTCCATCCCTAATCTCATATAATCATCATCATATTACTTATTGAATTAATAAATAACAAGAGACATTTTAGGCTAGGTAAAATTTTATATTACTGTATACATATTTTATTGTTTTTACTCAAAATATATTGTGGAACTATTTTTTATAAGAAGTGATAGGCTGATTCAAAATTTCTGTATTTCGATACAAAAATTATTCTAGATGGCATTCTGATTTGAAACCAAAGTTAGCACAATAAAAAATTAATGCAATCATGGTAGACAATCACAGTTTTTTCACGGTTGCAAGGAGACTCTGGAATTGGTTTTGAATCCAGAGTATTGTGAATCGAATATTCTTCGACATCGACACCCAAGATGGTGTTTATATTTATGTATGTTATATGCTACTTACATATAAAGATTATTTGAAATTGAAATTGTTTGTAATGAAGGTTCATGAAGGTAGAAATCATTGAATCTGAATGGACCCATCCTTAGTTACAAGTGCCCATCCCAAGCCTTCTTAAGTTTTCTGATCCATCAAATGTAAAGAAACTGAGAAACCAATTTGTAACCGATAAAATAGAATGAACAACTCAACAGAGCAATGAATGCCAGTTGAGAGGAACACTTTTAATTGTTTTTTATTAAGTAATCAATTAAAACAACATTTATAGATGAAATCAAACTAATTCATGAATTTAAATTTTTAGTTTATCTAAGAACTATTAACATTTATACAGTAGAGTCCCGATAGTCCGAAATGGTTGGGACCGGACTGGACCCATTTTGGATTACCAAATATTTCAGATTAAAATTTTGTTTGTATTTTGTATTTTTTTATTTGTAAAAATATTTTAATTTTTTTGTCCTAGGACGCTAGGCACGAGCCCGGGACTGTTCACATTACTATAGGCTAGACCTCGGGTTTGTGGCATTACCATTTAAATAAAATCCATTGGTGATTTGGCAGGATTGGAATCTGGGACGAAAATTAAAAATGTTAACGTTAACTAAAAAAATTGTGAAATATTTACTGAAATACTCTATACAACAAGTCTATCTCGCCCGGCCGCTACAGAATACTTCGACGAGGTACAGCTAACTGTCGTTACACGCAGTTTCAGATTTTCCCAATGGGTGACAGCAAGTACTGGGTCATCACTTTTACTTTCTCCCCCTATACCATAGTAATCCATGGTATCTCCAGGCGTTTTTTCATTTTTTTGAAATTTTGATTTTTAATGGGGATTTTCCCATAAAAACCCATAAAAAACCGGAAAAATCGGATTTTCTCAAAAATGGCCCAAACGATTTTGATAAAAATTTAATATGTTGTAGCCCTTTAAATTGTGAACAAAATGGTGCAAATCCCATTTCTGTAAAAATTACGGTTCAAAAGTTATGGTAAATTATGTTATTTTCCCATAAAAACCCCATAAAATAACAAAAAATAGGATTTTAGACAAAAATATGGTTTTGATTTAACATAGTATGTTATGGTCCTTACAATTTTTATAGTTTTTTTCATTTTTTAGAAATTTCTATTTCTAATGGGGATTTTCCAATAAAACCCCATAAAATAACGGAAAAATAGGATTTTCCCAAAAATGGCCCGAACGATTTTGATAAAAATTTAGTATGTTATAGTCCTTTATATTCTGATCAAAATGGTACAAATCCCATCTCTGTGAAAATTACGGTTCAAAAGTTATTGTAAATTATGTTATTTTCCCATAAAAACCCCATAAAATAACAGAAAATCAGATTTTCCCAAAATTGGCTCGAACGATTTTGATAAAAATTTAGTATGTTATAGTCCTTTAAATTCTGAAGAAAATTGTATAAATCCCATTTCCGTATATTTACTCTCACCGCTTACACATGATAAAGGTTGTTGACAAACTTATGGGAGAAAGTATGTGTCAGAATGCTGATACCGTTTATTTGTATCTAAAATAAACTGCAATAATGTCGTCACGCTACGGTGCTAGTAGTTTCGACTTTCCCCGCTAAGTAACAACAGCACATACTGGTAAAAAAAAATTAAATTAAAAATTTGTTTAAATAATTTTAAAAATAATTACTTTTTGGTTTCGGATTAAGCGGACTTTCAGATTACAAAAGTTCGGATTATCAGGACTCCACTGTACTTACAAGTGGTATAAGTAAAGATGTGGACATTTCGTACATATTTGTATCGGTATTTTTCTATGTTTCCTTGCTAATGTTAGCTGGTGAACCCACAGTTCAGGTTGAACGCGACCATATAAATATTGTCTTAATTTTGGCCAGATTTGGCAATTAAGGCAGAACTAAGCCTGTCTGGATCCATATAATAAGCAGATATAATATTTTTAAAGACTTTATTGTTCCTTATTCCTTTGGTTTTAGCTTTGAAAGAACTGCAAAAATATTTGTCTTTACACCTTTTAAGTTCTGTTTTCTTACATTTCGTACATCTAACATATGAAAAGCATTGCGTGTGTTCTACATTTAAATTGTCTAATGCCAAAAGTACTTGTTCGTGGGTTTATTGTTTGTCTTCGTTTTCTAAAAATATCAAGAAGCTTTTGAGAAAACATTTACTTACTTGGGCAGTTTTACTCAACGGATATTTAACTGACAAGTGTATTGCCGACGATACTCTCATAAAATAGAATTCCAATTTTCAATATGATGGGAAGTATAGAACATGTTGTTTAAACTCAAGTGGTAAATTGTGTTTTTTTGTTGCAGTCAAACCTCTTTAAGACAAATTCCAAGAGTTAGGGGAAAAATTTGTATTATCAAGGTTTAATACTGCCATTATTCGTCTTATATAGGTTTCTCTCTTATAAGAGGCACGTGAAAAATTTGTCTTAAAGAGGTCGCATTTGTCTTGTATAGGTTTTGTGCTAAGAATATTTGTTGTATAGAGATTAATCAGTCCCAGCCCATGCCACAAACAAATTCGTCTTTTGGAGGGTTTTAACCTAATTACTACATTGTATAGAGGTGTTTTTAGCATTAACCTTTATGGAAGGTTCAAGGGGAATTTAAAAAATCGTCTTATCTAGGAATTTGTTTTACCAAGATTTGTACTAACCAGGTTTGACTGTAATAGCCAATTTAGCTAAACCTGAATTTCACTATACGCTTGCTTATTAGTAAAAAATAGCTGATTTAAATTGTTTAAACTCTTAAACTTCTCAAGCTTTCCCATCATTTGTCGAAACAACCTTGGTAAACTTGGCTAGTTCAGCCGTTATTGAGTGATAATGTAGGTAAAGTTTGCTTTGAAGCCGATCCCAAAGAGCTTCTCTTTGCTCCGCTCAACAAAGATTAGTTTCTTCAGAATTATCATCTCTTTATATGCATGCCCTGTCGCTTGTCATGAGAAATGCCTCGTCATAGTAAATATATGATTTAAAAAAATCATTTACTAATAGAATTTAATTTTTTCTTTCAGCAAAAATAAATCTAGAGAGAAAAAGGAAAAGAAAGAAAATGGTTCCGATAAGGAAAACAAGAAGTCGAAAAGGGATAAGCGTAGAGAGAAAGAAACAGACGACGGAGCCAGTGGTTCTTCAACTTTGGAAATAAGCTCAACCGATTCTTCAGGTTCAGATATATTTAAGAAGAAAAAGAAGAAGAAGAATGAATCTAGTGACAGTGATGTAATGATTCTTTCTGACTCAGAGAAAAAGAAGTAAGTTTTCAATTGTAGCCTACTGGAACAAGCTTAAGAAAGGTTCTCCTTACTCTTTCTCACATATTTTGGTACTCATGTTTTTATTACGTTATTAAAAGCTCTGTCAAAACACTGAAAAACTGTATATTTAATCACAATTTCCTAGTTTTCAACATTGGACTTCAGTGGCCAACATTACATTGTGTGGTCTGTCTTGAAGAAATGTGTTGTTTTGTTAGGAATAGAATTGTTACGCTCTCTTGTAAAGTCAAAGCGTCTGTGGCCATTACTGAATGTTTCAAATTTAAATCTGTAATCGTAATTTTTTCAGAAAAAAGAAGAAAAAGAAAGGTAATCTTAGCGGAGATTCTTCAGATGAGTCAGGAGACAGTGATAATGATGTTATCGACATCACTCAAAAGGTATGTTATGAACATTGTATATGATTTTTTTCCTGTCATACTCAATAACCTATTTGTCATTCAAAAAATCACTGGAGATTTATCATTTCGATGATTGGAATTAAAATTATAATGATTAAGTATCTAGAATCTTATCTTTCTCTGATGAAACACTATTTAGAACATAACAAATTAAAACCCCCAAACTCTACTGTGGATGAAAAAACAAACCGTATAGTGAGAAGTTTGTAGTAGAACCTGGTTACAAATGCAAAAAATGACTACTAAATATGTTATAACTAAAGTTAAATTAACAAAAGTGGAAGGATCTATCATAGCTGACTGTGCAATGTGGGTTTTTTTTTGTCCTAGGACACTAGGCACAAGCCCGGGATTATTTTTCACATTACTTCAGGCTAGACCTAGGGGTTGTGGCATTATCACTTAGATTTAAAATTCATTGGTAATTTGGCGGGATTTTAACCCGGGACCTCAGGGACCGAAGTCCCACTCTCTAACCACTAGACCAGCTCGCTTCCCCAGAGCTCAAGGTGGTGGCTTCTATTAAACAGAATTGATTGTGACTGACACACTTAAAACATAGAATGACATACACTATCTTTGAAAAATTGATATGGCTTTAGCATTCCTTACTATTATAGGTTATTTTTATATTTCTCTCTCTCTTTCTACAAACATATGATACCTTATTTTCCAGCACATATATTTTAGTCATTAGTCCACAAATGCCCAGATATCCAATGAGAGATGCTTGTTACAGAGCTCGCAAGGCGAGTCCCCAGGCAAGGGTGGGCGCAAGAACATCCGCAAGGTGTTGACCAAACACGAGCTGGCTGCGGCCACCAAGGCTGCGGCCAAGGAGGAGGAGGAGCGTAAGAAAAGGATTGCGGCTCGCCAGAAACTGGTATGATACTTCTATCAGCTGATTGGAATAACTGGGAGTTATGTGTAATTTTGATGACTCGATAAAGTCTGTGAATTTGAATTGTACATTTGATATTTATGGTACTAGAACATTTTGAATAGTTAGTGTTTGTACATAGAAGATATATGTTCATTGGAAATGATAAATACCCCCGCTGCAGCTAACCTGGCGACTAAGCAAATACCCATTTGCCTGGATTGATTTTCAATTAATCTATTAAATTATCTTTCTGAAAGAGAGGTACCGCAACCGCAAATCGAGCACCGAGTGTTAGGATTGGTGAACAGAAAAATATTTAATTGTGAAAATTAAGTTGAAACAGTGTTCCATTTGATGTCCAATGAAAAAAAAACAAAAAAAAATATATTCAACTGGACAGAGAGATATTTCTTGAATCAAACAGAATTAATTTCTCATTTCAATGTGGATGATTGGAGTTTAGTGTTGTAATCTTAATTTGAAATACTTAAGTAAGTACTGAATAACAATTTTTATTTATTTCTTTCATAATATGCTTATTTAATTTGTTCATACTGTCTTTTCTTCACAGTTTAATGAAATGTTTGAGATCAAGGAAGCTGAAATTTTGGAGAAACTCGTTCTGGACTTTGATCCTGACACTAAGACTGAACTGATATCCGTAGACAAGGATCTAGTCACCAAAATGAAACCTCACCAGGTATTTTTCATGCATTTTATTGCAATTTTCAACCATTAACAAATTAATAACTTTTAAATATTATGTACTGCCAAGACTAATTTTCCTCAACAAATATTTACAAGCTTCTCTGATATATTCATAACTTACGCATGCAAGTCTATTTCCTTTTAAAAGATGTTACAAATTTCAAATTGTTAACTAAGAGGTTGTCTAAAAACTAAACCTCTGGTTTGTAAATTCAGGATATGCTCTTCAAAATAAATTAATGGAACTTAACATTATCGCGAATCATTGGCGACTAAAAAGTACACAAGGTTATATTACTTAATTATAGTGATGTAAAATACCCAGGTATTTAAAACTCGAGGTAAATACCCTGGGTATTTACCCGGGTAAATACCCAAAATCCATAAATACCCGGGTATTTTGGGTATTTATGAAATCAATTGAAATTCATTTATATTTACCCCTAAATATGTTATTGTTATCATTACATGATAAATTAGGATAGTCTATAACACCTTTTACAGTAACTTGAAACTTTGCTCGTTTAATGATTTAGCACTTTTTTTAATAATACATAAAGTTTCTAAATGAGCATGGGGTTTCGTGTCTTAAATCGAGTAACATTAGTTAAATTTAACCTTTGACTCAATAGTCAATGATTTAAGTCACTAAAAAATTTTCTATTAAAAAAGGCTGTGGTGATTTCAATTTTTATAATTTTATAAATTTATAACCAATTAAATAACATAAACAAAATATTTTAATTTATATATATCCAGGAATTATTGGGTATTTATGATGCAAAATTTTTATTGTATAAATGGTTTGGAAGGCTTGACAGATCTAAGGCCTGATTGACATAGGCAGAATGATAGAATACTTTAAAGTAATTAAACTTTTCTGTGTTACCGCTTAGTTGGAAACAATAATATATTTGGATAAACTTACTAAAAAAATGTATCTCCTGTTTTTTGGTATAACTTAATATAATTTTGAAAGATTTATTGTGCTATAGATTCAAATGTTTTGTATCACAAGATTATGAAATTAGTTTTTTTTTTTTTTTTTATACCATTGATACCAACAAAAGATCTAGAACAAAAATATTATTAAATCCTGCCATCCTACAGATTGAATTTTAAAATTATTTTCTTAAGTTGTTTACACATAGGTCACTACTAGGTTAAATTGTCCTGTCTTTCCAAATAATAATTATTACTTTGCAAATTTTTTTTTTTTACTTTCAATAAAATAAATTCATCTATCTATCATAGAAATTAAAAAATCATAAGTAGTCAGGACCAGTGCAACCATGCGACCAGGGTATTTATGCCGATTATGCTTTATGCGCAGACCTGGATATTTATGGCGATTATACCCAGAAGTAAAATGCCAGTAGTGACCATATGAAATTTTGTTTAACACATTTTATCATCATTTTACTATCCTTACAAGGTAATAATTGCAAAAAAACATCTAAATCTTCGCTAACTTTAATAAAAATTATAAATACCCAGTTTTTGGGTATTTACCCGGATTTATATTTACCTACCCACTGGGTATTTACCCGGCCCACATCACTACTTAATTAGCTTTAACAATCATAGTAATTCAGATACATAGCTAACTACAATGTAATAGAAGTATTCACTGTTTTGAATCTTTTTACTTATTATATCACTATACTGGTTTCGTCTATTTTTTTTTTAAATAATTATTTCTAAATAACTTCTTTGTCAGCATCGTACGTGTTATTAAATTACCTGAGAGCACAAAAAAAATGTCAAATAACACTTGTAATAATATATTTACACTTATACTGTTTAATAACAAGACGGTAAATACATATAAAAGATGGGAAGTAGTGATCGATTTCGATTGGACACTCCAATTATTATCAGACCCAATAGGCGTGGCGTGATGATGATTGCTTACCATCTTTTATATGTATTTAGCGTCTTGTGAGTAAACAGTATAAGTGTAAATATATTGTTACAAGTGTTATAAGTTATAAGTGTATTTGACATATTTTTTGTGTTTTCAAATAATTATTTAACGATTTTTATCTTTGAATTTCAAGTCTTAGCTAGAAAGTTTTACAAATAGACATTACAAAATTATTTCCTACAACCTTTGTTTTTGCATTTACAGGCTAAAGGAGTCAAGTTCATGTGGGATTCGTGTTTTGAGTCACTCAACCAGATGAAGAGCAAGAAAGGTTCTGGATGCATCTTGGCCCATTGTATGGGTCTTGGGAAAACCTTCCAGGTACAATGCCACCAATATATCAGTAATTCGCAATCATACACTGTCTCTTGGTTTTCCAGAATGAAACTGAAACTTATTTTTCAGCTTTAATACCAAGTAGGTATATCATCATCAAGCTCAGGCCCGCAGTTTGAATGTAAATGCTATATGGCCCCGAAATCTTTAGGTGAGTCGGTGGCTCAGTTGGTAGCGTCACAGACTTCGGGCCCAGGGCAGCGATGTCGTGGGTTCGGATCCTGGTCACTGCCGTAAACATTCTATCAGTACAGTTCACCTTCGTACTGTACCGGCTCACCCCTTGCTCTGTTCGATATGTTCCACGCACAGATCTGTAGTCTATGTGCCAAATGCAAGGTTACAAGAAGCCGCCAACCTCTTAAAAAGAAATATACTTGTCCTCTTCATTGGATTATATGCCATCCTCCACTCTTCATTTCAGGGGGTTTTTCTCTTCTATGCGTCCCGAACTAACCTTTTAACTTCTTGTGCTTCTGGGCCCGGGCCCATTAAGTAAAGTGGACCTGATCAAGATATGAGCGTGCAAGAGTGTGTCACTGAAATTAATTTCAGGACTTCTCTTAACTTTGCTGCTGGGTCACATTGTATACTGTTGTCTGACTTCATGATATAATCGTGGAGAAACTTTTGTGTATGAAAATCGTTTCAACCATATAAATTGTATGTTGTGTTATCATTTTGATTAAAAGATTAAATTTTTAAGTTAAATAAAAATTATTATTTTTTGAGTAAAATTATTTTCACTATACGAATTATCTTACTATCTAATAATGTTATTGTTTTGAATAAATAAAACATAACGTGCACAATTTAACTAACCAAATATACCTGGTAAATAGGGTTAAATCATCAGGCAATGCCAGCAGACTGATATGGCTTTCTGATATATCAGGTGGTCTCCTTGGTGCATACTATCTTGACTCACAAAGACACCAATGTCCGCACTGTGCTGGTAGTCTGTCCGCTGTCCACGGTGCTTAACTGGTACAATGAGTTTGACAAGTGGCTGGAAGATGTTGCGGGCGGACGTAACATCAAGATATATCACCTTACTAAGTAAGTATTAAGGATTTTTTTCATATTAGTTCCATCAGTATTTTTTTATTACAGGTACTAACTGTCAGATGTTACGTTTGTTTACCTAGGCCTACTACATTTTACATTCATTTTATTTACTGTCAGTTCATCATGATAACAGGACATTTGTCAGTGGTTAAATCTAAGACTTGAAACAAATAAATCTGTTTTTACGAAAACAATTGAACAATTCACTGACTAAAGTTCACCATGCGGTGTATTTAAAATGGTTGTTTCTGTAGTACTAGCCGTCCTTAAAACATCAGAACATTCGAAACTCTCTTTTACTTATTACATTTTCTTATTCTTTTTACTACTAGTCAAAATACATTGCAATTACTTCTACCAATCTATTTTAATAAAAAAAGCATCTCTAAGGGTATAGAAATAAGTCAAACGCCTAAGTGCAATCACGAGTGTCCTGAGGAAATTGATACAAACCAGGGCAATTGTCATGATGTTTTTACTAATGTTGATATCACAATTATCTACCATGAAGTGTGTAATGCATGGTGAACGTTCAATTGACTAGAAGTAGTTCCTGTGAGAATTTTGAAGTATGATAACTTGTAATTAAATAAACTTCTACGGTGACAGTGTCTGTAAACGTTGACTAAAAATAAATAATTATTAATCGAGAGTTGACTCCTTAATTACCTCTGCATCAGTATCTTGAAGTAAATATTTGATTGTGTCAGGTTCAAGAAGGCCTATGAAAGATCCAAGCAGCTATCCATATGGCATCGGAATGGTGGAGTGATGATCCTAGGATATGAGATGTTCAGGATACTAGCCAATCCAAATAGCAAAAAGTTTCGACTGATGCATACAGAGGTGTTCCAGAGTACTCTGATCGACCCAGGTAATGTCAGTGGTGTTTTCTTGTGTGCTCAATTTAAATGTTTAAATTTGAAATGAAATACGGGATTTTTATTTCCCTTATAAATCTTGGCATGGATTTTTGTCCCCGAGCTAGAAGGGTTTGTGTAAAAAATCTCAAGTGAACACTCTTGCAGATGGGGTTAATGAACAACATAAATTTGCAGTCTTTATGGCACTGATCTATAAACAACAATAATGAGTAAAAGTGCCATAAGTAACAAAAACTGTTTACAACAACAACAACAACAAAAAAATTACATATTTGGTGCTATTTATCTGTTGAAAAAATGACCACTAACTAAACAAAAAGATACACTTAAACCAACTATAACTGCATTTTTAAAACATTGTACACTTTTAAGGCCTGATATGATTACCATTTCCTGCGTTCACGGTACAACTGTAAACATCTCCCACGATCTCCACACCATTGTGAACATCCATTGCAAACACGGTGCAATCATTTATATGTCCTGAGATCTTAGCCCCAACATAAAAATCTTCCCTGATTATGGAGAAATTACCATTGTCTCCTGGGTGCGCAAAACCATTGTGAACATCTCCCACCATCGTGGAGACATCATCATCATAAATCAGGACACAGCAAAATCGCTATTGGTTGGAACAAATCCTTTCCCTTTGAATAAATTTAATCCTGTCCCAATGATGAGGAATATATTTTTCCTGAAACTTTGGAACTTGTTCATCCCTTAGTTGTGGGAATATAGGGGATGAATATTGCCAATATTTAATAACCCAAGTATTTTTCACATACCAAATTTTCACGGATCTGTTGCAAGGTGCGGACTTGGTGGTGTGTGACGAAGGACATATGTTGAAGAATGAGTCCACATTGCTATCCAAAGCAATGAGCCGCATCCGAACATTGCGGAGAATTGTTCTCACTGGCACACCAATGCAGAACAATCTCAAAGAATGTAAGTATTGTGCATAGACTAGAGTATAGGCTATAAATACACATATAAAAAAACAAGTGATCTTAAAAATGGAAATATTGAAATTCTCCTAAAAGATGATGGAATGAAAATGATATTCCAGACCACACATTGTTTCTTACAATTAGACTTCTGAAAACTGTTTCGGTGGTCAGACATATTATGATTTCTTCATGTCTGGACAGATCACTGTATGGTGCAGTTTGTGAAGCCTAACCTTCTTGGTACAAGGAAAGAGTTCCTCAACCAGTTTGTCAACCCGATCACCAACGGACAGTTTGTAGACTCAACGGAGGCTGATGTGAAGGTGATGAAACGCAGGTCACACGTGCTACATAAGATGTTGGAGGGATTAGTTCAGGTAAATCACAAGCACTTTTGTCAATAATCAAATAAAGGGGTCAAAGAGTTTTGTGAAATAAGTTAATGAGAAAAAAACTAGATTGACCTTAAAACTACAGTAGAGTCCCGTTAGTCCGAAATGGTTGGGACCGGGCCCATTTCAGATTACTAAATATTTCGGATTAAACTTTTTTTGTTTTTTTAATTTTTTTTTTTACTAAAAAAAAAATTTTTGTCTTAGGACGCAGGCACAAGCCCGGGATTGTTTTTCACATTACTTAACCCTTCCCGGACGGGCGAAATCGTGACATAGGACGGGCAAAAATCATAGGAAAAAATAAAAATTAATTTTCCTTTTTTGTGTTTTATTATACGAATATACATAAAATAAACACAATGGAACACTTCATACTGTCCAAATAATTTTTTACTCGTTTTTATTTGAAAAAAAATTATGCGGATATATCCGCTCCCCGTCCGCAGATGAGTAGAAAAGCTGCGGATATATCCGCCACCCGTCTTTGAAGATATGACTATGACAACGTTAGGTAATAAATAAAAAACAATATGTTGTTGCGTTGTTTATTATATAAAACTGTTTCAAGAAAATAACACTTCAAGAAAAAGTTGAACTACAATTTCAGTTTTCAAAAAGTTACAAAATCATTTTACGGGGTTTACAAGGTGCCTGTAAATAGTCCATTCTTTTAAAACAAGAAAAAATAACAATAATTTCAGTTTTCAAAAGGTTACAAAATCATTTTACGGAGTTTACAAGGTGCCTGTAAATAGTCCATTCTTCTAAAAATAGGGTATTTACTCAGGGGAGGTATAGAAGAGGCTACGATGACAGCTGAGTGCTTCTTATTAGCTGAGGGAACGCCATTACCGTAACAAAACAGTCGATAGCCATCTGCTTCGGTGGTTTAATGGTTAGCGTGCTGGGTTGATATACTGCAGGTCCCGGGTTCGAATCCCGCCGGTGGCATTAACTTTTTGTCCAAGATTTTTTTATTTTCAGCAAGTTTGGTTGGTTTGGTTTGGTTATTACAGTTTAATTTCATTATTAAGTCATTATAAAATTTTAATTGAGCAATTTCTAGTTTTATTTTATAAACAGAATTATTTTTCCGATTACTGTACTATAAACTTTTGTTATATTATTTCTTTATCAGCAAGTTTGGTTAGTTCGGTTAGGTTATGATAGTTTAATTTTGTAATTAAAAATTAATAAAATTGAATTTTAGGCATTTATAATTTTATTTTATGAACAGAACTATTTTTGCGATTAGTAAACCTTCATTGCCAAAGTGCTCTCTACTACAGCGCTGTTCACGGAGGAATTTTGAACTAAATGCCTCATTTGTACCTCCCCTAAGTCAGACCCTAAAAATAGTCTTTTTGGGTGTGGTACACCTCAAAACATGTGTCTGGATGTAAGTACGGTTTTTCGTCACATGTTTTACAAAAGTACACAGTTTCCTTACGAACTTTTTTCTTTGCACAAACATGACATCTGAAGGACCCCTTCGGTGATTTGCCCATAACATGGAGTTTTCCGTTCAGCCGTTGAATATCATTTTTCGGTCGTCCTGGTCGTCTTCTTGCAAAATTGCAGGTCTCCTGAACATAGTCTCTTACTAAATCTTCCACAAGGCTAAGTCTAAACTGTTTGTGAGACATTGCTACTCTGTTGTTGTCTTCTTGCAAGGATTGATATAGAATATAAGAGTTTATAGTAGACACTTCAAGGAGCCAAAAGAAAAGTTTGCAATACCATTTTTTAGTACGCCTCATAAACTGATAACTAGATATCACGTGGTCAGCACGATCAACTCCACCCATGTGTTTAGTGTAATCTAAGACAACATCAGGCTTTAGAACAGGAGGTTTATTTGGCCACTTGCTGGGCTTCTCTGTCATCTCATTCCGGCTTATTTTGTGTTTGGTTGTAAGCATAGTTACCACTCTTTTGTCCTTCCAATAAATAACACCCAAGTCTTTGTTTCTTCGTGCTTCTACATCACCACAATTGAGCGGTTTGCTTAGTGTTGGCATTTCCTTTCTATTATTCATAACCGTTCCCGTAACAAACATATTTTTCTTCAGCAACTCTTTAGCCAGTTCAGGGCTATTGTAGTAACGGTCGACGTATACATGGTGACCAGATGGAGGGTCCAGGGGATCTTTTACTAAAGAATCGCAGAGTTGTAGAACAGTATTTGTTGTTTTCAAAAGCTCATCCTCGTTACCATCACTTTTACCGTAATATGGGCTAAAACTGTAAATATTCAGAGCATCAGAAAGAACAAACACTTTTAGCCCAAATTTTACAGGCTTGTCGGGGTTGTAAACTCTGAATAAAATCTTGCCCTTGAATGAAATAGTGCTCTCATCCACTGACACATACGAGCTTGGCGTATAGAATAGTTTACATTGCTCTTGAATTGTGTTCACAATATTTCTTATTTTGAGGTCACGTGCGCTTCCCTGTTCATGACTAAAGTGTAATCTCCAAAACAGCATCAAAAACCCATCTCGAGTAAAAACATCGGAAAAAAAGGGCATCTTGTTTACCCAGGACAATGAAAAGTAGTCCTTTATATCAGGCAACGGGTGAAGTCCCATATTCAGTACAACCCCGAGAAGAGCTCGGATCTCTGTGGTTGTTGTATCGGCCCAAACCTTTTGTTTCCTTTGGTTTTGAATAGGCAAACTTTGAGCATATAGGTTGGTTTCATCACAAATCAATTGTATTAGATTACTATGAAAGTAAAGTGAAAAGAAATCAATTGGTTTTGAAGTGAGATCAAATTCTGTAGGCAGATTACGGCCGTTATTGCAGTTATAAATAGGAATAGTACTTACAGGTCCACTGTCACTGTCGGTCACAAAAGCATACTCCTTATCCCACTTCATACGAAGGAGTTTAGCTTTAGTTAGATTTGGTTGTTGTGCCTCTGTAGACCTCTTTTTAGATGGCTTTTTAGAGTTCTTTGCAAATGACTTTTTGGACGCCATTGTAGATTCATTGGTTGAACTATGAAGGCTTTCTTTTTCCGAGTCAATAAAACATGAGGCATTCCCAATGTCGTCCTCACTAACTTGTTCATCACTAATACTTTCCACTTGAACCACATTACATTCATCTTGAGGAACATCAGCGTCTTTGTCATTTTCGGATACAAAACCATTTACTATATCAATATCATTTCCATCGATATTTGCATTATTTACATCACAACTACGCACAGATATGTTGTCATCTTCGTCCAATTCCATTCCATCAACAGCAACATCACCCTCCGAAAAACTCTTGTTCAATAACTCAATAATATCACCAGAAAAACTAGTACTATTTACGTTATAAGCCATCGTGCATCACTATCTCATTCTGCTAGACAGACAACTGTAACGTTTGGCGCCAACACACAGACAACGTGGTGTTGAGCGCGAAACGTCGTGGGTGGTGTAGGAGAGGTGGTTGGTGTGAGGGAGAAAGGGGCGGCGCGGGAGAGAGGGGCAGCGCGGGAGAGAGGGGCAGCGCCTGAGAGAGGGGGAGTGCGAGAGAGAGCGCAGCCATGGATAGAGCAGGAAAGTGGCGCCTTGGTACCGCGAAACATCTGGTTACTGTTTAAGTACCTGCCAGTCTGTCTGAAAAGAAGGCGGATATAACCGCTTCCCGTCCGGAACATAAAAAACCATAGGCTGATATATCCGTCACCCGTCCTTAATCGCTAATGACTTATGCGGATATATCCGTCACCCGTCCGGGAAGGGTTAAGGCTAGACCTAGTGGCTGCAGCATTATCACTTAGTAAAATCCATTTGTGATTTGGCGGACGAAAATGAAAAATGTTAGTAACAAAAATGGTGAAATATTTACTAAAATACTCTACAAAAAAGTCTATCTCGCCCGGCTGCTACAGAATACTTTGACGAGGTACAGCTAACTGTGTTAAAAGTGTAATAAAAAACATTTCTAAAAATTTTAATTTTTTTTATAAGAAAATGTAAAAAATATATTTTTGGTTTCGGATTAAGCGGATTTTCGGATTACCCAAGTTTGGATTATCGGGACTCCACTGTAGTTCACTTCAAAAGTGTACGTTTTGTGAGAGAGGTGAACAAAATTTTATATTCTTGATATTTCTTGATACAGTTACCTAACAATGTACATGTTCTCTCACTGGTTTGAGAAAGTAAAGTGGCCAATTCGCTCATCAATGAGACAATGTTAACATTGTCTCACTCTAATTACTTTGTCTCACTCCAGATTTGCAACGTGAAGGCACAAAATAGTGAGCGCGTAACATGCAGACAAGGTCGTATGCACGCAAAATACGTTGGCAGCACTGGCTGTAAATCAGCTGGTCAGCTGTTTTACTGTTGTATCATTAAATGTCATATTAACTTGCCTACGGCTCGTGAGTAAGTATTTCTCTCAAGTGAGTCAATTGCTCACTTTGCTGACTAGCACAAATAACTATTTCCTTCATCATCTGCAACATTTGTCACTCACCTTTGTAACTTTGTGTTTGATCTTATTTGTTTTATAATTAACTATTGAAATATTTTGTTAAATGGACCTTATTTTCTTTACAGAGGTGTGACTACAGTGTACTGACTCCTTTTTTGCCTCCAAAACAGGAGTATGTCATCTCCGTAAAGCTCTCCGATATACAGGTAATTTTTACTTTTCGTCCCTTTTGTATTAACCTATTTTTATGCAAGGATGAGCAGTTGGTTTAACTCGCACAGCGGTTCTTAAAGCAGAAACTATCATAGAAGTGCATATGTTTAATTTTATAAAAAGTAAAAAGTATTTTTTTTTACATTCAAGTTGTTTCTCTTTATTCCATTACTGTTTACAATTCAATATCATTGCTTAATTATTATTGACAACATCTGTTAAACAAATTATTTTAAACAAAGACTTGTAAGTTAATATGTAAGTAAGTAATATACAAACATCTCCCTTTTTGGGTCGCCGGAAGACTGCCCCCCGGAAAACTACCCCCCCAAGCAGGTTCCTACGTCATATTGACGTCAGAGACCGGGGGGGGTAGTTTTCCAGCCACGGACACTCAAATTTAGTTGTCAAACAGTTCTAATCTAACCTAACCTAACCAACCAAACTTGCTGTAACATTTCAAAAATCTGTTTTATATTCACCATACGCATTTTCTATTATCCAACGGAATTACTCGAATTAAAATTAAAATTACATAGCATGATTTGTCTAGGGGGGGTAGTATTCCAGTCGCGGACACGGCTTCCATATTGGTTAGTTAGCAGATTTTGTGACGTCACGTTTCACCTGGGGGGGGGTAGTTTTCCGGGGGATAGTATTCCGCATCCCCCCCTTTTTAAGCAATCTTGACTGTCCTTCTTTTTTAACATAGATTTAATTTTTCTTATATGGTGTGTGTTTCTTCTTAAAACAATACTAGTGTACATGTTGCTCGAATTCGAGCAATTGCAAAGTATTACAGGAGTTATTTCAAAACGAATAACAGCCATATTTACAATGAATTTAAAAGAGTCAACTCAAAGATTACCGGTGTGTAACTCAGACCATGTTTATCTTCGTTATTGATAAACCTAGCACCATAAACCAGGCATTCCGGCCTGTTTTCGTCTCCTTCTCAAAATGCCTCGCTGTACAGGCAACACAGGTCATTGATAGAGGGCCAATTGAGAACGAAAAGTTGTTTTGTTTTGGGGTAGTGTTAGGGCGCATTTTTAACCTAATAGTTGAGCCTATTATGTGTCACTGTTCTGTAGCTGCGGTCGTTATCACGATTACGCCTCCTGTACATATTTCGTTGTAGTAGCGTCGGAGGCATTTAAAAGAAAAAACAACAAATAAACAAATTATAGCTACACAAAACAACGATAAATGCACAAATTTAAGTTACAATCATGCTAACACGATCCTTCATAGCGACACAAAACAGCGATAAATACACAAATTTAAGATACAACCATACTAACACGATCCGTCTTTGGGGTTATGTTTACACAAACTCAAATAGTAAATAAATGTACTCAATGCGTTTCATTGAATTGAAAAATAAATAACAGCAATAAAATTATACAGCTGATCAAAATGTAAACAATTATGTTCTTCATAAGGATAACATGGGAACTTTCAAAGCCACTGGGGCAGAGCCCAACGGACTTTTAAAAAAATGTAAGGCCAGTTTGCAAATCTACGCGACTCGCTCTTTCCAATGAGACTTCAATGGATAAAATCGGTTTAGAAATGGCGGAGGAGTTCAACCGACAAAGTTTCATGTAGCGTATTAATTATATAGATTACTTTATAATTTTACCAAATAAGAACGAGGTTCCGGTAATTTTTTAAAAATCACACCAGGATTCCAAAATTTGGTTTTGGAACATTTTGAGAGCATCGATGAAGATTTTTTACAATAGCAATACTATTTTTATCTGGTTGATTAAAATCTGTTGGGACAATGAAATAGCCTAGAACAAGTTTGTTAGCCAAAGGAAATAGTTAATCTCCAATTATGTTTTGAGGCTTTTTACTTTAAAATTTCAAGTTTGAAATCCAGCCCTAGTTTTTTTGTTGTTTTTTTTGTGGATTGTGTTGTATTATGCGCTTTTCTTGCAAGAATCATTTGAGAACCATGCAATATGGACTTTTTAAGCCCGCTGCCGGATATGATAGTGGTTTAAGAGAAGCTGAAACCGAGCTCATCCTCTACAAGGAGCCATGGCCAATGGCAGACAATTTTATCTGTAAGTCAAAATATCATATAAAGCTATGCCCCTTTCACATTGTATAAGTTCAATGAAATGGTGGTTCAAAATCAACTTCTGTCTGTCATGTTAGATTTTGTAATTTAAAACAAAGCCTTTTGGTAGGGGTGTGCGAAGCAGCAAAAATTTTTCGATTCGAAGCAACGATTTGATTCAAAAGATTTTCGATTATATTCGATGCAACTCGATTCGAAGCAATACAGTATTTTTCTATTCATAATTGTCAATTTAGCGGATTAACAATAATTAAATTTTACCACATTAGTGTAATGCAATTTTTTGTTGATGTGGTATTAGGCCTATTCATACTTAACATATGAATTTTAGGTGAAAAATATTTATTTTCAATCAATTATTAAAATAACCTGTATTGCTGGAAATGTTAGTGAGCTGCTTTACTTGCCTATTTCATGATTTTTACTTGAAATTGGCTCAACTGCAAGAAAAAAGAAAATAATTTTTTTTATCAAGACATTTATTCTCATTTTAATAACTGTTGAAATAACTAAATAGGTAGCTAAATTACAACAAATTTGAATGGAACTTAATATAAAAAGACCATAAACAAATCAATTAATATATCACAAGTTTAGGGCCTGTGGACCGGCTTCAGGACTGCAAGCAAGAAGAAAATAAAAATAATATGTTTCCACCATGCAATATGTATCATTCATTCCCTGCCTCATAACCCCCTTCCTATAATAACCTCACACTTACATTATTTGTTACATCATCATAAATAAAGAACTATCTTTTATTGGCATCAGTAGGCCTACAGCTTTACATAGGCATTATTTTTTATAGGGCCTAAAATAGTAATAGGCTAAGCAACATGTCAAGTGGAGAACTCATTGAAGAAAAAATATTGTGTAAACTAATTTACTATAAAACTCAAAAACAGTAAATAACACACACACAATGTTTATGGTATAGGCCTAATTAATTAGTAAGGACTGTACTAGGTGTACAATGCAGTTATCTACTTGCAATATTGAGCGGAGCCAGCATATTAATTCAATGTCAATAATATATTTGGTTCGCATAAATGGAATGCCTATTTACAGATTCTAAAGTCAATGGTTTGTCTGGTTCACGTAGACGGATTGTCTAATTGCAGTATCAAAACTATGAGTGTTATATTTGGTTCACATTAATGGAATTTCTATTTGTAGACTGCAAATAGGAATTGCAGTACATATTCAAAGTCTACATTAATGGCACGTCTTGCTCACATAAAATACTGTAAAAGTTATTTACAGTATTCAAACGCAATATGGTGCATCAGCCTAATTCCGGCAACCCTTATTATTGGTTATTCATTTTTTAGTAAATTATGCTCAATGCTATTAATCCGATTGTTCTTCCCTTTTCCTTTGTACGGTTTGTAGTCAGCTATTTCAGACGATTCGTTGACTAACATAAGTTTCGACTCTTGTTTACCTTTTTAATTTTTTATTGTTATCTCGAAAATAATGCCATGGCAACCAACTAACCTATAAGGCCTATGTTAAATTTCTAAAGTTTAAATTCACGTAGGGAAAAGTGTTGTCCGATTATTACCATTTCAGATTTATACCTTCCCATGGTTGGGTACTATGACTGTGTTAAATTTCGTGCAGATCGCTTCAGCCGTTCAGGAGGAGTATTTGTAAAACAAAAGCAGGAGTGTAGTATAAGAGCTTCGCTCAAAAAAATCATGTCATACAGTAGTATCACACAGAAAACATACTACTGTAGTATGTTTTCTGTGGTAGTAAGTAAGTATAGACCTACTGCAAGAGATTAAAATCATAAAACAACTGATTTGATTTTGATAGCTAATGAATGAAAAGAATTACAAATCCATAAAATAAAGTCAAACAATATCACAATTAATAAGATACCCAAAAAGAAACTCTTAACACATTGGGTGCGGCGGTATCCATATGGATACCTGGAGTCCATCACGTAGAGGCGGCGGTATCCATATGGATACTTGGGTCCTCCTGAACTTCAATATTTTCCTGTGGCTCAGCCGTTTGATATTTCGAACTAATACTTTGTAGCCACCTGCGTTGACACAGTTGAATGACCGTGGTGACCTTGGTTTCTATTTTTGTCGCGTTATCAGTAGGGGGGGCGGGATGGGGGTGGGCGAGCGCGCCACGTGCGTTTGTTTACGACCCTTTGCAGAATGTTTCCACGTTAGCGTGTAGTGGGTGACTTGCTTTTTGTTGTGTTGTAGGTTGGTAGTAAAATTTCCCCATAAAATCCCCGTCTGGCAAACTTAAAAATCAACTTTTTGTCCCGTCTTTCTCCCTCCAATTGTTAATACGATGGGACCGGCTACGTTCCAAGCAGTGCTGCTATATGTGAGTGTTTAGCGAACTACGTCGACTCTTGTTATAAAACAGGACATCACCGCACGTTATTTGCTATTCGTCATACCGAAATATGAGAGCCAATCACCCGGCAATCGGGTTTGTTCGACGCTGCGGGCTGCGCCGCACTGGGGCTACGCCTGCTGTTTGATGGCCCGCAGCGAACGTGTTAAATAATATATAGAAGATAAAAATAATATTAAATCAAAAGATAAGAAAGTTAAATGCTAACTTCTAGTACCCTTAGCAACACAGGTCAATGTTTTTAAACTACTCTCAGTCTCAATGTTGTTCAAAGGTTTATTGCGGACATTTTCCATCACGAATGTAATGGACATTCGTGATGGAAAATGTCCGCAATAAACCTTTGAACAACATTAACTCACCATCACCAACAATGAACTTCAAACAAAGTACTCTCAATGTTTTTGGAACAGCAGGGTCTTTTTCTCGGAAGGAAGGGTAGTAGTATCTTAACAAAAAAACAATGAATGACCCTCCCCTCCCCCCATCCTCACTTACACCACCCGGTTGCTTCAATACAATTGCTGACAAAATGCAAGTGACAAAACAAGAAAGTAGAGACAAAAAATATATTTCTTTATTCAAAAACACAAAACTGATAACTGTTACAGATCATTTTCAAAGAAATTAATTCATTGTAATTTGTGTGTTGTAAATATTGTACTGGATCTTAGAAATATCTTTTTTGAAACCCCATCTAACTTAAGAAAAAAATCATTTTACTGATGATAACTTTCATAAAATTATAAAACATTTAGGCCTAACCTCTTTGTTGACTTATTTGCTGATGCCGAACCAGACGATCACTAGTGTTGTTACTGAATGACAAAAAGGACAATAATAAAATAAAAGAACAAGATACAGATCCATACACTAGATCAGATATTTCTTTTGTTTATAATTTCTTATGTAAAATACTAAAATATGTTTTTAACTAGGTATGAAATAAACACTAAATAATTAAACTGGTACCTCTCGATAAATAGTCTTTTTTTACTTTGTTTTCTTTGTACTGTTGTAAGAATGATTTTGGAGTAGCCTATCTTGTTTTGGCTAGGTTTACAGTAGTAAAACATGTCCCACACTGCTTACATCAAGACAAAAAACAAAACCTCTCATCATTTGCAATGTCAAAACAAAAAATTATAAAACAATTAAAGCAATACTTACATGCAAAGAATTTATTAAATAAGAACGCCTTCGTAAAGGAAACGCAACAGCAACGCGTCCTGTATTGCGGGTATTGCGTTGACTTTCTGCAGGCGTTTTTCATATATGGATACTGACTCCCTCATGAATCGAATCGTTTTTTGACCACCACTGAATCGAATCGCGATTCGATGCATTGCACACCCCTACCTTTTGGATTAGTTAAAAGTCTGTTCTGGTTTACAGGTGAAGCTGTATCAGTTCTACATAGACTACTTCTGTCACAAGAACAGCGGTGACAAGCGCACGTCCGCTCAGCTGTTCCAGGACTGGCAAGTGCTGGGTCGTATCTGGACACATCCTCGCGTGGTCAAGAGCAGCACAGAGAAAGCTGAGAAGGAGAGACAGGTGTGTGCAGTGTGCAGTGCTGTCACCCAACCAACTTGGCATTTTTCTTTAAACAAATCTCTCTTGTTTTCATTATAATTACAAGTCGCGTGAAAGAAAGCCAAATTCAGCCTAAAAGCAAACTGTTGAAGATATAATATATTCATATTATAATGTCCATAATAGTTATGTTAGAAAAGAACATATGATGTTTCCTTGGCAACAGAGTTTAGTTGTTTGTTATATTTTGATGAAGTAAGATATATACACAAATCTAAGTTTTTCATTCTATCAGTTTTACTATTAAATTAACTTAATTTTTGATCCACAAGACGACTTGTTATTTTAGACGATATTTCCAACATGGTAGCAGAGCGTGGTTTCGATCCACGGACCTCTGGTGGGACTAAAATAACAAATCAGCTTGTTGACAGTAATCAGGACAATATATTCCATGAAGAAGAGCAAGATATTGTGTATCCAGGAACCAATGATACTGATGAGCAAGACATATTGTGTCCTAGTGATGATAACGCTATTCCAGGTGATATATTACGAGAGGAGACTTATAACCTGAGAAAACGTGATGGAATAAAAATACCTATGAGATATAGAGATTATTCTGTCATGTGTGTCAGTGACAGAGATAAAAATGAGCTTTTAGTTTCTGCAATACTTACAAACGAAGTACCGGAAAATTATGATGAAGCAATTAGATCTGAGCATGTCGTCGATTGGAAATCCGCTATGGATGAAGAAATAAATTCATTAATAAAAAATAAAACTTATGATTTGGTTGATCAACCAAAAGGAAGAAAAGTCATCGATAATCGCTGGGTATTTGCACTGAAAACAAATTCTGAGAACGAGATCATTCGTTACAAGGCGCGTTTGGTCGCAAAAGGATTTACTCAGCGTCCTGGTATTGATTATGGTGACACTTTCAGCCCTGTAGCTCGGTTTAAGACGATGCGAACTATGTTAGGCTATTCAGTTCAGTACAATCTTGCTATCAAACAGTTTGATGTTAAAACAGCATTTTTGAATGGCAATCTTGATGAGACTATTTTGAAGAGTAAGCTTCAACGGTGTGTTTCCCAATCTTCAATGGAAGCAGAATATGTTGCCGCTAGCGAGACCTGTAAATCCCTTCGTCTTGTGAAAGAGATTGGCGCAATTGAAGAAAAGTCTATTCCTATACTACATGTGGACAATCAAAGTGTAATCAAACTTATGAACAATCCAATGTTCCACGATCGCTCTAAACATATTGAGACGAGATACCATTATGTTCGACAGTTGGTCTCTGGGAAACAGATCACTGTCAGATACATTCCAACAGAAGAACAAACCGCTGATATTTTAACAAAGGGCCTATCATCATTGAAACATGTTAAAATGAAAACTTTCATTGGGATGGTGACCTCTTAACCAAAAACTTACTTTTCTAAAATGTTTTATGGACATTACGGGGGTGTGTTGAAGATATAATATATTCATATTATAATGTCCATAATAGTTATGTTAGAAAAGAACATATGATGTTTCCTTGGCAACAGAGTTTAGTTGTTTGTTATATTTTGATGAAGTAAGATATATACACAAATCTAAGTTTTTCATTCTATCAGTTTTACTATTAAATTAACTTAATTTTTGATCCACAAGACGACTTGTTATTTTAGACGATATTTCCAACACAAACAAAGCATAGATTTGTTTGTCAGATGAATGTAGATATGGTAGTCGGTGTGATCAGTTTTCCAATCATTCTTCCTGTGAATGTTACCAACCCCGATACCCAAACAAAACAAAATAATCTTTACAAAGTCTAGGCAACCCCCAAATCTGAACCTAAGATAACACCTTTCACCAAACCCACTCCACTTTAACATCCAACTCAACAAGCAGGCTTACATACTCATTTATACAGGGTGAGTTTAAATTGCCCCCCCCCCCAACTTTTTTCTACATTTTTTTCAAATATCAATCCCAGACCACTTCTAAACATTGTTGGGTAGTAAGTACGTCATGTTGACAATGTAGTCATTTCCGGTCGCCATCTTGGATTCGCCATATTGGATGCAAAATATTTTGTCCAAATGTAAAGGTGGAGTTGTGACGAACCATATTTTCACCCTGATTGCCACAAACCGTTTAAAAAATCTTGATCCATTAAAAAAATATGAGGGCTTTTTATAACTTTACTAGCTGACCCGGCGAACTTCGTATCGCCTAAGTTATAGGTTTCCCCTAAGACAGACCGATGGAAAGAAAGTACCGTTACGTTTAATTTTCAAGATGATCTCGTTCGCATCGCTCAATCACGTCCTGGTTGAAGTTCGTTCGCTACGCTCACTCACCTTTGGGTTGGAGCTCGTTCGCTACTCTCACTCACCTTTAGGTTGGAGCTCGTTCGCTGCGCTCACTTGCCTTCAGGTTAGCTCGTTCGCTACGCTCACTCGCCTCCAGGTTGAAGTTCGTTCGCTACGCTCACTCACCTTTTGGTTGCAAATTAGCTGTTGTCATAAATGTAAAAGAAATAATAGTGCTGCACCCTGTTGGTAATCCTTGTAACTTTAATGCTATTGAACATCATAGAACAGAACCAACTTGTTTAATTGAAACAGCTGTTAAGATTCATTAATTCCATTTCTCATAAGGTTAACATGGGAAACTCCAGAGCCACTGGGGCGGAGCCCTTTTAAGAATTTCGAAACGGGAAATAGTTTACGTCCGATTCGCATACCTACAGAATTTACACACCAAATTTCATAACGATCGGTGAAGTCGTTCCGGAGGAGTTTGCAGACAAACACTGTGACACGAGAATTTTATATATTAGATTTTAAGCCCGTTTTAACATTGAGCCAATAGGTGTATTTAGCCAACATAACCAAATGTAAATAGGTCTATAATGACTGATAGTGTAGGTATACTTATCTTTATCTAGCGCTATTTTGAGATTATGGCCTTAGTTTGTAAATGCACAGTGTTAAAATGGGCTAAAAATAAAGTTATAAAAAGCTCTCATAACTTTGGAATGGATCAAAATTTTTTTAAACAGTTTATGGCATTGCAATCAGGGTAAAAATCTAGTTCGAAATAATATGTCACAACCCCACCTTTACATTTGAAAAAAATATTTTGCATTCAATATGGCTAATCCAAGATGGCGGCCGGAAATAACCACCTTGTCAAAATGAAGTACTTACTACCCAACAATGTTTGAAAGTGGTCTGGGATTGATATTTGAAAAAGTGCAGAAAAAGTTGGGGGGGGGACAATTAAAACTCACCCTGTGTATTTATATATACAGTATATAGAGTGTCGATAAGATAAACTGAAACTGTATCTTTTAAATTCATACTATTGGCAACACTGACTCAACAACTCACTGGCCACCATTTTGTACATGTAGAAAACTCTCTCTTAGTTGAAAATGCTGTCAGTGATAGTGAAATATTCTTTTTTTTGTATAGTGTAAACTTTTGTGTTTCCTGTGCCAGTTTGGGCTCTTTCCCATTCAGGTAAACCCGCTATCCTCTCAAAAAAATCCTAAAAACCTAGGCCCTTTAGTGTTCTATGTTACACTCTTAACCTCAAAACAAAATAATGTTATTCTTTATTTAAGCTCATTTCAGTTTATTATGGCAAAAAATAAAAACCGCTTAACTAACACTAAAATAGAAGAATAGTAGGATAATACACAAACAATAATTTTGATAGAAGGGCAAAAAATATACCAATATGCAAAAAAATTCACTTCGGTTATTAACATAAGTCCAATCTGACAAGCAAAATTTGTCTGTGCAAAATTCCACTGTTGTTATTTATAATTTGATTTTATTAATTTACTTTTATTCTTATTTACAATTTTTCTGTTGTTATACACAAGGAATTGCCAGAAAGTGAGGACGAACAGAAGAAGAAGTTGCGGTCTCAAAAACCAATCACAGATTTTTTTAAGAAAACACAAGGTTCTTCATCTTCAGAGTTATCAGTACGTTTGATTATTTTTTATTTTGTAGGACATTTGGTGTTGGGGATAAGTAAGTAGACGTAGGTAGTTAAAATTGACTTAACGTGCGATAAGCATAACGTGTAGACGTTTCATAGCTCTGTAGCAATTGGCTTTTAAATATTATAGCCTATAATTCCCTAAACACACTGTCCTGTTTACATATTTGTTTACATTGACAGTTTCTGATGATGGATAGGGCCCTAAAACCGAAGCTGCTTCTTAAACAGTAAACACATTTTATCCTTCTATCTCTCATCTAAGGATGGGTCGATTCCAAAATTTGATTTTCGATTCCACCGATTCTCGTCTTAGGAATCAGAATCAAGAATCAACCGCTCAAAGATGATTCAGATACTGATACCTGCCTCGTCCGCTAAGATCTGCGCGATCAGAAAATTACCGCTAAAGCCACGATTGCACAAGGCGATCGAGAACTTTTCCGTGACCGCAGAAGAGGACAATAATGTCTACACAACTGTGGGAGATGTTCATAGGATTTTGCCCTGATCGTAGAAGACGATGATGATGTTTATGTTACCGGGGGGGATATTCAGGGTTTTGCCGTAACCGTGGGAGACAATGACGATGTCTACGTCCACACGTCCGTGGGAAATGAACAAAATTTTGCTGCGATTGTGGAAGACGGTGTTTCTGTTACCGCGGGGGTATTCAGGGTTTCGCCGTGGCCGTGGGAGACAAAGACAATGTCTACATGACCGCAGGAAATGGTTGAAATTTTGCCTTGATCGTGGAAGAGAATGATTTTTCAATTACCGCTGGGAATATTTAGGGTTTTGCGGTGACTGCGGGTGACAATGATGATGTCTACTCGACCGTGGGAAATGTTTTTTACATAATGGAATTGAGAATTGATTTTAAAAATCAATAATTTATGTAATTGATCCATAGCTTATGGAGTCTCATTCATATCTCTTGAGGGTCAAACAGGCAGATTTTTGACAGTAATGTTTCATGCATGTAATAATAACAGGTATGAGTATTGACGTCTTTACAACTGTCCTTATACAGCCTTTAATAATTCCCCACAATGTTATCAAACTTGTGGAAACAGACATCTTTCAAGAGATTAATTTACTAGAATAAAAACAAATATGGTGTATAACTATATCTTTTGAGAACCCAACCTATATTAACGTCTGACAGTTGAGAATGGTTTTGAATATGCATACTGTATACTGATATGAGTGAAGGACTTCGATCCCTGAGGTCCCGTGTTCAAATCGCGCCAACCTTCCCGATTTTCGGGACAGGATTTTTTCCTGTGCATAAAAAGAAAGTCTTGAGCATTGCAGTTACCAAAAAAGACAAACAAAATCAATTTTTACCATTTGTGACGCTTATCTATAAAAACCAAAAAATGGGTAAAACTTTACTGGTATAGAGACTTGCGTTTGAAATGACTCGCAGTCACGGTGCGATTGTCATTATGACACTCCGCGGTCATGGCGCGATCGTCGAAGTGACTCCGTCTCCTGCGTTCGCGAAACTATCCTGAACATCTCACGCAATAGCGGTGTCATCTTTACTTGCGAATCGGCAAAATCGCTGCGAATTGGATCAAATTCCGTCCTGAAAATTTTCCGAAATTTCGGGACTTGTCCATCCCCAATTTTAGATAACCCTAACATTGCTGGTTTGAGACCAGTTGGTCTGCAATGTCTTGTCACCGTGTTCATCACTCTTAGACCACAGCATGGACATTGACAGCAGATCCATAGTGATGGCCAGTCAAGGGTCTTTACAAAGAAATTATAGAATTTATTTATATCAGCCATGGCTGCAAAAGAAGATGATTCAGTAAAAAGTATTTAGAATAAAAATTACCAACTACTTTCCTAAAAAATAATCTGTTTGTTTTCAGAAACAAGAATCCGAAGATGAAGGATCCGTAAAGAATTTTATCAATGACAAATCGTCATCTTCTTCTTTGAGCTTGTCTTCATCATTATCATCAGATGATGAAAATGGGAGGACAAAGGACAAAACGTCTAAAAAAGACAAGAAAAGTAAAAAAGACAAAAAAGAAACAGAGAAGAAAGAAGAAGTTCCTGTAAAAGATCCCCTGGCTATTCAACCTGTGGATGGTAATCAAATTAATTGTTTGAGTTTTATTAAACTTTTCTTTAATATCAGTCAGAAATGATTTTCTTACTAATAAATTGTACTTTACTTTCTGGTTTTTACGTTTTGCACCACATATTAGACATTAAAAGTCTTGGTCCTGTTTTCATATGAAATTTTATATGTGCCATATATATGCAAATTGTTAAATTGTTGAATAGTTAAACATTGAATACCCTTAACATTTGAATTCTAGATTTCAAGATTTACCTGGTAATTAGTTCTGTCTACTAATGTTTTCAGAGATCAACTTGATTTCATCGGAAGAAGAAGATGTTGGTAATGAAAAGGAAAATATCACGGAAGTGGAAGCAAATATTAATATTGAAGAAAACAATGAGGATGAAAACAAAGATGATAGTGGGATTGATGGTTAGTAAACTTTTTTTCATCACTCGTAGCAAAAGTAGCTACAGTAGACCCCCTCTTAACCGACCTTGTATTAACCGATAATCAGATTATCCGCCTTCGATCGTAAAATAATACAGTTTGTTTTAACCGACCTTGATTTGAGAGCAGCTCGGTTTAACCGCCGCTTTCTAGGAATCTCGGCATTTCCGCTCCCACGCTGGGCGATGAGAACTGAACCATACGCTTATCTCCACAGGATATGACTAACAATAAGCTATTTTGTGTTGAGCACAAAAAATATAGCATAGCCTATTGTCAGTTTGTCATCATCGTTCGTAGCTCGAGCACATCTGATCTGATTTGTTATCTGTGCGGCAAATTTATAACATCATAAAGTGCGTTACGATTTTGAGAACTGATTATCTTATCGCCGGAGTAAACAAACAACACAACTTGTAAGGAAGGCAGGGAAAGGGGGTTAACAACTCCAAGGTCAAGATAGTTTTTGTGCCTCGACCCTCCAGTGAGAGGCTATAAATAAACGTCCTGTTTAAAAACAAAATGGTCGCTTGTATCTTTAATTTCGACAAAAGGTTCTGTACTGTATTACGATGTATTTGGAAAGCATCAATTAATACATTACAGTATTAAAGTTATTAAAATAGGAATTTTATTGACTCTTGCCTAGTACTATAATAATATATTCCACTGAAAGTAGGCCTATTTGACTTAACTGTGTTTTGTGTTTATTTGTGACTTTTCTATCAATATGAAAAAGGAGATAAGAGTAGTTTATTTTATAAATAATGCAAGTATGACTTCAAAATAATGATTATATAATTCCAAATAGCACTTCATTATGTTACGATTTTAGGGATTGCCCGTTTTATCCGACCTTTTGAGTTATCCGACCTAGGTCCGGTCCCATTAGGGTCGGTTAAGAGGGGGTCTACTGTATTTTCAATAAGAGCTGATATCAGAGAAAGTAGTTGTTTCTCCAATTTAGAGCTAGAAAAAAACGATCAGCTGATTTACCCTCTCTAAAAAATCTACTTTCCCTCTCTACCACTACGCACGCTAGTGTTTTGTTGCACTTTATTTTAATGATTAAAATCAGCTGTGTTCATTCAAGGCCCCACTAGAAAAAACAGGCCATGCTGCAGCACGGGTAGCGCAACACTACGTCACAGTGGTGGATAGTTGTACTAAACTCTTACCATTAAAATCTTACAAACAGCCAACTTGTTTATTTACCTAAAACATATGTGAATGGTGATGGCAATGAATTTATCAATGAAATCCATCCACTAGTGTGACGTCATGGATCCTGCAACATGGCCTGTTTTTTCTAGTCGGGCCTTGGTTCATTAATGCACAATCTAAAGGTATACAGAAACAGGCATTAGTTTGTATTGCTGTGTCTCTAACATAGCAGGCCCTTGAAATTGCTCAAAATAAGATTTCCAGATTTTACTTCAAGATAATTTTTATTTTATACAGAAAAATGTTACAATAAAAAAGTTTTACAAATTATTTTTGAAATGAACGTATAAATACAATTTAAAAAACTAAAATATGTCTAACATTCCTGATTATTTGATGTAAAAAGCTTGAAAGATAACTAAACCACCAGAGAAATTACGGGAAAGATATGAAGAGGAATACAGTAAGTTTACGAACTGATACAAATTACACTTTGTTAAACCAAATAAAGTATGTGACAAAGTATTCATTAATATATTTATTAAAATAGATCTATAATCATGAAACTATATATGTTGTTAAGTAGATTTTCAATGATAAAGAGTGGTCCAAAACTATTTTAAAGTTACTGAGGTATTCCGTGTATGTGTATTTTTGTGTCGTGATGAAAAGTATCGTTCATAACTCGTACAAGTTATTTTCTGGCACTTGCTCCATTATTCCCGTCATCTTCCTAGTAATGAAATATTGTTGTGACTTGTTTGTTGTAAGTATAACTATCTATGGATCCTTGATAACCACTAAAGTGGTTGTTCTTCCCTAGATCAAGATGGGAAAAATGACGATCCAAATGCCGAGGAAAAACCCACTGAAAGTGACACAGAAGCCAATAAAGAGAGCAAAGACGGAGAGGAGGAAACTAAAGAGGTGGAAAATGAAGAGGAGAAAAGGGGAGAAAATGAGGAGGAGAAAAGTGAAAAGGAGAAAAAGTTTGAAGGGCCACAGCTGGATAGACGAGGACGCTGGTGGAAAGATATCATTGAACCTCAACATCTTGAGGATATAAATGCGAGTTCTAAGCTTATTCTGCTGTTTGCAATTTTACGAGAGTGTGAGATGATTGAAGACAAAGTGTAAGTATTCTCTTGTCTTATTTAAAATCATTAAATTATCACCTTACCCTTTTATCTTACTTTACGGGATAAAACACATTCAACAATTGGTTGATTGAAGCAGTTTTTCAAATTTTGTGAATAAAAAATACCCACGCTGCAGCAAACCTCCAAACTTAGCGAATTTCCATTTGCCTGATTGGATTTACACTCAAATGTCTCCTTAAAAATATCACATTTGTTCCATATTTAAACAGAATTAATTTAAGGAGTACTTAGGCTTGCTGCAACAGGGAGGGTAAAAAAGTTGTTTAAATGTAAAATGTTAAAAGGTACTGCAGTTTAGTAAGAAATTGATGTATTTTCCAAATGTTATCAAAATATGTTCATAAACAAGCAAACTACAACAGTTGACTTATTCTCCATAAGAATAACATGGGAATTTTAAAATTAAAATCTTTTTGAATTTTATCCGTAACAATTAGGCGCATAATAACGCTTCAATATACTAAATTATTTGTTCTTTTAAGCTCTACAAAATGGTTTAGAAATAAATTGTGAAATTTTGTGTTTTTAGGGTCAAAAATGAGAAAAACCTATTTTTACCCCATAAACACCCGTTCCCATAGTCCGATCATGCTGGTTCCCGAACTCATTCAAGTTTATCCCGCCTTACACCTTCAAACCAAATTTTATCAAAATTGGACAAAAATTACTCAAGTATATATATCTCTCTATATATAGATATATAAAAATTTGAACGAATGTTGTTTTTGGCCTCTGGGGACATCAAAATGAAAAAGTAAATCAGTCCCGGGCCTAGGTCTTACCATGAGACCTAAGGTAATAGCTACTTTCCTGTAGGGAAATTCGCTAAAACAGAATGAAACTTAATTATCTAAGAATATTTGTTTTTTTAGTTTAATTGAGTCTCTAAATTCTGTTTTGTAAAAATAAAATGTTTTAGATAAAAATGCATTAATCCCTCTTCAGGTTATAAAATTTTCATCTTTGTATTCCTGATGGATAAAAACAGAGCTTGGAGTAAATAATAAATAGAGCGTAATTATAATTCTTGACCAGGCTCAAAGTAATGTGGTGAACAGTTTCTCAGGA
The DNA here is from genome assembly GCF_028750875.1 of Macrosteles quadrilineatus. NCBI lineage: Eukaryota > Metazoa > Arthropoda > Insecta > Hemiptera > Cicadellidae > Macrosteles > Macrosteles quadrilineatus. The sequence continues at coordinate 41,709,634 of NW_026542597.1, forward strand.
TAGTGAGCTAATGGCTGTCTAGAGTAAAAGATTTACTTGTACCTTGGTTTTCCTTGTTTGGAGCCTGTGGCTCTCTAAAGTTGGATTTCCAGTATTAACTCTTAAAAGGTTTTGTTAATCTTCAATAACCGTTGTATAAGTTTTTTTAAGTTATTGCTGAATTAGTTTGGAATGAAACAGATTTTCTGCAAGGGTGAAGCAGACTCTGCTTTTACTCATCTCATTTCTATGAACGCTTTGTTACTGGCTGTACAAACTTTTAACAAGTCTCCAATCCTCCATCTGACGTATAACTTATGAGTGGACCACTAACCTTAAATGTTTCTGTTCAGGCTGGTGTTTAGTCAGTCGCTGTTCTCTCTGGATCTGATTGAGTACTTCCTAGAGAAAGTGGACCAAGCAACTGAGGAGAACAGACTAGACGAGAGTCTAGGTAACCACGCAGGCTGCTGGCAGAAAGGTCTTGACTACTTCCGACTGGACGGGTCATCATCCTCGGAGAACCGCAGTGCTTGGTGCAAGAGCTTCAACAGGGAGGACAATCCTAGGTAAGTGTCACATTGATGCTTTGGGAATGCTTTTGTTGCAATATTTAAGAATTTTTTTGATACCAACATGAATGTTTAATCACTGGGTTGTCATTGCAGAATCTTACATTGCAATTATCGTTTACACATTAGACATAGAAATTGCACTTTTTCAATCTAAAAAGATGAAAGTTATTGGTTTTAAACACTTGATACTAGCTTTGGGTGTAGGCCTAACTATTAGGCCTAGCAATTTTACCTTAAAACACTATTGACTATTTTTTCTACCTAGATTTCTTTATGGAACCTTTGACAAGGGAGAGAACTAGACACTCCATTCCCATGGTATAGTTGTAGCCTGCTTTATGATGAAATTCGTGCCACCACTAGCTCATGTAACCTACTGATTTTTTGTTAAATATGCAGACCTTTTAACTGAGAGGACGTTTTGTTAATTGTAGCATACTTTATGTCACTTAAACTCTCTCAGTAATAAAATCTTAATATAATTATAGACTGTAGCACACTCTGTTCAACTATGTTCTTTATAAATTAAAATTAGGCTACAGCTGGCCCATATAGACGGGATGTCGACTTGAGTATCTAAAAAGTCAATGGTGTTACTAACACCAATACCCAATACAAATCATGTGATTCTGATAGTTATACTAACCTTCCACTCCTGACTGTAATTTATGTTGCTGTGTTTCAGGGCTCGATTGTTTCTTATCTCCACGAGAGCTGGAGGTCTCGGCATCAACTTGACCGGAGCAAACAGGGTTGTTATCTTCGACGCATCCTGGAACCCTTCCCACGACATACAGAGTATCTTCAGGATCTACCGGTTTGGACAAAAGAAACCTTGCTATGTCTACAGATTCGTGGCCCACGTATGTTTCCATTCTAGTTTGATTTTGGTCGGATCCGGATATCGGACTACCGGATCCACCGGATCTGATCTAGAACCGACGCCCGATCGGATTCACAAAAAATCGGATCTTGGGCTGGATCCGGTTTTAATGGATCCGATTTTTTTTATACTATTAACACAAAACGGGCGAGTATTTGAGATTTCGAGTTCGAGTAGAGTACGGCCTTGAAATTCGAGCTTATCTTTGAACTCGCCAGTTTGGTTTGAAATTGTAAATAATCAATATTTGTTGTAATGTAACTTGTGTTTGGATAAAATGATGAATAATTTGTATTACTGTAGATTCTACAGTAATACAAATATAGAAATAAGCAAGAGGTAGTTGTCCTAACCTATTTTTATAGCTGTCACGACAGAATAGGTCAACTCAAAGCAGTCGCCGGCGACTGACTGGCAATGGTATACTGACTTGACACAGAATAGAATGACATGATCGGTAGTGATTTTGTTTTAAAGTACGCCTACTGTTTCACAATAGAAAATTCCACTACTGATCTGTTGTAAGCAATAAATTTATGTTTATAAAAGTCAGAATAGAAACACTATAAAGACAAAACAATAGAAGGGAGGGAGGAGTTGAGCAATGACCCCGAAATGAGCGGAATAGCAACATTGAGTAGGGGGTTGGGGGGGGGGGGGGGAAGGGAAGGGTAGTAGGAGATTTGAATAATCAAAAATATAATTAGAGAAAGATGAGTAACAAAGTTCAGTTATACACTTCTTCTTACTTACTTATCTTTCATCCATCCCAAAATGGAATTCCTGAAATAGTTTGTTGGTATAATCTTCCCTCCCACACAAGGCGCAGTACTCAGTGCGCACTGTAGGTTGTCACGGCAACCGTGTGTCGTCATAGCGACTAGCCAATCACGCACTCGCACTGCGTTGTAGATTACGATACGAATAGCTGTGTTAGAAAGACAACGCGATAGGGCGATAGGTGGTAGTTTGTCTTCGTATCTCCTCAAAATTACGATCGATAATCAGATAATCATTGCGCAACGTAGAATTGTGATAACTTTGTTTTCAATAACGACACATATTAAGTGTTTTTATATGGACACAGTTAGTCTTTGACATTGCCTAGCCATATGAATTATTTTACTTAAAAACCCCACCCTTGAAAAAAAGAAAAAAACGTATCTGTATTTGGATCCGAATCCGATTTTTTCAAGATACGGATCCAGTATTGACATTTTCTTGGATCCGCCCATCACTATTTTTTTCATGTTAGTGTTGTGACACTTGCGTCACAGCATCATACCGTACATCAGCTGATAGCTGGAGAACTTGGGGAGGGGATAGGAAAGGCCGTGAGACTAGGAGTTGTGTGCTGGAGTCTACCCGTGAGGTTCCACGCTGGACGTCGTCTTCGAATTAGATAATTTATCGTTAAATTTAATTATTTAAAATTATGTTCTTATTTTTGACAGAAAGGGGGATTTAGGGGTTTGGGGAACTATATTTGCTTAGTATGTAAATTATACTTTTCAGCACACTCTTACCCTTAAGGTGCAAGTGGAAGTTTTACTTGTTCTTAGCTTTATTATATTTAATGAGATGTATTAGAAATATTAGGTCATCAAAATGGCTGTGATATGGATGTGGTTCAGCGCAGTAATTAATTTAAGTTATTATTATTCACCTTAGAATGTCGCACGCATTTATAAATTTATTATTTTGAGCCTTAACGATCCTTATGAGTCTAGTACCGTTACTATAAATAATAGTACACGCCAGTGGCATTCAGTATAAGTTAATTTCAAACTTTTTTTAGTGAGTCGAGACCCATAAAGTTTGGGGATATGCTAAGGATGCATACCATCTCTCTTGCTAGACTTACTACATACTCAAGGCTGTTTAGGTGTAAACTTAAAGAAACAATAAACTTTTATATGAGGTGTTTTATTAACTATCCAAGACAAGTGTTGTCTTGCCCAAGGCAGTAATGACACCTGTTTCCAAGTTATGTGGTTGGGGGAAGACTGGAGGACAAGAGAAGTTAGCAACAGCCATCAACAACTATAGTAGTCAACATAACATTTGTACTATTTTAAGTGTCCCTGTTCAACTATGTTATATCTATGATACATTTTAGTTATTTTGTATAAGAAATGGGAATATATTGCTGGCAAGCTATTACAATATACATGTCACTCTAGGGCACAATGGAAGAGAAGGTGTATGAACGGCAAGTGGCCAAGCAGCTTTTGTCCAGCCGAGTGGTGGACGAGCAACAAGTGCAACGTCACTTTTCCATGAGCGATCTCAATGAGCTGTACACATTCACACCTCCGCAAGACAAGGCTGACAAACCCACACCTGTGCTGCCTAAGGATAGACTTATGGCTGAACTGCTCACACAGTACAGCGACTGGATTGAGAAGGTAATATACTAACTGAGGTGTCTATCTGTCTTACCTCTGTGCCACTGGATGAAATAATGGGAAGTTTTGGATAAAAGTACAATGATGTTCAGTATTCTCGATTATCTGATCTAAACGGGCTGCTGTAAGGTTTGGTTATCATGACAAATAACAAACAACCATTGCACATATGTTCTTATAAATGCGCCCGGGCCCAGAGACGCTGGAGGTTTTTGGGAGCGCAAGGAAGAGAGAAATTCCCCCACAATGTAGGTGGAGAGGGGTAAGATTTTGAACGTTGGAATGCTCCTTTTAGAGTTCTCTTCTATAACTTCCCTGGACAAAATCAGAAGTGGTCTGCTGTTCAGATTTGTAGCGATTGTTGTGTTTGCAGTACCACGAGCACGACTCTCTCCTGGAGAACATTGCTGAGGAGGAGCTGAATGAGGAAGAACGCAAGTTGGCCTGGGAGGATTATGAGAATGAGAAGAAGAGAGAATTTATGCCTCAAACTCCAGGCGCTGGTGAGTCTAATGCTATTTTTACAGGTAATATTTCACACTCCCAAGATTATACTGGTTTAAAATTTTAATTTTGGCAACAAAAACAATTTATCGTTGGTTATTTTTCATTGTTCAAATTATTGTGTTCAGCATTTTTAATATGACAGTATCCAATAAGGGAACAACACATGTTAAATTTACTAATTTATTTGTCAATTCCGACATGTACACTGAAAAGGTTTTGGAGTTTCCTTAAAATCTGGACCAAAAAAAATAAAAACTGGTATGGTCAGGCTGGTTTGCAAACTCATTGGAATAAAATGTAGTTTCCACACATACCAAATACCATCAAGATAAAATAATTGTCACTTGAGTTATCAGACTAAAGGAAAGAACCCACTTAAATTAATGTATAAATTGGACAAAAATTTAATTTTCTTCTTAGAAGTCTCAAAAATAATAGTTATGGTCCCTCACCAAATCACATTCTTTCCAATTGAGTATGTACTTTCTATGACAGATACAAACATACATGTGTTTTTCATTTCAGGTTCTGTCAACTTCTCATCAATGAATATGATGCAAATCGAGCAATTCCGCAGGTCACTGAAACTCAAGGTAAATTTGAATTTTTTGTGTATAAAAACAAGCCTTATTTTTTTAATTTGACCTTTTAGTTTGTGTTCTTATACCTTTTATTCAATGTAGTGAAAAAAATATTAACTTAGCCAGTGTGTTCTCCATCACGAAGAACAAAAAAGTTCTGTACTCAGTTCTATTTTTAACTATTAGGATGTAATCAAGAATTGTATGACTTTTAAAACTACCTGTATAATACCTGTATTAGTTTAGCGCAAGGAAAGGCTCTAGGCCAGGATTTTGAATTACAAGTAGAAAGAAAGGATACCAGCTAACCCTGAAGAAGTATTAGGTAGGCCAAATAGAACATAGAGAAGAGACAATGTATGTTCTATTTGGCATACCTAAACTTCTTCAAAGTAATCAGCTGCTATCCTCGTTTTTCTACAATTTAAATAGTATTAGGTTTAGGTTTATAGAGATGGATTGTTTATATACGTGATAGATAGAACACAAAGGGACGAGTAAAAATATTCTTACTACCCAAACATTTGTATTGGATACGTTGGCTTGAAATAAGAGAATCTTGCTTGAAGGAGGTACAACATACTTGAAGGAGATACAAACAACATTTTTCTATTTATTTTGTTAAAAAATACACCCTTCTTATTTTACTATGAGAAGTGTGAATCTTTAAATGTATAAACGTTGTTATCACCATGAAGCAAGCATTAAAACAAAACTAGGATTTTTTGGCAAAATGCTAAGTTGAGTTAGTATAATTGAAGCGTAAACTGAATGCCAATAACCCATTGATCAATTCCAAGATATTTATTAGACCACTGCTAATGAGAATTTGCTTTGATACAAATTATCTTTGGACACAACAAGTGGCTTCACAACTTTTAACATCAATGAGTTGTCCTTGTAAGTTAGTGCTTGAAATCTTTCCTGACCTAGTGATCCTAGCAACCTCTCATTTGTCCTCTTCTCTTCCAGAAGAGGCATTCCCGGTTCAGCAAGCGCAAGTCATCAAAAGAAAATTGTGAACGTGAGGAAAGGCTTAAAACCCAGCAAGATACTGAAAATAGGCTTTATAATAGTGTTTCACCCTCCCTAGCTAATTTGTCACCAAAGGCATTTTACAATCAACTTAAAAACATATTTTCTGAAAGGCAGTGTATTTCTGAGAAATTAGGTGAAAATAGGCTAAACTTTATGAAGCATCAAATTCTCGTTGAGCATCAGAACAAACTATCCAACAGTGGAAATATAGAATTTCCGTTAGAAGAACTTGAATATCTTTTCGTAACACCACCTAATGTTCTTGAAGTAAATTCTCCTGAAAATTCAAAATCTAGCCCCTCAATCTCTCAAACTGAGTTTGAAAATATGACCAGTGAACCTGCTGCCTCTAACAAGAAAACTGAAAAACAACAAATCTTAAACAGAAATAGAAATATCAATACCTTTGAAAGTTTAGCGGAGGAAGACAAACTATTATATTTGGAGACATTAGAAGTAGTCAAAGCGTTGAATTACAAATTTATATGGGTACACAATAATAAAATAATGGTAAGAAAAGGTATCGGTGAATCAAAGGTGGTGATTAATTCAACAGAAGATCTGAACAGATTGTGAATAGGAGGGAACTTTATACAATAGCATTCAACTCTGTGCAATGTGTTCCTATTAGAATGTTAAGAAGTGAAAACAATCAGTGTGTCCATCATTTAAATGCAAACAACGTATGTAACATGTTTTTTTAATTAATTCGTGCAGGGTTTTTTATTATTTTATTTTAACCTTAAAAGTGTGTTGTTTAAAAGGCAAGTATTTTGATTTCTCAACTGAAGCATTTAATTGCTTCACTGACTGAACAGTATTATTTTTATTGGTAGATGAAATGTAAAACAATAATGAATTATTTCATTTGACAAGAATGATTTTGTTTGAAATTTTTAATGCAACAACTTTGCTGTGATAATGTTGTTAATGACTCTTTATATTGTTTGACTGTTTTTTAATACTGTAAATACAATTTTTTTTTATTGGTAGTGTTATTATTTACCATATATATTTTAGTCTTAATGTTCTTGTTTTAATGATTAGTCTTAATTTGACTATGACTATGACTATTGACTATGTTACTTTTAATAGCCCTATCTTATTATAAAACATTTACATAAGATAATTTTTTATAGGCTATTAGATAAATGTCTATATATTACAATAAAATTTTGTAATAATTTTAAACCAAAGTTAAAGCTTGGATGATAAGATTTGAAGTTTGAGATAGGATTTCATCAACCACTGTTACTTAATGAATTAATAGTAGTTTTTCTTTTCATATAATTGCTACACCTAACACTATCTAACCCATTGGAGACTTTGGTATTTAGTTCAATAGCATAGCCTTTAGAATATAATACAAAATTGCTAATTTGAATTGTTTCAGTAAAAATTTGGCTTTTAACTTAAAAGAGGTGTTAGCCTGTCCCACGTACGGGAGTAGTCAGTTAAGACTGTGTATAATTCAGAACAGCTAGCTTACACGTATAAAGACAAATTTTATGGCAGCCTACAGTAGAAAGAGTAATTGATAATTGAGCAATTGAGAAGTGTATAGGCCTAGTCAATGATATCACCTTCCAATTCCATCGCATACCTGCCTCTTTCATAATCAATATCACCATAATACAATTACTCACACTATACACAATTTCCAGTAGGTCTGAATACAAACTCCCTAAAATAAAATGAAAACATCCAATAAAATTCACAGTACACATAATTATAACGTTGGGGTCCTGACATTAAACGAATCATACACACATATCCTTTATATCAATTTCACTGCATCAATTGATAAATAAATGAAAACAAAGAAAAGTAAAAACAACAACATATAGTTTGTTTTGTAAACAGCTGAGTTAATATTTTTTAAACTATAAAATATTCAGCGCCTCCAAACGTAACCACAACTAAACACACGCCAAACAACTTTTTAGATTTCATAAAAGGATGGTTAGTCTAATTGCAGTATCCTAGGTCAATGATAAGGTTGTGTTCAATCTATGTCATTCATCTGTATATCTTTGGATAAAACACGTCTGAGGTTGCGGTGGTAATTTAAAATCGTATTCTTGAGGATTCTTGATCTCCTTCTTTATGACATCAATATTTCCGGGCCTAATCCAAACAAAGCCTTAAACATTCAAAACATTGATTGTAAACAAAAAGCTACCAAGATGAATTAAAACATGTTAAAAATGGATTTTCCTACCCGTTCCTTAAAAATGTTGAGCAGTAAAATAATTTGCATATCCTTTTTTTAAGACTCGTGTACAGAGCCTCGACTAGTATACATCGATGGTGTTACTTATCTCGGTGGTCTAGTAATCTTACTTAGCCTATTTCCTATAATCAATGACAAAATCAGAGTAAATAAAATAACCTGATTAGTTCTATAGAGCATTTTTATATTTAACCAGCTGTTAGTTAAAACAAATTATATTGCACCAAAACAAACCGAAGATTACAAAGATTACTTTAAAAAACTATTTGAACATCCTAGTATTTTACTATGTATATTTAAATAATTTGTCATCCTCTTATTGAAGGATTGAACGTATCAATGATTAGCATTACACATAGTACAAATAAGTCAACCCTTAGTATGTCTTTTAAACTTATCCAAATGCTGAATTTGTGTTACAAACGCTGAATGTTTACAGCTGTTATGAAGCAAATTATACTATGCCAAACGCTAGTTTAGAATCTTGGCGTCGGCTGCTAGACTTTTCAAAAATTAAAAGTTAATTTCTAAATAACTGTGACCCTAAACTAAAATTATGGCTTCGGCATTCCATAGTTCTCAAAATTATCTTTCTTTCAACACAAAAATCATGAAAATCGGTCGAGTGGTTGATTCAGAATCGTGAAATAAAAAAACCCTGTTACGTTTTAATATTATAGATACTTAAAAGTTGTGTGTTAATTAATCTAAATTCAATTTCGTATTGTAATAAACATGTTTAAAGTAAAAAAAAAATACTAATAATTTTCAAAAAATCTTGCAAAAGAAATTTTTAATACTTTTTTTTAAGTAATGTCAAAAAATGTAGTATTAATATTTTTTTTTACTATTTCTTTTTGTATTCCCTTACTTTATTCAATTCCCTATATAAAAAATTGTTAATTTATAATTATATCTGCAATAGTGTATGTTTTACAGCTATTTATGTAAAACACTGTATTATCACCACTGCCGTTGTCCTATAGGCCTAGGCCTACGCCAGCACTGTCCGATTCGCCGTCACTTTCACTGTCATTTTCCCACAGAAGTCTGTCATTCTCACTCGAGAATATGCAATCAAATTAGTTTGTACTCCTCCAATTTATAAAACATAATAATAAATCTGTTACTTAGTTGTAATGACTTATTACCAGTTGTAATGACTTATTACCACTGAAAGTACGAACACAAACGTCTGAACATCAAGAACGTAAACAACCATATAACAATATCCCTTGTCAATGTCTGATATTACAGAGGGAATAAGAAAACGATTCCATTGTTAAATTGTAGACTTATAACAAATAAAATACAACAACTGTTACATAATACCTTCCATATAAATGTGGTAACAACTTTCAATGACTTTCAATTTGAAAACTTTTTGTTACTTGTTTTCTGCTTATTACTTTTAGTTTATTCTTAAATAATCATATGTTATTTAAACTAAAACTCTTTAGAAACATTACAATAAAAACATAAAACATCCGTGATAAGTCTCCAATGGGTTAAAATAAACAGTATCGGCACAACGAGATATACTTTAGCCAATTGTATTGTATGTTATTGTATTTAATGTTAGACATTAAATTTGAACTTCTTACTACTTTCATAAGCAAAAAAATTGAAACAATTATGCTTGTAACTGGAGGAGGTGACAGTGTGTGGTATTTGTGGAGAAAATCACAAACATTGCTACTACGTTTTGAGCGTAAGTGGCTGGATTTGATTGTTTGAGCTTGAAACTTCTCTCCTGGACGCCTCGGTTCAGATGCCATCATCCAACAATGAGTTTTAGCTATGTTAATATTGTGACCCGTTGGTTCTGTGTCCCCCTAACTTCACCTGACCTTCACCTAACCTCACCAACCTAAGAAACAAAAATATAGTTCTTTGAGGCAAGCTCCTTCAGCATAAAGCCATTATATGATCTTAAATTTGAACAACTTTCCTCATTATGGGTATGTTTTTAACTGTTAAGTATTTGTCAACAGACAATTGAAGAAACAGATTCCTCTTCCTCCTCTGATCCTTTCAACTCTTCCTTGTCTCCAATAGTGTGGAAGAACCCACCTTTTAAGTTGAAACGAATTTAGAGGTAATATTTATAAGTCACAGCAATCCTAAAACTAGCAGTTTCACTAGTTTTTTGCCTTTTGTTCTTAGAAAGTTTATTTATTGCTGTATTGAATTTCCATCCAAGAATGTCCAAAACAACGAATTTACACTTATTCTAGAACCGTGGTCTTCAGGTAACGACCGTGTCAAAATCAACAAAACACAAAATCACTACTCTCACTATCCAACGTTTCCGCCTCGATGTAGGTGCCATCCTAAAGGAGGACTTGACACCGCACATATGACAAATCAAGTTATCTGTTGATTTGTTGATCTGTCATCAAGTTTATTTGTCATCTGTGCAAGTCATCTGAGTCAAGTCGCTCTACATTGAGCCCGAAACGTTGGGAGAGTGAAAGTAGTGATTCGTCGATTTTGACACGGTCTTTACCAGAAGACCACGATTCTAGAATAAGTTACTGTGGAAGCCTATCCAGGAATTTACACTTACTTGTATACACAACATTATTTTAAACAACAGAGATGCTGCTATAAGCAACATACTAGTACATTTGTTTTTTTGGGGAGGGGGACATTGAAAATGCACGTGATGAAATAAAGGAATTGCCACATACCATGAATATGCATTAGTAGTATAGCAAAATAATTAGTATATTCTAGAAACAAAACAAACATAAACAATTTACTGCGTTAAGAACTTTAAATATTTTGGAAATCAATTATCAAATATCTTTATGTAGATCCAGGGTGTCTACCAACCGGGAAATCCGGGAAAACCGGGAATTGTACTTAATTTTTTACTGGCCATGAAATGTACGGGAATTGTCCTTAAATGCCAGACTATGTCCTTAAATTTTTAATGGGCCATAATTTTATTGATCGCTAGTTGGTTAGGAGCACATAAAAGGTTTATCAGATGTTTGTTTACATTTTCATAATTTATTACTAGATTAATTATGCAATAAAAATCCCATTAGCAATCTCAAACCCATTAATATTTTATCACGACAATCAAGTGTCAAGTCAAGTACTTCCAAGAACTGTTGACTCAATTCTAGCTAGCTCATAAAAGTTGTATCACTTTTATTCCTTTACAACTTATTTTTTTATTACTAGGGCTTATTATGAGATAATATTATGAGGAATTATTATGAGATCCCAAACCTATTTTATCGTAAAAATAATAGCTTTATAATGGCTGTTAAATTTCACTTCTTACTTGTACTTTCGGCTAGAAAATTTAATTTGCCGTGGCCATTGCCTAGTGCCATAAAACTGTTTATGGTTTCATATTAAATGTGTAAATAATCTACAGTCTTATTTTGTAAGTTAACCCCTTTTTATGGATATTTTATCTTTCAATTGACAAAACCACAAGCATTGTTGTTTGCATTAATGTTTTATCACTATTTAGGCCTGCTTGGTTTGAAATTATGTCATTGCATTTTCTGTATCTTTGTCTTATATTGTTGGCTGTTCAGGTTTCAATGTATTTTGTTTCCCGTATTTATTTATTGAGTTGTAAAAGGATGTATGCTTTAAGCAATCTAAATCTTATGAACTAGAATGATGATAGTGACTTTGCTGCTATTATAACCTCATTGTTTGTTACTCAGTTTATAGGTATAGGCCCTCCTAAATAATTAGGTCTAGGCCTGTGTATTTTGATTCTTGGAAGAGTTGTAAAATATATTAAGAAAATGTAATTGAGCCTAGATAAACAACTAATGATTGCTATGTGTCGATATTAACTTTGCAAATGAAAATACAATAATCTTACTCTGTGCTTATTGCTCATTGGTAGCCGCTTACCATACCTTGATTTTGTACTAAGAACTGAGTAATAATGTGTATTAAAGATTTTTTTTTTCAAAAAGTAGTCGAGAGCCTAACGTTGTGCCAGGGCGAATCATGCCAAATTAATCCGCCTGGATCGGATAAGCTATGTTATGAAGTTTACGTGACCGATGGAGATATTTGTCGCTATCGCAGGAGACAATGATTGTGTTTCTCTGTTACACTATAAAAGCTTTACCTAAAGTATAGTCAAGCCTATGCTTGTTTACTTTCAATAAATTTCTATTTTGAAATTTTTTACTCTTATCTATTATTATTTACTTTTTTCTCTGGTACAACTACAGTTAATAACAAGATTAATACAGTTTGACAAATCAGGAAAATTATTCGGTAGGCCTAATGACACCGACAAAGGTTACGGCAAAGTGTCCTTAAATGTACGGGAATTGTCCATGCATTTTTTATCCAGAATGTAGTAGACACCCTGAGATCTCAACTAAAGAAGGGTGTGGATCAGTTAATAGACAGAATTTATTCCATAACTGGTCTTAACTGATTCTGATTTTACCTGCAGTGAAATCTTCAGACGTTAGTTAGTCCCTTACAGCCCCAAAAGCTCTATTAGATGTTATGATTAACAAAACCTTCACTTATAACCCAAAACACAACTTAGTAGCTTAAAACTAAAGGGGGAGCTACTAGTTTCAGTACTGTAGACAAATCTAAGTGGCCAAGTCTAAAGTATTTTCTTTCTGGCCAAGTTACCGCTCTGAGATATTGAATATTGTCATGGTCAGGTATTATGTACAACTTGTTAGTTCAACTGACTGTGGCAGTGCTGGAAGAGGCCTGGCTAAAAGGCGGACAGCTTAGGTAGGTTCTTAGTGAGTTTCACCACATAATGGGCATTTTGTTACTCTACCTACCCTTACCGTTTATGTCCCCTAGAAGCTAGTGGGCATAATAAACATAGGTATAATCAACTCAATAAATAATCCTGCAGCTCAAATGGTTGAAGGATTTTTTACAATATATTCAATCACCAGTCATTATCTAAAACACACATAATGAGGCAAGACAAAGGTAAAAAATACCCCCGCCGCAGCAAACCTGCAGACTAAGCGAATTTCAACTTGTCTGATTATATTTTTACTAAAATATTTCCATAAATAAGACATATTTATTCCCAATTTAAGTTACATTAGATTTAACGAGTGCTTACGTTTGCTGCTACGGGGAAGGTAAAAAGTGTTTTTTGACCATACGTCGATAGTATAGGATGAAATAAATATATTTGCAAAATGTTATCAACATATATCCATAATCAAGTAAACTACAACAGTTTTCATTTTCTCCAAAAGAATAACATGGAAATTTTAAATTAACATTTTTTTATTTTCTCTGTAACTGGTAGGCATTACCCTACCCCCCTACCCTACCCTGGTAGGCCTACTTAAGATTTCTTTTTTTAAGCTCTACAAAATGGCTTAGAAAGAAACTGCAATTTTTTTGTTAGTGCAGTTTTTTTTTGTCAAAAATGGGAAAACCCCATTTTTACCCCATAAACCCCCCCCCCCCCCCCCCATAGACTCCCATGGTCAGATCCCACTGGCTCGCTAACTCGTTAGAATAAATGTAAGATTATACGTTTATACTAAATTTCATCAAAATCGCATCATTTTTGTTGCGGAGTTATCGTGCTAACGGACACAAATATATATACTAGCTGTTACCCACGGGCTTCACCCCGTTTGACTTCATAAGTATCAATAAAACTATTGATTGGTTAAGTTAAGCTGAAATAAACAAAGCAGAATACAGTAATACAAACAAATAATCAGACCTGATTTTAATAAGGTAATAAATTAAAAGAAAGACATACAAATAAGTACTGTACAGCTGAGGTATTTTTAACATTAGGTATATGGAAAGTTCCCTTTAGAAAGGAATTACGACCTTAAAGGGGAATTTATGAAATAATGGATAGTTTTGCGCAAGGTTTCTCGTCATGACAAACATTTTAGGTACGGTAGTTATATATGGTTTTTGGGGGTGTGACTTGTAGTTTCTCAAAAGTTCATGGGTACTTTGGGATTTATACATGGATATATTTTATATCTATATATTAAAAATTAACAACATAGTTAACAAAGAATCTATTAGTTTTTTATTACTTATTACTATTATTACGTATTACTTTTTAATTTTTACTAAATTAGTAGCCCTAAACATGCAATAAAATATATATATAAATATATATATGTATTTGAATCTGAACGGATGGTGTTTTTGGCCTCTGGAGACCTCAAAACGAAACAGTAAACCGTTCCGGGGTTCAGGTCTTACCATGAGGCCTACGGTAATAGCTTATTCCCTATATGGGAAATTCGCTGAGATGAAGAAAGACAGCTGTATGATTCATTATAAAGCTTTGTTAATTAACTAAGACCAGCAAGCTAGGTTTCTTCATAACTATTTATATTTATTGAATGTAATGATCAAGAAAATTATGTGCAGAAATTTACAGGAGCAAAATCAAAAAAAAAAAAAATTAACCTGACAACACAAGTGGCGCGTATCCAGGGGGTTAGAGGTTTTAACCCCCCTTGACCTGGAAACGTGATTTTTACAATGAAAAAATCCATTGTTATGTCTCTAAATAGCCTAAAAACACAAGTTTACAGGTATAATTTTTTAAACATTTTCCAGAGGAAGGCCCTAAACATACTATTTAACACAAGTCATAGAACGGGAATGGGGGGAAAGGATAATTTTGGGATTTTAAAGATTCAGGATTCAAACAAATCATACCAATCAAATAAATCAAAGATGAAATATACTGGAATATTATGGTTAGTAAGTTTAGTGATTGATTTATTAAAATTGTCACTTAATCATTTATTTTTACCTCTGATTAGCCAATAGTTTTAATGCCCTTTTTTACAACATTTTTATACATCTTGCAAGTATCTTTCAGTTTAATATATTATTGTGTTCTCTTTGTCTCAGCACAAGGTATAAGCAAGAAAATTAGGAAAAAGCTTTAGCAAAACTAATGTGTTTCTCTCTTCCACAGTTCCCCAACTCCTCTGAAAGTGAGATAAACAACATGCTGAAAACTCTGTTATACCAAGTGAACGGCTTTCCACGACAACAGACTCAACAACAACAGGTGATTTTTATGGTTTAGATATTAGTTCTAAACACATGTTATGAATGTTCAAGACCAAAATAATGTTTTTCGATCTACTCTTCGACAATATACTCTTCTTAGATTTCATGTTCTATCCAACCCTCACGGAATCATAACCTAAAAGATCATTAATAAATACATACAAAAAGACAGCATTAAGCGCACTGGAATGTGGCCTACACGCCACGCTTCACTCAACACTAAACTTGCCAAGAAGACCAGCTGGAAGTTTGACTACTAAGAATAACTAGTGTACATGCAAAGAAGTACTGGAGTTATTTATAAACAAATAACTTGTTTAAAAACTAATAACAGCCATAATTTCCTATGATTTTAAAAGAGTTGGCTAAAAGATAATTAACTAATGGAAATACTCACAATTTACATAACAGTCCTATTCTATTTTAAAGGGTTAATTTTTAACTATCAAACTGCCCACGGACGGGAAAAGGTAAGCTTGCAATTTAAGTCAATGTAAAAAGGCTGTCAGCTTTTATAATGTACCGTACCTAAGTTATTTAGCCAATTTGTAGACAATAAGGTGTAGGCTACTTTAAACTCTACAGAACAGAGTTAGGCAAAAACTAGCAGAACTCTGAAATGGTATTATTTCAGAGTTATGGCAAATCCTTAAAATAAAAATATTTTTGAGATAAGAATATGCCTATATGTTAATCGGGAATGTGAGCTATCATCATGCCAAATTTCAGCCCAATCCGCCCAGTAGTTAATGTGTGATTGAACTTCAAACAAACAAACAAACACTCAAACTTTCACATTTATAATATTAGTAAGATTTATAAATAAAAATATTTTTTTTATTTGCCACGTTTTTAAACGCACTAAAAAGTAGACAATCGTGAAATTTTTTAAAAAGTATTTTTATTTATATTATTTTGCTCTTGCTGAGAGTCAGTAGGTCTAAACAGATTTTCAAGTTCATACTATGACACATTTCATGTAGGAATACAAACTCTACTAAAAATCTAATCAGAGATTCTGATATGTTTTAGGTACAACAACCTGTGGCCGGACCTTCCAATCAAAACCCGAACTTGAGAACAATGCTCAACTCTAATACAGATCAACTTTCCCAAATGCTTCAAAACGTGACCCAGTTCCAGTCGAGAACAGCAAACCAACCGAGAGTAAATCCCAGCCAAATGAATCAGCAGAATATTGTCAACCGGCCAGTGAATCAAGCAATGATCGGGAACGGTCAGATAAGAAAAACTAACAAGACAAGTCAGGAAACATACATGGATCAAATGAGGAGGCAACAAGAGGCTAATTTGGCTCGGATCCAGAGTCAGAGGAAGTTTCAGCAGCAAGCAATGCAGCAAGGGACGCAGCAAAGGATGCAGCAAGGAACCCAGCTAAGAATGCAGCCATTGTCACAACAAAGGACGCAGCAATCGTCACAGCAAAGGGCGCAGCAATTGTCACAGCAAAGGGTGCAGCAATTATCTCAGCAAAGGATGCGTCAATTGTCACAGCAAAGGACGCAGCAACTGTCACAGCAAAGGATGCAGCAAGGGCCAAATCAAAGGATTAAACTAGCAATGCCACCAGTCCCACAACCAATACAGCAAAGAAACGTCATGAGAAAACCAGAAAACAGGGGAATGCAAAGGACATACAGCAGACAACAACCACAATTAAATCCAGGGCAGCAGACACAAAACCCTTGGTCGTTGAGAGCGCCAGCAACCAGCCGAGTTAACCCACCAATGGTGATCTCAAACCGATTGCAGCAGATGCAAAACCGAAAAGACAATGCTATCAAAGTAGTCAGTAGCCGACAACAGCCACAAGTTAGTCGTGTTACTCAACCTGGTAATAGAAATGCACAACAAACTCAATTGAAAACTCCGCAGCAGAAAATTAATTATCAGATGCAGGCGATGCAGCAACGGGTTAAGCAAATGCAGCAGCAGAAGCAGCGAACTCAGCAGCAGGATACACAGTCGAAGCAAAAAACTGGTTCGCTTGACCCAGTACAGCAAAGGCAACTAGAGGAGATGAAGAAACGTAAGTAAAATCGTAATTTGAGATTTTATTTACAATGAATATTTTAGTTATTTAACTAAAACAAATTTCAAAACACATACTAATGCTTTATATCATGTTACTGATTTTTGTTGACCTAAACCCAATTTGTTATGGAGGGGGAGAGGGAACTAAAGTAATTTTGGAGGATGGAGAGGAGAGGTTAGCTCCTAGTAGATTCAGTTGATGTACTTTGAATTCTTGAATTGAATTACTATCTAGATGTATACAATTTTCACCTTCATATCCACAATACTAAATTTATTAAAGTCTTAGTAGTTCTCAATATCATCCAAAATGTTGACTCTGTATATTATGAAGATCTTCAGAATGCAGTAGTGCCCTGCTGAACTGAATTGAGTGGGACTAGACCTATTTGATGGATTGTTTGGATTAGCTGGATTAATCGAGAAACTCTACATGTATAATCTGGACAAAATGCATATCATGCTGTAATATTAGGTAGAATAGAATGCCATCAAGATAGTAGACATCTACACTGTACACAATACAATACATAAGTTTCCTCTGATAAAGTTGATACAAGGTGTTTTGATTTTTCCATTCACTGTTTCTAAATTATTTCATGATGTTCAATTTGCAAAACATACTATGCTGCTGATCTTGATTGAATGGATTATTCCTCAAATATATCTGAATCTTTTCTTTTAACAGTATTGTATGTCTATTGTCTATAATATAGGCTTATGGTGTGGTGTAAGTAATAGTAGTTTACGCAACGATTGCGTTAAGTTAGTCTTTACAACACGAGTAGAAAATTAGTAGTAATAACTTCTACGAGTGTCGTAAAGACTATTAACGCGAGTTGCGTACACTACTTTACCTACGACCGTTTTTTAATTACTAACAATCTGGTTCTTTATTACTAACAATTACTACTCATAACTTCTAAGAGAGGTTATGTTTTCGTTTATTGTCATTGCCACTGAAAGTGATACAACGACTTTATTGTATAATATAATCAGCTGATTTCATGTAATTACGAGTTTGTAAAACTTTGTTAAATAATACGTTACTTTTTTCAGGAAATAGGCTCTACTGACAGCATTCTAACCATAAATACTGTATCAATTACAATTAGGGAAACGTTGCATATTTTTTTGGAAAACTGAATAATATAGTAAAACAGTTTATTTACAGTAAGATCTCAGCATGAAATATGTGGTCCACAACGGGTTGGGTGAAAAAGTGGTAAAGAGGTTTTCAAAAAAAAACCCTAAGAGCATTTTCATGTATCAATTTAACCTTATTTTGTTTCGTCCATTTAATGAATTGCTGGTATGTAATTGCATACCTTTTGGTTTCAATTTTGGTGGCAAAATATTAGCACAAACAGTTTGTGCTCTCATTTCCATCTCGTCAACTTTACTTTCACTAACTGACATTTTTAAATCAGTTTAATCTACCTTTATTTAACTTCCACCCACTTAGGTTAAGAATACGTGAGTATCAACAGGAACAAATCGGATCAACAATTAAAATTGTCAACTAATCAGCTGATTCGAAGTATTACAATTTTACTTCATTACTCTCAATCCTTGAACCTCATTGGTCCGTTACCCGTGTTGTTATGAGAAAAACTATGCTGTTATGAAATGAAACTATGCTGTTAAGTGAAACTTTTCAATTCTAAGAACTGTACTGAAATGGCTACTTTAAAAAACGGTCGTAGGTAAATTATCTATCAACATAATAAGAAGTGTTAACATAGATAAAACATACAGGAGATTTCTCATCCTTATGGATCAGCTGAAGACAATTTTTTGTTTGTTTAGTCCGGTGCACTGTAGGGGTGTTTCTTGGTATTTCAGTCATTTAAAACCTAAAATAAAACAATCTAATCATAAACAATAACTCGTCCTCTGGTTGTATAACCAAACAGTAAAGAACAAACCATGAAATTAACCCTAAAATAATAGAAACAAAATTTTTTCCACACTAGCAATCAGTGTCAACAACATTAACTACACACCAAAATTGAGCTTTAAATTTTACAATGGGATGAGAAGTCAACTTGTGTTAGTTAGTTTATGGTGTTATTGTTGTTCCGGACTGAAAATTAAAAACTATTAGGCGGATACACAAACGAAAGTAAGCTGTACTATTTTCACAATAGCAGTTAATCTATTTATTGCCGACATCTTTTACCATGGATAAACTTAATCGTAAAGGAGACACTCAGCATAAAATCTTAGCCAGTTTTATTAATAAAAAGGAATTTAGTTTAATCAAGTTAGGTACCTTTGATTCTGCAAAATGTTGTTTCTTTCTTTGAGCACCAGTGTTTTCATCACAAAGAGATGCATATTTTTAAACGGAAACTATAGCCTTTGTTGTTTTTGTGTGTTTCTATGCCGATGGCCTTTTTAACTATCAGAGTATGAAAAACTGATAGAGAAAATATAAACTCAATAGCAGCACACTCTCTGAAAGACTCAACAAGTTATAGTGATAGTTGTTATTTAACGTAATAAATAGGATAAGTCACCATATTACTGAAACGTTACCATTTTTTGGGTAATAGGCACCCTGAAATATCCTATTATTTCTGTAACTTTTTTGTAACTAAGTCACCAATGTTTCTTTACTCACATTCACTGGCAGACCAAATCATGTGCCCACACGGAACGAAAAACTGTGTAACTGCTCACTTAAATGGAGTGACAATATGTATTAGAGTGACGCAGGAGCTCTTATCACTGTCGATGTTTAGCTGTTCGCCTGCGTTTCCTGCCGTCTAGCGTTTTGAAAAGGTGACCGACGACCGTGTAGTCACATAAATGAAGTGACTAGATTTGTTGGAGTGACGCGGGTGCGGGTGCAGTTGTCACTGTCACTGTTGGCTATTCATTTCACCCGTATCCAAAAACGAACAAAAGTCACCTATTACCGGCCTGTCACGGAACGACTTGTAACGTTACCAAAAAGTAGCCTTCATTTCCATCACTAAATTTGAGAAAAAACCTGGCTACAGCTGGCTCATATTGATGGGATATCTCATACCTCTAAATATCCAAAGTCAATGGCAATAGAGGTTTATTTTCTATGTTTGGAATCGTCAATACCCAATTATAGTAGGCTGTTATAAAATTTTAGATAAGACTACTAATGAATTACCTTTTTGCCGCAGGTTACACTGCATCTAGAATGAAGCAAATGAGTGGAGCTGCTAGAGAACCAATCAGTATTGTGGAGATTGATGATGAGCCTGGCACGTAATTAAGGTAAATTATCTCGGCTTTCTTGTGCAAGGTGTTGATAATATAATGCTGGATATAGCAGGATTAAGTTATATGCTTCAGTGGATATTTCAAAGAACGTTTTCTTGTATGGTAGGCACTGAACCCGGATCATAAAATTATTACACAGCATTTTTTTTTTTGTGATTAAGGGAGAACACGAGGTAATATGACTTGATAACTACAGTATAGTCCATTCGATCATACGTGATAATCAACTCGATATTCCTTCTGTAAATTAGCCGTTGGTAGACAATAACTTGTCTACTGGATCTGCCAATGCAGTAGTGCAACTTTTGATTCCTACTTTTAAAAGTAAATGTTTGTGTATGGTTTCAATCCAAACAAAAGTGTTAAGACTATAATCAATCTAAACTTAAAACTATCTATACTAGTGGTACCAACTAATATTTTAAGGCCCCATCCTAGCTAAGTGACTAAAATGCTGCAAGCAACATAACCGATATGATGCCAGGGACAGAACAATTAATTTAAATTGAGCTTGCAAATGCATTATAAAAAATAATTAACAAAAATAACAAAATTAATTTCAATTTAAATATTTCTTTTAAACTGAACCTTTGGTAAAAGAAATGACTGAGAGCTGGTACAACAGCTGAGATTAATAACTTAATTTAGTATCACATGTATCATTGTTGATGGTTGATTTGTTTTGAAATATTCAATGTTTGCAGCTTGTTAATCTCAAATGGCTGTGTTGTTCTTTGTCTTGCTGTTAGGTAGGGCTCTGAGTCGCCCCTCGCCTCTGCCCATGGGAACTTGCTTCCAATTCGTTCGCTTGGTGCAGGTGCAAGGGCGTGGTTAATATGGTAGCAGAGCGTGGTTGTTCATTGTGGTCATAGCTCTTGGTTGTGGACTTTACAGTTTCACGACTACGAGACTTAGAGATCCGATCACTGGACACATTCTAAATTGTTTTGGAAGGACCGTGGATGGATTGTGTTCTCAAGTAGTTCTGGTCTGGCAGTTTTTGGAGAAATTAAAATTGTTCTTGTTGTTTTTGTGGGGGGTTCACACTGTTGTAGTTTTTTATATTCCGAGCTCGCCCTTTGGCTGAGGCACCGTGTGGAATCTAGGTTAATGGCTTGCATCCTCCGGGAGCAGAAGTTTCAAAAGCATGGTTGAACTTAATTTTGTTTTTTTATTTGGTATATATTTTTTGATAAGTCTAAGAAATTGCTGTGAGCTGGTAGGGCAGCTGAGAGATAAATGTTTTAATTTGTAATTGCATGTATTTTTTTATTGTTTTATTATTTTTGGTTTTCATTATGCTTATGTGTACTACTAACCATTACATCAAAATACTTTAATGATCTTTAATTAATTTTGTTTATTTTTAGAGGACATCTTAACGTGAGTTTCCCTTGAGTTGGCTGAAGATGAAGAGTTGCCACCATCTGATCTGTGTACAGCTGTATTATATTCTAAGACTGTTTCTAGTTTAATTTTGACCAATGTTTAGACTAAACCCGTCCTCCTAATTTGCTCTTAAGTAAAAAATACTAGATTTAGTAGATAAGTATTTGAGGCTTTACTACTTTATTTCTTAAATATAACCTACATCAATCCACTGTTGTAGGTAAAAAAACCCCAATGACAACTTGTTATTTGGTTCGGTCAATTATTTTTTTTTACTGTTAACCATTTAACCTAACACTCTTTTACAGTTACATTTTAATAACCAAACAAATCTGTTCAGTTATATTCTTTAAGCTTTAAGTTCACAAAATAATTATTATTAAACTGCTCAAGATTATGTTATCTTGGATAAAAATTTGGCACAAACCCTTAAAGTTTAAGTTGGAACTGTATGTGTATATATGTTTTATAGCCTGTTGATAGTAGTTTTTCTTTTGCATCTAGCTAAGATAAATAGATATTTTCATTCCTACATTGTTCTTGGAAGTAAAGCATGTATGTATTCTATCCGTGTAAATATGTTTGTATAATGCTATAAATTTGTCTATGCCAATTGTAAATTGTTTATATATTTTGAGGTTTAATTGCAATATTTTTTATTAATATTTGTTTGTATTGCTACAGGTTGAAAGTTCTTGCATTTCTTTTAGTTACTCCATGGTAAACACTTGACTAAAACTTGCATGTTAAGTTTTGTTATTATTTTATATGAAAAATTGGGCTTTAAGAAATTGATTTTAAGTTATTCATTTTCAATGTTGTCTTCAGAATAAGTAGCCATTATCTGTAAATGGACTTAGTTACTTAGTTACATGTGCATTTCTGTGAACAACTTTTGAACATACAAGAATAATTGTTAAATGCTATTTGCTGGTTCAATGATTGTTATTCAAAATTTCTGTGAATTAATAAAAACCATTATTTTGACTCGTTATTTATTGACTACTAACTAACTATGCCAGTCCGTACGCACCTCTCAAAGTAATATCTATATATTCTATTATAAAATTGAGGTGGTGTCTGTCTGTCTGGGCAGCTGTCACGACTATAATACTAAACCGGTACAGCCAAAATTGAGCACAAAGATGGTCCACATATCTAGAAATGTCCTAGGTCTATTCTCTTCTGTGAGTTCCTCTTGGGCTACGCTCCTAGGATGTCCAAAGTCTTGAGATGAGGTTTTCAAAAGTAAATATTAATATTAACGGGTCCGCGGAATTGGCTAACTCTGGAACTCGCTAACCCCATGTTAATTCAAATTTGGTCGATGAGAGTTACTCGCTAACTTGTTCAGTTTTGGAATTGGCTAACTCCGGAACCTGTCCTCGTACGGAAGTCGCTAACTCGGACCCTCGGCGGAACTCGCTAACTCCCAATCAAAAGCCCCGCGCGCCATCCAATAGGAGCTAAGCACGAAGATTGTTGGCCAGTGTTGCCGAAAGTGTAGTACCTACCATCGGTATTGGTACCATAATATTGTATCCTACGATTACAAATAATTAGGAGTAAGAGCATTTTAGTCGATAAAATACATATATATTCAGAAGTATGTTTAATATTATTCTTATGACTACTATTAGGGTGGAAAATGCATTATAGTCTTACCATAGACTAACCAACACAAGTAAACATTACATCCCATTGTAAATTTTGAAGCTGGTTTTTCGTGTCTCGTTCACGTCCGGTGACACTGATCGTGTCAATCAATCAAAAAAATCTTTGTTCAATATTATCTTATAAAAAGATAGGGCATTTGCCAGGAATTATTAAGGAAATTGACAGGAAAGCAGGCTTACCTTTAAATAAGTCCATAGAGACACATAAAACATCACAAAATTAAAAGTAGAAATTTTCGTGGTCACTGACCACTTTTTCAACCACTGGAGATTGGAGAAAACATCTAGTGTTTCTTTCTCCAATCTCCAGTGGTTGAAAAAGTGGTCAGTGACCACGAAAATTTCTACTTTTAATTTTGTGATGTTTTATGTGTCTCTATGGACTTATTTAAAGGTAAGCCTGCTTTCCTGTCAATTTCCTTAATAATTTATTCAATATTAGTTATTCAATATTAGTACTCTGTACATAGAATGGTGTCAATATTAATTAATACTAAGATACATTATAACTAAGATTGATTAATACTAAGGCTGTCAAAACAAAAGATATAGTTATATGCATTAAAAGAAAACAGAAACTAAAAACTTTCTTTACACATCATTTTTAATGGGAATTCGGAGAAAGAATATAATGTTAAATCAATAAGATATTTTTTTAGTTGATTTTTGAATTTATTAATATTTTTCTCAGATTTTATGGCTTTTGAAAACATATTATAAAATTTTGACCCCATATACATTGGCTTTTTTCATAAAATCCAAGTATATGTTTGTCAATGCCAATTCTATTCCTGAATCTTGTATTATAATTATGAGTATCTCCAACAAAATGAAGTTGGTCCTGATGGTTTTTCACAGAAATTATCCTACTAATATTATAAATGAGAAAGTTTGGATGTTTGTGACAAGTGAACGCGAAAAATACTGGTCGGATTGGGCTGAAATTTGGCATGATGATAGCTCACATTCCCGATTAACATATAGGCATATTCTTATTTCAAAAATCCTTTCAGGCTCCGCCCCAGTGGCTCTGGAGTTTCCCATGTTAAACTTATGAGAAATGGAATTATTGAATCTTAACAGCTGTTTCAATTAAACAAGTTGGTTCTGTTCTATGATTTTCAATAGCATTAAAGTTACAAGGATTACCAACAGGGTGCAGCACTATTATTTCTTTTACATTTATGACAACAGCTAATTTGCAACCAAAGGGTGAGTGAGCGTAGCGAACGAACTTCAACCTGGAGGCGAGTTAGTGTAGCGAACGAGCTAACCTGAAGGCAAGTGAGCGCAGCGAACGAGCTCCAACCTAAAGGTGAGTGAGCGTAGCGAACAAACTTCAACCAGGACGTGATTGAGCCATGCGAACGAGATAATATTGAAAATTAAGAAGTTAAACGGGGCAAAGCCCGCGGGCTACAGTAGTAGTTTCATAAATGTACATTGCATATACAGTCATGATACCAATTTTAGAAAAAAAGAGTTTTACCGATTCATTATAATTTAATTTTAATATAACCTGAATAGATTGTTCCTGAATTTTTAGCATTTTGTTCAAATTTTGAATGGAAGTTGCCCCAAATAATGAAAGACCAAAGGCGATATTTGAATGAATATAGGCGAAATACACTATTTTCAGAGTCTCTGTTGAACAAATCTTTGAGAGCCTCATTAGTGCAAATACCACAGAGTTTAATTTAGAAACTAGATTATTGACATGGCTGTTCCAAGACAAGTTGCTGTCTATAGTTAATCCTAAAATCATCCTTAATCATACACCTTCTCAATTCAGTTTCATTTAGAATGATGGTAGGTGACAGCATATTTTTATTATTTTGATAAGTTTTGAATCCAATGAAATTTGTTTTAGCAGAGTTAAGTACTAAACTATTATTTTGGAAAAAAACTGATCTAAAAGAGCCAGGTTTGAAAATGATGACAACTCAACCTCCTCAATAGAGTGTCCATTTATTTGAAGATTAGCGTCATCAGCATAAAGACATAAGCTATAATTATTATGTAATTTTGGCATGTCTTTTATGTAGCATGTGAATAACAAAGGTCCCAATATGGACCCTTGAGGAACACCTCATATTACCTGTTTAAGAGTGGATTTGTATTTGAGCAATCTATTGTTTTTTAAATTTAAAATTTCTACAAACTGTTGTCGGTTACATAAATATGTAGGCTACTAAGCCAATTATATTCTTTCTCAAATATTCAATCCCAAACAATTTCAATTTATGTAATAAAGTCCCATGATTAACCCATTGGCGCCGACTTACGAGCGTTACTCGTACGGCCGCTGCAGGCCCGGCGGCCGTCTTACGAGTGCCGCTCGTGTCACCGCTAGGCAGCGCCATTAGTTATTTAGTTATTATTATTTTTCGCCCTTTTTGTTTCTTCTTACTAATATAATGTTGATACATATCTTGCTTCTTGATTTGCGTTTTTACTCATTTATTTTAGCGAATAACAAACAATTTTGTGTTGCCATGGAAACCACATATCACCAAAAATCAGCTGCGGTAAGGTAAACAAACATTAAAAAAAAATGTTATTACTTATAAAAGTACACAACTTTTGATTTTTCTACGTAGGGAATCGATTGATCTTTATAATAGTAGTGTTATTTGGTGTCTGGATTAATCTTAGAATTTGTATAACAAGTTTACTTTCAAAATATTGTTTTTAAAATTTTTATTTTTATAATCTATATATATATATATATTTTTTAGTTTAGAACTTTGACTATCCAATTACCACTTTTCTGTAGACAATTTTACTGTGAACAAAATGGTGAAAGAATAATTAATTTATTACCTAAGGTTTTTTTTCTATAACAGTTAGAGTAAAAGTCTACAAATTCGGTAAAATTAATTGCCGCCAGAGGGTGCTGCAGGTAGCGCATTAATTCCTTCCCCAATGGGTTAATGCTATCAAAGGCTTTACTCAAGTCCATAAATATGCCTACAACTTTCTTGCCTTTATCAACTGAGTCGATCACAGATTCAATAAACTCTGTTGCTGCAGTTACCACTGACCTTCCTTTACGATAACCATCCTGGCAACAATCAAACAACTTGTTAGTTTCAAGGTACTCAATCAGCTGGTTCGCAACAACTCTTTCAAAATTTTTTTAAACGCAGAGGATACGCGTCCGGTAACCGGACGTGGATTAGGCGTCCGGCAGTTACTGTCATAACCTAACCTAACCAACCAAACTTGCTGATAGTGAAAAAAATCAAATGAAGGTTCAATTCTCTTCATAACATAAAATTATAAATGCCAAAAATTCTAACAAAAGATGTACAGTTAAGAAGAAATTACATTCAAAGCAAAATCTGTGACAAAAAGTTAAAGTCACCGATGGGTTTCGAACCGGGGACCACTCGCATATCAGTCGAGCACTCTATCCACTACACCACGAACACTGATGGTTGAACATAGTATCATT
Organism: Macrosteles quadrilineatus; assembly: GCF_028750875.1. NCBI lineage: Eukaryota > Metazoa > Arthropoda > Insecta > Hemiptera > Cicadellidae > Macrosteles > Macrosteles quadrilineatus. The sequence goes on from NW_026542597.1 coordinate 41,736,729, forward strand.
GTGGTAATGGCGTTCCGGGACCCCCTACCGGACGCCTAATCCACGTCTGGTTACCGGACGCCTAATCCACGTCTGGTTACCGGACGCGTATCCTCTGTGTTTTTTAAAATATAGTAATTAGGGCAATTGGTCTAAAATTATCCACTTCTGATGACTTCCCTTTTTTTTAAAGTGGTTTAATTTTTGTCATTTTTAATATTTGTGGAAAAATTCCAGTTATCAATGATGAATTGATCAAAAATGTAATGGGTTTAATCAATACTTCTTTTGCTTTTTTAATTATTGGTCCAGGAACTTCATCATACCCTGTGCTAAAACTATTTTGAGATTACAGCTATTCTATAAATTGTAATGAAACGTAGCCTATGTCATATTTTTACACGTAAGTTAGACGATTCAACGACAAACCTTTAATTGTAAATCTATGTATTATTTATGAAAGTGGTTTTATTTATTACGACATCACTATGAAATTTGTTTTCCGTGTTTGAGCTTGCGTGTATTTTAGCTTAGTTTCATAGAGGTTTAATTGGTACTACTGGATGAACAATTATTTCATACTGGCATTTGTATTTAAGATCGAAATCATAAACATTTAATTGGCCGTTGTACAGTTAAATAAAAAATCACTTTTAATGATTTTTTAATTACTTTGGGCTAGGTAGCTGTTAAAAGTGAAATTGATAACAAATAACAATAACATTTACTGTATCTGACACTGACATTTTGAAATACGGCAGTGTACAATCATTTTGTCGTACAAGGTTGGCAACGCTCCGTGCAGTGGGCATGACCGGGTTAGCGACTTCCAGAGTTAGCGAATTCCACCGCGGGACAATATCGAGTTAGCGGGTTCCGGAGTTAGCCAATTCCTGTCTGAGATGGTTAGCCAGTTCCAGAGTTAGCCAGCTCCGACACATGACAGAGTTAGCGAGTTCCTGAGTTAGCCAATTCCTACGTCTCTTTTAACTAAAAGTAGCAAAACGGCCATTGGTGACCATCTGCATGTTCAAAGGATACACTAACAACCACTTCGCTAAAATATTCGCCCAATCCGATGATTCGAGATGTATGTCTAAACCAAGGATTATGAACACCTCACTATGCCCCAGTTGTTGTAGTATGTCCCTAAAAACACACAGGTCACCAATTATTTGCCACACAGGACGGGAATCGAACCTGTTGATTCCACTAATTTTACTACTAAAAGTTCATATTTTGTATAAGAAAATATAAAGTAAGTTTTTATTAAATCACAATCTGTAAGTAAACATAAACAATTCAACAAGTAAACAAAAGAATAATTTGAACACATGTTAGAAATAAAATGTAAATAAAACATATGTTAACACCTCCTCCTCTATTTACTGTGCTGAGGCACTCTGCGAAGAATCAGCTGATCAACATGTCTTCTAGTTATTCGCCCATCTTCCAGCTGAACTACGTACATATGTCCTTGCTTTTCAGTTATATAGCCCGAGTACCACTTGGATGATCCATTGACATATACCCGCGCTTGAACCTTATCTCCAACTTTGAAATTCCTTTTTATACCGACTTGGAGTCCCTTGTTCTGAAATTTGTTCGGTTCTAATGTTGGAACAATTATTGCGAGGTTTGTTCGTACACTCCTTCCAAACATTAAGTGGTATGCTGATGTACCAGTTGAATTCGGGGATTGCCTGAGTTGCATTACAAGCCTTTGGATTTTATTTGGCAGTGTACCCTTTTCTCCCTCCATGGTTTTTTAACGCCTTCTTGACAGTCTGCACGTATCTTTCAGCCTGGCCGTTTGAGTTTGGGTGATATGGTGCCGTTGTTCTGTGAACAATCCCACATTCATTCATGAAGTTTTTGAACTCTTGGGAAACAAACTGTCTTCCATTATCTGAAACTAAGATTTGAGGAAACCCAAAAGTTGAAAAGATTTTCCGTAATTCTTGGACTGTCCATGTACTTGTAGTTGTTCTTGTCTGTATCACCTCCACCCACTTACTAAAAGCATCCACTAATATGAGGTACTGTTGGCCATCTGTTGGTCCTAAGAAATCAATGTGCACTCTCTCCCATGGATTAGTAGGTTGTTCCCATGGATGGATAGTTTTTCTCGGGTTGTTGCATTGTTCAATGCATTGTCGACATTCAGCTACCATCTGTTCAATATCCTTGTCTATACTTTTCCACCAGCAAAAACTGCGAGCTAAAGCCTTCATTTTTATTTCTCCTAAATGAGCTACGTGTAATTCTCGAAGCACGTGAGGTTTGAGGGATTGAGGTATCATGACTCTCCAGCCCTTCAGTACACAATCATCTTGAATGGACAGTTCGTTATCGTGAAATCCATATTGTTCGACAGATTGTCCTGATTTTAAGGCCTGTAGGACTGGACCCAACACAGAATCGTTGATAGTTTCCTTAGCCACCACGGTACTGTTGACATTAAGTGTTTCTAGTTGGTTTATGTGGTACTTAGAGAGGTCATCTATAGCATTTTCTTGTACAACTTCGGTAGGGAAACGTGAGAGATAATCTGCATTGCTATGATGAGCAGTTTGCCTGTACTCTATGTCATAGTTGAACCCGGAGAGAAAGTGAGCATAGTTGAATATCCGTGTTGCCGAGATTGTTGGTAAGGTCTTTGCTGGATTAAAAATTGAGACTAGCGGTTTGTGGTCTGTAATCAAAGTAAACTTGCGGCCATAACAAAATGGGAAAAACTTTTTCAGGCCCCAATATATTCCCAAGGCTTCCTTGTCGATTTGAGAGTATTTTTGCTCTGATTTTGTTAAAGATCGAGAGGCGAAGGCAATTGGTCTGTCCGTTCCATTGCTATAGCGGTGAGACAGAACAGCTCCCACACCTACCGGTGAAGCATCAGTAGCTAAGACCAGAGGTAAGCTAGGATCAAAGTGAACCAAAACGTCGTCACTTGTGATAATTTCCTTAATCTTCTGAAAACTCTTTTCACAAGATGAATTCCAATTGAAAGGATTTCCTTTTCGTAGCAGTAAGTTCATCGGATGTAGTAGTGTTGCCAAATTCTTTATGAATTTGTTGTAATAATTTGCTAGGCCCAGGAAAGTTCGGAGTTCAGAAACGTTTTCTGGCCTTTTACATTTCAGAATGCTCTGTATCTTGGTATCTGACTTATGTAGCCCTTTGCTATCGATCACATGACCTAAATACTCAATTTTCGTCTGGAAAAACTTGCATTTGTCTCTATTTAGCCTCAAATCGTTTGTCTTCAGTCGTTCGAACACCTGTTTCAGTCGGCGAAGAAGCTGTTCCCGGTTAGATCCTTGGATAATGACATCATCGAAGAAACATTGTACACCTTCTAAGCCATGTAATGTTTTGTCCATGAATCTCTGCCATAACAAGGGTGCCACTTTTACTCCAAACATTAATCGGTTCACCTTAAACAGCCCTTTATGAGTACTGATTGTTTGCATTATGGCACTGTTTTCGTCCATCTCCAGGTGCAAGTATGCATTACTGATATCAAGAGTACAAAATATCTTTCCACAATGCATCTTTGACATGATATCATCGATCCGAGGTATAGGGTAGTGTTCGTCTTTGATGACTTTGTTCAATGTCACCTTATAATCAGCGCATATTCTGACTGAACCATTTGGTTTGACGACCGGAACAATTGGTGTGCCCCAATCAGATGATTCGACTTGTGTGATTATACCCAAAGTTTCCAGTCGTTCAAGTTCTTTCTCTACTTTTTCTTGTAATGCATATGGCATGTGTCTTGGTTTGATGTAAATTGGCTGGGTTTCGTCTTTTACATTAAAATGGCCCTTTTCGTTTGGTATTTTCCCAATGCCTTCTTTGAAAATGTCTTCGTATTGAATCATCAGTTTATCTAGTTCTTGAATGTTTTCATTTGTTTCACTTGAATCTAATGAATGTATGTCAGCTGCATCAAGCTGAATCTCTCTTATCCATTCTCTTCCGAATATAGAGTCTACACACTTGTTTACAATGTACAGTTTTCCAACAAAATTTTGATCTTTGTACTGAACATCTACAAAAACAACTCCTCTTGGATTGATTATTTCTCCAATGTATGTCCTGAGTTGAACATTTGTTTTGAAAATCCTTTTTGGAGAATTTAAAAGTTTAAATGTATCATATGATACAATGCTGAGAGCCGCTCCTGTATCTAATTCCATTGTCATGAGTCGTCCTTCCACTTTTACCTCGAGCATAAACTTGTCATTTGATTTTGAATGAAGTTGGTAAATTTCATGAGTGTCATCACTTGTATTTTCTACGGTTTCATCTGATTGTTTTACTTCCTTGTTTGGTTTCCTTAAGCACACTCTTGCTAAGTGACCAAAACGTTTACACGAGTTGCATTCAGCATTTTTGAACTTACATTGATGAGCTCTATGTGAATCATCACCACATCTATAGCACTTGTTCTTCAGTTTCTCAAAACGAGATTGATAATCAGAGAGTTGTATATGATTAGATTTACTTGACTTACTATCCAGGTGTTTGTTCTTGCTCGATACTTGGTGTACTTCCTCTCGATTTTCATTTGTCTTAACTATTCTGCTCTCACTTTTCGCTAGTTCCAATGTAGCTGCCTTCTCGACTACTTCTTTAAACGGTTGCAATAGTTTATCTTGAAGAAGATGAAGACGTATATCAGAGTCTCTTAGTCCCCTGACAAACTGCATTCGAAGTAGAATTTCAGATACGGATTCATTACAATGTGTACAAGTAAACTGGCATTCAACACTGAGCTTTCGAAGAGCATTTGCGTAAGCTTGTACAGATTCATTACAGAGTTGAGTACGTGTTGTGAATTTGTGCTGACGTGCCCAAATACTGGGTTTTGGTTCTAGTTGTGCCATTAACAGATGAATCAATTCCTCATATGGCTTGTTATGTGGATCATCTGGTATGCAAAGATCGTAGAGCTGTTCGTGTATTTGTGGGGTGATTGATTGTAAAAATAAATCCACTTTGACCTTTGGACTTAAGTTTCCCCGTAATTTTGTGTAGTTTTCAAAGCGCCGAGTGAAGTTTTGAAAACTTTCCTCTTGTGTATATGGCTGGAAAGGAATATTAGATACATGTTGAGATATTGTAGATGCAGACATAGCAGTTTGTGTACTGTACTTTTTCTTTTCTGCTTCAAGGAATGTTCGTATCTCTCTATGTATTTCTTCTAACTGCCATCGAATTTCTAATTCACTTTCTACTGAATTCGTGTGAAGTTCAATATTTGACTGTGTAGCTTCGAGGTCAGTCCATATTGCTGAAAGCTTATCGGTATAGTAAGTGCATGTATCTTGAGAATGTTCACATGTATGTAAATCATCCTTGAGTTTGTTCAAGCGTAGTTCAAGCAATTTCCTTTTCTTGAGATACAAATCCAATTCTTTTCTACTTACCATTTTACTCGTCGCCATTGTTGATTCCACTAATTTTACTACTAAAAGTTAACATTTTGTATAAGAAAATATAAAGTAAGTTTTTATTAAATCACAATCTGTAAGTAAACATAAACAATTCAACAAGTAAACAAAAGAATAATTTGAACACATGTTAGAAATAAAATGTAAATAAAACATATGTTAACAGAACCCAAGCAAACGAATGCCACCGGCCAAGTGACTCATGCCCCAGCCTTTTCGGCTATCTGTGCTTGGAGATTATGGAGTAAAAACTGGTATTTAAGCTGACATCAACAATTGCTAACAGATAGCGCACCTGACGGCGCTACAACCTAGTTGTTCAATGCGTTACTAGGTAGCAGCCCTAGTTAGTCTCGGACTATTTAGAGGATATTTTAAGCTGAACCACAACAGTGAGCATAAATGGTGTTACTGTGGCTTAACTTACAAACAGGGTTTTCTCCTAAAAAGGTTATATTATAATAACCTTGAAATCTAAATCAAGGTTAATTTCAATATTACGTTGTAAAGTTTACAACGTAATATTGAATTTAACCTCAACATATTACGTCTTTCGATTTTATGAGATTTTTGTTTCAAATAATGTTAAAAAATACATTACAATTTATATAAGAAAACTTGGAAATGTATAACGAAAAGACAGTTTTTTTTATGTATACTGCAAATACCAAGACTTTACTTTGTTATATATTTGTTATTGTCTTATTATTCCAAATTAGCCTGATTAGTGAAAACAATACAGTTACAGTTCAACAACAGGTAATGGAATTAAAAGGCAAACAAAAAGTCTTACATAATTTATTTTTGTAAAAAAATACGACCGACTTCAAAATGCTCTAAAAAGAATGAAATAATTTCAATAAAGTAAACTTTTGTATTAGGCAAGCTCACGTATTTCAAGTCGGCGCGGCTCAAACTGCAAATATGATTGAAATTAAATATTGTGTGTGTATTTTGAAAATCAATAAATTGTAGCTGGATAACATATAAAAAACATACTGAACTGTTTTGTTTATATTTTAAAGGAAATATTTTCTTGTATTTTATGTTTACTTCAGAATAAATGCATTATGAAAATAACACACACAAATGTTCTATATGAATAGAAAAATAATTTAGTTTGATATTATTATAGGGAAAAGAAGCTAGTTTAGTATTAAAACGTTACTTTTCCAAGTTAGAAACATTTAAATGCGTTATAATCTTTTTAAAGATACTCGTTAATACCACTATAATGCCGATCTCTGATGAGGGTAATAAAATAACACTTAACGCATAACTATGAAAAAGACATGCAGATTAACACCTTTAGTTATAGATAGTCACCTGCAATATGGACACACTCTTTCAATTTTGTATCAAAAATCATCATAGAGCCGCGCCGACTTAAAATACGTGAGCTTGCCTAATACAAAAGTTTACTTTATTGAAATTATTTCATTCTTTTTAGAGCATTTTGAAGTCGGTCGTATTTTTTTACAAAAATAAATTATTTCATGATTTTTAGTGACTGTATAATTTGTTATATATTAATTACTTGAAGTTTTTTGATAAGCAAAACTGCTTGAAACAATCAAAAGTGCCACAGAACAATCATTATTTTTAAACTGCTTGAGTCACCTGTTCAGTTTACATAATCATGGGTATAAAAATTAACATTTTTGGATTTTCCTTTGATGTAAACAACTTCTTTACTTCACGAGTGAAGTAAAGTTTCAAAAACTCACTAGTGAAGTAATGAAACCCATTTAAATAACATTGAGTGTTCAACTTAAAAAAAATTACCTCTATGGAGCCAAGGACGTTCAGTGCTAGAAATCAGCTGTGCTCTTGAATTTTATTGTTATGCTTTAAAGAATTTTCCTAACCTAGCTTTTGTTTGTATAAGAATGTTACTGTTAGAAGATGAGTGAAATGGAAAATGCAAAATATTGTACGTAACGCCCCGTATATTGTCGGGTCAGGTAAAATCTTGTACGTTACACATTACGCAAGAGCGTGTTTACATCACTTAGGTGAATTATGCAACTCGCTTCCGCTTGTTGCACAACATTCAGCTGCGTGATGTAAAAACGCTCTTACTACTCTTGTAAGGTAAATAGCTATTAGACAACTATGTGTAATCCATAGGCTTCATGGATTCTTTATTCTAAAACTTTATGATATATTATTTATTGTCAATGTCAATCTATTTCAATATTTTATAATAGTTTAGATTATTTATTCTAAATCTATTTCAATGATTATGAAACTGATTTTTCTCCCCTCTGCGAAGCACAGGTATAGCAGCTAGTCTTTAAAAAATGGGACTGGAGAAGAAAATAACATGTTTATAATAAAGTATTTAATAAAATCAGAATAATAATTTATATTCAGACAACAAACATTTATACATTAGGAATGTACAAACCGGCTAACAACTTTAACAACTTCTGATGAATTATCTTAAGTCCAGAATATAGACCAATGGTGTTTATGCCAATATAAATTCTGAACTGAGGGTGGCCTTGACTGAGGTGAACATCTTGGAATGGTCTTTGTGCAGTATGTTGTTTATTTTATTTTGTCTTAACACGTTCAATTAAATGTAAGTCTTTATCCTTTCACTAAGCATTTTTTATATTAGTAAGATAACTTCTCAAGTAACTTCTAATAAAATCTCATCAAAGAAATCCCAAGATTGTAATTTTTTTTTAAATACTATTCTGTATCCAAGGAACACTTTTCACAACTTCAATGTAGGTAGCAGATTTTTTTGTTTCAACATACAACTGGACTGAGGGTAAAATGCAGACCTTCATTTTCTGGCACCCTCTCCTAGGAAGTTTTGTTTTCAAGTTGGCAAACCAAAACAGTTTTCACACAGCAATAACCAATAAACCTATCACGTCAGGTATATGATGACCAGAACTATGATTAACAATGTGATGACCATTCCTCCAAACAGGATATATTTGTCTTCGTGCGCTCTACGCTCGATGAGTCGCATGGTTGTGTTTGACAGTCCTAGAGTGTTGGCAATATCCATGATCCGACGCTGTGCACCTTTCAAAGTGTTCCTCTGGTCCCTGAGACTCTCGAGGATTCCACTGCCTGTCCGTAACATGTCGTCTACTCCTCGGTTGGAGTTCTGCAACAACATAAGGAATATTTTAACCAAAATCAACAGGCAATAGGTTTTAATATTTTGACATTCTCCTATATGGATGTTGTTAAAGATCCTCAGTGTGTTGTTTGAGTTTTGCTGAAGAAATGTATACTGAAAAGTTTATTTGCCAAAAACATATGTTTAATTATGGAGGCAAAGCCGAACACCAAATTTCACATGCAAGGCGAATATGAGAGTGAGTTTCATGTTTGAAGTGAAGCAAAGCGGAAAACAGGAATAATGGAGCAAACTGCCAGAAAATCGCTTTCGGTTCAATTTATGAGAAAACCAAACCAAAAACTTTGATCAATTTTATTGAGTTTTTGCTAGTATAATTCATACCAATTATGGAATTTTCATCAACTTTTACTGATAAATGAAAACACTTTTAAGATGATTAATATATACCTATCTACATTTTTAATGTTGATTTCCATCTTCAAGTGTAAAAGTGGGCAACTTAAAATATGAAAACTCAGTAAAACGTCATCAGTCTTGGTTCCAGACTTGATTGCAATGTTTTATGGAGGTGAGGTTCCACTTGTCAATACAATCAATCATAGTGTTACTGACCTGTAAAGCTGTGTTATGTTGTAGCGAGTGGTCGATGATGATGGAAGTGTCGTGATCAGTGTGTGTGAATCGTCGACTCAACAGCTCTTCCCTCTCTCTCTCCTCTTGTTGTCGACGGTAGACCTCATGTTGATGTGACCTTAGAGCTGCCTATGGATGGAAATAATAAGATACTAGTGTAACATTTACTTCAGATATAACTAATAACCCCTTCTAAGAGTAAAAAAAGGAGTTTTTGAAGCAATTGAATGATGCTGGTAAATTTCAAAATTAAGTATAAAAATTGATTTTTTTATGTTGCATTGTCGTTGGCATTTTTTCATATACGTAATGAAGCGGTAGAAACCTGGTTTTGTACCTATGTTAGCACCATCAGTAATTGATAAGTTAACCCAACAAATGGTATTTGGGTCCAGAATTGATTTGATACGACTGGATCAAATTGACAGCAACCATAGGTATTAAGAGTTATTTATCATCCAAAAATATTTTGTCATACACCACTGTGATTAGAACTTAAATATCTACTAAACTGTGGGATTAGAAATGTACTTTGTAGTTTTGAATTGTTCTCCAATGGAGTCCATGAAAGATAACGGCCATCTTCAATTTGCCCGCCTTAAGTGCAATGTTAATTTTGTTAATTTTAAACAGCCGCTAAAGAGTTATTTACCCTCTCAAAATATTTTTTCAAACACCATAGTGGTTGTAATTTAAATATCTAGTAAACTGTGAGATTATACATTTTCTTTGTAGTCTTTTAATTGTTTTACGAGTTAGAACGTCTAGGCTCCAAGGACTCTTAACAGGCACGTTACGGCGATGGCTTGCCAATTACAAACGATTCTTGCAGAATGCCTTCATTGCTGTCTCCTTGTTTTCTGCGCTTCTTCATTTTCTCGCGTCGTTTTAGACGCCGGAGGTAAACACCGATTGTAAAGGTAATTTCATTCGGATTTGATTTCAAAGGGATCTTTCCATTCTCAAAACAGCTATGTGTTAGTGGTACAGTACCACACTCTTAACTCTGTCCCATTTGTTATATATATTTTTTAAATATAAATATAATAAATTTGTTGTAGTTTCTTTGTAGTTCTTTGCATATAGCCAAGCACTATAACCAACCACTGAGATACCGTACACAAGCAATTTGGTTTTTATTGATAGCATATGATTAGGCTTAAATTTTATAGATTGTTTTCATAATTAGCTACAACCATGTAATTTAATTTACAAACTTGTTTTGTCACTTAAACGCATATAATTTTTTTAATCACCACGAGTGGTAGGATAGATATTACCTGTCCTAATCCTCATATATATTAACAGTCCCAATCTTCCCTAATTATCTATTGATGCATAGCCTCCTCTAATACAAGGCTGAGGCATTGGTGTGTCAACGTCGCAACGACATTCTTATTGCCATGGTTATAACAAAAACAATAAGAAATAATAACAAAAGTGTAAACATAAACATTGCCAACACGATCCATTATAAATTATTGCAACAGCTGTTTCGGTTTGCCTAGACAGCGTTGTTGCCACTTTTATGTCGCCGTGGCCTTGTATTAGAGGAGGCTATTATTAACCCTCCAAGCTTCACTTGTCAAAAAATCGACTCACGACACACTTTGTGTAGTGTCACTTGTCGATTTTTCGACACACGAACATCGTTTACGGCGAAGGCTCTATGACTGACGAAATCGGATTGAACTGGATCGAGTTAGGTATCGTTCTTTTTGTTAGATTCAGAGCTTTCTCCGGAGGTCTGTCTCTAAGCGCTATTCATTTTAGTTCCGAAAATATTGTAGCAGACAGCTGACGTGCGTATTTGTAAACAGCTTGCTTAACCTCGGACCGATGACTGATGTGTTTTATTACGTTTATCATTGTTTTAGTGTTAAAAATCAAAAGTAGTGATATACGTGGTGCATTATAAGAAGATTTAAGTGATTTTGAAGGGCTGGTTGATGATCCTGAAGAAGTAGGTAGTGATATTGATGTAAATTATCAGCCAGATTCCTAGCTATGGTTAGGCTATGCATTCTTAGCTAAACGCTATGTACTGAAATCTGTTTTTTGCCCATAACTTATTTATTTGCAAATCTACTTCCTTATATTATTATATATTTGTAATCCTCATAAAATTTAGCACAAAGTGGCTATTTTCAAATATTTATAGGCCTATAATTTATACAATTTCATTGAGCGCGAACTTATTTTTTTTTTTGAAAATTTTTCAAAATATTTTTTTTTACCTAAAAAATTTTTTTTAAACAAATGTTTCTTATGTTTTATGTATAATATTGAAGCCCGTGATTTTCCAAAAAAATGGTATATAGAACAGTAGAATTAACATTGTTTTAAGCTTCTCAGATCCGTTTTAATAAAACCTTGCAAATGCGCCAAAAATAGGCGGACATTAAGGCCTAAACTATGGACACTCGGAGGGTTAATGGCTATCTTTAATATCTAAATATGAAAGGTTTAATTTACCCGTTGCGTCGATTGATCCATAAGTTATATGTTTCGATCTGCTAAGCGAGCACAACCTCAGGTTGCATGAACGTTAAAATACAGTCTTCTCATCCGTGGATGAAGTCATCGGCATATTTAGGACACATAATGACTCATGACTCATCATCTACCGCTACCGGTTACACAACCCGTGTTCGGACTAATTGGTCAAGTTTTTTATTGTAAATATTTAAATGTTTCGTATGTGTTTTGTGTTATGTGTCCTAAATGTGCCAACGACTCCATCCACGGATGAGAAGACCGTATTTTAACGTTCATACAACCTGAGGATGTGCTCGCTTAGCAGCATGAAACGGCCATAGTTATTTCATAACTTAAGGATCAATCGACGCAACAGGTAAATTAAACCTTTTATATTTGCATTATCTTGATCCAGAGGCTAACCCATCATGAAATTTAAATATTTATCTTTCTAGAAATCTCTACTTAATGCTTTTTTTTCATAGCACTTTTGATACTTGAGTCATGCATCAAGGTACCAACCTGAAGATGCTGGTTATCATACTTCAATTGGTCAACTCTTATTTTAGCATTCTGCCTTCTTGATATTGGCTCTTTATGCACCATTATGTCTAATTTTTCACAGTTGCTAGAACAAAGATTATGTTAGCTTTTGTTTAAAAATTAGACGCCATACCAACTAGCCTAATGAAAAGAATATGTGGTTACCAATTTAAAAAATGGGAAAATACTTAACTTTACTAGTCATCAAGTTTGATGATGGTTATTATTCTTTCTCGTGGATACCACTGGTACTTTATAAAACTAGGTTAGTGATAAAGACTTTGTGGGACATTATTAAGCCCCCATACACGGGCGAGCATGTTCCCGAGCATGCTCGTGACGATGTTGGTCGCCCGTGTGTGGTATCCGTTGCGGCGAGCATGTTGGGCTCGGCGCTCGGCTCGTCGGACCTGGCGAGCCCGAACACGAACATGCTCGCCCGTCTGTGGGGACGACCAATATGTTCGAGAGCATGTTCGCCGAAGCAACTCACCCACAGTGGGTAGAGATAGGCTAAATGATTCCATCGATGTAGCTGCTACTATGATTCCAGTTACACTCGTGGACTCATTACCAGTAACCGTTCCGATTCCAAACGATTACGTCATTATACACTATATTATACACGATGATTATACGATATTTACAAAGTAGCCGCAATAGACAGATTGCACTTGCAATCATCATGGTGTTGATACTCTGATGTATTCCAATTACAGTAATAGATTTAGATTCAATGTTTACAGAAGCTAAATAAATATTTATTTGTGTTTGTAACACAATAAATACAAATTTAAATTAGTTTCCAAAATAGAGGGTTCATCAATTAAAATTTGTATATTATTACACAGAAGTGTACAATCAATTCTGTAGTAATTTGTCACAGTTAAATAATAATTCTAAGAAATGCTAGAATAAGCAAAACTACGAGATATGTTTTTGCACAACGATGGAATTTTAACCAACATTATTTTCAAACCATAGCGGATGAATTTAATCTGGTTTAATCTTAAGGCCTGGCACACACGGTCGATTTTTAGATCGGCCGATTACAAAATCGGACAAAAATAAATCGCCCCTGATTTATGATTAAAGAAATAATGCGTATGTTGCAAAAAAAACTAAATTGCAGCAAAAAAGCAGGCGCACACGTGGCGATTTTTTAGTCAAAAATATTTTTTCTGTGTGCGCTATGGAGCTATCTTAAAATGTACTTTGTTGAATTAACCTGTGTTTGTGCTCTTCTATTTATATAAAAAAACATTGTATATATTGGGTCCATCTGATAGTAAGTCAGAGACTTTTAAATGGACTGTTTTTGAAACTGTACACTTGATTACGTGATGTCAGTAAAAGGTTCTTTAATTAATATAGAATGTTTGTTGACAGCTTTAGGCTAGGCGAACAAGAGCGATTATTTTGAGGTGATTATTTCATCGGCCGATCTGTGCATCATATATCAACTATCAATAACAGGTTTTTATATTGTTTATATTGTTATGGTGTTTCTAGCATAACAATGGCCCCCTAGCATAATATTTATATGAGCATTATCATACATAGTAGCCTACATTTTAAAGTATAGGCTATATTAGAATGGAAGCGCGCACACAGGCGATCGAAAGTAATTAAATATTGAATAAATAAATACACACAGCTTGACAGTCACAGCGCACAAGAGAAGCAAGAATAGGCCTAGGAACCGCTACCGAGCGACGAGCATGTTTGCGAGCATGCTCGTCCGTCTGTTGGAAACACCAAGCATGTTCGCAAGCATGCTCGTCTGTCTGTTGACAACGCCGAGCATGTTCGCGAGCATATTCGCCAACATGCTTGCGAACATGCTTGCCCGTGTATGGGGGGCTTTAGAATTCAGAATCTTTTAAAACCTCAAGGTATTAGAATGTAAAAAAGCAGGCCACAGTTGGTAAGGTTATTCAAATCAATCTCATTTTTTTGTCAAATGTTATAATATTGTTGATTGAGTATGAAATTGAGAGTACCTACATTACATACCAAATCCAGTCCTATATCCAATTCGTAGTAGTCACCACTAAGTTATGATTGATTTTACTATGTTGAAAAGATGACATAGTTAGGCATGACAATGGTAGGCATAATACATTCCAAATTTCTGGTGCAGTAGAATCTCGATTAACTGCCACTCTTTCTATTGTAATTTTCTATTACCCGTCATCTCAAAAATTTGTATTCTACTATAGTTAATGTATGTTTTTGAAGACTGGATTAAAATATATATACAGTACAGTATGTATTAATAGCATACTGTAAATTAAATAATTATATATAAATCACAGTTAGTAAGTTATTCTGTGTTATCTCTTTCAAAAATCATTTTGATTTTCCAAACCATGATCATCTAAAGGAATTTCAGCTATCCGTCAAATCTAGTTAAATGTCAGAGACTTGAGATCTCAATAGTAACGCTAATAGAGGGTTTTCTGTCCATGATTAGGCTATTTGTGTTTTGTTGGGGTTCTATATTCCTTGATCATTGATTTAATTACCTTGTTATTTGATCTATTCTTGCTTGTATTTCTTTTTCAACTTCAGGCCTATTAAACGATAAATCCTGGAAGCATTGTTGTGTTTCTTGTAACAATCTGTTTGTTTGATGATATAGAGCTTCCATCTTAAATAATTGATGATCTGCAAGGAAAACATTTACATCATAAGTTCTAGTTTCATAAAGTGACATCGAAAGGAATAATACTTAATTTATCTGTGAGCATTAAACCACTTGTACCCATAGTACTTATAATGCAATTATGATGTCAGATAACTTAGCCTATATAATATAATATTGTAGTTTTTGAAAGAAGAAATATACAGCAAAGAGCAAAATTTATCGTAATTTATTCCACTAATATTTGCATGAGAGCCAAGTATAAAATTGGATCATTTAAAATAGTTTCATCCTACCTACCAGTAAGGTATTAGGACTCACAGCCCAGAGAAGAGTTGAGTTGAAGTGTAGTTTCATATAACATATTCAAAATGGTTTATGGTTCATAATGTTCAAAAGAAAATTTTTAAGACAAGAAAAGGGCCTAGTGCGTTGGAAAGCCAGTGTGTGCAAGCGGGCATCAAAAAGAGTTGTTTAAATGAGAAGAAGAAAGGATAGACAAATCTATTATTTTATATATAGGATTGTCATAAAAAGTCAAGTTTTGAGTAAAGAATCTATTTCTTACAAAATTGAATACCTAGGCTATAATAAAGTTAATCTACTGTGAACAAAATTTAGATTTTGAACTTGAGCTCAATTATTTGGGCCTACTTTACTGTAAAAAAATCCCAGAACTAACAAAATTGAGTTTTAGCCTATAAGTTAACTTTTTACGTAAACATCGCGCAGCAACATAAACATAGTGATACATTTTAGCAATCGTAATAATATTTCTACATTTCCAATTCAAGAAATCCTAGGCAATAGTTTTAACGCCCCAAGCTACCGGTAATGGTACATAGAAACTCAATACTTCGAAACAGCCTTATTCAGATGTTCCGCAATCAAGAGATGCCAACAGATATTCTGGCTGGGGAGCTGAAAATCCAACCATTGTGCATGAGGCGTAGCATGGCCGATTTTGGTTTCTTATAAAATCTGCTAAGGGGTTATATATGCTGTCCAGAGCTGCTCTATCAGAAGTAGGCCTAAACATTAGAATCCCTTCCATAACAAGATCCAGGGACCTTTTCGGCCGTCGTTTCAGAGGCACCGCGTGACTTTCACAGTGCTCTGGCAAGAATTCTCTGGCTGGGCAACAGAGTTACCTGTGATCTTGACTTCTTTGCCGACAGCTAAGTTTACCCCTCCATAAGGAGGACAACCGAAGAAGCAACCTTGGTGGAGATGTTCGACTAGCCTAGTAAACTATCTAAGTTATTGTTATATTATTCTTTGTTAAATTTATTTATTGTTATATTAGTTCATTGTTATATTTATATTCTTTGTAAACTTAATTCATTGTTTTATTACTTACTGTATTCTAAGTTAGGCCCCTATCATAGATTTAGCATACCCTAAGGGAGTGTCCTTAATCTATGATTCCATTAAGTACCGTATCAAATTAAATTTTATTGTTCGGCTTTTTTTATCTATGTATTGGCTAAGCCATTGGTATGTATAAAAAATTATCTGTACTGTAGCCTATATTTAGCTGTCTCAAACAAACGTAGACAAATTATAATTGTGTAAGTAAATAGGTATTACGTTTGAGAGTCAATGTTGGAAGCTTAACTTACTACTGTACAACCTAATGACTAGCGAATGGTTGAATGATTTTGATCTCTTATAGTATACTTTAAATGGACCGTATTAATAGCCTTTTAGCCTATTTTCATGTTTCAAAGATAAAGAGGTGCCAATCAGTTGGGTTAGGCTAAGTTATGTAGTACCAGCATATGTTCATGTATTATCACTTGTAATACAGCATGAGCTTAAATATTTACAATTGTTTCATCATATTTACACATGGACTCCTTTTTATCATAAAGTTCTAGACATAATCTACTTCCTTAGGCCTAGTTAAGTATTAAGTTTAACCTGTAAGAGAATATGGAATGTAAGTTTGGCAATTTTCTGCAACGAAATTATTAATAGTCGATAAATTATAAAAAACGCCTATAGACGAAATACAATTTTTTCAACAATATGCTTAATAAACTGGCCGGCATGGTTTATTTAATTACTTACTAATATAAATAAATAGCAAAATCTTAACCTACAAACTGTGCTAACCTCAAACACCAAAACAAAATAAAATAATTGGCTTCCTTATGCTTAGCTAAGTGTTAGCTAGCACCTCCCCTTCCCCTTCCCCTCCAAAGAAAGCCACTAGCCAAGACGTGTCAAAAACAGCTGAACCAGAACCACCTTTAACCACGCGTCATAAGTATACCAACACAACACAACTAATTTCAATACTGTTAATATTGTATACATGTAACAAGAGAGAAAATACTCAAAACAATAAGTATTTTTATGCACTTGCTTTTGTCAATAAGACAGAAGTATTAATCAATAAAGTATTAAATTTGCAGATAACTAACTTGTAACAATTTATTATTTAAGAAACCATTTATGACTAAAGACTTTCTCAGAAAGCACAGAAAAATACAGTTAGTCAAACAATGGAAGGCCATTGAACTAAGAACCTTTCTCATGTACCTAGGCCCGGTTGTTTTAAAAGGGGTTTTTTTTTTAAAGACCAACATCAAACTTTTTTGGTACTACTTTATGTAGCAACATCAATCCTGCTGCATTGTGACTTGTGCCATGATGATGATTACTTGGAGTTTGCAAGACAACCTTTTAAAGAGTTCGTGAACTCAGTAAAAGTGATATGGTGAAATTTATAAAGTACACAATTTTTACAACCTCGTAATTTAAATTGTTGCACTTGAGTAACACTACAATATTTCTGTTTTATTTGTAGGGGTTTTATCTCTATAAACACAAAATGTTTATTACAGACAATGAAAGCCACAAAAATAACATATTTCGCTTTAATTGAAATCCAGATTCGTCATCATAGCATGGACTCGGTTACAGACCATCTCATACAAAAACTACAGTACAGTACACACAATCCAGAAGAGGGTCGTGAACAATAGAACAGATTCAATACCGAACATTGCAAACCTTTCTTCATAGCCAAAGCCAATGAAATCCTCATCCTACCATCCCTCTACATCACCGAAACAATCAATTATTTTTTTTAAAACTTAGCTTAAGGTTCATAAATTATTGCCACAAACTTCTGAGAAACTCAAAACTATACTAACAGGTGCAAGTAACACCTGCACAGACTAACTCTCAAACTAGTACACTAAACTATAAAACACCAGCGCACTCAGATGTTGCCAACACGATACATTCACAACAGGATAAGAAGTTAATTGCACTGTTTAAAGTCAATAATAAAACCGCGTGTTTATAATTAATTGCTATTTATAGGAGTTTTTTTAATGTTTTTACAATTTTTATTTTTTATGGTGATTTTTTCCATAGAATAACGGAAAAAAGGAATGGCTCGAACAGTTTGGATTAAAATGTAGAAAGTTATCGTCCTTTTAACTCGAAACAATTAACATGGTATAGGTAACCCCATTGCTTTAAAAAATTGACGTTCAAAAGTTATTGTAATTTTTGTGATTTCGCCATTTAAAAAACATAAAATAACGGAAAACTCAGATTTTAGAACAAACGATTCTTCAAACAATAAATTTATATTTATATTTAAAATGTTTTGGTCCTTATGATTCTAAACATAAGGCCCCGTTTATGCACCAAGAGCGGGAGCGGTAGCGACAGCGGGAGCGATTTCTAACATCATTCAGTTAAATGGGGCGGTTTATGCACGAAGAGCGATAGCGGTAGCGGTTGACCTCCCGCTGCGATTTCTAATTCGCCCGCTGTGTAGTTAGAAATCGCAGCGGTTGCTTGGAATAGAGCGGTTTTCAACTACATTGAGTCAAATGGGACTGTTTATGCACGGCGGGAGCGGGAGCGGCTGCAGCCAGGGTCGCCAACCTGACCCACGCGCACGTGCACTTAGGATAAATAGTTGTGTTGATTATTTGGCAGAGTTTGAGCTGGCAAGACTGTGTCCCCCTTCCATTCTCCGTTGACCAACCGCTATCGCTATCGCTTGCACAATTTTGACAAAACTTTTACAGCGGGAGCGGGCCCGCCATCGCCCCGCTCCCGCTCTTGGTGCATAAACGGGGCCTAATCCTAATGGTACAGCCCCCGTTACTGTAACAAGTACGTTTCTCCAGTTATTGAAACTTTTGTGATTTGCCCTATAAAGCTTACTCCCACCTTAATGATAAAGGTTGATTTACTTTTGAAAGTATGTGTCAGATTACGTGTAATTTGTTATTTCCCATTCACACAGATCAATATTTTATTTATTTGTTATTTGCTATATAGGTGCTTCGCAACGGGAAAATGTCTATTATACCGCCTAATCCAAACACTTTTTAAGTAGTTCAAATTTATAAAAAAAGCCACCGAATTTATACACAAAGTATAACCTACATTGTAATTTACTGTTTACATGAAACTATATCAACAACATTATTTTCATAACTTAGACACTTTAAAAAACGAAAGCAGTGCCTGGGTTGACACATAAACGGTTGGTTATATTTTTTTTTTCATTTCCATAATCAAATGACATAGTTATAGAATAAATAATCCATGACAAAGTTTTGTGTAAAATATTATATTTAATTTGTTTGGATCAGCTGTGTGAAATTGTGAAATAAGCATTTGGTGTTTCTATTTCTGAGGTTTACATTGAAATGTCAACGCAAAGGTAAACATTATGAATTTTCTCATGCTTCCAAGAAAACTAATTAATATTTACTGTTTAAAACCTCACTTCAAAACTTTGGACATCCTAGGGGCGTAGCCCAAGAGGAACTCAGGTAAGTGAATAAGTTTAGATATGTGGACCATCTTTGTGCTTAATTTTGGCTGTACTGTATCAGTATTTAGTCGTGACAGCTGCCCAGACAGACAGGCAGACACCACTTCGATAATTTCATAATAGCAATGATATTGTGGAAATCAGCGCAGTCTTTTTAGCGAATTTCCCATATAGGGAATAAGCTATTACCGAAGGTCTCATAGTAAGACCTGGACCCGGGACTTATTTACTTTTTCATTTTGAGGTCCCTATCCTAGAGGCTAAAAACAACATCCGTTCAAATGCATATATCTATATGTCCGTTAGCACGATAACTCGAACAAAAATGATCCGATTTTGATGAAATTTGGTATAAACGTGTAAACCTACATTCATTCGAACGAGCTCGCGAACCAGCATGATCGGACCACGGGAACAGGGGTTTATGGGGGGGGGGGGTCTTATGGGGTAAAAATAGGGTTTTCCCATTTTTGACCCTAAAAACACAAAATTTCACAATTTATTTCTAAACCATCTTGTAGAGCTTAAAAAAAGAAATAATTTAGTATATTGAAGCGCTTTTGTATGCGTAACGGTCACGGGAAAAGTTCAAAAAAGTGTAAATTTAAAATTCGTATGTTATTTTTATGGAGAATATGAAACTTTTTGTAGTTTACTTGTTTATGGATATATGTTGATAAAATTTGGCAAATTTATTTATTTCATACTATACTATTGACGTTTGGTCAAAAAACACTTTTTTACTTTCCCCGTAGCAGCAAACCTAAGCACTCGTTAAATCTAATGCTATTTAAATTAGGAATAAATATTTCTTATTTATAGAAATATTTTAGTAAAATTGTAATCAGACAAGTGGAAATTCGCTTAGTCTCCAGGTTTGCTGCAGCGGGGGTATTTTTTTCTTCATATTATTGTATCATGACTTGACTGCTATACAGTGCATATATTTGACTGCTACTCTCTGTATTGTATTCCAACTTAGGTTGGGTTTTTGTGTATTGTTAGTTGTTATGTGTTAAGTAGGTAGTTAAGTCTTTTTCACTTGAGGACGGGGTCAGACAAGGCCCCACTATATAGAAAAACATTGGGGCCTTGGATTAGATTCCATATCCCGAAATTATTTTTTATTATTTTATTATTGTGTATTATTTTTTACCATTGTGATGGAAAATGTCCGCAATAAACCTTTGAACAACATTAACTCACCATCAATAGCAATGAACTTCAAACATAGAATTGTCAGCTAACGGGAAAAACGAGCCTCATCGTTGCTTTAGATAAACGTTTTGACAGTTTGCCATTAAGTTAAAAACCCTGTTTAAAATAATTGTTTTAGCTGTAATTTAAGTGAAATAAAAATGATACTGTGTATGATAGTTTCCAAATGTCCTGTAATACTTTCTGTGTATTCTTTAATCGATGTTTTCACCTAAGCGGTTTTTAATTTGTACTGTATTTAAAACGTAATAAAGTATAGCTTTTGCTCGGACACTAAAACAATTCCCCTTCGCAATATCACAGTTTTCAACAATTCCGATTTATTCAAATAAGACTACGATATTTCAGGATGATTCCACGTTCGAGATTAAATATCGCAAAATGAATATTTAAGTCTTATAAGGTGAAAAACGATCGAGTCGCGTCAATTCTGTTCCAAGAATCCGTCGGTTCAGTAATCGCTGTCATGTCTTCCTACA
Organism: Macrosteles quadrilineatus; assembly: GCF_028750875.1. Lineage (NCBI taxonomy): Eukaryota > Metazoa > Arthropoda > Insecta > Hemiptera > Cicadellidae > Macrosteles > Macrosteles quadrilineatus. Next base: position 41,758,093 of record NW_026542597.1, read on the forward strand.
GGTTCAGAGGATGTAATATCAAGATTATTAGGTTTTCAAGAGATCTATATTACATCAAGTTAAAAAGGTATTCAGTTTTATTCCTACACTAGCTGGCCCGACAGACGTCGTCCTGTCCTAATGTGGTTTTATGTCAATGCTCGTTCATTTGCAAGATGAGCTCGTTTGCATGGCTCAATCACGTCCTGGTTGAAGTTCGTTTGCTTTACTCACTTTTAGGTTGGAGCTCGTTCGCTACGCTAACTCGCCTCCAGGTTGAAGTTCGTTCGCTACGCTCACTCACCTTTTGGTTGCAAATTAGTTGTTGTCATAAATTAAAAAAAATAATAGTGCTGCACCCTGTTGGTAAACCTATCAACTTTTTAATGCTATTGAACATCACAGAATCAAATTGTTTAGTTGAACGGTTGAACCAGCTGTTAAGATTCTTTAATTCCATTTAAATATGAGTACGCATAAGGTTAACATGGGAAACTCCAGAGCCACTGGGGCGGAGCCCTTTTGACGGATCTGCACCAAACTTCACACAAACCATCCTTGAATAATGCTTAATAATGCCTGAAAGTTTCATTACAATCTGTCGAGCGGTTTCGGAGTCCATAAAGGACAAACAAACAAATATACATACATACATTGGATTTTATATATATAGAAGATAATACACTACCAGTAAATACCAGTTTTAATTACATTTTTCATTACTCGAGAAAGTGTCATAGGGCATATATTTCGCGTTTTTCAATAATATTCCTGAGTACAAAACATAATTAATAAGAATTTTGGTAATAACTACAGTAGTAACTTTGATTCTCGTTTTATCACCTCCTTGAGACTGTCAACACAAGTCTGTAGGTACCGGTCCCGGTAGCGTATTTATTTCTAAAGGATTGAATGACGAAAACAAAACATACGCTCGTCTTTTACATCAGTACTTTAATACTTTTCATTGAAATTGAAAATGTGACCATACAAAGTAGGTATTTTAAGCCAAGTATGAATGGAGATGAGTTCGTCCCATACGCCAGACAATATGCAATAAAAACCTTTTTTTAGAAAAAGTTTACACGATCACGATCCTTTTATTTAGCATAATAGTTTTAGACAGTTGCAAAATTTGTTTTATGATTTTCGTTAGAATTCAAGAAGGTATTAAACAGTATTTGTCATGCCTTCCTAGCGTGTTTTTTTTTATAAATGCTCATATAGAAAAAGAATACGCACATAAAACTGTTGTGCCAATAAGTATTCACTACTTACAGAGTTTTTAAACTTCATTATGACGTCGGTTCTGGAAAATGTATTACTTTACGAGTAAATAAAAAAAATGTATGTTGACAGAAAACATCTCCGCAACTTTTGATTGGTCAATACCTAAATTCTTTGGTTAGTTTGTTCATAGTCATTTTTTTTAGATTTGTATGTACTCGTATAACGCTTTTTTGCACGATCAATACATTACAATACAAAAAATTAGATTTAAATAAAAAAAAAACTATTCAAAGGAAATAAATAGTAAAAGCAGCAAAGGTTATATTACCTTGATTGTAGCCTCAATCTACAAAATTGCAGAAGTGCTTACACTTTCTGAGAACCCTTGTTGCAATTATTTGTCCAATACTTTGATATCTTTGCACTTATTGTATTGTTTGGGTTGCTTTTCAGAACCAACATGTGTTTTGGTCCTTTATCGACGAACACATGTTATGTGTTACAGAAAAAGCTTTTAAGAAAAATTTAACAAGTTGGGCGCTTTCCAGAAGTCCTATTGTATGTTTATTTTCAGTTTCAGTGTAGGAAGGCTGCATTATACCCTACTAATATTATAAGTGAGAAAGTTTGGATGTATGGATGGATGTTTGTGACAAGTAAAAGCGAAAAATATTAAACCGACAAGGTTAAAATTTGGTATGACGATAGCTCACATTCCCGATTAACATATAGACATATTCTAATCTCAAAAAGCCTTCCGTGCTCCGCCCCAGTGGCTCTGGAGTTTCTCATGTTAACCTTATGAGTATTCAGATTTAAAAGGAATTAAAGAATTTTGTCAGCTGTTTCAACTACACAAGTTGTTTCTATGACATTAATCAGTATCATTGACTATACGCAGAATAGAGTTCCCATGTGGTATACAAATTTGAAGCCAAAAAATAGACAAAGTTCAGGACCATCTAACTAGAGTTTACTTAGTGTATTGGGTTAACTTATTAGTTAATAAAACCAATGCAGTATAGCAAAAAGCTGATTGATTTATCGCTTAACCCATTGTCATTAGTTGGTGACCAGCTCAACAGATTGCACCATCACGTTTTTTTTTCTTAAAATTTTTACATGGATCCGTTAGCACGATAACTCGAGCAAAAATGATCCGATTTTGAGGAAATTTGGTTTAAACGAGTAAACCTACCTACATTTATTCGAACGAGTTCGCGAAACAGCATGATCGGACTATGGGAACGGGGGTTTATGGGGTAAAAATTAGTTTTTCCCATTTTTGACCCCAAAAAACATAATATTTTGCAATTTCTTTCCAAACCATTATGTAGAGCTTAATAAACAATAATTTAGTATACTGAAGCGTTATTATGTGCCTAATGGTTACGGAGAAATTTTCAAAACTTGTAAACGTAAAAATCTCATGTTATTCTTATGGTGAAAAGGTAAACTGTTGTAGTTTGCTTGTTTATAGGCATATTTTGATCAAATTTGGAAAATACATTCATATCTTACTAAACTATTAACATTTGAAAAAAACAATTATTTACCTTCCCTGTTGCAGCAAACCGAAGTACTCTTTAAACTAATCCATACTTATTTAGGGAATAAATGTCAAATTTTTAGGGGACATTTTACTGTAAATCCAATCAGGCAAATGGGAATTCGCTTAGTCTGCAGGTTTGCTGCAGCGGGGGGTATTGATTAAGGATATAATTAGTCACTTAACTAATATTCTTTATTTCAACGGTCATGTATAATGCTATTATAACAGTAAACATCTAAATAGACAATAGATAATAAATGCTTTAATCTGATGAAAACATTTGACATTATCAAATAATTGGTTCATATTTCTATATTCTAGAGAATGTAGAATAATATTTTAAAATCATACCAACAATTAATTTTGTAACTATCCTACTTGAAGCATAAACTCTATCTTACTCTTATAATTTTGCAATCACCATTCTACTTGAAGCATAAACTCTATCTTACTCTTATAATTTTGCAATCACTATCATACTTGAAGCATTTAACTCAATCTCACTTTTATAATTTTGCAATCACTATCCTACTTGAAGCATTTAACTCTATCTTACTCTTATAATTTTGCAATCACTATCCTACTTGAAGCATTTAACTCTATCTTACTCTTATAATTTTGCAATCACTATTCTATTTGAAGCATAAACTCTATCTTACTTTTATAAATTTTGCAATCACTATTCTACTTGAAGCATAACTCTATCTTACTTTTATACATTTTGCAACCACTATTCTACTTGAAGCATAACTTGAAGCATAAAACACTGATAACCGATAGACAATGCAGGATGACAACGGCAAGATTCGCCTTCCTCTCGCGTCATGCATTGATTATAGTAGTAGTACAATAATGATAACAGCACTGCAACAGACAAGACAACAGACATGGTCATTGGGATTGGCCGCGTCTATGGACGAACGGAGACGAAGACACCCGAGCGGTTCCGAGCGTAGTCGAAGTTTTCCGAGCGTTTTCGCAGCAACGTGCAACAACTGGAACGCGTTCGGCGCGCGCGTTCAAAAAACCAGTCTGTCACGAGCGATGAAGGTAGCAACAACGTCGCCGGCGCTTAAGACATCTTTTACGAACTTTGTTTATGTCAGTGGAATGAACAATTTTGTGTAGCTTAATTGTCAGTGATTTTTGTGTACAAAATGTTTCTCCTCGGGCTACTCGCGGTTTGTTGTACTTTCCGGTTTTCTCTCGCGATTGTTGATTTTTGTGATGTTGACAGACGAAATTCATCCGTATCATCTCCCGGGATACAGTTCACGAAGGAGTTAAGCACGTCGGAATACGCTGTTGTATCCAGCTTCAAAAGTCTACATTGTTGTGCCAAGGGTTATAGGAGCATTGAATGGTAAGTTTGTTTTATGATTATTATATGTTAAACGTAAAAAAATATTTTTTCCTCGTTATAGGGACTTAAAAGGGCATTTGTTGTTTACATGTACGACCTATTTGTATTTTAATGCACAAACTGATAGAGGCATAACTAAATGATTTGATTGTGTTATTCCACGAGCAAACTCTCAAATAAACTTAACAAACTACCTTAAATCATTGTGTCGTCAATGTTTTAATTTAGTTATTAAACATAGCTCAACAAATCCACAAAAGTTTGACAACTTCGGGTCCTACGACCAGCGATCTGTGTTTTGTTACGTAATTTGTTTCATCTTAGTTACACGTCCGTTTAACTTTAAATTTAGCAGGTAAGAAGTAAACTGATTAAGCATTTTTATACCTCTGACAGTTGACAGTCTCTGTTAGCAATGCGCAAGAAAAGTAGAACTAGATAATAATCAGAGTACATAATAATGTTTGGATTAATTGTGCAGAACGTTTACTAATGTTATAAACCTAGCGTGGAGTGAGTCTATCTATATAATTCTGCGAACAAATTGTTTACTCTTCAGGGGTTTGTTGATGTGTCGGTGTGACGCAAGTTAACTTTTTGTAGATATCTGCAATTCTGCATACGTTCAACTGCTTTCAGCATGTTTGATGATAGATTAAAGGAGTAGACAACTACTCCATATCTTGTCATTAAATTATTAATTAACATCTTGTCTACAGTCTAATTCTTTACAAGTAATCATAAGCAAGATGTAAATGTAGAATTATTTTTTAATTCATCATCGCATTGTTGACATTAAAGGGGATAAGCGCATAATTCACAGTTTTTGTAAAATTCTCATAAAGTTACGCTAGTGAACTAACGATTTATATGTTTGTATAGATTTTGTCACTTGCTAACGAATATTAAATGATTACCACTACTGTCTGGTTGAATATAATTAGTTAAGCTAAAAATTCAATAACGTGTTTCAATTTCCAAACATTATTTTATGTCCTGTTAGTTTTGCACGTAGTAACTTGACTTCAGTACGGTCGCATTAGGGGTGGGCGTCCAACGGGAACGGACAAAACCAAAATTCTCCGAGACAGGACAATGGCCAGGTAGCGCTGTATTTCTGCGAGCTGTCAAACTCAAAAACCTCCCCTTTACCCCTCCCTCCCGGCTTTTGTCTATTCCATAATTGACAGGTTGTAAAGAGCTAATTCCTAGGCGTAGCGGGCAGTGTTGTGTTCTGGGATTTCCATTTCCACATATCCCCTGCCTACGGTTTCATGTTCAGCATTTCCACGTATGGGAACGGTGATGCAGTGTCGAGTTGTATTGATTTGCGTTGAGTGGCTTTATCTTGCCCACTCTAGATATGTAATCTGATACACAGATAGATACTGTGTGTATTGATTCGTGGTAAATTTCAATTCGCAACTGCATGTGTTTCCAAACGCGTCAATAACGTAACAGGGAAATCGAGGATTATTCGATAAAATTTTTACAGATGGACATGGTTTTAACTATGATCTTTCTGGATGTGTCAAAATTTTGGATGTGGATTTGGATAACGCTTACCATTAGGTCGGCCTCTTTTTGTAAACGGTTGGTTACCGTAGTCGTCTTGGCAAAACCTAGGTCCTGGCCAATGCACCTTTTCGCAAGCCAAAATCGCCGCTGCTTTGAAATCGTTATTTAGTATTCTTTGTAATGATAAATCCCCGATTGGGTGGCTATTGGACAAAGTATGTGGCTATCTAATGTGTGGTTTAAATTTTCAACCACAGTTCCTCAGGATCAACCCTAGCCAATATGCGTCGGACCTTTTTTACTTTGCTACATTATTATTTAATTCCGTTATTAGTCGTGAAAAGTTATCGTTATTGAGTTTTAATTTATAAATAGCTTTCGTTCCGATTCTCTAATTTTCAAGCAACCCTTCCTAGAGAAGAGGATTAGACCGAATGACGTTATCCTGTCAATCTTTGACGTTTGGATGCCGTTTGGAAGCACTCAGACATCCGAATTCATCCAATCCATTGAACCCGATCACGATAAGATGGTGTTGAGATAAAACCTTTAGTCGTGCATGGGCATTTTCTTGGTAAACGTAATAATGCATATTTATGGGACATAAGTAGTAATATTATGAAGGAAAGTCCTCTGTGCTACAGTCTTCATAATATATTTTCCGACAAAGTGGGCTTCCTTGCACTGATAATAGTACGCCAAGTAGCTAGTTGATACATTTACTTCCAACAAAAAGTGCACGATAAGTATACGACACACTGTTTAATTGGTGTACATTATAAACCATGGGTTTTGTAACATACCTAGTACAAATTATAACCTAATTTAATTTATGATTTAGATTGGGTATGAGCGAATATGTCAATTCACATGTCGGGTTGGTAAAATTAACTTTGAGCCAATTGACGTTCGTCGTTGTTAAAATTGACAGTGGCGTGTGTATTACCATAGGGAGTATGATTTATCTATGGTATTACCATTGACTATGGATACAGAAGATTGCCATTGACTATTGGATAGTCACAGGTAGTACTCTACTAAGCCTGTTGTGTTTCACTATGTTTAGAGCCATCGGTTATTTGTTGTTCTCTTGGTTGTAATGACTCATTGGGCATTACATTTCTTGCATCTGTTGGTCCTTGGTCCTGATGCGCGCGCGGATGGTGAGGATGGTGAGTCACAGGTACAATCGCTAGCGGCATGTTTTCCTTGTGGAACGATATTATGAGGTAGGTCATGACGAAATGGGACTTGCGCACCACACCAAAGACTTTCCTGGTGCTAACCATTACGGTATTCATAATTAAACCACCGCTTGCAAAAGCAAAGGTATTCCATTTCAGTCCCTGACAATAAATTTACTTCAGTTATCGATGTGTCAAAAACAAAGTTTACCGAGGAAAACACACGTGTTAAATGGTGACTATATTAACAGACTCTCAAATTTTCTATCTTCTAATTTCTATTGAGATTAATTTAGTGGTTCAAAAGAAATAGTTGTATCCAGAAAACATACGATTATTTTATAAATGTAATCGGAGTGTCTTCAACGTGTATTTTCCGTTATCTCTTTTTGTCATCGTAGTTACTACAAAACATCTAGCAAAATTGGACATTGCACCACTAGTTCGCACTTTCGTATATGAGTATCAGTATAAATAACTAACATACTTAGTTGTATTGGGTGGCTAGAAAATATATATTGACGGATGTCAAAAAATTGTCGTGTATGTACAACCGTACAGCATTGTTGTGGTCTTTGGTGGTTGGTTTGTCGAGTAACATTTTGGATTATCGTCTAGATACGGTAATTGTCGTATACAGCTTGGATTGCCTCGGTACTCTGACGTGTGTTGGTAGCGGTGAGTCATATCCCTGAGGCCAGGATCTGGTGATGACGCAAGCTCCTGTCAGATACTTTCCCCGCCAGGACGTAGTTGCGGTGGGAAACACGTCTGGAGTCGACAATTTCAGTGACTACATTATTTTGTTATCTTCACCTCCGTGCTGCAACAGCTGACACTAGGCTTTTCCTTGCACTTCTGGCGTAGATGAACTGATGAACTGAACTCTAGAATTTGTATACAAGTACTTCATGAAGATCGACACAATTTGAGCACACGTTTTAAGTCCGGCGTATATTCAGATAGTAAAAAGGGTCTGATACTGAAGATGGTCTGTGTAGCGTTGTTACCGTTAAGATCAGCTGTTTCTTCAGGATCAAGGACAGCTCGGTCATCTGGGTCCTGTTTCGAACCACAAAGTTCTTACCAGGTTGAACTCTTGCTCCTTTCCTTTTGAATATATTTTTATACACCTTCCCGTTATGTAGTATGAATAATTGTTTGAACTTATGGATACCATTTAAAGTTACTTGAGATTCAGTTTTAATTTTTAAACACTTTATGACTTAGTTAATCTATTAGTTAATACCTGAAGCACCATAAAATTATGTAGGATATTGATAAAATTTCACTTACGAAACCCAACCCACAGTACCGATTTGTACCGATGAAAACATCTTTGATAGTGTTTCAAGAGAATTGCTCAATGATATCAATATCTATTAAACAAACAATCAATAGTTGATAAAGTTAAATAGGTTGCAAAAGTGAACGCTATTTACGAGATCATAGACTCTACAGTACAGTCTGTGATGCATAGATCATAGACTCTACAGTACAGTCTGTGATGCATAGATCATAGACTCTACAGTACAGTCTGTGACGCATAGATCATAGACTCTATAGTCCTGTGACGAGATATAATAATTAAAACCGCGCGGCGTATCGAATTGGAATACAGTCAATACAAAGCCCGTGTCTGAAATTTCCTTATTACAATTTCCCCGAACCTTTTAACGGTACTGACGTTTTTCCGAAGAGTTAATTTATTTCTCTTCGAAGTATTGAATATTTCGCATGTGACGACAAGCCCGAAAACTAAGCTGTTTTTATTCTGATCGGACTCTTGGGCTCCGCCCCAGTGGCTCTGGAGTTTCCCATGTTAACCTTATGAGTTTTCATATTTAAATGGAATTAATGAATCTTAACAGCTGTTTCAATAAAACAAGTTGGTTCTGTTCTATGATGTTCAATAGCATTAAAGTTACAAGGATTACCAACAGGGTGCAGCACTATTTTTTCTTTTACATTTATGACAACAGCTAATTTGCAACCAAAAGGTGAGTGAGCGTAGCGAACAAACTTCAACCTGGAGGCGAGTTAGCGTAGCGAACGAGCTCCAACCTAAAAGTGAGTGAGCGTAGCGAACGAACTTCAACCAGGACGTGATTGAGCCATGCGAACGAGCTCACTTATGAAGTGGGGCAAAGCCCGCGGGTACAGCTAGTTATTCTATATTTTAAAAAGAGGAATCCTTGAAAATAAGTACAATACAGGAGTAGATGATTGTAGTCTGTCCATAATATGCGGTAGTGCAATAATAACAGCTGTTCCTATAACAAATATCGGGGATCCAGTGGTTAGTCAACACTTTGTGTTATACAGTATATTCAACGGTAACACTAAGTGACAATACCGCAAACATATGATTCAAAGCCATACTCTTCAGGTCCATTTATCTTTATATCGTAAAAGGGCATGAATTCAGGGCAAAAAGTATTTTCTCTGCGGTTTAGAGCTTGTTCCTCAAAAACACATGTGATAACTGTGGGCCACTACTCGTGCACTGATGAGTGACTAAATTGAATTTTATTGACATTACCAGATAAGACCAACACATAACTTGGAACTACTATAGAAATTGTCGATGATTCGTCATCAAAATTAATTTATATTTTTCGATTTCTTTAAGGTTTTCTTTAGGACTGATGAGGTAAAAACTTTATTACTCCTATATAATTATTACTCCTATAGGTTTTATAACAAAACCTTGCATCCACAACCATTATAACGCTGATAAGCCGCAGTTGTGTGTGTAGTCAGCCAATATATACTTGTTTCTAGCCTATACTGGTGAGTGTACAACCATAGACTAACTAAGGTATCTATGGTATTCTACAACGATCTGATGAACCCAGTGCTAAACAGACCGCGAACTACACCAGGAAGGCCAAGGACTGTGTTACTTTCTAGACCAAAGATCTCAACTCTCAACAGATGTGAACACAAGATGTTTATGGATTTGTTTCGTGATGATTTTAGTTTATAGAGCAGAGGAACTTTGTGTCATATACACCAATGTGGTCAATACTCATTGAATCCCATGATGGTCTTCAGCCTTAAGTCACTGTAACCAAAAAGTCAACCATCATCTACATGGAGGTCGGCGAAAGTTCAGAAAGTTGAACTTCACCTATTTGTTAGCGATGAAAATGAAAACTAGATTAGTACAGCATATTCACTTTTTATCTTGAATTCAATCAAGTTATACGAGTGTTCATTGAGCTCATTAGTTGAGGCAGGACACTCCTCTTTGCACTTAACTTAATTGGAAGTATATTTATGCTATTTAAAATACTCGAGACTTTTACCGGTTGTAGATTGTAATTGACTTACTTCAATCAAAGTACACTCAAAGGACTCAGTTTCCTTGTAAAGTTACGGAGTAGCTACGCGCATTGTCTCGTTGGCAACATGTTCTACGTTGTAGGATTAATTGAAACACTCTTTACTTACACTCAAAGGGCTCAGTTTCTTTGTAAAGTTACGGAGTAGCTACGCGCATTGTCTCGTTGGCAACATGTTCTACGTTGTAGGATTTATTGAAACACTCTTTACTTACACTCAAAGGGCTCAGTTTCTTTGTAAAGTTACGGAGTAGCTACGCGCATTGTCTCGTTGGCAACATGTTCTACGTTGTAGGATTTATTGAAACACTCTTTACTTACACTCAAAGGGCTCAGTTTCTTTGTAAAGTTACGGAGTAGCTACGCGCATTGTCTCGTTGGCAACATGTTCTACGTTGTAGGATTTATTGAAACACTCTTTACTTACACTCAAAGGGCTCAGTTTCTTTGTAAAGTTACGGAGTAGCTACGCGCATTGTCTCGTTGGCAACATGTTCTACGTTGTAGGATTTATTGAAACACTCTTTACTTACGACTAAAGCCACCCTAATATGTTTGTGAGCATTGTTTAAGAAATTGTTGACTATTTCAAGCAATTATCGCCTATATCCTTGGAAATCTTAGATATTGAATTTAAGTGGAAGTGGCTGTGACCTAACTTATAAAGACATTGAACAGTTGTAATCAAAATTCTTTAAAATGACGTCGTTTATAGTCTCATAATTAAATCCAAAATTAAATAATGTTGTCTTTTATAGCGACAAAATATGCTGTCTCAATAAAGAGTTCTAAGAAATCGTTATTATTCTCGTATTAGCTATTTCGATTAAACATTCTTTGAATTGCTATTTTCTGTGTAATATTTTTTACGTTACTACCGTATATGTGCTTGCTGGCCACAAGCAATTAAATTAATGTTACTTGTGTTGTAAAATATTTTCAGAATGTGTTATTAATAAATTTACCAACAAATTTTGTTGAGCTGCAATGTTATCAAACAATATACTGTACAATGTGTTTGGTAGAATTGTAAAAAAAAATAGATTTACCGAATGTTCCTCTTTGGTCGCTCACTAATTGGCGAGTAGGAATTTCATTTGATTGATTTTGGAGTTTTAACAAAATCATTTTACTTGGTTTTCCAATCAGTTACTTCATTTGTACATCAACCTTCAATTTGATTGACTCGCTAGATATTTCCTGGAATACGCGTTTGAGGTTCGATGAATGTTTCGGAGAAACGGACATTTGTTGGTTAGTACAGAGATACAATTAATTTTTCATGTTGGCAGTTTGTGCTTATTGTAACAGCTTATTTGTCTAGCATATTATAGTTTATAGGTTTGCTATTATGTCATGGGATCGCAAAGAAATAAATAGTTTTTGTAACATTCCTACACTAATGACTACTGAACTACAATGATTGCCACGGCCACGCTGAATGACTCGAAACGCACCAAATTTCAATATCAACATGTAAAGTTGGCGATGGACTTTGGCCGAGAAGGCAGGTTTTGCATGAACTAATGTTTTGACTTTTCTGATAACAATTAGATATCGACTCTTGTTCAACACTTTAACTGTTGATATCCCAGTCTCTTACGTACGACCGACTCAATACTTAAAATCTCCGATAAGATTGGGATATCTGCGGGCATATGTCCTGGCGAAACCTGACCTTCTTTGAAATGTTCGTCTGTCGGACGTTTCGGAGAATTATTTTCGAGCGTGGACGTCTATCCATTGATCGTGTCACCTGGGCCGACACCCTTCGAGAATAGATTCATAGAAACACCACGGGGTGGTGGGCGCGGTGTTTTCGACTGAACCCAGGGTCCAAGCAGGCTAGATTTACAACACTCCAACTACTGGCCCTATATAGCGTCTTGTAATGATTTGTTAGCCCTCTACCTGCCGACGACCTAATGACATTTTCAAGAAGAAACTTTCCATTCATCGCCAAATACACCCTTTGGTGACTTGTGTGATTAGGTGCGAGTGTAGGGAAAGATTGTGTTATTTGCATGTAAATCAACTCATTTTAGGTCAATGTTGTCATTGTTTCTGGCTGAACTAACCCGCAACTACCGTATCAGGGAGTGGGATTGGAGGAACTTCCATAGAAACCGAAAAAAAACTTTAATATGTGTGTAGCACATGAAATATGTATTTTAATTATCATTCCATTCCATTAATTATCATTTTTTGGGATTGGAGGAACTTCCACAGAAACCGGACCAATTTTAAAATGTGTGTAGTACATGAAATATATTTCAATTATTATACCTCACAACTTAAAACTCTACATATTGTAGTTTTTTCTTGCACAGCGATATTGTATTTTGCCTTACTTTAAGTTATTACTTCTTATATTTCAATCTGAATAAATTATTAAACATCACTTGTATTAAATGGGTTTAAGAACCCATTTAACCCAACTAACCCCAAAGGTTAGTAGGCTATTATAATTTTTCTGGAAACTTTACCGTCTTAAAATCGCGTTAGTATTGCCCATCGCCTGAACTTTATCCAGGTAAACACCACTCGGAATGTATGAACATATATTACCATTTCCGGATATTGTGAATATTTATTATTAGTCTAGACAAAAAACACATTACCATACCTTTGAAGCACAGAAACGAGATAAGTATTGACTACGGAACATAAGCGATATGGAAGACTCTTCTTCCAGTGCGGTCGAGCGTGTCCAGACGGGTTGAACGTTTTTTCGTCACGCGCACGCGTAGTTCAGACAAGAGAGAGCGCCGTGCCGCGCAACAGTCTTGCGCAGGTCCAGTCTGTGCGGTTCTGGGAACTGACCGCGCCTGTCGTCTGCGTTCTGCGCATCTCGTGTGCAATACTGCAACGCCGCGCAGTCGTAGTACCGTATATAACGCTTCAGCTGCTCAGTGCAGTGGTCGATGCTCATGTACAACAATCCGACAGAAGATTGTTGTGTTCATTTCCTCGGAACCTTGATGTAATTTGCATTCAATGGTGTTTGTTTCGGTTGCTGGTTGATTGTCATTGCAGATGAATCCTTTCACTTTGAATATACTTACTTTAAACAGATCAATCCAGTTGCATTAGTCTCCAAGAGAAGTGCGGGGAAATTAAAATTTACTGACACTTTACTTAGCCTACCGTAAGAATATTGTAATTTTTTTATTAAGTTACGCTACCTAAAATAGATGAGCATTTTAGGCTATGTCAATTCAGAATGAGTGTAGTACGTGTGAAATGCTCTGTGTAACTCTGTTACTCACTACATTAACACACCAATAGGATCAGTTGTTTCTTTGGCCAGTAAAATCACAGAAAACATACTACTATAACCGTAAAATGTATTAAAAGGCGGCTCTGTATGTATTGTCAAAAGGCTCTAACCACAAACAATGGGTCTGTGCTCTAACTCTTTTTACATTCAAAGTATAATGGCCCTATGATGTTTTTACTTTTGTGAAAAGGTTGGAAAGTTAGTTGAAACGCCGTAAGTGGGTACTCAACTTGATTGAGATTACTCGGCAGCTTTTTGTGTTTTGTACTTTTTAACAGTTCGTCGGCTCCAGTTGGTATGGTTATTTTAAGATGCCAATCAAACTATGTACGTGTTTGTTTGTTTGTAAACAGGCATGATTACACACAAAATCAAGCCAATATTGATACTGGTTCGTTATTTTGTAAATGCATCTCTTTGTACGTCTTGGCGTTGTGTAGCGGTAACGACCGAGTGGACGTGTCTTGTTGGTATACATTTCGTCACCTCTTGTTGGTCTATGAGTTAGCGCCTCTCTCAAAGACGGCCGAATGTCAACAACGGTTAGAACTGTTGACAGTTTGCTTAAAGCTCAGAGACCAGCTCATGATGGTTGATTTCTTACCATCTTGAAAAACATCGTCATTGTAGTAGACCTTACAAGTTCCACTTGGCTCTCCTTATGTAATGCTTTTCAATTGTGTTGTCCGGTGGTATTTGCAATGAATGAACAATAAATTATCAGAGACTGAATATATCTTGAAAAATGTTAATGTCTTTATGTCAAAGTTACAAATGACAAATTTAAATATCGAAATATCTTAAAGCATCATTAAAGGAGTTTTTAATAGCATTAAAGTGTTCTACCTTGAAAACTGTACCTAACTTATGTTTTCTGTTTTCAGGTAAGGACCTAAGAAAATCCATTTGAATGGGGTTGTGAGTACATTTTTTTGTAACAAACCATAAACTGTAGGTCGTGCATTAATTGCGCCCGAGAGTACCTTAAATCCACTAAGCCCTCAAAGAGTCCCGAAAAATGTCCCTTAGTTGCGCCAAGACCAAGCCAGGTAGGGGTGAGTTGCCGGCAGAAGGAATGTCCTTGTTTACATGTTATCCTAACCTAACTTAACCAAACCAAAACCTAACCTACTCAATAATACGGTGTCCTACTATTTGCCACCAGTGTCGTTTGCCACCAGTGTCATTTGCCACCAGTAGGGTCAGTTCCTGGAATTCCCGCCGTGGGGAACCGGAGTTTTGCCAACGGGTGTCAGGTAGATGGGGGGATGCCTTCGGCCACCTCTTGGTGCGGAGATTTGCCAACGGTGGTGGTGGGAGAAAGAGTGTGACGGAGGGAGGGAGAGCGATTGTCAGGGTTGTCTACGCTTGGCAGTTATTTATGCGCTTGTCGCAGTGGGTTGGGTTGGGTTAGGTTAGGTTAGGTTAGGTTAGGTTAGGTTAGGTTATGTTAGGTTAGGTTAGGTTAAAAATTCAATACATTTCCTTTCACAGTCAGAGGTGCATAAATCCATTACTTTGAACACAGTCAGCATCCTGCCTGGTTTGTCCACCCCTAGCGGAAGCCACCCTCACGGTCACGTGTAATCTCTCTCTCTCTCCCTCCCGCTCTCGCACAACCCACAACCGTTGGCAAAACTCCGCAGTATGTGGAATTCATGGATGGGGACCCTTTCTACCTGATACCCGTTGGCAAAACTCCTACACTCCCCGCCGTGACCGTTCCTATGTGTCACAACCATGTAGGTGTAGTTATAATTTTGTATATTAAATAAATGTTTATAACCCCAGTTACAACTGTGATTTGTGAAAATTAATTTTACCATCTTGTTCGGCAAAAGAAAACGCTAATTTTGAGTCCAAACTCACATAATCGTAAGTTAAGCAGTATAGGCCTATTACATGAGGAATTCCAACTATTATTTTATGACATACAAAAATATGAATTCCCTTCCTTTAAAGTCTGATATTTTCAATATGGCATTAAACTTAAAAATTCTTATGGGACACCTTGTATTTTATGACAATTTTAGACTGTAATTTTAAAAACGTTTTCAGTTTATTTCTTTCTATAAAGCTACGTAAAGAGTGTTAAATTTAGGGAAAAGTAGCTTTTTGTTACATTCAGCATGATATATCTCATAAACGAGAAAGTTTGGAGAAAAATGCAAAGAATAAATTATAAATGTAGAAAAAGTCTTGCATTACTTGTATTATTTTGTAACGAAACTAGCTTTAATAGTTAGTTACTATAATGAGCTAACTGATTCCCATCACTCTTTATCCACGCTCAAATCAAACAATATTTCTATACTTAAATTATGCTACTGTACAATGTAAAACTTGGTTAGAACAGCACTATGCCGTAGCACTACAAAACAACCACAGATAAGAATCCGTTTCCGTCATGTATTTCTCTACTCCTAGAGAGAGTGTTGGAATTTTTACCCATACAAATGTTGCAGGAGAGGGTAATAGTGTGAATTACCTATAGGTATTTCCTGGTCCATCGGCCTGTGCCTCGAGGGGTGATGACCGACGGACTAGGGTTGGGGCTGATGACTCAACCAGCCAGGTATAAAGTGGTGGCAAATGACACAAATCCTAGAGTGGTGGCAAATGACACTGGTGGCAAATAACACATATTCCAATAATACAGTCAAAGAGGGCCGCCACTTGGTGCAGTTAATTGACATATTGGGTGGCTCCATGGAGTAGTTGGCGCAATTCAGGAATACCCGACTGCCTGACTCAGGTCAGTGGGTGCAATTAATGCCCGCCCAAAGTGTAATGTTCTATTTTTTTCAATCTTAAATAAAAAATATCGTATACCTTCTAAACATAAGTTATTCGGAGTATTCCAAAAACCACTATACAAATCATCGACTGAAACTTTAGTCCATATCGATTTAGGCTTTGGGGTTCCTCTTTTCGCCACGGGATTTACAATCGATTTCTCACACTGTTTTCCTAGACTTGACGCTTGCTGTAGGCTATATATTTCATGTTGCGCCATTCAACTCTTCCCTCGCCCTATAACGAACTGTTTCGGCACAGCCTGTATAATGAGTTGATCTTATCTGACAACCCGCGGTGGTCTGACTGTACCACCCGCGTTCTTCCTCTCATAGATTGGTCTACTCTCTTCTATAGAGACTGAAGGGATTTGACAAACTAATATTTTCTCAATACATTGCTATGGCTTATGTATTAGTTTTGAGTTTGACATTGTGTCGTTACGTTTAAAATATTTCTCTGCTAGGAATAAGGGAAGTTCATTGGTTAGGTGCGGGTAGCGTAAAAACTTCGCGAGGTCAGATAAGAATTGTACTCAGAAAAAACAGACGTATATCATCATTATTTGAATAAAAACTTTAGAAAGAATGACATTCAATCAGCATTTTTAAAAGTTGTTGCCACATTCAAACTCAGAACTCAGGTGGTTGGTTGTGACTGCGGAGGGGTAAAATTATGAATCAAATGGCCGTAGTGGTGACGTTTCAAGATCGTAAATCACATACACGATGAGCTATGCCTTTTAGCGTTTTGGTTTTGACGGTTTTTGCTGGTGGATTGCCTGGACTCCAGTAGTGTTATGAAAACTGGGCTTCAATGGCCTAGCTCCGTATGTTGTATCCGTATAAACGTTTATGGTTACAGAAACAGAACGTGGATATTACATCAATCTTTGCCTGATTAAGGGTTTTCGAACTTTCCGAATTCGCCGATTGGGTTTCACAAACCTTTACAGAACAGCAGTTATGGTCACTTCCGCCGATTGTGAAGACTCCAAATATAAGTAGATGTTTGACGACGTACATTAAATACCCACCTGTCCATGTCTCACGGGCGGTGAAAGATTCAAGTCATAATTGGTCTGTGGCAGACCGACATTCCGTTCCCGCCATTTTGGAGAACATCGGTTTTTGCCGCTTCAATATGCCTCGGATGCTTCCCTCCTTCCCGGGAATGATTCCAGGAGTGCGCCGCATAAGAATGTGCCATTACCAGGGCCGAGCCGTTTTTGTTTGTCTAATCGAGGAATTGTCATCAAAGACGGGCAATTATATTTCGATCGGTCGTTGAAAAAAGTTAATTAACTTCCACGGACTGTTGCGCGTTTTCCTTAAACTAATTCTCGGTAAAAACCCGGTTACATACGTTTTGAAGGATGTCTGCTCTTCAGCGTTGTTTTGTTGTATGTGGGTTTTTAATCGTGTTGAGTTACAATGTACGAAGAGGTGATTCATCTGCTATAGTACAATCTATGTTGCGAAGGAGTCTGGGTTATCAACCCCGCGGTTAAGTACTGATTTACTTTTAGTGAATTTCACTATCGGGAAGTAGCTATTACCGTTGGTCTTGTGGTATATTATATTTGGACGAATAGTGTTTTTGGCCTCTGGGGACATCAAAATGAAAAAGTAAATCGGTCCCGGGCCCAGTTCTTACCATGAGATATACGGTAATATTCTACACTATTTATTAAAAATTATATGGCAATTAAATTGATCCAAATTAATAAAGTTATAACACCGCCTTCAAGTAGGAAACTAGGTTGGGTTACATAGTTTATTTGGGTGTATAATTAAACGCTCACGGATTGTTAGGTATTTGTTGGGTATTTCGCAGAATTAATTGGCTCGGCCCAGTTAGTGAATGTAATTGAACTGGAATGATCCGTGTGACCAGTGACCACAGACGGTAGATTAATGCTACTTGGCACATGGTGGTAGACAATATTGAACTGAATTGCTCAATGTATACGCCACCTGAGTAGGTTGGCGAAATGCCAGCGATAGTTTGTGTAAAAGGTTGAGCAGTGGAAATGAAAAGTGAGGGAATCAATAAAGTCGCGGGCCGTTAGAGGTCCTAAAGCCCCTCAAATAAAAAATAAACCCTTAAAATCTGTATTTAGACAAGCCACTTGGAATTGCATCTCTTATATAAATTCGTTGTGACACATTTATTTATAAAATGGATGCGAACTCCTTATACAATTTGCTATCCGTGTATTGAGTAAAAATTTTAAATATTTCGTTGGTCATTAATATTACACTGAATATTTTCTCAATAAAAATATCCAATGTCATTTGAATGATCTGGACGAGTTATATTACAGCAGAATATCTCAATAAGGAGTCCCTCGATGACATGTTGATAACAAAAAACATTTTTTCAACAACATGTTGTTTCAAGCCTTTATAAGAAGTCGACCTCGATAACAAGTCTAATTTGATTACCCCCATCAGAGTCTTGTTAACGGGGCTACACTGTATATTTTTACACTGGCTTTTAAATGGACTGCGAAGTATCTGACCTTTTAAGTCTTTGATGTTGGCTGAAAGTTTAAAGTGTATTCGATCAGTCTAAAAGCCTTCACTGCAATAGAACTTAAACTGCAATATTTTAAACTCGCAAGTTGGCGCTAAGTGGAGTGGCAGATTCAAGTGCAAAATTGTACATAATAAAGTGAGGCTCAGGAGATGTCCAGTTTTGCATTGTAATACAGTGGAACCTCGATAAGAAGACCCTCGATGACAAGTCACTCTTGACAACAAGTGTATTTTTCAAATCCCTTGAATTTATTTTACCTATAAACACATGTTATTGCAAACCTAGTGTGTTGAAAAGTGTAAGTAACTTAAAACTACTAGTTACTTATGCCGTTGCTGCAATCTAGGTTTAACAATTGAGATAAATACTCCTGGCATTGAGGTACAGTGTTGTCGTAATAGTTTAATGTCTTAACCAACCAGGGTTTTGTGTTTTTACCTTTGAATATTAAATTTGTTTTCGGTAACAGACAAACTTTAATGACAAGATGCTATAGATAGACATCTAAACTTGTGAGTGAAATATACTGAAGATTATTTATTGAAAACGCGTACGAACTTCGTCATCGTGAAAATTCTTCATTCTGTAATAATTTATCACAAATTTGCAGCCTACAAGATGTGGCTAAGACGACCTGTCACAATTTAAAGTGGGGCTGTATTTATATTGTGGCATAATAATGGATCTATGTGAGGCAACGTTAACTGTAGGCCTACATACAGAGTGCGTCATCGGCACCGCCAGCTTGGTCTAGTTCCAGCCAAATTTTCCTCATGAGTAACCACACGTACGTGGAACGTCGAATTCGACCTTTGGCTCGAATCTCGGCAATTTGGTCGCGCACCAACAAATAGTCCGTTGGTCACAACAATGCTGCTGCTACAATGCAGCGACTTCTCGGAACAGAGCGTCGACCCTAACGGGGAAGGGTTGGTTTTGGGAAGGGTGTAAATCTTGTAAACAATACTAGGAGTCCGGACATACCTTAGTGGCAGTAGATCATAATACAGTTATGTCCTACGAGGGGTCGCTTTTGTTATGTGGAGTGCTTAAGTATTTTAAAGTAAACAGAACAAATCCTTTTGACCAAGTCTCAGAGTTCAAGCATACCTGTACGGTTGTAAACCATAACCTAGCTGTACCAGGGATGGGCTTTTGTTATGTGGGGTGTTGGAGTGATTTTAATAAATGACAGAAGACTTATGTTCCGATGAATATTTTATGTATTGTTACATATAATGTAATGTTTTCCTGGAAAGAGGTGCGATTTACGTGCAAATACATAGTATTAATATTTAAAGATTAATGTAGTTAATGAGATTAATGGTTGTGAGTTTTACAGTAGAAGTGATTATCAATAATTCTCAAAGATGATTGTAGGCCTTTATTGTTAAAAGAAATATGCAATTTCGACAGTATTTTGTCTTGCTCTCTTATTATACGACGCTGTTGCTTACTAAACTCAATATGAAAACGAAGGTAGGCCTGCATATTTAATTATGTTTTGGTACAATTGATCCGATTATGTATCTGCATTTCAATTTTGTTCTTGTTAAGTGAGGTAGGGGAAGTTATTTTAAATTACAAAAGTTGAATTATCAGTTATAGCAACAATGGTTTGTTTGGAGGAAGAACTTGAATCAAAACTTTATTTTGTTATTTGAATTTAAGGATACTTTAAATGTAAAATGTAACGTTTTTATTAAATTTTTACGTCAGTCTACGAAATTATACAAAAAAATATTGATGTAAACAATCTAATAGTATACGGCACATTCGAAGTGCATTTTTTGTAAATTGTCGCATAGTTTTCTTTACTATTACAGTTGTAGGAATAGAAAGATATACGGCTTGATAAATTTCTTGTTAAAACCTTACCAAACGGAGTGTATTCTAATAGCTACTTTAACATTTATGTTCCCAAAGTGATTCGGCTTTGGGAAATTATATTAAATTTTCCGAGATTTCTACGTTGAATACTTGTGATTTGTGTGTTTTTAAAATTACTTTAAAAATATCTATTTAACTTTATAAACTGATCTATTTATGGATCGAAAATGTTGCTAATACTTCGTAAGCTTACCATCAAGTTGTTTCCCTAATGAAAATTGAAACCAAATCGTTTGTCCAATGAGGTTTCGGAATGTGGCAAGGGCACTCAGTTTTAATTGAAATTCTTGTTGTTCAATTTGCAATTACATTTGACATCCTTTGTGGAATTAATAATCGTTAAATACACTTTGATATTTAATATTGTAAATTAAATAATATTATAATTAAAAAAACGGATTATCGAGCCTATCATGAAACTAACTTACCTTTTATTCCATTCCGTAAATTATTCTGTTTATCCAATACTTTTCTATGGAACCCAATAATTAGAAACGATAACTGTTTACTTATTGGTTTCAAATCGCAATACACATTTAAAATATAAATATTTAAACTGTACAGTACACTTTTAACCACAATACAGTTTTGTAGGTTAGGTAGGCTATGTCACGTTCAGGTCCATACCAAATCAATTTTAATATAAATTGTGTCTTAATAGACAATTTAAACGCTACTTTGGTATTATACCGACCACACCTAATAATTATAAACTAACCTAAGGGTGGACTATGTTTTAGGTTAGGGTAGGTTAGTTTTGATTAGGCTAGGTTAGGAAGATTTTGTTATTTAAACTAAATAACATCTTATTTGAGAGTCGAAGTGGTCAGTACAATACGAAAAAAACATTGAATCACGCCTTGGCTAAACTATTAAAATATTTAGAGGTTGGGATTATATTTTTTTTTTATTTTAAACCCGGTATATACGGAATGTTTAATAGAAATAAATAGTTTAAAAAGAGTCCCAGTTAAACAATTGTAACGTAAAAAGTGAAATTATTTTATCCTGTTTCCAACAGACAAAAGGTGGACTTGTGGGGATAATTTCAGCGTATTTCCCGCTGGGAGGGAGGAGTGAGCCATCTACGTGATTACACTTTCCCAGAACTGATACCACTGGATTAAATCGAGGAGAATCGGACTCGTGTTCAAGTACTTGTATCAATATCGAGTATTAACATTTCAACATAAATTTCCCGCAATCGTGACCAAATTCAATATATTCATTGCGAAATTGTCAGAAGATTGTTTTGTTAAAAATAATCTTAGTGTGGTGAAAACTCAGTACTAGCGTTGGTGAATCGGTTGTTCGGTAACAGGGAAATACTATCGAAAGGGGCTTACTATCGAAATGTTATTTTAATCGGTAGGTAGACTTTAAGGTCTCTGACAGTTTTATATTTACTCCAAAACACTTAAAGTATGCCTTTGCACATTATTGCAAGTAAAGTCAAACAATTTCGGAAAATCTATTAACCTTTAGGGATTATCTTTTGTTTTTTGTCGTTACCTGTATACAGATTATCGCCAAGAATGTTTCAAACATTTACCGGATACCTGTCATAATATCACACAATGTTCCTGTTATTTTGCTGACGACGAAATAGATCAATCTATGAATGATTACATATTGCTTGACCAATAACATAATCCGCATTGTAAAATTAACCTTGAAATAAAATGAAAACGTTTAGCAACGCACTCCAACGTCACCGGACTTCAAGCGATCGAACACATGTACACATGTAGGCTTCACCACATGTTCTAATCGGACATCAACTTGCAGTATCCAAAGTCAATGTCATCTCTGTGTACCAATGACCTCTTTGACAGCGTGGTCCGCGGTCCGCAGTTCCCGTGGTCTGCAATCCCCAGTCCACAGTTCCAGGACCAAACCACCAATCATCCTAACCACTGACCGGCGCATTCCCAGGACTATTCTTAAAACGGCGTATTTTTGCCGGGAATGCCGCAATTTGTCTAGGCAGTTAGGTTTTTGCGCGGGAACAATGGGCGCCATAAACCGCCATCTTGGTCAGTTTTTGTACGTAATGACGGCCGAATCGTTAAACCGTCTGCAATGTGCAGTGTACAATGCCACCGTCTACCACTGCAATGCCGCAATGGCACAGGCTTTCAGTATTTTCGACCTGTGTTGGTAGTAATTTTGGTGGAGAGCTATTGAATCTATCCAAACTCGATAAGCACTTGACCGGCGCAAACGCCGGAAAAGTGCTTATTTGTTGACGATGGTTGGTAAACCCTCTAAAGCCTTTGAATTCAATACAAATCGTAAAAGGTTTACGTGGAAAAATATGCTTTAATCGTAGCAAAATCCTCAGTATAGATAGGCCCACTATTCGCTGTAGCAGGCTCAGGTGAGTGGATATTAATCCACGAAGCTTACAATGTATTTTTGCAATTCTTGCTTTGCTTCATGGAAACTGCTCTAGGAGACAACAGTTTTGTTCAATACTATTGAAATTCAATACTGTTACTATTCATTACTACTGCTGTCACTGTATAGTAAGGTATTCCTAAACTAGTAATGAAACGTATTTTTGAAAATCGTTTCACGAGTCACATTGTATTGTTGCAATGTTGCAATACTCTCTCAGTATTCTAGGCACAGATGCAAGCTAGATATGTGAACACTAAGAGACATACAATGTATTGTTGCAATGTTGCAATACTCTCTCAGTTTTCTAGCCACACGTGTAGTCTAGGTGTTTGAATACTCAGAGACATACAATGTATTGTTGCAAGCTGCAATACTCTCTCAGAATTCTAGCCATAGATGCAAGCTAGGTGTGTGGACACTCAGAGACATACAATGTATTGTTGCAATGTTGCAATACTCTCTCAGTTTTCTAGGCACAGATGCTAGCTAGACGTGTGAACACTAAGAGACATACAATGTATTGTTGCAAGCTGCAATACTCTCTCAGTATTCTAGCCACAGATGCAAGCTAGGTGTGTGAATACGAGACATACAATGTATTGTTGCAATACCCGGTTGCGGTCCGCAGCAGGTAAGGTACGGCAGAGGTTATTTTCACTTTGTTTTTGCAGCTCGTCGCGGCGGCCGCTTCACAGAAACACAATAAACGCGCGGCATTTTTACAGGGAAGCGATTACAGTGCCATGTCATTACCGGGCACAGCGCGTAGCTGCGTGCTTCTCCGCCGAGGAAACTGGCGAAAACCTTTAAACATCCTTACCTTAAATGATCGTGAGAAGTGCCTTGCACAACACCGGATTGTAGACAATTAGTGTAGTCTGGAACATGCAGGTCGTGGTAGTTACACGAACTATACGTTAATTGATGGTGATACGAACAAAGGTAACACTGGCAGGGTTTCACTGACCAAATAAACCGTTAATTTATGGCAACATTACAACGGTCGATCAATTGACAATGTTTAGTGGATTGTGTTGAGTTCACGTTGTTGACACCCAATAACAGTCGCGTGGCTGTTTAGTTGCAGCTGGGTGTTCACAACCAAACATTGGTTGTAGGGAATCAAGTAGTGTCGTTGTTAATGGTTACGGTTTGTACTTACTGTATATCGCTCAGCGGTAAATCCTAAACGTTAAAAAAAAAAAACAGTACGATTTCATACGGGGATATAGCGCTTTTCATATAATTAGTTGATACGTTGTGTATAGATCCTGAAAATTTCCTTTTCACTAATTTTCGAAATTTTACTAGGTTGCATTTAAAATGCGGATTCAAAGGACGGAAAAGAGAAAAGGTATAGGCCTCTGTGTTTCTCAATAACAGTTTAAAATGTATTTATCGTCACAACCTATTGAAGTGCATGATCTAAAACATAAAAAAAATAGTTTTTAGTGCATTGATAAGACCGTTGCGTTGTAGACGCTCATGATTCCTTAACCCCGTTTTCTTGGTAGAATTCAAACGTAATGACAAAATCTCAGTCATTACATACCGCGTCATATGGCTCAGCGTCTGGGAAAACATATAAACAAAAAGAATCCTATTCGTCATGGTGCGCGCTCGCAAAAATAACGGCGACATGTCACATTGCAAACAAAAGAGATTCCAAGAAGCTGCCCTGTGAACACCTGCGACGCTCGATGACGTCACATCTGTCAGGAAGCCAAGTGTGCCAACTACAAAGTGCCAAGAGTAATTGAGATATTTACTTTGTCAATCAGTTGTTGATTTGTAATTACTCGCTAGGTATTTTGGATCAACGAGAATTTATCCTATTCGATTTTGTTAACAATTATGCTTAGGAAGTAAAACTGAAGGAAACTGGAAGTAAACCTTCAAATCTTATTATACATATTCAGAACTGCTACTTGAAAGATTAAATCATCACAGCCTAACCGAATGTGCTACCAAGGAAGTCAATGCAATACTCTTGAAACCAGCAGCAATTAAACTTACATTGAAACTTTCACTTTTTAGTTTTCTCTGTAGATTTGGTTAAGTTGAAAGAAAAACTCATTTGGTCTCATTCATGGAAAATAACAAGAGGTCGTCCAGTGGCCGAAAACTCGACTAAAAATATATAATGTACAGACTTGTTTATTTTCACCCCATACTGTTTAATAAAACATATGATTGTAATTTCCTCCATTTGTTTTGATTTTCTGTTTATATTTCGATGTTTTTTTTTCACCAGCATTGCAACCCTTAAGGCCCATGTTAATTTCAAATTCATTTGTTGTGCTTATTCTTGAGCCTAGATATGAATTCTCAAAGGGATTCTGCACATCTACAGGAAAATATTTTTCTAACATGCGTAGATTTACCCTGCGATGCACATGAGCTGAGAAAAAAGTAACCTGACTGTGAACCTTTTTACAGTCTGTTAGTTTCTCGTTTAATTGAGGAAAAACAATGAACACGTTTTCTCGGGAGATCGAGTTGAGGTAAAAAGTAATCCAAACTTCTCATGATTCCTAGAAAATATATTTTCGTCGAGGATAACAGCGATAAAAATCCACGATGTAGCGAGAAACAAGTTTCCATTGTTGTGTTCAGTTTTCGGAAACACCCACACTTAATCGGTGTAAAATAATATGTTACATGCGTTAAATTGCATTAATTTATTTGTTGTAACTATTGTTAGGTATTGAGATAATTTCCGTTAACTTATACTAAAAACGTCAACATGCATTTTCCCTAAAACCATTTTACCCTATAGAGTACGGAATAATTACAACATTGTATGTCCTGACCGCCGGTGTACACAAGATTTCTCATCTCAGCGCTAGCGTTTGTCGAGTAGTCTAACTGATCGTAAATTGCGTCCGTACAAGTTTTGATCATAAACTGATCATAAATAGCGAGGAGAGATCATATCAGTCCATCATGTCCACATAACTGTCGACTGCCTCTCCACACGAAATAAAGATTGAATAGTCCACAAGTACTGCAGGCGCAAGCCTCTCGGTTGCAGCCTGGCTTGATATTCAACATGAAGCGTAATTAAAGTTTCATATTACTATAAATTCGCATCAAAACGATTATGGATTGTGAATTGTGTGATTATGAATTGAAACGTTAAACGTACATTGTTTATGACCTGCACATAAGGTAATACTGAGTCATTTGGTTGTCAAATGCTACTTGGATATTTAGCTATATTAAGACCACTTTAATAATAGTTTACAAAACTTGTTTGTAACATTAGTGCTATGGGTTGTGAACTAACATTCTTAGTATTACGTACGCTTGAAGGCAAATTTAATGAAGTTCATTAGACGATTGTCAGATAGTTGTGTACCGGTACATAAAACCGTAGAATCCTTTTCTCAATTCAGCTTTAAATATCAGAAAATAATTTACTTATAGAAATACATGAATCTCCTATCAAACTTATATGAGTAACAAAGACCACTTAAAACATGGTTTAGAGGAAAAAATATTTTCTGTATCTAGCTTATAACTACCATTCTAGAATTGCAGAAGCTTGGGAGCAAAATTTTGGAGTTTTACAAAAACGTTGATAAGACAGCTGAAGATTTTCTGGCCCATTCATATTTTACTTTTGCTGTAGAAATCACACGACGTTAATTAACTGATAAAACTGTTTAAACTCTCCCATAAACTTCAGAAAGATTGGGGATCTAATTAGGGAGTGTGTTGTTGAAAGGTTTATTGCGGACATTTTCCATCCCGATAGTAAAAAAAAAAAATAGGGAGTGTGGTTACTCGAAGATAAACAATTTGTTTTGTATGTCTTCTAAGCCAATGCTTTTTTTTACATTTCGAAAGGGAACTGTCCAAACCCTAGTCTTGTTACTATCCAACCTGTTTGTTCGTATTATTTTTTCATAGCCCAATGACAAATGGCATCTAGGTATGGAAACTATCCTTGGAATCGATCCATCGACCTTCAGATTTGGAGTCGAGCACTACAACCACTCGGCTACCCAGACAATTTTAATTGATTGTAGACTCAACACACTGAACTTTAACTGTACAGTAACAAGATACCTTATCACTCTTATCATTGATGTTCTGAATCACCAGTCAGGCGATTGTCAAATGTCTATGTTGTCCAGACACAGTGGGGTCGTGGTCAGTTGACCGCTAGTCATAGTCATAGCAGGTAGTGGCCGGTGGCCGGTACAACTTGTAAATTTGTCTGGCAACAAGACAACCGGTTATGGACATCCGCAGTTACAGCGCTAATGGCCACGGGAAATCCCGATCGTTGGCGAAAAAATTCTCGTTTCATCCCGCTAGTAATACCGTCGGTAACAGAAATCCCACTTTGCACTAGGCTACCGGAATTCCCCGATTATTGGTAAAAAAAATCCCCTATTTATCCTGCGAATAACCACTAGCATGGCCTCCTCTAACTCCTTAGACAGGAGGCTATTCCACTAGATTTACCGTTGGCGGAATAAATTCCACCTTGCCCTGATAATTGCATTAGATATCCCGCACTTTGGCCTACGATATCCCATGTTATTCCGCTATTAGCTAATGGGTAATGGTACAGGATACAAACAGCTGGATCAGATGAAACATAGTTTTTTATACTGCAATAAAGAAACCACATTGTTTTCTAAAAACTCTTATCAAAACAACCACAGTTAATCTTATACAACACACCACAGTTTAATAACATTCGAGACT
Source organism: Macrosteles quadrilineatus (assembly GCF_028750875.1). NCBI lineage: Eukaryota > Metazoa > Arthropoda > Insecta > Hemiptera > Cicadellidae > Macrosteles > Macrosteles quadrilineatus. The sequence continues at coordinate 41,785,898 of NW_026542597.1, forward strand.
TCCATTCAAACCTTTCTGGTATAACAGGTTTTTTGGAAGCGTACCTGGATTTTATCTACCATGAATCATTCCCACTCCCACAGGCATATTTAGAAACTATAGAAGCGTTCTTTATTTCTATATAAATTTCCCTGATTGTCCCAAACATTTTAATTTCAAGACTAAGTTTACGGATATTATATTGTCGAACCAAGTCACCCAGTTTTTAACTCAGTAATTATAGTAATTCAATTCAATAAATAATTAACATTACTCTGTTTGGTTGGATATCCATAACTTTAAAAATCTTAGGATTTCGAGTTTAATTTTTATTATAAAGTGTGTTGGAAGAGGTTGGTTTTTTGAAACATAATTGAAATTAAAACCCTCAGAATATAATTCCATTATTGCATTATCTTATTGAATTCTAAATGGGAGGATGGTCCAGGATTCAGTAAAATACAACCATATGATGTTTATTGTATATACTGATATTTAAAAACATGTAAAACAAAACAGATATTCATTCTGTTAATTATTTAATAGAGGAAAAAAGAACACGTTTGTCACCAGTGTGTAAAGTATTGTTGGGATGTGTTTTTGTGATTTTTGATATTAATTAGGCCTAGTCTTTTGACCGCGTTCATGGAAACACATAAACCTCGGGCTACCCCTATATCATGGACGCCTTGATGACACGTTAACCCTGTACTTTGACGGCTTACACAGTTCGAGTTTGGTTTCAATGTGAGGAATGTCATGCTTCGATTTATGATGTCCCTTTCTACTACTGATATGTGTAAGAGGAAATCTAAAAAAATTACCATATTTTTCGCCGTCGTCAAAACCTAAGGTGTTTGTGCCCTCAGAAAATATTTTGAAAGTCCTAGCTTAAGAGTTATTTATAATATTGAAAAAATGTTTCCGATTCGCTATACCTGCTTATAACTAGATTGTGTTATTGATGGTCATATAACTGTATATTAAGGACTTTGTTGACGCCAAATAACAGAGTCGACGAACTCTGGTCATTATTCTACATAAAACTTTCTCAACCGTGCGGGTTTTTTAAAGACATTTGTAGCGCCTTAGGAAATAATTGTTGGAAGATTTGAGTCGAAAAGATTCAAAGCACTAGTTCATCACATTTAATATTTAAAAATGGTGATGATTAGTTATTTAAATTCTCCCTCTACTTTTTGCAGTTTTTTCAAAGTTTTTTTTGCATTTGCAAAGTTTTTCTGTTGTCTTATCCTTTAAACCACTGATTTGTCAACCTACAGAATAAAGAGTGTGGCCAAACGTAAATTAAAATTAAGTTGGAATTTTTAGTCAAATTTTAGTACTTAAAAATTATAGTTTTCGTATTTAGAACTATCAGTATGATATAGTGTAGGCTGCTATATTCGATTGTAGTTTGACAATGCATCAGTATGGTTAAATATATTATGTGTATAGATCGGATGGTAGGGGGGAGGGTGATCTGTTGCACTAGTTCTATTGTGTTTGTCATCTCAGTTCTTGGAAGTTCGACTTGGTTATAGAGTTATGATGGCATTGTTCATGAAAGAATAATGATTACAGCGAAATACTTATTTAGAGTAGACTCGTCAAATCTTTCAACTCTGTTACACAAAAAGACATATGAATATATTTCGGTATTCTATTTCCTCCAAAAGCACGTACTGTATTGTTGATTTGATGTGAATTATCATTGATTACACAATAAGTAAAAGAAATAACTTGATTGTTTAAGTGGAATTATGTTGACTTCAATTTACTTTTGGTCTTCTCAAGTATGTTATGCACTTTACAACGGAACAAATTATATTTGTAAATTTCCTAACACTGGTTCGTATTGTCAAAGCTACAGTCAGGAGTGTTTTCAGAATCGGAGTTTGTTCTCGAAACGGAAAACATGATGTTATATTGACGTGTTGATTACGCTGTGTTATTTTGAGTGTAAACGGGAACTATATAAAGATAGAGGTGGAATTATACACAAACCTGTGGCATTAGGAGAAAATGGCAGTTTAACATAGGATTCTTTAGCACAGAACTTTATTTTCGACATTAAAAAATTTTTCACAAGATAGGCCTAAATACAGTTAACTAATATCGTGAAAATCTTACCACTTAAATGTAAGTGATAAAAAATAAAGAAAGTTCTGTAAATACAGTTTGGACTCAGTCATGTAGTGTTGTGTTGTATAAAGCGTTACTGTTATTTTCTGTACTACGGCAGATCTTATAGGTGATTCGAACCATTTTCACTTTATATTACACAGTACTCAGTACTGTATACGAGTTATACCTAATGCTATTGTCTAGTTAGTTAATATAGCTGTTATATTATATACCAGGTTAATAGTAACTGTTACTACCCAGTCGAACTGTGTTGCAATACACCTTTCGATTGCAATTCAATGATTATAGGATTACGACGAAGGGGCGTCGTCGCCGTGCGAATGTAAATAGGCCAAGGACGGACAGGATAGTTCCAGGAAACCGCTTGTCTATTCCTACACCTAGGAGGATTAAACATTAGGAGAGGGCACGCGAATAGGAATACACATGTTACGGTGAAGCCAGCTCTAGCAGAACACTAGAGGGGCACGCGGAGCCGTAGAGTGGCAAAAAGCCTCGGCTATAACATGGGAGAGATAGGGAAAAACGCGACGCGCGCTGTTTCGAATTAAAATTGCCGCTAAACTAAAACACCTGTGTTATTCACCGGTGGCATTCTTAAAGTAAATTAAATTTCCTATCGAACGGTGTCAATTATTTCTATAAAAACTATTATTTTTTATTTATTATTGAAGATCAAAGTTGAAAGAATTGGCCTGGACTTTGAACATATGATTACTTTAATTAAGTTTTTGGAAAAAATATGATGTATCTATACAAATTAACAATTTATTCGTGTTCCTTAAGAGTTTCTCGAAATAAAAAAATATATATTTACCTATATTTAAAAGTGATATTTAGAAAAATAATTACAATAACATTTTTTTATTTTTCCAGTTTATAAAACAATCTTATTAATTATACGTTAAAATGAAAACTTTAATTCTTATGTTGAAATATATTTTAAATTTGCATTTTTCATAGTTTTCTCGATTTTTTAATACAATTTTTTACTACTTTTAAGGCATTTATGTGCTAGGCAGGTGATTTTAAATAGCCAAAGCTAAGAAAAAAATGCAAAGCCGCTCTACATTTTTTTACACCAACAGCCGTTACAATTAAATTACTAACATAAAAAGTAAAACAATTTCTTGGCAATCAAATTCTTGATTTTTTAATATCATATTGAACTATATTTTATCTGTTTGTTCAAAGAAACTTCGAGTAAAAAGTGTAAAGGTTCAACAATCATAGCGTCTTCTGACGCCAAAGTGCGTTTATCATTCTTTTAAAGGGTTAAAACTTATTTTATTTCTCTTTAATAAAAATACTCAAATACACATACAGTACTACTCATGATATGAGTTTTAATTTATGAACAGTATTATAAGTAATACACAATATAAGTATGGCAAAAAATAAAAACAAGGACTATTGGTTCATAAATATGACTTTCCTCTTAATATTAATAGGTTCAATTTTATAGCATGATATAGTCTTATTTTTAACTAGTTAATTGATATTTCTGTTACCAAACCTCCCAGTAACCCATACAACGCAGTATGAGAGGGGGTAACGCTGCCTCCCCCCTCCACAGTACGCGGCTTCAACGAAACTACAGCGTGTCCTCTCCTTAATGTTTAATCCTCCTAGTCCTACACCTACTAGAAGCCGTAGATAGGAAGGTAAAGGAGTACTGGCATTGCCGTGTGTTGTAATAGTACCAGTTGGTTGGAATATAGATAAAAAAAATTGACGCTTGTCTGAATACTACAATTTAGGGTTTACTAGAGGTTAAAATATTAGTAAATTTGATATTTTGAATTTAATTGTTCGGGATAAGTTTCACCAATGAATCTTATATCTGACCCCATTTTCAGGGTGGTCAAGCAACAGCATATGATATACCTAGGTAAGTTTAAGACGTATGTGAAGACTTTATGAGTGTTGAATGGGGTGCTCTGGGTAGCTTCTACCGACCAAGAACACCAGTTCATTTTGCGTGATTCATTAAAAGTCTCATTTATCAGGTGAGCACTTCTACTGAGCGGTACCGAACTGCAAGAAAGGGGTTTCAGACGGATTGATGTACAGCAGTTTTAATATGTTGCATATGAGTACTATTTGTAAAATAACTGTATAATACCATGAGAACAATATGACAATACTCTTCGTTTCTTTGATTTAAGAATAATAAGCCTTAATGTAGAATTGGTCATGAATCTTTTGTTGTAAACATTTACTTGCGTTTCCAGAGACCTACACATAAACAACCTACCTCCAGAACTAAATAACTCAAACTGTTCGTTATCAATTCATCTTAAATATAAATTTGACAGCTCATAATCACAGGCACGCCCGGGAAATGAGACCATCGAAGCGGCATTCTCACCAGGCGTTCGCGGAACCTGGTCAAGTTGTGCTTTTTACCAATAGAATGCGCTGCACCTGCCAATGATTGTCCTGAGTCATAGCTTCAACTTCACCGTAGTCCCGTCTCTGCCCAGTGCCCTCTCATTATAAAGGAATTCCAACTAGTTTACGAGTGTTTAATGACATTTTGTTCGTGGAACGGCGAAAAAAATCGTCTCCTACATTATTTAGTGTCGCCTGACTCTTCCGACATAATGTAATTGGTTGGAATTGCTGGGGAAGGGAAGTATCTGCTTCTGGCAAAGTTTATATTGGATTTTCGTTCTTCAACGGAGGGTATTTTTGTAATAGTGGGGATGAAGAGAGTTGAGGATATGTCTCAGGCATGTCTTTCTGTCTATGGTTTTAGGACAACAGATAGAAAACAGAAAATTACATGAGATGTGATGATGTAAATACATAATTCAGGGGAAATTAGATTAAAATGTCTATTCATAAACCATCCTAATCCCACGAAATATTATTCAGCTCATGATTACCATAGGGTTCTTGCTACCGTTAATCACGTAAGCTAAAAAAATGATACAATATTTCTAGAGCCACACATAAATTAAGTAGGTGTATCACACTCTAACTTTGCCGGACAGTGCAAAAATAATTAGAAGTCTCCTAGTCAAATCAAAACACAAGCTTGGCAGTGATTATTACAGCAACAAATATGTAAGCATCTTTCGACAAATTCGTATGGTCCAGTGCTGTGCTGTGACGCTGTACTGTATTTGATACGCTGTCGCTGACGTCCAGACGGCGGGTGTTTGGAGTGTATTTCCCGGGTTTTCTGTGCGTCTCAGCTGTTCCTGCACGTGCTGGGTGCTGCCGTGATGTTGACAACGTGGATGATATCATGTACACTGTACAGGAATGTGAGAGTCCTGCAGCTCTACACAGATCTCACTGTTTACTGGCTACATATACAATTACAGATGGTTCGTCTGTAGCTATATCTCTCAGTAAATAACAACAATTTTAAGTATTTACTCATAGGTTATATCAACACTGTTCACCCTGTATTCGGGTTCTACCATCTCTTCTCGGAAGCAACTTTTGTTATCAGGACCAAATTTTTTACAAAAGGCGTGTGTTGTCTTTAACTCGTCCCAGCATCCAAAAATCACATCCAGGTTATTTGAATCATCTTTGTATTTTGTTTGCATAGTGATACTTACCTGACCAGCGAGATCCCCTGCAACCAGGATTCATGCATTGAAAAATCTATTTGTCACAATAGATAAGAGCATCGAATCTAACTATATCCCACCATATCTGACGTTTTCGACCATCCACCGTTTTGGCCCTCGATATCATTTGTCGTGTAAGAAGAAGACAAACGAAATAAACTATTCCAAACTATCTATGTATAATTATTCAGCTATTATTATTGCTTTATTAGCTGTATTAATGCTGCTTGACTTACGAATCGGAGGGGTGTTGTTTGAAAATATCACCACTGCGACTAATGTGTAGTATACAGGGTGATTGATATAAGTGTGCCAGCCGTTTTATTCGAAAACCATAAGAGATATCAAAAAAAGTTAAATGGTAAGTGCCTTGGAATTTTTATTTAAAAAATTGTAGTAAAGTCGAAAAAATTATTTTAGCCGCCATTTTTCCAATATGGCCGCCAACTTTGATTTTTCTTATGGAACACCCTGTATTTTATTATGTATTCTGGTAGAAAATGTAATTTTAAGACAATTTTATTCTTGTGATTTTTTTCATAAACCTAACCGTTTCAAAGATAATAATGGTTTAAGTTGTGAAATTTTGAATGGTTTTTGAATAAAACAGCTGGCATGCTTGCTTATGGCCTGTATCGAAACTCTTTCTCATGCAAAAATCTCAAAACTTTAACCATTATTATCTTTGAAACGATTAGGTTTATGAAAAAAATCACAAGAATAAAATCGTCTTAAAATCACATTTTCTACTAGAATACATCATAAAATACAGGATGTTCCTTAAGAAAAATCAAAGTTGGCGGCCATATTGGAAAAATGGCGGCTAAAATAATTTTTTTGACTTGACTACAATTTTTTTAATAAAAAATCCAAGGCACTTACCATTTAACTTTTTTTGATATCTCTTATAGTTTGCGAATAAAACGGCTGGCACACTTATATCAATCACCCTGTATAACAAGGGTGGAATTTTTTGTCCTATCTTGTTCTGCCGGGTCCCACAAAATCATAATCGGGTGTTTAAAATTTCCCCTTCTCCCAAAAATTGATTCCCAAGTGTAGTTACTGAATCTGAATAATATTCAACAATCACTCGATGCAAATAATTTTCATTATTCCCTCTCGGATCCGCAATACCCCGTGGGTGCGATGAAAGTCCCGGACGTTTTCACTGGTAGCCAGGTCGGTTGCGTGACTCCAACAGGATGTTCTCATGCAAATTCCCAGAATTCCCTTTCCCCTGCTACTTCATCCATTCACAGAACCGTGGGCGGAGTTGCAGATAATGGAAATTTACAATTCGCAACAGGTGTTCAACTTCAAACTTTGTGGAACTGGGTTCATCGTACCGAAAACTACGGGCATTAGAACAGTTATATTGCGATATCAGGTTATAAAGTCGTTAGCCTTAATTGAAGATGACTAGGCTACCGACTTTTCCTCGTGGTCTTATGTTTTAAGCCTACGATAATTGGCTGGATATTGGAAGTTTTATCGATAGTCAGCGTTACGTGTTAATTGGTTTACTACGTTAACATTGCCAGAGTTAATGGACACGGAAGAACGGATCTTATGGTTACGTAGGTGGAGTGTAACTAAATTCTCCAGTCATTTTCACCTTATACAAATTTTAAAAGCGTTGTTTGAATGGATTTGGATTGGTATCATTGCTAAAAAATGATGAAACGGATCCAATAACAATCGAGTTAAAACAAATTTGATATATTGCCATGATAGGGACAAAGTACGTGCAAAATGTGGCGTTATGAAAATCTCAAGAGCCAATTTCAGGCGATTAGTGAAATTCGCATTACTCAATATTAATAACTCCTAAAAGCTTGACTACGCTTACATTAATTTTCGTTATTGGGTTGCTATTTATGGTCCCAAGGTTCAAGCGCTCACCTGTTTGGGTACAAATTTGTACAAGGACTTTTAATAAAACAATATGATATTACCACAATGTCGTACGTTGAAATGATTTGTGCTAAAATGCTTTTTCTCTTTGCAGGTAAGAGCTTGTTGGAATTGTAACAACATCTTAACTTCAGGTATTTTATTTTTAATCATTCTAAACTTCTAAAGCAGTTTTGACAACCGATATCCATCGTTTACAAAAATAAAGCGATATTAATAATAATTAATATTCATAATGATACCGTGAGCATTTATTGGCCCAGAAGAATATCCAATATTTAATTTAAGTTTAAGTCTTTTTCACCCTACTTGAAGAATAAGTGGTGTAAACCTTACTATAATACAATAATTTTTGTGTATTTTTTAATCATAGCTGCACATACACCAACAGAATGAATTTGTACCTTGTGTATTTTTCAATTCGATAGAAGTAGTTGTTTTACAAATATATTTGATTCTGTGCACCGTTTCTTCAATATCTATAATATTGAACCACAATATTGCTCACTATGCATAGCAAAATATTACGACTGTAACAAAACTCCGAACAATAGATCAAATGTATTCCACTGCAGTTTCAAGGGCAGACGAACAATTAGTTTGGAATATAATCTCTTTCTGTGAAGAAGTGTAAAACGATTTCAAGATTTAAGTATCGATTGAAGGTTATTATAATGTCAGAGCTTTGTTAAAGAAATCACTGGCCTACTTTACTCTTACAAACACCAAAAACGTTTTAAAGAACACCCTATTATTTACTATAAGTGTTCATAACTTGTATATTTGAGTCCTATTTAAACCTGTTAGCGATGATTTTATTTCGATGACTCGAAAGTGAACTACAAATCATAATGATATCCTCCTTAGTTATTTAGCTAAAATTATTTATAAACTATAACACGATAACGACATCGTGAAGAAATTACTGTACGTTAAAATCATCGGTAAATTAAGAGTGAAAGTTAGGCTAGATCTCTGTTTTTGGACTTACCTTTACCAATGTAGTCTACAGATTTTCTAATTTTGTGGATATGCAATTTAAGATATTACAAAACACTTAATCTTTGACAAGATTACATTTATTTTCTCTTTGAAAGGTTATAATTTGAAAAACTTTAAGAAGATAAAAAATAAACATATTATCACTCTTATTTCAGTAAATAACGTAATGTCCACAAAACTATATATTATTCCTAAACGAGGATTGTGTAGAAAATAGCGTTAACCAACAGAACAAGCTCCAGGAGATGAATATAATTAATTCGCTAACAGGGTTGTTTTGTTTGAAATTATAAATACCGGGAATGTCTAAAAAATATACACGTTGTGCTTACCGGTAAGAGAATGTGTTTTATCTTATGTTAATACGCGCCTTAACCCCATCTTTATAGGATAAAGGTTATTCCGTTTTCATTCGTATATTTTCGTATCTCACTTTTTTAAACGTAAAGAACTGAACTAACTAGGCACTATTGTATTGCAACTGCACCACGATAAGTGGTCATTTTTTTAGTTAAATAAGATATTTTTCTTACGCCGTATAAAATATAATAAAGTATTGACACATGCCAGTAATAATGTTCACAAACTCATTTCCCAAAATTGATTGACCTTTATTTTAAAAGCTTAATCCGCATTTAAAAATATAAGTAGATTTTTAGGATATGAACTAGTTATCACATTCAAAACAATATTTTTTTAATTTTTGTGTTTCAAATTGTTTAACTACAACCTTTGACTATTAATACAACAACTCCAATAGTCAATGCTACAACTCAATCGTTCGAGAACCTTAATTATATTACCGTTAAACTTTATTAAATGTAATTATAAAGTTTTTAAACTTAATTTAAGAATCCTTTATCCAGATAGCAATACTTAATAATTTGTACAAAAACATAAAATGGTTTAATATACAAATTGGCCGTATGGAAAAGTACAAAATGAAAGCAAAAAGTAACAGATTTGAAAGATGGGCTTGATTAAAATTACGCGCAGTACAAAAGGCGGAAATATAAAGGCTGTGATTTCGATCAGCTTCCGGCGAAGGGACAAGCGAGCGCCCATTGTTGTCACGTGATTAAGGAGGCTTTGGCTAGTGTCCTTCCACTTTGTCACCTCGATAAAAATTATGTTTGATAACCAATTTTGACATTTTAAAAACACTTTTGTAAATGTGTTGCCATTAAAAATGTTGTTGATTTCAACATATAAACAGGGAATATCTTTTTGTCCACATTAATTACAACATCACTATTAACCAAAGTCTTGAAAAGATGTTTGAGCGTATTTTATCAACCAGTTACAACGTCTACCAGCAATAAAAATTTCTTGAGTATAAAATTCATGCGTGCTACTTATTTCTTTGAGTAGGCCCTATTTGAGGGTTTTGTGGACAAGTTATAGATTGGAAATGCAGTTATACAGAATTCACTATAAAATAAAATAACATGTTTGAGACTAATATACTATAAACACTGGTGAATATTAGGTTTGACATTGTGTTTATAATACTTTAGCAAACTATGTGTCTTCAAGTTTTAAATTTAATCAAAAATTAATTTATTGTCTAAATAAAGTCATTTTTATTGAATGTAACTTATAATCTCACGAACTTAAAATTTGAGTTAGAAAGTAGGGAGCTTTACGTCAAGGTACGGTAACTAATTAAAATGTATCTCAAAATATTTTTTTTTTAATTTCAGAAATTGAACAATAATAAACTAACCTTACTCAGTGACTCATAATTATCATAACTGTATGGGCTAACAGCTGTGTCTAAGAAATATGTCGGCCTTAGTCACTTAAGGGGGCTAGCCTAGCTAAAAACGCACGTTTATAGAAAACATTTTGCTGTGAATACACTTTTTGACCTAGGATTTTGAATTTTTCAGGGCATTTTAAGCACAAATCTGGGCATATAATCATGTAAAATATTTTGAAAAATGTTGATGAGTTCGGGAGTTATGATAAAAAAATTAAATTTTATATTTGTAAAAACCTAGGTAACCATTTTACACATTGTGCTTTTTTGTATTTAATTTACACAAATAAATTCGGTATGGTTCTTTTCCTTATGCCTAGGGCTATAGCCTGAACTAAAAATATGTTAATATAATTGAAATTGGTTAGTTGGCTTAACATTTTAGATTATAAAAAAATATTTTATTTTATTTTTTGATAAATTTATATATTTTATTACTTAAACCATACCTACTGTTATAATTCTAGTTCAGGTCATAGGTACTGATGGTATAAACATCCTGTAAAAATTTGGTAATGATATCTCAACTGGCTTAGAAGATATCATGTAAATAGTAAGAAAAAAACACTAGTTTCGGAAAATCGACGGACACTTGCCACAAGTCGCGGACAAGTATTGGACTAACAATGAAAAGGCATGTGCACTGATAAATGTTTTTGGTCATATCTCAACTAAAAAAATAGATATCATTATAATTCTGGTACCAAACTGTTCAGAAAGAACTCACAAAATAAAAAAATATATTTTAAAAAAAATTAAAAATTTGAAATTTTTTGCTAGGCTAGCCCCCTTAACAAGACAACAAAATCGCGCCACTCATCATACACTGATCTCCATTCATACTTGGCTTAAAATAACTACTTTGTATGGTCGCCATTTCATTGTTAAGTATTAAAGTACAACCTACTTTATCACAAATTTTACTCATTAGACCTTCGAATTTTGAATGTTTTTAGCCCAGTTACAAACTCCAACAGTCGTGATTTGTCCTCTTTCTGTCTGTGCAAAAGAAATGGTTGATGATTGACGCTTAAGAATTCTGAGTCTGAGATTCTAAGAACTTTGAGAGGCAAATTTATTTTGCATCGTTATTGACCTCTTACGACAAAATACAAGTCGGAATTATTCAACGTATTGTTTACACTTTAATGGCGTTTAAAAGCCCTAGCCTAAAGGAAAATTTACTTCCTTTCTTTTGTTCTTGACAAAATAGATGTGTATTTAGTAGATACTGCCTTAAAAATAATTTTGCTGGGTATAAATCAATTACAAATAGTTTCGCATTTTTTTTAAATTCACAAAGAAACAAATCTGTAAATCTTTGCTTCTGATCTAAAATATATTAACTCATGGCGTTAAAGCCAGATACAGTGTAGAGTGAGACGACTTACTTTCATTGTGCAACGTGACCAAGTGGTTCAGATTTGTTTAGTCCATTTATAAAATAATCTAAATAACTACCCTAAGGATAGACATAAGCTAAAAAAAAAACAATTTTATTTAAACCAAAAAAAGTTTAAATACAAAATACTGTACACGCAATACGATTTCGTGAAAGGAAAGATAGTTTAAATTTTCTTTTTACATTTTGTGAAATAGAAAAATATATTTGCGGAGAGTGCTTTTAACCTTTGGGGGTGTCAAAGAAATGATTATATCTGACATTCACTGATGAAAACTTCCCAGAATTCCTCTGGGCAAACAAACACCACTACGGAGAAACTGTCATTTGCCGCAACACACCCTGTCGTTGTACAATTATGTGGATATAGACAGGTTGATCAATACAGTTTCTGCATTACTGCACTATATCTACAATACAAATGTGGCTACAAACTACAAAATTATTGTAGTTAGTACAAATTAATGTGGCTGATTTGTATATAGGGCACTGAACGATGGTCTTTGTTACATACCTTACGTATACTGCGTCGGAAGTTTTGAGTTGAAACATTTGATCCATTATGAACTTTTTATATAATAATATTGTTTGATATAGTTAAATTTTTAACAGGACAGACGTCAATACATATTATGTAGAACATTGTATTAATGTTTTGCATATTTACAAATAGTAAAACTCCCGCCGCTGCAAACCTGCAGACGTTTTTTTTTATTTTATTTCCTATTTAGATAACGTTAATTTTAAAGAGTTCTTAGGTTTGCTACAGGGATGGTAAAAGAGGTGTGTTATTTTCATTGACATGTCAATAGCTTATAGTATTAAATAACAAATAAAAAAACCAAATTCAATTAAAATTTATCCATAAATAAGCAACCTACAACTTTTTTTTCTGTACAAGAATAACAAGGGAATTTTAATTTACACTATTTGGAATTTTCTATACTTGAATTATGGAGAAGGTAAAACCATAATGTCGCATGGTTTCAAGCAATAATCGCAGACTCGGGCTTACCTATGTGGCAATCTGTTGTAGGCAGCATAGACCTTTGAACTTACTTTGTTAGGTGGCTTCCAAGAATGGGATATCATTATTGAAACAGTCCCTATATTATGTGCACGCTTTCTCATAAACATTGTAATACAAAATATCCTGGTTGTATGCACATAATCGTAAACTTCATCTTTATGTTGCGTTTGATGTTAAATTTCCGAAGAAGAAACTTCGTTTATTTTAAACACGCAGTTTTTTTTACAATAATAATTTATATATTTTTCTAGATAACTTACTCGCTACCCATAGTAGTATCAGACGATAAGCTAGTCATCGCTGGTACGAGTGCTGTCCGCCTCTATCTTATCTCAGCACTAACGATTTGCATACTTAGTTCATCAAACGGTACGTCGGTGTATTTAGACAAAAGACAAAAAGAATTAAATATAGACCGTCAGCAGCAGTGCTGCGGTTACCATAGATTCTGGCGCATACCGCTGGGAGCGCCATAGATCATCATACATATCAGTAGGTGATGGGTTGGTTTCATCGACTGTTTAATTTTCTTTGTTGCATCAAAAGTTATTCATTCTGTTTGTTGGGTTGGTTAATTTATTAGATTAGGTCGGTGTAATTTTTAGTGAATCTATAATATACATTCTATTGATTTCTTAACATTTTAGTGAATTTTTAAAATTAGCCAAGCAGAACGAATCTCTATTTTAACTCGTTGCCAGTCGTCACACGCCCCGTGAGAGGCATTGTTTTTTTTTTTTTTTTTTTTTTTTTTTTTTTTTTTTTTTTTTGTAAAGAACAACCGTACCGTACGGTGATATGCTTTTGATTTTTTATTATGCTCAATTACTTTCAACGGAAACCCTCATCTAACCTCACAGCGAGGGTTTACTGCTGAAACCAATGTAAACCGACACTTTTTACACACCGTGGAGCTTGCTACAATTCAGTCCATACAGGAAATGCGACTTGCATGAATGGCAACAACGAAAACCATTCATAAGCAATACAGTCGAGGTGAAAGAAAGTGAAAAAGTTGAATATCGGTTACGATGATGTCATCAGTCAACGCAACACCGTAGACAGCTGATGTAGCGACCTCCCACAACAGAACACAATGTCTGACGACTCAGCAGTCTTTGGTCAGCAGCTGTGGAAGGTTCCAGGAACCCGCAAAGACACGTGATCTCGTCAACAGCCGGATCAGATGGAACTGGGCACTTTGAGATGTTTCCATTTGTAGTAGTCACATGAATAATAATTATTCACGTTATTATTTTAGATTTCACGCAACGTATCAATGCAACAACAACAACAACAACAACAACAAAACAATTGATTGTTGTATTAGTAAATAATTTCTTGAAGATTAAACATGTGATGTGATTGTTGTCGAGAGGGCCATATTCGTATTATACACAACATATTTTTCATATTTTATTTCAATAAAATGCAAGTATTGTATCAATTACTATTTTAAATAATTTTTATTTTGCGTTAACAGTCATAAGATAAATAAATTATTGTTGTATGGATATTTTGTTCAAGTATTGTACGAGGAAATATTCAAAGCAAATATAATCAACATTTGATGAAGTCATTCTGAAGGAAAACAAAGTCGGATTGTTTGCGAAGATGTAATTATTTCGCTACATAATTAATAACCTAATTACCAGACCCACTTCTGAGAACACAATTAATTACTTATTCACTTCAGGATTATTTTGCGTTAAAAGATTTAGTCTCTTGTTTAACGTTCATTAAGACTTCTTTAGTTTGTAATTCCTTATGTTTCTCTGCAACAGACTGGGGGAATGTTTCCAAGAATTAAACCATTCCCATTCCACTAATTAATTAAAACATTCCATTAATTAACTTTGGTTTCTAGAACTGGATGATATTAAAAAATAATATCAACGTCTATTCCTTAATTTTTTATAGTAAATGCATTTTCAAAAATAAAACAACACATTAGTTAAACTGATTTGTGAGTAGTTATAAATATAAATAAAGCACAAAAATAGTAGTCAATTACATAGTATTCTTGCAATATAAAATATTGACTAAAGCATTTAAATATTGACATTAATTTATTTAAAATATATGTTATCAAACAAACAAAAAAGGGACAATATTTTGTCAAACTTTATTTTAGAATTTAAATTATTAAAATTGTAAATATAGTTAAAAATTATTAGTTTAAAAAATTACAATCGGTATGAAAATTTCTCTATTGAAAAATTCCTTTAGGTTAGAAGTAATATGACCAAAGAAGGAATGTATTAAAATATCACCGTCTCAAATATAAATCAGAGTTGTTAGGAGGTTGTACAATTGTACATAAAACTCTATGACAAGGAAAGGGCTGCCTCTGGTGACATTTTGTTGGGATTTTACTCAGAAGAGGATCAAAGGTTTAATAAGGTCCCAGTTCCATTCTCTCCCTCTGATACAGGACTCACCCTGCAAAGAAACAACTTTACCTTTCCCCCTTCTCGTCTCTTAATGTTACTACGATTTTAGAGAACTTAAATACACTTCAAGAATCGTAAGTACCAAATATTCCCCTCAATAACATCAATGCATCACGATAGTGTAACTGCTATGAAGCTACGAACACATGTTAACTAAAATTTGCCACTTTACATTATTTAATTATTTAAGCTACATAACGTTAATATACGTTAATGTATATTAACGAATATGTGGAATTTTTGGTCGAAAATCAAATTCACTTACGCAGAAGTAAGTGAAAATCTGCAAAAAAGGGGTGAAATTTGTATGGTTAAAATAGTAGATTTCATCACTGTGGACGTAAAGTGACCCTTTTCGACCCGAGCTAACAAATTGGAGCTGGTTCGAGGCGAAGACGTCGGTTTACTATCGATATGTCGTGCTATTGATAAGAAGACAAAACCAAGCTACAACCGATTAAAACAATCGATACATACTTTCGAAACATGTGGTTGCATACAATAAGGATTTAAAACTGAGTTAACAACAGCAGATTTTTACTTACTATATTTTTACATCTTTTACCTAATGATAATTGACAAGGTAATTGTTCTATTTGACTCCAGTGAGTTTTGCTAATTAAAAAAATATTTGTGAATGCTGTATTAGGAAATTTATATTTTCTTAAATTATTATACTTCCAACTCTCTAAGCAAAAACACCCTTGTTGATAATATAGAATGTTGTTGAATGGCATAAAAACTAATTTTTATCAGATAATAGATTTAGGTAAACATCAAATTAATTATTTGTAAAACAACCGAAAACAACCCGTCTTCTATGATATTTGCTTTTAATAGCTCAATATGACAAAATAATTAATAACTGGGGAAATATTTTTTGTATGAAATCCACCTCCAGTGGTTGTGTGCTTATCCTGCAGGATGGGAGGAAAATGTCAGATTATTGGTTCCAGGAAGTGAAGTAGCTGAAGTGGAACTACTCGTCTGGAAAGAGCATATTGCGCTACGCAAACTGAATAGGCTTGAAATGTATTCTGGAAATTACTCTCAAATATTCCAGACTGGAGCTAAGTGTCTCAATTATAGTCGTTTTACTGCTTAGTTGGAATCTATTATTTTCCCAATGTCCTACTAACTTAAGCTGGCTGTGTTTCAACCAAAAATGTTTCAACTAAAACTTGTAACACAAGGACTATGTTTTGTACAACACATAATGGCATTAATTATTACATCACATTTAGGTACCAAGCAAAATACATACCTCTAACCATAGATTAAAGAAAGTAGTAATGTGATAGTAGGTCTACTTTCTTTAACCTGTGCTCTAACTGTACGAAATTCATGAAGGGAGGAGTGATCTGGTGTAGTAGCAGAGCGAGAGACTTCTGTCCCTGTGGTCCCGGGTTCAAATCCCACCAAATCACTATTTGATTTTATCCAAGTGATAATGCCGCAACTTCTCTAGTTCTAGCCTGAAGTAATGTACAAAAAACCATCCCGGGATCGTGCCTAGCGTCCTAGAATAAAAAGAATCCAAAATTCAACTAAACAATTAATACAATACTTATGTTTTGTACAACACATAATAATAGGATACTATTACATGAAATCAAATTCAGGCCTCAAGTGAAATTCATACCTCCATCCAAAATTATACTAATTGACACAACTACACTAATGTGTAGGCCTACATAATAATTGGATGTTATTACAAGGCTAAAACTTATACCTCTCTAAAAGTTTCAACTCTACAATCCCTTGTGTGAAAGGGTGTGCTAAAATCATAATTCAACATAAATTCATATTTGTGCAAACAAAAACTATTCTCTGTCTTATACCGTAGGTAAAAACTTAAATGACAAAAGAACAGTTAAATGGTTTTTTTTATCACTTAGATTAATACTGTATTTTGTTTTATAATATTGTGGGTATATTTTTTGCAGAAATGACTTACCAAAACAATATCAAACATATTAAATAACACAGTTCAATCAATACTAATGACTATGCACACAGTGTATTTCTACTATATAATGATGTTGCTAGCAATCAAGTACAGTACAGGTAGTTACAAACCAACCCCACCCCTGTCTCCTCCAAGCTCTTCCCTTTATAGTGCAGATTGGTTCCCAGAATTGTCTTGCCCTTGGCAGCTTTTAATCTCACTGCAGGGTGCTTTACCTTGGCGGAGACCATTAATTTAGAATATTTGATGTAAGTCAAAATTTTAAAACTGGAGGTTTTTTACAATTTTTCGGGGGCGTTTAAACGCAAACTTTTAGTTTTATTAGATTACCAAATTGTGCTTACATTAAGTTTATGCGGTATTAATTCAACAAATGCATAGCCAACTTTGTAATAGGTAGACAATACACATTCCTCAAGTGAAAATCTTGTGATATGTGTATAATTTATGTTAACACCGTCAAACAAAAACCTTCAGTTGTATGAGAGTTGTGGATTTTTAAATCAAGCATTTAAAATGCGATTGATGGATTGACTAATCGAATTAGTTACATTAGGTATTCAGTCAATCTTCCACCTGCTAACACAGTTGCCATGCACACTGTGGTTTCATTACTCAAATTAATAGCATGTAATGGAATGAAAAGGTTCAAGTTTTTAATAAATATACATTTCCAATTAATTTATCGGTATTTAATGTTTACAGTAAAAGTAATTTTTACCTTTGATGTACACCCAGTGCAAAAATTGTATTTACAATGTTGAAAAGCATGCATATAAAAATTGTATTTACAATGTTGAAAAGCATGCATATTAATCCATGGAAGGACCAGTGACATGTTTGGAATTATGTTAATGCCATCCAATACAGTATCAGAACATCACAGTTTTGTAAGATTTACAGGTCATTACTACATATTTTAGCTTCCTCCAGATATGGATTAAATTTATTATTTGAAATGGATACAAACTACCTTATCTCAATAGAAATTAATGTCATACGATAAATTCATATCTACAATAAATCTTCATATTTCCTTTGTGGCTTGAAGTTCATATTTACGATAAATCTGTCAAAAACACAAAATTTTGGTTTTATAAGTATGAAAATATTCTTTATAAAACTGAACTTTGGGATGTTTTAGTACATTATGTTCTAAAAATTGTTACCCACCATCTAACAAAAATTTGTCAATGGAAAGTCCTGTCAAAAATTGACAGGATATGAAATCACACCTATCTAAAAAAATGTTAAGGTAAGTTCCGTTCTCAGTGTCCACTTCTGAGTCAGCAACAGCTGATTACGTCATACTGACTCATCACACACCTCTGACTACATCAGCTGATCTTCTGTTTCACTTGGACACAAAACCTTCCCTGGACATATGTGTTGGCTTACAACTACTCATTGTGCCTGAAATGGCAATCTTCAACTCTATACTTGCATTACAGTATTTGAACCACTGGATTTACTCAACCATAATTTTTTATCACCAAAGTTTTAAGTCTTTATTAGGAGCAAAACAAAAAATTGGAATTATATTCTATGCTTTCACTTTATGGACATTTTTTCAATTTACAATAAAACTTACTATTAATGACTACTTACAAGTTTGTAATGATAACAATATACTATGAAATTCAGTAATGTATTAAACTAGCTAATAGATTTACATATTTCAGTACTAATAACTGTTCAATTAACTAAGCCTATTTCTGTGAAATAGTTTTTGCTGAGTGACAAAATGACAAAATTACTGTTTAGTGATACTGTAGATACATATGTGCATCACAGATGGTAAAATACAATTGTTGATAAATAGTTAATTCATCAGAAAGTTCTGACGATGTCTCGGAAAAAGTATATGGATCTTGGGATATGACAAGTGCTCAAACATAAACAACTTTTACAGTTTGATGTTTTACCTGGAAATCTCTCTGTTTGTTGGTACGAAAAACACAAACTACTGCTGTTGATTTTGTTAAGTTTTAACATTCTACTATGATATTTGATAATAGAAAAATTGTATGAAGGTTTATCCTCATAAACAAGAATCTCTAGCAACTATACCACTTTCCTTTAGGATAACATAGGAAACAATATGGTTTAACCACTTATAAATATCTCTGTAATCAATAGTAAGAAATTTTAGAACTTTCCTAAATATTTTGGCAAAAAAGTTAACAAAAAAGTGTTAGGTTATTTTTCAAACCCCCCCTTCCAATCAGATTGATCTGGTCGTGAATCTCATTTGAATAAATGGAGTTTTCACGCTTATATCAAAAATATCAAATTACCATTTCACATATCGAGCTTACTGCTATTTAAGGCAGAAGTATTAAAGGTTCACCTAAAAAATGTTGGTATAGCTTCCAAATCTACAAACCTAACTACCTACTACTACAATTTACCATTACCAGAATGGTTCAGATTTTATCATCAAAATTTATAATTGTGCATTTTCTTTCTAGGTTCAAAGACGGCAAGGCTTACCCGTGGCCAGGGGATGTGTCAAGTTTCATTCTGTACCCAGAGTCAGCCAATCAGACCATCTACAGCCAGGCCTTGGGTGCAGTGGATGCTGGGAACTACTCCTGCAGAGTAGCCAATGATTCTCGTCTCGTCACTCACACCACCTCCCTCACCGTCTTCGGTAGGTCTACGGTTTACGGTCTACCAACTGTTGAAGAGCTCAAATTCGTTAAGATTTAAATGAAATCTCGGTTGATCAAGGTTTATTGCAGACATTGTTCCTTATAAAACAAACTATACACAAAGTTTTTCGGGGATCTGGAATCTGATCACGTACCTCAGGTGAAAAAATAATCTAACACATTACAACTAACAATGCACAAAAGCCCAACCTAAGTTGGAAAACACTACAGAGAGTAGCAGTCAAGTATATGCACTGCTACTCTCTGTAGTGTATTAGGTTATTTTTTCACCTAAGGCCGTGATCAGATTCCAGATACCGAAACGTTATGTATAGTTTTTTTTTACCATTGTGATGGAAAATGTCCTCAATAAACATTTGAACAACATTAATTTACATTAACTGAAAAGCGGTTTTTCTCAAGGAATGTGAATCACTGTTGCAATAAATGAAATAACATTACATGGTTTCCTATCAGTGTTCTCAGGCATACATTATTGCATTCTTATCCAATCAAAAATAATTGTTTGAATAAGAGTAGGAATCATTGTGTCTTGCTTGATATAAAATAATTTGATTCCGCTGCATTCATTTTCTCAGCCTGAATCAATCAAGTTTAATGAAGACAAGATCTCTTCTACTTGTGCTTATGAGCCCTACCAGGAATCACAAGTAAACTTTAATTATCTCCCAAGTCTCCAGCAAGGAGAATCAAGATATTGGTATCTAAAATACAACATTTCCCTGAATATACTGTTTGTAAATAGTATCTCCAGCAAGGAGAATCAAGATATTGGTATCTAAAATACAATATTTCCCTGAATATACTGTTTGTAAATAGTATCTCCAGCAAGGAGAATCAAGATATTGGTATCTAAAATACAATATTTCCCTGAATAGACTGTTTGTAAATAGTAAATTTGGAAGTACAGTAAAACTAATTAAAGTAAATAAGAGTTATTTGCACAATGATTCTATTTAAGGTAATGTTTTTTTTTAATTTTTTGAACGGGTAGCTTTTGGATTATCAAGATACAATTAAAGTGGTTTGAAAACCTGTAATGTTGATAATTCAAATGGTTACCTTACAACTAGTTTCGGCTCACAAATTTTATTCGGCACATATCAATAGGTTTTCCAAGGACATTGTCGCTTCTTCTAAAGCCGGTCACGTCAAAGCTTTCCTAGTCATGCGTGTTGCGTGTTTTAAATGTAATCTATACTTTGTAAATATTTATGAACTTTGACAAACTTCAGTGATCCTTGGAAAAACCTGATGTGGCTCCATTGTAAGCTAAACTACATTTGGATTATAAAAATTACCGGTATTAATATTTTTTTGTATACCTACAACTTTAAAAAAAAATTATTACTCCAACATAAATTTAGTCCCGACACTATTCACTGGTAGACAAGGTTTGGACAACATTTTGTAACATGCAGAAAGTTAACGGCTGTATATGAGTAAGTATTATAGAATCAGAAAACTTGGAATTCAAACTCTTTTGTTTCTATAAGTAATAAGACAAGATTTCATATTTCCATAACGCTTCGCCTCATGGTTCATTGAAGTCTCAATAGGATTTGTTTAGGTATTTTTGTATGGATCCGGATCCTATTCGTTTTGGTTTATATGTAAATTTGATGAATTGAATTGAATGAATTAGATGAACTCAAAATAGTTTTTGCAGTGAATTCAATTAATTATAGTTGGGATTATGTTTGAAATGATAAATTACTTTATACTTTTATATGAAGTGGCAACCATACAAAGGTAGATATTTTAAGCCAAGTGAATGGAGATGATTGTAGGACAAGTGGAAACTGATCTCAATGTACTTTAAGGCCAACTTTATTGCGTTTTGTCATGTTGCAATGTCAAATTGCCAAAATACTGATTGATATCTCCATATTAACTAGACTGACTATTTATCAATTAGTTACTCTCTAACCAAGAATTGTTTACAGCATACCGGTAAATTATAGAAAAATATTACGGCCAAGTAGTAAAAAACCAATAATTTTCAAGCTGTGTTCTAGCTGTGTGTGTGTGTGTTTCAATATTATATTTTTGTTACTAAAAGTATTTTTAAAATGTTCCTTATTGTTTTCTTTGCTTTCTAGTAATGAAGAAGAACTACATGAACATGCCACTACCAACCTACAACATGCCAGCCGAACATTTTGTCAAAATTGGCCAAACTGCCAGACTATTCTGTGAAGCTTTTGTTGGTAAGTTTTTTTAACAGTATCATCCTTATATTTATTAAATATCCAAGTACAGTGTTTCTATGTGGAGTTTTTCTATCCTAAAAGCCAGAGTTTTAGACCATGTGCGGGATTATAGTGGATGCAGCACAAAATGGAGTTTTAGACTATAACATGTGAACTTGTATTTTCTCTGCTTTCAAACCTGGCTGATAAACAGAATTATATTATTTAAACCAGAATAAGGTTATAATAATTATAATCAAAGTCTTGTTATGAAGCATCAATAGTTAAAGGCAAATAGGTAATACAAATGAAACATCATTCATAGCATATGACATAAACCCTGCTGTACTATGGTATAAAGATGTAGTAGAAGATGAAGCGCAAGCTTCATGAAATAACTTGTTTTAAACAACAAAAAAATCAGTTATCTCTGTCCTATACCAACTTCAATTATTTTCTTATAAACAAACATCTCAACGATTTGGATTTAATTGGTTCCTCAAGAATAACACCAACAGAGATGATTAATTAATGACATTTGTTTTATCAACAGTCAGGGATTATTGTAACAGAAAACCACATTAGGGCTTATCTTAATGATCATGCGTCATCATAACAGTGAAAACATAACACATCAATCTGTTATGGTAAACATAAGCAGAATCTGTTCTGGCAACAATGTTTAGGAATTTGGTTGGGCAACCATTCCTTGTTTCTTGACAAGTTTGTTTATTGTTAACATGAGAAATCAATATGACCAATAATAGGAGATTGTTGTCACTCAACGGTTTTGTTGTTAATCCAGTTCTTAACACCTGTTTACACAATAGTTATGGTTTTGGATACGTTTTGAAATGATTAACAACATTATCATGGCAAACTTTCATAGCTGTAGTCTAAAGTACGCTGCCTGGAGGAAAGCTGAATATTCATTTTAGAAAAAAACTTATGTAAATCTGTGAAATTACTTTTTAATGATTTACTAAAAAGATTCATGTTTTAAAATAAGTAGATCTTAAAATACTGGAGTTTAAGTTTAAAAAATATATTTCTACCCCTCCCATAGTTTTAATTTTTCCCCCTCCACTGTTACTATTGCATTTCACCTCATTTTCTGATTCTTCCTCTTTAATCAGCAATTTTTTCTGATACTCTTTTCCACTGGCAAACTTGTTATTTCAAAAAGTAATAATTTCACAATAAACTACAATCAAAGACTAATTTATCTCCTGGTGTCCAGGCAAGATTGACCTTCCAGATGCCAACAATGAAATCCTGTGGGAACGCCCTGACTTCAACATGTCATCCCCAGATGCTAAGAGATACAAACAACGCAACATCTCCAGGTTTGTTTTCACAGGATTCTTGCTTTTAAATGGTAATTTTAACCTTATGGTTTTTGTTTTTAATCCTTAATAATTAATAAAGTGACATGATTCCATTACAAACACTTCAGCAGAAATTCAATGTTGGTGGTTTGTGTTGGGATTTTATGTTTTATGGGGTTATCTTTCTTTCCTTTAACCCTAGGACTGCCTTCCGCCGTTTGGACGGCGGTTTCATGTGTGCGCTCGGTGCTCAACCGAAGTTTGCCAGTATTTGATTTTATAGTATTTGATTTTAGAATTTCTAACAAGTGTATTGTACCTTACAAGTGTATTGTCTCAAACAAGTGTGCACCTTACAAGTGTATTGTACCTTATGAGTGTTTCCTCTGTGCAGGGAGGAAGGTCAGGTTGTAGGAGCGTACTTGGTGATTGAGAGAGTCTCTCACAGTGACTTCGGTGAATATGTCTGCAGCATCAGCAACACGGGGGATCAAGTGTTGCGGTTGTCTACCCTACTGCGTGAACATGGTTAGTTTGATGAAAATGTTTAATTATAGAAATAAAACATGACCAGTAGTGTAGATTACCAATCAAAATATGCATTTTGTACACATTTAGGTCTAGTGCTTCCTTTTCTTGGATAAAAGATGTTCTTAAGAGGGTTCTGCCCGGCCAATTCAATTTGGTGGCTAAACATGGTAAAGTTCCTGAACATGCCTCTACGGTACAAGCTCTCAACGAATTTGTTTCCAATGATTGTGTGCTTGTTGTGCTTTTAACATATCAGAGCTTGCAATGAATGGAGCAAAAATAATGTTAAACTATTATTTAGAAGTTAAAATCGCATGTAAAAAAGACTAATTTACAGATTAAGTTTCAGTTCAGCCAGTGCATAGTTTGGATCTTTGTGAATATTTTACAGTTTATTTCAACTTGATAAACACTTTAATAATGCCACGAGGTTCTTTTTTGTAGGACCATGTTTACGTGGTAAACAGCCGGCGTGTGGAACCCTCTTAAGGTACAAAAATGAACTAGTCTCGGATTACTCAAATTTAGTTATGAACTCACAAAAACGACACACAGGAAAAACATTTGTTACATTTTTACTGTTGACATAAAGTGTAACTCGTATTGTAATATTGGCTAGATTGGGAGATGGAGATGCCGTCCAATAAGATCCCGTGGTTGAAGCTGCAGTTCATGGTTCTTTGTCTGCTAGTGGTCGTCACTCTCGCTGTGGTTTACAAGAGATTTGCTCTCGCTGCTGCTCTCTACATCAAACTCAAGATCTCTTCTCGTCCAGTTGATGGTGAGTATTATAGGTTAGCTAAGTATACATAGATTAAATATGTCACTGAAAAAAATATTTTTTTATTATCGATGAAGCTTTAGAGTAAATATAAGTCTCTGTATCTACTTTTTGTTTCACTCCATAATTCTTATTCCGTTTCCGTTGCATTCCTCACGCCCTTCAATTTTATTATTTACTAGCTGTGTACCCGTTCTACGCACAGGGATCTTATAGTAATCAGTTGAAACCTTCTTATATAAAGAACAGCAGTTGGTTTGCATATTTTCAGATATGCTGGCCAAACTATTTATTATACGTAACTTCATTTTATGTCATTTGTTGTTGTTCCGGATCGGTATGACAATCAATAAAAGGCTAAATTACCTGTGTCCGCTGGTCGATCCTAATGTATCCTATTACAGGAGATGCATTTCGGCGAAATTAAATCACCATCATCAGTCCTAAAGGTCTTGAGCTTCCCCATTAGGTGCGTCTTGGAGTTTTTGAAACACATACACGAACTGTACACTTATACACATGACGAATAAAACATAAATACACAGTAGGCCTACTTTTATTTTTACTATAGACAAAAGTAGACGCGCGTCGGTCGTGTGCCGAGTCTCGACTGAAAACGCTCATTTAAAAAATAGAAGTTTCCCAGCAATATACAACACTGATTCAAGGTCTTTTTCCCGGTTATCAAAACTCAAGAACAATTTTATACACAAAGAATCTCTATTTTCATTTACTGTTACCCTACATATTATTGCACTTGCGATTAATTAAATCCGTTATGTAAGGAAAAACGTTTTTAATCTTAATTGGTTTGGATTTGCTTTCAAAACGTGATCGGAAATGTTTGCGGTATTTGTAAACAACATTCAATGTAAACATATCAGTGACAGCTAGAAGAAATAATCTTGATTTGAACAGCTGTTCGTTATTTCATAGAAGAATTTGTGCTAAACATTAGGAGAAAACTTTACAAAAAATTGCACAAAATTGGGTTTTTAAACGTCCGTTATTTTATTTACATAGTGGTGACGCCATATTTTAATGGCTAAAGACAATTTCGCCAATCCGGTGAATACATTAAAATGATTTGGAACTTGATAGGTACTCTCGTTTTTCAGGAGTAGGCCGCGTAAAATGGCTCTTGGGTCGTAACAGACATGAAGACAGACAGAAATTTAGATGAGACTTGTTTCGGTTTCTCTAATGTATAAAACGTAAAAATAACCTAAAAGTTTATGATTCTGAGCAATGTACAGACAAAACTCTAATTTTATTTATATAGATTATTACCCAGTTCTTTTGCCTTGATTGGTCATTTTCAAAACCCATTAAAACTCAGAAATCACTTGATTTTAAACTGTTTCATCACTTCAAAGAACATTTTGAAAGACCAAATTTACTAAAGTTTCCTTACTATCTTCTTAAAAATATTTGAGCGCTCCATTGTACCCTATTCATGGGTGTATTGTGTAATAAAAATTGCATATGTCCTAAATTATCTGTCCTTTCCAGATGGCAAAGAACATGATGTGCTGGTCTGCTACGCCGCAGACGACACAGACTTTGCTGTGGGTGTGTTGGCGACAACACTCGAGACTCGGTACAACTACACTGTCACCTTATGTCAACTCAACAATGCTAGAGGTCAGTTGTACAATAGATTAAGCTGAGGATAATTTTAATGTTAGTTCCGCCTGGTTCATATAGGGACATTTTTTATTTAATTTTGTTTCTTATTATTTCAGCTATCCCAAAATTAAATAAACCATATGAAACGATCAAACCACAAGCTTGTCCTCTGGTTTTATAACCTAACAGCACACATCATACAATTAACCCTAAAATATAAGGTAAAAGACATTTTGTTGACAGTAGCACTCAACGTCACCAACATGTGAAACACACTTGAAAAACAAGCTTTAGATTTTACAATGGGATGAGAATTCTACCTGTGTTAGTAACATGCATGTGTTAGTATTGCAGTTATACCAACTGTTGTTACCTCTTTTGTGGTAAAAATGGGTTTGTTTATACTATTGTTGAACATTTAGGCAATTGAAGGAAGATATTTTTCAAGAAATTACCTCTTATTAATCCTCTAAATCAAACCATTTGTTTACTTACTCAATCTCTAGTAAAATTGTAAAATTAGAAATATTCTTCTTAAGAATTTTGTTTTCAAACCAACCACGAAAACAGTCATGTGCTTTTCTCAACCGATAAAGTGCACAAATTTTTGTTGAAAACACAATTTTTTGTCATTAAAAAGGTCAACATCAAATTGAATATTAATACTGAATATTTCTGAATATTTTCACTTGAATATTTTTAAGAGAAATCATGATTCTTTTTAGTTCAGGAAAATATCGTAGTCCAGTTCCAAGCAAGATAAAAATTTTACCCAGCAAGACGTGCTATAACAATTACACTCGATTACATTTCCCACTATACAATTTATACCCGCAACTCATGTCTACGCACAGGCCCCTGCCTATGTAGACATTTTCCTTTTAATTTGATAAGGTATTTTTATTTTTTCTCTTTGTGCCATTTAATTATACAGTATTATACTTTTGTAATTATTATATTTTTTTTACGTTAAGAATTGTATAATTATTATGTAAATACCACGAAATGTATTATCAAAGTCAAAGTCAAAGTCTTTATTGCCATTAAATACATCAAGTACAATAGGCTCGTCATTTAAATAAACAAAACATGCAAAATCAAATTCATCAACAAACAATTCAAATAAATAAGCTCTAGTCAAAAAACAAAACAAGAAAACATGCACAAACCATGCAGGTGTACCTGAAAATGACTCAAATGGTTACCACCAGATTGCTTTTGTCACAGTTGAAAAATTCGGATATGTGGTAAAAAGGATTTAGAGTGAGCCAATTTTTTACAAAAGTGGAGAATTTTTTTGTGTGTAAATTTCTTGTACTTTGGGGCAATTTGTTGAAAAGTTTAATGCCTGAAACAGGAAAAGAACACAATGATTTTTGAAGCCTATTTCTAGGTACAAAGATATCAAACTTATTTCTAGTATCATAACTATGTACATCGCTATTTACATGAAGAGAGTCCTGTCTGGCTTTTATTGCCACCAGACACTGAAAAATGTACTCATTCACAATGGTCAAAATTTCATTTTCAACAAACAAAGGTCTGCAATGGTCAAGGTACCCAGCATTTGAAATTACTCTAACAGCTCTCTTTTGAATTAAAAGAATTCTCTGAGTACCAGTGGCATGGCCCCACAGCCTGGTTCCATAGGCCAAAATAGACTGAAAGAAAGCATGGTAGGCCTGCCTAACTGTTGGCCTTGGAAGCTCAGACATTAGCTTTCTAAGCAGGAACAACACTCTGCTAAGTCTTTTACACAGGACATCTATGTGACCTTCCCAAGACAGCTTGGGATCCAGTACAAAACCTAACAGTTTTACAGACAAACTTTCAGGTACATTAGGCAAAAGGCTGAAAGTTATTTCCTGGGTTTTCAAATCATTAAGAGCTAATTTGTTTAAAATGAACCATTGCTGAGCCAAGGCCAAAGAGTCATGCACTGCTGACTGAGCCAGGAACCAGTTTTTATCAGACGAAAATAAAGTTGTGTCGTCTGCAAATAGAATAATGTGACTATTAACATGGTAATGCAAATCATTAATGGCAATCAAAAATAAGAGGGGTCCCAAGATAGAGCCTTGGGGAACTCCATGGAGCACATCACCTTTCTCTGAAAAAGTCCCATTCCAACTAACAACTTGTTTCCTATTTGACAGGTAAGAGGAAACCACTTTGAGGGCAACATCTCCTAGACCATAGAATTTAAGTTTTACCAGAAGGGCATTGTGAGGAATGCAGTCAAAAGCACGTGACAAGTCGCAAAGAATTGCGTGTGTTGACTTTTTGGACTCAAAAGACTTGATAATTTCACACACCAAGGACTCTACAGCTAATATTGTCGATTTGGCTTTCCTAAAGCCAAACTGTGAGGGAACTAGGAGATTGTTCTCCTCAAAGTAGGAATACATTTGAGAGAACATTACAGATTCCATAACTTTGGCAAAAACAGGTATGATAGACACAGGTCTGTAACTAGACAAACTTTCACGGGGACCTTTTTTATAAATTGGGACTGTTTTAGCTACTTTTAGGGCATCTGGGAAACAACCAGTTGCAAGACAGTTGTTTATCAGAATTGTGAGCTCAGGTGCAACTGTGTGTATAACTTGCTTAACAATATCTGTTGACAAATCATAAACATCCCTACTTTTAGAGGCTTTGAAGTTGTGAACAATCTTTACAATATCATTTGGTTTTGTGGGAGTGAAAGAGAAACTTGTGTTTACCCTGGGAATATTAACAGTAAAATTGGCATCTACAAAAGGTATATCAGGTATTTTCCCAACAATATCGTTGACACTTTGGATAAAAAATACATTAAAATCAGTTGCTGAGAACTTCGACTCCAAGTTCACTGTTGGTCGAGGTCTGCTGTGATTAATCAAACTCCAAGCTGCCTTACATGGGTTGGATGAGCCTGTGATGAAAGCAGCGTTTGCAGAAATTTTTGCGCTTTTAATACCGAGGCGATACTCCCTGCGCAGACTTCTTACCAAGGGCAGTAACTCAGGCTGACTCGTGGACTGCTCATGGACCAGCATGATCCAGTTCTTCAGATGAGCTAAATCCTCATTATACCAATCAATCTTGCTAGGTGTAGCGTGCAATTTAGTTTTAGGCTGTGAGATTCTTTTTTTCTTTAGAGGAAAACAGAAATCAAAAATACATTTAAAACTATTTAGGAAAAACTCAAAACAGTCTTCGGGAGAAGAAAACATAGTGTGGGCCAAGTGTAAGCCACTTACAGCCCTTGACTGCAACGATTCAGTAAAATTTAGTACTGCATCGTCATTAAAAGACCTGAAATCAACAAACTTGTCTACAGAACAAAGACTATTTATATGTACACGGTGAAGGTTTATGTACATAAATACATGTTTGTGATCAGCCACCTGATCTCTGCTTACACCTGCTTTAAAATCAGTCTTACACATGTTAGTAAATATATTGTCTAGAGGAGCAACACCACGAGTGGCCTCGGATATCACACCGTACAAATCAAAGCTTCGCAATAGGTTCTCAAAGTCCTTGGCATCACTGGGGAAATAGACAGGGTTCACATTATGATCGGTACCTATTATCACATACCTCCCTAGTGTCAACAAAAATACTAAACATTTTTCCAGTATATCAAAGAAATTACCCATTTTACCGCTCGGTGATCGGTACATAGTTACAACCACCAATGACAAGTCTGTAATAATTGAAGCAGAAAATTCAACCTCTTTTTCTACACTGTACATTGAGAGGTCCAGAGGCTTGACAGAGTAATTAAGTCTATTATTGAAGTACAGAGCCACGCCTCCAGTTGCAGACGTACGACAAAAACTATTAATTAGTTCCAAGTTACCAATACTTTTATAGTATTCAATTTCATCTTCAAGCAACTGATGTTCACAGACCATAAGGAAATCTACTTGATTGTCAGAGCATAATAATTCAAGTTCGATTGTCTTATTCCGCAAACACTGAACATTAATCAAACATAGGTTAAGCCTGACACAGTCTATTTCAGAATCAGTAGACTCAACACGATCTTTGCAAACTATTGACCTAAAAAAGGCTTCACATGTGTAGGACCAGGTTTTCTAGGAGTGAATTCCCTAATTAGAGTCCCTACAGGCCAAAAATCAGCATTCAAGATACCGTCAAAGTCATTAATTGGCACACCTACCTTGAAAGATGCATACGTCGGATACTTAGAGGTTAGTTTGACACAGTCAACACTTTTAATACCACCTCGTGTCACATAGTCCACTATAACTTTTTCAGTTACCTCTGGTTGACATCGAGAGATAAACAACCACGATTTCTTCTCCACAATTTTAAGGCTAGAACTGCCTTCATTAGACCCAAAATCA
The DNA here is from genome assembly GCF_028750875.1 of Macrosteles quadrilineatus. NCBI lineage: Eukaryota > Metazoa > Arthropoda > Insecta > Hemiptera > Cicadellidae > Macrosteles > Macrosteles quadrilineatus. The sequence goes on from NW_026542597.1 coordinate 41,816,647, forward strand.
GTTTTTGTGCCAATGATAGGTTTCTTATTAGCTACCTTTTTGACAACAGGCGGATTTTTCACTATTCCGGCAAAACTAGTATTCAGAGGTCTAGGTCTAGGTTGACCAAGTTTAGGCTTAGTAGGCCTACCACCGGGGATGGTTTCAGTTATCAAGCTACGGTTTGAGTCAGATAATGTCTGATTATTTACACAAATATTGTCCTGATCTACTATGGGAAATTGCTGACAAGACTTAATCCCACCTACATTATTCACATCTAGGCCTACACCTGGTTGACCTTGGTCAAGGTCATGCATAGAATTTGGCTTTCCAGTCTTAATAAACTCGTCAAATCTTTTGTTTAGTTTGATATTGTCATCTACGACACCCTTTACCATAGATATCAAACTCACAACAGAAGAATTCAAAGTAATGATGTCGTCAACATTGCCAATACAAGAACGTAATCTCTTGAGGTTAGAACTACACGACTCACAGAACCACGTACATTTGTCATTCAATTTTGCTATTTGCTCATATTCATTCTTAGATATATTTACGCATGAGATGTGATACCACCTCGAACAAAAACCTTCACAAGCTAGTGCATTATTATTACTTTTCACTAATTTGAAACAACTACCACAATTCGGGTCAAGTATACTATCCGCCATGACAGTCCAACACCAATGCCAGTTGGGAAATAAAATGTTATTTCATTTCATTTCATTTCATTACTCTCAATAAATTTCAGGCTTAAAAGGGTGTGGGATTTTGTATAGTGGACAGACTTTAGAACTAAAATGTTTGTGAGTTGAATATTAAATATTTATACAATAACAAATGTTTATACAATAACAAAACTTGTTGAAAGTAGAATTATCTCAGCTAACTTGTGTTCTCGTCTGTCTACAGTGAGTGCAGAGCTACAGCTGGCCTCTTCTCTTAGCCGTCGTCTGCTGGTAATCTTGTCTCCGGCCATGTTTGAGGGTCAGTGGAGTCCTTCCGACGTCTGCCCTCTCTTCCGGCAGCTTACTGAGCTTCATCCTAACATCATTTACATTCCTCTGAAGGTTTGTATAGGTCATTGTGTCATGCTATTCAGCTAAATATTTTGTTTTCAAATTAGGATGATACTCTTTATTATACTTTTATTGTTATAATGTTTTTTTTTTGAAAAGTCTAAAAACTTTATAAAACATTTAACTGCATCTCAAAGTCAACTCCTAAAAATACCTTCTATTGTAACCATCTTGATAAAACAGTTTATTTCGTGGTTGAGTTAAAATCCATAAGTGGTTTTTGGCATCAACTGTGTTGTGGATCGTCAATTAGAGAGTTTGCTGTAATATATTTTGCATATACTTAGTCGCTAGGCCGCAATTGACTGTGGTGAAAACCAATGTGGATTCTATGACACCGGCCGTAAAAGCATATATGAATAAAGATTGTATTTGAGTTGATGCTATGTTTAATATAGATCATAAATAATAATAATTGTAATCTTTCAAGTATTGTATACTTTTTGTACAGTTGTTCACAAATGTTTTGTTCTTCAGGCACTTCATGTGGATGCTTCCTGGAAGACAGAGGAAGGGATGGAACTGCGCCGCCTGATGTCCAAGTGTGCGCCAGTAGTGTGGCCCGCACAGGGAGGTCCAGCCATCAACCGGCGCAACTTCTGGATCTCCCTGCGTCTGCGTATGCCACCACCACCTCCCCCATCCCCAGCCACAGGCGCCGCTATCCCTGCCACCAACAAGGCCAAACTTTCTACCTTCGCCAAGTCTAATGAAAGTCTGGAGGTGCTTGTTTAAACACTCCTCAGTCTTGAGGAGTGTTTAATGTTTCATGTTTAATGTTTAATGTTTAACACTGACACATTTGTGAAATAGACAGTATAGAGGTGTGCTAGTTGTAATGGACAGAATTTAAAGATACTTTTAGTTACATAGAAACCGGGAGAATCAAAGATTTCTTGTTACATAGTTAAGATAATGAATGCCATATTTGAAAGCTTTCATGACAAAACAACAGGAATTAATCCTGTTTAAGAACAAGGCTAGTAAATGATTTCTCTGAGCTAATTTCAAGCCAGATTTTATGAATGGATTGAGTCTTTGCTTCTTTAGCTTGTTGTCCAGCATTATATATTTTTTATATCCTTGATGAACTTTGTTACACTACTCTTATATTCTTGTGGTACATTTAAACAAGCACAACCTTAATACACTTTTAATTTATACTTTATATTATCTTCTTAAATTATTTTTCATTACTAATATTCTACTTCAATTGAAAAATCAGTGGTAATTCATAAAGAATGTCTTTTTGTTTGACATTGTTGGTATTTTTGTTTGTTTTTCTACACCCACGGTTCCTTATTTTTGTTGCTTTCAATGGTAGACTCTCACTCCTTAAGTAATTGTGATTGAATATTAGCTACTTTTGCTAAACAGTTGCATGTGTAAACGATCCTAACTGATTTAGTTGGAAATGTGTATTTTGTATAAAGCTATATTTATGGTCTCTTAGTTTTCATAATATCTAAGCTGCGTGTATAAGATAAAAATGTATAATATAACTGCTGTTGATGTATAAGACTGTAAATATTGTGAATAGCTATTTAAATTGATACAGCTATGTTTTAACTTGTGGATAGTAATTAGTAATTAGATTTAGTCTTGATCAAAATAAAGTTAGTGTATGGACAAATGCAAATACATTACAATTGTAATGTCCTTAGCAGGTAGATTAAAAATTATAGTTATTTTGTATAGCTGTCTATTTTTTTCTCCCTGACTTAGTCGTAAAAACTTTTTTTTTTTATTATATTAAAATTGTCTGGATTGAAAATACAAAATAAGTTTAAAACTGATTTGAAACTTGTGGATCCAAGATTTAATATTTTTTTACAAAATGTTTATGTGGTATAATTTAGTTGTTTGGCTTGAGGAAGTTTTGTATATCTCTATTCTTCCGTGTACACTTTTAAGGGCTTTCCCTAGATAGGTAAGTCTAAGGTATTTTCCTTGTTTACCTTTAGATAAAGAAAACATTATATCGTAGTTTGATTTATGATCCATAACAACTTTGAAGTGTAAAGAATCGCAAAATCTAACTATCATAATTAACATGATATTTTGAGAGTAACATCAGTATTTATTACTACAGTATTTTAAATTACATGTTGCGTTTTTGAGTTGGTAAACTTGTTTCTCTGAATTTAAGCCTTCAAAGTTGTAAAGGACACTCCATAGATTATTTAATTTTTATTCTTCTAAGCGTAGAATAGCTATACAACCACTTGATAAACCAAAGAAGGATGAATGACATTGCCATTTTGGACTTTTATTATAGAATGTTAATGTGCTTTTAATACTAGATATATATTCTGTCGTATCTTGTAACAAAACAAGTACGGCAAGTGTCTACTATTACTGTGGTGTTACATCCAGGTACTTTAGTGCATATGAATATCTTTTTACTAGTGGATTTAGCTATGCTAAGAACAATGCCTATACCTCACACATACATCTCTTATGATGGAGTTTAATTAAAGATTTGGAACATGTTTTACTAAAAAATCTTAATGTTATAAAATCTATTGAATAGATTATGGGTCTCAGTGAATTCTTATATCACATTTTTGGAGATACTGATTTTTAAACTTGGCTTGGGTTGTCTAACACTGTCATTGTATTTTACACAATTAATTTCTGTAGGTGGGTGTTATACTGCAATGTGAATTCAAGGAGATTTTGTATAAAAGTGGTAAAAGTTATTAGGGGAATATGATGCAGCTATCTTTGTTTTTCGGACTTTCAAACGCTTGTTGTTTCACCTTTATATAAATGTGTCAATCTTAAATTATAATGTACAATTAATGGAAGGTAAAAAATATTTGTTAGTCGTCTATCAAAATTACGCTTGTTAAATATTACTTTGTAATAAATGTTATATTTGTCATCCTTATCAGTGGCCATTGTGAAGAACATTGTATGTGAATATTTCTTTCTGTGTAAAATTTCTCTTATTATGACAATAATTGTTATCAGTATTACATTATTTGCTTTTGACTAAAGAATTTTAGTATTGTATTTATGTATAGGATTTATTTCCATGGCTGTTTTAGGCTTATGTATTTAAATTATTTTTGTACATATTTATAAGTTCATAATTGAATAAATAAAAATTTTGTTTTATTTCAAGACTTGACTTTGTTTAGTTCACCTTTCCCTGAAGATGTATATTATAATTATATAATCAATATAAATATATAAGGTTCATAAAAGAGGAAAGCTACACAGATCATCACACACCATTCTACACTCATCCTTCACTCATATTTGGGTTAAAATACGCACCTAAGTGGCGTCCCCATCTTAATGATTGATAATTGATAATAATATGTACAATTCTTCACCTATGAGAGGAGTGCAATTGACTGTGATAAAATGGAATCGTCTTTATTATGTTATTATGTTTATTATGTTGTCGCCATATTATGTTGCAAAATAGCAACTTAACATAATGGAAGCGACTCAGGCACTCTTACATGTAGCCTACAGAGACACGACGAAAGCACTCTTCATTAGGTACTGAACAGCAAATTTGAAACTGTTATGATCATTACTTTAATGAGAGCAAGGCTGGGTGCACTCATCACCTAAATATGAATTTTAATCTAATTTAAATACTATTTAACTTCGATATAATCATATTTTAGACCTTGAATAAATGGGATTATTAGTACAATGCAATTAGCTAATAAACGGCCTAACCCCAAAAACCAAAGAGAAAGCTAACTTTTGACTCCAAACTGTTACATATAGTCCCAGTATTGTATGGTATAAAGTTACACCATTTTGAGCATCTTTACCACACTAAGAAATAACACGGTTAAACCAAGGGCACAAGCATAGTAGTTTAATGCTATGCAACTGTCAAGTCTGTATAGCAGTATTTGCTTTGATTGTCAATTTGGTGCTATCTTATTCCTGTCCTGAAAAACCACATAATTTTAACTATAGAAAATCAGGGTACAAAATTTCAGTAAAAAAATCCTAATCTTTTGGGTCTTATATAGTCATCCTCATGGTGAAGTGGTGAGGAATGTGACAATAATGCCATTGCCAGACTGGGAATGCCCACTCTGGTTTTCCAAAGAACCCAATTATTGATAGGCCACCCATATTTTTTTCACAACTCTGTAAGTGCTCCTGCACTAGAAAATGTATGACTACACCACTGAGTATTGGCATTAATCGCTATGGTTGGAATTTGGAAAACTTGTATTCTTATATTTTAACCCAAATATCTCAAATCAGACCATAAGAGCCTTGATGGGTAAGAAAATTCAACATGGGGAAAATATATACTTTAAAAAAGTATGCATAGAACTCTCAGGATAATGAACAGGCAAACTTCTTATTGACCTTGCGCCAGCTTAGGCCTATCCTTTGCCATTGATATTTGTTTTGTAAAATCAAAGGTAAAATGCAGCAATATAATCCTAAGATTATTTTTTTGTGTTTTTGGGAGATGAATAAACCTCTGCAAACTATTTGAAAACAATAATTGTTAGAACTTTAAGGAAAACACAACTTGTCAGCTAGCACCTGTCAACCAACAATAAATACTTCTGACAGTCGCAGAATTAGTTTGAAATTTAAATTATACTGTTCTCGTTCACAATGTTGGTCTCGGGTACAATCCTGTTTACTCAGTTGGCTGGAGTTTTCCCAGCTAAGTGTTTTATATTTACAAATAGAGATTTGAGGTTCGATCCTAGATGATTCCTATACAAGTGGAGTCTATTGTTCAGTCGTGGGCTTGGGTTTAGTATTGCCATTTATTATTCTTTTTTGTTGGACCTTTAAACAGGCATTACGGTACTTAACACTTGTGCATAAAGCACAAAGCTCAATTGATTAATCATGTTCTGTTGGTCAAGCCAACGCCTTCTACAACAGTAAGCTGTTTAGTTGCTACATATATCACATGTTAAGCTGTATTGTTGGAAAGTTCTTGTTTGTTCCAAGGAGGCAGTTCTTCACACAAGATCCAAACTCTTATTGAGCTCTACTGGCAACTCTGCAGGGCCGTGCATCAAGCCAACGCCTTCTACGGCTGTCAACTGTTGGTTACTGTTTTCTCTGCATTCATTGACATTGTCATCACGCTCTACTATTTCTTCTTGCTCATATGGCCTACCATCAACCTGGACGAGATACCCTACTTGCTGATGCAGTGCAGGGGTTATGGATTGTTTTTATTTTTATTCATGTTACACAGTTTATTCTCCTCGTATGGCCTAGTATGGCTGCCGCTGAAGCTGTGAGTTTTCAAATTTTATTTGGACTATTGCTGTATTTTAGAAAATGATAATATCAATAATTTTATTGTGTTTTTTAAACTTAAGAAGTGGTTATATGTATTTTGGATTTTGGAACATACTGATAATGTGTTAACTTGGTTAGACACTATTACTAAAAAGTACTGCAAACAAAAACAATAAAGTAATTGTATTTTTACAATATGATAAATGCAAAAAAGGTAGTAAATAATCTTCTAATAACAATTTGTAAAATTTATTTGATAATATACATGTCTTGCGAAGGAGTAACCTATATTTACAAACTTCAAACCTATTCCATTTCAATAACCTATGGTGGAATAAGTAGGTTTATTCCAAACTTTGCACTGATGACTTTGTGTTTACAAAACATAGTTCCACATATGATAATGATTATTTCAATTTTTTCATTTTGAATCATGCAATATTTCATCTAACACAGTTCACAGAAAAACAACTAGTCATGAAAAGTGAACATAGAGATGAAAAAACTATCATTTAAGTAACGTTTGTCAAACTACTTGACTGTAGGACAACATAAACTGTGGCACTAATATTGCCGTTAATCGTAATACACCGTTAATACACCGTTAATACACCGTTAATCGTTGATAATATTTCTTAAAAAAAAAGGAACCAGAATAATAATCTTGATGGTCGCCAGAAAAGTTGGAAATAATCAAGTATACATGTATAAGAATTTAATAATATTTTATTCATAAAGAATAAAAGTAAAATACACAGAACCGATTCTGGAAATTTTTCTAGGGCAAGCAAAAAACTGAAAATTTTCTGGACTGTAATAGAATATATCAACATGTTAAAAAATCTAAGCTTCAAATTTCCAAAAGAATGTAACCAACTTTTGGATGGTGAAAACAGATTTTCCAATTTAAATTTACGAGATAAATAGTTAAGTACATTCTCCCTCAATATATTGAATACATTGTGATTCAGAATCAGAACCCAATATTTTTTCATAGAATTAAGAAACATACTAAGTTCTAGAACACCTAGCATCTAGAAATATTTAAAACACTAAGCCACAGGCAAATTAATGGTGTTAAGCTTATTTTTTTCAATTTCCAGATTTTTCAATTGTTCTGTGACAATCCAACCGTAAACTACCTAGTATATCCGCTCTGACAAAAAATTGTATAAATTGAAAATATTTAAGCTTGGATTAAGTATGCATCCTTATAACCCCCAACTAAATTAATATCAGTTGGCCATAATGGTGCAGTTACGCAGAAGGAGTCTCATATTTGCAAATGACTGAGAACATGGGACCGCCGAGTCTGTTGGCCAGCCATCGGTTCTTGATGACAGCTAGTCTGAGACTCTCGCAGGTAAACTTGGTGTCCAGGTTGGTGTGGACGGCTCGACCCATCCCCTCCAGCACCAGTAGGTCAACGTGCACCAACGCGTTCACCAGGTCACGGTCCAGCTTGCTGTAACAGGCGTTTACAAATCAGGGGTTGCCATTTTCTAAGACAATCTCAGATATTAATCATTATTGAAGCCATTTCTTGAACAGTCAGGTGCTGATGAGCAAGTTAATTTGATTGACTTTTGTCAGAACCTGATGTAGTACAATCGCTTCCGACCTAGTCCTGCAAATGTGTAGGCCTTCTCCTAACACCCTTCACTACTCTTGAAAACTTTTAGCCCATACACTTATCTTAATAAATCCATTATCTGAGGATAGATTTAGCAATAACGCAATTCATATTTGGCGAGTGCCAAGTAGTAGTTTACACTACAACGATGGTGGGGGAAGTAAAATACCTCCACTGCTGCAGGGCTTTTTGGAATTTTCTCCATAACGCTTGCGTCACACATTTTACATTTATTTACAATGCTTCAATTTACAAATTTATTAATTTTTTAAAGGCTGAAGAAATTGCAAAATTTTTACATAAAAATCGAATAACCCCTATTTTTACATCATAAACCACAGTTCCCATAGTCCAATCATGCTCGTTCGCAAACTTGTTCAATTTTATGGTTTAAAAACATTTGTACCGAGCATCATCCAAATCGGATAATCTTTCCTCACGTTATAGGGCCAACGGACGTATATATTTGAATTTGAATGGTTTGTATTTATGACCTCTGGGGGACAGGAAAACTATTAATGAAATCTAATTCTTTTATCCTTGTAGTAACAAACGACCTGTTTGTGTGTTTGAAGTGTGTGAAAGTATGAGTTTCTAATGATGATTCAACAAAGTGTATCAGTAGTTCTCCAAGTGTGTATGTAAATGTTTTTTTTTCAGATCTGTGATAGTTTGCAAGTAATGTAAGATGACTTCATATGCACTCAATTATACACTCTCAATCACTGTATAATTGACCAGAGCAAATATTTGCTCTGCTGCATTGATTTCTGGGGCAGGGATTGTAGTAATGGGAAATGAGTAGGCTTTTTATTAGCGAATTTCCCTAAAAGGCCCGTTCACACGGGGCGAGTTTATAAGCTACACGCCAACGTGTAAGAAGCCTGCGAATTGGCGAGTGTGCTTGTATTCGTTCACACGGAGCTTGTCCACTCGCCAACTCGCAGACGTGTAGGAAGACGCCGGCAAGTCGGCAAGTGCGCTTGTAGTCGTTCACTCACACGACGCTTTTTCCACTCGCTCAGTAGCTGGCTTGAACCAAATCCTCCAACATCTTTGAGTAACAAGCGCACAAGCACAAGCAACTGTGTTCACACTGGGCTACTTTACACGCCTACTCGCTCAAAAGCTGGCGAGTTGGCGTGTAAAGTAGCGGCAGCGTCAACTTTTTCCAGAGCTTTTTTACAAGCAGCTTTTGAGCGAGTACGTCGTTCACACTGAGCTATTTTACTAGCTGCGTGTAAAAAAGCCGGCGTGTAGCTTGTAAACTCGCCCCGTGTGAACGGGGCTATAGGGAAGTAGCTATTACCGTAGGTCTCATGGTAAGACCTAAGCCCGGGACCGATTTACTTTTTCATTTTGATGTCCCCAGAGGCCAAAAACACCATTCGTTCAAATTTGTATACATCTATATATAGAGATAGAGATATATATATATGTGTGTGTCCATCCGCACAATAACTTGAGTAATTTTTGTCTGATTTTGATAAAATTTGGTTTGAAGGTGTAAGGCGGGATAAACTTGAATGAGTTCGCGAACCAGCATGATCGGACTATGGGAACGGGGGTTTATGGGGGGTTTTATGGGGTAAAAATAGGTTTTTCTCATTTTTGACCCTAAAAACACAAAATTTCACAATTTCTTTTTAAACCATTTTGTAGAGCTTAAAAAAACAAATAATTTAGTATATTGAAGCGTTGTTATGTGCCTTATTGTTACGGAGAAAATTCAAAAAAATTGTAATTTTAAAATTCCCATGTTATTCTTATGGAGAATAAGTCAACTGTTGTAGTTTGCTTGTTTATGAACATATTTTGATCAAATTTGGAAAATACATTAATTTCTTACTATACCACAGTACCTTTTAATATTTTACATTAAAAAAAACTTTTTTACCCTCTGTTGCAGCAAACCTAAGTACTCATTAAACTAATTCTGTTTAAATAGGGAATAAATGTGATATTTTTAAGGAGACATTTTAGTTTAAATCCAATCAGGCAGATGGAAATTCGCTAAGTCTGCAGGTTTGCTGCAGCGGGGGTATTTATTTAAAGCCTAATATCACCTAAACCCAAAACTATAAGGTAAGTAGAACAGTCAAATCAACAAAAGTGATGGCATGGCTGGAAGTTAATTGACAAAGATTTCAAGGAATATTCCAGTAGTATATTCCAAGCTCCTAGTACTTATTTGTTTGATGTTAATTTTGAGTGATGTTCAGTATATGTTTATTATATGTATGTTATATGTTCAGTATACGTTATGTATTTTTGCTACACTTTCCTTCAAGATTAGTAAAAGTATTTTCACATTTCGGGATCTGGAATCTGATTCTGTCCTCCGGTGAGAAAGAAGCTAAAACACCACTACCTTGTCCGAATGCTATTATTGTAACTAAATACTAGTACAACAAACCTAATTCTTTTATTAACCACAATAAATTTTAAGTTATATTTTTTATTTAATGAGGATATTGTGGTTTAAAGTATATATACATTTATATACAGACTACTGGGCTACCATCAAGGATTTGGTAATGGTGATACTAATATAGAATGAGCGCAGTTTACTTGAACAATAGTATCGAAGCATTGCGTCATATCATGTTTCTACGATTTTCCTTCAACATCTTCAAACAAAACCAACTGAGCAAAGAACCAGAGACAAGCTTCAATCCGATTGACACACATCTTGACAGAAACACAAAATGATGGAAAAGGTCACCCAAAACTGATATTTATTGAGAATGATATTTCTGCCTCTTTCAAGGGATTTTTCAACACAGTTGATAGTTTCCTTCATTTGCTATGGGCCCACTTCCCTACACCATCGTGTGTCTAGTTGCTTCTATACTCAAGGTTTGTAAAACTTATATTGTCTAATGGCTTGGCAATCTGAATACATAAACCAGCATTTTTAATCATGAAATATATTTGCTGTATCAGAGGCTGAAATTGCAAAATAAAAACAAATATTTTACTAAAGTGACTTGTTTATGAGAGTTGATATAAAATATGAATAGTAATCGATAGATATTAAAATTTACGGGAACTGACGAGAGAATAATAGAAATCAGTGTGTTCTTGGCTTGATTGGGTCTCAATGTATTTATCGATTCTAGAGAAGAATTAGTGTAAAGATAGTAAAAGATTTACATGATATTTGGGGGTACAATTAACTTATATATATTTTTACAAAAATTTAATTCAAACATTGACTATACTGTATTACTAAAAATTGCCTTAAATTCAATCAGTTTTGTGTAAAAATGTTTGAAAGTAGGTTTTGATGTCAACTATTGTTTTTTATGTTACACAAAACACCATCTCATAAAAGGGAAGTAGGTTTTGATGTCAACTATTGTTTTTTATGTTACACAAAACACCATCTCATAAAAGGGAACCTCATGAGGAGATGAATAAGCTGATTCAAAACAATTCACAAATAGTTAATTTTGCCACCTACCGGTATTGATTTCAAAATACTGCAGCAGTGAATCAGTCAAATATAAAATATTTTATAACTGTACAGGGTGTTCAATTTATCAGCATTAGTTTTGGAAGTGGGCTTAGTTTGGAAAGTAAATATCCAAGAATGAAATAGTTCAAATTTACATGATAGCCTAAATTGAGTTTGTTTGTAAAAAAACACTGAACAAATTTCATAAAGGGTGTTCAAAAAAGGTGGGGACATATTTTACATAGTGATTCCTTGGGTCAAAATAAAGAGAAAATCATGAATAACATTTTTTCCAAAATCGCTTTGTTACCCAGATATCCGCCATTTTGTATTTTTTACATAAACATGTTTATCTTTAGACTTTTTCAACCGATCTTTATCAAACTTGGTATGTATGACTGTAAGTAAGGTAGAAGAGACCCATGTTACAAAAAAATTCTTCTTGATTCAACACAAAATTTCAAAATGGCGGCCAATTTAATTTAAAAATATAAATTACACAAAAACGGCTGATTTTATGAAAAGATGTCAAGAACACTTTTATTTAGAATTTGCAATTCCCTATCAAATGATACCAAGTTCAAAAAGATTGAATAAGAAATAGCTGAAATATTAAGATTTTTAGTTGGAAATGGGATAGAATCAGACAGAAGTTAGTCAGGTTTGCCCAATTTTAGAACTAACAATCGTAATATTTCAGCTATTTCTTATTTGATCTTTTTTAACTTGATATCGTTTTATAGGGAATTTGAAATGCTAAATTAAAGTGTTCTTGACATTTTTCATCAAATCAACTGTTTTTGAGTAATTTATATTTTTTTAATTAAAATGGCCGCCATTTTGAAATTTTGAATTGAATCAAGATGAATTTTTTTCCTAACATGGATTTCTTCTACTTTAACATACATCCCAAGTTTCATAAATGTCGGTTGAAAAAGTCTAAAGATAAAAATGTTTATGTAAAAAAAAAAATGGCGGATATCTGAGTAACGTAGCGATTTTGGAAAAAATGTTATTCTTGATTTTCTCTTAATTTTGACCCAACGAATCATTAGGTAAAATATGTCCCCACCTTTTTTGAACGACCTGTATATCTCTGCAATATCTTTAACACTAATCATTGACAAAACCCCTTGCAGTTACTCAACAGACTGACTTGAGTCTAGACAAAGAATGAAACAATGTTAACTAAAAAAATTATTCTTTTATTGCAGGGAACAAACAGCGCTCCGACTCTTCCCAAAGAAATATCCACAGTAACTCTGAACAATGCATCATACATCCCGGGTATTTTGACATCAGGATTGCTCGTCATACCATTCACACCAGCAAAGCAAGTTTACATTGATTCAAATGTGGTTTTGAACACAAGTATACTCACTGGTTCACCTGTCAGTTCTTATGTAACTAAACCATGCAATACGACCAACATTCAAACAAACCCTGCAGAAAGTGTAACAATCTCATCCCAACCAGAAAATGTCAATCCAACCGAGGTATTGCCAGAAGTCACGTCAACAATACCAGATGAGCTTAAGACTCAAGATAACATAATCAACACTCAAAATATAGAGGAACCATTAGCAGAAGCGGAAGAAGATGAAAAGGATTCTATAGCTGAACAAGAGAATAACTCGACAACCCCTACGGAATCTGACACTTTAAGTGATGAGAATATACCAGCTGTTACTGAAAATGTATCTTCTACCCAAACAGCAGAGGATGAACCATCAAATGAGTCCACAATACCTCAATCTGATACTCAAACTGATGAACCAGAAACCACCAAGGACACTCAAGAATCAGGAGTCTCAAGTGACTCGATTACACCCTCAGAGTTTGTCAGTTATCCTGAAGAAAACCAAACCAAACTACCAGAAACCGAACTAAATGAACAAACTAGTGATGACACATTAACTGGGACAATGGTTAGCCCTACTGAAGTCAGCAGCACTAACGAAGATGACATAACAGAAGATATTTCCCAGGAACAAACAAAACTTCCAGAATCTGATAATCTAATAGAAGAGTCTTTGTATAAATCTTCAAACCCTGAGGATGTATTCACAACCTCTGAGAGCGCTTCTAATGAAACAACAGTAACTGATGATGCATCAGAAGAACCAACAACTGAGAAAACTGCAAACACAACCTCTGAGAGCTCAACTGATGAGAGCACACCATCTGATGAAACAACAGTAACTGATGATGCATCTGAAGAACCTACAAATGTCAACAATGAAACTACAACCTCTGACAGCTCTAATAATAAGAACACTCCTACAGATGACACAAAGGAAACTGATGATGAAATTGAAGAACCAAAACCTGAAAACACTGATACAACATCCTCTGAGAGCTCTAATGAGGAGAGCACACATACAGATGACACAAAGGAAACTGAAGATGAAATTGAAGAACCAAAACCTGAAAACACTGATACAACCTCTGAGAGCTCTAATGAGGAGAGCACACCTACAGATGACACAAAGGAAACTGAAGATGAAATTGAAGAACCAAAACCTGAAAACACTGATACAACCTCTGAGAGCTCTAATGATGAGAGCACACCTACAGATGACACGAAGGAAACTGTAGATGAAATTGAAGAACCAAAAACTGAGAACAACGAAACGTCAACCTCTGAGAGCTCAACTGATGAGAGCACACCATCTGATGAAACAACAGTAACTGATGATACATCTGAAGAACCTACAAATGTCAACACTACAACTACAACCTCTGAAAGCTCTAATAATAATAACATACCTACAGATGACACAAAGGAAACTGATGATGAAATTGAAGAACCAAAACCTGAAAACACTGATACAACCTCTGAGAGCTCTAATGATGAGAGCACACCTACAGATGATACAGTAGATGAAATGGAAGAAACAAAAACTGAGAACAACGAAACGTCAACCTCTGAGAGCTCAATTGATGAGACCACACCATCTGATGAAACAACAGTAATTGATGAAGCATCAGAAGAACCAACAACTGAGAAAACTGAAAGCACAACCTTTGAGAGCTCAACTGATGAGAGCACACCATCTGATGAAACAACAGTAACTGATGATGTATCTAAAGAACCTACAAATGTCAACACTGAAATTACAACCTCTGACAGCTCTAATAATAAGAACACACCTACAGATGACACGAAGGAATCTTATGATGAAATTGAAGAATCAAAACCTGAAAACACTGATACAACCTCTGAGAGCTCTAATGATGAGACACCTACAGATGACACGAAGGAAACTGTAGATGAAATTGAAGAACAAAAAACTGAGAACAACGAAACGTCAACCTCTGAGAGCTCAATTGATGAGACCACACCATCTGATGAAACAACAGTAACTGATGAAGCATCAGAAGAACCAACAACTGAGAAGACTGAAAACACAACCTTTGAAAGCTCAAATGATGAGAGCACACAATCTGATGAAACAACAGTAACTGATGATGCATCTGAAGAACCTACAAGTGTCAGCACCCAAACTACAAACTCTGACAGCTCTAATAACAAGAACACACCTACAGATGACACAAAGGAAACTGAAGATGAAATTGAAGAACCAAAACCTGAAAACACTGATACAACAACCTCTGAGAGCTTTAATGATGAGAGCATACCTACAGATGACACAAAGGAAACTGTAGATGAAATTGAAGAACCAAAACCTGAGAACACTGATACAACAACCTCTGAGAGCTCTAATGATGAGAGCACACCTACAGATGACACAAAGGAAACTGTAGATGTAATTGAAGAACCAAAAACTGAGAAGAACAAAGCCTCAACCTCTGAGAGCTCAACTAATGAGAGCACACCATCTGATGAAACAAAAGTAACCAATGATGCTTCTGAAGAACATACAAATAACAACACCGAAACTACAACCTCTGAGAGCTCAAATTATGAGAGTTCAACTTCTGATGAAACAGCAGTAATTGATAAAGCATCAGAAGTACCAACAACTGAGAACACTGAAAAAACCTCTGAGAGCTCAACTGATGATGAAATTGAAGAACCTACAACCGAGAACACTGAAATGACAAATTCTGAGAGCCCAACTGCTGAAAGCATTCCTACAGATGACACAAAGGAAACTGATGATCAAATTGAAGTACCAAAACCTGATAAAACAACCTCTGACAGCTCTAATGATGAGACCACACCTTCTGATGAAACAACAGTAATTGATAATGCATCTGAAGAACCTACAAACGACAACATCGAAACCACAACATCTGAGAGCTCAACCGATGAGAATACACCATCGGAAGAAACTCAGCTAACTGAAAATTTTTCAGAAGAGCCAACAACTGACAACACTGAAGCCACAACCTCTGAGGGCTCACCCGATGATAATACACCATTCGATGAAACTCAGCTAACTGAAAATGTTTCTGAAGAACCAACAACAGAAAACAATGAAGCCACAACCTCTGAGAGCTCAACCGATGAGAATACACCATTTGATGAAACTCAGCTAACTGAGAATATTACTGAAGAACCAACAACAGAAAACACTGAATCTGAGGGCTCAGCCGGTGAGAATACACCATTTGATGAAACTCAGCTAACTGAGAATGTTTCTGAAGAACCAACAACAGAAAACACTGAAGCCACAACCTCTGAAGGCTCAACCGATGAGACCACACCATTTGATGAAACTCAGCTAACTGAGAATGTTTCAGAAGAACCCACAACAGAAAACACTGAAGCCACAATCTCTGAAGGTTCAACCGATGAGACCACATCATCTGATGAAACTCAGCTAACTGAGAATTTTTCAGAAGAACCAACAACAGAAAACACTGAAGCCACAATCTCTGAAGGTTCAACCGATGAGACCACACCATCTGATGAAACTCAGCTAACTGAGAATTTTTCTGAAGAACCAACAACAGAAAACACTGAAGCCACGATCTCTGAAGGTTCAACCGATGAGACCACACCATCTGATGAAACTCAGCTAACTGAGAATGTTTCTGAAGAACCAACAACAGAAAACACTGAGGCCACAACCTCTGAAGGCTCAACCGATGAGACCACACCATTTGATGAAACTCAGCTTACTGAGAATTTTTCAGAAGAACCCAAAACAGAAAACACTGAAGCCACAATTTCTGAAGGTTCCACCGATGAGACCACACCATCTGATGAAACTCAGCTAACTGAGAATTTTTCAGAAGAACCAACAACAGAAAACACTGAAGCCACAACCTCTGAAGGCTCAACCGATGAGACCACACCATCTGATGAAACTCAGCTAACTGAGAATTTTTCTGAAGAACCAACAACAGAAAACACTGAAGCCACGATCTCTGAAGGTTCAACCGATGAGACCACACCATCTGATGAAACTCAGCTAACTGAGAATTTCTCAGAAGAACCAACACCATCTGAAGTAACTCAGCTATCTGAGATTGTTTCAGAAGAACCAACAACTGAAAACACTGAAGCCACAACACCTGTGAGCTCAACCGATGAGACCACACCATCTGATGAAACTCAGCTAACTGAGAATTTTTCAGAAGAACCAACAACAGAAAACACTGAAGCCACAATCTCTGAAGGTTCAACCGATGAGACCACACCATCTGATGAAACTCAGCTAACTGAGAATTTTTCAGAAGAACCAACACCATCTGAAGTAACTCAGCTATCTGAGATTGTTTCAGAAGAACCAACAACTGAAAACACTGAAGCCACAACAACTGTGAGCTCAACCGATGAGAATACACCATTTGATGAAACTCAGCTAACTGAGAATTTTTCAGAAGAACCAACAACAGAAAACACTGAAGCCACAATCTCTGAAGGTTCAACCGATGAAACCACACCATCTGATGAAACTCACCTAACTGAGATTTTTTCAGAAGAACCAACAACAGAAAACACTGAAGCCACGATCTCTGAAGGTTCGACCGATGAGACCACACCATCTGATGAAACTCAGCTAACTGAGAATTTTTCAGAAGAACCAACACCATCTGAAGTAACTCAGCTATCTGAGATTGTTTCAGAAGAACCAAAAACTGAAAACACTGAAGCTACAACACCTGAGAGCTCAACCGATGAGAATACACCATTTGATGAAACTCAGCTAACTGAGAATTTTTCAGAAGAACCAACACCATCTGAAGTAACTCAGCTATCTGAGATTGTTTCAGAAGAACCAACAACTGAAAACACTGAAGCCACAACACCTGAGAGCTCAACCGATGAGAATACACCATTTGATGAAACTCAGCTAACTGAGAATTTTTCAGAAGAACCAACAACAGAAAACACTGAAGCCACAATCTCTGAAGGTTCAAACGATGAAACCACACCATCTGATGAAACTCACCTAACTGAGATTTTTTCAGAAGAACCAACAACAGAAAACACTGAAGCCACGATCTCTGAAGGTTCAACCGATGAGACCACACCATCTGATGAAACTCAGCTAACTGAGAATTTTTCAGAAGAACCAACACCATCTGAAGTAACTCAGCTATCTGAGATTGTTTCAGAAGAACCAACAACTCAAAACACTGAAGCCACAACACCTGAGGGCTCAACCGATGCGAATACACCATTTAAAGAAACTCATCTAACTGAGAATGTTCCAGAAGAACCAACAACAGAAAACACTGAATCCTCTGAGGTTTCGACTGATGAGAATACACCATCCGATGAAACTCAGGAAATTGAGAATGTATCTGTAGAACCATCTGTAGAACCAATTACAGGAAACACTGAAGCCATAACCTCAGAGAGCTTTCCTTTTGAGAATACACCATCTGAAGAAACTCAGGAAATTGAGAATGTATCTGTAGAACCATCTGTAGAACCAATAACAGAAAACAATGAAACCACAACCTCTGAGAATACACCTTCTGATGAAACACAGCTAACAGAGAATGATTATGAAGAACCAACAACCGAAAACACTGAAGCCACAACCTCTGAGAATACACTATCTGATGAAACTCCACTAACTGAGAATGTTTCTGAAGAACCAACAACCGAAAACAATGTAGCCACGACCTCTGAGAATACACCATCTAATGAAACTCAGCTAACTGAGAATGTTTCTGAAGAACCAACAACAGGAAACATTGAAGCTACAACCTCAGAGAGCTCACCTGTTGAGAATAAACCTTATGATGAAACACCTCAATCACAAATAACAGACAACACATCTGAGGTACCTTTAAGTGCCTCAGCTACAGCTACTGGACAAACCGACAGTTTTGATCAATTATCCGAAGATCAAATCAGTTATCAACAACCTACCATGCCGGAGAGTTCCAATAATGTAGTCGTTCCAGAAGAATATTTAAGTAATTCTGTTGAGCCAGGATCACAACAAGATAATGGTGCAACAATGACACCAACTATTGAAGATTCAAACAGTGCTATTGTAGAAGAACCTATGAGCAATGGGGCAACTGAAAAGCCTCAAGATCAAGATACTAACAACAGTGATGCTTTATCAGGACATCAAAACGCCTCAGGTGCAAACTTTCAAATACCAACAGAGGCTGAAAACAAAATTGGTGCAAACAGTGATGCCAATCCAATAGCAGAAGAAAACTGTGACTACCCAACTACTACAACTCCAAGTGGTGGATTTAACAACGGCTTCACAAACATCCCAGCAGGGTACGGTGGAAACACACAACCTGCTATGCAATACAACTACCCATACAATAACTACAACAACGGGTATCAGTCACAATTTGCCAATGGGAATAGTCAGTATGGATCACCAATGCCATACTCTAGTAATCCAGGCACAGGATACAACTCCAACCCCTATTCAGGTTCTTACGGACAAAACTATGCACCATCCTATTACTCCCAGCCAAGTGGCAACATGATGCCATACCCATACTACCAGAACCACCCGGGGATGAATCAATATGGCTACCAACAAGCGTATGCCAATCCGTATACAACCGCTCCAATGGTTCCCGCAAAGGTGTATCATCATCCAATGGTGGTTACTGTTCCCCATATTCTCCCTGTTGTAGTGAAACCTGTTAAGCATCCTTTTAGCAAGTCATCTTCAAAACGCAAGAATAAAGCCCAAGAGGTGGGAGAGAAAAATTGAAAAGAAAACGTAGACTACGAAACAAGCCAAAAATGTTTGATGAAAGAAAATCTATATTTTCTTAATTATTTGTTCAAATAAAATACTTTTAAAATAGTTTTTTGAATTTTATTGAAACTTACAGTGAGTCAACTTTAATAATACAAATTAAATTTTTAATACTGAAAAAATTTCTCATAACTCATAACTTAAGTGTTATGAAATTATAGGAATTTAATTTGTGACTTTTTAAAATATGGGAATTTTTAAAGTGCATTTAAACAAAAAAATCACTTGATATTGTAACTTTTAATTGTTGATTTAAAAAAAATTAATTGCAAACAAGAATCACAGTATGAGACAAATCATTGACTCAATTACGATCGAGAGCTCAAAAGAAATGTGAACGGTATTTAAATTTAAATCCATATATAAATCCCAGGGTGAGGTTCATTTGTCCGAGTTTTCAACTGTCCGAGTTTGTTAAAAATTACACAATATTTGTAAAATCATTTCAATCAGAAGCCGATGTAAACCTCTACTGCGAAGTAATCCGGCATTGTGTGAGAGCCCTTTAACGTCGCCTTAAGAAAAATTATAAAACTTTCTTTAAGGCTTACTTTACTTATTACTAATAGTACTTAAAAATAAACAGAATTTGAAATCAGAATGAAGAATTCATACCGGTAAGCAGATACCTGCGCGCGGGCTCGGAAACCGGCAGCCACTACAGCCACTTCCATTTGAATGCAAGTGACATTTCTCCCGCCGAAAATCGGAATCGGAATCTGAATCGGTGTGCACTCTGGATGTACCGTAAGTATAAAATGTTTATTGCAGTTATACTCGTGCTTTGCGTTTGCAATGGGAGAGGACACGTTTTAAGAAAATTAGGTTTATAATAATTGACGGTATACTATAGTATAGCACATGTACTATAGCCATAATGTTCTACCACTGCACCTAAACAATAGAAATAAACGGTATCAGCAAACTGACACATACTTTCTCCTATAAGCTTGTAAACAACCTTTATCATGGGTAAGCGGTGGGAGTAACTTTGATATTTTATAGGGATGAGTCACAAAAGTTGCAATGACTTTTGAACCATAATTGTTACAGCAATGGGGGGGGGGGGGTTGCACTATTTTTGTTTAGGATTGTATGGGCCATAACACATTAATTTTAATCAAAACTGGGTTTTTCCCTAAAATCTGATATTTTTTTATGGGGGTTTTTATGGGAAATAACAAAAGTTACAATTACTTTTGAACCATACTTTTGACGGAGATGGGATACATACCATTTTGTTCAAATTTTTTAGAACCATAACATACTAATTTTAACCAAAAGAGGAATTTTTACTAAGATCCAATTTTTTGTTTTAATGGGGTTTTATGGGAAAATAATATAAGTTACAATAACTTTGGAACCGTCATTTTTACAGAAATGCAATTTTAGTGTTCAGCGAATTCATTGTTCAGAATTTAAAGTACTATAACATAATAAATTTTGATCAAAATCGTTCGGGTCGTTTTTGAGAAAATCTGAGTTTTCCGTTTTTTTATGGGTTTTTGGAGGAAATTTTGAAAAAATGAAAAAAATGCCTGGAGATATACTGGGTTACCTACCTACCACATTTCATCAAAATCGGACGACAGGTGTGGTCTGTAGCTCTGTACACATCCACACACACACGGACATCACTTCAAAACCACTTTTTTGGGTTCAGAGGGACCCAAAACGGATATCTCCACTCAAAACTGTTGACTGAACTATTGAAATGTCCTCGAAAATGTTGATGAAACCAATACTTTCTCCATATACTATGTATAGGGGGAAAAAGTGATCCAAAACGGATATATCCACTCAAAACTCAAACTCAAAAATTTTGACGAAAAACAATACTTTCTCCATAATATACTATGTATAGGGGGAGAAAGTAAAAACCTAGCTCAAAATATTCACCAGTTTATTTAACAATCAAAAACTTAAATTACACAACAATAATTACATTAAGTTTACATTCAGCATAATTTATATGATAATAGGGCAATTTGCTGTGATACCCCAAAAGCAAGAAAATGCTTTTTTTATGCAATTTCCTGAAAAATTGAGCTGTGGGGAAAATAGTAATGGAATCATATATACTTGTGTAGACAAATGTTTTACAATTACACCACTATTTTTTAAGTATTACAAATTTGTATTTTTTTCACTTGATCTCAACTAAACCTTTTGACTTTGTCAATCAAAAGGTTTAGTTGGCCTTTGTCAATTAGCCCTATATAAATGTATCCTTACAACAATAAAGATATATTATTCAAACAGTTTTCAAAAAAGAGTCAAGTAGTTTGACACAGTAAAAAGATAAATGAGGACAAAACGCCCAATTTAGATACGAGTAATTATGTTTTGAGGAATATCTAAACAGGACAAGGTTAACTTTGTGAAAGTTTGGGTATGGTTGATTGTAAGCAAACTGTCAAAATCCACGATGCTTATACAATGTACTGTGTTTGTGGCTATGGTGATTCAGGTGAGTGAATTGAAACATGTCATCCTTGACACAAATTAATGTCAATCACAAAAATCTTCTATTGAGTAATCTTTATTTATGTAGTTGTAATATTAATTTTTGCTACACTACTGTGAAATGACCTGTTTTTGTTAAATGTTTATCCCCTGCAAAAATTCATCATTACATTGTTTACTACGGCAAAAGAATGTTTACTAAGCGAAAGTAATGTTTACTATCTTTATTGGATTTTGCCGATGTAAACAAACAAAGATTTGTTATTGTTTTGTCAACTGTTTTAATTTTCATCAACCAAAACTGTACAACCAAAGTAAATATTAGCTGTTTGTTTAGTATTGATGTTATAACCTGAAAAATACCATGAGTTTTGTAATGTTCAAGAAAATAATTAGTCTTTGTATTGTAGCAAAAAATAACGTTCAAAACTCGAGTGAAAGTTGGTCTATACATATTCTCAACCATTTAAAGTGCTTGATAAATCTCACACTTCAAACATGGTCTCAAATATGTAATGACTCACTATCTACTCTTGTTATGAAATATACTATTTTGTAGTTCAATCAACAAAACTATTAGTTCTCCCGAAGGTAAGTGCCCCCCCTGTAAATCAACATAAATATACAATAACTGGGGATGGGTTGATAATTATTCTTTTCTATTAGAGTTTTGCTTCTATGAAACAAGTTCTAGATGAAATTATGAGAATCCTGCATTATTGTGAAACTTTAAGGAGCAAACATAGTCGAAATTGTATGCATAAACAAGTATAACAAGGACAATAGGGAACATAGTAATTAGACAAACCTTACCGTACTTAACTGCAGATAAAACAAGTTCAGATACAACTACAATTTAAATAAAAATTAATTGGCCCACTGCCTCATATTTTCTTAACTGTAATTATAATATACTGTCATTAAATAATAAAATATCCCAACAAATGTAAAAAATCTGAATAGGTTTTACCTTAATATTTTCTTGGTTTGTTAGGAGTTTTTTTAAGGATTTTGGCTATAGCTGTTTCTAGGTCTTAAAATATTCTTAAACAAATTTTCCCTTTTAAAACATTCCTTTAGTTTTCAATTCATCATTTTGTGCTACCTGTGCTTGATGTATTTATTTTATCATACCACGGTTATAGCATTGCCATAGACAAACTTCAAAGAGCAAGATAGTAGAAAATAGGTAAAATAGACATCAATAGGGCAAGCACCAAGCTCTGTAAAAATACCAAAAAAAAGAATTTGATTGGTAAAAAAAATTGTCAATCAAGTAGGTAATATTTAATTTGCCGACTGAACTAAATTTACATAATTATTTAAACAAATAGCGATTTTGCTTTTACCCTGACACAACAAAGGACAGTGGTACCAAACCTAGCTTTTATCATAAAGACTATGGTACCTAATAATGCTATTTTTTAAAATTTTCATTTCATAATATCATAATCAGCCTATTGCTGATAAAATTAGAGATAATGTCATCTAGGCACAATGCCTTCCTAATAGATATACAGGAGCATATAACCTTATCTAATTTGTCTTGGGCGAAATACCTCGAAATCTCCAGTGGTTCTGGAAATAAAATTCTGACTCTTATTTCAATTTTGTTTATTTTACATCAGATAACTTATCATTCAGAGAAATTAATCATGACTTAATAATTAGTTCTTTAAGGAACTTTTTTTGTAATTTCATGAGGTTCAATCTGTGAAACCGCACAGCCTAGAAACTAAACAGTGGAAATGGAAAGCTATTTATGTAGAAAAAGTATTCTAAAGTGACCCTCAAGAGGCACTAGATAACGTTCTTCATGATTAGTAAAAAGTAGGGTTCTTTTCAATTAATTCACTACCATTACTTTTTTTAATGCAATTCCGATATTTTTAACAGTTAGCCTAGTCTATGAATCAATTATAAAATTAAACTGTTATAAACAAACCAAACCAATCAAACTTGCTGATTATGAATAAATGCTGGTATTGAAACAGAATTGCAATAAAAATGTAGTGGTAGTAAATTAATGGAAAAGGACCAAAAGTTGTTATTTTCTGAGTTCTCTTAGTATTTGTGAAAACAGTGTCGGCACTTAGACTGTAAAACATACATTATTTTATTTCTTCTCACTTCACTTTGGAAGAAGCTTTAACTGCAATAATCAAGTTTGTGTGAATGTTTTTGTATTAATTACCTGCATGATACTCTACTCAAGTGAGTTAGTTGGGTTCCCTTTCCCTCCAAAACTGCAGTCCTAATTCCAAGGCAAAAATTTAATCCTTTCTTTCAAAAGTAAGATATTTATGTAATAATGAAGCCCAGTGATTCAGTTATAAAAAGACATACAATAGAACTCCAATCACGCGAACTCCAACTATCCAAATCGCTGATTATCCAAATTGCTTACATAAATAATAAAAACAGTTGTAAGAGTATTAAAGAAGACAGAAGGTGTGATTGCGGCAAAATCCAAAACCTCTCTCACAGCCATATTGCCATCATCGTCTCCCACAGTCAGGGAAACATTGTCATCATTTTTCGCAACTACAGTAAAGTCTTAAATTTGCTCATCTTCCGAGGTCTTGTAGACATTATCACGTCTCCCGCATTCATGGAAACATCATCATCGTATTCTGTGATCGCTACAAAATGTTAAATGTATTCCACGGTCATGTAGACATCATCGTCTTCTGTGATTGTGGCAAAACGTTAAATATATCCCACGGTTGTCTGGACATCATTTTCGTCTCCTGCGGTTACAGAAACATCATCATCATTTTCCACTATCACAGCAAAATATTCAATATCTTCTCTGGTACTTTGGACATCATTATCGTCTCCCACAGTCACTGAAAAAACCGTCATCTTGTTCCGCAGTTGTGTAGACATGATCATCTTGTTCATGGAAACTCGTCATCATTTACCGTGAATGTAGCAGTCTTGAATATCTTCCTTCGTCTTAAATAGACATCATCTTCGTCTCCAGTGGTCACGGAAAATCATATTCGTCCTCTGTGATCATGAATCATGAAAGTATGAATTTTTCAATTGCAACATATTTGCAAACGATATACCCTTGGCCTATTTTCAGTAAAATACCCTGAATTTCATTAAGAATCTGACTATCCAAATGGGGTACAGTTCCGATTGATTCGGATAGTTGGAGTTGAACATTATATCGATCGAGTATATTAAAATTGTGATATAAAATAAGTATATTTCAGGTTGATTGTGAATGAAAGATACAAGTTAAGCATTGTTTAGTTTTTACCATTTTTTAAACCTCTTTCTGTTTTCAGATAGTTATTGGGGCGCCTACTTTAGGAGATGAATGGGCAGCTAACTTTCAACACAACATGGCTGCCGTACATGGGAACATAATGACTGCTGCCTCTAGTGTGATAAAACCAATAGCAGACCTGGT
This sequence comes from Macrosteles quadrilineatus, assembly GCF_028750875.1. NCBI lineage: Eukaryota > Metazoa > Arthropoda > Insecta > Hemiptera > Cicadellidae > Macrosteles > Macrosteles quadrilineatus. The sequence continues at coordinate 41,842,124 of NW_026542597.1, forward strand.
AGACTGGATGTTTGGAGGACCTGGCCCTACCCACTGACCTCATACTAGTACCTTGTCCTGGTTAAACTTTATCTCATAAGGCATCTCAAAGCTGTATAAATAGATATTGATATTATTGTTAAGAAAGAAAATGTTATTTCTGTCTGTGTGTTTGCTCCCGGTGAACGTATAAGCTCCTTAACTGACTAGACTGAAATGTTAACAGGGTATGAAAAAAAATTCACCATTTGTTCATATGGCTCATAAGATATTGTTCATAAGACGGTCCAAACCCTGGTTACTATCTAACATCGACCTTTTTGTTAGAGAGCATCAATAATTTATTCATTGCCCGATGACAAATGGCATCTAGGTATGGAAATGATACCCTAGTTTGTGATTTCATGATGTGAGGAGGTTGGCTACGGTATAACAAATCCTATAGTTTACAATAACTAGTCCTTTCAGTTTCGTTTGGCATAACAGTTGGTGTACTCGACAGAAACGAGTAGTTAACATCAGAAATCTTTGTCCGACACTCAATTCCACTGAATTTATCTTAATTCTTAAACTGGCAACATCTTTATCATGGAAATTGAATACCTAGTTTAATACTTGGTCAAACATTTTAGTTGTAGTTTTTTAGCAACTCTCTTAAAAACATAGATTGGAGCAGCAGCTTTAAATACAACAATCTAGCTAGTAGTCAGTGGTACCAACCTGAGGTCCAGACAAGGGCCAGCCTGAGCTGTCTCCATGGCTACCAACCGTCCCTCGGCTACAGCGCCTGACACCACGTCACACATGGCGGACACCTGTCTTATCAGCACAAGCAACTCAGAGTGAGTGACGTCGTTCAGAGCAGGCGCAGAGTTGGCACAGAGGATCACCTGGAGAAAGAAGTGGTAAAAATCAAACTTGGATTGCCCAGAGTGAGTAAGAACTGGTGGACCTGCGACGGAGGTATTTTTGTTTACTACGGATTCAGTTTCATTAAATTTGAGCTATTAATGACATTTACAAACTGTAAGGAAATCAAATCTGTGCTTTGCAAACCTGCAGACTAAGCGAATTTCCATTTGCCTGATTTGAGATTCGCTTAAATCTAGAGATTTAAGTTTTCCTTAAATTTGGATATGGTTTCCTTAAATTTGTATATGATAGTAATACAAGTTTTAGTTAGGTACTTGAATCACACCTAGAAACCTAATATCAAACCCTTCTTCTTGGCATAAAACCAATGATTTACTTTCAACGTATTATTCTATCTCTTCAGACTGAGGAAACACCATGTCGTGCCTTATTAAATATAAATTCCCAGTTACACTAAACCTCATAGATAACTATGCAACAACGCATATCAGCTGATTTTTATTGTAGCCTTATCATTAATAACTCAGTAACACCAAGAACATACTTTGGTGCCTCGTTTGAGCAGCTCTCTGGCAAACGGTAGAACGCCCAAGACAAAGTCTATGCCGCTGTTGTCAATGAAGATTGCTGCACACTTGTGAGGTGGGCCTCTCCATCTCTCCATCCACTGGTCTAGCGTATCCACCAACCAAGGTCTCTCTGCGGGGGAATTTTAGAGATGTAAACTGATATTATCACTATCAGAAATGAAAGAGGTACAATAAACTTCCTTTTGTTCGGATCCATTTGGTTCAAACTTGAGATGGTTCGGATGCCCTCCTACTTATACTACATGATGAATTATGCACTCGTTCAGGTTTGTAGCCTCAGAAAAAAACCACACAACTTTTTTGTTTAGTCACATCGTTTCCCTTTTCAGTACAGATGTCATTACTCCTTAATTGTTTTAATTATTTCATGTAGTTTACTAATTTTGTACTTATTTAACAATCCCACTATTGACTATTCCTGCATCAACAAAAATACATTTCTTACGAACAAACCACTTGGAAATAAACTGAACCTTTTTCAACTCACCAGGTATTTTCTCCCTTGCCTCCTTGAAGCCAAAGTTGCCCTTCTCCATGAAGTCAACCACTTCCTTTGCACCCCAGTCAAACATGTTGCCAGCCAACAGTGCGGTTATCAGTTCTACCCCTCGCTCACTGTCTGGCATCTCGTCCAGCTGTGTGAGCCGCGCAGGCAGCAACGCCAGGGCACACTCGTTCTCCACCTGCTTTTGCTGTAACAATTTGTTTTGCTGTAACAACACTACCTAACAATATCTTCTTGAGGTGTTGGCAGAATAAATTAAAACAATTTTACACAAAACAGAAAAACCATTAACAATAGGATTGCCGTCAGTCTGGTCCCAGTCCTGCCCACAGCAATGCGTGTAATTGATAGGCATGTCATTAATCGTTTGTGTGTTTCATTGATTCTGACGACACCTCAAGAAGTGGATCTTTTTGTTAGCCTGACAATGGTGGAGTTATAAAAACCGGCAAAACATAATGTCGAAAATTTTGATACTACATGTTAAGGATTGTCTGACGAGGTATGTTTAGCCATTATTTGTCATAAAAACCAATCCTGGGTCTATCAATAAGAATTATAATTTAGTTATCTGCTGTTCATTGATTACCCAAGTGCCCTGTGTCAATCTTTAGCATCAAATGCCACAGGTGGTGGTGTTCAATACACCTCAAGTGACACCTGTACTGTCAAATCTTCTGACCTTCCAGCTCAATCGATTATCATACCATAGAAAAATACTATGCTATTTGGTGTGACTAGATAGTTACAATACTCTGAAGGACAATTTACACACTAAATTATTAATTAATATATTAAAAAATAATAAACAAAGCTTACGGCAAGATAAGGGTCAGGGAAGTCAAACTCCTTGAGACAATGTTCTATGGTGTCTAGCAAGCTGCGTACAGTAAGGTTCCCATAGGCACTGCAACATCCAACAACAGAAATAAACCATCAAGTATTAGTTAATTATCTCATTTAAAACATATCTTGAAGGAAAATGTACTTCTCTGGAACTTCCATAAGACGTCATCCTATTAACTGTGTTTGTAAATGATAATTTTTCAAATATGGTAAATCTGGATACTTCTCACAAATAACTCAATTTTATGAGAAAAACCCATTGAGGGAATGGTTTACAGGAAGGATAGAGTTCAGCAATCTTACTTGAGAAAATCAAGTCAGGGTGGCAAAATAAATGTTCAAAAATACAATAACGCACAACATTTCTTTATGGCTTAATCTTTTGATTAAGAGCCATGGTATTCTATTTCAAAATTAGAATCAACCTCAACCTGTGCTGTGGCCTTGGTGATATTACATAAAATTTACTAGATTACTACATCATCTGTAACGTCCAATGACATCATTCAAACAATTAGCCTTTAGGAATGATTTGTGGTAGAGAAGACTAAGCTAAGACTTTCTCTGGCCAAGATACATAACAATAACACATTATGAATTCCTACAGTCTCCAGTAATTTATGTCTGTGTACTTCATTTGTTTATCTTAAAGTTGTGACTAAGAAGGGTTATGTAAAAAAGGTGGCGCAGGCACAAGGAAACAAATAGAACAGAAAGATTCTTCACATGAGTTTCATAATATCTAATACAAGATGAATGGTTAGTTTTAATTTACTCTTGCTGTGTGTGCACCAAGCAAAATCAAGGTTTAAATTTTGTAATAATTTTGTTCAAGAGGTAAAAAGTTATGTCATACCCATAATTAGATGACTTTGTTTAAGACCTAAGCCAGTTAATGAGTTAGAGTGGTTCCCAATAAGTCATAAGCTGATTATTGCTAGGCGTGTCTTACTTTGGAGAGACCTATCGCTTGCTTGATACTTGAAGAGTGAATATAGAATTGCTTATCAAGTTATAGAATTGCTAGTTCCTTGTCCAGAGTACAATAGCTTTGCTGGTGTTGAGTCACCAAATGATCGTAAGTTGAAATGATTGTTAATGATAGAACAGTAGACTCTCAGTAATCCGGACGCTATCTAATCCAGACCTCAGTAATCTGAAGTTCTATGTCGTGCAATCATGAAATTACAATTAGGCTAGTTGAAACTCATGTTCATTTAATTTTTTGTGACCAACAAGTAGAGCTTTAAACAAATAATATTATGAAACACGACCATAGACAAATGGAGTCTAGATCTAGAATGCATACTTCCAAATAGTCCTAAACTAGTGAGAGTCTACTGTAAATGATGATGATATGAGTTAGAAATATGCATTTATTTGTGAATAACCCAATTAAATATGTGTTTTAGTTAAATTTAAAAAGAGCACACTTACTCGATTTGTTTAACAAGATATGGTGTATTTTGTACAGGAGGAAAGACTTCTCTGTAAGTAACAGAGCCTTTTGAGTCATCATTGCTAAAAAAGGAAATAAGCTGAACAAAATTTTGAAAATGTCAGTTCTTTTCTGATGGATTTTGTATTTAAGTTAATTCAACTTAAGGCATCAAACAAACATACTTTTTCAATTACTTATTCTAATTATATTAATAACTATCTTACAAATAACTTTTATTAGCTAAAAAATAGGCTACAGGAAAGACTACTCTTTTAACAAACTTTATTAGATCTGGTGAAGGTTGTACCATTGATAAAACCATTGACTATACACAGAATATCTTTGTATAGTCAATGATAAAACATACTCCCTTTGTAGATTTTATGGATAAGCTGAAGACAATTTTATTGTTAGTTCCGTCCGGTGCACTGTAGGAGTTGTGTTTTGTTTACAACTTGTTTATTGTTATTTCAGTCATTTAAAACCTTGTTTAACCAAATAAAACAATAACTCACCCCTAGTTATATAACCAAACAGTGTAAAGCACAAATCATGAAATGAACCCTAAAATAATAGAAACGAAATGTATTACCTTCCCCGAAAAATATCAGTTTTTTGATAAACCCTCTCCTAAAGCCCTAACATTATTAGGCGATTTTGTCGCCTGTCGATGAGCAATTAGATCGCTGGCGACCATATTGCCTAAATATCGCCCAATGTATGACATGTTTCGATGTTTGATGTTTCGGATCACCTGTGATTTCGACATCGCCCGGAGACCACCTGATTGCTCGATTTTCCCAAGCAATCCACCAATTTGCCGGCGATTTGGAGGTCCATGGGTGACAAGATTGCCAAGTGTGTGGGACCGAGCTACCATCTCAGGCGATATTCTCCCCGCACAAACGCAATGATGTCTGACTAGCCTCACGTGATGTAGTGTTATAATATTTTTATTTCCTTTTACTGTATTTAAAGCAGCTGTTATTTCATTCTAAATATTTAATGTTATATTATATAGTTGTTATTGTTACCCATATATCCAAAAATCTATCACGGACTGTTGCGAATATCCCTATACTCTTTTAGAATTTTCTTGAATTTTGATGGGTCTATTTCTTTTTTTATGAATTCAGGGACAAATTTTAGAAAAACGTTACCAGGGTATGAGGGTTTTTTTAAAAAAAATTTTAACATGAGAGATTGGACAAACTCTCTTCTCCTCCTGAAATTATAAGAATGCAATGAATTTATTACTTCCTCTGGTTAGTTTTTTTTTTCGATTAGAATTGTTTTATAAATAAATTGCCCATAAAATGTTAAAATTTGTAATTTCTTAAAACGTTCTTTTGCCGAATTATCTCATTTAAGGGTCCGCCGGACCCCGAGTCGGAAATCTCAGCACGATATAGCTAACGGCCGCTTGGAGCGCTGCACAACGGAGGGGAGCGGGAGAGGGGCCGAGTGAGTGGGAGAGGGGATGAGAAAGCGGCGCGGCGGCGGCGCCCAGCAGGAGAGGAACCGCTTACCCACGCGCACTGGCATACTCACTGTTTTATCATTGCCACTAGTGCAACTTCCACTCCACAAAACACCAAAACACCGCGAGCCAAGGCGGTCTAATGAGCGCCGGGAATGCTTCAAAACTCACCACTCGTGCTTATCCATATACTAAATAAATATTTAAAGTAGGCTACAGTACTGGGTTTTGTCAGTAAATGCATTTTGGCTGTAAACAGATTACTGTACCATAAGTAAACCCAGTTATGGTAGGTACAATATTTTGAAATATAAAAACAACAGTTGAAATAAAAAAAATTTATTTCAATTATTTATAATTTATCTTCATTTACAAATTATTAAATAATTACAATAGTTTATCAGTTTTATTCGTCGACTTCAAAACCTATCCCTTATTGGGAGTCCCCGAGGGTGTCTTGGGTCGATCAGCTCTGGCAATACACATTTGAAATAAAAATTAGTCAGGGGTTTTTCCATTTTGTTTTCCCAAAACTGGTCGTCTCTCACGATTTTCTCTATGGACATGCCTTTGTTAGTCCACACCAAAAACCAACAATTTTTTTGTTGTGTTATGTGGAGCTGTCCCTGGATTTGGTAGTACTATCAATGGCTCCGTTTTAATTTTAGATTCCTCTCTTCATCCAGCACACAAAACTTAATTTTCTTTTCAATAACTGCATCAGCTGGCGTCAGGTCTTTAGCTGATGCAGGACATTTGACCTGTAAAACAAAATACAGATGATGTAGCAAAATTCTGGTACAGTATTGCAAATCACACCCAAAATTTGATTTAGTTAAATGAAATACACGACTCAATTATTAGTATTTTAAAGCAGGTATACCACAACAATGAATTGTAAATTGTTATCTATAATATTAAAACGAAACAGTGTTTTTTTATTTCACGATTCTGAATCAACCACCAGACGGATTTTCATGATTTTTGTGTTGAAAGAAAGATAATTTTGAGAACTAGGGAATGTCGAAGCCATTATTTTAGTTTAGAGTCCCAGTTATTTAGAAATTAAGTTTAAATTTTTAAAAAGTCTAGCAGCCGACGCTACGATTCTAAACTAGCTTTTGGTGTATTATAATTTGTTTAACATAACAGCTGTAAACATTCAGTGTTTGTAACACAAATTCAGCATTTGGATAAAATTAAAAGACTTACTAAGGGGTGACTTTTTTATACTATGTGTAATGCTAATCATTGATACGTGCAATCCTTCGATAAGAGGATGACAGATTATTTAAATATACATAGGTAAAATACTAGGATGTTCAAAGTTTTTTTTTAATAAATCTTTGTAATCTTCGGTTTGTTTTAGTGCAATATAATTTTCTTTTAACGAACAGCTGGTTTAATATAAAAATTCTCTGTAGAACTATGAGGTTATTTTATTTACTCTGATTCGTCATTGATTTTTAGGAAATAAGTAAGATTAGTAGACCACCAAGAAAAGTAACACCATCAATGTATACAAGTCGAGGCTCTGTACACGAGTCATAAAAAAAGATATGCAAATTATTATACTGCTCAACTTTTTTAAGAAAGGATAGGAAAATCCATTTCTTTACACGTTTTAATTCATCTTGGTTTGTTTACAATCAATGTTTTTGAATGATTAAACTTTGTTTGGATTAGGCCCGGAAATATTGATGTCATAAAGAAGGAGATCAAGAATCCTCAGGAATACAATTTTAAATTACCACCACAACCCAGACGGGTTTTATCCAAAGATATAACAGATGAATGACATAGATTGAGCACAACGTCATCATTGACCTAGGATACTGCAATTAGACTAACCATCCTTTTATAAATCTAAAAAGTTGTTTGGCGTGTGTTTAGTTGTGGTTACGTTTGGAGGGGCGCACTCATTTTGAGCACGTGTTTAAGTTCAGATATGTAGTATGTACAAGTAGCTAAATATATATTTATCTCTACTGCTCTTCTACAATATCTCCTGGACTAAAGATTAAAATTTGACTATTAAAGATCCTTCCAACTATTAAAATCTGACGTTAAAATAGTTAATACTCAAAAAGTACACACGGTAGGATACTGTGTACAGCATTATATAGTACGGCACAAATATACCTAAACCTCAACTTTCTAAGATAACTGTTAACTCAAAGCTGTTTTTTGTTTAAATCATAAAACTCTTACCTTTAGGATCGTGATTATGGACTCCTTCCTGTCTTGAGAGAAGGTTGCCGTCCTGTAGCGTGTACAGCCTCGCCTTGCACCCAACCTTGTTGCAGCGCCAAAACTCTTCGCCACTTTTTTGTACACCCATAGACCGGTACACGAATTGTTCTTTTACAATATTAACACGACCCCTAGAACTTTCAACTTTGAACATTTTCACCACACTAACAAAATCTTAAAATATATCCTTAACAAATTAACACTCTAAACTCTACCTATAGACCACTTAACAAAGTTACACGTGTGACATCCAAAGGACAAGTGACACAGAACAAATATTTTTCGGGGGACATCGGGGTTTCCAGCTAAACCGAGAAATCCTATTGGCCGGCCAGGTAGAGGGTAAGCATTCTTGAGTCATGAAGTCATACGCTGCATACCGCTGCCGTTACGGGTGCGTCCCTTACAACGTGAGTGCTGACCTTTGAAACCCTTCTTCACGTGAATCATTACTAACAATGCAAAAATTCTTCACGGGAAAGGGAATTTAGAGTGTTTTTTAGTAAAATAATAAAAGCTTAGGATGGAATAAACCAATTTTCCAAATGTGATAAAATATATCCAAAAACAATCAGACTACAACAGTTAACTCATTCTGCATAAGAATAACTCGATAGTTTTAAATTTACGATGTTTTAAATTGTCTTCGTATAAATTAAGTTATTTGAATCAATTTTCAATTTGAATACTTTGAACTTTTAACAGTACACTTAAGAGGCGGCAGGAGTCAACCACCACGCTACTGGCAGGGCCTGCTATTTAACATGGGACTAATTTACTTTTCACTTAACTGCAATTAAACGATTGCGAATTTGGCATGGATCAAAAAGTAGTATTAAAAAGCATAACTTAACCTACGTGTAGCATGCAAAAACATTTAAAAAAAAATTTTTTTAAATTTGTTTTTGTTGAAATAAAAAATATTATTTTCCATAAGGATTTGACAGAACTAGTTCAATGTTACAGTAGGTAAACGTTATCGTAAAATTGTGAAATTTGGCTTACAAGTAACCTTATATATTCAGTCTTAAAACTACTTTTTAGTTTTCTTGAAAAGTAAATTGGTTTCAATGTTTTTCGTTGTTTTAAAATAACTCTACAACTGCAACCGCCTCACGCGCAGTGCGGGGCGGCGTAACAGTTCAGCGTTCTCCACACAGATAGCACTAGCGTCGATGTGAAAGAAAAGGCGCGCAAAATACAAATTTTAGTATAAACCCACATTAGACATTAGACATTAGACATTATTTATTTGCACATAACATTCTTTTAGATGTGATAACATATAGAACAGGTGCATTGTCAAAATTGAGCCTAGACTAGAAAAATACAAAGTACAAAGTAACAGGAAAAATACCTAGCCAAATAATGTTAATACAGTACAGTAGTTAAGCAAATTAAAAACAAAAAATTAACTCAAGGGATGGTTATAAAATTCTTCTATTTTATAAAACGCACGTTCAAGGAGTCCATTTTTCAATGTTTCTTGAAACTTGTTTGAACTCATTATTTTATAATATACCGGTAGTTTATTATACATTTTTAAACCTGCATACAAAGGACTTTTTTCAAATAAGGTCAAACGGTGATTTGGTAATCTGAAAATTGTTTCGTTTCTTGTACTATAGTTGTGTGTGAATTTGAATGAATCCGGGAGGTTATTTTTTATATTGTGTATGTAGTTTAATAATTCAAATATGTATAGTCCTGTGAGTGTTTGGATTTTTAAATTTTGAAAATGTAATTTACAAGGACTTCTGGGGTGGGAATTAGTCATAATTCGGATGATTCTTTTCTGAAGTCTGAAAATAGTTTTTGCATCAGTTGCCTGTCCCCACAAAATCACACCATACCTCAAGATGGATTCTACATAGGCATGATAAACCATTTTAAGTACTTCAATGGTGACACATTCTCTCAAGTGGACAAAGACAGATGATGCAGATCTAATTTTTTTCTTTATAGCATCTAGATGCACCTTCCAGTTAATATTTTCATCTAGATGAATGCCTAGGAATTTATTTGTATGGACTAAATTGGAAAAACTATTTAATTCTCTTTCATTTCTGGCTGAAAATTTTATAATTTGGGTTTTATCCACATTTAGTTTAAGGCCATTTATTTTAAACCAATTTTCCATTTCTTTCATAACTTCTGTGAGAGATGTAAGAAGCTCTTCTCTACTATTTTCTTTAATGATTGCAGTAGTATCGTCAGCAAACAGAATCAAATCTCTATTAATAGCTTTAGGGAGGTCATTTATGTAGATTAAAAAGAAAAGGGGACCTAAAATGGAGCCTTGAGGCACCCCAAGCTTTATACATTTCCAATGTGAGAAATGCCTAGTTCCTTCATCAGAAATTACGGTTCTTTGTTTCCGATCTGAAAGGTATGATCTAATTAGGGAAAGACAACTTCCTGAAATTCCATAGTCATGTAGTTTTTGAAGCAAAAGCGAATGATCAACACAATCAAAGGCCTTGGATAGATCACAGAAGACACCAGCTGCATTCCTTGACCCATCCAAAGCCTCCGATACCTCATTAATAAAGTGTACAAGAGCTGTATTTGTTCCAAGGTTTTTCCTGAAACCAAATTGATTTTGATAAAACAGATTATTATGTTCAAAGAAACAAACTAATTGGTTATTTATAACTTTTTCAAAGACTTTAGAAAAATTGCTTAAAACTGATATTGGACGGTAATTGTTGATATCTGATCTAGAGCCTTTTTTGAAAATTGGAGTTATTTGTGAGTATTTAAGTTTGTCTGGGAAAATTCCATTTGTTAAACACTGATTTATGATAATAGATAAGGGTTCAGAAATTAAATTTACAGCAGCTTTAATTAATTTGATCGGTACTTCATCCCAACCCACAGAAGTTTTGTTTTTTAGGGAAAGAATAATTTTTTTCACTTCGCCCTTACTAATCTGCTGCAGATTACACAACGAAATTCCTTCATCTCTACAATAGTCTCGAACAGATTCATGAACTCCTTGCACAGTGGCCTTTGGTACATTAATGTTCAAAGCTGTTTCGGCAAAGAAAGTGTTAAATATTCTAGTTATATCCTGAGGTTTACATATATCTTTGTCGTTATTAATTAAAAATAATTTGCCATCAGTTTTGTTTTTTACGTGACCAAGTTCTTTATTAACAACTTGCCAAGCAGCTTTAGACTTATTTTCAGACTTTTCTATGTAGTCACCATTTGCAATTATTTTTGCCTTCTTTACTACTTTTTTAAAGATTTTTTTGTACTGTTTCACATACATTAAAAACTGTCTATCTTGATTATACTTAGCTTGCAAGTGGAGTTCTCTTTTCCTCACACTAGATATTTTGATGCCTTGTGTCACCCAATTCAAAACTGTTGGCTTACATTTACGTGTTTTTTTCAAAGTTTTTGGAGGAAAAACGTGATTGAATGCTAGTAGGAATTGGTGCAGAAAGTTGGAATAGTTTTCACTTGGGTTCAAGCTCGGATCAAAATTAAAATTGCAATTACTTTTAAAAAAATCTATGAAGTAATTAATTTTTTCATTTGAAAATATTCTTTTACTAGAAGGTGCCGGATTATTTACAGCAATCTTACAGTTAGTTGGCTTGGGGAGATTTAAGAAAATAGCATTATGGTCTGACATACATAAATTAGTATTTAGCTTAAAGTTTACCTCATATTTCTTTTGCGTAATAATATTATCTAGACAAGTTTCTGAATTGCGATTTGGGTCTATCCTTGTGGGCTCCTCAAACTGCAGCCAGAACCCACCACACTCAACCACTTCTCTAAATCTACAAGATATAGGATTGTTTTCCAAAATGTTAATATTAAAATCACCAGTGATGAAAACAGACTTATTTTTTACTCTTTTTTGCAGAAGCAAAAGCAGCTTTTCGAATCTGACCAGAAACAATTTATTCATTTTGTAGGTTGGAATTGTATAGACTGAAATAACAATTAAATTGAAATCTGGGAGTTCAACTGCTGAACCTTCAAATATAAAATCTTCATTCAAATCAGAGAAATCCTTTAAAGGTATAAATTTACATTGTTTATTAATTAAAATACATGAACCTCCTCTTACACCATTTTCTCTTACATAAAAATCTGCCAAACAAAAATTATTGATTGTGTTAGCCAGATTAATAGAGTCATTGTCAAGCCAATGTTCAACAAGTGATATTACTTTAATTTTTAAAGCAGACTGAGTTAAAAACAAATTGAGTTCTGATATTTTTGACGAGCTTAAATTTTGAATATTATAAAACATTATAAGATCTGAATTACATCCTGGATGAATAAGTTGTGGATTTTTATTATCTTCAGTTGAATTTATGTCAAAATTATTAATATCAAAATTATTAATATCTGTTACTGTAAAATTTTGGAGACTGGCAGACTTATGGTCTTTGTCAGTACAGCTTAGTTTAAATATAAATTTACAGAAGAAAATAAATCACTATTTTGAATGCAAGACACTTTACTCTGCTTTTCCACTGCACACACTGGTGTTGACTTCAGTGCCTCACTGTAGCTGGGTTGAGCAGTTACCACCGCAGGGCTGACAGGTCTAGAAGTATTCTCTTCCAGGTGTACTATGGGACCAACAGATTGTGAAGAAGTCAAGGCAGCAGGTTGAGGTCTGACAAGATTATCCTGTTTTGTCGAGCTAGAGAACTGGGAGCCCTCTTCGGTTTGCTTTGATGGATCCTCAGAGTAGTTGTTCTCAGCAGAAGGCAGGACAGAGGTAGGTTGATAGGAATTAAGAAGGTTCTGCAACTGCTTCAGAAATTCTGCATACGACAGCCCATTCCACAGTTTTCTTCTGGCAGTAGGTTGATCATATGCTACTACGACTACGGTTGCATTGGTCTCATTCTGCAATTTAGTAATGTTTCTCGTGAAATGCTCCAACTTTATTTGGTCACGGACAACACCCATGGGGGAACAAATCAATTTTTTAAGTTTCTTTCTTTTGAAGTCTTGAATAAGTTGATCAAATGCCTCGTCATACTCTTCATTCGATGGTTTCCCATTGAACAAGTCTTTTGTGACAAGGCTATAAATTGTCGCACCATTTTGTTTAGTCTGGCATGTCAATCTGGAGCATACAAATTCAGATTGTTTTGGTCTTCCAAATTGTTTTCGGAATACGACCGCGACACCCGCGCTCATGTTCCTTTCATGCTGAAGGTCACTTGAAATTGTATGGGCAAAAGCCACAGACGGGTCATTTTTGTGACTATCAATAACTTTGTTCATGTCAGCAGCAATCACATTCACTGAGTTCAATGTGATGGATTGATTTTGCCTAACAGTTGACTTCACTTGAAATATTTCTTTAATCATTAGGGCTATCTTCTTTTTCCCGTGCCTGTTGAAATGCAATCCATGTCTAGTATATGATTCCCTTGTTAGTCTATTTATAGCTAGGAAGGAAACATGGTCATATTTTTTTGCAATTTCCTCCATATCCCAATTGAGGTAGCTTATTTTGTTATTTAAGGCTGGATTATGGTGTCTGTACGGTAAGCCTGAAATGATAACATTGGTGTGTTTGGTTTGATCAAGCAGACTTTCTATTTCATTGCTTAGACATCTTTCAGCTTGAGCAATATCATCATTCGACCCTCCTAACCAGACTAATGTATCTTCCTTAGAAAAGTTTTTTGTTAAGGCCTTTACATCCTTTATGACGTTTGCCGTCATCGCATTAGGTTTAAAGATGCTGCTTATCCTAAATTTATTTTCGGGCCATAAGTCCATAAGATTTTGCACAAGGTACCTAGCATGACTATCCCCAAGAATCAATATTTCCTTTGCTTTTCTTTGGTGCTTGTGATGGATGCGTTTCCTAGGGTTATTTAGTGAATTTGTCACAGCTTTTTTTGAACTAACTGTCTCACTTTCATTGCCTTGCTCCATCTTTTGGGATTCAAGATTCTTGTTTTTGCTTTGCTCTACAAATTGGAGTTCAGCTTTGTTCTGATTTGTCGACTCCGCTTTGCTCAGTTTTGCTCCTGGTGATCTTACAGCTATGCTATTCTTACTCTCCACCACCTCTTGGATTTTAGTTTTACTCTTCTCTGCTTCTTGAGTTTCTCCAGTTTTGCCATTTTTGTTCTTCTCTGCCTCTTGAGTTTTATTAGCATTCAATTTGTCTGAACAGAGGGTGCCATCATTTTGGGAAAGGATGTCAAATCTGTTACAAAGATCTATTGAGCTGTCAAAGTTACTGTCATTAAGCAGAATGTTTCTTCCCTTAACAACAACAAATTCCTCGCACAGTTCTCTACATCGCAAAGTCCACACTTAGCAAAGTCTACATCGGAAGATCAACAATTTTGGCAGTGTCAGTATTATTGAGTTGTTTCTATCAAACCGTGATGGGTCATCTGAAGAAGTTCCCGTCGAGGACGAAAAAGCGGAAGCTGCCTTCCTATTTAAAAAAATACTTTGATGATAAGAAGTAAGTATGCATAATATTTAGTCTTGATTTTAGAATAGGCCTGGATACTATATAGAAGACTTATTGTGGTATTAGTACTGTAATTCAAAAAATAATTATGTGCAATTCAATTAACATCACTGTGACTTAAGAGGGACTTTTAAATGAGGCCTACAATAATTTGTAGTAGGTATTTACTGTCCAAACTTAAAAAAACATACATTTTTTGTCAGTTTGACGTTTGACGCATTAGCATTGTACCATCATATCTCTTGTATTTTCAGGAAAGAACCAAGTCACGATGGGGAGAAAGACGCAACAGAAACTTCTCACGTCTCAATGCTGTGTGGTCGTAGAATAGTGACAATTAAAGATATTTTCGATCAAGTGAAAGAATTAGATAATCATAGTCCCACAGGTTGTAGTTTCAAAGATTTGACATTTTTGCGGGAAAAGAGAGTTGGACTGAAGAGTGGTTTTGTATTTAAATGTTCCATGTGCAACATAACAAAGGTTATTTGGTCAGAAACAAAGAAAAATGATTTGATGGATGTAAATACAAGTGCTGTTAGTGGAACTATGGCAACAGGTGGAGGCCATGCTCAATTAGAGGAAGTTTTTTCCACAATGGACATTCCCCCGATGAGCAACAAAACCTTTAAGAAAATAGAGGACAAGGTAAATATAAATTATTTTAGGGAAACATTTACTGTATGTCCACTTATTTGCTTTGGATATAACGTAAGTTAAAAAGTTTAACCAATCCTTTATCCATTAATCATATAATTCATTTCACGGCTGTTTGTTTATCACTATTATTAACTTTATTTGATGTAAAATTATTATTATTATTCAAGATTTGCCATTTGCTACAATAACGTCGTATATTGGAGACCGTTACTAAGTTGTAGTTATTATTTTTTTTATATATGTACAATAGTTAATATTTAATTATATAACTACCTTTTAGGTAATCTCGGAGTTGGTAGCTACAGCTGAGTGTGAAATGAAAGAAGCAGCACAGGAAGAAGCAAGACACGCAGTAGAAAATGGAGAGGTTGACGAAGATGGCACGCCGCTTCTCACTGTCGTTGCTGATGGCAGCTGGTGCAAAAGGTCCTACAGATCTAATTACTCGTCACTGTCAGGAGTGGTAAGTAGGTTTGACCCCCCGTCTGGGCAAAAATATGTTGTGCTAGTTTTTTCTAATTTTTTTACGAAATATTTAATCAATTTACTCAACTAATAATTACCGTAAGCTTTTCATACAAAATCTTTTATTATTTTGTGTTAAATTAAACGGTTAGTTGGATATCAGTTTTGTTATGGTTAGTTAGCCATCAGCAGGGACGTAACTAGGGGGGGGGGGGTGAATGATAAATGCTATATAACTGTTATTTTACTGTTTACGAATGATAACGGTACGTATGAACTTGTACGGTGCGAGAATGAGGATAAGCATACTGCGTTATCTGTCTGTCGTCGATGAGTCACTAGGACGGCGCCGGCGCGGCGTCAAAACACTTCCACACCCCTCCCGAAACCCACCTACCCCTCCGCACACCATCCCTCACATCAGTCACCACGCACACACACACACACACATACTACAAACACAACACTAGCAATACTAGTAATATTATTAGTTACTAGCAATATTATTTTCGTGAATCATTTCGTTTTCAAATAAAATATTTGTCTTTGAAAATACTAACCATATTGCATTCAATTATTTATCATATCATTTTATTATCATATTGGCGATTATTTATCATATTGGCCAACTGTGTGGCTCCACAATTTACCAACGTTGGCCCAACCATCTGTGCTACATGGGCTTGCGAATAATCACCTTTTAACATTCACTCCATCACATCAAATTGGGTGTGACAGGTTTATTGCTACTAGGGTATTTATCTGTTCTCAAAAGAAAATAATTCTCTATTATAAAAAATTGGCAACTAACGCGTGTATGTAATGTGTACTACTAAGGTTTTTGGGTTTTTATTTACAGGCGGCTATTGTCGGCCACAATACAAAAAAGGTGCTGTACATGGGAGTGAAGAATAAATATTGCACTCCATGCTCCCGAGCTGCATCTTTAGGAAAGGAGCCAACAGAGCATACCTGCTACAAAAACTGGGAGTCAACCCAGAGCTCTTCTAGTATGGAACCTGCCATCATCGCAGACGGCTTTCAACGTAGCGAAGAGATGTATGGAGTGAGATACGCTCGTCTTATCGCAGACGGCGACAGTAGCGTATACAAAAGGATTAGAGAGAGCAGACCATATAAAAGTATTACTGTTGAAAAAATAGAATGTAAGAACCATTTGCTGCGAAACTTCTCCAACAAGCTAAGGCAAATTGCAGTTACATCGAACAAAAACAAAAACAGTATCCTTATGAGAAAAAAATTGGGTGAAAACGTTTTCCGTTGTAGAATGGCTGTCCAAAAAGCCCAGGAATACAGGAAGAAACAAGATTTGCCAAACGTAGAAAAGATTAAACAGCTGAGGCTGGATATTTTGAATGTACCCAGTCATGTATTTGGACAGCATGAGCATTGTAGAGAAAGGGGATACTTTTGTACAAAGGAAGCGCAAGATGTAAATAGTGAAGGAAATTTTGTTCCACAGTTAGTGTCCGCTGGATTGTATAATTTAATCTGTGATGTTATTCGTGACCTGAGCCGCCATTCACGGAGTTTGATCACGGATGTAACCTCTAATGCAGTTGAGCACTACAATTCGATCGTGGCTAAGTACATAGGAGGAAAACGGGTGAACTTCGCCATGAGAGGATCGTACCAAGGACGGTGTTCAGCGGCAGTTCTTCAACATAATACAGGAAACACCCACTACGTACTCCACAAGCACATGTACAAAGCTAGCCCTGGATATTATACCAAAAGTACAGGTTTGAAAAGAAAAAGAAAGGTTGAGAAAGGACAGGGACAGAAAAAATCAAGAAAGACATTGTTTCAGGTGAGCTCTAACAACGATGCGGATTATGGCGTAGCAGCCCAAAAGCCGGCATCGACGAGGAAACAATGAAAATGGAAACCGAAGAATTTCTAAAAAAACTTCAACGATCAAAAGAGGAAAGAATTCGAATCGAGCGAGCCACCGTCGAACAAAGTGACAGTGGAGAGTGGCTCGAAATACGCCGTAACCTATTGACCGCCTCTAATTTTGGGCGTGTATGTAAAATGAAACCAACGACCGGTTGTCGTTCGTTGGTAAAGCAATTATTATACTCTACTTTTGACTGTGAGTCAATGGCCTACGGCCGCCAAAATGAACCGGTGGCCAGAGAAGAAGCTGCTTCTTTATTACAGAAAACGATACAACCATGCGGCTTGTTTATCGACGACGAAAAACCTTTTTTAGGGGCATCTCCTGATGGGTTAATCGACGATGATGGCTTGATTGAGATCAAATGCCCATCTTCATGCAAAAACCTGACACCGGATGAAGCAGTCATCTCCAGAAAATGTACATTTTGGAAAAAGGAAAAGGATGGAACGATTGGTGAAATAAATAAGGGGCATGACTTTTACTACCAAATGCAAGGCCAGTTGAGCATTACAAAACGACGTTATTGCCAGTTTGTACTGTGGACAACTAAAGGAATAAAAATGGAAAAAATCGAACGAGATGATGAGTTCTGGCAAAATAACATGGTCCCTAAGTTAGAGAGATTTTATCTCAATTGCATTCTACCTGAATTAATTGATCCCCGCCATTGCAGATCAATGGAAATCCGAAATCCGTCGTATATTGTTAATGCCCAGGAAAAGCAAAAAGCATCTAAGAAGACAAACAAAAGCGATGGTTAAATGTCATCATAGCTTGTAAAATGATCATCCATTTTTGTACATATAATTATTTTTAATACATGTTTGTTTTGATTTTTTTGGAAAAGACTCATTAACATCAACTACATTGTAAATCCGAAATAAATAGTTTTCTAAAGGAAAACATGAGTATTGAATTGACCATACCCATTTCCATCAAATTATTTAAACTCAGTTATATAAATTGAGTGTAAATGAAAACTCAATTCCATAGAAGAACTTTTAACGTAATGTAATAAAACATATATTGAAAAAACAACAATTAATTATGGTATCTCATTTATGAAATAAATAAAGTAATGAATAAATAAATAAATAAAGCTATGAAATAAATTGCATATTTGCATAAACGTAAAATTTCAAATTTAATTCAGTTTTACCAAAATAATATAGTAATAATTACCGGCTTCTCGCACGCACTACATACATTTTAAAACTAAAAAAATAAAATTTTAAAACGTATAAATTAAATTTGTACGTTAAAAATTAGCGTAGCATTGCAGGCCGAATGTTTGTTTGTGTAAAAAGACAGATTCATTCGACCGGTCGCGTCGGCCACAGTATTGCACCATTTAGAAATGTACGAACTGTCCATTTTTCAACACTGCTCTATCCATGGAAGTTACGATCAATAGGCTCAAGGTCAGAAACTAGCCGTGCGGGTTGCGGACCGTACAAATGCAGGAGTCGCAGATTGACGATTTTCAACCTGACTCCTGCCGCCTCTTAAAAGATAATAGTTTGACAGCTACAAAAGTGAATGTTTCACGAACTCAACAAAGGTTATAGAATCCAACTTATTTCATCAATGAACAGACAGATGTATTGTCCTTCCAGACCTGGAGGTTCCATCCTCGAAATCACCACAGGATTAGCGATCCCATTACTGCCGCTTCAGTGAGTGCTCGAAATCAGGACACCGGTTTGGAGGAGCTGAATATTTTATGGTTTAAATAAATGAATATGGGGAATTACGGTGTACGGAATACGGGAATTGATTCAATGAGGGTGGTTTGATTATTAAGGATATTAGAACTGCTAACGGAATGGATAATAAACATAGACAATTAATTACGTCACTAGCTTTACTAGCGTGTTTTACGTTTTAAATTCCTTCAACATGTGACCAGTTCTTTTGTTCAAATGAATATTATTTTATTTTTGACTCAGCTGTTTACCAAAACAAACTATGT
This sequence comes from Macrosteles quadrilineatus, assembly GCF_028750875.1. NCBI lineage: Eukaryota > Metazoa > Arthropoda > Insecta > Hemiptera > Cicadellidae > Macrosteles > Macrosteles quadrilineatus. The sequence continues at coordinate 41,861,596 of NW_026542597.1, forward strand.
GTTGTAGTTCTTACTTTTCTTTGTTTACACTTATTTATTTAGAAATTGATGCAGTGAAATTGATATAAATGATATGTGTGGACGATTCGGTTAATGATGTCACGACACAAACGTTATAATTAGGGGTACTGTGAATTTTTTTGGATGTTTTCGTTTTATTTTAGGGAGTTTCAATTCAGACCTACTGGAAATTGTGTATAGTATGAGTAATTGTATTGTGGTGATATTGATTATGGAAGAGGCAGGTATGCGATGGAATTGGAACATTGGAAGGTGATATTGTTGACTAGGCCTATACACTTTCTCAATTGAAGATTACTCTTTCTACTGTAGGCTGCTATAAAATTTGTCTTTATACGTGTAAGACAGCTGTTCTGATTTATACACAGTTGTATTATAATTATTGAGAAAATGATAATATCTGCAATAGTAAAACACAGTACTAGATTTTCAAACAATACAACAAGGTTTCATTTATATGAAGTATAAAATAGCTCAATGTAAATAGCTAGCTATTCCACTACCATATTAATTAAACGTTACTAATGCCTATTTATGCAAGTTAAAAATTAACAAAAAAATAATGCTTACTTACCACAATTTTCTGGCGCCTTTCTTTATTGCCCAATGTCCAAGGTTTTTTCCAGTTTGCCTTTTACATTTGACTGAAACTGAGCGACCTTTTTTTTTCGAGGATGAGGCATTTCAAATAAATAACTATACAAAGGAACTTGCAATACGAATGCACCTGTCTTTTCTAGATAATAGAACTTACAATACTATAACAGAATACAGTATTACAAACGATATTATAGCAGAATGAGACTGCACGTGTGCTGGTGATGGATGCTAGTATAGTATAGCAGAAAGCGAGAAAGCCCTATCGCGCGGCCTTCGTGGGCGCGTCCAATGTTGCCTGCGGGGGTGTTCCACCCCAGTCTCACTACAGCTGATCATCAACCTCCACCGCTCTAGAGTGGTGGACTACACTAGCCATCCTGAGTTGTACAGTACTGGTAGTACATAGGTAGCAAACCATCGGCCTAGTCAGTCATACTTATTGCTATACTCTATACAAACAATTATAATGATATAAATAAAATACTTTTCATCTTATTATCAATTTAGTTTTAGTTTTGAGCGAATCGTTACCGGTACAGCATTAGAACCATTATACGTGTTGTGGTACGTTCATAGTTCATCTTAATCTACTTTCTCATACAAACTAGATTATTATCTTACAAATATTATAAATGTGAAATTTTGTGCGTTTGTTTGTTTGTTTGAAGTTCATCACGCATTACCTACTTTTTTTTTTTTTTTATTATTTGTCATGAGAGCCGAAGCCCCCTGACTGCATACCCGGTACCTATCCTTTAGGACATACCCGGGCCCCATGATGTAGGCCGAAGCTTACGCATCAACCTTTAGCACATCATGGGCGGATGACTTAAGGTCATCAGGCTCGCCGGCTGCCGAAGCAGACCCTTCGGAAGGAGGGTTGCCCCTCAATCCTAACCAGGGATTCCGGCTGCTTGTTTAAGCGTCACTCCACCTGGGTTCCACTAGGTCGGGACCTAGAGGTCCATGGTAGAGCGCCCCGACGCATTTAGTGCAAGCAACACTCGGGACCTATCTAATCCCTGACAGGCAGAACCCGCCATCAATAGCCAGGAGGAAGGGGACCGTCAGCACGCTGACGGGGGGAACCCCAACCTCCCATTTACACCGCTGCCCGATCGAGGCCTTACCCATTGCTGGGAAACCAGAGATAACCAGAGCGATAGATCCCCAGATACCCCTGGCGGAGCCCCAGCACCCGATCTACTTCATTTGCCCGTCAGACCCAACATCACTGCCAGGCCATCAGGGTTTCCCAAAAGGAGGCAGGTATAGAAGTGGGACCCACCCGGATGAACCTATCCACCAGAGGTGGCGACACCCTTGACTCAATTGAGGTTCCGGGAAGAACCCCTCACACTCAAGATAACCATACCATCCGTGCTCAGAGACAGGGATTGGTTTGCATAAGTGCCTACAAACCGTTGCCCTCACACTGCGGAAAGTTACGTTGCCCTTGAGTGTCCCCGTGAGCTACGGGTACTTGCCCGTTTTCACCTCCAGGAAAGGTTACTTCCAAAGTCGAGGATTTACGCATTACCTACTGGTCGGGTTGGTCTTAAATTTTGTATGATGAGCTCCATATGGTGATAGACCATTTTTGCTATGGTAGATGTGGTAACTATAGCATGCCGTACATTAAAGGAACAAAAAAATTCTAAAACCGTGTCCTCCCCCATTGAAAACGTACACCAACCCCGTATAAAGGGCGGGTATTCTGCTAGTATCTATGTAAAAAGGATTCGTTCAATAAACTGACATGTTTATTTAACAACGGGCGGGTATTCTGCTAGTATCTGTATAAAAAAGATTCGTTCATTAAACTGAAATGTTTATTTAACAACAGTGTAGCCAATTTAGTGTAGCCAAAACATCGATGAGCCCAAATAGTTGTGTGTGTTGTGGGTACAGCAGAAGTACGGTATTATATAGTCAGTGCAGAAAGCTTTCTCAGCTGAGAGCTGAGAATTGGAGGAGGGGAAGCAATATGACCGTGGAGGGGCTGTACGCGTGTAGTTCCACTCGCGGCCGCAAGGTTCGGTACGTTACGGCTTCAAATTTTCTAGTTGCAGAGGTTCACGGTAACTGACTTTGTAAGCTACCCATACATGCTAGTGAAAAACAACAAACGGTGTTTTAAAGAACAAAGAACAATCTAAGTGATTCTAGTTTCACATTTTTAAAGTAACGATTCTATAATAAGTTACAGCAGTTTAAAATTGCCATTTTTCGTAAAAATTCAAAAGAATATTTTCAGGCTTCGTGGTACAATAGTTAACATATTGAAACTACAATAATTTAGATAATTTTATCATCTTCAAAATGACACCCTTATTTTGATTCTACGTTAAATGTAGCCTTCGGTAACTCAGTTGCACCAGCCCCTTGCGTTTGCACAAAACGGCAGAGGTAGGGCGGACCCTTAAGATTGAGCATAATTCTGATAGCCTCTTATAACTGCTTCAGAATGCTATCCATATTTAATTTTTTTGTTAACCCATACAATGCTGAACCGAATGCAAGATGAGAGTGAATGTGAGCAAAATATACTTTTTGGGGTTTTCAAATTACAATAAAAGTCTTGTACATTAGGGTGCCAAATTAGAGGAAGTTAACTGTACATAGCTCTTGCACACGTTAAGTTTTAAATAAAAATATACGTAATGTGTCAATTATTCACATTGCTACAATACTCCACTTACAATGGTTGCTCCTTGAGATGTCTCAATCTGGCCAGGTACTTGTCCATGAGTTGTTGACCTCTCGCAGCAGCTGTCTTACTCTCAGGCTGGCTCTCCACTGCCTTCTGTACATACTTGCCTATCGAGTTCTCAAAACAGTCCAGCCAGTACTCCCTGCAAACATTTGTCTTGAGGATTTATTTCACATTTATAAAAGTTTTGTTCAGTGGTTCTCATCTGCAAAACAGTTTAGAAGTATTTTTCGTGAGGAGAGAAATCTTTTCTTACATACATTGTAAATTTTACTTGGACACAGAAAAGTGGTATGTTTAGTAGGTGTCTGCATTCCACCGAAATAGACACTAGGGTACAGTTCTGACCTAACTACCACCATCGGTTCGGTACAAATTCAAATTTAAGTTCAAAGAATCTTTGTTTTTGTAGGATAAATAGTGTCAAATACAGGTGTTGGAAAATTAAAATAGAGGAAAATAGTTTTGATGTTTTTAAAAGAAGATTACAAATTTTTCTCTTTTCATTATCTTTGTATTCTTTGGATGAATTTTGGAATTTTAGACCCTGTACATCTAATATTCTTTTTGGATTCCTTTATTTTTTTATCAGGTAAGTTCCTCAAAAAATTTGCCGTACCTTTGTGTCATAACTTTTTTACATTAAGAAGGAGATATTAGTATTTATATACTAACATTAACAGTCTCCACTAAAACTTGGAAATACAAATTCATGATTTTTCAAATTCATGTTTAACATTTTTTTAACATTGATAAGAATCTGAGAACTTAGACTGTATACGGGCAGAATCCTGGTGACATGTCGCCAATATGTGACATGTGACAATACGCATAGGCAACAGTGGCGACATTACAGAGTAAGTTTGTAAATAGTTTGTCAGAACGTCCCACGTTTATAGCAAAGAAATATTATTGCTGAAACCTTAATAATAGAAAAACTTGTACACTTCATGAGTAGCATACCTAGCTTCCTGGTCACCGTTGAGATCGACCGTGTCAGGCACGTAGTTGGCTGGGTCGGCCAGTAGAGGACAGAAGGATAGCGTCGTCTGCCATCTGTCAAGCTCCAGCTGATCTACCGGCACCGAACTCTCCAACATGACAGAGGCTTGTGTCCTCAGACCTGAACTGCCTGCGTAGTTCTCTAGCCAAGAGTACTTATCCTCATCTGCAATATATCACTTATATTATCATAAGACAGCGACGAGCTTTGTCATAGTCATTTAATCTTTTTTCAAGAGTACATTATGTTACATCAGAATCAGGGCCGTATTTCCCTAATGGCGGACACGGCGGTTGCCGGGGGCCAGGCCTAGGAGGGGGTCTCACTTGGGGCCTCAATTTTTTTCCTTGTTAAATTAATTTCACCGATAATCTGTTTTGTGGGAGACGACCAATAATGTTTGGTCCTAACCTAAGACCCCTAATAATAAAAAATAAAAATAATAGACTTATTATTTTATTAGCTAAGTCTCCTAAGTCTTTTTGCCGATCAGATCGTTGAAAACAAAACGCCCATTCATCGAGTTGAAGCAATACCTCGTTTCTACCCTTAAAGCCGGGTTTTCCTAGGCACGGAATCGGCGAGCGGAGAGAGGAACGCGGAGAGCGGACTCCACTTGTCTTAGGCAATTTAATGTTACTGTTTTCCTAGAAGCGGAGCGAAATGCCATGTTAATTTCAATTCCGCTCTTCGGTTACGCGCCTAGGAAAACCCAGCTTAAGCTCCAACCTTCCATAGAATCAGAATATAGAGGTGCCTCACAGGTGAGAGGAGCCGCCGGGGACCTCATCGGTTATAAATACGATCCTGATCAGAATTGTGTTAGGTATAAAATTAAATTATATTGTTAAAACTAACCTTATATAAAACGGCTAAATAAAAATACAAAAACTGGTAACTTGCAAATTTACAACACAGTCAACCAACAAATTCATCTAGGGTGTAAATGGGCTTGGATAACATAAAAGTTTTTAGTTGTTTTTAAAATTTATTTGTGTCTGTTATTTGTAAAAGATTATCAGGCAGAAGGTTATAAAACTAAATTCTAGCATATGAAGGTTTTTTTCAAAGAATTTTAAGTTGTGATTTGAAAAATTGATTTTATGTCTGTGCCTTGTCCCATAGCTGTGGCATGAACCCAAGGTTTCGAATTTTGGCAAATTATTCTTTACAAACAAGATTAAGATTAAATCAAAGATATATTGGGCAAAAACAGAAAGAATACCAAGTTTTGAAAATTGAAGGTCTCCAATCTTGAATGTTTAACATGATGCGAAGTGCTTGTTTTTGAAATGATAATAGTTGTTCAAAATTTTCTTGAGATGTTGCTCCATACAAAATTATGTCAAAAGGGATGTGGGAGTGAATAAAAGCAAAGTAAATTATTTTTAATGTTTCCAAAGAACATAATTTTGACATTTTTCTCAGAGCAAACATCCCTGATGAAATTTTACAGCCAAGATGTTCAATATGAAGGTTCCAATTTAAATTTTTGTCCAATACAAGTCCTAAGAATTATTTAAAATTGTTCAATTATTCTAGACATTTTCCTTCCATCAAAATTCTGTGTTGAACTTGTTTATTACTCTGATATGTGGATAAAAATATGCACTTTGTCTTATTTATGTTATTTACTAAAACGTTCATATTGTTTAGAATAAAATTTACATATGGAAATTAATTATTTGCTATTGACTCTACTTTTTGATGAGTATTACCAGATACAAGTAAGCTAATGTAAGCATATAGACAGACTTCAGCATCATCTAATAAATCTAGTAAACCCTTTATATAACATATGAACAACAGTGGTCCCAGAATTGATCCTTGTGGCACTCCATATTTTAAATTTGTCAATAATTAAGTAAAATTTTACAATATTGTTGTTTGTGGCATTTTTTTATACATATTGTTGTCGGTTATTAAAGTACAATTTGAACTAATTGTATTTGTATTTTAACCTGAATACGAAAGCAGGGTGAGTGTAGAATGTAGCAAGATGATCTTTGTGTAGCTTAGTCAAGGGTCAAGTACACAGGATTTTTTTTACAAGCAAAAAGCTATATAACATGTAGCTTCACAAACTATTCCTGTATTCTTGCTCGATTGCTACTGTAAAACTTTGGAAAAATTTGTTCCCACTTTTGAGAAAACTAAATTTTAAATTTACAATTTGTAGTCATCGCTGTTGTTTGTGCTCAAGCATATTGCTACTGTAAGTTATTGGGAATAAAACGCCAGTTAACAATCTTTTTGTTGTTTTGAGACTTAAGGCCTTTTCACGGCTCCCTTTTGCATATTTTGCATAAGGATTCATACTTTCGCACAATCTGACAAAATAAAGATACAGTTAACCCAATAACTGAAATCCAGAGATCACTGAGTGTGTTGAAACTGCATGTTGTTGAAGCAGTTTTTTTTTAGAAATATCTTTTTCTCTAAAAGAGCAAGTTTCAATATCTCTGTGTATGTTAATAAACCGAATTTTTAATGTAGGGAAATAAAAATCTTTATTTTATACAGATGAGATCACTGTTGAACCAATTGAAACAAACATTCGCCAAGTTTAAGTCCAAAAACACCAAAAAATTTGATAAAAACTTATTTCTCTTATTTAATTTTTACTGTTAATGAAAAAGATGATGAAGAGAAAATCAAATGATATTAAAGTAAATAGTGTTCTTTCTTCAATTTACAATAGGAAAGTGAAATTTTATCACCCAATACATCACCGAGAGAGCTGACAAACAAAAACCCTGCAGCTTAAAGAAATATGTTAAGACAAAATATTAACAGTTTGCTGAACTATAAAATGGTGAACAGAATGTGGTTAAAAAGATACAACAAATAGAATGACAATCCTAGTGACCAAATGATAGAATCCATACAATTTATTTTGAGGGTTAAATAAAGCTAGGCCTATATTAAATTTAAAAGTTTCTTGTCACCATCAAGCTACCATAAACACAAAGACTATAGACTTAATGATATTATTTTTTTACTAACCAGACTTTGAGTTTCGTAGATTGAAATTGTGTTGAGTTAAATGACTTCTTAAACATGTAACTCTTTCTTAAAGACAGCTGATAATAACAGCAACAAAAGAGAACTGATGAGAACAACATTAGCCCTTATCTTAGTGTTTGTGTTAGATAAAACCCTGCTACCAACACCTAACAAACCAGCTAATGCGTATAAGCTCATAAGTAAGTCTTCAGTTCACAACAGAAAGTGCAGTAAAAGTTATTTTTGTAGCATATTTCATCATAATATAATACACTGATCTCATTTTGTTTTAAAGTGTGGTTGTGCAAAATTAAATTGTCACCCTTAGTTTTTGTTACTGTGACAGTTGATGTGACATAAAGGATTCTGTAGTCAACAACATGTTGTCATTATAATTTGGCTTTGTTAATAAGTACTCAAGTTTAGCAGAAATAATTAGTTTACTTTGGCATATTGTCAGCGGATCAATTCAATATTGTTCATTTTAATGAACAAGTAGCTAAAGATTTTTACGTTTTATATGGGGATGGAATGTTTAGTTCTAATTATCCAACAAATCAAATACAGTAGAACCTTGATGATCCCTATTGCAACCTACTCCTCTTTATTAATGGATTTCAAAATATGAATTTACTTAAAATAGATAATAAAATTCCAATAAAGTTACAATAAAATATATTTAGGTTCTATAGCTATTACAACAATCTCATTGGGCTATGACAGTGAAATTATATTTTGGTCTAGGTTTTTGATGGGCTAGGCTAGATAACAATTTGGAGAGAAAATTATCTTAATCTAGGGGTTGGTTTGTGCCGGGTATGAAATTCTGATAGGCTAATTAACTGAATTTATACAGTACTAATATAGGCTAAAATAATATGAGATAGACTAATAATGAGAGTTAAAAATTTAGGCTATAAGTTCTTAGTTTGAAAACAGTCACTTGAATTTAATCAATTCACAATGGTGTGATGGTGGTTGGAAATTGATGATGAATTTTTGAAGTGTTAATTGAAGTTGATATTACCAATTTTTGTTGAATAGTGATTATCTTCTTTCTTTATGTCTCTTCATATTCAATATTTATATGTATTCTGAATGTTAATTTTTACTTTTGAATATTTAAATCACTGGAGACTTGGCTCCCACATCCATCTCTCTCTATATCTTCCACCACAAGCACATTTTCTTCCTTTTCTTTTCAACAATGCTACTTCACACCTGGACACTGGACAGTACAAAAGAAATATTTCCTACCTAGACACCATTTAATTTTAGAATATTATTTTTGAATATAGTTTTTCTTTTTCACTAATTTATATTTCATTAAATTTAAATATTCTTTTTGAAAATACAGTAGTTAATAAATATTGAAAGTAATTTAGTTACAATTCACATATGAGTACATTCATGTTTTATCTCACTATTAATCCTATTCATAAAAAGAATCATAGCCTAAATGAAATAGTTAGTAAGTAATAAACCTTTTATAAAGGTGCAATACAATATAAACAATTACTTTACTTTAACCATTTAGGTGTCACATTGACAAACTAATGTCATGAGTATTTAGGCACTTTTGCCGAGTTTTATGTAAACATCCATAAAAGCTTTCAATGAAGACATACATATTTTCTACATAAAATAGGCTATCTTTTAAATTTTAAATATATAGTATAATACCCTTACCAAGACTGAATTCCTATATGGGTTCAAATCCAGAAGATGCACAAATTTTGTTTCTATTTCTGAGTAACCAGACATTTTTTCTAATTAAATGAGGAAAAAGAAAATATATAGTTATATAGTGTTTATTTGAAAAATGATTATTAAACTTGATAAAAACATAGATCCAAAGTAGCCATGACAACCATAGACGAAAACAGACAAGCAGCAAAACAAACAAAGGGCAAAATAAATAGTACGCAACACGGCCATCTTTAATGGTTGTCATGAAGCCCAGAAGCAGCTGAATACATAGGTATGCAATGTTCCCGGGATCTTTAAATAATAGTACGGTATTACATTGAACGAAACACAAAGCCTGACGTAATTAATTCAGCTGGATTATCAAGGTTTAACTGTAACTATTATTAAGTATAAATATATCGAGTAGTGTTGGAAGAATTCATCTCCCTATCTCACATCATGTTTTTATTTTGTACCCGTTTTACATTAAAGATGAACCTATCAAAAGCTGGAATTGTGAGGCATGATTAAGCCATAATATATCAGTAACAGAGCCGAGCTACTACAAGTGTCAGGATGATGGTACCTGGAACTGTACGCACCCCACTCCTCGGCGCCCTTCAAGAATGCTCCGATGGCACCAAGGTAGCCTTCATGGCGCAGAAACCGGCACTGGACGGAACCTCGTGACCAGAAGTTGATGGCAAACGAGATTGTGTGCATGCTGAGGGGGTGATTACGGAGGAAGTAGCCACCAAAGTATACCTGAATCATATAGTTAGATAAGGTAAAGAGATTGTCAGTAGCGTGTTGATGGTTTCAATCTGGGCCCAGCTGTCTTTGTTTAATGGTCCTGATTGAAGAAACAGCTGAGTCAGTAACAAAGCTACGCACTACGCAGATTATCTCAATCTATTTAACACTAATCTTGCATTCATATATTGCGTAGAATACGCACCTAGTTGATGTTGCTGTCTCAAATGTACATACATATCTAACAAGACCATATTAACCCTGCAGTGTTGACTTTATTTTGTGGCTTCAACTGGTGACGTCGATCTATGAGACCAACTTTCACGTAAGGAATTTTCCCATTGACTAAATAATGGAACTATGTTTTGAAAAAAAAAAACAAAGCGAAAATTCCGTTATCGTGAATAGGCGGTTATCGCAACCATTTTCATCGACTTTAGCGACCAGTTTCATCAGCCAAAATGCTCGGGTGTCCGCCCTTCGTTTCGACATAACTCATCGATGTCAGTTCGGCCATTTTTAATCTGAATGCACCATTTTCGTACAGAACTTTACTTCATTTTGATGTTTCCAGAATCTTCACAAACTTAGCGGTAAATGTCTGAGTTAAAGTTTTTTACCCAAAACCCTGTATCACTGACCGTACCTCACAACTGGCGGGATTTTCAAACGCAGTGCACATCTTAAGTTAAAATTGCAACAAAAAAAATGGGCAATGCGAGGATGTTCCCCTTGTCACGGCTGGACGCCGACTGAGTTTCCGAGTGCGCCTGTACCAACATGGAAAGGATCACCGCACCCCTAGTGGCGTCAGAACGAAACGTTCCTTACTTTCTGAATAGCACAGTAGCCTCTGTATCATTCGAAATTGGTGGGCCAAGCAAATAAATTTGGACTATCAAGAGTTTTAAAGGTTTCATTTATTGGGAGAAAAGTAAACCATTTGAATTATTACAAAAGTTAATTTTTTTACCTAACCCGCCATGTTAAACTTCCCTATCCCAAGCGTGATGTACTTCTTTACTTCTCGAGTGATGTAAAGTTGAAAAAAACTCACTCGGTGAGTTAATGAAACCCATTTAGCCTAAATAACATTGAGTGCTTAACTTCAAAAATATACCTCTATGGAGCCAACGACGTTCAACGCTAGAAATCAGCTGTGCGCTTGAATTTTATTGTTATGTTTTGAAGAATTTTCATAACCTACCTTTTGTTTGTAAATTAACGTTACTGTTAGAAGATGAGTGAAATGGATAATGAAAAATATTGTTCGTAACCTCCTATATATTGTTGGGTCAGGTAAAATCTTGTACGTTACACGTTACGCAAGAGCTTGTTTACATCACTTAGGTAAATTATGCAACTCGCTTCTGCTCGTTGCACAACATTCACCTGCGTGATGTAAAAACGCTCATACTACACTTGTAAGGTAAATAGCTATTAATTACTGTATTTGTATTATGTAAGGTAAACAGCTGATTGAAGTTGCTTTACAACAAACAACAGCTTATTTTTTGTTAGTTATACAAAAGTCTGTTACTTTTGTTTGTTTTTCGCTATTGATTCTTGCCTCATCCATCAATGACATTATTTAGGACTAACCGGATGCCTGTGCTAACCGGTTGTATAGTTTTCTGTTATGACAGGAAGGAATCCCTCCCTTTGAATAATTAATCATAGAGTGTTTTGCTGATGAAACTTTGAACTACTGTGTGTACCAAATCGACCTACCTGGACTTTGAAATACAGAGATTATCAAAATGTATGGTACATGGTAAAACTTCAAAATAATAAGAGATTCTATATGGACTGAGCTTTTATTTGGAATTATAGAAAGTTTTGACTTATTGAGTGTTTGAATAATTAAAAGTGGACTGTATAATCTCAAAACTATTTAAGCAGGGAAATTACAAAATGCACATTAAAATAATTATATTGACAAAACACCATGTAAAACTAAACCTATTTAAATCAGTGAGAATTGCTGTGTCTATCTTATAATAATCCTGCTAACTAAAAGTTTATGTATTTAACATAGAGCACAAGGGCCTAGGTTATTGGGATTCAAGTCTATCTTAACTAAAATTATGATAAAATGTTATATATTTATATCAATAACCAAAAGAAGGCCCATGTACTAAAAAATATGTGGCAGTATTAACTTAGGTTATTAAAATAACTTACTTTTAATGGATGAAACATGTCACTAACAAAGGTATCTCAACTTCTGCTTCCAGTAGACAAACCCTAAGTTGTTTGTCATCGTTAAGATAAACACAACTTTATCTAACATAAACTTTAACTAACAAAAGCAAACTTACATATTATGAATGATTATTGTCTTGTGGTGCTGGGTGGGTTGTTTTTTTAGCGAAATTCCCATTTAGGGAATAAGCTATTACCCTAGTACTCATGGTAAGACTTGAACCCAGGACCGATTTACTTGTTTGTTTTGAGGTCTCTAAAGGCCAAAAACACCACCCATTCAAATTCATATTATATATGCATGTGTCCGTCAGCACCATAACTCAAGCAAAAATGATACGATTTTGATGAAATTTGGTATTAACGTGTAAACCTACATTTATTAGACCGAGTTCGCGAACCAGCATGATTGGACTGTGGGGGGTTTTATGGGTATTAATTGGTTTTTCCCATTTTTGACCCTATAAATATAAAAATTTGCAATTTCTTTCCAAACCAATTTGTAGAGCTTAAAAAACAAATGATTAAGCATATTGAAGCGTTATCATGCGCCTAATGGTTAACAAGAAAATTCCAAGAAATTGTGAATTCAAAATCTGCATGTTATTCTTACGGAGAAATAAGTAAACTCTTGTAGTTTTTACTTGTCTATGAAAATAATTTTGAACAAATTTGGAAATGCATTTATTTACTAAACTACCAATACAAATTAAAATTAAAAAAAACACTTTTTAACCCTCCCTGTTGCAGCAAACTTAAGTACTTTTTAAACTAAAGCCATTTAACCCATTGGGGAAGGAATTAATGCGCTACCTGCAGCACCTACTGGCGGCAATTAATTTTACCGAATTTGTAGACTTTTACTCTAACTGCTATAGAAAGAAAACCTTAAGTAATAAATTAAAAATTAATAATTCTTTCACCATTTTGTTCACAGTAAAATTGTCTACAGAAAAGTGGTAATTGGATAGTCAAAGTTGCAAACTAAAAAAATATATATATATAAAGATTATAAAAATAAAAATTTTAAAAACAATATTTTGAAAGTAAACTTGATATACAAATTCAAAGATTAATCCAGACACCAAATAACACTACTATTATAAAGTTCAATTGATAATTGATTGATAATTGATAATCGATTCCCTACGTAGAAAAATCAAAAGTTGTGTGCTTTTATAAGTAACTAGCTGTACCCGCGGGCTTTGCCCCGTTTAATTTCTTAATTTTCAAGATGAGCTCATTCGCATGGCTCAATCACGTCCTGGTTGAAGTTCGTTCGCTATGCTCACTCACCTTTGGGTTGGAGCTCGTTCGCTGCGCTCACTTGCCTTCAGGTTAGCTCGTTTGCTACGCTAACTCGCCTCCAGGTAGAAGTTCGTTCGCTACGCTCACTCACCTTTTGGTTGCAAATTAGCTGTTGTCATAAATTTAAAAAAATAATAGTGCTGCACCCTGTTGGTAATCCTTGTAACTTTAATGCTATTGAACATCATAGAACAGAACCAACTTGTTTAATTGAAACAGCTGTTAAGATTCATTAATTCCTTTTCAATATGAAAAATCATAAGGTTAACATGGGAAACTCCAGAGCCACTGGGGCGGAGCCCGAAAGCCCGATCAGAATAAAAACTACTTAGTTTTCCTATTTAATGCCCAAAGAATCGGTGTACCGAATTTCAGCCTCCTAGGTAAATGGGAAGTGGGAGAATTAGTGATGAGTGAGTGTGTCAGTGAGTCAGTGAGGGCTTTGCCTTTTATAAGTATAGATAAAATTTTTTTTTAATTGTTTGTTTACCTTACCGCAGCTGATTTTTAGTGATAAGTGGTTTCCATGGCAACACAAAATTGTTTGTTATTGGCTAAAATAAATGAGTAAATACGCAAATTAAGAAGCAAGATATTTATAAACATTGTAATAGTAAGAAGAAACAAAAAGGGTGAAAAATAATAATAACTAAATAACTAATGGCGCTGCCTAGCGGTGACACGAGCGGCACTCGTAAGTCGGCCGCCTGGCCTGCAGCGGTCGTACGAGTAACGCTCGTAAGTCGGCGCCAATGGGTTAAATAGGGAATCAATGTAGTATTTTTAAGGAGATATTTTAGTGTAAATCTAATCAGGCAAATGGAAATCCATTTAGTCTGCAGGTTTGCTGCGACGGGTATTTTGTTGTAGCTACAAGATTTAAAAAACTCATCTAGAGGGAGGAATGGTGTATTGTTATGTTTTTTTTTTGTTCTTGTTCACTCAACTTTTTTATCAGAATTAGATTGAAGAATTGTATCCAAATTGCTTTGCTTGAAACTTTATCAGGAAGCAACCCCATTCAGTATGCCATAAGTTCAGTATGCGACAAAATGAACAGTACTGAAACTGAATTAGTCAAATGTTTTGCAGTATTGTTTATTTCAGCGCGTACTGTAGTTGTTTCAAAAAGATATCTGATTTTGTATTCTTTTTGTAGCTATATTTATTAGACTGCCCTAAACATTTGGACACCGTTCGGTTTGAGTACGAATCGTGTCATATTTTAGGTTTCATTCCTCTTCACGACTGTGAAGGATTAGATTTCAAAACCTGGTAAGATTAATTATGTTTTACTTGCAGTGATTTTAAGTTATAGAAAAGTTCAATAATCCTTAAAACAGAATGAAATTACCACAAACAATGAACTTTAAAGAAGGCACAAGTTTTAACCGACTGTACTAAGTTACTTACCCTATTCAGCTTGTGCATCATTGCATAGAGACACGCAATCTGTCCAATGTCGTTGCTGATGGTGAACAGCAAGCTACGAGCCACGTCTGCTTCAGAGCACTGCTGTCCTTCTGTCAAGTTGCAATAAATAAGATGGAATCAGGTTAATCAGACACACTATAAAGTAGCCAAATTAAAAGTTTGTAGTCAAATTAACTTGAGACTCCCCAGACAGTCTCCTTTGCTGGTGTTAAGTATTTGAATAGGAAGAGACCTCTCAAGGCATATTTTATTGTGTTGATCGTAGTATAAAGATCAATAATTTTAGAAGGAAGTAAAATGTAAAGTCATTGGATAGGGGGTTTGTAAATGTAAAAGTGTTGAAGATCCAATTGAGAAACACAGACATGAATAACCTGAAACCTTCTATTCATTTTTTGCTCATCAATAGGCCATGAATACACACTGGGCGACACAAATGTCGCCCAGTGCTGGGATTTTGTCGCCCAGTGACTATGGGTGGTGCCAGCATATTTTTTTAAATAATTCACATTTTAAATGCATTGGGATTTAAAAAATAACATTATTTAAATATTTTAGGGTATTGAGCTATGACAAGAGCTGACAAGAGGCTATGAAGGGAGCCACAACCTCAAACCTATAAAGTTCTAGAATACGTAATTAAGTGAGATTAAATGGACTATTTACAAGCAAATATAATCGAAAAATTCATTAAAAGATACGTAGAAATGTGTAATTTTCACTTAAATTTATGGAAAAATGTCTGGGAAGGGCCTAGGACTCCCCCCTTTTTTGATGGGGGGTATTCCAGACCCCCAGGTCCGGCGCCACTGTCGCCCAGTGGAAATCCCTTAAAATATGCACTGCCATGAAAAGGTACGTTTTTACCATAATTAGTCACCATTAATTTTCTTTTAATTTGATTACAACCAACTTCCACACTTACGGTCTCCTCGCTTCGGACAGACTTTTCCAAAGGACGATGCAATCAAGTCGCCTGGCAGTCCAAGAGTCTGGTAGTCTCCTCCGTAGATGTCTCGCACTAACATGTCTGCATGACGATGGTCTCCCTGCTCTGCTAGCTCCAGCAGTTCGTCAAAACCCTTCACAAATTATTATGCTTCAATTGTATTTTGAACTACCTGTGTGCCCGTTCTACGGACGGGGATCTTTTGGTCAGTTTAAACCTTATTATATTCAGATCAGCAGTTGGATTGCATATCAAGTGTGCATTTTTCCAAATAAGCAGGCAAAACTATTTAATTATTGGAATGATCATAACCTTCACAAGCACAATATCTGACAGTGTCAAGCCAAACCAAATGATTCACAATTAAATATTACCTGGGTATAAATCTTTTTTATTCTATTTTAGCCTATATATAATGATTGAACTGAAACAAAAACAGCTTTTTAAGGCATGTAGATCTATAAGGCATAGCCTTAAGTTATAATTGGAAGCTACTTATTTATTTAGATTTATTTAGTTATTTATTAGCTAGTTATTTATTAGCCTAATTATTTTCAACAACAGTTACAAATTATTATACTTACGATCAATTAAATCTGTTATGTAAGTTGCAAGGTTATGTTAAGCTCACTTAGTTTTGGATTTGCTTACAAAATGTAATCGGAAATGGTTGCAGTATTTGTAAACAAAATGTAATGAACACATATCAGTGATAGCTAGACTAACGTATCTTTATCCAAACAGCTGTTCCCGCTGTTCGTTATTTTTTAGATGATGTATTCTCTAAACAGATGATTAGTGATTAATAAATGACGTATGTAGTAAACAATCTGAGAACAGTGTCAAAAATCACATAAAATTGGGTTTTTGAACGTTCGTTATTTTATTTCCAAAGTAGTGAGACCATATTTTAATGGCTAAAGACACTCTCGCCAATCCTGTGAATACGATTAAACTATTAGAATCATGATCGGTACTCTAGTTTTCTCGGAGTAGGCCGCGTAAATTAGAGTTATGGCGTCACAGACACAATGACAGACAGACAGAAATCAAGATAAGACTTGTTTCGGCTTTCTCAGTATATAAAACGTAAAAATAACAACAAACTTCATTATTCTACGCATTGTACAGACAAAACTGTTATTTTATTTACCTATATAGATGTCATACTTTTTCTGTTTTCAGGTAACAAGGAGTATATGTGAGCATTCAAAGTTTATCTGAAAAGCCTTTTGTGTCAGATAAGAAAAAGGATGGATATGCAAGAGGCTAGCTTATCTACAATTTTACCACAAAAACAATTACAGTATTGCAATATATGAATATAATCTGCTAGACGCCACAACCATGATCATTTGCCATGAGTGAGCTATTAAAATCTGACCACTCATTTTGCATCACCCTATCCATATGTATGTATTAAGTAGATTATAGATACATAAAAATATGTAAGGTTATTAGCTAAAGTATATAGTAAAAAGACACATTTCTACTGTTCCCTTAGAAAAAGGTTGAAAATTAGGCTTACTTTTGGGCAATAAAATTACAAAACTATCTAGCAATATCTGTTTAGCAATAAATATTGTGTAAAACTAACCTTTGCTTTAGTCAGCAATGATCCCAGTCCCCAAAATGTTCCTCCACCAGTCGCAGTGCCTCCAATTCTCTCATATTTATCTTCTGATTCTACCTGCAAATAATGGTTAGTTTATATTATATCTTTTGAAACAGTATTGACTACTGGATGCAGCAAGCACACTTCTCATCTTGAAAATCTCAAGCCTTTTTTAATTTGTGTTTTATATCCAGTAACTAACTATCCTAATCAATTGGGATCAATTCGGATAATCAGATTTTTGCTGAAATATGGGGTATTTTACAGAAAATCGGCAGAGTCAAGCTGAGCTTTACTATTGTGATCGTAGAATCCGTCAGGTAGATTCACGCTTTCAATTTCCCCACTTATTTCTAACACGTTCGCAGAAAGTTATGATAATATACATGATTTGTCATATGTCATATGATTCGTATGTCATATGAATCTAATCATCAAGATCATATGAAGGAATACTCACCTTCATGATGCTGACCCCTGAGCCTATGTTGACTAAAAGGTAAGGGAAAATGTCTGGGTCTGCCAGCTGGAAGTCGTACTCTGGGTCGCCATGACGATGGTAGATGAAGGCCTCATCACTGATGTTCTTCAGAAGAAAATTGCACCCCTTGATTAGACATCCCATTTCATCTTCCTTTTCTACCCTAACAGTTACAATAGAAATGAAGATAAATAAATTAAAATATAATTTATTACTTGAGTACTTTTTGGACAATTAGTTCACCTCACCTCACAAACTAAGCAAACAGTAAAAATAATACATTGAAAGGGGATTTTTATCAATTTTATAAACTAGCAATATTTATAGCATTTAAATTTCACTAATTTTAGAAATGGTAATGCAAGCTTAATGTTAATGAAAGATATTAAAGATGAGATTTTAATGAGGGTATGTTAATAATTGAAACACTCATTTTTAAAAAGTAAAAGTAAGACAAACCTTAACCACTTATAGAGGAACTACAGAGAAAAGATAAACTTAATTAATTCCATACATTAACATCTATCAGACCTTTTGGATTAAATCCGAACTTACTACAGTTTACATTGGTTAATCGAGGGTTCTTATATGATGATTAAGATGATAAAGAAATTATTAATACCTCATATTTTACAGTTTAAACCAAAATAATAATAGCTTTTGAACAAAACTTACGATAAACCAAGTTTTTCCTGCAACAAGTCAGCATATCTGTATGCCCCACCTCCAGTAGCTTTTATTTTTTTACCAGCCATTAAATCTCTACTTCCAACCAGATTCTGTCGTACAAAATCCAAACAGCTTGCTATGTATTTGGTTTCAAATTTGACAAAATGCAAACGTGCACCTTCCATTGTGTCAAACTTATCCTGAGACAAACATGACAGTTAAACATGTAATAAACTACTATCTGAATAATTTATTTAACCCTTTCAGTGCTATGCAACGATAAATCGTTGAGCATCTTTTTCCTGAAAAGTGCTATTGAACGATATATTGTTGTTCCCATTTCTTCCGAAGTGCTAAGCGACGATATATCGTGCCAGCGGGCAGCGAGACTTTCAATTGTGTGGGTTTAAATGGGCATATCGGTTGACTCTGTTGTTTTGAATCAGCGATGGTTTCTTTTGATTCCTCATAAGGATCGAGTCCCGATATACCGTTTGTTCCTTAGCACTTTTGAGATAAAAATTTTATTTTTACCGATTTTTTTCTCGCACACTAGACTTTGCCCCCATTGAAAGCCTTGCACTTTTCGGACAAAATAAGTAAAATAATTCTAGATTTTTTGGATGATTACAAAACAATTTCTAGCACTAAAAAGGTTAAAAGACTATACCGGTACCTAAATTTATAAAATAAATCTCCCTATGAGGTAAGTAGACAAACTATATTAATATTTGTACTGCTAGTTAACATGATATTTTGACTAGGTCTAAACAGATTAGATTATAATTCAAATTTTTTACAATTTTTAAGTTAAAGCCTAAAATAGTTCAACAATGTAATGCTGTATGTTAAAAATACCCCCGCCGCAGCAAACCTGCAGACTTAGCGAATTTCCATTTGCCTGATTGGATTTAAACTAAAATGTCTCCTTAAAAATATCACATTTATTCCCTATTTAAACAGAATTAGACAGAAAGGTTTGCTGCAACAGGGAGGGTAAAAAAGTTTTTTTTTAATGTAAAATCTTAAAAGGTACTGTGGTTTAGTAAGAAATTAATCTATTTTCCAAATTTGATCAAAATATGTTCATAAACAAGCAAACTACAACAGTTGACTTATTCTCCATAAGAATAACATGGAAATTTTAAAATTACAATTTTTTTTAATTTTCTCCGTAACAATTAGGCGCATAATAACGCTTTAATATACTAAATTATTTGTTTTTTTAAGCTCTACAAAATGGTTAAAAAAGAAATTGTGAAATTTTGTGTTTTTAGGGTCAAAAATGGGAAAAACCTATTTTTACCCCATAAAACCCCCCATAAACCCCCGTTCCCATAGTCGGATCATGCTGGTTTGCGAACTCATTCAAGTTTATCCCGCCTTACACCTTCAAACCAAATTTTATCAAAATCGGACAAAAATTACTCAAGTAATCGTGCGGATGGACACACATATATGCCTATATATATATGTATATAAAAATTTGAACGAATGGTGTTTTTGGCCTCTGGGGACATCAAAATGAAAAAGTAAATGGGTCCCGGACCTAGGTCTTACCATGAGACCTACGGTAATAGCTACTTCCCAATAGGGAAATTCGCTAATACAACTTGTTAGCGACTTTTTAATTACTTACCTCTTCAGAATCATAGTTAATTATTCTTTGAGAAATTTTGGAATAGTAAGCAATTTTTGTAAGTGTTCCACCTGAAAAAGTATGCAAACATTTGAATTTAATTGAAACTCACAACAATGTACATTCTCTTAATCCGATATAGGTCTATAGGCTACCAAGTTTAGTAGCCTAACAAGTTACTAACTTAACTATGTTTAACATAGCCTATGAATTGTTTTTCTTTCATATTTTTTGAGCCTCGAAACTAAACAAATAACTTAGGCCTATCATGGCTAAGAACACGACACCTAGTTTCTTTTACTTCATTAGGCTAATAAAGGGGGTATTTGATAAGCTTGGAGAAGAAAGGAGAGACAGTTAATAGAGGTTTGATTGCAAGTTATAGGTAATGCCTCACACCACAGAAAACATACTAGTTACTATAACCCAGAATGCCAACCGCATGGTAAAAAGCATTAAGTGTTTTGAGAGAGCTTTGCCTGTCAATCGTAGGCAGCGCCACCAGCGTTGCCATGAACTCAGCATAGCAACGCTGGTGGCGCTGCCTACGATTGACAGGCAAAGCTCTCTCAAAACATTTAATGCTTTTTACCATGCGGTTGGCATTCTGGGTTATAGTACTTAGTATGTTTTCTGTGCTCACACTCAGGCCCGCTTTCTCCAAACCTGGGTAAACTAATGAGTTAACCCAACGAGCTTTTTCTCAACTAAACTTAACCGAACGGTCAAGCTAAGGTAGGTACTAGAAATATTCATGTTAGTGGCACTGAATTGGTACTTTTGCTGTTTTTTGTCTTCAATCACACGATGCCAGTGTTTTTTTCTGTTATATTTGGAAAGTGTTGCTAATTTGTAGGTTATGTTAACGTTACCTTTATAGCAATAGTACAGTAACATTTCACCGTTGTGATTAGTAATTGGTTGATAATTGGGATAATGGACTCAAAAAAGAATAGGCCTATAGTAATTAATAATACGGGTAAAAGAAATAACAATTTTATTCAGACCGAAGTTACATTGTTGGACTCAATAGACATTGATTGGCTGTCCCTTTACTTACCGTAATCGAAATCTACCGAAGAATTCAAAATCATCCTACTTTTCAAACTCAATCAATGTTAATGTAGCGAGAAGAGTAGCTAGAATTCCGCTACAACTACTTTAAAAATGTAGCTAGCTACAACTAAAGCTTCAAAAAAAGTAGCCTCGCTACTTGTAGCGCGCTACTTCCCAACACTGGGTTTAGGTAACTTAACTGAGAAGACTGGAGATAGGCTAAACCAGGTGGGACCATGGGTTAAACTAAATTTCAGTGTTAGAGAAAGAGTAGAGTTGAGTTAACCCAGGATTTAACTATAGCCTAATAACAGGTTAACTTAACCGAAATTGGAGAAAGCGGGCCTTATTGTTTTTCCCAGTCCCAGTAAAAAACCAAGACTGATTCGGTGTTTTAGGTGATTTTTTTTTCATTCAAGAGTGAAGCCCTATTTAGGGTTCTCTTGTATGTCAAAAATCAATCAATATTTAGATAACCTCAAAATCAGAAGGACTGTCTTAACTACCATAACTTTCTGTAATAAGTTATAAGGGAAGCAGAGAACTGGGCATTGATAAGAAAACATTTTACTAAAATGAATTCATTTCTTTTCTTAACTCACTGTGACGAGTGGTTACCAAACTTTTTCTCAGTATCCTAGTACCACAACACAAAGGCCTATGTCACAGGGACCAAGGAATAGGCCTAGGGCCTAAGTTAATAAGAGCAAACATAACCTAACTTTCAACTTACCAATATCAATCGCAAATCGTTTAGCATTTTTCAAATTTCTAAAACCTTCTATATCTTCAATTTTAAGACTTTTAGGATTTCCTTCACGATCCATAATAACTTAACTAAACTGTAGTACTAACTGTAGGCTAATTTTTAAAACTAATATTCAGATTTCACTGCTCATGACTTGATGTTGATGTTGATATGATAACATTGATAGGCTAAGGCTAAATTCTAAATTCAATTCAAATCAGTCAGTCAGTATTTATTCATTCCCTTGTGTCACTCACTATCACCATAGATGAAGTAATGCTATCACCACACTAGTTAGTTGACCTAGTATCGTATCACCGAATCACCATCACCTTGACCTTGGCCACAGCATTATCACATGATCATCAAAATGCAATAATGTCCGTCTACTATGACCATGACGACCGCGACCGCGGCGTTCGATTCGAAATGGCAACACCGTATGGGATCCGGATGGCTGGATGGCTACTGCAAACTGCAACGCTACCACTACACCTACACCAACTGAAAGGAGTATGTTTTGTTTTATCTGACTGATCGCTCGCACCACAAGGATGATTGATTGGAGCAGAGCAAGGCACCGAGCCAATGAATACACAAACTATATAGTTTGTGTATTCATTGACCGAGCCGCATAGTATAAAACATAACGCCAAGGACGTTATTTTTAAATTCAAGTAATGTACTTGTTAGTAATGTTATTATTAGTAAGTAACTTATTAGAGTTGTGTAACACTTTGTTAGAAACTAATTTTAAATATCTCTATTTGCGTCGTCGAGGTTCGCCTACATTATTTATGCTCTCCGTTTTTAACTGAAAACTTCTAATGAATGCTAAACGATCTGCTTCAATTTGAGCAAACATATGTTGCAACAAAGTTTTTTTCAGCATTGAGAATTGAAGGAAACTGTTGCCGTACTGATAACCTGTGTTAGGTAATTTAAGCTGGGTCATTGTATTTCTTTGATTTGAGACATACCCCTTATCAAACGAATTTTCTCCGTAGCGAATCCTGAAAAGTGGGGTGATATCAACCATTTCATGTGCTCCATTTTTTACCCACAAACTCCGGGTTACCAACTGGACAGCCATAATCTGCTTTGTATAGGCTAAAGCAGCAACACTATTGAAAGCTGGTTAACGTATTTTAACGTGTTGTCTAGGTTGTCTATCATCAGTCACAGTATGTCCCGCATCAGAACGTTCTAACGTTGTTCAGTGTGGAGTTTCTCTAATACTTGTCCCAAAGAATTGAAAGTATGGATTCATTTGTCGAAATAGGTTGGATAACTCTTGTCTATAAGATTTGGATAGCAATTTTCATTTTTTCTTTTTGAACAGCGAATATTATTTGCCTGTCCTTAATCATAAAAATAAATTTTACCGTAACTACTCGATCGTTAAATACATATACACTAATTCATTCATTTATTTTTGGTCTAATATTGCCACTAATTAAACTTTCAATAGCAAATGAGTTTTTGAAATTTCTTATTTTTGACTTGACATGTCTTGATTATGTTGGTGAATTTAGCCAAAAACCGTTGTATAAGTTTGTCCGAGGAACTGGCAACATAAGCTAGGAAGCAAACAATCCATTTGTGTTTTTTTCTCAATTAATGTAAAGCGAGTAATACAAAAGATTACAATAAAAACATAAGGTTCGCCAAGATTTGGTATTATCTTACTACTTGAACTTATCATAGTCAAGGCATTACTATAGTTTCTACTAAATGTTTTAAAATATCTTGATCGTCAGTGTCAGAACCAGAAGTAATTGAAGTAAACATTTCTTGCACGCATTCATTTGATCTGACATTAGGCAAGTTTACTTTACCACCGTCACAATACTATGTGCTTCGTATATTTTTTCACTACCAAAGTAAGTTGCATAGCAGAACTGGCAAATATTATTCAGCTCACCAAGTGGATGAGTATCTGGATGGGTATCTGTTAGACCAGGCCTCTCTTTCTCTACTCTCCTTATTCGCATAAGATATCTTAATTGTCTCCTCCCGTTTTCATTATTTCTTCTTTGAACTTGAGGCATTTTCCGTTCTTCCGGAAATAGTTATTTGTGTAACTAGTGGGCAAAGTGGCACTTTGCTGCACACGAGAGCAATGTTTAGGAATGATCTCGAGTGCAGCAAAGGCCTTTTGCACTCGTGTTACACATTACATTTTTCCTACAGTCACTATAAAGCATATAAATAATTAGTCTTTCAAACACTATACAACACGTTTTTAGGTTCAGCTGGCAACACAAATAGGTGCCCTAGAGAAAGTAGTACCCGGTCCGTATCACTCCGCTATATTTTTCCTCGGCAAGAAATGTGCTCCGCGTTTTGAGAATATAGTTCCGTATGTTTTTGTAATTTGAAGTGGTTTCCGCGCCAAAAAAATGCTTTAAAGGTATTTTCTTGTTTATTAAGATCGTAGGAATGTTTTAAAAACGTTTAGACACAGTATTTTTTAATCGATCCATATCGTAATTCTTGATAAATGGCTAAGTCAAATTGCATTATATTCGGGATTTTACCATTCAGAGAATAATAAAATCGATATCGTAAAAAAATATGATTAAACCTAATAAATGGTAATACACAAACATTTGAATCAAATGAGTCCTTCCTATTATTTGTGTTATAAGTTTTGGTTTTACAATAAAAAGTATAACTTCAATAACAGCTGGACTTTGGATAGTTTCTGTTATTGTAACTTACATTGAGGCCGAGTCTTGTTCGACGTTGGTTAATTAATTGGGTTCAATCGTTAAAACTATAACGATTATTAACTATAACGATTAATCGCAAGCAGACATTTTATAATATACAAAAACATTATTATTACTGAATTAATAGTTCTCTTTTTAGTGCAAAAATATGCATTGATTTGTGACAAAAATATTATTGAGCTGTGACGCGAATTACGTAAGTAATTTAGTCTTACATTAAAAATATGCAACTAAACAAAAATAAAATACACTTTTATGATCTTGCGTAGTGTAAAAACACATGTGCCAAGTCTGTTGTTTACTTTGTCCTTGTTCAACCAACATAGTTACTTGGCAACCCATAAAGGCCAATGTAAAATTTTTAAATGAGTTTTATAGCGAAATACGAATTTTGGTTGGTAGTGTGTCACTAACCATGTTATGTTTTTAGGGGTATAAGTAAGTCCCTGATTTCAAAATTCAGTCAAAATACTTCCGCTGGATTTCGAGATATATATTTACAGACCAACAAACATAGCTCGTATTAATTATGGGATAAGTTGTTACAGAGATATTAAAATACGTTTCTGTACTAGGAGATTTCTATGGACGTAAAGTGGCAAGGAGGAGTGTCACATTACACCCATATATTTATATTATATATAAGTTTAGGCTATTATATAGCCTTTTGCAGCAGTCCTCCACCACTAAGCTCATTGCAATGTTATGCAGAAAAAGTATATGTACTGTAATCAAATCACATTATAACCTAGGAGGATTTAATTTTAATCCTTCTATATTATAACTAACACATACAGGGATTACGATTTTTCTGTTTTTTTTATGTCTACAAGTGAAACAAAATAGAAAGAATTATATATCGTTACCAAAAGCAAGCTATTTTATATTAGTTTTCGTTAACCGTATAGTAACACTTGTAAATTAACAATCATTAGTGTACCTGTTGCTCGAATTCGAGCAATTGCGAAGCATTACAGGCGACTCAAAGATTATGGAAATACTCACGATATACACAACAGTTAGATATAATCAAAATCGTTTGTAAATAGCTTATCTTTTTTCAAAAAGCTGATCTTGTTTTTAAGTGTTTCTACAAATTGTTCCCTCTCATAGCAGCATTAGGTTGTCTATAATAACGATTATAAATGAAAAAAAAACATTATTTCTTTTCTTCTACTTGGTTGTGTTCTATGACTTTTTCTATGTTTCCATTGTTTGCAAATCGGTTATTTCAATGATTGCTCAAGAAATGTAGCTTATTGTTAATTCAGTTTTATTTTTAGCCTATATCAAATTGTCCAGGATTTCTCGCTTTTTTCCATTGTAATAATTTCACCAACCCAAGTTTCGTCTACAGATGCAATACGCCAAAGAATATCAAGAGTTAGTGATATTAGGATTTTCCACTGATTTGGTAATAGAACATTATATTGCAAAACATGACATGATGCAGAAGAAAATCCAATTTAAAATCAGAAAAACCCATTGAAAATACTGTAGGCTACTTCATTTTGACAAATTCAATAAATCACAATTTAAATATTAACAGCTGTTTCATTAAATAGTAGGGTAGAATTATGCATATGGTCGTAATGTAAACAAATCTGAAGAGGCAACTTTAAAGGCTTCTGGGGCAGAGCCCCATGGGAATTTACCTCGTTCCTCTTTTGATGGTTCATCTACAGACCAAGACCTTTCTTTAGAGACCCCTACCAAGTTTCTACGCCCAGCCGTTCTCTCAAATTAGCTGTGACAAAAACCCCGTTTTCCTCCATAAGAATAACATGGGATGGGAATTTAAAGGCCACTGGGGCAGAGCCCCAAGGGAATTCACCATGTTTCTCTTTTGATGGCTCATCTACAGACCAAGACCTTTCTTTAGACACCTCTACCGAGTTTCTACACCCAGCCGTTCTCTCAAAATAGCTATGACAAAGAAAAACAGTTTCAAATTAATAAATAGATAATTAATTGTTACCCAGCGCGGATAACATATCTTGGCTGAACATGGCTTCAGCCAACTTTATCACTATCTGTTTCTGTTTGTGTCATTTTCAAAATGTACGCGATTTAAAGATATGTGGTACCAGTGGCGACAGCCGCACTGATTTCCAAGAACACTGAGCCGAGAGGCGACCCTTGGGTCGAGAGCAAGGGTGAAAGTGGAAATATCTACAGGCTAGGCTTATGACTTCCAGGAAGATCGTTCCCTGCAACATATCCTTGTCCACAAACCTTCAGTTCGTCAGTTATTAGTTGTTCTTGTGACAGTGAGAATGCCTCCAGTTTGCAAAAAGGCTCGTGGCTTTCCCTCAGTGAAAAAGAAGCGGAAGAAATGCGGTAATATTGGACCACGGAGTGCACCTCTAAGGTAAGAGTATTCAAATAGGTATTCACAATTTTGTATACATCTTTTACGATCTCTATTAATAGTGTAATACAGTTAAATTAGTTTAATATTTCAAGACGCAGTTGTGTATGATCAAGTCAATTGTAGACAAAGCTAAACATTTTCCAAAATAGATATAATTATGGAAAAAAACCATCAATACAAAGTATATAAATGAGAAAGTTTGGATGTATGAATGTATGTATGTTTGTGACAAGTAAACGCGAAAAATACTGGTCGGATTGGGCTTAAATTTGGTATGATGATAGCTCACATTCCCGATTAACATATAGACGCATTCTTATCTCAAAAGTCCTATCGGGCTCCGCCCCAGTGGCTCTGGAGTTTCCCATGTTAAACTTATGAGTAACTAGCTGTAACCCGCGGGCTTTGCCCCGTTTAACTTCTTAATTTTCAAGATTATCTCGTTCGCATGGCTCAATCACGTTCTGGTTGAAGTTTGTTCGCTACGCTCACTCACCTTTGGGTTGGAGCTCGTTCGCTACGCTCACTCACCGTTAGGTTGGAGCTCGTTCGCTGCGCTCACTTGCCTTCAGGTTAGCTCGTTCGCTACGCTAACTCGCCTCCAGGTTGAAGTTCGTTCGCTACGCTCACTCACCTTTTGGTTGCAAATTAGCTGTTGTCATAAATGTAAAAGAAATAATAGTGCTGCACCCTGTTGGCAATCCTTGTAACTTTAATGCTATTGAACATCACAGAACAGAACCAACTTGTTTAATTGAAACAGCTGTTAAGATTCAATAATTCCATTTCTCATAAGGTTAACATGGGAAACTCCAGAGCCACTGGGGCGGAGCCCGAAAGGATTTTTGAAATAAGAATATGCCTATATGTTAATCGGGAATGTGAGCTGTCATCATGCCAAATTTCAGCCCAATCCGACCAGTATTTTTCGCGTTCACTTGTCACAAACATACATCCATCCATACATCCATACATCTAAACTTTCTCATTTATAACATTAGTAGGATCATATTTAAAAGGAATAAAAGAATTTGATCAGCTGTTTCAACTACACATGTTGGTTCTATGATATTGAATAGCATTAAAAAGTTACAAAGTTTACCAACAGGGTGCAGTACTATTATTTTTTAGCGAATTTCCCATATAGGGAATAAGCTATTACCGTAGTACTCATGGTAAGACCTGGACGCGGGACCGATTTTTTTTTCGTTTTGAGGTCCCTAGAGGCCAAAAACACCATCCGTTCAAATTCATATATATATATATATTTATATATTTATATATTTATATATATATATATATATATATATATATATATATATATATATATATATATATATATATGTGTCCGTTAGCACGATAACTCTAGCAAAAATGATCCGATTTTGATTAAATTTGGTACAAACGTGTAAACCTACGTTTATTTGAACGAGTTCGCGATCCAGCATGATCGGACCATGGGAACGGGGGTTTACGGGGGGTTTTATGGGGTAAAAATAGGTTTTTCTCATTTTTGACCCATAAAACATAAAATTTAGCAATTTCTTTCCAAACCATTTTGTAGAACTTAAAAAAACAAATAATTTAGTATATTGAAGCGTTATTATGCGCCTAATGGTTACGGAGAAAATTCCAAAAAATTGTAAATTTAAAATTCCCATGTTATTCTTATGGAGAATAAGTAAACTGTTGTAGTTTGCTTGTTTATGAACATATTTTGATCAAATTTGGAAAATGTTTTTATTTCTTACTAACTATTAACATTTTACAAAAAATTACAGTTTTACCCTCCCTGATGCAGCAAACCTAAGTAGGCTACTTGTTAAACTAATTCTATTTAAATAGGGAATAAATGTTATATTTTTAAGTAGACATTTCAGTGTAAATCCAGTCAGTCAAATGGAAATTCGCTTAGTCTGCAGGTTTGCTGCGGCGGGGGTATTTACATTTAAAGGTTAAACTATGTTTTTAAAAGGCGTGTAACTATTTTACCAACCGACTTCCCCACTACCAACAAAAGGAGGAGGTTCTCAATTTATCTGTGGCGATGTTTTTTTTTCTATGTATGTTCACCAATTTCTCTGTGATTCTTTTACCAATCAGCGTGGTTCCACCACCAAAATAACCAGGAGAGTTTCTATTTGGTACCATATATAGCATTATGTTTAAGAAAAATACTTGTTTGGTGAAAAATGCTGAAAACCTCAAACATTCAACATTTATTTTGTTTACTTTGTTGGACACAGTACGTTGTACTCCTGTATGGCCACGGACCTTTAGAGCCACCTTAAATCGTAGATATAACAGTCAATCAGCTGCTCATAGTATTATTATCTTTAAGTGTTACCAAAGATTACGTGTTACCAACCTATTTCCAAGCGTACACGGATTACGTGCATAATATAGAACCACGCTGTTTTGTGTTGTTTCGTTGGAATCCTGATGTGCGGAAAAGTATAAACCGTACGACAAAGTATAAACCGTACGGAAAAGTATAAATATGCAGCAATTAGCAGCTTTCTGTACTACAAACAGTACAAGGAAGCCAACTTTGTCGGGTGACTGTAGGAAAAACTAATTGACTGTTTAACTTGGTCTTAACCTACTAATATTTACCCCCAAAAAGCTAATTAGTTTCTTTTTATAAACAGCTGTTTTTTGTTTTTAAATTTGTTCTATCCTATCCTATACTCTAATACGAGCAATGTTTGCTTGTATGTATGCTTGCTTGCTTGCTTGCGGAAATATCTCGAAATCGGCTCCGACGATTTTCTTCAAAATGTTTTAAATAGTTTATTTTTGGCCTAAAAACGAGTTTACTGCAGTTAGAACTGCCAACAAAAATCTAATTACGTAGTAAAATAAAACTGAAAGTCACATTTTTTTTTTAAATTAGTCTTTTAGGTTGCTAAGTAACCATGTTGGTTGAATTAAATAACAAGGAAAAAGTAAACAAAAGACTTGTAAGTTGTAACACATGTGTTCATAAAGGCATCTACCCACAGTATACTAGAAATTACAAAATACAGTACAAAAGCAAAAACATAACTTGTTACTATTGAGCAATGATTATACTGAAGCTTACTCGATACGTTAGTAGTAAAGGAAAGGCTAACTTAGTAGTTCGCAGTGTGGGATCTGTTATGACGATTAGATTAAGGTAAATTTCCCACACATATGGAACAGCTGAAGCCATTTTTATTGTTAGTTCGGTCCGGTTTTCTGTAAATGTCGTGCTTTGCTTACATTTTGTTTCTTGTTATTTCATTAATTTAAAACCTCGTTTAACCAAATAATACTATTTAATCATAAACAATAACTCGTTCACTACTGTACTACATATTACTATCGTTGGCTATATAACCAAACAGCGAGACACAAATAATGAGAAACTAACCATAAAATAATAGAAACAAATTGTAAACAAAACACGAAATCTACAGAAAACCAGACAGAACTAACAATAAAAGTGGCTTCAGCTGTTCCATAAGGATGGTGAGGTATCTGCAATCCTAAAATGCTATGGGAAGGTAAGGAAACAGGACAGGTCCGCGACGTAGGAAGTGGTGATTGGTGAAGGGAGTAGTCAATGCGAGCCATTCTGAGTGTGGGAACTGTTTATGACGATTAGATTAAAGTATCTGCAATTCTAAAATGCTATGGGAAGGTAAGGAAACCGGTCCGTGACGTAGGAAGTGGTGATTGGTGAAGGGAGTAGTCAATGCGAGCCATTCTGAGTGCGGGAACTGTTTATGACGATTAGATTAAAGTATCTGCAATTCTAAAATGCTATGGGAAGGTAAGGAAACCGGTCCGTGACGTAGGAAGTGGTGATTGGTGAAGGGAGTAGTCAATGCGAGCCATTCTGAGTGCGGGAACTGTTTATGACGATTAGATTAAAGCATCTGCAATTCTAAAATGCTATGGGAAGGTAAGGAAACAGGACAGGTCCGCGACGTAGGAAGTGGTGGGTGAAGGGAGTAGTCAATGCGAGCCATTCTGAGTGCGGGAACTGTTTATGACGATTAGATTAAAGTATCTGCAATTCTAAAATGCTATGGGAAGGTAAGGAAACAGGACAGGTCCGCGACGTAGGAAGTGGTGGGTGAAGGGAGTAGTCAATGCGAGCCATTCTGAGTGCGGGAACTGTTTATGACGATTAGATTAAAGTATCTGCAATTCTAAAATGCTATGGGAAGGTAAGGAAACAGGACAGGTCCGCGACGTAGGAAGTGGTGGGTGAAGGGAGTAGTCAATGCGAGCCATTCTGAGTGCGGGAACTGTTTATGACGATTAGATTAAAGTATCTGCAATTCTAAAATGCTATGGGAAGGTAAGGAAACCGGTCCGCGACGTAGGAAGTGGTAAAGGAAATAGTAAAGGTGAGCGGTCTGGAGTGTGGGAACCGTTTATGACGATTAGATTAAGGTATATACCATCCTAAAATGCTATGGGAAGGGAGGGAAACAGAGGTCCGCGACATAGGAAGTGGTGAAGGAAGTAGTAAAGGCGAGCAGTGTGGAGTTTGGGAGTGGATTAATGTATCTGCAATACTATACTGCTTTCAGAGTAAACTAATGACTTTCCCCGAGCAAAGCTCGGTCCCCAGGTACTGTATTTCTTATGGGGAAAACCCAACCTTTCAGAGGACCTCACGCTCTTAAGAGTAGGAAATTCTTAAAATTCTAAAACCTTATTGCAAAACTACATATTGAGACGAATCTTTTGACACCTTGAACGTTGAAATTGGTCTACAAATAAGGGGGGAGGGGGGAGTTGCGTTAACAAAAAACGGCTTCACGTATTATATATATAGATTTAGGTGTTTTATATCTGACAACACTGATGTGTAGGAAAAGAAGGAAATACTTATACGAGGCTTCTGTGTCATTACAAGAAAATATTTATAAAAACCTTTTATGGTACTGTACATTGAAAATTTAAATATTATCATAGATTAAAAGAAGTAGACATCTATACTCCTTTTATCTATGATATTATCAACTAAGAATTGTAGTTGAAGGCGGCCGTGATATAACACTACCGTACTTCGGTTTACATCTATGTATGTTCATAATTTACGTTGGCCGAGTTTTGTCCATAGATCTCTCCTCTAAAATACCCGGTTTTAATTTGAATGTTGAATTTTTTTTTTATTTAAAACATTTACAACTAGAATTTATTTGAAAACCTTGAAAATGTCATTATAGAACAAACAAGACACTATTTTATTCACTCATATTATTGACTATTTATTTTTTATTTATTTATTTTTTTTACTCACTATTTTATTGAATAAAGGAAAAACTAAATGTGTACTACACTTCAAAATGTTTTCATTATTTTTAAAAATATATATATATACAAATTCGAAATTCAAATGAATAGTGTTTTTGGTCTTTGGGGCGACATCAAACAGAAAAAGTAAACCGGTCTGAGATAAAATGTTTTTTTTTCTTTCAATGCCCCTTTTAATAGCGATTTAAAATCTTAATAGTGATGACTATCTTCCCTATCAGGGAAATTGGCTAATTAAAACTCCAGTAATAATGCACACATTACTTTGCATATTATAGGTACCAATTGAATTGTAAATAAAAATATTATAGTAAGAAAAATCAAACCCTTGTGATCTATTTGAAAGAAAGACATTATAAATGCAAATAATTATATATATTAAGGAACGCGGCAGCGTTCCGCCCCGCCAAGTCCCCCAGCGGTACACAGCTGCTGCAGTGTATATATACATGACGTGACAAAGTGGCTTTTTTACTCGTCTATAGCTCTGAAGAAACAAAAGCTATTAAAATAATTGTTCATCCCCTGGATAGGGGCAATCATTCTTGGCAAAATAAAAAAAATAATTTAAAAAAAGGTTGTGTTTGAGCCAAGAAAAACTAGTTTGAAAATTCACAAATTTTCCGTGTTCTCCTTCTTCTCCTTAAATGTTGACGGACCTACAGCCCAAACCACTGGCTCAATTTTAATGTTTTTTATGTTGTTTGAAAGCCCTTAGCGTGTAGATGTGCCTTTTGAGGGTCACAAGTCGGTGCGTTGACCCATAAACCCTTGGCAAGCCCTCAAAGTACGATTTTGGCCCATTTAAATAACATGGGATTAAAATCAAAACAAAAGAAGGATCAGCTGCGATTAAATCTCAATTAATTTAAAATGTTAGAGAAATTCATAGGATCAGCTGAAAAATTATTTTAAAACTTTTATAAAGTATTTTTTCAGGTATACCGAATGATTTGAGCTACTTACTATATAAAATTACTTAGAGCAGTGATATTCCCCGATACTTTCCATTGAAAAATGCAGTGTACCGATGGTACACTGGTACAGCAGCTCGTCATTTTTAACAGTTTAATACTACTTATCAAAACATATGAAACCTAGGAACTTGAAACTTAGTACTAGTCCTAAGGTTAGTTTTAACATTGTTTCTTCATAATATTGCCAAAATTTATTTAACTAAATAAGGTTAGTTTTATGTTTTGATACACTAAAACAAATAAAACAATCGGGAAAATCCGTCTACGTATGTTAAACAAGCAAAAAAGTGAATGTAAAAAGTGATATGTAAATTTAGGATAAAAATGAGTTTTTCAATATTTGTTTTGCCTTATGCTATTTCTAACAAACCTAATCTGTTTGATTACATTTTTACTTCTCTAATAAGGGCTCAATTTACACTAGTCTTTAGATATACGGGTTTAATTATCGGAACACTTATGTAACACCAATGCATTTTATGTGTAGTTGTGCCCTGGTCTATATATAAGAGAAAAGAGGATTTTTATTTTAACTGTTAATTTTCTACAAAAATAAATACAATCTAACAAAAAACCACTAAGTGGTAACACTTCCCCCGCCAAGTCAGCAACCCAAAAAAGACAATAAATCACCACTTTTCCGCCAAGTAAAACAATGTAATGTATGTAAGTTTGGCCACTTGGCGGCAGACTTTTGCTTGATCACTTTAAAAAATACCATAAAATTAGTTTCATTGAGCAAGTATCTCTCCCAATAGTACATTGCTAGATGAGAGCTTATTTTACAAAATTTGACCTTATTTGTGTCACATTTCATAAAATCATAATAGTGATGGTTTTATATTTACTGATTACCTCGAAATTATTATACTTAGTTGGACTAATTAATTAGAGAAGTTGATATGTGAAATTATCCACTAACGTAACTTTAATGAAAAAAAACAAGCAAAAGTCTGCCGCCAAGTTGCCAAACTTACATACATTACATTGTTTTACTTGGCGGAAAAGTGGTGATTTATTGTCTTTTTTGGGTTGCTGACTTGGCGGGGGAAGTGTTACCACTTAGTGGGTTTTTGTTAGATTTGATTATATGTTCAGACAAATAATATTATATTTGTATTTGCCTGTGGATCCAATATAAAATGTTTTCAGAACAACGTAATCCGTATTTATAGTATAACTTATACATAAACACCTTTGAAGGATGGTTGGTGGTTATTGATTTATAATGTATGGTAACAAAAATAAATTTTGCTGATAAATAAATTACTAATTTATGCAATGTAAGGCAAAATTAAGCATTATAATAAATTTGTGAAATTATTTGAGGGAGAAGAGTAATACATTATTAAGCGTCAGAAAAACACACTTTATTTGAAAAGATTACAAAAGTTAAAAAGTTTACCTAATTTACATAATGAGGGTTAACTGTTTTTATATGCTAATCTATGCATGCATTAGGTTAGTAACTCATATATTTTCGATGTTTCTAACTACAGTACCCTATATTCATCACATATGATGGATCTTTAAAAAAATGTCAGTTACAAAATAATTTAAACTTTTTATATGAAACAACTTTTTTAAATCTATGAAGAGCGTTTTTATGTCTGACTCAGAATCAGAACCAGAAACTTTATGGCCATTGATCAAATACAGGTAGGCTACATGTATATACCCCATGGATGACAAAATACCGAACAACAAAAATAATACATTAATAACGTAGGAATGATTTTTAAACCACCTAATTAATTTAAAAAGTATATTTTTTTGGACGGACAAATTGATAAATATCTCCAACTTTTTATTACCTTGAAACTAATAAAAATTTTTAAGAGTCAAGAAGAGGAAGTAAAACATATACATTAGTTTCAAGGATCTAATTTTAAATTTTAATACTTAAAAATACCTAATAAGTAAATACTACTAAAGTTAACTTTGGAACTACTGTATATAGTTCTTAATCCTTGAACAGGGGTGTTTTTAAAATATCCAACTGTTAACTAAATAATCACAAATATATAAACAATATACAACAGTCTACTAATTGAACAACAATGCATAAAAAGTAAATAAATAAATGCATTACATGTATGCCTACACAATGTAGTTCGGTAACTTTTGTTCACCACAGTGCTTTTCTAATTGTTCCAAAGTAAAAAACAAAACATATTGTGTGGCCAAGCTATGGTGGAAACAAGATACAACTCTGAACATCAACACTAAAAATGCATTATTAAAATCTATTGTAAGAGTTCCAGTAAAAAACTTGAATTATTGAATGAATGTAAAATAACACTGCACTTGTGATTTTCTTGTCTTATATCAAATGATATATTTCATCACAGTGGCATAAAGTAACTCTTTTCGACCTTATGATCCCAGAAGGTGTGTTAAATATTGCAACATCCTACTAATATTATAAATGAGAAAGTTTGGATGGATGGATGTATGGATGTATGGATGTATGTTTGTGACAAGTGAACGCGAAAAATACTGGTCGGATTGGGCTGAAATTTGGCATGATGATAGCTCACATTCCCGATTAACATATAGGCATATTCTTATTTCAAAAATCCTTTCGGGCTCCGCCCCAGTGGCTCTGGAGTTTCCCATGTTAACCTTATGAGAAATGAAATTATTGAATCTTAACAGCTGTTTCAATTAAACAAGTTGGTTCTGTTCTGTGATGTTCAATAGCATTAAAGTTACAAAAATTACCAACAGGGTGCAGCACTATTATTTCTTTTACATTTATGACAACAGCTAATTTGCAACCAAAAGGTGAGTGAGCGTAGCGAACGAACTTCAACCTGGAGGCGAGTTAGCGTAGCGAACGAGCTAACCTGAAGGCAAGTGAGCGCAGCGAACGAGCTCCAACCTAAAGGTGAGTGAGCGTAGCGAACGAGCTCCAACCTAAAGGTGAGTGAGCGTAGCGAACAAACTTCAACCAGGACGTGATTGAGCCATGCGAACGAGATAATCTTGAAAATTAAGAAGTTAAACGGGGCAAAGCCCGCGGGTTACAGCTAGTTATTTATAAGTTAGAAAACATCAATAATAATTTTAATGTAAAGATAGCCTCTCAAAACAACTTGTTTTTTGTAATTTTAATGCAAATAAGCAGCTGTTCAGTAGTTTACAACAGTACATAAGGTAAAATATCTGATTTTTACTCCCTATGGAGTAAAAGAGCTACTTTAGACCCGCAACGCATGTTATGCTGTAGTATGACGTAATGTTTCTGGAATAAGAAAATATTCTTTTGATAAAACAGTTAAATCGTTGCAGTTAATGTCTACCCTAGTAAATATAAGGAATGCATGTTATTACGCATCAATATCCTACAGACACGCTTCATTTACAATAGAATGTAAAAATTTGTCTGCTGATTTATCATAGGTAAGTAAAGAACACAAGTTGCTTAACAAAGAACTGTTGAATTTTGGTCTTTACACTGAAGATCTTGTTGACATCGGAGACGCCAATCCTCAAACAAGTGAAAATACTGGCAGACATTTCAAATGTTGCCGCTAGCCGCCTTCGGAGCTAAATATAGTTCAACTGAGTTTCTTTCTTCTATTAACCAACTTGTAGACTCCAACATACTTGGCATATCACGTAACAAGGGTTATTTGTCAGTTTGTCCCTCTATCTGTCCAACTAACTTCAGAGTTTCAATTTGAAAATCCCGCAATTGACGCTTATCAAAGCCTGCAATTAGAGGCTTCAAAGTAGCAACCAAAAACTTCATCATTTGTGAATCGTTGAAGTCTTTAATAGTAGGTCTCAAAATCTGAATGAAGTGCTCAAGCTCGGTGTTTGAAGACTTTTCTCTGTCAGCAGGTATATTTATTTGTTCCAGGTTGACAACTTTGACATTCGGAGGCTCAATTTCGTTTGAAGCTCTTGAAGTAGAAACACTAGCGTTTGAAAAGTTTTCCTGTTTTAAAGGCTGCACATGAGGTTTTGATTCTTGATTTTTTTGTGAACTTTTTTCAGGGTTATTCTTTATGGACTGTTTTTTAGGTGTGTGTGATATTTCCTCCCTTCGAGGACTACTTGGTACCTGAGGTGGAGCTTGGGTCCTACTTATCTTTTCAGGTTTCATAAGGTCGTTAGAAGACATTCTGCGCTTACTGGCTTTGAGAAGATTTTCCACTTTCATCCTGTCTTCAACATTCACCACTGTGGTTCTTGGAGCACTGGTTCCCTGTTCATTATTTATGAATTGTACATTTGGGACACCGCCGTTCTCATGTCTCCGCTTTTGTGGAGGCATGTTGAAGTTGTTAGGTGATCTTTTGTTGAAACATCTTATGAGGTCTTGCTGAAAGTTGTCAAAATTAATATTTCCACTACCTGGATCTGCTTGTGGGGAGGGAGGATTTTCCATATCCTCCAAATTTATCGTTACCATCTTTTCGTCATTGGTTGATTGAAGATTGTCATATTTTTCATATACTTTGGCCAGAAACTTGAGTTTTTCATAA
Source organism: Macrosteles quadrilineatus (assembly GCF_028750875.1). Lineage (NCBI taxonomy): Eukaryota > Metazoa > Arthropoda > Insecta > Hemiptera > Cicadellidae > Macrosteles > Macrosteles quadrilineatus. Next base: position 41,899,365 of record NW_026542597.1, read on the forward strand.
CGAGCATTTTCTTTAATCTCAAGATTTTCTCCCGTTTGCATTGCATCTTTCCGCTTCCTGTAGTTCCTCTGCCACACGTCCCGAGTAGTTGTCCATTTCTGCTTCACCATTTTTTCTGAAAATTTAAAATATATAAGTACAAAACTGTTTACTGAATCATGCAAAGAACAAATTCAAACTCAATATTGTGACCACCTTTGATTACAATTTGATTAATCAACAAAGGTAAACAAAAAAATATTTATATTATAGCAACCTAGAAGTCACAGAGGCTGATAATGATTTTATCTTTTTGTTACGTATATTATTATTTAATTTGAAATTATTCATCTGTTGGGTATTTTTGGAAAAAGATTTACAGTATTATGTAGCAAGTTTTGTGGAATAAACCATTCATTCCTAACAATATTTACTCGTACTTCAGCTAAGATTGAGGAAGAAGTATCTATTAATTTTATTCCATCTGTAAGTACTGGTACAATTTAATTCAGTTTAATAATTATTTTTTTTTTTTTTCAAAAATAACCATGTTTTTAAACACATTGCAGCAATTTCTCAAATACCTGTAAAAGGATTTGAATAGAGAATGTCATTTTCGTGTTCAACATAAAATTTTTAGTAAGAATAATAGAAAATGGATAGGATCAATAATAAAAACTCCATTGTAAAGTTCCAAAGATTAAAATTAAGATCTATAATAAAATAAAAAAATATAAATAAATTTAAAAAAACATTGGTATATTGCATTTTTCTACACCCTGTATACAAGAAGGTAGCAAACTGTTAAAACTGCGCCATTTTATATGCTTTCCAACCATATGCTACACTGCAGTATTGAACTTGACGTGCTTTATGTTGCTTTAGTGATTTGAAGACTCCAAAACATGGTGTTTTTAACATTTTAAATAGATAGTAGGTATGTATTCAGCAAAACTTGTATTTTTTCAGTTTGAACAGTAAAAACAGCAAAAATTAAGTTCCCTGTTTTCTATTATTCTGTTGCTAATAAATTTATTAGAAAAATGGGTATGTGTGATCAGGTGTCTAGGGATACCCTACTACTGCAGGTACGTAGGTTCGTGGTGCCTAGCTGTGTTTTGTCAGCCCGACACCAGAAAGCGTGTCGGGTAGTCGTACTGTGGTAACCTTGGGGTCTCGGCCCAAGCGGCCAAGGTTAGTGACTTAGTGTACTAGTGTGCACTTGCATTTTGCAACAATGTTCTCAGAAAGGCACGCATATCACCCGCACTATCCACCCGCGCAACCGTCACTCTGAGCTATACCAATACCACAGATAATAGAACACCATTGGTTCCTTTGTCTATGGCTATACGCTAAAGCTATCATGGCCCAGGCTATAACCCCGAATCGCACTAGCCAGTGGGTCGTGGGCGAGAAGAGCTCGTTCAACTGCTGTGGTATACCCCTGCCACTCCGTGGAAATGCAGAGCTTTCGTTTTAAACTGATTCACTGATTGCATACGCTGTATACAAGTTAAGAACAAACTTAAGGTCTCGTTTGAAAGCTTAACAGTTTATCTACCTTTCCCTGTTTTTTTTTTTGAATTTCTTAAAACTACCAAGGAAAGTATAAAAGACGAATCAAATTGTATGGAAATTGGTACTTTTCAAAGTAAAATTGGAGGTGCAAACATATTTTTTAATTTTAAAAACTACAGAAAGGTAGATTCAAATGTGCCCTTCAATAATTAGTTTAGTTTATTTTAATAAAGCATTACGAGTGTAAAGGGTAAAAACACAGTGGAGCAGGGCAGGTAGCTGGCAGCCTGGCTGGTCGCTTACTGCTGGTTACCTGGAGGGTAGCTGGGACATATGCCCCCAGTACACTCTCGCCGAGGCAAGGCGAGCGTTGGCGAGTGCGAGCGAGAGTGTACTCGGTGCGCTCGTCTTCTCTCGCCTCGACTCGGATCGCCTCGCCTCGCCTAGCCTCGTGCTCGCCGGCGCTCCATCTGGAGTCGGTTTTTTGGCACGAGTCAAAGGACCCGAGACTGCACGAGTGGCGAGCGCTACTTCCACATCGATGTTTGCTTCCATTTCGACTGCGAGACAAAGCGAGAGTGTACACGGTTACCTCGCATAAGCTCTCGCCCGAATTACTCGGCGAACGCTTCGGCGAGGCGCCTCGGCGAGCGTCTCGGCGAGAGTGTACTACACACAGTAGCGCTCAGTACAGTCGCTTGTCAGCCGCCGATACTAATATTATCACTTATAATATTAGTGGTACAGGATAAACTTTTGTTTGAATCCTAGTTCATTCGCTATTTCATTCTACAGATCGTTGAGTACGTGACGTTTATGGTGGTCCGGATGGGCTTGTTTCCACAATGACACACGGATAATAACCTCTGATATTAATTTGTCTACGTCCATTATTTTATTTCATGTAAGCAAAACAACTTCCAAATAAATCAACTAAAACAAACAACACAACGTATACAATACAAAGAATGCGCAGTGAAAGGTCTCACGTGGAAATTGCGAACTGGAGAACACGTGGCTGTCAAGTTCTGCTATTTGCGCATGCCCCAGTCGAGCCTTCCCCACTTGCAGCTCCCAAACAATCGACTTGGCAATTCTTCTAGCTTGCCGCCTAGCTTACTGCTACCCTCTCGGCTACCTGCTAGGCGCGACTGTGTGCGTACCCATAACAACGCGTGCTTTAATTCTACATCGCAGTAAGCGATTAAGCGACCCGCCAGGCTACCAGCTACCTGCCCTGCTCCACTGTGTTTTTACCCTAAAACGAACCGTCTGCAAGCCAGCAAGCCCAAATTTTGCTGCCGTTTGGTGGTGCTCGTCTGCTCGTAGCGGCCAGACAGCGTAACTCTTGCGACGCGCCCCACCCCTGCCTTTCCGTTTCCCTTCATCCGGTGAGCACACATGTGGTTGAATTGAAGTTTTGACATTTCGGTACAGCTGTGTTTGTGAATTGTTGGAAAACATTTGTATGTTATAATTTTATTTTGTAAGTTGTTACGATGTCACCAACACGCAAAAAGAAAGGACTCTACCTCTCTTCAAAACGAAAAAAAAATTACGGAAACAATTTGAGAAAACGTCCTAAGGATAATTGTGGAAGTGTTTGGTAAGTGTACAACAATATCTTACAATTTGTAACGTTATATTTGAGTTTGACTTTGATAATTTGTTACTATAGTTGCAATTTAACATTTCATCTGAAAACCCCCCAAGATTCTAAAATAGTCTTACTAATTTACAGTGAAAAATGAGATAGAAAATATCAGTGTCATAGTATTTGTATCAGTGGCGGTTCCAAGGGGGGGGGGGGGCTTGTACCCTGGAAAAATTAATTTAAACATACATTTCGTCCTTAAAACACGCAATGTTATTATAAAACAGACATCAATATAGTTTTTATTAAACTAAATAAGCGATGGCAGGAGTAGGCCTAGTATTAAGTTCCACATAGATAAACTTTGTGAGGCAATAGCACAACGAATAAAACAATATTATAGCAATCGGCTCTCAGCTGACGCGAGCGAGCGCGACAGCGAGGACGGGGAAACAGCTGATTTCATGTCCCTAGTTGTCAAATTTTCTGCTAGCAACTAACTTACACACACAGGCATCAGCCATCAGCGGTAGCACCAGTAGCCAGTAGCCTCGTTGACTATATAAACACTAGTGTTCCAGTTTATACAGGGTGTTTCAGTAAAGCGTAGCGGGCTATGCAGATTGAGATTCGACATGCAAAAATAAGTCGAAAATGTAGAATAGCCTAACTTTTTTTCGATTTCGGCTTAGTTTGGCCGTAATCCGCCATTTTGTATTTTTTGAAAATAATAACTCAAAAACCCTTGGAGATTTTTTATGAAACTTGGTACAAACTTCAATTCTACAGGTATAGGCCTAAACATTCTCCGAAAATATCTTTGATCAGGCTCATCGAGTTTCAAAATGGCGACAATTAAAAATTTTTGTTTTAATGGCCGGTTTTCATTGAATTTTACTTAAAAAATTTTAAATGGTCGCCATTTTGAAATTTGGTGAGCCTGACAAAGATCTTTTCGGAGAATGTTTATACCGGTAGACTTAAAGTTTATACCAAGTTTCATAAAAATATCTCCAAGGGTTTTTGAGTAATTAATTATTTTCAAAAAAATACAAAATGGCGGATTACGGCTAAACTAAGCCGAAATCGAAAAAAAATTATTCTACATTTTCGACTTATTTTTGCATGTAGAATCTGAATCTCCATAGCCCGCTACGCTTTACTGAAACACCATAGTCAATGTTATTACTGAATTTTGTACTATACAGACACATCAATAAAATGGAGAAAGACTTAAGGTTAAAAACGTGTCTACTTGCTTGCATGACATATAACAGGTAATATGGGAGGTTTTTGGACAATTGGATACAGTTCTAGACGTTAAAAATGGCTTTATAAAGTCACCAAACGGCTTTTAGGAGACATGGCTTTGTAGTCTACAGTAGGCCTATGTTTTGAAATTCATTAATGCAAGTTCGTCTCGTAATAGTTTATTTGTAAGTAAGCAGCATTCTATCATATTTAGTTTAGCGTAGCCTACCCAGTAAAAACCTTTTTAGTACAGAATTGAACGGACACACGCCAACGGAAGGGTCTATGGTCTACGGCACGCCCAGTGATAGAAAAAAAACGGATATTGAAGATTATCATCTAAGTGACAGATTTAAGCTAGGATCGTGGATCATGTTAGTTCCTCCCGAGGTGGAAACTTATTTTGGGAAAACAGAAAGAGAGAAAATGTTGGGAATTGCCCGGAGAGAGTGGTTTATAGTTGGAGGGTAGGACGTTAACTCATATTTCAAAGTTCAACGGCCAGATTTGTGTTTATAATGACGGCCTCTACATAATTAGGTTATATTAAAATTACTGTATACTTAATATTAGTTAAAAAATACCTCGCTAATGCAGGCTAAAAATGATGAATTCTAAATTAAATTATGTTTCAAACAAAAACGTTACTGTTTAAGCTTGGGTACGGGGGTTTTACGGGGTAAAATTTGGTTTTCCCCATTTTTGACAAAAAAAACACAAAATTTAAAATTTCACAATTTCTTTCCTAACTATTTAGTAGAGCTTAAAAACAAATAATTTAGTATATTGAAGCGTTATTATGTGCCTAATAATTATGGAGAAAATTCCAAAAGAATGAAAATTTAAAATTCCTTTGTTATTATTATGGAGAATAAGTCAACCGTTGTGGTTTGCTTGTTTATGAACATATTTTGATAAAATTTGGAAAATACATTTATTTCTAACTAATTTACAGTATTAACATACAACAAGAAAAAACACTTTTTACCCTTCCTGTTGCAGCAAACCTAAGTACACGTTAAACTAATTCTATTTAAATATGGGAATAAATGTGATATTTGGGGACATTTTAGTGTAAATCCAATCAGACAAATGGAAATTCGCGAAGTCTGCAGGTTTGCTGCGGCGGGGGTATTATACTTATACGCAAACCCCGTACAAAGAACGGGTACTCTGCTAGTGGTCTATAAAAGTCGTACACAAACAGAATAAAATTAAAAAATCAAGTCATCACGTGACCCAATATTTAAAAATAATGAATTTTTCAAGTGGAATTCTTCAGTTGTACTGAAAACGCGACAGTTCGTACATAAAACAGTACGAAATTAATAAAATCGGGTCGATTGAAAATTTTATTACAAAATGCAGACGTAGATAAATTTTAATAGTTTTTACTCTTGTTAGGGTATAGTTAGATTAAGGAACCTAGATATAAATTGACCATGTACCAGCTTGGGAATTACTTTTGTAATTATTGTATCAGGCGTCATGTACAATAAAGCTTTGTCTATTGTCTATTGACTCATGCCACCGGATATGAGTTCATGACCCGAGTTAAAAGCAGAATAACAGAAACTATATTAGTCATTAACAAGTTTAACGTTGCCCGCTCTGCAATATTCCATAATACTCCCAATTTCATTTATAATAAATTGTGTATTCATTCGATAATCAGTAATAAATAAAAGTCTATATAAATAAAAATGCTGCATTGTAAATTGAGTAGAATCGTGAACTATAGTCATTTTTATGTGTCATGACCTAACCGTGAACCTATTATATGAATTCCTGTCTGTCTGTGTGTCTGTCTAGTCCTAGTATATCACGGTGACGCCCAAGATGGCAGTTTACGCCGCATGGCGCATACTCCAGAAAAATAAAGCGCCAATCATTTTTCGTCCCGGTATGTCTCGACTGTCTGTTGGCCACGCAAAAAAACAATTTATAAAGTAATAGAATAATTTTATTGGTACCCAATGCCAGTTTTTCACGGATAACATTAGAACATCCCCGGTGGCGGTAACAGTATTTCATCCTGTTTGCGATGATGATATTGATCAGATTTATGTCAATAGCGAATTTAAGCAAAGTACAAAGTAGTCCTCTTCAATCCTCTACAATTCAATTTTATTCCGCATCATACCTATCGTAAAAAAAATCGTCCCGTAGGCCAGATGGGATAATAACTACTCAAGGGGATACAAAACTGATCATGATTAACGTCGTAAATAAACAATAATATCTGATGTGTCTGTCTTGAACGTTTCGAAGTACTGTATAATATTTGAAACGTTCGGCCCTCTCCAACTCCCACTCAGTCCCACTAGTCCCATTGAAAGAAAACCACATTCTCTGCTCTCTCTACCTCTCCTTCCTTCACTCTATCCCCCTCCCCCCCCCTCCGTCTGTCTGTCCTGTCTGTGTGTGTGTGTGCGTGTGTGTATCAGCATCAGCTGTCAGTAGGTGTCACTAAACTACAACACCAACGAATGGTTATAAAAATGGCTACCACTTTTCCACGACAAGTACAATGGCTGTTGCAGCAGGTGTCGCTTTACTGAAAGCAAAGCAAATACTGTAGGTAGACAAAACCAATGAGTAAAAACTATTAATGAGGATATGAAGGTATAACGTTTTGTTTTGGTTATTTTTAATTGTTTTATTATTGATGTTTTATTTGCTCGTTCGATACGAAATATCGGAAATAAAATTTGTTACGAGGCACTTTATATTAGTTTAGGCTAGGCATATACATATTTGAATTTGACTATAACCTGAATACTTTGGCTCTGTCTGTACTTGTTCTACTATTATTTTACTAATATTATAAATGTGAAAGTTTGTGTGTTTGTTTGCAAAAAACTGTGTGTATTGCATACTATGGCTTGGAAATATAGCGCAATTAACTATAATTAAAGTATGTAAACAAAAATCAGCTGCGTATTGCTTCCAATGCTATTATTATGGATAACATTTTACGTTATATCTCAATTTCGGTTAACATTTTGGGAATTCCACTATTTTCCCGCCGTCACAGGATCGAGACCTTTTAATTTGAGCCCTCTCCCGTCATTCTACGACTTCCCAGTCACCCACAAATTTGACGCAAAGAATCGACTTACGTAATTAATATATAGATAATGTTTACCAACAGGGTGCGACGCCACGATTACTAGACTAGTATTCGTGTGCTACACTATTATTTTTTTTTTTGCATTTATGACAACGGCTTATGAACTAAGCAATAAAAAGCTGTCATACACAATGAGGAATGAGAACTGCCAAGTAGGATATTTTAAAGTTATATTTAGTTCTTAACTGAATCAATAATTTGTGATAGTGTGCGAATGTTTGATAGTTTACTTTTTTTATATTTTTTAGCTGCAGTGGGTAGGATATTAAAGCTATCGCAGATGTGTTGTACCATATGTTGTACCATAGGAGATCCATGCAGTGGTCCGAAAGGCAGTGCTCCGAAAGGCACTGGTTCGAAAATCATTTTCGGACTACTGCCTTTCTGAGTACTGCCTTTCGGAGCAGTGCCTGACCATGCTAAATCTGTCGGACCAGTGCCTCATCTCTGCATTCTTTTCGAACCACTGCCTCTCGGACCACTGTCTTTCGGAGCAGTGCCTGAGCGTGCAGATTGTTTCGAACCAGTGCCTTAGCAATGCATTCTTTTCTGACCACTGCCTTTCGGAGTAACGCCTGGGCTCCAACATTGGTTGAGGGAGGAGCAAGAACCGAAGGCGGAGACCCTTCGTAGGGGAAGGAGGGGGTGTGTCAGTGGTGGGCGGAGTCAGAATGCCACGGTCATTGACGAGACCTTCTCTGGAGGAATAACCCAGCACCACCGCGCCATCCCGAGCGCTTCCGAACCATAACGAATATAGCCGAGGTCAGAATATAACGCCTTATGTCGTCTGTCTGGAATCGGGACAGCGGAATTGAAATCGGAACGAAACATCGGAGCGATTTCTTCCAATCCCGAGCCTCCTTTAAACACTGATAGGAATAGATTAGTCGTTTAATGATGTTATGTAATTAATTATTTAACCATTTGCAGACCAATTATTAAAAGCTAAAAAATCCTATGTAAGCCAAACTAATCCTTTAATCTTCTTCAGTATATATTCATCCTTTTAAAAAATCTCCTATGTTTTCTGGAAAAATAAATAGTTAAATTCAATCTACCTATAGTTAGGCAACAGTTTTAAAGTAGTTTTGAAAAAAAAAACTTTTTAATTAAATGCAGAAAGCTATGTGGAAATAAATGATATTTTACATGTTTAGACACAATAATAACAAGTAAGTCGATTTTTTCGTAAACATACCCCTTATTTTTAATTAGGTACTGTTAGTTTTCCTATCCATATAGTATTATCTAAATTTAATTATGCCAGTTGTATAGCTCATTCCGTCTGATATGCGAAGTTAACATTGCTATTATTTTTTTAGCTTCTTTATTGAAATCAATGTGGCCTATCCAAAAACACCAACTTACCTAAGATTAGCAATATCCTATTATTAGAATGCTACGGTAATAACTTATTCTCTTATGGGAAACTTGCTAAAATTATATCCAAGTGTTGGTATTGATTACTATTTATTAGATCTCGTTCGTTTGTTAAAAGAAAACTTACAGTTACGTTACCTATAGGAAGGAACTTAGCATTTCATTTATTCCCGTAGGAATTAGATTTTATACAACACAGTATGAATAAATATTGACGATGAATAAGTCTTTTTATTTCGGTTGGTCGCCTACGTTTAATTCCTTTTAAAGACTAATAACTGGAAACATAAGATAGCAAATGAGAGACACCATAACATAATATCTAACCAAATGCCAAAATAAATATTACAAGTTTAATTCATTATAGGCTACTTTGAATCCTCAAATGAAACTTAATTGGATGCTAGTTTCAATGAGTAAAGCGATTGCTACTGCTACAAGAAAATGAAGTAAACACATCTAAATACATTTTAAAATGTAGGTAGGCCTATTCAATCAAAATTCAACTCCCTTAACATTTTATGTAAAACATAAATAGTTGTAAGTCCTCAAACAATAACAAAATTCGAATGTTAAAGTACACGCGTAAAATTAATAAAGTGAATTATAATTAGAAAACTGAGAAGATAGAACAAAATTTGTCACTCTCTTCTAACAGTAAGGGGCTGTCGTCAAGATGCTACCCCGGCAACACGCCACCATCTAGAAAGTCGAAGTGTTGGGTTGACTTGTCCGGCCATTTAAGTGTCATACCAAAAGAATGGTAATTAATTATAATATATAGTACATTGTCGTTCTGTCCGCCAGTAATTTTAATACGGGAATGTTTGATTTCTTCATAAACCCCTTTGTACTGCCGTTGATTATGGACGCTAACTGAAAACAAGTGCATGTAATACACCATATATAAAAAGGGAACGTGATTCACATGATATTATTTCTTTGTACTATCCGTCACTAATTACTGTACAGAAACATCATTTTCCTTCCAGCAGTAAGCCATTTACACTATCGTCGATTATAGGCGCTAACTAGAGCTACAGTTAAAAATAAACAAGGTATAGTACGTCAACTTGTGACCTATACAGATATACGAACTGTCAATTAAATTGTAAGTTAAATTGTAATATATAACCAGATAAAAATGTAGACTACGTGTTTCATGTAGTACATGCAAAACTTTTTAAATTGCATTAGGTTTGTGACAGTATGTTTAGTTTTATAACTCTTGATTTCAAAGAAGCCTTGTACGCTTGTAATTTTTTTAGTTAAGAAAAACATCCAGGATAACATTTTACTAAAATGTTTAGTTAGATATCTACTGGGGAGCGAGATGGTCTAATGGTAAGACCTGGGGCTCCGGAGTCTTATAGCGCGGGTTCAAATCCCACCAATAACAAATGGATTTTATTTACGTGGTAATGCAACGACCCTCTTGGAAGTGTTGGGTGGACTTGTAGGTAGGCATTTAAGTGCCATACCAACAGTATTGTCATTAATCATAATCTATTGAACATTTTCGTACTGTCCGCCAGTATTTTTAATACGGGAATACGCGGAAATGGGAACAACATTACCGCAACGATACGGAATCCGTCCAACGGCCTCGGTGGTGTAGTGGATAGCACGTCGGGCTCTATATCTGCAGGTTCCGGGTTCAAATCCCGCTAGCAGCACACATTTTTTTTTATCAAAAGTAGTTTTCATATCAGCATGTTTGGTTAAGTTACGACAGTTTAATTTCACAATAAAAATATTATAAAATTGAATTTTAGGCGTTTATAATTTTATTTTATGAACAAAACTAATTTTTAGATTAGTAAACCTTTATTAGATTTTTTCATTATCAGCACGTTTGGTTATGTTGGTTAGGTTATGACAGTTTAATTTAATAATAGAAAAATTGTAAGATTAATTTTATAATTTTTCTTAATTTTATAGTTAACTAATAGTGAAGTAAAAATTACGCGCTGTGTTCTCTACTACAACACTGTTCACGGAGGAATTTTGAACTAAACTATGACGCCATCGTTGCCTCACTTATACTTCCCGTAAGTCAGACCCCTATATTTAACACTTGACTTATGATCCTGCACAGATGTAACATTGACTTTGGAATGGATTAAAATGCTTGCCCACTCAATATTGCAAGCAGATAATTGCATTTGCATTTACGATACCCAACCGGGAACAGTTCTCTTAGTAATTTATTTTAATAATTATCTACAGCCGAATCAAAAGCATAAATCTACTAAGGGACATGCAGGTGAAATGTGTGCCGGTGCGGCACCGTAGCGAACGCAATTGGCATTCAAATATTTCAATCTGATGAATAACAAAAGAGCAGCGGTGATTGTACTACGTTACCCCGAGATTGAACGTAGTTCCCTGAAACACCCAAAGGTAGCAGCACTGCCTGGATCAGTAGTAAGTGGCTTGAAGAGAGTTATTTTTTGTAACGTGTGAGGTATATTTCCACGACGATTTGACTGGACTATTACTACTTTTCCACTTAACTAATAAGTTGGTTCTATGACATGCAATAGCATTAAAAAGTTATAAGGTTTACCAACAGGGTGCAGCACTATAATCTTTTGGGAGTATCGATCGAGCATCCCTGGGCGGGCCGACACTACGCATTCCTGCGGATATCCTGGGATATCCCAGGTTGACCATAGGACTACTATGGGATATCTTGCATATCCTGTCGCAATATCCGTAGGATGTCCTGAGGAGAAAGTGTGCTGTATGGGTGTGACATCAGTCTCTTTCTTGGGGAAACACGGTTACCGCAACGATACGAAGCATGAGCCTCGGTGGCGTAGTGGATAGAGTATCTAGCTGGTAATCTTATGATTGCCGGTGCAAATCACGCTGTAATCAATAACTTTTTATCAAAGATTTAGCTTAGAATACTTCTTAACTATACATCTTTTGTTGGAATTTAAGGCATTTATCATTTTATTTTATTAAAAGAATGATTTTTATATTAGTAAACCTTCATTCGATTTTTCCTTTATCAGCAAGTTTGGTTGAGTTATATGACAGTTTGATTTTATAATAATTTATAATGATTTTATTTTAGAACAGAACTATTTTTTCGATTAGTAAACCTTCTACCGATTTTATGTTGTGGGATTTTTATTCGGAGAATAAACATGTTGTTATGTGTTAATATATTATTTTTGTGATGGTTCTACGGGGCAAACCCTTAGAACTAAAGACACAGACGTCAATAAAAAGATCAAGAATACAAAATTTAGGAAACTTTCAGAAACATCCAGTTGTGTCACCTTTTTCTGTTTAGATTGTAATAATAAATCATAGGTCGTGTATTCAGCAAAATAAAATGCATTAGTAAGCTAATAATTGCAAATATATTACATACTTGCAGAGTACCCGTCCTTCGTACGGGGTCGGCATATAAATATAAAATGCTTATTGCATTTATCCTCAAGCTTTTCGTTCACGGTTTTTTGTTGCTACTTGGTAAAAATTAGCTGTTTTCAAAAAATAAAAATAATAATAGTGCTGCACCCTGTTGGGTGCTTTAATTTTAATGCTTTTGCATATCATAGAACCAACTTTTTTAGTTGAAACAGCTGACTAAAATCTTTAATTCCCTTTAAATATGAATACTTATAAGATTAACATGGGGAACTACAGAGCCACTGGGGCGGAGTCCGAAAGGATTTTTTAGATAAGAATATGCCTATATGTTAATCGGGAATGTGAGCTATTATCATGCCAAATTTCAGCCCAATCAATCCAGTAGTTAATGCGTGATTGAACTTCAAACAAACAAACAAACAAACACACAAACTTTCACATTTATACTAGGTGGCGTTCGCAGAGGCATCCACAAAATTGAGCGGAGCCATCAAGGGTTCATCTTATATTGTTTTTGTCGTACTGCAGTAAAAACAGTCGTTTTTAATGCATGCGTTGCGGGTCTAAAGTAGCATTTTTACTCTTTTGGGAGTAAAAATCGTTTGTAGCCTCTATGGAGTAAAAATCAACTGTTGTAAATTTGTTGTAAATTTCGATTTCAAATGATTGCATGTATCGAAAATATGTATCGATTCGTGCTTGGTAATCATTTTAACCTACAGTCTACAGTCTCTTCCCATAGCATTTTGGCATTGCAGATACATTAATCCATTCCCACACTCAACACTGCTCACCTATACCACTTCTTTCACCACCCCCTGGCCCCTACGTCGTGGACCTGTTTTCCTCTCTTCCCATAGCATTTTAGGATTGCTAATACATTAATGTAATTGCCAAAGACAGTTCGACACTCTGCACTGTTAGCCTTACTACTTCCTTCACCATTTCCTACGTCATATACCTGTTTCCTTCCCTTCTAATAGCGTTTAAGTATTACAGATACATTTATCTAACTGCCCAAACGGTTCCCGCACTCTGCACAGCCAGCCTTTACTACTTCCTTCACCTCTTCCTACGTCGTGTGGCCTGTTTCCTTCCCTTCTCATAAGATTTTAGGATTTAAGATACATTAATCTAACTGCCACAGACAGTTCTCACACTATGCTCATATTGACTACTTCCTTCACCACTTCCTACGTCTCGGACCTATTTTCCTTCCTTCCTATAGCATTTTAGGATTGCAGATCCTTTAATCTAATCGTCATAAAAAGTTCCCACACTCCGGACTGCTCGCCTGTACTACTTCCTTCACCACTTCCTACGTCACGGAACTGTTTCCCTCCCTTCCCTTAGCATCATTGGATTGCAAATACCTTAATGTATTGGCCATAAACAGATCCCACATTCCGGACAGCTCGCCTTGACTACTTCCTTCACCACTTCCTACGTAACGGACCTGTTTCCCTCCCTTTCTATAGCATTTTAGGAATGCAGATGCCTTAATCTAATCGTCATAAACAGTTCCTACACTCCGGACAGTTCGCCTTGACTAGTCCCTTCACCACTTCCTACATCGCGGACCTGTTTTCCTCCCTTCCCATAGCATCTTAGGATTGTAGATACCTTAATCTAATCGTCATGAACAGATCCCACACTCCGGACAGCTTGCTTTTACTACTTCCTTCACCACTTCCTACGTCACGGACCTGTTTCCCTCCCTTTTCTATAGCATTTTAGAATTGCAGATACCTTAATCTAATCGTCATAAACAGTTCCTACACTCCGGACAGTTCGCCTTGACTAGTCCCTTCACCACTTCCTACATCGCGGACCTGTTTTCCTCCCTTCCCATAGCATCTTAGGATTGTAGATACCTTAATCTAATCGTCATGAACAGATCCCACACTCCGGACAGCTTGCTTTTACTACTTCCTTCACCACTTCCTACGTCACGGACCTGTTTCCCTCCCTTTTCTATAGCATTTTAGAATTGCAGATACCTTAATCTAATCGTCATAAACAGTTCCTACACTCCGGTCAGTTCGTCTTGACTACTTCCTTCGCCACTTCCTACATCACGGACCTGTTTTCCTCCCTTCCCATAGCATTTTTGGATTGTATATATCTTAATCTAATCGTCATAAACAGTACCCACACTCCGAACAACTTGCCTTGACTACTTCCTTCACCACTTCCTACGTAACGGACCTGTTTTCCTCCCTTTCCATAGCATTTAAGGATTGCAGATACCTTAATTTCATCGTCATAAACAGTTCCTACACTCCGGACAGTTCGTCTTTACTACTTCCTTCACCACTTCCTACGTCGCAGACCTGTTTTCCTCCCTTCCCATAGCATTTTAGGATTGCAGATACATTAATCTAATCGTCACAAACAGTTCCCACAGTCCGGACTGCTTGCCTTTACTACTTCCTTCACCACCTTCTACGACACGGACCAGTTTCCCTCCCTTCCCATAGCATCATAGGATTGTAAATACCCTTATCTAATGGTCATAAACAGATCCCATCCCCGAACAGCTCGCCTTTACTACTTCGTTCACCACTTCCTACGTCGTGGACCTGTTTACTTCCCTTCCAATAGCATTTTATTATTGCAGATACCTTAATCTAATCGTCATAAACAGTTTCCACACTCCAGACTGTTCACCTTTACTACTTCCTTCACCATTTCCTACGTCACGGACTTCAAGCTAGAGTCGTCATTTGATTATATTTATGATCCATACCGTTTCTGTTCTAATATCTGTGTAATAATTCTATCAGCTTTTTCTTTATCTACTGCATTCAAAAGTCAACAGCTGATCATATGTCTTTGTTTATGTGTCAAATACTGCTTCCATAAGGATTACATTGAAACTTTGAGACCCAGTGGGGCGGATTCCTGAGAGTATCTTTTGACGCCATATAGATGTTGGCACTCACCGATATGGTCTTTATCACCATGCAAAATTCGAAAACGATCTTTTCAGCCGTCTAGGAGGAGTTTGCGTATTACGAAATGCATAAGAGTCGACGTATAAGAGCTTCGCTCGCTCCGCTCAATTACTAGGTGGCGTTCGCAGAGGCATCCACAAAATTGAGCGGAGTCATCAAGGGTTCATATTATATTGTTTTTGTCATACTGCAGTAAAAACAGTCGTTTAAGTTCATGCGTTGCGGCTCTAAAGTAGCATTTTTACTCTTTAGGGAGTAAAAATTGTTTTTAGCCTCTATGGAGTAAAAAACAGCTGTTGTCAACTCAGTCGTAAATTTCTATTGTAAACGATTGCATGTATCGAAATATGTTGTATGTATCGATTCATGCTTCGTCATTTTAACCTACGGTCTACAGTCCCTTCCCATAGCATTTTAGCATTCCAGATACATTAATCCATTCCCATACTCAACACTGCTCACCTTTACTACTTCCTTCACCACCACACCCTACGTCGTGGACCTGTTTCCCTCTCTTCCTATAGCATTTTAGGATTGCAGATACATTAATGTAATTGCCAAAGACAGTTCCCACACTCTGCACTGCAAGCCTTACTACTTCCTTCACCACACCCTACGTCGTGGACCTGTTTCCTTCCCTTCTCATAGCATTTTAGGATTGAAGATACATTAATATTACTGCCACAGACGGTTCTCACACTATGCTCATACTTTACTACTTCCTAAGCCACTTCCTACATCGTGGACCTGTTTTCATCACATTTCATAGCATTTTAGTATTTTAGATACGTTAACCTAATTGCCACAAACATTGCCCACACTCCACACTGCTAGCCTTTACTACTTCCTTCACCTCTTATAACGTCGCGGACCTGTTTCCCTCTCTTCCCATAGAATTTTAAGATTGTAGATACGTTAATCTAATCGTCATAAACAGTTCCCACACTCCGGACAGCTCGCCTTTACTACTTCCTTCACCACTTCCTACGTCACGGACCTGTTTCCCTCCCTTTCCATAGGACTTTAAGATTGCAGATACCCTAATATAATCGTCATAAACAGTTCCCACGCTCCGGACAGCTCGCCTTGAGTACTTCCTTCACCACTTCCTACATCACGGACCTGTTTTCCTCCTTCCCTTAGCATTATTGGATTGCAAATACCTTAATCTATTGGTCATAAACAAATTCTACACTCCGGACAACTTGCCTTTACTACTTCCTTCACCACTTCCTACGTCACGGACCTGTTTCCCTCCCTTTCCATAGGACTTTAAGATTGCAGATACCTTAATCTAATCGTCATAAACAGTTCCCACACTCCGGAAAGCTCGCCTTGTCTACTTCCTTCACCATTTCCTACATCGCGGACCTGTTTTCCTCCCTTCCCATAGCATTTTACGATTGTAGATACCTTAATCTAATCGTCATAAATATATCCCATACTCCGAACAGATCGCCTTTACTACTTCCTTCACCACTTCCTACGTCGCGGACCCGTTTTCCTCCCTTCCCATAGAATTTTAGGAATGCAGGTACCTAAATCTAATCGTCATAAACAGTTTCCACACTCCAGACTGCTCACCTTTACTACTTCCTTCACCACTTCCTACGTCACCGACCTCAAGCTAGTGTCGTCATTTTATTATATTTTATGACCCATACCGTTTCTGTTCTAATATCTGTGGAATAATGCTATCGGCTATTTCTTTATCTACTGCATTCAAAAGTCAACAGCTGATCATATGTATTTGTTTATGTGTCAAATACTGCTTCCATGAGGATTACATTGAAACTTTGAGACCCAGTGGGGGGGGATTCCTGAGAGACTTTTTTAACGCCATATAGATGTTGGCACTCACCGATATGGTCTTTATCACCATGCAAAATTTGAAAACGATTGATTCAGCCGTCTAGGAGGAGTTTGCGTATTACGAAATGCATAAGAGGCGACGTATAAGAGCTTCGCTCGCTTCGCTCGCTCCGCTCAATTAGTAAGATAGCATAAGATTTCTTTACAACAATATAAATTTAAGAGATATATAATCACTTACTATAGCAAATTTATGATTGGATTTTTATGCATGGGCATTTAATGATATTTATTTGGCAAGATATCTTAAGTTCTATAGATGTTGCATAACAAATTTGCATTACAATAACATTAAGTACAATTTTATCTAGTGATTACAAAGGTTACACACATTTTCTGTGATATGGAATAATCCACATAGCAACTTTAAAATTGGTTTTTATCTACGGGAATTTAATTATGTTTATGTTAGTATAATATTGGCTATATAACTTAAGTTCTATAAAGGTTCCTTTAATAGCAACTCATTACAATAACCTAAAGGCTGCGCTCTACCTGTCTGGCGCGTGCAAATGCAAGGGGCTTAGTTCTAACTGTTTGTAGCCCCAATTGTGAACCGATTTAAACGATCTTGGTGTCATATATTTCGTCAATGTTATTGTAGGTAATCAGCTTATTTTGGGCTCAAAGATTGGTAAAAATGTTAAAATTCCGTAGGCTACGCGTTTTTCTATGATAAGTTTTAACACATACAAATAATTTTTAGAGAAAATCAAGAATCTGCAGTTAGTTTATTAAAAAGTTTAAGGACGAAGTAATGACCCAGATTCGAAAGGATTGCAAGCGCTCTTTATGGCGCTGTACAATGCAATGGTAGCTATAGGAACATCGGCGTTAAGCAACTACGTATTGAAAAATACGAGCTGATGTAGAGCGCACCCTTAAGTACAATTTTATCAGGGTTACACATTTTTTTATGGAATAATTTCCTTCACTAAAAACATAGCAACATTGTTAAGGAAAATATATCCTGGGGAGTATCCCCGATGTCAACTGCCCCTGGTCCTGGTCCTGGTGGTAACGTAGAGTGATCGAGTGAAGTGAGAAGTGACTAACCGACACTGTCGTCACCACGCCAAAAAGTAGGGGCATGTCAAGAGGTAGGGGGGACGGGAGGCTGCTCCCACTCCACACCTGTATAGCTCCGCCCATTCGCTGCGAGGGGGAACCACGTCTCGAAGCAGTGCCTGACCACGCACATTCTTTCGGACCAGTGCCTGACCCTTGCATTCTTTTCTGACTAGTGACTTTCGGTGTTATAACTTTCGGAGCAGTGCCTGGATGCACATATTGTTTCGGACCAGTGCCTGGATGCACAAAATGTTTCTGACTAGTGACTTTCGGAGTTGTGACTTTCGAACCAGTGCCTTTCGAACTTATGCCATTCGAAGCAGTGCCTGACCATGTAATTTCTTTCGGACCAGTGCCTTTCGGAGTACTGACTTTCGGACCACTGCCGCGCTCCCTACCATAGTATACGGTAACGTTAATTTAAAGAACCAAATTTTCTCAAACCTTGCGTTTTCCTCCCCCATTGCAAACGTAAATCACGAGTATAGCCCTGCAATAAGAATTTTATACTCTTTATTGCCAACCCCGTACGAAGGACGGGTACTCTGCTAGTAGTATAGTAATATAGTAAATTATTAAAACAAACCATTAAAAAATGTAAAACTGAACACATGCTAAAATAACCGTTGGAAGTTTTAAACATTTAGCAGCTAGCTATAAAATCAAATTCAACACTCGACTCTTAACAGTTGAAAATACTTGAGATTAGATAGCACAGCACAGTTCAAACGTTATCTTGGGTCTTCGGTCTAGACCAACGCCTATAAATGTTGTCGATTAACACAGAGCATCATTCAAACAACGAGATAAAGAACGCACTGTTTAGCAGTGTAGCAGTGTGTGTGTGTATTTCAAAACACCATATCACTCTAATAGCATAGAAAAGAAGTACTAATAGTCTCAAAGGTCATAGATTAAATCAGTCAGACTTATTTCTAAAAGACCAATGTAAAATATATAGCCTAAGTTCCTCAAGATTGTATAAAACTAATATTAGTCAGACTGTGAATGCAGTATACGAAATTGACAGAGACGGAGCAGTTTAGTAAATTTGTGCAATAATACTGTGCATATATTGTAGGTCCTACATTTACAATATACAGTAAAACTCTGCTTATTGAGTAATATTATTTAAACATTTATTGCATGTTTATGTTAAAACCTACATGTTTTAGGCCTTTCTGTTCTACAACCTATAGTATGCCTATATTTAACGTATCAATATAGGCCTACGTTAGTTCACAAAAAAATTAAATGAAGGTTAAGATTTAGGAAGGAATTATGTTCTTTTTTGTTGCAGTGGGTAAATAAAATGAAATGGAATTTCTCATATTATAGAGTACCTATAGAATATCACCAGTTACCACGGAAAAATATAAGGAGTAAGCATCAATTAATTTCATCTGTGTTATATTTAATGAAATGTGGAAATATACTACTTACCAACATAAATTTTCTGCTCCTGACCCCAGTCATCATAAGTGTTAAATATTCTTCTGCAAATCTGTTCCCAAGCGAACCCAGAGAATTCTTTGTTGCGATACCCCTCCACAGATCTGTCCCAAATCACAGGCCTGTCTCTCACCAGGTCGATGAGTTCGTCGATGTTTATCGTGTTGTTTATGATTTTCTTCACCTCTTGAAGTGCTACTTCAGTTTCCATCGCGAAAATGGAATATAGAAATTGCATCCACTAGTAAAAGTTTTCTCGGCTGGGCGTTAAATGGAGCGATTATAGGCTACTTGGACCTTGAACGTCGCGCCGGCTCTGCGAAGTGCGAACTCTACATTTACAGAACTGAGAATGACGTTTTCTAATTCTGATGTTGAAAGGAAGTTGCGTTGGCCTTAGTCCAGTTCGACTCTACCGCGACCCTGAGCGTAGTTCACTCGAATCACGCCAACAGCTGGGGGCGCCACCTGTTGGTTGAGAATGACATCATACTCTATAGTCTACTCAGTGGAAGAGAAGAGAAGAGAATGTTGTAAAGTCGCGTTCGCTTCGCACTCAACTCAGTCCGAGTCCAGTCTATCAGATCAATAATAAACCTAACCTATAAATCGCGGTCACTGTCATGATGGATCCCTCCGATTTAATTTTGACTTTCAATAGTGTTACCGGTCGCAAAGTTATCTACCATGTGAATGATGGTTATTTTTTTGCTAAACATAAGGAGGGCATCAAGCGTCTTTATCTTCGTTGTATAAAACGTCCGAGATGCTACTGTAGGGCGAGTATGCCGCTTGCACATGCCGACAGGACAGTGGGTAACTTTGTGGTGAGGGGATATCACACTCATGAACCTGATTTTTCCTTTGCGCAAGTTCAGGAACTGAGAAGAAGAATTTTAAGCCGGTGCCGCAATGAATCCACGAGGTACAGGACAATATTTGACGAAGAGTGTGCAAGGTAAGAGATTCAAAATATTTCCAATATTCAAGATTGTCTAAACCGAATATTAGCCAGAAATTATACGAAATTGACAGAACAGTTTATTGAAATTCTACACTAATACTGTGCATAATACAGGTCCTACATATACAATATACGGACACCCCTGTATTTTAATTACCGTAAGAAATATTATATAGTGCACCTGTTGCTCGAATTCGAGCAATTGTAAAATATTAAAGGCGTTTTTTTAACGCATAACAGTCACAATTTCCGTTGACTTAAAAGAGTCAACTCAAAGATAATGTAATCAATCCTCCACTCCAGTTATCGAAACTGAAAACGAACTCACTCTGAAAACAAACACTCTTGTGTGTGTGTGTATCACGTGTTTAGTATGAACAGCTGTAACTGTATTATAATTGATACAAATTAATCGTCTGTTAAAGTACCTAAACAAAATCTTTTCTTCATAAGAAATACATTGGGATTTTGATGGCCTGTGGGGCAAAGCCCGAAGACTTTTATTACAGGAATTTGGAAAGGGGGCGTCTACACAAAAAATACTTAATTTTGACACCTCGTTTGTAAAAATCCGTCAATTATTAACGGAGGAGTAGTGTTTCGTGGAAATCGCCTTCACGTATTATACAGTATATAAGGATACTCCCATTGCAGGTTTATGTTAAAAATAAAAACAAATCAATATTATAGTGTAGGGACTTGTTTTTAGGTTTTAAAAAATATCAATTAAATTGAATTTCTCATATTATACAGTAGGCCTACCTACGGTAGCTATAGGATATCAAAATTACCACAGGAAAAAAGATAAAGAGCATAATTTGTATCATTGACTTTATATCTACACAAGATGTATAGTCAATGTTTGTATGTTATATTTAATAATATATGGAAATATATTTTTACAGTACCGACATGACATAAATTTTCAGGTCTTGATCCCAGTCATCGTTTAAACTTAGTGTCAAATATTCTTTTACTTTTGCAAATCTGTTCCCAAGCTTATATTTTGGAGAAGTCGTTGTTGGTTGTTGCGATAACCCTCTACAGATTTGTCCCAAAAAGAGTATCGAAAATCGACCCTTAGTGACGTCAGACGTCTACTTGAATTGAATCACACCAACAGCTGGGCCAGCTGGGGGCATCATCTGTTGTGTTGGTTGAGAATGACGTCATACTCTATACTCTATAGTCTACTCAGCGGAAGAGGAGGGGATATTGGTAAAGAGTGAGTGAAAGAGAAAGAGTGTATGGACTGTGCTACTACTACTAGTGCTACTGTGTGTGTAGTGAAGAAAAAGTCACAGTCTAGTTTCGAGTTGCTTGCAGTTTGCAGCTACTACTGACTGTTGTCTTAAATAAGATGGTCGAATAACTATGTAGCATAGTTGGTAGTTTAATGTAGGCAATGTTTTAGTTCATGTAAATATATTTCATTATGTTTTTAACGTAGGTAGCTAATGAATTTTTTGTTAATTTGGCACATTAAAGACTTACGACTACTTAGCAGTATTAGTCCAATCAATTTAAGTTTTGTACTGGAAGCAGTTAGGGGAAAGCTGAATTTTTCTCTGCCATTCTACCATGTTGAGATGTGT
Organism: Macrosteles quadrilineatus; assembly: GCF_028750875.1. Classification (NCBI taxonomy): domain Eukaryota; kingdom Metazoa; phylum Arthropoda; class Insecta; order Hemiptera; family Cicadellidae; genus Macrosteles; species Macrosteles quadrilineatus. Next base: position 41,921,527 of record NW_026542597.1, read on the forward strand.
ATTTTCCTAATGTCCCCGATACTCCCCCCCCCATGTGCTAACCCGTTTTTTTTAGATACATTTACAGCCTCTTAGAAAATTAGCAATAACTTGAAAAAGAGTTTAAAGATAACACTAGGCATACCTTTGTATTTTCTACAAAAAATTTCCTACCATATGACAGCTTTCACTTTTGCCAAAAAAGTAACAAAGACATAAAAAATTGGTTATTTAGTTTAATTTTATGGATCTTTCCCTTTTTTATATGAGGCCATACAACAAAATGTTTGAATTTCCCTTTACCCGACTGGGTTTCTACTTAAATAGGCCTATTCCCTAAAAATTGTCAGATTTATTTCCTACTTAAATAACATTAATTTTAGTGAGTACTTAGGTTTGCTGCTAGGGGGAAGAGGTGTGTTTTACTGAAATGTTGATAGCTTAGTATGAATTAAACAAAATTTACAAATTTGATTAAAATATAACCATAAAGAAGCAAACTACAACAGTTTGTTTATTCTCCATAAGAATTCAAAATTTAAAATGTTGTTAATTATCTCCGTAACCGTTGGGCATACAACAACACTTCAATATACAAAATTATTTATTTTCTTAAGCTCTAGAAAATGGTTTGGAGAGAAACTGTAAAATTTTGTGTTTTTAGGGTCAAAAATGGGAAAAATGAATTTTTACCCCATAAAACCCCCCATTCCCATAGTCCGATTATGCTGGTTCGCAAACTCGCTCAGGCATAGGAAGATTTACACGTTTGTACCAAATTTAATCATAATCGGATCATTTTTACTCGAGTTATCGCGCTAAGGGACACACTTACACACACACACACACATATATATATATGAATTTGAACAGATGGCCTCTGGGGACCTCAAAACGAAAAGGTAAATCAGTCCCGGGTCTAGGTCTTACATGAGACCTACGGCAATAGCTTATTCCCTATATGGGAAATTCGCTAAAAATAGGCACATGGCAAAGTACACAATGTACACAATTTACCCCTGGATTAAAATAATTTGATTTTTATCAATATCCTCTTGAGTCTAGTCAGACTTTACACACAGGCCAAAACTTATTTCAGATTTAAAATAAGGCAAAAATACTTTCTGCAGTAATAAAGTTGTTGGTTTATTGTAACAAAAATATACACAATCATTTATACACTGGGTAAGGTTAACACTAATCTCATACTTGTAGTTTTATAAATTTATCAGTGTTGTAAACAATTGAAAAGATTTCCCAGCAAAAGCAGTTACACATTGTTGCAGCCAAGGGAATAGTTAGAAAATTAATAGTTTACACAGTATTTTGTTTCAAAAGTTTTGGTCAGATTCAGTTAGTCATGAATATATTTGATGAAAATATAATTATGATTTGATTGTGCTTCAATTTATACATATACGTTTTAATTGAAGAGTTTTTGAAGCGCTAACTTATTAGTACAGTACTAGAGATTCTTAATATTATGCTGAGAGTAGAGAGATTAAATATTTAGCCTATTATACTAACTAGGAATAAGGAATGGTAACATTAGCTATGAACCAATGGTAACTTTTGTAATGATGTCCTTAGAATAGATGGTTCTTCAAGAGGACTAAGTTCAACATTATTATTATACTTGTCAGATCTTTCTGTGTTTTTAGACGACTCAGGATTCAACTCGTCTGTTCCATCGCCATTAATATGCCTCGTAGACTCTACCTTCATGTTTTTGTAACCTTCTTTAACCACTTCTTTTACAAATTTCCTCTTTAGGGACTGGATTTTTTTTGGGGATAGTTGAGCCAGCAACGTTTCAAAATGTCCTGAACCAGTCTGCTTAGCGCACAATTTGGTCTCTAAGGAGTTTGTTATGTTCTCTAAATTCTTAATGGTTTCTTTTAAACTCATAAACTCTGATCTATCACATGATATTGTTTGTGTCACCTCACTAGCTGAGAAGTCTCTGGATGCTTCTGATAAGCTTAAGGTGCTTGTTGATTCTGGGCTTGGACTTTTAGTATTAGGTAAAGACAAATCACTCTTTGGTTCTTTTTTGCATAATTGGTGACTGGAGTTACAGAAGCAAATACTTTGAGTTGACGCTTCACACTTGAAGCTTGTGCTGATCTTGGACTCCTGTAAAAGGAAAACAAAATTAAAAAAATGTCTGTGGAAGGAACAGATGTTTAAAAATAAAATAGAAAATGATTAATTTTGTAAATTAAGAGACTTGCACAGCATATGTATTGTAAGAAAGGCCCATGTGGCCCTAACTTTGCCTGTGTAAATAAATGATTTTTCGTTTTCTTTCATTTTCATTTTCATGTACTGTTCTAGTGACAACTAATAGCTATTTACATTACAAGTGTAGTAAGAGCGTTTTTACATCACGCAGGTGAATGTTGTGGTATCCAAGTGTAAGGTACCTAAGTGATGTAAAAACGCTCTTGCGTAACGTGTAACGTACAAGATTTTACCTGACCCGAAAATATACAGGGGGTAATGTAATATTTTTCACTATCCATTTCACTCATCTTCTAACAATAACGTTCTTTTTCCAACGATAGCTAGATTAGGAAAATACTTTAAAGCAATCTTTAAAGCATAACAATAACATTTAAGCTCACAGCTAATGTCTAGCGTTGAACGTCGATAGCTCCATAGAGGTATATTTTATTAAGTTGAGCACTATACATCGACTCTTATGCATTTCGTAATACGCAAACTCCTCCTAGACGGCTGAATCAATCGTTTTCAAATTTTGCATGGTGATAAAGACCATATCAGTGAGTGCCAACATCTATATGGTGTTAAAAAAAGTCTCTCAGGAATCCGCCCCACTGGCTCTCAAAGTTTCAATGTAATCCTTATGGAAGCAGTATTTGACACATAAACAAAGACATATGATCAGCTGTTGACTTTTGAATACAGTAGATAAAGAAATAGCTGATAGCATTATTCTACAGATATTAGAACAGAAACGGTATGGATCATAAATATAATCAAATGACGACACTAGCTTGAGGCCCGTGACGTAGGAAGTGATGAAGGAAGTAGTCAAGGCGAGCTGTCCGGAGTGTGGGAACTGTTTATGACGATTAGATTAAGGTATCTTAAATCCTAATATGCTATGAGAAGGGAGGAAAACAGGTCCACGACGTAGGAAGTGGTGAAGGAAGTAGTAAAGACAAGCAGTCCGGAGTGTGGGAACCGTTTATGACGATTATATTAAGGGTCTGCAATCTTAAAATGCTATGGGAAGGGAGGAAAACAGGTACGAGACGTAGGAAATGGTGAAGGAAGTAGTAAGGTAAGCAGTGTAGAGTGTGGGAACCGGAAACCGTTTGTAGCAGTTAGATTAATGTATCTGCAATGCTGAAATGCTTTGAGAAGGGATGAAAGCATGCCCACGACATAGGAAATAGCAAAAGAAGTAGTAAAGGCTAGCAGTGCGGTGTGTGGGGAATGTTTGTGGCAATTAGATTAACGTATATAAAATACTAAAATGTTATGGAAAGTGATGAAAACAGGTCCCCTACGTAGGAAGTGGCTTAGGAAGTAGTAAAGTATGAGCATAATGTGAGAACCGTCTGTGGCAGTTAGATTAATGTATCTTCAATTCTAAAATGCTATGAGAATGGAAGGAAACAGGTCTATGACGTAGGAAATGGCGAAGGAAGTAGTAAGGCTAGCAGTGCAGAGTTTGGGAACTGTCTTTGGCAATTGCATTAATGTGTCTGCAATCCTAAAATGCTATGGGAAGAGAGGGAAACAGGTCCACGACGTAGGGGGTGGTGAAGGAAGTAGTAAAGGTGAGCAGTGTTGAGTGTGGAAATGGATTAATGTATCTGCAATGCTAAAATGCTTTGGGAAGACTGTAGACTGTAGCTTTGACTATTAATACAACAACAATAGTATCTGTATCCAATAGTCAATGACTGTAGGTTAAAATGATAACGAAGCACGAATTGATACACATTTTCGATACATGCAATTGTTTATAGTCGAAATTTACAACTGAGTTGACAACAGCTGTTATTTACTCCATAGAAGCTAAAAACGATTTTACTCCCTAAAGAGTAAATATGCTAGACCCGCAACGCATGCATTAAAAACGACTGTTTTTACTGCAGTATGGCAAAACAATATAATATGAACCCTTGATGACTCCACTCAATTTTGTGGATGCCTCTGCAAACGCCACCTAGTTTGAATGGGTTTCATTACTTCACCGAGTGAGTTTTTGAAACATCACATTTTTGTTTACATCACACTTGGGATAGGGAAGTTTAACATGGCGGGTTGGGTAAATTGCTTTTATTCTCTGCGTCTGTAGTATTTCAAATGATGTTATGACAAACGCTTTAAAGAGAAAGCAGTCTAAACTTATCATATTTATGTTGATATAACTGATGGGAATCGAATCTGTCCCTCCCATAACAAAATCGACTAGGCCAGCAACACATCCCAATGTTGATCAGATGAGAAAATAAAAAAAACACAAATATTCAGTACTGGTACATCAGTAGTGACAGTACTGTAGATACTTACATTGACTATACACAGACATTCTGTGTCTGTGTCTGTGTCTGAGTATAGTCAATTATACCATATTATACTTATAAGCTCAGTATCAGTTGTTTTAAGGATTTTTATTGGGTTAATGCTTAAGATACTAATAGAAAATGATATTTTAACTAGTAGGTTACCTGTGCTGCGTGATTAATAAAACTGCAGTCCTGCAAGTTACTCAGCTCTCTTCGTTTAACTCTTTTGACCCATTCAAGAACACCTGTGTGAAATTCAAGGACTTGATCATCATCAAAATCACAAATCATTGGCAAAATACTATGAAAGAAGTACAGGTGGCGCTCGGATTGGTCGTGTTGAGTGGAAAAAGACGGAAACTGTGTATGTTGAAGGTTAGCCCAAGAGGTTTGGGAAGTCTCATCAAATTCCACCGGCGACTCAAACTCTTGATCAGAAATTACATCCACATCCACTTGAATCTCCTCAACTTCTTGCTGGCCTTCTGGGTCATATACTTTGGAAAGGAACAACAACTGGTCGTGGTGAATGTACTTCTTTAGGGATTTTGTAGAGGAGCCTACTCGAAGCAGCTCTTGCCTCTTCCGCCAATATCGGAGCCAATTGTCCCTCAAATTGGCCCATTTCCCGATGATACTCCTTCCTGCAACAAGGAGGAATTTGACTTATTTCAGGATATGTTAATAGGGGGAATGTTAGTCAAACTACTATCTCGAACTTTATTAAAGGTAATGACATTTTATTAGCTTCTGTACCCGTGCTTCGCAACGGGAAGATGTACTATACCTCCTAATCCAAACACTTGTTAAGTAGTTCGAATTTATAAAAAAAAAAAAAAAACAATTTATACAAAAAAGTATGACCTACATTGAATTGTCTTACTCTTAACATTAAAATATATCAATAACATAATTGTCATAACTTACGGTTATAGAATATTTCTTTAATTACATAATCAATTACATAAATAACTAGCAGAGTACCCGTCCTTCGTATCGGTTTGGCAAATAAGTATAAAGTGCTTATTTCAGTTATAATACTCAAGCTTTGCTTTTGTAATGGGAAATGACACAATTTGGTAAAATTACATTTAATTATTTCTTTAAATTTGCGGTATGCAAAAATATAACACATCTATCTACCATAAGCCATAATGTTCTACCACTGCACCTAAATCATAGAAAAATAAATTATAAAATATTCGCACAATATCACAAGTTATTCATCAAATTACAAACACATAACTTAAACAATCCTACTTTGACAGTTCACATTGAGTATCACAGCTTTTTGTTACTGCTTAGCTCAAATTGATCTGTTAAAACAACATTGATCTGTTATTGATCTGGAAATGAAAAAACATAATAGTGCTGCATAATAGTAAGCATTAAAATGTTATAAGGTTTATTGCGTATCATAGAACCAACTTAAATAGTTTAACAGCTGACTAAATTCTTTATTTCCTTTTGAATATGAATACTCATAAGGTTAACATGTGGAACTATATAGAGCCACTGGGGCAGAGCCCGAAAGGATTTTTGAGATAAGAATAGGCCTATATGTTAATCGGGAATATGAGCTATCATCATGCCTAATTTCAGCCAAATCCATCCAGTGGTTATTGCATGATTGAACTTCAAACAATCAAACAAACATGACACATACAAACCGAAAATACCCCTGCCGCAGCAAACCTGTAGACTAAGCGAATTTCCATTTAAATAACCTTTAAAAATATAACATTTATTCCCTATTTAAATAGAACTATTTTTTTTTTTTTGCTTGTATCTACGCCAGTGGCATTTTTGTCAATTTTAACGAGTACTTAGGTAGGTTTGCTGCAACAGGGAGAGTAAAAAAGTGGGTTTTTGTTGTAAAATGTTAATAGTTTAGTAAGAAAATTGTGTATTTTCCAAATTTGATCAAAAAATATGTTCTTAAACAAGCAAACTAGGCTACAATAGTTGACTTAAATTCTCCATAAGAATAACATGAAAATTTTATATTTAATATTTTTTGGAATTTTCTCCATAACCATTAGGCGCATAATAATGCTTCAATATACTAAATTATTTGTTTTTTAAGTTCTACAAAATGGCTTGGAAATAAATTGTGAAATTTTGTGTTTTTAGCGTCAAAAATGGGAAAAAACTATTTTCCCATAAAACACTCCATAAACCTCCGTTCCCATTGTCCGATCATGCTGGTTCGATATCTCGTTCGAATAAATGTATAATTACATGTTTATACCAAATTTCATCAAAATCAGATCATTCCCTATGTGGGAAATTTGCTAAAACTGTGTCTATAAACAGAGCCTTTTTAATAAATGGGGCCGGGCAGGAGCACAAGAGCAAGAGGGTTTAGGTTTGTTTGGGGTCAATACAGTCTGTAAAAAGAATTTTATTCTAAACAAACAACTAATCCATCAAAAATTTAGGAAGGAAATAGAATGTTAATAACAGTACACCTCTATGTGGCTTATACAACTTTTTTTTATAAAATAAACTTAAAATGTTAATGCTTTACTAAAAAAAATAAATTCCTTAAAAAAATTGAGCCCAAAATTAAAATTATGGCTTCGACAATTACCTTCCCCTCAAAATTATCTGTCCTCTAAAAAGAGAATTATGGAAACCCGGCCAATGGCCAATGGCTGACACAGAATCTTTAAAGGTACAAGATAAGTGTACAAAATGTAACATTTATTATAGTTCCATTAAATTTTATACTGTGCTCTCTATGTATTAGGTTTTATCTTTTTGTCTGGAAGTATTCATTTTGTCAAAGCCTTCCAACAAGTAGCTGTTAAAAACGGTTAAAAAATATTTTCTTACTGATTCCATAAAACCTAATGTTATTAAAATATATTTAATTGAAAATCAATTAAGACAAATGGAAATACGCTTAGTCGGCAGGTTTGCTGCGGCGGGGGTATTTTTTTACCCTATGGTTTAGGTGAAATGGTGGAGCATGGCTATGGTAGATTTGTAATACAATAGTATACTGTAAATTTATAGAAGCAAATTGCAAATTTTATCAAAATGTGTCCTCCCCCATTGCAAACGCAAAGCTTTAGTTGAGTATAACTGCAATAAGCATTTTATATTTATCTGGTAACCAGCTGACCCCATACGAAGACCGAAGACCGGGTACTCTTCTAGTCTATACATAAAGCTAGGAAGGATTTGAACTTTTGAGAAAATCATAAACCGCACACCTATGGATCACATACTTGAACAAAAGGTCTTGCTGTGAAACTTCCCCGAAAAATATCAGTTTTTTTTCGATTTTTAAAAATAGTTTGTTTGTTTACTTTTCCTTGAGTTAACCTTTCGATTTTAGGTACCATAGATTTCTTATTGCATCAAGAGTAGAGTATTTTCCCTTGTAACTTGGACATTGATAAAATTGATTTACATAATGAATAATACTTAATCCTTAATCAACCAGCAGTTTGCATTGGAGAATAATTTGCCACAATTCAGTTTAATACATAAATTCCTTGTTTATTTTAAGTAGGTAATTTTGAATGATAACCATTGTAATTGGTTTTCGTTGTAAACATTAAATTCAGTATTCGTGGTATAACCTACAGAACTGATCTAACTCAAACACGTGATCAAATGTAAACAAACAGACGACAACTGAAACTGTGCGATGTTTGGCAACACTGTCAAGGTCTTTCATTGATACCGCTGTCACGTTTGCACGACTTGACAACACCGCCCCCTCTTGGTGCTGATAACCCGCCTCCCATCCCTCTCTCTCGCCGTTTCCTGCGAATGCTGCAAATCATTACCATTACCACCTCTTCATCCCCCCCCCCCCCGCGTTATCACGCGAAAATTATTGCCAAACTTGTTATCGCTTGATTGTTGTGGCATTTGAAAGTCGGTATTGTTTGAGTACGATTGCGATGTTTGCGTTACGTTTGCGTACGATTGGTGTACTCTACAAAACAATTAGGGCGTTTGACGTCATAAAGTAGATTGTTTTCTATTGTGTTAGATTCCAAAAATATTGTACAATATATTCTTTATACATTGTTGGGAAAGTCATAGCTTAAGAATAGTATGCACATTGAGCTATAGCCTATCTGAAAGAAATTTTGCACAAACATTTAATACATACGAATTGGGCTGCGTTCTGCGTTTGATTGGCAAATCAGGATATTTTCCTCGGAAAACTTTGTAACTTAAAGTTTGACCATTTCTACTCACCAATCGCTATTCTCTCCGGTTCTCCGAGGTCGTGGTAGTTGTCGATGAGAGCTTCGCAAATTTCCGCCCAGGCCTTCCTAGTCAACTTCCGGTTCTTGTAAACTTCTTCCTGGCGGTCCCACAGCACCGGACGTTCCTTGACCAGTGTGATGAGCCTGGTGACGGACACCGCCTCCGTGTCGGACATGTCCGTGCAGTGTATTGTAGTGTACACTCACACTGTGTTGTACACGGTGACGGGCGACGGATGAAGTGACGCGCATGCTCGCAGGACGGCCCGGCGAGGCATCGGATCACGGCTCAGTTGCGAGTGTTGCGACACATCTCCTTGAAACTAGCTTCTCTCATTCTGTTTGTGTGGTAATACTGTATTGTAGACCTACCAAGCATTTATTGGCTCAAGCTAAACTACTGTCGATTTTGTATATTTAAGAGTGTCGAACTGTCCAGTTAGTCGGGTGACTCGTGCTCGCCTTCAAATCCGAAGGTCGCTGGTTCGATTCCAAGCTAGATCGATTATGGACCCAGAGACTACAATTGAGACATTAGGCTATCGATTGACGATGATTTCTAACGGTATTTGACCTTTACAATGGGTGATCGAACTATGGGAACGGAATTTATGGTGTAAGAATTGATTTTCCCCATCTTGACCCTCAAAACTATAATTTGCAATTTCTTTCATAAACAAATTTTTTAGAGCTTTTAAATATCAAATTTCCCCGGTTAGATTTTCACTAAAATGTCTTAAATTGTCAAATTTATTTTCTATTTAAATCACATTTATTTTAATGAGTGTTCTTATAGGTATGCGGATACAGGAAAGGTGTTGTAATCTTTTTGAATGTGCTACTGTGTATGAGCTTGAGCAGTGGAATGAGCTTAAATAAAAAAAATTGATAAGAATGCATCCTGGTGGTGAGGCGATGCGTGTGTGTACAGTGTCCAGACGCGCACCCACGGCGCGCGGGCGCACGCCCCTCCCTCGCCGTTCCCCCGCGCCACAACGACCAACACTCTCATATTCTAACAAGTTGCCGCAAACCGATTTCAAATATCTCAAATAGTTAAAAAGTTAAACGGGGTGCAAGTTAATTTGCAGCCACCCTCATGGTTATTTCGATTTGAAATGTTTTAGGGCGCCATTTTGTTATTAGTGGGCCGATTTTGGTTTTCTTTATGTCAATTTGTACGTTTCGTCAAGACCTGTAAAATGATACCAAACTCGACTATACTTGTCATTTGAAAAATTTGAGCTACCCCCTACCACCACTACCCCTAAGGGCAAAATTTTCAAAATTGACCATAATTATTGTAGCCCCTTATAGCTAAGAAGGTTGCCACAAACAGATTTCAAATATCTCAAATGGTTGAAAAGTTAAGGGAGAGTGCAAGTTACTTTTCAGCCACCCTGTATAATTATAATAATTGATTTAAGGTTGGTTAAATATTTAAATATGAAACCTTATTGTCCCTATACTAAACTAGGCACACAACTTACGTCAAGCAAGCAGCTCAATAACATACCCACAGTAAACCTGCATACTAAACGAAGTTTTATTTGCCTGTTTTGATTTCCACTTAAATCTATTTAAACTACATTTTGTTAAACGAACAGCTAGGTTTATTGACTCAGGGAGGGTATTTAGTGGAGCCACCTGTCGGCTGCAAAATGTGGCGCGAAAATGGTCCGAGTTCCATTTCCGCGCGACGCTACATTCTACGGCGCACCGTGAAATGTAGCGCGCTGCAGACTGTCGCTACTCGCTAGTGGAGCCACCTTTGTTTGATCGCTTCGCTCCGCTGCCTTCTCCTTCCCATTCCCTCATCTGAACAGCTACAATAACGATTTCCAGCGCGGGCGGCGCGGCAACGGCAATCCGGCAATCTCCGGCAACGGCAAGTGGAGCCGCGGCATAGCCGTCTCTATGGCCGCGGCCTTCGTGATGGGGACGCGCCAAGGTCCGCGGCCAACAAGGTCTACGACCACCAACCTGACCTACGATTGGTGGTGCGAAATGTCCGAGCTGAACCAGTTCCGTGACGGGTGAAGGGGATGTAGTCGTGTTTGCTGCCGGTAGACCTTGTTGCCAGTGGCCAACGCATCTGTTAGGCTGGTGCCGCGGTCAGGACAAAGTCTCCTTTATATAACTAATATGCATTTGTTTATTGATACTATCATTATTATTATATAGTATTTAAATGGGATAAGAGTAAGACTAATACAAAAGTAACCCGTGCTATATATTTGTATAGCATTTTTGCTACTAAGATAAATAAATCTAGTTTCTGCTAAAATTCTTAGAATAAAAAAATCCTTTTGTATTTATTGAACTTAATTACCCCATTCGAAACCCTCCTATAGTAGGTGAATAATTTACTTTAAACTTTGTAATGTTAAATAAATATTTTAAAATCAGAACGATAGTTAAACTTTAGGCCAGAACGATATCATAATAAGTTTCATTTTAAAAAGGCGACTTAAATTTTTGGGGAATGCTATTATTGTATTAATTGTAATAATTATTACTAGGCCTACACTTATATTAACAATTGAGTTATTAGATTTTACGAGGAAATCAATGTAAAAATAAAGCTTGTTATACATAGCACTTATTGTATATGTATGGCTGAGTACCATAAGAAACAACGCCTGCAAAAACTAGTATACCTTTTGCAAACTCCGCCGTATTGTGGGATGCCAGGACCGCCTTTTCCATTCATTTAATCAATGGATTGTTAATCTTTGTTGCTTTTAATAATATTTTATTTATGCGCTGCTATGTTGCAGTTTTGTACAATTTTTCAAATTGCATCATATTTTCATTAATTATATAGTACTAGAGAACCCGTGAGGCTCAATGAGCCGCATAGTATGAAACATAACGCCAAGGAAAACGTCACGCTTAAATTCGAGTAGTTTTAGTTACATCTTACAGTTTTTTGAAAAGTTATATTAGAAACTAATTTTAAATATCTCTATTTGCGTCGTCAAGGCTGACTTACATTATTCCTGCTCTCAGTTTTAACTGATGACTTCTAATGAATGCTAAACGATCTGCTTCAATTCGAGGCAACATGTTGCAACAAAGTGTTTCCAGAATTGAGAACTTAAGAAAACCTTATCTGCCTTACTGATTACCTGTGTTAAGTAATTTAAGTCAAGTCATTTTATTTCTTTGATTTGAGACATACACCTACCTACGCAAACGAATTTTCTCCGTAGAGAATCCTGAAAAGTGGGGTGATATCAACCATTTCATGTGCTACATGTTTTACTCACAAACTCTGGGTTACCAACTGGACACCCATAATCTGCTTTGAATAGGCTAAAGCAGCAAAAACATTGAAAGTTGTTAACGTATTTTAAAGTGTTGTCTGTCAGTATTTGCCACTCATCAGAACATTCTCACGTTAATCAGTGAAGTTTCTCCTAATACCTTTCCAAAAGTTTAGAAAGTATGGATTCATTTGTCAAAATAGGTTAGATAAATATTGTAGCTATTAGACGTGGATAGCAATTTTCATTTTCTCTTTTTGAACAGCGTATGTTATTTGCCTCTACTAAATCATAAAAATATACTTGTCTTGAACTTAAATATTCGATCATTACCATGTAGTATTAATAAAAAAAAATTGCTTCACTTATTATATATACCTACATAGATATGTCATCACTAGGGCGTAATGCAACTCTTTTTGGCATTATCATATAGACATTATCAAAAATTGAAATTGGTTACGTCTAAACCATCAAACATTTGACAAAACAACCTCGTGTAAGTTGTAAGTTTGGCTCACTCCTTATTTCTATTTAAGTTATTTTTTTATTTTTGTTGTTTGTGTAGTTGTATTGATATGTTCCGTTATTGAGATTAAGTGTTATAACGACTAGTTACCCACGGGCTTCACCCCGTTTGACTTCTTAAGTATAAATAAAACTATTGATTGGTTAAGTTAAGCTGAAATATTCAAAACAGAATACAGTAATATAAAAAAATCACACTTATTTTAATAAAGAAATAAATTGGAAGAATAACAAACAAATAAGTACAGCTAAGTTATTTTTAACAGGTATATGGAAAGTTCCCTTTAGAAATTAATTACGACCTTAAAGGGCAATTTACGAAATAATAAGTAAGACTATTTTAAGAAAACGTTAAACAATAATCAGCTATTGAAAAATGTAAGATACTTACAAGAAATGTTGATTAAGTTTATATCGATATGTTATGTACACCTTGAGTATTTCCATAATCTTTGAGACGAATCTTTTAAACTCATCAGAAATTATTACTGTAATTCGTTTTTAAATAACGCCTGTAATACTTAGGCATTGCTCGAATTAGAGCAAAAGGGACCTAATATATCTATATCTATCTATCCTATATATTAAAATCCTATATATTAAAACGAAACAGGGTTTTTAGCGAATTTCCCATATAAGGAATAAGCTATTACCGTAGGTCTCATGGTAAGACCTAGACCCGGGACCGATTTACTTTTTCGTTTTGAGGTCCCCAGAGGCCAAAAACACCATCCGTTCAAATTCATATATATATATGTGTCCGTTAGCGCGATAACTCGAGCAAAACTGATCCGATTTTGATGAAATTTGGTACAAACGTGTAAACCTACATTTATTCGAACGAGTTCGCGAACCAGCATAATCGGACCATCGGATCAGGGGTTTATGGGGGGTTTTATGGGGTAAAAATGGGTTTTTCTCATTTTTGACCCTAAAAACTTTAAATTTCTAAACTTCTCTCTAGACCATTTTGAAGAGCTTAAAAAAACAAATAATTTAGTATATTGAAGTTTTTTTTAATGTTCATTGACTACGGAGAAAATTAAAGGAATTGTAAATTTAAAATTCCCATGTTATTCTTATGGAGAATAAATAAACTGTTCTAGTTTGCTTGTTTATGGATATATTTCAATCAAATTTGGCAATTTGGCTTATTTCATACTAAGCTATCAATATTTCAATTGAAAAAAACACACCTCAACATCTTTCCCGTAGCAGCAAACCTAACTACTCACTAAAATTAATGTTATTTAAATAGGAAATAAATCTGAAAATTTATAGGGAATATTTTAGTAGAAATCAAGCCGGGTGAATGGAAATTCGCTTAGTATGCAGGTTTGCTGCGACGGGGGTATTTTATTTTACGATTCTGAATCAACCACTTGACGGATTTTTATGATTTTTGTGTTGAAAGAAAGATAATTTTGAGAACTAGGGAATGTCGAGGCCATAATTTTAGTTTAGGGTTTCAGTTTTTTAGAAATTAAGTTTTAATTTTCAAAAAGTCTAGCAGCCGACGGACGAGTTAAAGTCGTTTTTGTGGTGGTTTAACTAACAGCTGGTTTCTAACTGTCATTGAAATGTTTATGTTACAAGTTGTTTGTATACAAAAATATTGATTGTCAGAGTTTCCCTACACGATATTTTACTTTAAAATGCAGTTTATTTTCTACCGTAAAAAGATCTATGTTATCAGGAGATTGTGTAATTTTGAACTAAACATTTTAAACGTATAATCAAGTTATGTCATAAATGTAATCCGTCTAAGTTTAAGTGCTTAATCCTTTAAGATAAGTGGTTTACGTGTTGATTCATCTTTTTCTAGGTGTTTGAATATAAGTATGACTGCATACAGTACACATTTTATTCGTAATGAAAATGTCAACCGGTGTAGTAGGTCTCCAGAAAACTGACCAGTAAGCTGCAGGGTGTCAGTATCGATTCATACCATATCATAACGATCCCAGTAGTACTGTATGATTCAGAAACTTGATAAAGGGGTACATTCCAAAATTAGACCAAAAGGCTCGGATCTCGGATGGGCTGGGCAGGCTTTGCATGGCGGAGAGAAGATACTTCAACTTTTAAAAGTGTATTCTAAGGAGTACTACAAGGTAGACGACCACTTGGAAGACCAAGTAATGAAAGACATCTTCAGACTGGTATCTTCCTGTCTTCCTGTCATCCAGAAATGGCAGGGGATAGAAGAGCCAGGAGGCCAGGATCATTTTAGAGGTTTCAGTGGCCAAGGTGATTAACAAGGTGCGGTAAGTGATAGTAGGCCCATGCAGTGCATGGTGGTATGTAGCTACTGTACTCAAAGCCAGTGTGTGTGAATCGGCCACCAAGTTGTAAACTATCTGTTCTGAATCATATTCAGTTTTAATTGACTACTCGATTCCCGTACGTAGGACGGGGCCAACAGCTCGTACTTATTTAACACGCAAGCAGGTTTTTTGTGACAATTACTCCTCCGAAACTACTGAACCAATTTACATGTTCTTGGTGTCATTGGAAAGAGCGTACCGTGAAGTTGTGCAGGAAACTTTCTTTTTAGGGAAATAATTAGGGAGTGAGGCCCTGGGGCCCTTTAAAGTTTTGTATTCCTCCATAAGATTAACATGGGAAACAAACATTGTTATGAAACTCCAGCTGTGGTCAGGAATTAAAAGTGAGAAGAAGAACATATGTTATTGTAAACAGTCAATAAGTTTGCTAATTTAACAGTTTTCTACAAACATTTACTGACTTGGTTAAAATGAAATATTTACTATTTGAATTTGGGTTGGCGTAAATATTACAATGGAAAAAAGCGAGAGAGCCTGGATAATTTGATATACTAAAAAGAAAACTGAATTAACAGAGCCGATTTGCAAACTATGGAAACATATAAAAGTCATAGAACACCACCGATAGTAGGGTGTTTTTGCCGCTCCTGCGGGATTGAGCGTGATTGAGCGTGTGAGCGTGTGACGTCACACGATGCCGCCCCCGCCCCCGACGCCACCTCCACCCCCGACGCCACCCCCACCCCCGACGCCGCCCCCGACGCCACCCCCGACGCCACCCCCGACGCTACCCATACCCCCGTCGCTAACCCCTACCACCATCGGGTAGGTTCAAGGTCATCCTTTGTTGTCTGGAACCACCCTACGCATCGTGGGAGGTCTCCAAGCCAACCCTCCCTACACCATCACTCACTGTCAGCCGCAGCTGCTCCCCAACACCTGCGCTCCAAGCGGCCCCCCCGCTCCTCCCTTGTATTCTTTGTTCTCCGCATAGCGCACACTATTTACCACCAATAGGATGTTAACTTATTTTGACCAATCAGAGAGTAGTTTAGTTCTCCGCATAGCAACAAGACGCTCGTCTCAAGCTCCCCCGTCAATCTCTATCCAGTCTGCTCCCAGCTACCACAGTGATTAGACGTATTCGTGACTCTATTAAATCGAGTAATTTATCCATCACGAGTTCGCGCTTTGTGTCATCATTGGATCATCACAATAATAATTGTAAGTATTTATCATTAAATAACAATTTTTCTTTTCATTATAAGTGTAAACCATTTTAGAAGTGAACTAAGATTATTAAATATCACATTTCAAACTACGTTTAATAGTATTGATAAATGTAAGCATTTTATTATTATATTTATAAAAATAATCATTTTAGTTTTGTGAAGTAGTAGTGGGAAACAATAGTATTTCATACAACTAATTATCAAAGATAGTATTTATAGTGATTACTACATTTCAATTTTGTGCATTAGTAGTGCGGAAACAGACACTTCATCACATATTATAATTATCAAATAAAGTATTTAATGTAATTATCATATTTAAATTTTTGTGAATTAGTAGTGGGGTTACATACATCTCCAGCTATCGTATTATGTATCAAATTTAGTATTTAAAGTGGTTGTTATATGTAAATGATTTTTATTTACATTCGGTGTATTAGTAGTGTACAAACAGATATTCCATCAAATATAAACATTATCTGTTGTACTAACAGAACAAAAATGTGTGTTCAATAGTAGTGGGAAATAGATTATTTAGTCAGTACACTAATAACATTTCGATGATTCAGATTATGGAGAATCTCCTAGAACGACCATATGTGTGCGCCATTTGTGGCAGTAGCTTCAGGCTGAAACAGCATGTTGTTGAGCACGTCAGGACAGTTCATGCCAACGTCAATGATTTACATAATTGTCCCGATTGCGGTCGTACATTCAATCGACGGAGCAACCTCCTACGTCACCAACGCACGGTTCACGCTCCAACGCCGGCAGTAGCATGCCCACTACCTGCGCCTAGAGTAGGACCATTGCCTGAACCCATACCAGGACCATCATCAGCCCCATATACAACACCACTACAACCAACAGTTCAACATGAGGAGATCCGTCCAGCAGGTATGTATTATTTTTTCTTTGTTTTACTATCCTTATCTTTGTTATTTACTAACAGGTAATTACATTGTAAAAAAAATAAACCAACAAACTACATTTAGAAGTTTTTGTACTTATATATTTTGTTTCTTAAAACAAACTAAATTATATCCATTAAAAATGTTTAAAAATCCTAAACTCTACTAAATTTGTTTACCTAAAAACCAAGTGAAATAAAGATTACTAATACACATCATTAATATAATATAGTTAAATATAATTCTGAAACAGTAAAAGAAATTAGGCAAAAACAAACTTGTAAAATAATCATTTATATTTATCCATCTGTGTAATGTGTACTAATGTTTTTTCAGGACTATTCATGTGCGAGACGTGCGGGAAGACATTCTCGTGGAAAAATAATCTACAACGTCATACCCGATATCAACGCTGTCATCCAGTCAAGCTCACCTCAGCACTACCAGGCTTTGGTGGACAACAACCTCCACCTTCCCCAGCCACGTCAACGTCGTCATCCGGAGGAGAAGATGACGATGAAGCGCCAATCCTTTCATCCGACCTGGCACCAGAGGGCTTCGCAGAAGTCGAGACTGCATTCCGCGGGCGGTTAAAGACATACCGTCTGATCGAACCTGTGGATGAAGCCATCACACTTCAGGAGTTCCTCAACAATGTGCGCGATCAGGTAATCACACTCATGCGCAATTTGTTAGCCATCATTCATGCCCTTAAGGTAAATCTCTGGATTGAATGTGAATTTGTTAATATTCACGGTGAAACGTGTAAGCGAGTTTTTAAAACTTGCAACGTAGTCCTGCTCCAAACATCAGATGTTGAAGAAATATGTAGGGAGTTTATTCTGAAACTTCTGTTGGAAAAGGAGACATGCGAGCTACGAGGCTCGGGATGGAGCTTTGTTAGGGTTATGACTATGGAAGTGAGAGTTAATGTTTATAATCCTCTCAGAGGTAGCTCCTACATCCCTCTGCCACAGGAAATAGCCGCAAAAAAATCCGTACTTAATGTGCTGAACGATGCGGACGAAAGGTGTTTTGAATATGCCATTTTATCCAAATATATAGACAATCCTTCCCGCGAACAGCTTCGTCCATATATGTTCACTGCGGAGGTTCGTGCAACAGCAAACTTAAATTTTAATAATATTGAATTTCCAACAAAATTAGATCAGATCCGCACGTTTGAGCGCAACAACCCCGGCGTTAGCGTAAATGTGTACGGTTTGGACAGTAAGAAGAAGAAGAATAAGACCAATGGTAGGATTGAAGACAAAACATTTGTATATCCTCTCCGTGTCGTCGACCAAGAATTGGTTAATCACTTTGACTTGTTATTCCTGACAAATCAAAGCAAAACGCATTTTGCATTTATTCAGGATTTTGAGCGGTTGGTAACTAGTCAGTTGACTCATCGTAAACATAGGATTTTTATATGTAAACGCTGTTTTGCATATTTTGACAACCAACCGACTAAATTAGGACTCAGAGGGGCGGAGCGATTAGAAGAACATAAACGCTGTTGATGACTACTTGGACTGTCTCTATAACAAAACTTGTAAGAGCACAGACAATCAGCGCTTCCAAAGTAGGCATCATATTATGTACACAGTCGTGGTGAGGAAACGATCTCTGGCACCGTTTGATGATAAGCGATACGTCATGCCAGAGGATGGAATTTCTACACTACCATGGGGGCATTATGCTATACCCCCCAGAGCACCACCATTACCCGCAGCACCATTTTTACCAGCTCCGATGGAGTTGGACGAAAATTAAATTGTATAGGTAACGAGTCACATGAGTGTGATGGTTATAGGGCGTTTATGTGTGTGATAAAACAATAAACAGTGAATAGACACTCTAAAGATTATCATATTATAATAATATAGTTAATAGCATTCAGATTTATGTTACAACTCAATGTAAAAGTGATATCATTTAAATTTTTGTTGTATAATATTTTCATTTAAAGTTTACGACTTGGTCCCTGAACTCAAACTATTCTTTGCAGAAACATAATCTCAGAATATTTGCCGTAAGTAATGTATATAATGTTTATATTTCTGAATAAATTTGATTGATTAATTGATTGAATATTTTAGTTATGATTCTAGTCTTTGTTTGTTTTCTTTTGTTTGTTTCTGTTAATAAACCAGACACATTTTGTATGACTTGTGCGTTATATTTTATCCCATCAACCTCTTTTGAATAAAACTAAATTTGTAATTTTTCACTTGTAAAAATAATAAGGTAACTTAAAAATATAGGTATAGGTAAGTATAAATTATGAAAGCCTGATTTTATAATTGAAAGCTTTTTATTTGAAATAAATCATACACTCTCAGTACAGAGGGATATATTCTTCATTATAAAAGAATATTGTTACTTTTGCAAATCATTTTTTGTTTAAGTACAATTGAGTAAAGACTTTTTTTATGATTGCATCATTTTGAGCAGTCGATGTGTTGTCAAAAAGGTGAACAAAGTCCACCATCTTCATATTGTGGTGAGTGGTACGAAGATACAGGTACACCAGACAGTAGTGAGCGCAGACAGAAGAGTCGTCACTTTGGAGGCGGTGATCATTGTAGATGTAGCGACACTTGGCGTTACGTTTCAGGAATCCCTGGTAGGTCGGTAAGTATGGTGGCTGGCCATAGCTGTCAAAGTATTCAATTATTCCATTTCTATTCAAATAGAATGAAACCCAATGTGTACCCCCTTCGTTGTGCGGATCAGTGTTGACAATCATGGCGGTGGATGGAGAGATGTGTTGTGGGATTCGGTCAGCAGCGTAAACTCCCACATTGCTCACAGGTAGTTTGGATAGATGCCTTTCTATCTGCACTGTGTTCATTCTACAGTATCATAACCAATAGTAGCGGCAGAGGCAGCGGCAGCAGCAGTAGTAGTTGTACTAGTAGATGTGCTAAAACAAGAGCAGTAGTAGGATCTCGCATCTCCACTGGTATTTACACATTCATCCAAATTTGTTGTCAGATGTAACCACCCACGTATTGCGACACAGTTGGTGAGCGCACATCGACTGTTTATAGACTTGTGATTGCGACATCGCAAAACGTTTGTTGACATTAAATTATTGATTGAAGTGATTGATTCGCAACCAATTGCACCAATATCGATTACGTTGGTAGTAACAAAGTCCATCACATGATGACGCTTTAAATATTCTTTCTTCTCAAATCCCTTGACGTAAACCGTCGGTCTTCTTGATATACAATCAGTCAATTTGTTAAAAAGTTCATAGTACGGAATATCACCGAACTCCCATCGTAGTCCGTGGCAGTGTTTTGTGAGCCAGTAGCTTTCCCGCAATTTTTCATCTGACAACTCTGATCGATCGTAAGGTGGTTTAGCAATATGATGCATAAGTAGAACGCCGGTGTCAGCTTCCAAGACGCAAACTTCCTTCAGTGTGTATTCATTTTGGTTGTCCTTGAAACATTGAATGTCCACAATGATGGGTGATGATATATTCAATTTCTTGAATGCTCTGCGTAAACGGTCCATCTCAAACGAATGTTTATAGAAGACTGATCGATTAACCGCCAAAGTCCACAATTACATTGCGTTGTCGATCAATCTCGATGACATTGTCAAACTCGGCATAAACCAAACAGTTGACAGTTTCGGGAAGCGCGTCGTCGAATCCGAGTTCCATTCGAACACTACCGTTACGCACCAGATTCCAATGTGTTGTGTCACTTGCAGATAAGTCTGGAGTTAGGTCGAATGCCATCAGACAGTATCCTTGTCCAAAGTCTTCCCTACTGATAACGGTGCCGGCATCGCTAAAATGTACACCAGAACCGGAGAACATCGAATGATATGCCATAACATATTTATCCTTTGATTTTTCAAAGTGGGGCTGTAATGGTTTTGATGGAACTTGTTCTCCGTCAACATATAGACAAAAGAAGTTTGTTTTAAAATGTTCGAAGTTGTAGGGATTCTTTTTAAAATCTCCATTGTATGCGGCATTCGTAACCATTCCCACTATGATGCGTTTCGGCACTTGGCCGAGAAACATATTGTCCAAAGTCTTGTTACGTATTCCAGAGGGTAGTGTGAATGTTTTCAGCTCCACTCGTGTGATTGGATATTTTGCCGTACCAGTCTGGAGTGTTTTACTGTGCGCCAACAGTGCGGTGGGACTTATTTTGCATCTTCGAATCCAGAGACTAATATCGACAATATGTACCTTGAATTCACCAGCGCTGGCCATAATGGAGAACGCATCTTTTGATCGAATAAATTTAAATCTCAACTCTACGCCATTTAGCATGAACTTATTCTGATTGCAAATATCCACATGCAAATGTCCGAGCATATCAATCTCACGGCTTTTATTTGTTAGCTCCCGTCTCGCTTTGAGTCCTTCATTTTCTTCCGCGCAATCGTTCATGTCAATACCATCGTCCGTGTACCAAAGACTGCATGTTAGATGTGATTTTCTAGCATCGTATCCATAGTTCATTAGCGTTTCAACGTAAGCTCGATATGCATATGTGTTGTTTTGGGGCGTAACAAGTTTTTGATTCATAAACATATCCACTTGACTAAATAGTGAGTGTAACCAGTTGTTGACCGGCCCAACTGTTTTCGCCTCTTCGTCAGTAGTGACCGCAGTTCCATTAGATTTAACAATAGACGCGGTCAATTGTATCATTGTTTGTGAAAGGTCAGTATATTCATCACCATTGCCCGGAACTACAAACTCTATTGGCGCATCATCGGTCAATGTGGATATTGGTTTGTACTGGACCCATTTGCCGCTTTCAATACTCGTCTGCGTAGGTGGTAAGGAGAATAAATCCAGCTCGGTCTTGACACACTCACATGATTTTTGATGTAGAAACGACATTTTACTCCTTCTTCTTTAACTAACTAAAAATATCAATAGACTTTAAATTTTCACTGCGATAAGTACGCTTCTTCGGCGAAGTCACCTTCTTCCTTGACTCTACTCCTCCTCGTCGTTGTCGTTGTTGTCGTCTCCCTACTAGTCTCTTGTGTTTCACTCCTCCTCTTCTTGATGCAGACGTCCGCACTCTAAGAAGTTTAGCCAACGACTGTGGTGTAACAGGCTTTCTGCCACGGCCGTGCATTGCGCGTTTCGCGGAAGCCTTTCGCGTTGCGCGTTTCGCGTTACTCTTACGCGTTACGCGTTGTCTTTTCGCGCTAATGCCACCGCCGCCACCAAGCATCATACGTTCCATCTGTTCGTCAGCTTTACGTTTCAACGATCCAGTAAACTCTCTAAGTCGTAAGTTGGCGGCTGTTTTTGGATCTGTAATTTTACCACCTGCCAGATCGGTTAGGAATCCAACACCGGATCTTAATGCTTCTTGTCCTACCGATTTTGCTCCGGACTTGATCAGCGGAGCGATGGTGCGAATCATACCGCCCAGAAAACTACCGATTCCATGTCCTCGCTGATATGGTGCACCGTGAAATACTCGATCAATAGCACCGCCAGTCTGTTGTAATTGTTGCCGTCGGTAGTATGCCAAATAGGGATCATTCAGATTGATTATCATTATTGCTGCTGTTGCTATTGCACTCTCCTAAAATGAAGTTTCACGTACGACGTTCCAAACATGAATGGCAGTTTTTTCCCTGTGTGATCCCTCAGGTCGATTTCCACTGTTTCAAATGTGGATTTCATAACGGGTACATAGTGCGGACTTGTGAATGACACTGAATTGTACGATCCGTACTTGTACGTGTCTATATTGACGTTGACAATATTCAATAATGGCGCTGTAGTATCGCCGATAAATTGTGGCTCTATTAAGTCGCAATACACATAAATATGTGCTGGAATACCCAGTGCGAGGTTTGGCGCTTTAGAACCAATCAGTTCGGTTATATTTTGGTTTTAATATATTTTTCTCATCATAATCAAAACCCAACTGCTGTGATAGTTTTTCACTCAGACTCACATTCGACACGTTTTCGTTCATGATCCTGAGTTTAACTCTGTTGATTCCCGTGTCATATGAAAATTCCATATAATCGTGGATGTCTTCATGTTTGTTGATTGTATTCAATAGATCATCAAGATTCCTATAGTATCCGCCTGTTATTTTAATAGCGAAATGTTCTGTATCACGGATCGTTGATCTTGCTAATAAACTATCATACTGAAATCGTATTGTTTCATCATCAACATTGTTTCCATTCACCACAAATGAACAAGGATAGTGAATGTCCACCAAAGCCAATTCCCACTTGCCGTCTAATTGGATGTGTTTGGACAAGTGTGTGGTATAACTGGTCACTGTATTTTGTGGGAAATATTTCATAGAACTATTGCTGGGCAATGTCATGAAAAATTGACTGATGTTAGACATGTTGTATATCGTGCGCAGCTACCCAAGAGTTAAACTCGTCTCCGTAACCTTCCCACTTCACTAGGTATCGCTTACTGTGTCCTCGGCCTTTGGTCTCTATTATTTTATCAATCTTAAACAAGTGATTGCCGGGTAATGTGACTTTTTGTATTTCCTCTTCATAAAACTGTCAATTCAATTCTTCACCATTGAGATCGGTAAGTGTGTACAAAGGTAGCGGCATAAACAAATTCACTCGATGTATGGAAAACACTTCTTTACTCCAGTTTGTCTCATAACCTTTGCTAAATCTCCCTTTCTCCCTGGCTATTCGAACTGTATCGCCTACTTTTAGTTTTGGTTTCACTCGTCGTGGTATCTTTTTAAACATATGTTTTAATACATTGTAGATGACATGTTTGTCACCACCGTCCACATCTACAGGACGTAATCTATTGCCCAAACTCCTGTGCACACTGTTGTTGTACGCATTCACCAGTTTTTCCAACACATTGATATAACGATAAGTGTTTTTATGAGTCAAGTATCGCCACATACGAGTCTTCAAAGTCCGATTTACTCTTTCGATCACGCTGCCTTTGATGTCTGGATTTTGTGTGGTGACATATTTTATTTTATATTTTTGAAACAATCGTACGGTCTTTCCTCCTGTGAATTCACTCCCTTTGTCGGTTTGTAAGCACGTTGGTGTTTTTATAGCTTCCTTGAAAATATCCTCAAAAGCGGTAGCCACATCAGCACCTTCCTTCTTCTTTAACGGCCTAACATAAAGACGCTTACTAAACACATCAATCACTGACAGCAAGTAGTTAAAACCATCATTGTATTTGCTCAATCCTCGCATATCGTTTAAATCCGCTTGCCATAGTTCATATGGTCGAAACACCATATACGGATTGCGTTTAAATCGTTTACGGACTGGTTTATGCAAAGTATAAGTGTCTTGTGTTTGTAACCAATCAACTATTTTACGTTTGGAAATATTTTTCTCTCTCGCTCCTCGTACTAACGGAGCTACGCCGCCATATGAGGCAGGATCGTTTGGATTATAATACAACTGTTCCATTGTTTACGGTTCGTACGGTTCCCAATTGTTGAGTGACTGCACAATCGAATCTTCAAGCACCTCTCTTCTCACTGCACGGTGATCAGCCACTTGCCTCTGTGGATACGGAGCGTGACCCACTCGCCTCACATATGCCGACTGTAAACGATCTGGTAATAAATATCTTCTTCGTCCTGTAACTGATACCGTGGCTCCTCCTCCTCCTCTTGCCCCATCATCAGGTTCATCCATTGTTTCTTCTACCGAGTCATATACCGATTCGTCTGTTGCCTCATCAAACATTAAATAGTCCAACGCTTGTTTGTTATGTATATATTCTTTAGGGACATTCATCAGTTTCAATGCTCTCAACATTTCGTTCCATCCTGGTGGTAATGAATGTGCTGCTCGAACTCGTACTATTGCATGTGTCACGTCCACTAAATTGGATCCTGGTATTTTGTTACCCTGTATAATCACTTCAAAATTATCATTCCAGCTAATCAAACTGTCGTCGCGTGTTATGAAGCGCAATAAGTTTCGTGCGCTATCCTTATAAGTCTTTGAAAAAGTTTCAACAATTTCCTCTATTTGACCGGGGTAAATACGTCGCTAGTTAGGTTCTTGTTGCCCATGCTGCCTGTCTCTTTCACCCACCTCGTTAATCTGATCGTCTAGTCTGGTTTTCACGATGGGGATACTAACTGGTTCACGATTACTTGACGCTACGTTTAAAAAACGTTGTAAAACTTGACTGTACAACTTCCATTTATCACTATCATTGAGTTTTTTATCATTCATTATCTCTTCCATTTCGTCATCCAAACTTTTGTATGCACGTTTAGTTGGAAGTTGCTGTTGATTAGCAGGCGATTTTAAACGTTCGATTAACTCTTGTGGAACAATGACCATTTTTCGTGCATGCTCCATTGTCGTGTGCTCTGTGTAACTTCACGCACGGTGTCTCAGAATAGAATGACAAATCTTTATATGGATGTAAACGTAGAAGTCACCTGGTTAATACAATTTTAGTTATTCAAAGCTGATTGTACAACTGCTTGTAACACAGTACTTAATAATAATGGGATAATAATTCCACCTCCTTTTTGTACTAAATATTTGCGTTTTTTATTCCAACATTCACCTCGTTTTACAATTCGACGAAGAGTAGTCTTATGTCTTTGCAATTTTTGTTTTGTCTTCTCTGATAGAGGAACGTTACCTCGTAACACATTGTAAATGCATTCACAAACTGTACGAATAGTACTCAAGTCGCACACTTTTAATAGCCCTTTGCGCTCTTTTGGAGTAGCATGTATTAACACTTTGAGTAGCGCTCTGTCCTTCCTCAAGCACGACATGATGACGACTAAATTATTTTGTTTTCCTATTTTGTTTCGGTACGTACACAAAATGGTTATCATCATCTGGAAATATATTACTCTGTATTCGCATATCGTCAGGTGTTGATTGTTTCAGATCTATCAATAGGTAGCCATGTGGTCTACTTGTTGCATCGGCATACGCCTCCTCGATAAACTTTGAATTTTCTGGATGGATTTGTCTAGCTAAACACTTGATCTGCACCCTATCTCTAGGATTCTTAAAACAAACTATGTAATGCGCATTTAGTGATATGTCTCTCTGGCCACGTCCTTGGTGGAAAATATTTTGAGTTATAAAAAACACACTTATATTCCTATGATGACAACCTTTTGTAAATAGATCAACCACTATGTTGTTTGTTTCTCGCATCATATCATCTATTACCACAAGTATCGGTTGATTACCGTCAAAGTCTTCCATGTTTGGTAAACCTTCAATGTATTTTATTTTTGAGTTTGATGAATTACCAACTCCTCCTCCACCACTACCATAATGCCAGTATATGCTAGAGAATGATGTGTCACACATTTCTGAAATTTTATCAATAAACCTTGAGACAAACACTGATTTACCACTACCTGAAGGCCCCGCCACAATGGCGGAGAATGGGTGTAACCACTTCAAAGTCATACTAACTACTGATACCAATCACTCATTGCTTTAACTATAGTATTACCTTCGGGTATAAGTCAATCATTTAAGTCAAGTATTTATGTTTGCAAATAAATGAAATATTTATTACTTACGAAAACTATCAAAATCTACATTGGTTATTTTAAGAACATATACATTTTTTACGTCTTGACGTTACTTGCTTTACAATATTTACAAAAATTCCAACGGTGTGAAGGAGGTGCCGGGTCTGGCTGCGTGTTTCACCAAGCGAAGGCGATCTCCGAAGCCGTTGTTGTAGCGATCGATGTCCGAATTGCTCACCACATTATTGAAGCGTCTCGGCAGATAAACTCGCAGGTAGTAGTCATCTCCCGCTTGACCCTCCAGGATGACGATGGTCGTCTCGCCAAATGGTGTAACTACTCTCTCCATCATCGTTATAAGGTATGGAACCTCAGCAATCAAGTCGGTAATTCTGGTGTACGTCGGGGAGCTGTTCTTGCAGGTGTTGAGTGAGGTCTTCAGGTCCATCGGTGTAGCCTGTTCAGTGGTCATCACGTTGTATGTCTCAACAATGTCGCTCATAGTGTGGAAGCTAATAGTGCTGGTGCTAGTGGTGAGTCGTTGATGAACTGGAGCAGACTGATGTTTGTCTCAGACAGACTGGGACTTTTTATTCTGATCAGCGGCCATTTTAGTTGGTGGGAGAGTGGGGGGGATTAATAATGAGCGCAGCTGTTATAACACACGTGTTTACAAATGTCTAGAAAAAAGAGTCGGTTGTCACATGTGGATAGTTTATGGGCACATGTGTTCATTAATTCATATAAACATGTCTATTGCTTTTTACGTACCACACGTTTCTTCGGTTTTACATCTAGCTCGCCACTTTTGCATTGTGTAACAGTTTGAGTTAATCCCGTGAGTTTCGGAGCACCAGTTGTTTTATCAACCCACATGTTTTCGATCTTTTCAATTGCTTCATTAACACTCTTGCACTGCTTTGTCTTTGTCCAAATATAAACCGCACATGAACTTCATGTTGACACCTTCATACACTTCCATTTTCAATAAAACACTTCCTTTGTTTGCTGGATTTTGCACTGCATACATATTACCTTTATCCATCCATGATACTATGGGACAATCTGCTGGCGGCTTCGTTACCCATCCTGACTTTTCCACCTTGGTCTTAGCCGGGGAACTCTTCCTTTTCTTCATACTACTACTAATACTACTACCACTAGTACTGTTTGTGATTGGAGTCTGTTGAACTGCGTTGTCCGTTATACCGTCTATCTCTTGCATAAATGATTGAATGTATTCGTCAATGCTGCAAGAGGGATTCATATTTACACTGTTCGGCTGCTCCACTGTGACTGACGTGATGTGCAATGAGTTAGGGTTGAGGTGAGCAAGCCACTGCAGGTGTGCCAACAAAATATTTTAATATTTTTTCAAAACAAAACTCGTGGTTTACATTTTGACACTCTATTATATGTTGTAACCTTAGCAGAATAGGTTTACGTAATAATGTTTCAGTCTGTTCTATTCTCAGTTTAAAACGAATACTATCTAAATGTGAGTAGCATCTTCTGTCTTCATAGTCCACAAAATAAAATACAGTAACTAAATACACTTTTCTTACAATTGTGTGTCATATGTACGCTATTTTCATAGTGTACGTCTATTACATCACTATTCCTACCACTTTTTCAGTTGGGTTGGTCGTTCAAACAGTCTGGCAGGTAAAACGGTTAAAATATTTGAAATATGTGAAATACTGCTCTCTGATTGGTCAAAATAAGCTAACATCCTATTGGTGGTAAATAATTGTGCGCTATGCGGAGAATAAAGAATACAAGGGAGGAGTGGGGGGCCGCTTGGAGCGCAGGTGTTGGGAAGCAGCTGCGGCTGACAGTGAGTGATGGTGTAGGGAGGATTGGCTTGGAGACCTCCCACGATGTTGGTCGTTCAAACAGTCTGGCAGGTAAAACGGTTAAAATATTTGAAATATGTGAAATACTGCTCTCTGATTGGTCAAAATAAGCTAACATCCTATTGGTGGTAAATAAGTGTGCGCTATGCGGAGAACAAAGAATACAAGGGAGGAGCGGGGGGCCGCTTGGAGCGCAGGTGTTGGGGAGCAGCTGCGGCTGACAGTGAGTGATGGTGTAGGGAGGGTTGGCTTGGAGACCTCCCACGATGCGTAGGGTGGTTCCAGACAACAAAGGATGACCTTGAACCTGCCCGATGGTGGTAGGGGTTAGCGACGGGGGTAGGGGTGGCGTCGGGGGTGGCGTCGGGGGTGGGGGTGGCGTCGGGGTGGGGGTGGCGTCGGGGGCGGGGGCGGCATCGTGTGACGTCACACGCTCACACGCTCAATCACGCTCAATCCCGCAGGAGCGGCAAAAACACCCTACTACCGATGAGAAGAAATATAAATAATGTTTTTTTTTAAATTTATAATCGTTATTATGGACAACCTAATACGGCTATGAGTAAGGCTATTTGTAGAAAACACTAAAAACAAGATCAGCTTTTGAAAAATGATAAGATATTTACAGGAAACGTTGATTATATCGATCTGTAATGTACATCTTGAGTAAATCCATAATCTTTGAGTCAAATCTTTTAAAGTCTTCAGAAATTATGACTGATATTTGTTTTTAAATAACGCCTTTAATACCTAGCAATTCCTCGAATTCGAGCAACAGGTATGCTAGTTAATACATATTATTCGTCTGTTAAATAGAGAAAACATTTTCTTAATAATAAATACATTGGGAATTTGATGGCCTGTGGGGCAAAGTCCGAGAACTTTTATTACAGGAATTGGTGAAAGGGGGCGTCTACACAAAAAATACTTAATTTTGATACATCGTTTGTAAAAATCTGTCCATTATTAACGGAGGGGTAGTTTTTCGTAGAAATCGCCTTCACGTATTATATAGACGGATACACATAAATACAAATTTGAACGAATGGTGTTTTTGGCCTCTAAACTGAAAAATGAAAAAGTAAATCGGTCCCGGGCCTAGGTCTTCCCGTGCCACCTACGGTAATAGCTACTTTCCTATAGGGAAATTCGCTAAAAAAACCAAGTGTTGCACGTGGTAGGGACTTAAACGTGAAATCTGTCCATAAAGCACATTTGTCTGATATAAGGTTTTTGCGTAAAAATTAAGCTCTTAATTAGGACATTGAACTATAATAATTAGTATAATTCATTTTTATTTTAACAATATCTATCCACCACCGTCAATGCGTCGATGATATTATTTAGCTACAACTGCAGCGACCCTTGTCGCGGCTGTAGCTACCTGCCGCCGAGAGAAAGCTCGCACCACAACACAACGGTCTTTGTTTGGGTTTCAAGGAACTCAAACTCTTTGTTCTCTTGCTCCGTTAAAGTAATTTTTGCAATACTGGACCCTCTGGTCATCGAACCGCCGCGCCGCTTCTGCGGTGTTAGCAGCTCTCACGAGGCTTTGCAACCCCTGTGGCCACCCCGTGTTTTGTAGTAGGTGTTTGGTGTTTGAGGGCATTTGTCTCTCAACAGTTATTCTCGATTAATGGAGATGGTACTCAAGTATGAGTACCGATAACGTGCCCGGCATATCATTCCATTGTGGGCCAAATAATTAGGGGTTGTTATTTAAATTAAATGAATTGTTGTTTTTACATATTTTATTTTACCCAATCTGGCTGCTTACATAATTTATGTTATTTCAATTATACATACACTCACTCACATTCACGTACGGAAAACACTTTATTCTGTCATATTATTCGTTATTATAATATGTCGTATTATTATTATTGTAAGAATCTACACGCTGAAGAAACACTCTTTTCCATTTTGAAACTCATAATCTCATATGTAATAATTTTTTTATCTTAGGAAGGTGGCTAAGGGATGAATGCGTCATAAAAATAGCCTACTATTATGGAGGGCCCACCACGAAAAGCAGTTTTCTTTTCATTAAAAAAGTTTGCTTATTGACACTGGGGACATTGGGTCACTTATTCTTGCCCCATTATGAAGCCAATGGGTCCCATTTTTAGGCCAATCTTCTTCTAATTAAATAACAAATACTTATCATTCTATCATCATCACTCACAATTTAATGATTCTTTATAGGTGTATATGATCTTTTAGCCGTGATTGAAGGAGCATACTGTAAGACATATTAAGTGGGCCTACATCGTATGAAATCACTTTATAATGCAAAGTAATCATTTTAAATAATGCCAGAGAAGAGATAGGATGATAAAAAACTAGCTGAAGCCGGCAGACGTTGTCTTGCCTTTGGCTATTTACATAATTTAAGTTGAGTAATAAAAACCCAAACTAATTCCAGGAATATTACAAACATGTGTACGTCATTTTAAAATAAAACTATTTATTCCCGAAACATACCATTAATTTACCTAGCATGTTTTAAATTATACTTCATCCATATATTTTGTTAGAAAAACAAATCTATTTAAAATTCTTTCAAAATCCCTGAAAGAAGGGCTGCACCCTGTTGGTAAACCTTTTAACTTTTTAATGCTATATTTAACATCATGGAATCGTATTGTTTAGTTGAAACAGCTATTAAGATTCTTTACCTAACCCACCATGTCAAAATTCCCTATGCCAAGCATGACGTAAACAACTTCTTTACTTCACTCGGTGAAGTAATGTAACTCAATCTAGTAACATTGAGTGATCCACTTTTTAAAATATACCTCTATGGAGCCACGAACTTGGTAGCGTTCTATGACTTTCCTAGTTTACATGTTAACAAATTGGTTGTTTCAATGATTGCTTAGGAAATACAGTACTACTATTTGTCCATTCATTTTTCTTATTTGGTGAAATATATCAAATTTTCAAGGTTTTTTTACATTGTAATATGTACGCAAACCCAAATTCAAATAGTTAAATGTTTAATTTCAACAAAATCAGTAAATTTGTACATGCGTTACCTTAGATTGAAAACTGCTGTTTTCAAGTTTCTATCTGTAGCCAGCATTTGGCTGCCTTTATTAAGTACTAGCTGGCCCGACAGACGTATTGTGGTTTTATGTCACATGCTCGTTCATTTTCAAGATGAGCTCGTTCGCATGGCTCAATCACGTCCTGGTTGAAGTTCGTTCGCTACGCTCACTCACCTTTAGGTTGAAGCTCGTTCGCTGCGCTCACTTGCCTTCAGGTTAGCTCGTTCGCTACGCTAACTCGCCTCCAGGTTGAAGTTCGTTCGCTACGCTCACTCACCTTTTGGTTGCAAATTAACTGTTCTCATAAATTAAAAATAAATATAGTGCTGCACCCTGTTGGTAAACCTATTAACTTCTAATGCTATTGAACATCACAGAATCAAATTGTTTAGTTGCACCAGCTGTTAAGATTCATTAATTCCATTTAAATATGAGTACTCATAAGGTTAACATGGGAAACTCCAGAGCCACTGGGATCGGAGCCCTATAGGCGGATCTGCACCAATCTTCACACAAACCATCCTTGAATAATGCTTAGTAATGCCTGAAAGTTTCATTACAATCTGTCGAGCGGTTTTGGAGTCCATAAAGGACAAACATATATTGGATTTTATATATATAGATTTTCAAGAAATGCATATTAGCAAAGATTTTTGCGTTAGCATATGTAATCTTTGATATTAGTTATTTGTAGTAAATTTTATTCTCTTTCAGAATAGGTATCACCGTCCACTTTGGTCGATTTCCTCACCATTTAAAAGTTACTGTATTTGCGAAAACGTTAAGCAACCTCCCAATTTATAGTGGTGAGAAAATACTAATGAAAGATGTTGTTGTTAAACTTTGTACAATTAAATCTACAGTTCTACTGAACCGAGTTTTTTTAATTAATAGGTCATTGGTAAGCCTAATTTGTGTAGATTTGCAAATAATTAGGAAAGTTTGATTTTTTTAAGATTGACTAGGTGAAACCCGTCAAAGTCGACAGTTACTGTTGAGGTTGCAAGCAAGATCGTTTGACTATAAATCGATGATAAATAACTCAGTTTTTTTACAATTTGTGTTGTTCGTGATTTGGCTGTGTGCTTAAGGTACGTCCGATCTTAATAATAAATAAATCAAATGGAAACTGGTATTTCACTGAAGGTTCTTAGGTCAAAACAAATAGAGTAACGTAATTTGAATTGAGTAAAAATATCAGAAACTTAATTCCGTGGTTTATCAGTATGCATAACCTAATCATACGAAACCTTTTGTGTTAATAATTAAACGGCTTATTGTCATATTGTTATTTAATTGATTTTTCTTTAAATGGTGTCGTTAACAATTTGCATTTGTGTTTAAAGTGAGTTCTTATTCTAATGCTATGTGCTTAATCTGTACCTGTATTAGTGAGTAAAGTGGTGCATGGATTTCAAAGCCATTATTTTACTAGAGACCGTTGTATTTAATCACAACGGCCTCTTGCTAGTATAGATATAGATATAAGAAGATAAACATACCATTTACTAACAATAAATAATCGTGGAATAGATATGAAAATTTATTAATTATTTTTCGTAGCCTAGCAAGTGTACGGTAATTTGTACAATTACTACTTTACAGAAAACTGTCTCATTAGTCAGCCCGCAATACAGCAGTGCTTTGGTAAAGCATCCCACATTTTGCAGGCGTAGTTACGAGTGAAGTAGTCTCCAGTTGTCCGCCGCACCGTTTGGTTAGATCGGCCAAACCAAACTGTGCGACTCAGAGGCAAGTGGGAGGGATTGTTGGTCTCATGCTCCGCCGGCCGCAGACCTTGCGGAAACTAGCGCGGGGGAGATTGACCGCGGTGGACCTAGGTATGACTCCCTTCGTGATCGTGGTTTCGTGTTGTGTTCGTTCGCGTTGTGTTTTGTCTTTTGTTGTGCTGCTTTGCTGTGCCAAAGGCTAAAGAGAAGTAGAAGAAAAGTGCTTGACTTTGTGAAATGTGAAAAAACAACGATAAAAACGAAACTTGGAAATTTCTTACTAATCTAAATCTTACTTCTTCTAATTCTTTCAAGGTTTCAAGAACTGTTCGTGTTCGTTTCGTGCACTGAGCTATAATTCTAACTGGAGGTAGCACTGAATGTCAAAGATGCGTGTCGCCAGCCGCCATGTTTGCGTGAGTCTGGTGTCATAAGAAGCCATATTATTGCTATAACTATTATTATACTTGGCTTAAAATACCTACTTTGTATGGTCGCCATTTCAAAGAAAATTATTAAAGTATTAAAAGTATTCAAGTATGACAAAAATACTCACTGCTATACCAACCTAGTTATAAGAAGCCATGTCATTGCTATGATAAGAAAACTTACTGCTATACCAACCTAACAAAATCAGCGACACGCTTTTGACAGACTTCTGCCATGGCAGTGCTACCTCCAGTTATAATTTTAGCTCAGTGGTTTCGTGATTTGTGAGTGTTTCTGTTTCTTTGGTTTGTGCGCGTTGTGATTGTTGGCCTATTGTCATCCAAGTGTGAGTCTGTTGCACATAGGGACCTTAGTCAACAAAAATAACATAACATGTCATCATGAATGTGAAGTGAATTACTGTATTGAATTTGATTATAACTGTCATAACCTAAAAGTTATAACATAAGTAAATTAAAGTTCTGTTCTATTTTAAAAGCTCAAAGCCTATGACAGTTCATATTGTATATTGCACTCTTATCAAATTAGTTGTGAAACTAAAGGCTTATGAAACTTAAACCTAAGTCTAATTAGGCTTTAACATTACAACTCAATTAAATAATTATCATATATACTAATTAGGCCTAATAATTGTAGACCTAGGCTGCACTTTACTTTAGGTCCTACACTCATTCGAATGAAAATATCGATTGATATATCGAATGCAACAATAGAATAATCGATATTTTCATTCGGTTGTTTATGTAGGACCTAAAGTAAAGTGCAGCCTAGACCTATGTCACAGAAAACCTACTAACTTACTAAGCTTAAGTTATAACCCAGAATGCTAGCCGCATGGTAAAAAGCGTTACGGTAACCCTAGATACTGTTAAATACTGTTCAATGAAATGGCAACCATACATAGTAAGTTACGTATTTTAAGCCAATGAAGATGAGTGTAGGATGAGTGGCGCGATCTTGTAGTCTTGTTAGTGACTAAGGCCGACATTCCTTAGACACAGCTGTTAATTAATAGCCCATAGGCCTACAGCTAATGGCAACTAAGGGACCTACAGTTTATAGTGGAATCCGACCACATTTTTCCTTGGTATATACGAATTGGTCTTAGGCTATATCAGGATAGTACTGCGGATAGTCGTAGTAAGTACTCACTCGTGCGGACGTTAATCCACACCAGGGAGTATCGCATCCACAGTGCATGCCTATAAATATCCACAATGCCTATTTATCCACATTCAATCGTATATCCACAGGGCCACCAGCATAGCAACGCTGGTGGTGCTGCCTACGAATTGACAGGCAAAGCTCTCTCCGAGTACTTAACGCTGTTTACCATGCTGATAGCATTCTGGGTTTCTTAGTATGTTTTCTGTGCCTATGTTAGCTTAGACCCTAAACTTAGTCTACCAATAAAAACTAGCTTAGGCCTATCCTTCCCCAGCTACACTAACTTAGTACCATGCCTAACTTATTGGTTAATTTATACATTGGTATTTACTTAATCTGACTATTGGGACCCTTGTTTTTATGGCCTTAGGCAACCTACTGGTGGCTACCAAGAAGGTTATTAGGGCCTAATTGAGTTCAATAGAACTGAACTTAACCATAAGCTATGCTATCAAGGCCTATGTTATTTTGGATTAAGTTATTTGGATTTATTTTTGATTCAACGTGGAAAAAAACTGTAAGTAAGTTAGGTAGGTAACCTAACTTAGACAAATTACATCATATCTCAGTGCAGACATATTAAATAATTGCCGTTATTTTTTCATGGTCCCTAATTTTTAGGCATGTCTAAGTAGGAAGTTTAAAAGTTACTCTGTTGGAGGGAACATTTAGCCCCAGGCTGTAAATTCAAATAAGTTACAACAAGCTATAGCTAGGTACTCGTTCGTCAACCTTCCGTCAATGACGTCACCTGATGAATGTCATCACAGATGCCTGTTGACGCACCATTACCGCAACGATGCGAAGAGCAGCCATCGGTGTTCGTGGTGTAGTGGATAGAGGAGTACTTGGCTGATGATCGAATCCCATTGGTGAAATTAACTTTTTTCATAGATTTTGCTTAGAATTTGATTACTTATTAACTGTAGGCCTACATATTTTGTTAGAATTCAGGGCATTTATAATTTCATTTTATGAACAGAACTATTCTTTTGATTAGTAAACCTTAATTTGATTTTTTCATTATCAGCAAGTTTGTTTATTTTGGTTAATTAATGACAGTTTAATTTTATAATAGAATGCTCTCCTATTTTTTTTATTAGTAAATATTCTTTAGAATTTGCCACTATCAGCAAGTTTGGTTTGTTAGGTTCTAAGGTTTTAACAGTTTCATTTTATAATTTATACAGGGTGGCTGAAAAGTAACTTGCATCCCCACTAGGGTTCCCAGGGACCCACCATCAAAAAAGAGGACAAAACTACTCACCAAGGGCGGTCCTAGACATATATTTGGGGTGGGGGTCACCGGGGGCCTGGGGGGTATGGAATACCCCCCCCAGCAAAGAAGGGGGGTCCCCCCCGGGAAAATTTTGGAAATAACGTGCTAAAATTAGTACTTTTCAAGCTATTTTGAGGACCTAGTTTAATGTGTTCAAGCTTCCCAGATTATTTTTTAAAGGTAAAGAAATGTTAAAAAATAAACTTGTACTCGTATAATGTCATGTTTTTTTATTATTATTGAGACTTGTGGTTTTAATATCAAAGGAATACCGCAACATTACAACACATTCAAGCATGCTTGATTTACAAAAACACCCTGGTGCCAATGTGCATGCTAAACAGAAATTGTCCTAAATCAGACCATGATTTTGAACCAGAGAACTTATTTTATCGGAAGTGTTTAAGAACTAGCACCCAACACGACTGCATTATACCTGCCCAGCAAGCAACAGTTAACCTACACAAAGTACACTACCAAACTATAATGCCGTCAGCGTCCCGTCACTGCTACCAACCGCCTGAAGAGTTGGTTCTCAGTGTTCTACTTTTTTTCTACGCCAGTGGCATTTTACAAGGGGTCAATGTGAGAATAAAGTTTTTGTGCAACTTTTTTGTGGATGTGAGTGGTTGTGCCGGGAATTAAATCCGTCCCTTCCGCATCTTAAGTCTGAGACACTACCATTTTGTTGTTGTTTTTTGGCTAGCAACATACCAATTGGGTAGTGTTATTCTTAAATATGATATCAGGTGCTCTAAATATGAATGATTTAATATTGAAATTTTAAAAATTTTCTATGGTAATCATTGAGTTACATTACTGTACCTAATAACAAATTCCTATCGCTGAACTCAGATAAATTAATATTCAACTACCCTTCAAGCTTGGACTTTGATACAACTTCTTTTCTTTATCCAATACCCAATTAAAGTTTTCAACCATCTAGGTTAAAATTAATGGTAACATTAAATGCCGAAAAATTAAATAAGAAGAATGCGGCCGAACGTCGAACGTCAGCATCGGACACTGCCGTTGCCGTATATGGCTGAAAGCGTCCGTCGTCTGCCGATCTTCCCTACTTTTCATAACGTACAAAAAATAGTCAGACTCGAACGATCCCGAGGTTTGGGTTAGAGTTTGTAATTAGTCCATTCGTTCGCCACAAGTGTAAAGACTACAATGAATTCAATTTGGTAGAATGATTTGCAATAAAAACTATTAAAGTTCCCCTGGTATAATAGTTTAGTAAGATATTTTAAAGTGTAGTATTTCAACTTAGTTTAATGATATGATGACGATTAATTATAAAAGCTGATTGCTAATATTAATACTTGCAGAAATATGTTTTTATTCTCTCACAAAGTCAAAATCCCGGACATTTGAAAGTATTGCCAAAAATCCCCCCGGACGTTTTTATTGTACCCAAAAAGAGGACGTGTCCGGGAAAAAGAGGACGTCTGGGATCCCTACAACTATTCAGGCGGTAGCTGTGACGACGCCGTCGACATCGTTAGTTGGGTAGTGTACTTTGTGTAGGTTAACTGTTGCTTGCTATGCAGGTATAATTCAGTCGTGTTGGGTGCTAGTTCATAAACACTTCTTAGATAAAATAAGTTCTCTGGTTCAAAATCATGGTCTGATTTAGGACAATTTCTGTTTAGCATGCACATTGGCACCAGGGTGTTTTTGTAAATCAAGCATGCTTGAATGTGTTGTAATGTTGCGGTATTCCTTTGATATTAAAACCACAAGTCTCAATAATAAAAAAAAAACATGACATTATACGAGTACAAGTTTATTTTTTAACATTTCTTGACCTTTAAAAAATAATCTGGGAAGCTTGAACACATTAACACGTTCGCTACTGAGCGTCGCATATATGCGACGCCGCGGTCATTGCCACAGACCGAGGTATACATTTGAATCTTACACATAGACCAACTGTCACTTGGATAACAGAACACACAGACCACGGGCGAAAACCTGTAAAACAACGATCATTTACATTTTAATTCGCTACAATGGTGTTTGTAAATAAATTATTCTTGTTT
The DNA here is from genome assembly GCF_028750875.1 of Macrosteles quadrilineatus. Classification (NCBI taxonomy): domain Eukaryota; kingdom Metazoa; phylum Arthropoda; class Insecta; order Hemiptera; family Cicadellidae; genus Macrosteles; species Macrosteles quadrilineatus. The sequence continues at coordinate 41,959,605 of NW_026542597.1, forward strand.
ATTTGTATTTTTTATAACCTTTTGTAATGTCGCATATTTGCGACGCCCGGTCTACAGCGAAGTCAATAATGAAAATCATCATAGTTTTCTTGAAATAGACTAAACGTCGCATATATGCGACAGTTCATTTTTTTGTGTTTTAAGGTGAAAGTAAGTAAAGAAATAAACAGATTATTCAAGAACAGCTTATAACTGAACAAATATAAAAGCTACATAGGATAATGCAGCATACATACTGCATACATACATACAGTGATGCAGAAAAGTAAAGACCAGTTTTTCCAACTATTATATGACGTCACCAACCATCATATCCACAGACCAAGCGACGCAGTTGTGCGTCAGACATCTCTGTAGACCACTGCAGGGAATTCAGTGCCTTCAAATAGACCACTACAAAGATATAAGCATTTTAATAACATTAGAACCCCGACGCAAATATGCGTCGGCAGTCTATTTTAATGTGACTAGCCGTCGCATATATGCGACGGCAGTCCATGGGTGAAAACCGGCCGTCGCATATGTGCGTCGCTGGTCCATGTGAATGGAAAATTTCGTACTATTGCAGTAGCGAACGTGTTAAACTAGGTCCTCAAAATAGCTTGAAAAGTACTAATTTTAGCACGTTATTTCCAAAATTTTCCCGGGGGGGACCCCCCTTCTTTGCTGGGGGGTATTCCATACCCCCCAGGCCCCCGGTGACCCCCACCCCAAATATATGTCTAGGACCACACTTGGTGAGTGATTTTGTCCTCTTTTTTGATGGAGGGTCCCTGGGAACCCTAGAATAGTTGGTACTCAGTGTTTTATTTTTTTTACCACGCCAGTGGCAATTTACAAGGGGTCAATGTGAGAATAAAGTTTTTGTGTAACTTTTTTGTGGTTGTGCCGGAAATTAAATCCGTCCCTTCCGCATCAAAGTGTGAGACACTAGGTACCATTTTGTTAAGTAGGCCTACGTAAAGTAAGCAGACGAAGAGCTAGTCACTGGTCGACGGTCGCTAGTATGCTACACGGTCGCTTGTACTGGCCTGGCAAACTGGCTACTAGTGAGCAGAGTTATTCAGTTTACAATCAGCCAGCAGAGTCAGGCAAAGCAGGGAAACCATTGTTCGCCTGCCGTTCCGTTTGGTTCTACAGTATATCCAATGGTTTCTAGCGTACGTCATACACGTAATTTGACCTAAATAAAGAGAAATGACACTTTTATACGTAAGATATTATTAAAGTGTAGTATTTTAGTTTAATGTTATGATGACGATATCTTATAAAAGCTGATTGCTAATATTAATACTTGCAGAAATATATTTTTATTATCTCACAAAGTCAAAATCCCGGACATTTGAAAGTATTGCCAAAAATCCCCCCGGACGTTTTTTTTTGTACCCAAAAAGAGGACGTGTCCGGGAAAAAGAGGACGTCTGGGATCCCTAATCCCCACTTAACTTTACAACCATTTGAGATATTTTAAATCGGTTTGCGGCAACCTTCTTAGATATGAGGGACCACAATAATTATGGTCAATTTTGAAAATTTGGCTCACTAATAACAAAATGGCGCCCTAACACGTTTCAAATCCAAATAACCATGAGGGTGGCAAAAAAATTAACTTGCACCCTCTTTAACTTTTTAACTATTTGAGATATTTAAAATCGGTTTGCGGCAACTTGTTTGGATATAAAGGGCTACAATAATTATGGTCAGTTTTGAAAATTTGGCCCTTAGGGGTAGCAGCGGTAGGGGGTAGCTCAAAATTTTTAAATAGCAAGTATAGTCGAGTTTGGTATCATTTTGTAGGTCTTGACGAAACATAACAATTAACATAAAGAAAATAGAAATCGGACCATTAATAACAAAATGGCAGCTCAAAACTACTTTAAATAACCATTGTCTCAATCATTTTTAGCTGCCATTTTGTTATTAATGATCCGATTTCTATTTTCTTTATGTTATGTTTCATCAAGACCTACAAAATGATACCAAACTCGACTATACTTGCTATTTGAAAATTTTTAGCTACCCCCTACCCCTGCTACCCCTAAGGGCAAAATTTTCAGAACTGACCATAATTATTATAGCTCTTTATATCCAAACAAGTTGCCGCAAACCGGTTTCAAATATTTCAAATAGTTAAAAAGTTAAAGAGGGTGCAAGTTAATTTGTTTGCCACGCTCATGGTTATTTGGATTTGAAACGTTTTAGGGCGCCATTTTGTTATTAGTGAGCCGATTTTGGTTTTCTTTATGTCAATGGTTATGTTTCGTCAAGACCTGTAAAATGATACTAAACTCGACTATACTTGTCAATTGAAAATTTTGAGCTACTCCCTACCCCCGCTACCCCTAAGGGCAAAATTTTCAAAATTGACCATAATTATTGTGGCCCCTCATATCTAAAAAGGTTGCTGCAAACCAATTTCAAATATCTCAATTGGTTGAAAAGTTAAGGGGGGGGGGGGTGCAAGTTACTTTTCAGCCACCCTGTATAGGTACCGTGGTTGAAAATATCAAATATACATGTATAGGTACGCCAACAGCGTGTATCATTATCATCATGGCGTATCGTTATTATGCGGTTGACGGACGAGTATCCACAGCATTACAAAAAACAAAACATCACACAAGTTAGCACATTAAAACAAAACCGATTAAGTTAAGCTATTAGCTGAAAACCCTTTCTAAGAGTTTATAAAGTTACCAATTAACTTAACTTAGGCTAACAGAACAGACCCTAGCAATTAATTTTACTGTAGCCTACCGGTAGGCTAAGTTTAGGCTAGGTTTTTTCCTAAAACAAAAATTGAATTTTTTCCTATCTAAAATTAAATAATTTGCTACGTTTGAGGGCGATGATGATGATGTCCTGTTATCACTGAAGATGCTCACGATTTTTGCGGTGATTGCAGGTGGCTTCCCTGGAGATTTTGATGATCAGATCAAATCAAAAAATCCTACCTACTCAAACAAAATCTTACCTATTCAAACAGAAGGCTACATTTTACATGAATTGTGTCAAGTCAACAATGAAAAATAATTATAGGCTACATTTGGCATATTTAAACTTACAGCACTGATTAATTAAGAGCTAGATAATCTATATTTTGTCTTCATTTAGGCCTAACGCCAAACCATTTGCTTAAAACCATTTTTCTGTGTGTTCAGCCGTCTATTATAAGAAAATTTTACTGTGATCAGTGAAAATAATGATGTCGCTAAAATTACAAAAAGTTCCACCTAAAGGGGCGGGGGCTGCTCTGATTAATTTAGCTAAGGGCCACAAGTAACTTAACTTAGACTACATTAAATCTAACACTGAAAATAAATATACTGTTGATCAATCAATTATTTAAGATGGGGACACCACTAGGTGCGTATTTTAACCCAAATATGAGTGAAGGATGAGTGTAGAGTGGAGCGATTTTGTAGTCTTGTTAGTGACTAAGGCCGACATGTTCCTTAGACACAAAAAGATATCTGAAGCCATATTGTGAACATCAGCATTAATTTATAACATCAAACCCAAACAAATAATGGGTAGGTAAGATTTAAAAAGTCTTAAACAATCAAAGAGTCAATGATCTATGAAGTAGCCTATTATTCAATGAGTAATATTTTATAACATTTTAAGTTATTAGAACTAAAGAAAATTAGAGCTTAGGACTAAAATCAATTGATTTGACAGGTGTACTGTACTTAGGCAAATTCAAATTCAAAACTTTATTCGTTTCATGTACAGCAATGCAATAAATAGTGTCACGGTTCCTTAATCTAACTCAGTACATTGCATTTAATTTTTCAGGTTTTTTATTGACAGTTATGTAGCATTAGCATTCACATCAGTTAAATCGTACAAACTCTTCAAAAGAGTAAAATGCATTTCTGATTAAAACAACTTTTGAGTTCACATTTGAACTTGTTATGATTTTCTATTTAATTTAATTGATTTTCTAGGCCTATTTGAAACTTACGTATCAATACTTTTCTTGTGACATAGGTCTATCTTTGGTTGAAGTTATCGATACATAGCCTACTAAGTATCAGAAGTTTGGTGGTATCGCTATGTCTACTAAGCTATCTTGATTGTTTTTAAATTGTGACCATATTTGACCACAATCATGACAATCATTGTCATGAACTGCCAGTTAGTTTTTACGGCAGTTAATAATTTTATTTCATACAGTCATTAGTTGGTGTAAATTATATTTTAAGTTGGGATCAAATATTTTTCCAGGAATTAAAGTTTAGTTTGGATAACAGATTGTTTGTTTGTTATAGCTCAACAGCTAGCTAGTATTTCACCTATCTTGCAATTTTTAATCCTAAACTCCTGTGATGAGTGCAAGCTACCCAATCAAAGTTCTTTGCACTAGCTTTATAAAGTGAACAAATGTTTGTGTACATCATGTACCATATGTCGATAGGCCAATAATTACAAATCTTTTTATTAGTCCTATTGTTTATGTCTCTCGTACTTTTGATTTTTTCAAGGAGGTATAGGCATAGGCCTAGAAGAGATACACAATCGCTTTTTGGGAAAGCAGTCCAAACCCATTATGATTTGAGGAATTGCCAGAAATCGAAATCGTCTCTCTCGCACCTAAGTCCAAGACACTAACCACTAAACTAGCAACCCAATCTTATTTGTATGTTAGTAACAAGCTTGTTAGAAAGAAGTGAAATACCTGTGTTGGTATAGGAGGCACCAAACGTGTTTGAATCAGATTTCTTTAAAGCCTATAGGGTAACAAGGCAAAATTATTTTGCAATATTTTTTAATAACAACACACAGTTTTGGATTATGGTCTTGATTAACTATATCATGGTTTTATATCATGCCTCATTTTATTATTAAGTTGTACGGTAGTTCAGGGACAGTCACTTATATTAGCTCATTGAGCTAAGCTCAACAATATTGTAGTGTCTTCTGTAAAAGCATTTCTATTTGAGAATTTTATCAAGTTTTAATTTGTTGTTTTTTAGTACCGGTACCTACTCATGTTTGTTCTTTTATATTTCAAAGTCTTGCATTGTACAATTTTTGGTGTTCCATTATAAAATTGTCTCCATTTTGGCTACAACACTAGCTACTTCAATCTGCGTGAAACTACACATGCGGTTAGCATTGTGACCTGAGCAGTGAACATCTCATACAGATTTAAACATTTTTTCCAAAATGTTTTTTTGCTTAGATTTGTGCAGGGGATGTAAAAATGTTGTAATGTAAAATGTCAGTCTTTAAAGAAGAGTCTTACAAGAATAGATCATCAGTTGATTTTGTGATGGCTCTGCCTTGGAAAAAAACTGTAAAAGGCTATTTAAATACCATAAAGTCAAGAAATGTTTTATCCAGAGACTGAGGCCTATTGACATGATTTGATACACGTCTTATGATTTGTTGATTTTTGTGTTCATTCTGTTTCATTTCTGTTACAATTCTGTGTGTATTAGGCTTGGATTTTGTAACCTTACACATTTTGGTGGGATTGTGTACAAAAAAACTATTTAGTGTTACAAGCAAAAAAGAATAGGCCTTACGCCAAACCTATAACAGACTAGAATCACAATGGATTGGCGTGCAATACCTGGTATTAGAAGAGGAGCCACATTGTTTACTTGTGGTGATGGGTTTTACTACAGATACACAAAAGTGGGTGTTTCCAAGACAGACTATACATGCTACAGGCCAGATTGTTGTGCACAAGTATGGATGGATTCAGGACAGACATGTATAATGTTAAACATAAACTTCCCGTACCACAACCATGGACCAGAACCATTGCTGGAAGCTGTGTGGGATCTTCGGAATAAAATTTTGTCGAGGGTTCAAAAAGAAAGTCTTCCAATCAGAGCCATCTTTGATGATGAATGTAACAAGTAAGTGATCGGCAATTGTGTTTAGATTCTCAGTTAAAATGATTGTAGTTATCTATCGATTATAAGATAATTTGTCTTGAGTCTGATTCAGTTCGTAGGTAGTAATATAGGCCTAGACTCCTTGTGGTACGGTATTTGCAAATGAATATTCATGTAAGTAACTAAAGCAAAATTATAAATTCTCATAGCACCAAAACGGTTTGGAGTAAATCACTGAAGTCGGCTCCAGACATGCGCCATTTGCCAAGCACCGAGCAGTTAACGGATATTGGACCGAATAGTTAGGGCCTAATGAAATATCTTAAATACATGCAGACATGTATCTACCTACATCTGATTATGCATTGGCATACATCTTTTTACTCTATATAAATCTTGTTCAAATGTAAAATAAAAACATATTGTATACGTTGAAACTAAACCAAGGCCCCACTAGAAAAACAGGCCATGCTGCAGGATTCATGACGTCACACTAGTGGATTGATTTCTTGATAGATTCACTGCAATATCCCATATGTTTTAGGTGAATAAGATGGCTGTTTGTCAGATTTTAACGGTAAGATTTTAGTACAACTATCCACCACTGTGACATAGTGTTGCGCTGTCCTCGCTGCAGCATGGCCTGTTTTCTAGTGGGGCCTTGAAAAAACTCTCTCTTTTAAAAAATTTCACCCTCTTAGAGTTGTCTTTTCCTTTTTTTTGATCATATTTGTTTGTACGACCATCAAGCATAAAATGAGTTGTGAATGTTGAGTGACTAAGGAATGTAAAGGGTTTTGATTGGCTACTATGCATAACAGGAGTTTTGGTTTAATTTGGTGGAAAATAGGAAATTTTGTCAGCTGGCAAGCTCTCTTCTGCTGTGATCTGGTTTAGTGATCTTTATTTTAAAACTCAACCAAACTATTTTCTGCTACGCCTATAGGCTATGTTGGTTTTCTAGAATTACCTATATAACCACAGCTAGGCTATAATGATTTTCTAGAATTACCTATACAACCACAGCTAGGCTATAATGGTTTTCATTTCTAGAATGACCTATACTACCACCATGTATAACACAATAATTATATCCAGCCATAAACAAACATTTGAAAAAAAAAATTCAGTCAATCAATTTTAGGAACAGTTTTTGTAGGGCTTATCTATCTCATCTATCTATTTATTTATTCCAACGGCAAGATCACAAATTTACAATGTGGTTATATAATAACCATGTGGTAACAACATGCAATGTTTTCAGATAACTGAAAGCTAAACCATTTCAAAAGCAACATCAGTGGCAGGAAATCTAAATCTAAACATGACTAGAGAAACAATGCTACAACGAAACACATAAACAATAACAACGGTAACATCCGATGACAACAGTAACAATCAGGGTTGTTACCTTAGATTTAGGGAAAATTCAGGACATGGCCCCCCTCCCCCCTGTATTAACACAGGCTTAAATACGGGCATAAGGAAGCAAAATCGGGACTGGCCTGACAGAATCGGGACGGGTGGCAACCCTGGTAACAATAGGTAACTGTATTGTGTTAAGGAGTTTCCCTTTTACACAAAAATGAATAATAGGCACTAAAAAGGTAGGAGCTACAAGGTTAAGTGGGTGGAGGGTGGGTTTTGTAGTTATCCACATATTTGTGATATTTACTAGTATTCTCGTACAACTTTCTTCAGTGAAACATGTAGGTCTACATAGCATAAGCTTTTAGTAGGCCTAACCTAATCGTGCTAAGAAGCTGTTTATTTACCATACCTTGGCCTATGCTTGTTTTACATGAAAAAAACAAAAAGATATACATCTAATAACACTAGTAATAATATATTTACACTTATACTGTTGACTCACAAGACGGTAAATACATATGAAAGATGGTAAGTGATGATTGATTTCGATTATACCCACTAAGAGATAATGGTAAGTTGTGATCAATTTTGATTGGACACTAAAATCGAAATCGATCACCACTTCAGTTACCATCTTTCATACGTATTTACCCACTTCTGAGAACAGTATGAGTTTAAGTGTAAATATATTATTACTAAGGTTATTAGACAATAGACGTATATATATATTTTTTCAGGTAATTTAATAACACGTACTATGCTGATCAAGAAGTTATGCTTATTATATATAAACATTAATAAAATGCAATTTCTCCAATGACCATTCACCTCAGTTGCAGCACACCTGCAAACTAAATGATATTTTTTCATTTCTTTATTCGATACAAATGCAATCAGGGTATTTGAACAAAACTGACATTGACAATGATACTGTAAGGCTGGTTTTATGCACCGCGACAGTCGCGAGTCGCTAGTCGCGCCACTTCTTGCGGCTGACCAAAATGTCACGCGACAGCGACACTTTTTTGTCGCGTAAATTCACATCCGGTGGTGGGGGAATCAAAGAAATCAGTCTGTTCTCAATCCAATGTTGTGTGTTGTGTTTGTGATGTAGAAGTGATTATTAAGTTGTTTAAATATAGACCCTGTAGTGTTGTACACGTTAATGACAAAACCCTAGTTATTTAAACAACACATACAATTTATTAAGTGAACCCTCTTAAAAATGTCATTACATAATAAAATGATATAATTTATATTACAAATAAAGGGTAAAGAACTCATTTATATACTAATTATTAACATTAATCAATATAAATATATGGAGAATATACCACGTGGAGTATGAAAAATACTACTGTCGCGCCGCGACTGTCGCGGTGCATAAACGTGCCCATTTGATCCAATAGAACTTGAACCGCGCGCGAAACATTTTTTGAAGCTGCGATTCTAAAACCTGTCGCGGGTATTTAGAGATCTCCGAGTCGCTTACGCGGCAGTTTGTCGCTGTCGCGGTGCATAAATGCTCCCATTTAACTCAATAGAACTTGAGTCGCGCCGCGACACGCGACTGTCGCGGTGCATAAAACCGGCCTAATGTGTTATAATAAGTCTCAATATTGTTATTGAATACTATACTACATACTATATTTACAACTATCAGGAGGCCTATTATCTAGACCCATGCTAGAAATCTCTTAGTTGGTAACATCATTAGGGATCTGATTGTAAGTGTTAAGATTTAAATTCTGCATTGGAATAAAATGTTTATTAGCCTACAATTCAGCATAATAACCAATGCTGCTAGATATAGTCCAAAACCAAGACTTAGGTAGTGATGAAACTTCCCAATGCGTTTTCTTTAAATGTTATACAATTGTTTTCTAACCGACCCAACAGTACAGTAGTCACATATAAATTTCTGTAAGATAGGACTACACATTGATCTATAGGCCTACTCACTAGAAAAAGTATGATTAAAGCAAAACACACAATAGTAAAGTGTAAAGCCGAGTTAGGTCCTATATAATATATAACCTAGCACATGTTATACTGGGTGGCGCAAAAAGGATGGTCGGATTTGAACTGCGTAGTACTAGTAGTGGGAGTCGGGTCCACCGCCGGCCGTCTGTAAGTCGACCATAGTATCCAATTTGCCACGAGATGGCGCAGTGGACGGTGAAGCACCTTGTTTATGCTGTGGAACAGTTTTTTCAGAAACAGTGAATCATTTATTACTGACCAACGATACATTTTTTGACAACATTTTGGTGTAGACCGTAATGGACTGGTTTCTGATAGTAGATCAGTATCACGTTGGGTGACTGCATTTCGGACAACAGGGTCTGTCATGAACAGTAAATAAACTGGACTTCCACGAACGGCAGTTACTCCAAAAATGTAGAGACCGTAAGAGCCTTAACTTTAAAAAAAAAAAAAAAAAAAAAAAGAGCGTCAGTGCTTCAAAGTCCGCTACGTTATTTTTATTTTTTAATTTTTAAATGTTTATGGTTTGATTTGACATAGCCTATTAGCAACTTTGTAACTTGCAATGTTATTTTTTTGTAATGGGGCATTTGAAAGTGTCCAGAAACGTAAGTTAGTAAAATTTATGTGAACAATCATTTGTGTTATATTCATTTCAAAACCGACCATCCTTTTTGCGCCATCCTGTACAACCTTTTGAAAAAAAACAAATGTTTACACTAGCCTATACGTTAAAGCATAACCATGCTACAGGTAACATTTAGCTAACATTTCTATTAGTAGAACATTTTTGTTTCTAAGCAGAAACTGCTAAATGTAGCAAAAGTTTCCTTCCGACCCCCGGTTTAATTCTCTTTTGTATTTTGCTAGGACCTAAGGTCCCAATACAAACAATGTGTTAGCTAATAGTGTAGTGTTGAACGGATATTAATTGAAAAAATAAACTTGAAAACAATGGATACCACCTCTAAATCTGACAAAGTGGAGAAAACATCAGACATGAGTGCAACAAATAACACAGTGAAGTGTGAATTCCACGGATGTAAAAATGTTCTGGACCATCGATCTACTGCAAGAACATTTTTTCCATTCCCTGTAGATACGCCATACATTTGCCAATGCTGGATAAGAAACAGTGGCAATAAACAACTAGAAGATCTCGCACTGGAAGACCTGGCAAAAAAATTTGTTTGTGATGTCCACTTTATTGATTACTATTTTCCAACAAAAGGGGATAGATCAACGTTACGCAAGCGTGCTATACCCAGTCGTGGTTTTGATATTGAAGAAATTCGTAAAAGGAATATCACGAGCACTTCCATTGTTCGCGAGGATGCGTCTCCTTCAAACAAAACGCGTCAAGAAAAAAAACAAGTTGTAGAAAAGCCTAAAACAACAAAACCAGCAAGCAATGCAGTGGTCATGAAAAAAATTAAAATCAGTAAAGAAGAACTTATGAGCTATGTCAATTTTTTCCCACAAACCTTTGCCAGCCTTGCTGATCAATCAAATGGAAGTATACAGAACTCAAGTAGTGGCAAAGGAAACTCCAACAAAATTACACTAAGGTACGTTATAAATTAAATTTGTATTAGGTTAGCGCAATGTAAATATGGCGGTATTAACAGTTAATCCCCTGTGCTGATCGTGAAACGTGTTTTTTAATATTTTTTTGATACGTCTGATGCTATTGAAACATCACCTCTAGGGTTTAGGAGATTAGTTAGGGCTAGTTCATTGTGTAAAGGATACATATCGTTCTTTGCTTCTCTGCAAGATCTCTAGCTTCTTCTTGTAGGAGACCTGTTGTAGTTTTTATTTTTCCTAACTTACTGGTCTTGATTGTGACCTGAGCACAACTTTTTTGATCAGTTCTTTTCTTTTACTTTCTTTACCGATGAGAAATTTAATAAGACGTTACAATCCTCTGCTGTATTTATAGATCCAGCCTAACAGCCAGTGTACGTACATGACTGCCTGGAAGAAAAGTCCCTTGTGGAACAAAATATAGGCGAATCTGAAACCCAAAATCATATTGCTTGTGTAAATGTTAAACACAATTCCAACCCACAGTATTTATGCAGTGATCCTAAATCAATCGCTCAGTCATGGGAGTCACCTACAAAAACTGCAGCTAAAGTAAGGCCCGGTGTACACGAGCGACTGGACTAGGTAGTCACTAGATTGTAGGCGCGACGTAGCGGACTACGGAAACGAATGGTGCCATTCAAACGAGCATACGACAGCTGCAATCGAGGGTGTTGCCGCCAACCGCCGGAAACTGCTTCCTGGTCACTAGCTCTGTGGCGTAGCACTCGTAGCCATATGAGAGCCTTCACATTTGTGTAGTAGGTCGTCGCGCTGCATTTGCTTCACTTGGCTGTTGATGAACAACTATTTCAGCAATTTAATTTTAACCCCTTTGCTTTTATTATGATTTGCGAAGGTTTAATGGCTTACTGGTTTGGGTTTAGCTTTGTATGGAAGAGAACTTTTTATTCATATTTGTTTATTTTGTAATTTAGGTCAAGAGAAAATAAGATCAACGCAAGTGTAGGCATATTGTACTGGAGGCTATGAAACTTTTTGCAATTAAGTTTAAAAAATCAAATTTGCCTGATACAACATTTACTTAAAAACTAATGAAAAGTGAATAAGTTCAGACTTCATACTTGTACAACAATGCAATAACAATGTCAATATATCAAGTACCACATGCAGGGTTGGGTAACATAAAGTGTAGAACACTCGCGACTTCATTGTACTTACTAAGATTTATTAAACCCAAATATCAAACTCTAGTACAAAGTTTTGAGAAATTAAGGCAATATATACTGATAGATAAGTACCTATTGATTCCTACACCTTTACCATCTTACTGAATGCCACAGACTTAGGTTAATGTTTTAAAGCCTTGGTTAAGGATCTTAAGTGTTGATCAATATGTTTCCATTGTATTCTTGTGTTTGTAAAACTGGTTATGGGCTACTATTGATGTTTAAAATAAAATGGTCTCTGTGATGCAAATGTGTACAGCTAATATGTTCCGGTGTTAAGTGTCACGTTACCCGAACCCAAGTTCCAATCTTATAAACATTAGAGTGATGATCTGTGAATTTTAGAACATTAAAATGGAACTAAGAAGTGAACGAGGCACGGTTTTTGTGCAAGATGGATTTATTTATGTCGTAAATAGAGTTGCGGGTGGAAGAAAGTATATGAAGTGTTTGGTTTCGACTTGCCAATGTCGTGGTAAGCTGATTGAAGACGAAATCATCTTATCTGGCCTTCACAACCATCCATCCAATGAAGTATCAATCGAAGTGCGTCTGTTCAAAATTGCTTTGAAAGAAGCTGCCTTCAAAGAAGTAGATAAAAAGCCAAAAAAAATCTACCAAGAGGTCTCTAAGAGGTAAGTAAATGTTTTAAATAATCATTGTCAAAATCTATTTCAGTTTTATGACCAAACTATAAAGAGTTGTGTACATTTTCAAATTGGTTAATGTTGTTGCTATCCTAGCCATACTGAACCCCTGGTTGGCCGCCAGAGCCATCTAGGTGGGTCAGGGGAAGAGATAAAAAAATTCCCAGATAAAAACCCAAAAATCTGGTAAATTTTCTCTACTGTACCTAAACAGTCAAATGAGCAAGAATAGAGACGAGCGTGTAGCAGGAGTACACTCAAATTCAAATATATTCTGTATATTCACTTATCGTGATAATCGTGACGTTTTAAAAGCTGGAGATGTTCAAATACCAAACTTTTGAAATTGTTATTCCTAATTTGTATGTGAAATTTTGAATGGGTAAATTTTGGTATTTTTTGACATGAATCACACTCTAATACTGTGTTGGAATAATGCTGTAAAGTTTTTTTGTTATAAAAAATTTGCGATATTGCCAATTGGTAAAGAGCCAACCCCATTTGTTTTTGGATGTATCAAATGTCACCGTGATCGTTAAATATGATCTTGTCAGTTTCAAGATTACATGGGATAGTAGTGAGAAATGTACAATACATTAAAATAACTGAAGAAATTGTGAATGTATTAAATAACCTCTTCTTAAACCCCTAGTTTTTTAAACAAGTTTTTTAAAGTAGGCTTAGTTAAAATGTAAACAATCAAATTCCCGTTGGAGTTTTGAAAAGTTGAGTTTTAAGGGTTTCTGACGCTACAATTGAAGAATTATTTATAGTAGGCTATAAGCCTATTTATATTATACTAGTGTACCTGTTGCTCGAATTCGAGCAATCGCTAAGTATTACAGACGTTATTTTAAAACGAATAACAGTCATAATTTCTGATGACTTAAAAAGATTTTACTCAAAGATTATGGAAATACTCAAGATGTACATAACAGATCGATTTAATAAACATTTCTTGTAAATAGTGTTTTCTACAAATAGCCTTCCTCATAGCCGCATTAGGTTGTCTATAATAACGATTATAAATTCTAAAAAAACATTATTTCTATTTCTTCTCCTTGGTGGTGTTCTATTATTTTCCTATGTTTCCCTATGACTATCCTATGTTTCCATAGTTTGCAAATCGACTCTTTTAATGATTACTAAGAAATGTAGCACAGTGTTAATTCAGTTTTCTACTCTTCTTTGATATCCAGGCTCTCTCGCTTTTTTTCCATTGTAATGTTTACGCAAACCCAAATTCAAAAAGTAAATATTGCATTTCAACCAAGTCAGTAAATGATTGTAGCAAAACTCCTCGTTCCTACCAACACCGCTGGCTTAAGTCTGGGACTTATTTGCCAGGCCAATTCCCCGTGAAAATCTTCTTTCATCTTCTTCCCAAGGCTTCAGCCACTTTCAATTCTCGTCCAGACACATCCAAAAGCATAACAGCACGACTTCCTTCCCCATTTCGCCCTGAGCGATAGGTATCATTGAGATTCGCTCTAACCTTTCCTCTCCCCTCATGGGCAAGTTTTCATTCCTTTTCTTTCTTAGTTTTTGTTTGTTTCTTTTTTTAAATTTTAAAGCCTGTATGTATCCCTGGTTTTTCCTATTTCCCTAGCTACTTTTCTAAACGTCTCAATTGTTTCCTTTATTTAAATCCTTTTAGCACATGTCTCCAATTTTAGTATCTCCAATTTTTAGAAACCAGCTGTTGCAAATATAAGTGTCAATTCCAAAGTATTCATCTGTTCAAATGTAAACAAACATTTTCTCCCTAAGAGTAACATGGGAACTTTGAAGGCCACTGGGGCAGAGCCCTGATGGAATTCCAAAGTTTTTTTATTTGATGGCAAAACTACATGCTAAGACCTTTCTAACGACACCTTGGACATGGTGATTGGTAGTATCACTGCTCCAAAACAATTTTGACAAAAATATGCCTAGCGTATTAAATATACTGTATGGATTTAACACAAAGTAAGTGTTATTAGCTATTACGAAAGATTCCTCTATAATTGCTATCTTTTGAGTAAACTCCAGGCAATTCAAACTATTGATAAATCGGAACTGAACTTTTGTCAATTCAGACTCTCGATAAATCAAAACTTTTGATAACTCAGAAAACAGCCCAGTACGTAAAGAATTTAATATTTCAAAGTTTAACTGTGCATTTTTAAACCATCGTTATTTCAAAGTCCAAGCAGAGGGCAGGCCGATTTGGAATACACAGTAATTTGAACCTAAGTCTTTAAAACACTCTATAATTTAAATGGAGGCATTCTTTCCTGTCATAACAGAAAACTATACATCCTTTTGGCACAATAGTTTGTCCTAAATAACGTCATTCATGACGTAATTTTTGAATCAATAGTATAATTTAACAAAAAAACATATTTTGAGTATTTGTAATTGTTTGTAGCATGCATGTAATTGTTTGTATAAACATAACACAGGCTAAATTTCCTTTTAACCCTCAATTTGTTCAATTAGCTTCACCTTGGTCGTAAAACTGAGCTTGTAGAAAAAAGTACAAGTAAACTTTAGGTCTTAGGGATGAAATAAACTATTTATTTGGATTTTATATCATACAAGCTTAAACATTTTGGTAACTTTTGATGTATCTTAAAAACAATTAAATTTGGATTATTTTACGTTTTTAACACAGTTGATATTTTTTTCTTTTGTAGATTTCCCGGAGCAGCTGCTGTCTTTGATTATAAAACATGTAGATCATCGTTGTATCGTTTCCGTAAACTCATAACAAGTAATGTTGAAAAGAACACAAGTAATGTTGGAGACTACACAAATGATCACAATGATGATCACAATGATGTTAACAATGATGATGACGATGATGGTCACAATGATGATCACAATGATGATAACAATGATGATAACAATGATGATAACAATGATGGTCACGATGATGATCACAATGATGGTCACAATGATGATCACAATGATGCTAACAATGATGATCAAGACTGCACAAATGATATTGAAGACTGCACAAGTTATGATGAAGACTACATAAATAATTCTGAAGAAAACACGAGTATTGCTGAAGAAAACACACTTAATATCAATGACAACACAAGTATTGCTGGTAAAAGCACAAATAATGTTGAAAACAACTCAATCTTTTCTGAAGACAACGTGAATATAACTGTAGACCGCTCAAGTATCGCTGAAGGCAATACACTTAATGATGAAGACAACACAAGTAACGCTAAAACAAGTAATGATAATAATGATGAAAAAAATGGCGATGACCCTAATGAAGATAATAAAAACAAAGGCACAACCGAGTCCCAGGAAAATATGATGTAGGAGTCATAACTTAACCAATAATTAATAATTATCTTATTTATATCCTATTTTAAAATTATGTTTGTAGGTCTGATTGGGAATGGTTTTTACTTGTTGAGAGGACATTATTTATTTTTTTAATTTTCTTGCACATTATTTCCTTGTCAGTTTTTGTTCCAAATTATGAATTACTGTAAATTGTTGTCATGAATGGAAAATCAACTAATCCAAGAAATCAAATACTATGGTTTGCTATTCTGTATCAACAATGTATAGGTTAAAACCTATAATTGATCATTTTAAATGCTGACTTAATGACTTTAAAGCTTTCTTTAACATACTGTACATTAAAACTCAATGTTTTAACCTCCTACCTAAATTACCCAGCACGTTCACACTCGATATTCTTGCCAATTTCTTTACCAGTCGTTAATAGTAAAATTATGGAATGACAAATGACATTAATTACAATAATTATTACCAAAAGTTGTATTTTGTGCTTGAACCCCCCCCCCCCCAGATGTAAGGTAATATTGGTGAAAACTCTTTTTAAATAGTAGCACAATTTAACCTTAATTCTTGTCTTACTCAATTGTAATTAGTTTGTAACTCAATAAATTATACCTAAGAATAGTTTATGTGGTTTTAATCATATAATCAATATGTCAAAAAGTGACTAGTTCCAATATAAGCTGTTGGTAAGTTATAAGTATGATAGTTATTATTGGTCGGCTCCACTCATTTTCATATTGGCTAATATTCCTATCTTTCTTGATGAATGCAAAGTTTTCTATTAAACTTCTAAAGAAGTGATTTATCTACATACATGTATCATAGATATGTTTTATTGCCTTATTTTTATTATTTTCTCCTTAAGTACTCCACAAGTGCAATTCGTACTGGAACTCCCAGCTTCATTACTTCTTGTATTTACCAGTATGCCATTTTTCCAGTTGTCGGCTTGTGTTTCCGCAGGGCGTTTGCATGGTTCCAGTATTCTTCTAAATGTCCTTTTTGGTGCTCAGTGCTAATACAATGGGACACTTATGCAAGAATAGTATTACGAGTCTCATCAAGTGGCTTAAGTATCATTATACAGGTACTTATGTACCATTTTGTGGTAATCTAATAACGTCCATACAGTGTAGTGGTACATGGCACCATAGGAATAAAACAAATTGCTTCATATATCTTGGCAATTTGGGTGCTAACTATCGTAAGATGAATTGTGTTGTTTGGCCGTCCTGTTATTGTGTAATGTTGTTTGCAGGGTGGACAAACAAATTGCTTCACAACTGGATTTCTCTGCCATGTCATCTGCTTTGTCAAAGTCTCGGAAATCCGCCAGTATCGCCACAGAGGTAACCTTTGCATTCACTTCTTTTTATTTATTCAGATCGTTCCTCTTTAAGAAATTTTATTTAAGTTGGTAGAATTAAATGCTTTTTTCTCGTGAATTTTAACAACACTGTTTTAAATTTTAACTTCTGTTTGACAAATGTAATAAACAAGGAAAAATTTGAATGTCAAATCTCAAAACCATATCTTTTTAAAATTTTTGTTGGTTTTGAGATTGGGTTTTGACAAATCACTAACTTTTTTGAGTACCTTAATAATAATAATGTGATAAAAATGTCTTAACATTGCTGTGAATTACTGTATTACTTGATTGCTGCCTTGTTACTTCTGTTTTAAAATTTGCACATACCACTCATTAAACGCTGCTAAATCATAAGATCTTATTATATAAAATATGCAAAATTGTAAAAAAAGTAACTAAGCTGCAGTACGCAAAATAGCTCATTGCCACTCCTACCTGAATGGAGCGAGGGTGGATTGTTCCTGCTCGCTAAATCAGCTGATTTCCTATTTGTCATTTCTAGACTAACTACAGCCGCGGATCCGGTACGTTAGTTAACAACCGGTAAGAAATGACATAACCTTAAAAAGCAAACATAATCTAAATGACATTTTATATACATCTAAAAGTTAATCTGTGTGTTATTATAAGTTAATTGTGGTGTTAGGAAAAATCTTGTGTGTATTACGAGCACAAACAGTCAATGCCGCTCTCAAAATGTATAGCTGCTCTCAGCTAAAGCTTTGTGCGGCCATCTACAGTTCTTGAGCGGCATCGACGTTTTTTGTGCTCTTAATTCACAAATAGCTATATTTATTATATGTGGGTTTGGTTGTTTCTGTTTTAGGTCTCTGCAGCAACTACAGTCAGCCTTATTGAGAGTCAGCCTTGCACTTCTAAAAGCACAATACAGTTTGAACCAGCAGAGTTGTTCATTGAGCAGGATATTGACTTTGGAAAATTGGAGACTTCTAAAATGTTGACTTTTAAAGAAAGCAAAGATAAAGAACTGGAGAAAAATAAACAAACAGTTCTAGCTGTGGGTGACAATCTTCTAGATGACCCAACCCAACAAGCACTGGATAGTGAGGATTGTTATGATGATATAATATGTGATTCTGTTGACAATAATTCTGATGACGATACTCAGCCTACAGTTCCTCAGCCTTCAGTTTCTAAGCCTTCAGTTCCTAATCCGTCAGTTTCTAATCCTTCAGTTTCTAATCCTTCAGTTTCTAAGCCTTCAGTTTCTAAGCCTTCAGTTCCTAATCCGTCAGTTTCTTATCCTTCAGTTTCTAATCCTTCAGTTTCTAAGCCTTCAGTTCTTAAGCCGACAGTTTCTAATCCTTCAGTTCCTAAGCCTACTAATGCCTCCGAAATAGTTTTTAAAAAACATGTCGACGACAGCAACAAATTGGATAACCAAAGGAAATATCAGAAAATGCCTGATCCTCGACAAAACACCACTTCAAAAAGACCTACTACAGTTAGTACTAAAAGAACACACACCTCTGCAGATACAAGTCCATTTCGTGATACTAGGCTTGATTGGGCCGTACAAAGGTTGGAAAGTATTTCTGATAAGATCGTAAAGGCAACTTTGCTCGATAGCTTTGATGAATTTGGTAAACACTTGTCTTCCCTTTTAAGAGGGCTGCCTGAACATAAAGTTTATTTTCTCAAGAAAAAACTCATCAATGAAGTTTTTGAGGCGTTGTGCGAAGATAAGTTTAAGAAGGTGAAATGTGTGGGCACACAAACTAACAAGGAATCTCAAACATCAGCAGAGAAGGTACCTAAACACATACAAACACAAACACAGGCAACTCAAATTATCAGCAGTGGTACATTGGAAGGTGGTGTAATAAACATATCCTCTAATTCTTCAACACCTAAATCTGGTATTGAGACCACACCCAGGACAGTTTTGGGAGGTGGAGTACTAAATGTATCCTCCAATTCTTCTACACTTAAACCCGGTATTGCAGTTATTACACCCAGTACAATTTCTTCGGGAGGTGGTGTAATAAATGTATCCTCTAATTCTTCTACACCCAAACCTGGTATTGAGATCATTACACCCAGTACAGTTGCCTCGGGAAGTGGTGTAATAAACATATCCTCTAATTCTTCTACACTTAAACCTGGTATTGAGATTATTTCACCCAGGACAGTTTCCTCGGGAGGTGGTGTAATAAATGTATCCCCTAATTCTTCTACACTTAAACCTGGTATTGAGATCATTACACCCAGGACAGTCTCCCAGCAGCCAAAAAGAGTTAGGCAGCGAAAACAAACGCTAATGATGAGATCAATTCATGAGCCTATACAAAAACCTCAAGTTGATAAAAAAAGTATTGGTACTAGTACATCATGTTTACCCAATTTTATTCAAGCAAATGTGAGATGTAGTGCTACAACAATTATGCCTAGTATTTCGACCACTAATTCCTCCATTGAGACTCAAACAATAGGAACTAGTACAAGTTTAGAGCAGCAGCCTATAATGATCAAAGAGTCACAAGTTGTGAAGAAGTGTGCGTGTCCAGATCGATCGTCTTCACCCACTTACGGCTCCCCTCTTTTAACAGGTCCGTTATCAATGATATTCCCAACTGCTTCAACCTCTAGTTCTCCTTTCAAACTTGTTCCGATGATGCCCATGGCTCATCCTACTGAGACTGATATCACAACCCGTGTAATGAGTGACCAACCCGCCATAATGGGTGCCATTCCACCAGTTCAACATTCTATGCTAGGCTCGCTCCTGACTGATTGCAATGTCCGTACCGTCAATAGTTCAGCAGATGGAACACTTTTTGCTGTCACCATTCCAAAACCACAGTAAGTAAATTTTGTGATTTACTGCACTAAGGCTAGTGTTTAGATGTTTTAATTTGTAGTATTTGTGTAATTAATTGTAAAACTTTGGGACAAATAAAGAATTTTTAATGCAAAATATTACTAGGGTTGCTACCAGCCCTCACTCATTATTATTTGTGAAAGTTTAGTAAAATCTTAGTTTTGGTAAAACAAAGTAATAATTTCCTCCTTTTTTGTATTATTTACACAGGTATCAATTTTTGTTGTGTACAAGCTTATAGATTATCATAACAGTTTTAGAGTGAACTAGCTGTGTACCCGTTCTACGCACGGGGATCTTATAGTAATCAGTTGAAACCTTCTTATATAAAGAACAGCAGTTGGTTTGCATATTTTCAGATATGCTGGCCAAACTATTTATTATACATAACTTAATTTTATGACGTTTGTTGTTGTTCCGGAGCGGTATGACAATCAATAAAAGCCTAAATTACCTGTGTCCGCTGGTCGATCCTAATGTATCCTATTACAGGAGATGCATTTCGGCGAAATTAAATCGCCATCATCAGTCCTAAAGGTCTTGAGCTTCCCCATTAGGTGCGTCTTGGAGTTTTTTAAACACATACACAAACTGTACACTTATACACATGACGAATAAAACATAAATACACAGTAGGCCTACTTTTATTTTTACTATAGACAAGTAGACGCGCGTCGGTCGTGTGCCGAGTCTCGACTGAAAACGCTAATTTAAAAAATGTAAGTTTCCCAGCAATATACAACACTGATTCAACGTCTATTTCCCGGTTATCAAAACTCAAGAACAATTTTACACACAAAGAATCTCTATTTTCATTTACTGTTACCCTACATATTATTGCACTTGCGATTAATTAAATCCGTTATGTAAGGAAAAACGTTTTTAATCTTAATTGGTTGGGATTTGCTTTCAAAACGTGATCGGAAATGGTTGCGGTATTTGTAAACAACATTCAATGTGAACTTATCAGTGACAGCTAGAAGAAATAATCTTGATTTGAACAGCTGTTCGTTATTTCATAGAAGAATATGTGCTAAACATTGGGAGAAAACTTTACAAAAAATCGCACAAAATTGGGTTTTTAAACGTCCGTTATTTTATTTACAAAGTGGTGACGCCATATTTTAATGGCTAAAGACAATTTCGCCAATCCAGTGAATACATTAAAATGGTTTGGAACTTGATAGGTTCTCTCGTTTTTCAGGAGTAGGCCGCGTAAAATGGCTCTTGGGTCGTAACAGACATGAAGACAGACAGAAATTTAGATGAGACTTGTTTCGGTTTCTCTAATGTATAAAACGTAAAAATAACCTAAAAGTTTATGATTCTGAGCAATGTACAGACAAAACTCTAATTTTATTTATATAGATACAACAAATTTTAGACTTCAAGATTCTATGTTACATAGTACTCTTCTGACCTCTATCTGCAATGTTCATTGTTCAGGCTTAAATCTTGAGCACACTTGTCTAGTTTAGTACACTATGATAATCGGTTACTGTAAAAACCGTTTACCAATTTATCAACAGATTTTTTTGGAATAATCTTTCCTGTATGTTGTTTTTTCAATGTAATTTGTGATTTATGCCTTAAAATTGTGTTGCAATATTTATTTTTACCCTCCAGAATGGCAACATACAGAACTCTCAGGCCTGTATCACCAATAAGCAAGAAACGCAAGGAAGCTACTCCTCTTGGATACATTACCAACATGTAAGAAATTGATCCTCTTAAACTCTACTTAATTGTTCTACCTATTATGTATTCGTATTCATTGGTGTTCCTATTGTAGTTTGTGAGGTATTGTTGTGTGTGTTGTGCAGTGGCGGTCCCAGGGGGGGGGGGGGTGGAAGGGATATATCCCATCCTGGAATATTTAATTTTTGATTAGCTAAGATAAATACTATTAGCTTTAGCATATTTTAGAGCTCAAATATGTATAAAAATATGTTTTTAGGTTTTAAATTCCAATTTTCTTCCACAAGGACACCCTTTCTCTGGGGGAGATTCCAGACTCCGGGTGGTCCCCCCCCCCCCCCCGGAATGAAATCCAGGGACCGCCACTGGTGTTGTAAAAGTGTATCTTACTCAGCCAAATTCAATTAAACCTAGTGTGACAATGAGATTTCAGCATAATAAAGGAATAGGAACGATTGTAAATACAATAACTGTGATTTCATTTGTAAAAACTAAAGTGGTGTATTGTAAAACGTAATTTTACTATGTAGTACTTAAGAGCTATGGTTTTTATAGCAAATGTACTCACATTCCCTAGTTTCAATGGTGAATGATTCACAAAAATAAAGTTTTTTACAAAACGGGAAATAATCACTGATTGAGATTGTTTACCTTGGTTGGATTGTGGAGTGGTAGGATCTGTTGAGGACACTTGCACTGTTGCTGCAAACCTATTTCTGTATACATTTTACCTCCTGCTCTCAATTAAACTCTGTAGTCAGTAATAAGTGATAGTCAGCCTGGTGATAGAGGGCGATTGTAAGGATTGAAATATCAGCATTCCATATTGCACACACACACTACGGCCAGAAACTAGCAGTTTCTTCGTCAAATAACCGCTGTAGAAGTCTGCAGTGTTCATGAAAAATTATAGTTATGACTTTCAATGTTGATTACTTGAAGAAATATCGTATATCAATACATCTATATGTGCTATTGTTTTTCAGACCTGAAACAGAAAAAGACCCTTTGGCACCGTCACCTAAGAAGAAGGGTAAAAAATCAAAAAACAGCAGGGATGTTTCTAGCCAAGGCCAGAATGAGTAAGTTGCCTGCCACTGTTGTTGTTAGATAACCATCCATATTGTTTTGAATAAAAAAAAAAACACCCAATAAATTGGCTGGAATTCTGTAAAGGTATCTTATATATTTAAAAAAATTGGTTTTTCTTTTCCGAGTTCGTTTGGCTTGTTTGACCCGACCGATTTTCATTATTGAGGTCTTGAATTGAAGGTATGCACGCACAGATTTGCCATCAAGCATCGGCATATAATTATCTATAGTCTCACTCGACATATACGTAAACGAAAGTTGTTTCCCATGTATTTCTTATGGGGGTTAAATTTGGCTTTTCTTTGCCAAGTTCGATTGGCTCTTCTGCCCGGCCGATTGAGGTCTCGAATTGAAGGTATGCACGTACAGATTTGCCATCAAGCAACGGCATAAATGTATCTATAATCCCACTCGGTGTATACATAAACAAAATTTGCTTCCCATGTATTTCTTATGGTAGTTAAATTTGGCTTTTCTTTGCCGAGTTCGATTGGCTCTTCTACCCGGCCGATTTTCATGATTGAGGTCTTAAATTGAAGGCATACACGCAAAGATGTCACATCAGGCATCGACCATCGAAGGAAATGCATCGGCACATATTTACCAATAAAAAAAAAACACAACTTGATACTTGTGGGAGAACTAGAGGGAGTCTACTGTATGTTGTACAATACTGTACAGTTAAAGTTAGTATTATTTGACCGAAAAACATAATTTGATTCATTTTCGATTCCTTACTTCAATTTAAGATGTATTTCACCAGTTATAATTATACAATCCTATATATTTTGGTCTAAGGACCTTCAGTGAAATACCTGCTACTGTATTAGTTATTCAAATCGAACGAGTTTCAAGCAAACGCAAGGAGAACAACCAACATAAACATTATTTTTTATAATGTTTTTCTATAAGTAAAAATCAATAGCTCAAGTATTGTTCATGTATGTTTTAGACTCAAAATAATCAGTAATTATAGTCTTTAAATTGAGCTATTGATCGTTTGAATCAGTATCAAGATAATGTAATACTCATCAAAAATCATAAATTTGATTAGTTCTTGGATATTATATTTTTAGTTTAACGCTGCGGAGCAGCATGGGTCAACGCTGCGGAGCAGCATAGGTCCTCTAGTTTATTTGATTTTACACTAGCTGCTATACCAGTGCTTTGTGTGGTTCTTAAGATATGTTGTATGAAATAGTTGCACATCATTGTCCTTTAATTTTTATGGGACATTGGACACCCTGTTGTTTCAGAACTTAAGGTACCTTTAAAAAAATGTAAGTCACACTAGAGCAGCATAGGTCCTCTAGTTTATTTGATTTTACACTAGCTGCTATACCAGTGCTTTGTGTGGTTCTTAAGATGTATGTTGTATGAAATAGTTGCACATCATTGTCCTTTTATTTTTATGGGACACTGGACACCCTGTTGTTTAAGAACTTAAGGTACCTTTAAAAAAATTGTTTTAAGTCTAGAATGCTGCTTTTATTCAACATCTTTTGGAGTTTTTTTTACATCTTTATCTGTAGACTGGCAGATCGTGATTTGTGATTTACAAAGGTACATTGTGGTAAATTTATTTGTATTTATCTTTTTTTCAGGGGAAAGGAGTTTGAAATGGATATTGAGGTAAAAAGTTCAGCAAAATTAACTCTTATTTAGTTACTAAGGTAGTTTGGATTTTTTACAAAAAGGGACCAGAAAAGTTAGCTGGATCACTGTAAAATCAGCTGGAGACTGGTGATTTTTTTACAGGACACCTTGGAGTAGGCATAAACTGAGTTTTTCCTACAGTTACCTGACAAAGCGGGCTTTCTTGTACCAGCACGCAAAGTAGCTGATTGCTGCATTTACTTTTGCCGCATCCATTTTACATTTGCGGTATTAATTTTTTTCCCACACTCCAATATTCCAACCAAACAACAAAAAAAGTGTGCTTTTATTAGACACGTAATACGTGTACGCTTGAAAATAGGTTGGCAACACTTAAATATACTACGACTACGATCAGCTGGTGCAGTGTTTTCCTTTTCATTCAACACTTGGATTTAACCTAACCTAGTGTTGTTTACTGTTTGATAGACTAATTATTTCTATGCTTTATAGTACCTGTAGGAAAAATATAATGTGTAACACGAGCTAGTTACACAATTAATTATTGTCATCAGGCTCTCAACAGAGCTACACAAGAAATATAAATAGGTTCTGCCTGGAGCATTGCACCTTTACAATAAATATTAGAACCTTTTAAAAACATATCAATAATTCTGTTAAAAAGGTATACTGTATTGTTCGGAAATGTGACTGTTTAAGGTTAGTTTTATTTAATGCTATATATTTGTAACTAGTAGTGCAGCAAAAAGTATCATAAGCGATAAATTTGGTAATTTGTTAATAGTACTCACATGAAATCCTCATTATACAAATTTCACTCAAAACAATTAGCAAAATCCTACAACAGTTTTAATACCTCTCGTCATTGTAACATTGCTCTTATAAAATAACACAAACTTTCCACAAAGTAAATAAATCATAAACATAAACATTTTCACAAGCTGATTTATTCTAATATGGCAACTCTAATATTATTAAGTTGATTCAAAAGAATAACATGGCAACTTGGAAACCAGTGAGGCAAGTCCTTGGAGAGTTTTAAAATAAAAATATGTCCCTCAAAATTTCTGCTTAATTGGTTCAATAGTTTCCGTTCTTGAATGAGTTAAGATCCAATTGAGGTATTGTATACTTTTGGCTGAAATCTTACTCAAAGACAAATGATGTTGGAATGGCAAGGGCCTATTTCATTTGTGCTTAAGCCTTATAAGATTTATTATTTCTTTGATTAAGAAATTATTTCTGTTGCAGGATGGTACGGATTTGAAACAAATCAAGGAGGATCATGAACTGTATGAGGCCATAGCCACTGATTTTGAAATAAAGGTCAGCTTAGCCCAGTAGATATTGATTAGCAATTGGAATCTGTTATATTTTGTTGTACTAAATCCAAATATGGATGTGAAAATTTTTAACAGTTCAGTACATTTGGGTAAAATTGTAAATTATTAATATTATAAGTTTTTATAAATGCTGAATGTGAAAAAGTTGTTTTAGTTTTATCAATTAGCCTGGTATATCTGGCTTCCAAACCCAAGACAAATCAGCTGGTATTATTAGATTTGGCAACAACGCACAGTCCTCATTGGCTCCTTCGAAGTAACAATTTAAATAGGCTCCTCCCTCAACTGTTTTTTCCAAAATATTTTGCTTTGTTACATTTTTTTTTGTAGGCCTAGATGAAAATTATGTACTTTTAATAACTTTGTTAGTGGAGTGAGTTTTAGAGTTTTAGGGTGTGTTGCTAGCCTAGTAGTTAGCGTCACGGTCTTCAGTGCAGGAGGGATGGGCTCAATTCGTGGCACATCCACAAAACTTGAATAAGTTTTGACTGCTTACCCTTTAAAGCGTTTGAGTTAATTTAAAAAATGCCAAACAACAAATATATACAGGAGAACCTCTTTAATCCGAAGACCATTGCTGTACTCGTTCTTTATTGTATACTGTATTTATTTATATACGCACCGTAATTGTTTCTATTGTAATGTACATTACTGTTTATTCACTATGTTTCCTACTGTACTAAATAAAGACTGTATTTAACTTTATAAAATATTTTTCACTTTTCCCGTAACAATAATTATGATCTATTATAGCCATTTTGTTGTGTAAAAACAACAATATGTTCTGTAATCCGAACTATTCAATAGTCCGAACTACCCCCGGTCCCAATTATTTCGGATTAAAGAGGTTCTACTGTATAGAGAAAGCTTTCCTTGCTTGAGTTACTACATGGCTTTAAACCATGTTATTATTATATAGCTAAAACCATTGGCGACTATATACTACAGTAGACATCCCATCTATACGGACCAATTATCACCAAAGTTTTAACCATGTATGATTGGCGGGACCTCAGCTATAGCCTACCACACTGGTCACTCCCCAAATGTTCTAGTTGTGGATACAACTTAAGACTGTCAGTGGTTTCATTATAAATGGTCTGTACACAGGAGGAAATCCCAGACTTGGAGGAGATTACAGAGAAAGACTTTGCTGGTCCGTCTCACCCTCATCCAACAACATCAACAACTGTACAATCTCAGTCACTGAGTGCAGCAGAATCCGGTACGTGCTATGTTCTTATTTATTACAGAAAAAAAAGAGTTAAAAGAGAGAACGTCGTAATCTTGAAATACAGTAATCCTCATTGGCAATTCTGAATTGCTGATAGAGTGGCGTAAATGATCTAGAAACCTGAAAAAGTTTGTCTGAAAAGTGTATTATAGTTGGTGCCTCGCTTTACCCATACAGAGTTACAACATACTGTATTAATAATCAGTAGGTAATACATTGTGTGCCCCAACAATTTTAATAATTTTTTTTTTATTTGAAATTCAAGCAATCATCAATTAGCAGACTCAGACAGGTTATTAAATACATTCATAAACTACTACCAATTATTCTAGTGGATACACCACTCTGATTCAGAAAAAATCCCAAACAAGTAACCTTTGATTTTGACAGGAGGAGGTGATAGTTTATCAAGTTGCTGTTTCATAGGAAGCTCACACTTTTGTTTATGTTTATACATGATTGAGTATTCATGGAATTATCTCATTACAGTAATTAACAAGTTTTTGTGTGCTTTATTGTTGATTGTTATTACTTGATACAACCAGCAATTCCATTTATCTACTGTTGTTTGTCTGTTTGCACCTGTTGTATCAAGGGAGCAAATATTTTGTAAGTTACTTATGCTGTTGCAGGTTCCACCTCTTCTACCAAAGATTCTTCAACAACTTGACAACCAATAGAACCAGATTCTCCAGCAAATTCACAGCCGCAAGAACCAGATACTCCTGCGAATTCACAGTCCCAAGAACCAGATATTCCGGCGAATTCACAGTCCCAAGAACCAGATATTCCGACGAATTCACAGTCCCAAGAACCAGATATTCAGGCGAATTCACAGTCCCAAGAACCAGATATTCCGGCAAATTCACAGTCCCAAGAACCAGATATTCAGGCGAATTCACAGTCTCAAGAACCAGATATTCCGGCAAATTCACAGTCCCAAGAACCAGATATTCAGGCGAATTCACAGTCTCAAGAACCAGATACTCCGGCAACTTCAGAGCTGCATGAACCAGATACTCCTGCATCTTAACAGCCATAGGAACCAGATTGATTATCATATGTATTTTTTCTAGAATATAGTATACGTAAGTCAGTAGCTTCCAATGTTAGTATCAAAACTACTAAGTTCCAAAACTAAAATGATCCTTGAATCTTTTTTGAAAAATTACATTAAAATATATTAATTGTTGTTAATAATTACCTAAATATATTATGATTTAAATATGTGTTCTATTTAGTAATACAAATTTGTTTTATTAAGACAAGTTCATTTTAGCTATATATTCTATAGGTACCTTTGATGGTAATTATATGTTATAGTATAAACTACTGTCTTATATAAGTCGGATGCATTTACAATGTAAAAGCAGTATGTACATAATGTATAGTTTTTTCATTAAATATTTGTTGCATTAACTGACTTTCATTGATATTATCCCTGATAATGTCATTTTGGTCTGTAATCTTTGTAAGCCTTTCAAACACTTAACAGGTTATCAACTTAGAGACAGTTTAGGAGCTCGAGCCCAGCTAGTAAGCCCCCCAGCGTTAGACTCGGCCAAACTTTAGTATGCCGATCAATAACCAGGCTTGCGCCTAAGTTGTAATGGTCGTAGAGCAATTAAAACCGGGACTAAGTTGCAGTGTGGCTACATGGTCAGGGAATTGTGGAGAATTTAGGTTTTGGGGCAATGGAGAACTCGTGACCGTCGACAACAACAAAAGATGAACAATTATTGATGATGATTACAATTATATCTTGGTATATCAATGATGTCTAATTAGGAGCCTATTAGTTATAGGCTACAGTGTAGGTTTCTGCGTTGTACGGTTGTACCAATGCAAAAATGTAGTGAGTTTTACCATTGACTGTGTATAGTCAATGGTTTTACATCTTAATGACTGAAGAACCGTATACTATATTATAAAGAAGAGGTGGTGTCTGCCTGTCTGTCTGTGTTTGCATAAGCTAAAAAACTACTGAATTGACTGGGCTCAAATTGGGCAAAAATGAAGCTACAGGATAATACATATAGAACTATTCCCGCTTCGATATTGTCCAAGGACTCTGCCCCGTGGGCTTCAGAGGTGAGAGTTTTAGTATATATTGATTGGCATCCATGGCAACAAAGAGCAAACTCATAACCTATAAAATGTAAACAAGCAGAACTGTCAGTTGATTAAAACAAACTTAATACTGAAATTATTATATTTCATATGGAATAACTCATTCATAGTAGCATTTACGTTACAAGTGTAGTAAGAGCGTACTTACATCACGCAGGTTGCATAATTCACCTAAGTGATGTAAACACGCTCTTGCGTAATGTCTAACGTACAAGATTTTACCTGACCCGACAATATACAGGGGATAGCTGTTTTCAATTTTGTTCCAGGTCCACAGTATTGATAGCCGGGCAAATTCATTTCCACCGGGAATAATTTTTACCGCCGTGTTATCCGAGTTTTTGACTATCCGAGGTAGTCTCGGTCCCGTTTAGCTCGGCATAATCAGACTTTTAAGGTTAGTCTGAATAACTCAATATGTACCCTTACAAGGTTAACCCTGTATAAAGAAAATCAAAATATCAGTGTTTTTTCAACCCTTTTTACAACATTACTTCAAGGCATAACTTTCAATAATGAGTAACAAAAATCTGAGTGATAACAATTTATTATAAAACCTTAATGACAAGGAATACAATTGACTAAATTTACAATTTTGTGACAATAGTAACAAAACATTCACAGATAAAATAATTTCTTTAGGAAAGATTTGATTCACATTGAAACTAAATAATAATACTGAAGTAAACCTAAGAATGGTAAAAAGTTCTCAATTGTGTTTTTGTTAAGGAAATCTTAACATCATACATTTAAAGAAGTTTACATCCAGTTATTTCAATTGTTATTGATGAAAAAATCAAGTCTACATTACAAGTTGTTTATCATAACTTTTACACAAATAATATCAAACTTTGGCAATTACAAGTAGGAAACAGTTTGACATAGACAAAATCAAATTAAATTCTATAAGTAGTTTTCTTAAGAAGAAATAGATAAACAGATGTACAGTTATAAATACAAACATGATCAGTTAGCAGAGCTGGTCATCACATCAGGTACCTTGTGACTGGTTGACTCCTAAAACAAAAAAATATAAACTATTAATAAATATATTAGTGATAAAAAAACAAAAAAATCCCAGTAGGAATGGATATTGACAGCTGAAAGAAATTGAACATTTTTTGTTCAGTAGTTTCCCTTTAGTCTGGACAACTTCTCTGGAACAAAATACCCGCCGCAGCAAACCTGCCGAATAAGCGAATTTCCATTTGTCTGAATTGATTTTCAATTTTTTGGGTAAAATATTGATAGCTTAGTGTAAGATGGATAAATTTGCCAAGTTTTGACAAAATATATCTATAAACAAGCAAACTACAACATTTTACAATGTTCTCCATAAGAATCACATGAGAATTTTAAATTTACAATTTTTGAATTTTCTTTGTTACCAATACTTGTACAAAAACACTTTGATATACTAAATCATTTGGTTTTTTTAATCTCTTTAAAAAGATCCAGAGAGAAATTGGGATTTTGTGTTTTGAGGGTCAAAAATAAGAAAACCCATTTTTTACCCCATAAAACCCCGTTCCCATGCTCCGATCATGCTGGTTCGCGAACTTGATTCAAGTTCATCCAGCCTTACAACTTAAAACCAAATTTCATTAAGCTCAAACATAAGTTATCGTGTTCACGGACACATATACAACTCTATACACATAAATATAGTGACTCTAACACTGTGACCCTGTGTTCTAGGAGGTTTTACATAGTTGCGAGTAAATTCAGGAGTTTTAGACACCCTGCAGCTGAGCAATCAGCAAATATACTTCAGTTAACCCATTGGCCTACATCAAACGGTCACGAACCACCATAGTGCCGCGGTCCTTAATAATACAATAACAAGTAGCGACCGTGCACCTAGTAGTTCTCTGTTTCAATGCTAGGTAGCAGCACTAATCAGGCAAACTGCTTTACCACGACCTGTTTTTAGTTGAAATGATTAGTATTTAACTTGTTTTTATTGCAAGTAAATACTGATTTCTTGGCCACCTGTTGTTCTCAGCTTTCTGCTGGGTTTGTTTACGGAATGGCGGCTTGTGATTTTGTACGTTCCAGTGAGTGAAATTGATAGTGAAACAAATGAAGATGAACAAATGCTTGTGAGTGAAAATGAAAGAGAACGAGAGCGAGTCGGAATCTGATGAAGACAAAGAGGCTGTCGACGAACCTGACAATTCAACTCCACCAGTGGATTTGGTTCTTGAAACCATTGAAAATGTTGTTCACGAAGATGGCGATATACCAATGGACTCTGTTGACGAAATAATTAAAAAGATGGTAAGTGGGGAAATTGTTTTTTAAGAGGAGCCTATGTCAAGGAAAGATGCTCTCAAAGAACCTAAAAATATTGTATTTCACAGTGAAAAGGTAGGAGCAGGGTTGTCAGCAGGATCTATAAACGAAATTCACGCATTTTTCCCGGTTTTCCCGGCTAAAAAGTACGGAATTCCCGGTGTCTATTATACTTATAAGAACGGCACAACACAAGTTACACTTATCAGCAAATTAAAAAAAGCAAGCCAAATTGCCCAAGGGACTACGTAAGCCCCGACCGATGAAACGGTGAACACTTCGTGACACATAATTAATTAGTGACGCACTGATGGTCGGGCGGGTAAGGGGTAGCGCGGTGGGTCATTATGGGTGCCATTTTGATAACATCCACTCATAATACTATATTTGGCTAATAATTTGTTCAGAATTATCAGAGGTTATAAACTCTATTACCTTAAACATTAATTGATCAAGCTAATACAGTAGGCTAGACTAGTCATTTGATCAGTTTCAAACTCAAAATAAAGGCCACTCTTCTTACTTGTGTGTAATAATTGTTTAATAATGCTTATAAAAGGTTACTATAGGTTGTATTACAGAGACATACGTCACTGCCACAAAAACTATTCTCTAATGTGAATGAATGAACTGAGTGTTTATTTAGTGTGAAGCCCCGCCCACCGTCTAACGGGACATGGGGTATAGTAGGAAAAGAGAAAGTTTGCTCTAAAGCCTGGTTCACATGCCCTCCCTTACCCTTGGCGTCAGTCGCTTGCAGATTTCCATTACACAAACGTTTCTGAGTGTTAATTATTTAAAAACACTGCAAATGTTTGAATTTGACTGTGATGAGGTCTAATAATAAATAGGCTTAGGCCTACAAGTATTAATCTAAGTCATTTGACAGTTTTTGTATTTATTTTTAAAAGCAATTGCAGTTATTATACTTTTAAAAAACTAGGCCTACATACATCTTGACCTATAAATACTTTTTGTAAGGAGAGTCTTTTCTCTATAAGAAGTAAAAACGATCGTGGTCAAGGAATGACTGTGTTAAAACAGCACACTGTCAATTTTTACAAAAGTATTTTGACTGAAACCTGGTATTTTTTAAAGAGTTGTAGAATAGCCTAAGTCGACGTCTGTGGAGTAAAGTATGGCAATAGATAAGTTTTACTTTTAGCCTACAATAAAGATTATGTTTAGGGACTAGAATCTCCAAATGAGTGCTTTTATAAAACATGCCATAGTTTTATTTAGTAACAAAAGTGTTTGACTTTGTTCCCGATGATACCAAGAGTATAGGTTCGGCAGAGTGGATTCACTGTGAACCGGCCTGCCTGGCCCTTATGCACGACGTCACTATAACTTCCATGTAGGGGTGTCAAAAATGGATCGTAACAATCGATGTTTTGAACCTGTCTGTAACTAACCTAGTTTTTTTATACTTAAATACTCATTATGCATAAACGAACACGTACTACATATCGGATCTCGAATCACGATAAATTATCGATACCCTTCCCACCCACAATAAGCAAAGCACATAAAACGATGTCTAGCAATCGTCATTTGCTCCATTGAAACACGAAAGTCGATTGGCTGACATGGTAGTGCGTTGTCGCCTCCTGACCAATGAGAACTGTTGTTACATACTATTATTGTCAACATTCACCATTCGTTATAACATTACAAAATCTACATGGACTTAGGCTTATGATATTTTTCAATAAATGCATTGTGTCATAGTAGCACTTAAAACTTCACTAAACTCTTTAATCAGGTAGATAGTACAGATAAATATATGGACCTACTTTTTGGCGCAATATAAAGCAAGCCTAACCATACGACGATGACGATGTTAAAGTTTAATGGTTGAATATTGCAGGGAGGAAACTGAACATTTCGACGTGTTTAGGTTATTTATTTTGTACTAAAAATAAAAATAATACATCTAAATGTCTGACTTATTGATACAGACATTGTTTAGTATAATTAATTTCGTGTTGGCAGGACATTCGCGCGCCGGTTGTCTCATGAGTTGAGTCTGACATCTTGAAATGTAGATTGTGTTGTGCAATGAGCTGAAGCTAAACAATGTCACCGGCACCGTCGCTGTTTTGAACTAGATAGTTTCTATGTTGGCTATGAAAATTGTTAACCGTGATTACAAAACTAATCGTGATTACAAAACTAATACTGTAGCTATAAAGTTGATAAATGTAAAAAAAAAATATTTATCCCTGTCGGGTGTCCGGTGTTATCGGAATCGACTTTTGACAATCGAGTCTTGGTACCGAACCGATACCAATGTCCAAGTGGTAACCAATGGATGGTGGTATCGATGACGATAATCGATACATCCCTTTTTAGAATCGAATTGAAATTTCAATACATCGCACTCGCTGCACACCACTACCTATCACTATCACCAATGAATACACAAACTATATATATAGTTTGTGTATTCATTGCTATCACCATCACCCAGTCCAGTGTCAGCTGTCGCTGTCAGTGAAATGGATGACGCAAGCGATGCCTAGGTTGCCGATTATTATTAGGCCTAGTATGTCAATATTGAAAGGGGTTAAGGGATTAAATAAAACTCAAACATTTTCCTTTCTTATTATTTACGTGTCAAACATCAACGAAATCGGCTTAACCTCTACTACTCGATTCGAGTTGCGAGTATATTTAACTAAGTGCTTCCGGCGACCGGCGGCGTCGGCTTCCCGCGTAGGCCTATTCATGGTGGTAGAGGTCGTGCGCAACGAGGTGAAGCCTGAGATTTTTGGCGGGAACGGTCTAAAGCAGGGGAATCCATGGTGGGGGTAGGAGACGAGCCGATCGTCGCCTTGCATAGCGACACTTCCCCCACCACACCACTATTCCCCTCCAAGCTTCACCTTGTTCCGTACGACCTCTAGGTAGTGTACATCCAACTTACCTTCTGCTTCTTCCGAACCATCGCCACTCGCCAGTAAACCGTAAATTTTGGTTTACTATAAAATCAATCAAGAAAGTATTGCAAAACGGTTTATAACTATTAAAATTACTTGAAAAAAAACTGTATTAACGATATCAATTAAATTCACGGAATAATACGATTTTCACGCATATTTCCCGGTTTTTTCACGGCTGTTAAAATTCACGCATAATTCCCTATTTTCCCGGAATTCCCGGCCGCTGACAACCCTGTATGAGTCAACATTGAACACTCACAGCTCCTAGAGTCAGAATTGGATGTTTTCTCTGGGTTTCTAGGCAACGATTTCTTTTAAGAGATTGCCATGGAAACAAATTATGCTGGAAAATGTGTTGCAGACCCAAACAGAATTATATTATCCAATATGTAGGCCTACACCTCATAAATTTCCAAGAAAGTTAGGTCTTTTCACATAACACATCACTTCACAAACAATATAACTACATTTTTATTGACTGGGGCATTATTGTTTTTACACCTAGGCTAAAACAAAATTCACATTTCTTTAGCTCAAGAAATAATTTTCACTCATATTACACAAGGGGAAGATCTGCTTTGGATAGGCCCTACACCAGACTAACAACAGTACAGCAAAGTTTTGCTAGTATATCAGTAAAAATAGTAAATTGTTTTGCAAGTGAAATACTTGACATTCCTTGTACTCGGCTAAAACAAAAGTTGATGGTTTGGCTTGCTGACCACCCTTTTTACAGTTTAGATGAATTTTTTGCAGAATACAATTGTAATGGTAAAATTGTTATCTAGTTCTTACTTAGTCCCTAGTCAACTGTTACCTAGTCTTTCAAACACTTGTTTAAGTACCTCACTTTTGTTTCATATATATAGTTCTGTGTTTTTCAAATGACTTTAGCTTTTATTTTCTTGTTGTCTTTGTTATATTTAAGTTTAGTGAAGATTCCATGTTATAGACCATGTTATACTATCTAGAATCTATGACCCTTTTTTTGTTAACGAGGTCTATTGTAACATATGTTATTTAATGACCAATAAAGATTTATGATTTATTTATGATTTATATACACTATTTACACTTGTCCCTCAGTGGTATGCCTCAAAGCAGACGTCAATTTAAAGTGGCACCACACACTGGCTGCATTGGATCCTCACTTCTCTTCTGAGCCCTTTTGAGGAACATACAAGGTACTTCAGTTGGCATCGGTTGGGAAGGTATAGCTGGTATCGACATTGGGAAATAAAGTAGGGGTCTGCGGGTCCCCGATTTTTTCGGGTCGGGTCGGGCCAGCGGAAGGCCCGAGAGACCGGGTCGGGTCAGAGATTTGTTCGGGCCAAGATCGGGTCGGGCCAAAAAAAATTCATTTATTCATTTATTCATTTATTCATGTAAATTGTCACAAATTACACCATATACAGAGGAGTTTCCTCAATGGTAGATGACATGTCAAAAATATGATACAAAAATGTTAAAAACTAAATTAATGTAACTTAAACATAATGAGAAAACAAACTCTCCACATGAACCATTTTACAAACCACTATTACTATATAAAATGAAATCCTCTACTGAATAAAACATATGGCTCTTTAGATAGTTAACAAGTTTTCTTTTAAATGCTTTGGCAGAAGATTCATTGCGAATATGAGAAGGTAGTTTATTAAATAATCGGCTGCCTGTATAGAATGGTGTCTTTTCAAAAGCTGCTGTTCGATGTATCGGCAAAGAAAGATTACAATTACGTGTAGGATAGTTATGTGTAGATTTTAAAAGAGTGAATTTGTGAAAATTTTCTTTAACAAATAGAAGGGTATGTAGAATGAAAATGCAAGGTAAAGGCAGAATATCTAGTTTCCTGAAAATTGGTTTGGATGATGCAGTATAGGGGGAATTTGTCATAGCACGGACAATGCTTTTCTGAATCTTAAATATTGCTGGAGAAGACTGTGAGTTGCCCCAAAATATCACTCCATATGTTAAGTTTGAATAGATATATGCATAGTAAACCATTTTCAAAATGTTTATCTCCAGGATTTTTGATAAGTTTAGAATTAGAAAATGACCTTTATGGAGAATTTTTGATAAAAAATTTACATGCTCATCCCACTTCAAAGAATTATTATTATTTTCAAAGTTATAATAAGTAATTTTCAAAGAAACACTCTTATATATATTATTACAGAGGAATTAAAATGTTAAAATTAGAATTAAATATTAAGTTTGCTCACATTTAAGAACAAAGACACAACAGAGCAATTGCCTTACTGTCACTAGCCAGAGCCAGTCGTCTACTGACAAAACAAAAGCCGTGCGTGACTCAACAGTGCAAAGAAAACAAAGTCAAAAGAAAGACTATTTATCCAGAGGTCCCATTTTAATTATTTGTTGTTTATTCCATACCTAGTTTAAAATATAGTAGTATTTTATTTACATAATAAATTATAAACAAAAGAAATATCTGATATAGTGTACAGATCTGTATCTTGTTCTTTTATTTTCCTATTGTCCTTTTTGTCATTCAGTAACAAAACAAAACAACACTTCTGATCGTCTGGAGGCATTGTATGGTCACTATTTCATTTTTTTTAAGTATCAAGTATCAGCAAGTCTACAAAGAGGTTAGGCCTAAATATTTTATAATTTTATTTTAAGAAAGTTTTCATCAGTAAAATTATTTGTTTCTTAGGTTAGATAGAGTTTCAAAAAAGATATTTCTAAGATCCAATACAATATTTACAAGACACAAACTACCATGAATTAATTTCTTTATAAATTATCTGTAACAGTTTTATATTTTTGAATAAAGAAAATATATCTTTTTGTCTCTACTTCCTTGTTTCGTTACTTGCATTTTGTCAGCAATTGGAACAACCAGGTGGTGTAATAGGGGTGGGGGAGGGGGAGGGTCTATGACCTTGAGTGTCCCCGGGCCTGGCTCTGGTTGTGTAAGAGGGGAGGGGAGGGGAGGGGGAGGGGGAGGGGGAGGGTCTGTAACCTTGAGTGTCCCCGGCCCCGGCTGTGAGAGTGATTCATGGTTTTTTGTTTACATTCTACTACCCTTCCTTCCGAGAAAAAGACCCTACTGTTTCAAAAACATTGACTTACAGTATAAAAACATTGAGTTGTGTTGCTAATTAGGGCACTATAATGTCTCTGCTGTCTGCTTATGTTGCCAAATTAGCATTTAACTTTCTTTTCTCTTGATTTAATATAATTTTCTATATATTAAGAGTTCCTTTTTGGGTACCTAATAATTGTGATATTGTTTGACTTGAGTTTATGGATTTTTAATTCTTTTCATTTATTAGCTAAAATCAGTTGTTTTAGGATCTCTTGCAATACCTATAACTGTGCCTATAACTGTGTATCTATAACTGTGTACCTATGACATGATATGCAATTTTTACAGTCTTTACTATAACTATACCATAAACAATGTATGTGTGCTATTTTTACTGTTTTAGAGTTTTATAGTAAATTAGTTTACACAATATCTTTTCTTCAATGAGTTCTCCACTTGTCATGTTGCTTAGTCTATTACTATTTTAGGCCCTAAAAAAAATAATTCCTATGTAAAGCTGTAGGCCTACTAATGCCAATAATAGATAATTCTTTATTTATGATGATGTAACTAATAATGCTATTGTAAGTGTGAGGTTTTTGTACTTAGGAGGTTAGGAGGCAGGGAATGAATGATTCATATTGCATGGTGGAAACATAGAATTTTTATTTTCTTCTTGCTTGCAGTCTTGAAGCCAGTCCACAGGCCCTAAACTTGTGATAAGGTTAATTGATTTGTTTATGATCCTTTTATATCAAGTTCCATTACAAACTTGTTGTAATATAGCTGTTTAGATATTTCAACAGTTATGAAAATGGGAAAGAATGGCTTGATAAAAAAAAATTATTTTCTTCTTTCTTGCAGTTGAGGCAACTTCTAAGCTGTAAATAAGTGATGAACATGAAATAATATACATAAATACATTTTTTCCCATATGTTATTTTCAAGTAATATTAAAAACACAGATAGGAGTTAAAAAAATATAAAAAATTCGGTAATTAATAATTTTTGGCCCGACCCGATTTTGGCCCGAAACCCGAGGACCAAAATTATCGGCCCGACCCGAGCCAAAAAAGTCTGACCCGCAGACCCCTAAAATAAAGTCGACCCTAAAGATGCATTGTATATTGTTACCTGAATGAGCTGAACAGAAGTGTTCTTGGAGATGTTCTCTGCTCATGAGTCTTTCACTACACAAGTGACAATTGACGGGGGAGGTGACAGCTTGACTAGTAGTTAGGCTGTCGGGTTCTGGGGGCTCCTCCTACAAGCAAAAACGTTATATATCAAAGCAACACAGTTTAAATAATTTTACCTTAACATCTCATAGCTTAGATTGTGTGAAAATATAATACGATACTGCACTACGGCCGTTTTGAAGATAACTCAACCTCCAAGTGTGTAGTGGTACACTAAAATATAGTCTTGTATTGACTATCACGTGGTCAGTTTTTAAGCCTTGCATGTGCAAATGTTTTTGTGTATTATCGTGTGGCCATCCTGTTTGTGTATGTTTAATATTTATTTAATCCCTGACGCAATGCAAATGAAGACTTAACGTGTTAAGTGTAACATCAGGACTAGTGTACCACTCACTACCCACCTGAAGATGGAGTTATCTCCGAAACGGCCGTAGTGCAGTATCGCCCCTGATTGCGCTGATGGTAAGAACAAATTGGATATACTTGTGCACCCCTCAGACCAAGAAAAAAAAATCAACTCGACATATCAACCAATTTCAAAATTATTTGTTAATTTTTCAAAAGATTATCAAAATCGTCCTAATACAGGTTTAGGTTACATGTCAAAATTTTACCTGCCCATGTCAAATTTGGATGAAACCTTTTATACTAGAACACCTCATAGAGGATAAGTAAAATGCAAAATTGCTACTCCGGTACTTGAAAATTACACCTCGTCAAAGTTTTTAATGAAAGATAAATATCATTCATCATATATATATATGGGCATTATCATATATATAATATATTTCATCATATATATATATATATATATATATATATATATGGTTGTTGGTGACTTGACTAACCGCTCTAGCACATTATCCAGCAAGAAAGATGTGAGGTGCAAT
The DNA here is from genome assembly GCF_028750875.1 of Macrosteles quadrilineatus. Classification (NCBI taxonomy): domain Eukaryota; kingdom Metazoa; phylum Arthropoda; class Insecta; order Hemiptera; family Cicadellidae; genus Macrosteles; species Macrosteles quadrilineatus. Next base: position 41,999,265 of record NW_026542597.1, read on the forward strand.
TTTGCAGCCATTCCTAGGCTGTTAAATAATTTTAAATCTTTGTAGGAATTCTAGAGTCCTTGTATGGTTGCATAAAATTGAATAATGATCCCCCCTTTGTAACAGTTTGCATAAGTAGGAGCCTACTGAATAACTGAAACAACCACAAAGGGATTCAAATAGACAATCCAGACAACAATAATGAAGACAACACAACAACAATAAATGAAGACTGACCTTTATATACAATCCAGAACTTCCCTCACATAAGACTGTTTCAAATGAGTCATTACTGTCTAGTTTGATTTTGGCCAGCTCATTTCCTTCCTGTAAAAAAAGATCCATCCGTCAAATTAACTAAAATAATACAAGTGAAACTTGGTAACAAGCCCGTTTTTGTAAAGGGATCTTCATCTTGATGTCAGTTGAAACCTTTATATTACGAACAGAAGTTTGTTTGTAGATCAAGTTTGCATTTTGCAAAAAATGCCTCGCAAATATATGACACACATATTTCTTTAGTGGTCTATATTTGATATTGGACTATTAAACTAAAATAGCTTTATAGATCTTTGATGCACGATAGCCCTAAGGTAAAATTTAAAGCTATTATCCACACTAGTTAAAAGTAATAAAATATTTGCTTGGTCCAAAAGATGACCCAAAATAGTGTTCAACTGATTTTATTGTACATAAAATAATGTACTAACGAGATTTTAACCCGAGACCCCAGGGACCGAAGTCCCACGCTCTAACCACTAGACCAGCTCGCTCCCCCCAGATATTTTATATTGAACCAGAAATACTATGTGTCATCTGCAATTTTTTTTTTTCAAAAATAAAAACAACAATATACCCATAATCAACTCTTTGGGAACTTCACGGCTGTGGTTGACATTTAAATATTTTGTGATATAGAGCATTAAAATTTCTCAAGATATTAATCTTATGTCCATTAGTAAAGAGAAGAACTTTTAGGCTACCTAATTTTCTGTGACATCGTCAAAAGCTCATGGAGGAGTAACCTCATGGCGTTTTCATGTATTTTAGCATTATTAATACCACTTGTTGGAAACCACAACACTTAACAACTTCTTACCTCAATATCTATTTCATACTCCAGTTGACTGCTATTCCTGGAAAAAAATAATTGTAACGTTACTAATATTAGAACTTTAGGACATTCAAATTGTGACAAAAGTACCAGAGATTAAAATGTATTGTCTTCTTTCACACAAAACATAGTTTATACAGGAAGTCCAAGAACTCTCTACCAATTTTTTTGGGTATTGTTCCTGGGTAAGAAACATATCTAAAAATCATATTTAAATTGTCCGGAAGTTGTTAGTTACTCACAAAGCCGCCATATTTTTCACTTATTAGTTTTTTTCTGAAAAGTGGTTCTGAAAAAAATTATGACAATTTTCCAAATCCATAAAACAAAATGGCAGCCATTTAAAGTTTGGTTCTTAAATAACTCAAAAACCGTTGATTTTACAAACATAAAAAAAATTAAGATAGGCATTGGACGAATATTAACTGAGACATGGCAGCTTTAGTGATACGTGACCGAGGCATGCGGCATGTAGCAAAAGTTCAATTTGATATTTTATTATTTTTCCCAGTTTTTCTTCATCTAGCTTATGTAGCACAATAAATTGTGCGCCAATCCCATCTGTTGTTTTACACTACACACCTACCTTCTTAAAGTGATGAAAACTATAAAGATAAAATTAGAAAAAAACTAGACTTTTTAAAACCACACTTCTATTTTCAACAACTCATATAAAACTATTATGACAACAAGACAAAACAAAAACATATGACAATTTAAATTAGTCAAAAGTAAATATTCATCATATCAACAGACTAGGAGATATAACATCCTCCCACCGAGTAGTATTACTACTCAAACATGAACCTTTTTGGAACTTTGATTTTTCGTCCAGCTTGTGTTTTAATTTCATCTTGAGTAGTATTAACTTCTTTTCCCACGTTCATATCTTTTGATGAGATTTCAAGCGGATACAATCTTTGTATCGGTCTCAACAATGTCCCATGTGCTGTACGAAGTTTTACAAGTCTGACCACACCACTCTTGCCTGGTATTGTTTCAATGACAAGACCTAGAGGCCAATCTATTCTTTTCATGTTTTCGCATTCAATAAAAACAACATCTCCTATTGAGGGTACATTTTTAGAACCTTTTACGTTTGATTTTTGAACCAACTGTCCCAAATATTCTTTTCTAAAACGTTGTCTTAGATTTTGTCTCAGGTTTTGGATATGTTTTAATTTTCTGTTCAAGCTTCGTTCATCGATTTGGTCAAAGTCCGGCATACCACTTTCCCTAGTTTCTTGAAGAAAGTGATTTGGTGTAAGTGGTGACAATGCAGAAGTTCCATCATATACATATGTGAGAGGTCTCGAATTTATTACTGCTTCACAGTCACAAAGCACAGTAGACATTTCTTGATAATCGAGACAGGCCCTTCCAAGCACTCTTTTAAGAAGATCTTTTACTATTCTTATTAAACGTTCCCACCAACCACCCCACCAAGCTGCTGTTGGGGGATTAAATTTCCAAATAATTCTTTGAGCAGAACTATACTTTTCAATGTCCTTCCAATTTATTTTCTTCAAAAGATTATTTGTTCCTGTAAAATTAGTAGCATTGTCAGAGTATACAGTTTTGGGTCTTCCTCGTCTAGCTACAAATCGCCTGAATGCTTGAAGAAAAGCTTGTGTTGAAAGAGAAGTTACAAGTTCAAGGTGTACTGCTCTATAATTGGCACAAGTAAACAAACATATCCAGGCCTTTTCATTATTTCTCAGGTATAAAGGCCCTGCAAAATCCACACCTGTTACCTCAAAAACTGTTGATTCACGCACACGATCAGTAGGAAGCACTGCGGGAATCGCCTCAAAGCTTTTACCTCTGTTTCTCTTGCATACAACACATTTGTTGATAACTGATCTAATGGATCTCCTACCTCCAAGTATCCAGAACTTCTCTCTAATATTGCTCAACAATATTTGAACTCCTGCATGACAATTACTTTTGTGATACTCCATTATTATAGCTTCTACAACTGGATGTCTTTGGGTTAAAACAATTGGGAATTTAAAACCAAAACTATCTTCTTTGTCACTCACCTTGGTTTTCAACCGTATTAATCCATTATCATCAACCAAAGGATCTAACACGGAGAGAGCTTTGTTCTTTATACCATCCTCAAACATTTCACTTTGTACAGTTTTTAAAAGTTTTAACTCAGCGTTTTCCAACTCCTGCACAGTAAGTTCTCCTAATGATCTAAGTTCTTTCTTCAATTGGCAATTTTTAATAAATCTTCTTATCCAAGCAACCAAACGAATCATTTTTGGATAGCTGGAGAAATAACGTGAATACCATTTTGTTCCGAAATTCAGGCAACACTTATTTGAAGGTTGGGTCTTTAAAAGTGTTCCACACCAATCACAAACTGTATCGTTACTTATTAGACTTATCTCAGTTCCAGTTTTGGATTTTTTCCTTTCTAAATTTATTTCTTCATTTTCGTACTGGATGTTTTTACTGACAGGCCATTCGTTCTTGGGCAATCTCAACCAGTCAGGTCCCTCCCACCAGCGAGATTCTGACAATATTCTCGCGCTACAGCCTCTGGATGGAAGATCTGCAGGATTTTTATCTCCAGGTACATGATTCCACTGGTTTATGTCAGTAAGCTTTCTTATCTCAGACACTCTATTCCATACAAAAACATTCCAGTTGTTGTCTTGTTGAATCCAAGCCAATGTCGTACTTGAATCTGTCCAGTAATATATGTCCATATCTTTCCAATCCATTGATTGTAATATGGTACTTGTGAGACGTGCTCCCACCGTGGCGGCTAATAATTCCAATCTTGGAATTGTGGTTTTCTTCAGAGGAGCAACTCTTGATTTTGCAGACAATAATTGGACTCTTACTTCATTTTCAATTTCAACTCTCAAGTAAATAACTGTAGCATAGGCATCTTTACTTGCGTCGCAAAATGTATGAATACTACAACCATTTGAATCCATAGTCATTTTACCTATCCATCGGGGTATTTTCACTTTTTCAAGAGCGCTTAACTCATTATACCACAGCATGAATCGTTTACTGATGTCTGAACTTACTTCAGTGTCCCAGTCAATTTTCAAGTCCCACATACTTTGCAGAAGAAGTTTAGGAAACAAAGTAACAGGGCAAAGGATACCAATTGGATCAAAGATCTTGTGAGATATGGATAAAATGTCTCTCTTTGTGATTCGAGACACGTCCAAATCTTTAATACAGTTCGTCAGGTTAAAAAACAGAACGTCCTCAATATAGTTCCATTGAACTCCCAAAACATTAGTGACGAACTTGGTATCTCCTTCTTCAATTACGCTCGTGGCATGCCATCCTCTTAAATCAAACTTAGCGGCAGCCATAACTTGTTTCGATTCTTCAACAAAGTGTTTTAGTTCCTCATAAGTATCTACACTGGTCGAAACATTGTCCACGTAAAAACTTTTACTCAGCTTCTTTACCACATTATCATCAAACTCCTGAGAAGTCATAGATTTTTGAAGATGCAGATCAATTACTGCCCCTAGAAGAAATGGACTACATTTCACTCCAAAAACAACTCTTTTATGGCGGTAAACAATACTTCGGCTTCTTTCATTGATGTCAAACCATAAAAACCGAAGAAAATCTCTATCTTGTACATTTAACGATATCTGTAAGAAGGCTTTTGCTATATCAGCAATAACTCCAAACTTCCCTTCCCTAAAACGCATCATAACAGAAGGAATCAGTTCAATTAAATTTGGTCCATTTTCAATACAGTCGTTCAATGAGGGTGAAAACTTGGTCTTTGCTGATGCATCAAACACTGGACGAATTCGTGTGGTAATACTACTCTCCTTCACTACAGGTCTATGTGGCAGGTAGTGAAAGTTGTTGTTCAAATCGTCAGAAGGTACAGCTTCAATGATGCCATCACTTAACCACTGTTTAAAAACTGAGTCATAGTCTTCGGTTAAATTGTTACCATCCAATTTCTTTACAACTGTTGATAACCTCTTTTCGGCTAACTCTCTGTTACTAGGTAAAGGAGGATGACAATCAACCCAGGGCAAACTTACTTCATATCGACCTTCTTCATTTATAGTGGTAGTTTTTATAAAATGCTTTTTAACTGCCAAAGCCTTTTGCTCTTTGGAAACTGATTCACTTGTATCAGTAATGCCTATAGTGTCTAATCTCCACAGTTCCGATATGTCAGCATCATTAATAAACATTGATGTTACAACAGTGGAGAGTGTAGTTGAACCTGTACTACAACTAATTATAGCCTTACCCATCAGTGTCCATCCCAGAAGAGTTTCCATAGCCACTAGTCCAGATTTCAGTTGAATCATATTTCCAGTGAATAGTTTACCCGCTATATCCGCTCCAATCAAAATACCAATTGGTAGCTCGGTCTCATGTATGTCAGTCAGAGAAACATTTTTCTCTAAAAGTTCCTGTATCCAGGGACCTTCGGTAACAGGTGAAATTTCCCCACATATGGTAGTTTGACTCAATACCTCAAAGTTGCAGTTGTAACTGTAATCTTGACTGGTTAGAAACACACGATGTCTGTTATGAATTACTTCACCAGATTTGACATTACCAAAAAGAGAGTGTATGATTGTTTCTTCTCCTAAGCTTTTGTAATTCATTTTTTCAGCTAAGTCCTTTAAAATGTAAGAACGCTGCGAACCAGAATCAAAAAGAATGCGAACAGTCTCAAATTGATTACTACCTGGGGTTCTTAATCTTGCCTTAACTGTTTGCAGAAACACTTTCACTTTGCTACTTGATTTATTGGCCAAAGCGGTATCTTCCACTACTGTCATTTCTTTAGATACCTCATCAACACATTTGCTTACACACTCATTCACTACTTCTTTGGAATGAATACTAGGACACATTATAGGATAATGTTTCCTTTTACAATTAGAACATGACAAATGAGCTCTACAATTCTTAATACGGTGACCAGGCTGCAAGCAAAGGAAACAGCACCTCTTTTCCTTTAAAGTGGACACCTTATGAGACAATGGCAATTTCTGAGCAGCAAAACAGTTACTACTCTTATGATTCTTATCACAAAAGACACACTTTGTATAAGAGTTTTGAGTTTTACCAGAGGACATGAGGCATGAAGCTGTTGGTATGTCTATCTTACCTGGTTGAGTTTGAGGTGACCTTTTAAAAGATTTCTCCTTCCCAGAGCTACTTATCCCAAAACCTGCCATGGCTAGACCGATTCTCTGTTCCCCTTCAACTTCAGACAACATAAACTTCATTAAATTGTTGAGTCTTTCCTGAGGGTCTGTACCTACTTTCAAAGGGCTTCTTTGCCACGCCCTTAAGAGATCTTCAGGCATACAACTTTCAACTAACGGGTATAACATGGAGGAACATTTATCTGTCGTAACTCCCAAGGTATCTAATGCACGCATATGAGACTCAAGTTTGTCATATAAACTTTGTAAGTTCATTGTGTTCTTGCCTCCTAGAGCATTTTGTAAAACAATTTTCAAGAGTTCCCTGACATAAACCTCTACCAATAGGTCATCTTTACCAAATCTGGCTTTCAAACATTCAATTGCTTTTGGATAGTTTGCACCAGTTGGAGGAAAACTCTGAACTACATCAAAAGCTCTTGATCCGGTAACTATGGATTGCAATAAATATTGAAACTTATCTTCTGAATCAATGTCTGAGTCACTATGAATTTTGCTAAACTGACTCCAGAAAGGTAGCCAATTGATCAATTCTCCATCAAACTTTTTGATCTCAATTTTAGGGAGCTTAAATTTCTTCTTACTAGCATTGTTACAGCAAGATCCAGAATGAGCACTAACTACATCGTTACTTTGTTGTAGTAAATTCTGGACTCTTAATTTTACAGCTTCAAACAAAGCTAAATATTCTCCAGCTAAGATTGTTTCAGCTAACAGCTTATCTTCAGAAACATTATCATTATTCAATAACAAATCAAAGATCTGAGAATTCAAAACCTGGAGTTCATCAACCTTTATCTCCAAAAGCTTTAGAGTGGTTTGAATTTCAATTTTGTCTGTGGTTTCATTTTCAACTAAACTGTTTAGTTTGTTCAATGTTTTAGAAAAATAAGCCCTATATACTGTTCTATTTTTCTTTAGATTTTTCATCATAGAGATAGGTGAAAAACAAGTCCTGTCACGGTCGCCAAATGTTGTTTTACACTACACACCTACCTTCTTAAAGTGATGAAAACTATAAAGATAAAATTAGAAAAAAACTAGACTTTTTAAAACCACACTTCTATTTTCAACAACTCATATAAAACTATTATGACAACAAGACAAAACAAAAACATATGACAATTTAAATTAGTCAAAAGTAAATATTCATCATATCAACAGACTAGGAGATATAACACCATCTATCACTTTTGCTAAAGCCGGTTTACACAATGCTTATTGGTGAGACTTAAGGGCAATTGTGAGAGCAGTTGGCAGGGCAATTGGCTTGGAGATTTTAAAATAAGCCAATAATTTCAGTCAGTTATCATCTGACAATTGTCTTATCTACTGGCATCGCGTGAAACCAGCTTTAGATTGTGGCTGTACCTAACCATCTGTCAGTATTCAATTGATTTTAATTTACAACATGTTAGTAATTACTGTTAACTAAATATTTACTTTCTTGTTTACCTTTTTCTTTCTTTTGATGTTGTACTTTATGTCCATACAATAAATCCTCTAAAATGTTGATTATATTATTTTATTAATTATTGTACATCACCACTATCCACAAGATAACATCCTCTATAAAATAAATAGCACTTACAAGTTTTCCACGTTTGTAGTTCCTTCCATTTCCCCGACTTGAGGGCTTTCCTGTAACCGATCCTGTGAGTGTGACCTATAAAATCAAGATAATTTAATGCAAAACTTATTGATCAGCATTGTAGATGTTATTAAATTTACGGTAGGTAAGTAAAAGAAACGTCTTTCAACACTTAAAATGTATATTTACGCTTATACTGTTACTCACAAGGCTTTTATATACATAAAAGATGGTAAGTGATGATCGATTTCGATTGGACACTCTAATCGATGATGATTGGAGTGTCAAATGGAAATCTTACACAATATAAAATTCTTGTCATTGCAAATCAAAGTAAATGGTTAAAATTTTGCTTTAATCATAACAGATTCTGAATTAATAACTGAATCCTAAGTCACAGTGTTCAAGAATTAGTTGTATCGATCGTTTTGAGGAATCGAAAATCGATTATCATAAGGAAAAGTATTGTTATAAGGTAAGTTGATTAACTATCACACAAAATAAAAAAAAATATTGGTTTTAGTTTTGAGGCCAATACCCAAGGTGACAGATGAAAACAATTTATATTTGCAAGTATTTTTAAACAGATTATTCCAGAACTTACTCTTGCTGTGAGCCAGATGATAATTGGTACATGTTCAACTCATCTGCGGAATTTACACTCGTCGTATTCATCTCAGGAGCCATTGTAAAATCAGGATTCACACTTGTCGTCTTCATCTCAGAAGCCATTGTAAGAGCCGTTCTATCATCAGGAGCCATTCTACAAAAACAGTTAATAGTCAGCCCTTAAGTCCGATACTACTGAAATAGGAGCCTATTTCATAACTTTGGGGGGGGGGGGGTAACTTTTGTTTTAAAGCAAGATGTCACTATTTATTTTTATGTTCATGTGAATAAATAAAATCATACATTTCGTTGGTAGCAAGTCTTCACAACTGGTTACGCGCAAAACTGGTTGTTAAAAGCATATTTATTTGCTGTACAACATTTCATAAAAAAGGATGCACAACATAAGCGTCAGGCAACCAGATGTTTATGGATGATTGGACCCATGGATGATTGGTTGTAGGTTATTCACAACACATGATTGGCAGATTTTTCATAACGCTGCAATAGTCATGCAATTTTAAAAATTGGCTCTACCTGGTTTTCTATACGGGTAATTTAACAGTTGCCGCTACAATTCTATTATACTGTGCTTTTAACTTACTTTTTGTTTGTGTAAGTTTCTGGTGGTCCACTGCGTTTTCTAGGCCTTCCTCGACTTCTCTGACTTGTGGAGAATGGAGTTTGACCTCCAAGAGATTCACTGATTCTGAGGGGAAAATAATTATTAAATTAATAAAATTAACATAAAAAATAAACTTGAAAGAGTATGATCAAAATATACTCTATTGTTTTGCACTCATTTTGAACACAATGATTTACTTTATAAAATAATTTTTTCTCTGCTCGTGTGCATCGCAGGGAAAATCTATGCATACTGGTAAAGATATTTTCCTGTAGATGTGCAGAATCCCTTTATAAATTAAAATAGGCTAAAAAATGTAGATGTGCAGAATCCCTTTATAAATTAAAATAGACTAAAAAATAAGCAAAAAATTAATTAAAATAAAAAAAATAACATGGGCCCTATGGGTTGTCATGCTGATGAAGAAATAACAACAAAATTTTAACAGAAAATCAAAACAAAATAAATGGGATATTCCAATCAAATATTTTATCTACAGCGTGGCGTGAAAATAGAGGAGTCTGTACTTGTGAGAGAACTAACTTAAATGCACTGAACTAAACAAAGTATACTTACATAGGACTTGGTTGGATGGTGGCAATATCAGGAGGTTTGAAAGTATTGGCAGTCATTACATTCACAATCGAAGGATTTGCCACGTTGGTGGAAAATGGCACTTGAGGTTCAAAAACTTGAGGTAACAACTGGGCATACATTACTGGTCCACCAAATGTTGGTTGTGATACGGTAGGAAGAGTAATGACTGGTGTATTATTGGCACAATTCTTAGAGATAGAATCAGTGTCTGCACGATTTTTTGAAGTTTGAGTGTTTTTAGCTCCGCTTCCTTCCTCTTGTGATAAAGCTTGCATTACCTCCGTGATGATCTTTTGCTTCAGAGAAACCACTTTCTTCTTAGGCAATCCTCTCAGAACTGAAGAAATATATTTACCAAATTGATCGTAACTATCAAAATTTGAAGTGGCAGCTAATTTATTTGAAACCGATTCCAACCGCTTAATAGCGGACTCCAGTGATTTCACACTAATATCTACTTTAGCAGTCTCGTTTTCTGTAGCCTGTTCACTCTCCCTTCCAAACATGTCTTTTGATTGCAAAGTTTCGATCGGCTTTACTTTTACAGTGCTTGTACTTTCAGTCGGTTCAGGTGTCGCATCAGCTACACTGGTGGTTTGTGTTGGTCCGCTTTCACCATCTGCGTCCTGACTAGCGGGCATGTCTTCTTCGAATAACATCGGGGTTGGTGAAATGTACATGCGGCTTTCATACAACTCTGGTACTTGGATGGGTGGGCTCTCTGATGGAGTGTAACCCGTGCCACTGACGGAAGCGGACGGTTCTAGAGGCGTGGACTGGCTGTTGTCAGCAGAAGTGGATGGTTCAGACAAATTCAAATCCGAAATGGTGGATGAAGCAGAAAAGTCTGGTATTGGAAACTGTGGAACACTCGCTGATGTGCTTGGACCTCCATCTGCGCCAGGGTTCTGAGTCTCCACCTGCAGCATTCACATATGTCTTACAACACAGCACTGGTGATTCTATTTTGCAACAGATTAATCAAATGTGGATTTGCATTTCCGCACAAGAATAACTTGTGAATTTGTATAAATGAAATACAGTAGAGTCCTGCAAACTCGGCGTAATGTGGACTGGAAGGGTGCCGAGTTTGTGAAATGCTGGGTTATCAGGAACTAGGGTTAAAAATAATAACAATAAAATTTTTAAACTTTTTAACCGCCTTTTTTATTTATATTTTTATTACAAGTCAGTATTAAGTCATCAGATATAGTACACCAAATCCTTGGTACGAGTTGCGAATGATTTGACTTGAGCTGGCTTGAGTCCATGTTTAACTTGGACTCCAAAAATCACTAATTTTCTGAGCCAGGTGATGGCTGAATTATCCAGACTGCTGGGTTATCGAGTGTCGAGTTTACGGGACTCTACTGTATTCAGAAACATTTCTTTAAAGTAACAGTTAATGAAAAATAAAATGGATAGCCAAAAGTTTACCTCACGTGGTTTAAACGCCTGCATTCTAATTTGGGAATTATTGGGAATATTATTGGTTAAGTGAGTGCAGATTTGACTTCCTAATAATGAACGGACAAACTAAATCAGGGATATAAAATAAGCCAGCACTAATCAAGTTTTCACTTGAAACTTATTCACATGAATTTATTGGTTTTTTAACACAAACAATACCAATTCTTTCTGAAAGGCAAATTATACAAAACCCCCATCACAACCTTACTTACAATATAAGATAAATTGTGAACAAAATACATTATGACATTCAACAATTTCATACTGTACCGTCAATGCAAAATCCGGTTTAATTAATGTAAAATAAATTCCACTCTTTATAAGATGGATTTATGCTTAACACCAGTTACAACAGAAGGCAAATAATAATGCTTATTTAGTAGAACCTCTCTCCTCATCAGTCACGACTAAATATTCCCAAGTCACTCTTAATATATCACCAAAAAATGTTTAAGATCTGTTAGTGAATACAGTTTTAATAAGTAGCCTCTTTAAAAAATGCATTTAACAATTTTAATTTTACAAGAATCCTTCACAAGAAAAATAAAACTAGGCAATTGATAACTGAGTACCCTATAAAGCCAAACTCTCTAAAAGCATAGGCCTAAGTGCTAGGCCTACTCAATAACTTTAAGATTTAGTGGCCCTCAAGTGCGGTATAGGCTAACCATGAAAAATCTAACATTAGTTGGTTCGATACTCTTAACCATACCTCCATTTTCAGATTATGAAGAACAATTGAAACTCTATAATCCGACATGGGACATAGCGCAGGTTCGATAACAAAAACTTAGGATTACAGAAAATAATACTAAAATGAACCTATAAGCTGGATGAGTCAACACCACTTAACTATACATTTAAATTCTACGACTATAGGTTCAAACTAATCACCCCCCCATAATCAATGTCCTCGGTACAGAACTACTGAGAAGCAAAATCAGAAAGACGCGAGACTCTCTTGACGCAAATCAAATTCAAATACCGAAAAAAAAAACCATCAGCTGATACTGTAACTAATTACGGTCAGTGTACAGCGTGCCAACATCAACTTAAACCTGAAAATCTGTGGATATTAAATGGTTGTTGCTGTGGATTTGTGGTTGTTAAGTACATTGTCTTGAAATGCAATAAGTTCTATGAGTTTCATTCAATTACTCCATACTTCTGGAGAATATTCAGCGATCGATTGATGCATCACACTATCTGTGGCCTCTGTAAGGCTTCTTCTCGATAGTTGTTGTCTCCGGCTCCTTAATAATTGTGTGTATACTGTAGAAAACTCCAATTTAGCTTTCGGGAACCTACAAGATTTAGAAAAATGTTAATACACATTGTTATAAAAAACACTGAATAGAATATAATATATTCAATTTCTTTTGTCCAATTGTCCCTCAACAATCAACACTCAGTAATTCGGCGTATTCTGTAGTCTAACCGCTAGCAGTCTTATCGGGTTATAGACCACTGTAAACAGTTAATAAATTTTGTTAGAAGAACAGAAAATGCCTCAAATTCAAAGAAGAAATATTGAAAACAAGAGGAGACAATTAATAAGAGATCGTATGCCTATGAGGAGAGTAGAATAAGAGAGGCCTGGTCTAACAGCCAGGAATCCAGATACACAATCACTTGGTGGGATAAATAATATTTGCCAGTTCTGCTATCCAACTTACTATGTGAAACAATACATGAAGAATATACACATGGTGGTAAAGTAAACCTTCCTTTGGTAAAGTAACACTGACAGATTGAGACATTTCAAAACCTTTAGTAGAAACTATAATAGGCAAGCTCCAGTAGTAAAATTAAACAAAAACTTAGTGGAACTTATGTTTTTGTTTTTATTGTTAACATTTTTGTTACTCGCTCTACTTCAATTGAGAAAAAACGCAACTGTATTATTTACTTCTTGCTATTACAACGGCAAGGTTACGTTGCCAGTTCCACATGGAATCTTATGTACAAAGTTTTTTGACCAGAAGTCACAAAAAATCAAGACATTTCAAATAGAAAAATAAGAAGTTTTGACAAAGCATTTATGGTAAGTGTTAGTCGCAATATTTGACCAAAACAAGATACCTAAGGGTTTTGTGTATGCATTCAAAGGCCACGCTCATTACTACAGAACTGGAATAACACCCACGGAATTGCAGTCGCTACGGTCAACTTAATTTTTTTATTCAGGAGAGGCAAATAATAATCACTAAGATATAAGATATAAATAAGCTTTCAAAACGTTGTGACAGATAGCCTATTGTTGAGGTAAACTCTATTGAACAATGTGCGAATGTGCGGCTACTGGGCATATACTCTGGCTGACATACAACACATTAGGCCTAAAAGACGTTACAGTTAACTAATTTCCAAAGGTGTTGCTGCTATATATTCACAGCAGATGGTGGTGACCAGTTGGTAACCAAGAATTTGTTCTAGACCTATTGGCTACCTCAAAAATGTTAGGCCTACACATTAAATGATCGATATCACCACACTTTTCAGGATTCCCATGTGGAGAAAATCCTATGGTTTAGAGGGATGTCTCAAATCAAAGATATAAAGAGATATTGGCCCAACTTAAATTAATTTGACTACTACAGATTATCAGTGAGGCAACGTCTTCAGTGCTCCATGCTGGAAAAAACTTTGTTGCAACATATTTTAGACATGTTCATTTGAATTGAAGGAGAGCGTTTAGCATTCATTAGAAGTAGGGGCCTAATCATGTAAAACAAACTGAGAGCAGAAATTTATGTGAACGTTTACAATGCAATTAGAGATATTAACACATCACTACCAGGTAACACTAGAGTCCTCACACAGAGGGGTGTGACGGCTGGTAGGACAACAGGTTTTAACAAGTTTTATAATAACTAAGAATAATACAGCTGATACAGTTACTCTAATTTAAGCACAAAGCTTTCCTTGACGTTTTTTCATACCTACTTGTAATTACTGTTTTTTTTTTTGTTGTAGGCTATCTAATTTGTATATTTAAAATTTTTTTAAAATCTTCTGTGAAATCCTAAAAAGATTTTTGAGTGGTTTTATTTTCCCTCATTAACTTAGGCTACCTCAGATTGCAATTAAGTTGACATTTTTACAAGTGTCAGTAACTTAAGTTTGATGTACTGTAGGCCTGCCCAATTCAGAATTCATACAACAAAACACCATTTTAAATTTTAAAATGGACAGTTGGCAACAAAATTATCAGGTCTAAGCTTATGGGTAATAAAAAATTAGCAGAACTCGAACCTTTTTGCCACCTCTTCGAAGATAGTCCTCACAGATTTTTTCTTGTCTTGCTGTATGGCCTTTCGCAGCCCAGACCTAAGCCGAAGCTCTTCAACATCTTCGACTGGTGCTGAATGACTGTGTTCACCATTTATAACAACTTTTTCAGAAATCTGATTCATCGAAGCGACAACTGGACATTGGATTTCTCGGCACCGTAAATAAACTACATCCTTCCAGGTCTTGTAGCGAAGATAAAGAAATCCCTGGTACAAATAAACTAATGATCCAGAGCGGGATCCCTCCAATGCTTCCATGGCTGTACAACAACCATAGGCCTAGATTTCCTTCCTACTTATGTTACAAAACCCTCGATAGTGAACCACGCATTGTATTGTTTTCCAAGTTAGCCTAAGTCTTCTAATAGCTCATCTGCTTCTTTTACTAGGCCTAGTTGCTTTATTTCTGAACATTTCCTTTTGAGGTTATGAAGGAAGGTAGGCTTAGTGATTCTAGACCAATTAATTGGTTTGTTTCCTGGCTTACTGATTGCAAAACTTTTATCTTATTTTTTAATAACAAAGAGACGAAAAGTTGCATTGAATAAAAATAAAAACCTGAGACACTTTATGATAAGTCAGGCCTAACCTTAAACAAAAACAGTAAATCAACATGCCGTTGTAAAAACCGGTATTTCGTCAAAACATTAGTAAGTTGTGTAGTCCTATGTAAGGTAATATAATATTACATGAACAGAAGAATATAGTATCCAATTCATTCAATAATACTTTAAGCTTTACGGTTCACACTTCACAAACCCCAACCCAACAACAACGAAAAGAACATGGAACACGAACGAACACACAGACGGACAGACGACACACCACATCACTTCAATCCAATCAAAACAAAACAACGAAGAACTCGGACCGACCCGACCGAAGTCGGAACTTACAAGCGAAGTGACAACGACAACTAGAACGGCTGGAACTTATTACCATGTCTTCATCTTTTACCCAATAAGGGATTGATGGCGTCAGAATTTCAATATATACAAAAATACATGATAACAAACTGAATTTGAGTAGATACAAACATATATTTACAATAACTTTGGCATGTGGATATGCGGTTTAGCCAGACAATTCAGGAAAACTATCCTCAAAAAAATCCTTTAGAGAGTAGTACGCTCTTGACTTAAGGAGAGGGACGAGCTTCTTCATGAAAAGTTTACGCTCAAGACGCTTGATCGAGTGAGGCAGCTTATTAAAAATTTGAATTGCCACTGTATTATAGCTCCTTTGCGATCTTGCAAGCCTAACCCTAGGCACATCCAGTAGCTCGTGCTGCCTTGTTTGGTGGTCATGAAATGCTGAACGGAGTTGGAGATTGTCGTAATTGTCATATACCAGTAGTGAGCAAGCCAGGATATAATGGCTGTAGACTGTGAGGATTCCCAATCTTGCGAAGATGGGTTTACAGTGGGCAATGCGGTCACTAAAAGTAATGAGTCTTACAGCACGTTTTTGCAGCACTAAGATGTCCTCAACATCCGCAGCATGGCCCCATAGCAGTAGGCCATAGCTCACATGGCAGTGGAACATAGCATGGTAGATGTTCAGCAGGTATGGCTGAGTGATGAAGTTTCGTAGCTTGAGCAGCAGACAACATACCCTAAAAAGTTTGCTACTAACTTTGCTGATGTGATCGTTCCACGCCAACTTCCTATCCAGATGAAATCCAAGGAGCTTCACTGGCTCATCCCGTGGGGCATTTCTCGCCAGACTGCAGACCAGTGCCTGGGTTTTATCCTGGTTGAGCTGGAAACCATTTCCTTCAAACCAGCGGGATGAAACTGACAAGCAAGTGAAGACAAGACTCTGACAAGAACTGAAAATTAGGTAAGAAGTGAACTGAAAAGGCGGTAGGAAGTGAGTTCAGTCCAGTACTTGTCCTGTCCGTTGCAGTGTATTCACAAAACCAATACAAAAATCCCGCTTAGATAAAATTTAATTCTATGTAATCCCCGCATATGGTCTGAAAATCACCGTTCTATTTCGAGCGAACTTATTTGTGTATCATTGTATCATAACTCTAAAACCTTGCTATACTATTGTTCTGAAAAAAAAAAATCATTTGAGTTATTTTTTTGTTACCTGGCATGTAATGAAAGCATGATTAAAAAGAGAGAAAAAACAGGTGTCAGCAGGCACGGCCGCCTTTAACTACAGGCCGCGGCCTGGTAGAATTGGCAACATCGCAAGTGGTGTTGTTCAGTGACAGACATCCCATAAGATAACATGGAAGACAGGTGACATCAGCTCATTAATTCGCACTTTATTG
Organism: Macrosteles quadrilineatus; assembly: GCF_028750875.1. Classification (NCBI taxonomy): domain Eukaryota; kingdom Metazoa; phylum Arthropoda; class Insecta; order Hemiptera; family Cicadellidae; genus Macrosteles; species Macrosteles quadrilineatus. Next base: position 42,016,022 of record NW_026542597.1, read on the forward strand.
ATTTAAATTTATGAACATTAATTTATTAAAATATTGAAAATAAAACATACAGAATTGAAAACAGAAACAATATGAATTATAATCTATATCTGTACATTTTTAAGCGGAGTCAATATTGTCATAGTCCAGTAACCAATCTTTCGTAAATACACAAATACCATTAGCTGCTTCCAAACTAAAGAGCTGTTACAACACCACTTGCGACGTTGCCAGTTCGAAGGCCGCGGCCTGGAGTTAGAGGCGGCCGTGCAGCAGGACAGCAGAGCCATAAATTCCGTCATAATTCGCAGTCCAATACAATACCGCACATGATCTTAAATCCCGCGTGTGAAAACGCGGAGTAGGATAGGAGACAAGTGACATACCAGACACCAATCGTAATCGAGTAGTCGACCACCGACCATAGAGATGAATGGATTAAAACTGGAGTCACTAATCTCTGGTTGAACATTAGAGAAAAGCGCGTTAGAGAAGTGCGTGGTATCCATCCAAGCACGGTCACCTTTAACTCTCCGCGGCCTTCAAAGTAATAGTCCTGCTTTAAAGTGGCAACGTCGCAAGCAGTGTTGCAACAGCTGTTTTGTTTAAAGACAGCTAATGGTATTTGTGTATTTTTTTTAAGAATACGAATACTTGGTTACTGGGTTATGAAAATATTGACTCCATTTTAAATGTACAGAAAAAGATTTTCAATTTATATTGTTTTGGTTTTCAATTCTATGTTTTATTTTTAACCTTTTAATAAATTTATTCTCATGAATGTAAATTTAAATGAATAATACGCGAATTACTGAGCTGGTGTCACCTGTCTGTCATTTTATCTTGTGGGATGTCTGGCGTAACGGCCACCTCTAATCTAACTACAGGCCGCGGCCTGGTAGAATTGGCAACGTCGCAAGTGGTGATGTTTAGTGACAGACGTCCCATAAGATAACATGGCAGACAGGTGACATCAGCTCATTAATTCGAACTTGATTGATTTACATTTATGATCATAAACTTATTAAAATATTGAAAATAGAACATACAGAATTGAAAACCGAAACACTATGAATTAAAAATCTATATCTGTAAATTTTAAGCGGAGTCAATATTGTCATAGTTCAGTAACCAATCTTTCATACATACACAAATAACATTAGCTGCTTCCAAACAAAACAGCTGTTACAACACCACGTGTGATGTTGCCACTTCGAAGGCCGCGGCCTGGAGTTAAAGGCGGCCGTGCTGGCGCTAAACAACACTACTTGCAGCGTTGCCAATTCTCTGGAGTGGGGGTGGCCATGCATCCAAGATGATCGCTTGTTGCTGTGTTTTGTTGGTCACACTGTCTCGGTTGGTTGGACTGGTCAAAAATAACGCCATCTAATTGGATCGAATTTGACAGCTATCCAACCAACTAATCATATTGTCAACATAACAACACAAAAAATTGAAAAAATAGTGGCACGACTTTTGAACACAGAGTGTTGACTCCAGTTATAATCTATTATATTCATCTCTATGCCATCGACAGCAAACAGTGTTCCCAACAACAAGCCAGTTGAAAATCCCGGCCGAGATCCCTATACACCACACAGAAGCGAGAAATCCTTTAGTGATTCTTAATAATTCATTTATTTTTTCTCCTATTCGTCATAAGGTAGACAAATAGAATTCTATTTGTCTATGGTAAAAATAACCCTCTACGTGGAAATAGTTCCCTAAATGGGAAAAATTTGCACGTATGTGTAGTTCTACTAGATACCCAGCTACATAATTAAAAATAAACATTGCATGTTGTGCTAGCAGTGTGCGGCCTAACCGTTGGAAATACAAAAATTCTGTTGAAACAACTAAAGAACACACAAAAATATAACTTTTTTAGTCCTATTGACTTTTGCCACATCTTTAACGGTTATTGAGAAAAGTTGAAATTAATAGGCCTATTAACAAAACAAAACAATTTCTCCCCCCCCCCCATATTATGGTGGATAAAGAAAGTATTCAAACATATTTTTTTTTCAGGGGGCCAAAACGGATACATATACTCAAAACTCAATTAAAAATGTTGATGAAAACAATGGAAATTGCAAAATTTTATGTTTTCAGGGTGAAAAATCAGAAAAACCCATTTTTACCCTATAAAACCCCCCATAAACCCCTGTTCCCGTAGTCCGATCATGCTGGTTCGCAAACTCGTTCGAATAAATGTAGATTTACAAGTTTATACCAAATTTCATCAAAATCGGATAATTTTTGCTCGAGTTATCGCGCTAACGGACACATATATAAATATGAATTTGAACGGATGGTGTTTTTGGCCTCTGGGGACCTCAAAACGAAAAACTAAATCGGTCCCAGGTCCAGGTCTTACCATGAGACCTACGGTAATAGCTTATTCCCTATATGGGAAATTCGCTAAAGTGAAAATCGTAGCACAGTATAAACATAAACAAATATTGTTTTATGTTGTTACTGGGTGCTAAGGACTAGTTTCCCCCTTTTAAGGTTTCCGCTATTGAAAGGGTTTAGGATCTCCGTTATTGTCAGCTTAGTTCTTAACCGATTAAAAATATATTTATGTTAATTTATTCATTTCTTATATCTGTAGGCTTGTACTTTAATTTTTTGATAATAGGAGAATTTTAAGTGGGAAGTGACTGGTAAATACTTCTAAATAAGCATTTTTCTAAAGCATTTTACACATACAAATAAATTATTAGAAGAGAATTAAAAAAGTAGAGTCGTAAATTTGAATCTGGGGAAGGAACAATCTTCAGATGGAAAATATTTTAACACGTTCACTGCTAATGACGCACTTGTGCGTCATAAGTATATTAGCAGATATATAATACATGATGTATATAATTACATAATATATTTTAATCCACAATTTATAGTATAAAATTTATTTAATTAAAGATATATTGTCACTCAATTAACATGATCATGTTAATGTTTATGTTTTTTAGCCATTTATAAAAGTATTACATATCATTAGCAGTGAATGTGTTAAAAGTTAAGTGAGTAATTTAAGAGGACTTAAACGTCTGCAAGCGCTTCTCACGGCACTGTTCACAATGGCGCAACATAGCCACTGAGGCCAGAGTTGTGATTCCTGAGCTGAGGTAGAGCACACTCTTAAACTCTGCGGTGCAACCTGTGGCTCTGGCTTTACAAGTGAGAACTTTCCTTTTTTTCTGAGACATGGTGCGGCGGCGCTTGCAAGTGATAACAAGATGTCAAAAACAGGAGAACGCAGTTTAGACAATTTATAAAACATCCACAGTTTATATTACGAGTATATACACTCTGAAATAATTATTTTACTATTCATAGAAATATTAGTTATTACCAGTGCTCGATTTTTTGGGGAACGAGGTGGAACTGAGTTTCGGTACCTCTCATTTGGAAAGATAAAAATATTGGCATAAATATGTACTTATCACACCACACTAAATAGGTTACAGTTCCGGTTACACCTCATTTTACAAATCGAGCACTGGCCAGTACTGTTATTGTTAGCATGCTGATTCATATTAAGATCACTGATATGGGGCCAAGTTTTTTAGTGAGTAGTCAGATAAATTCAGGAGTCTCACGCTACAGGCTGGCTACCTGTGTGGGTAAAAACATTTTCCCTCCTCTACCTAAAAAAAGATCACTGCTATAAGGAGAATACTTACGATTCTATAGAGACTTGTTTCTTCGGTCAGCAGGTGGACTCCCTGGTTGCCATTCTTCCCATTCTTTCGATCCCTTGTCAGAAAGGTGTTTTCAGATGGAAAAACGAGGGAAGTTCTGTTCTCAAAATGTACGTTACTAGAACCGGCAAACGAAGGGTGCTCCACAGGCGTCGGTGATAGTTCCGTTTTTACCTTAGGCTTTATGAGTCCATAGCGTTTTAACGCATGCCATTCAAGAAGAAAGTGTCCACGTAAATTTCGTTTTGGTTTTCTCGCTCTATTTCTTCGGTTTCCCATAGTAATTACTTGAATATAATATTTATTTAACACAGCTATTCAATCCTAATGAACCAGCATATTCCAAACTATATACACCATCACAAAACTTTAAGTCCCACACCGCAGCAAACCTGCAGACTAAGCAAATTTCCATTTGCCTAGTTGGATTTTCAATTAAATTGATATAACATTTTAAATTACTGTTGAACATGTAGGATGTATTCCCTATTCAAATAACATTAGGTTTAGTGAATGCTTAGGGCTGCTGTTACAGGGAGGGTAGAAAAGTGTGTTAAACAATAGCTTATTATAAAATAAATTAGCCAAGTTTGATCAAAATGTATTTTGAAGTTTGATCAAAATGTAAAATCTGATTATTTTTGCTTGAGTATTTGTGCTAACGGACATACACATGCAATTGAATTGATGGAGAATCGAGAACAACGTTCCCACGCTGCATTTTCAAAAGAACCTATGTGTTTGTATGCGAACCGTATATTACCGCCACTTTAGTGTGCGTTGCCAAACTGGAAAATTCACGACATCACCACTGGAATACAGGTAGGTTAATTCTCTACCCGCCAACCAGTGACTTCTTGGCCAAAATCAGATGCTATTGTCCACATATGGGCATAAGTCTAATTTTATTTGGAAACTCTCCTAGATCTCCGCCCCACTGGCTACCTAAGTTGCCACGTGAACACACTTAATATTAGAATTACATGCCACATAAGCAGCATTAAGTTGCCTAGAAAATATGAACTCCTTGCCTGAATTAAAAGAAACAAATTCTGCCAAACTAAGCGGTAAAATGATGATTTATTATTAAAACCAACGATGGTTGCGTGACTATTTTATACACGGCGCTCTAAAGAAACACATTAGCCTTTCCGCGACCTCTCCTGTTGTGAAGCGGCTAATAAACAAATAATGAGTAAGTCCATTGATAGTAAATAGCCTATTAAATATTAGCACAATTTTAACATTATGACATACCTTTGAAAAGGACTGAACACCCTTCTTAGGAGCTGTCTTCTTCACCTTTCCCATAATCTTATGCACATAACTGCCAGGCAAATCGGGAATACATGATACAGTATGGTGTTCCTCACTAATAATATCATTGTTTTTTGTCAACACTCTGGCACCACACACACGATTCACACACCGCCACACAATTTCTCCGCCCTTCTTATCATTTTTCTTCGTATATCGGAAACCGTTGTATAAAAGACTAGGTTGGCCTCTTATGGTCTTTGAAAACTCCATTCTACAGATGGTTACACCTTCCGGTTTAAGCACACAAATGAGGTTTGAATTGGCAGCAGTGTTTATAAAACAAAGGGGTGGGAGAGGGGTGAATCTCCAGAACTAAGGGTCATGCAGGGCTACCTGCTTGGAGTTCCTTGCCCCATTCAAGTTTGCATGTGGACAAGATGGCACTAATTATTCTGTTTAGTCAACTGTGAAATATGCTGGACGAGATGGCACTATTAGGAAATTGGACATCGGTCGAGATAGCTCTGACTACATCGAAAACAACCAACGACCTTTCAAGCCTAACCTTATATCTCTAAAACTATGCAAATCTAATAAACTACCTAATGTACTTGGTACATCTAAACAAGCTAGTTTAACCTAGAAATTGTTCTTTACCCTTCAGAACACACGGTATGTATTTGATGAGCGATGTAAATATCATGATTTATTTAACTTAGGTTTTAATTTCAAACATTTAAATCACTTGTTCAATTGTGCTTGCTGAAATGGATGCATTGCACGACGTCCAAGTGCCACAACGTCAAATAATATTATTCAGTGTCACGACGTCCAAAATGTAATTTTGAGCTGTTGCACGACGTCCAATATAAAATATTTGACTGTTGCACGATGTCCAAGTGTCACAACATCCAAATGTACAGTAACTGCAAAAAATAAAAAATTATGTTTTGGACGTCGTGGCACTGAATAATATCATTGGACGTCGTGGCACTTGGACGTCATGCAACACGCTGAAATTACAACAATTGATGCAACTGATCTTCATGAAACTTTGTATGTAAGAGGAGACCTAAGTTAGCAAAAAAATTAACTAGTACAATTCAAAATGGCGGCTTTTTAAATTTTTATGAATAAAATTGCTGATTCCGTCAAAAATGTCAAGGACACTTTAATTTTGCATTTTAAATTTCCTATCAAAGACCAAGTTCAAAAAGATCAAATACAAAAATAGCTGAATTATCATGATTTTTAGTTGTAAAAGCTTGTCAGGTTGCGCCTCACTACCGTACTGCAAGGTACAACAACATGCTGACTCTGCTAGTAGCCTAAACAAAATTATTTGCTTTTAAGCTCCACAAAATTTTTTTCAGAGGGGGCTGTAAAAGGATTGGGTATTTTCATGTTTTAAGAGTAAAAGTTTGAAAAAAAAGATCAAAACCCCATAACCCCCTCTTCCCATTACACGATCTTATTTGTTGGACTTATTCAAAAGTTAGTACGGCCCCTACTCATTCAAGCCGAATTGAATCAAAATCGGACCACAATTACTTAGGTTATCGCATTCATGAACGTATACATACAAAAATTTGAACAAATAATATTGTTGGCCTCTGGTGACATTAAAATAAACAATAAATCGGTCCCTGGTCTAGGTCTAACCATTGCACCTACAGTAATAGCATTTTATGGGAAATTCACTGAAAACAAAATGGATGAGATTATAAAAATTTTCCGCCTTTTTTTTAATTTGGCGATGTCAATATTTCAGCATGATCTTGCTTAATGGTCTTGTTTCTTTTCAGCTCCCAGAACCTTTATTAAGGTAAACTTTTGGCATATCCATGACTAGAATGCTTAAGATTATTCGCAAGAACTATCAGTAAATTTTACTGGCCGATTTGACCTCATAAATGGTTCAAGGCATAAATAAAATGGGGTATTCTACCTTTTTGGAAAGCTTCTTTGCTTTAGTGGCAGAGAGACTCGTTGACTTTCCATCAAGTTGACCATCTACCTCTTGGTTCGCACTGCAACAAAGAAATATATCTTGAAATATCTAACAAACAAAATAACAATGGAGCAACAACCAAAGGAAAAAGTTATATTACCAACATTCGTTAATACTAATTTTAAGTCCAGGATAGTGATATACCTTGATTAATCTTAGGAGGAAATAAATACAAAGCTTATATTGTGACTGGTGAGATCATGACTTCATTGGATAAAGAGTCCACTGGGGCTGTCGAGGACCTTGGGTATACATACATTATACATACATTTATTTACTTAGAAGTTATAACATTTGGTAGGCCTATGTAAGCTTTTTTGTTTTCTTCAGTTACAGAGGTTAACTGTTAGAAAGGACCACGAGGTCCTACCTAAGTTCGCCTCAATTAAGAAGGATTTTAATTTCATTTCAGTTTCAAACACACATTTCAAATAGACACAGATGTTTGTTTCATTATATTAATAGCTATTTTACCAGTGTTTCACAATGCAGGACGCTCAAGAGAAACATTTGTCTCTTACTTAGCCTACACATCACTTTTGCCATATTGTAGATAATCATGGCAGATTAAGTCCTGCAAAATTATCACAGTTATTATGTATAGCACAAACAAACAAAACAATAACATGCCCTACATTATCTGTTATTAAAAACAATATACCGGTATTTTATAATACCGACACTTTTTACAGTACAGTATCATTAATGGAAATTTGGACACTGGAGATGACCATTTACAGTATAACAATATTTTAAAATAAACTTACTGTTCAGCACTTAGAACAAGAAAAGAAAGAAATATAAAAGACAAACAACAATATTTACAAGTAGTATATGCCAATTGATATTGGTGTCATACAAATTATGCTACTCGTCATATAACTTAAACCTCAACAAAGTGCTAACTAGTTTTAAAAAGTTGTCGAGATATCTGTACTAATACAGACGATATGATAATGATGATGATGAATACTATTTTCTCTCTTGTTGACATAACCCTTCGTTGGCAATTTGTCTGTTCCTGAGCTTCCGCTCTAAACAGACTCCAGGTGCCACCCAAAATTAAGGGGGGCACTACAAAAAAATGTCTTAGAACTGTTTATCAACTCAGAGGGATTATTGGTAATCTACAAATCAAATCAAATAATTTATTCAGCCAGAATTAACAATATACAAGTTGTATTGGCTAAGTCAAAATGAAATAAAAGTTCTCCTCTACAAGTCCGGAGAGGAGAAACGTAAGGAGGAAACAGAGCTGGGGTGCTGTTGCCCTGGTCGTACAGATGGACTGCCAAAACTACTGCAGCAGACACCTAAAAGAACAGCATTCCCTCCGCGGCAGTATTGCCAGAGCTTCCATCATGCCACAACTAACTTTAACTTCAGTCTTTTATACAAGTTTAACAGCACTTTTCCTAGGATATAGTGCCATTTATTTAGGTAAAGATGAAAAACACTACTTTGGCCAGTACATCATTGCAATGAGATAAGTGACCCCTCTGGACCACCTCACATAAAACAACATCAAAAGCTTCCAGTGCATTACATTTCTTGCTCTTAGTGATTAAATGATAAATGGATGTTTTACATGGCTGTCTCTGGCATGTTTGTGTACAGTTGTTCGTTGTCTACATTCTTGTGTGTGCCAACGAACCTTTCACTGCTAGAGCCGCTGTCTTGAATGAAGAATGGCCGCAAGTCCTCTCCTACAGTCATGGCCCAGTCAGGTGGTATCTCAAACTCACTTCCCACATAGGGAAAGGAGGGAAGATGTTGGCGTTTCTTCCTTCGATTTAATAGATCACGTTGGATAGATGAAAGCTTGCCGAGCTGAGCCTTGACTTCGTCAGGGGTTTCTCGGAGTCCAGTTGTTAGAACCTGCGAAGGATTCATATCTGGTATCTGAGATGTTTCTCTTAACTTAATTCTGACTTTTGTCACTTCCTTCGAGATCTCATTCGCTGGGTGGGAATGCTCCTTATAGTTTCCCAGATATGAGTACTGAAAGAAAACCAAAGCATTAATCCAAAGAATTTAAAAACAAGTAAAAGAAGTAATGGAAAATACATATTACGGGATGGATTGTTAGGAAGTCTTGACATGTAAAGGACTTCATGTTTTGGATATTTTTTTTACTATTTCACAATAGTTTTATGAAATAGTTTTAAAGGATTTTCAAATAGTACAAAAATAGTTCACTGTGCTCAAAACCCAATGTTACCATAACAAATGGTCTTGGTTTTGGTGAATTTCCCCCATAGGAAAAAATGTAGACTATTACCGTAGGCAGCACGGAAAGACATAGACCCGGTACACATTTATTTTTCATTTAGTTGTCCCCAGAGGCCAAAAAACACTATTCCTTAAAATATATAGGCCTACAGTAGAGGGTGTTTCCAAATTGTCTGGACATATGTTTTGGACTTGTTCCTTGGGCTAAGACAAGCGGAACATAAAATGCCATATAGTTTGTCCAGCCTCACAAATTAAAATTTTTTGAAAAAAAACACCCTCATACCCATACGCTGGTAACGAGTTTCTAAAATTTGTCCCTGAATTGATAAAAAAAGAAACAAACCTATCTAAATTCAAAAAAATTCTAAAATATTATTTAATAAATTTAGCATTATATTCTTTTGAGGAGTTTTTCACCTCCCATACATAGTATTTTTATTTTAAGTATTCTGACACTATTCATTGTACCACCAATGTACATGACTTATGATGAATAACGATGTTTGAATATTAATATAATATGAATATAGGTCTAAAATGCCTAGATTTCTGTCTGACGGTCTGTTTGTGAGTTTTTAAAATTATTTTATATCTTAGGCATGTTACAAGATAGAAATTTCCAAATTGGTATAAATGTGAGGTTTAGAAGGTAAAATGAGCTTCAGAATTTTCATTCCAATATCTGAAGCCATTTTGAACTTTCCTGTTAAAGGGAACATCCATTATTATCGATGATTTTTTTGATATATCGATATTTTTGCTTTCCGATCCATTACAAATTGACAACAACTAACTAACTGATCTTGTCTAGGCTAAAACAGTCTATTATATGGATTAAGAAATGAAACTGTTCAAAGCTAACCGTTTGATAACAGAAAAGGCAAGTTAAACACGGAATTTTACAGCAAGTTTGGTTAGTTATGTTAGGTTATTTTTTTAGAACAGTTTCATCATTTTATTATTGTTTGTTGATACTGAACAATATTTATCGTAGTTGTCAGATGATATGTTTCAATTTGTTAATATCGATATATCGAGAAAAAACCATCGATAATAATGAATGTTCCCTTTAACCCTTAATTTGACAGCGTGCCATTATTGGCACATGAGGATTCAAAAAAATGTAACGTTCGCCTGTTAACTTTTTAATTCCAACAAACGGCGTCCAAAGGTTCTTTGCCTATTGCTTTTATGGTTTAGTGTACTATAGTGGATGTTTTGGAAATTACTATCACTTTAGACCAACATATAGAAAAGGAAGTATGGAGGCTTAGTGTAGAAGGTTAGTAAATTATTTCTTATTTCAATATTTTAGGCTGTTTACCTATATATCTAAGTGATTTGCACAGATTAAAGTTGAGAAAACATAACCCAGGTCAGAAATTAGCTTAAATATGAACATTGATTTTTTTATAAACTAAACAATTTGAGTGTGACAAAAATGGCACATTGCCAAAGAACCAGGGAACAATGAAAATTTTTGTGCGTGCCAAAAATGGCAAATTACCAAAGATACAGTTATTTTTTTTTGTGTATTGAGCGCGCCTAAAGTGACACACTGTTTATAAAATAGTGAAAGGTATTTATATTTGTAAATGTATGTCTCTTATTTCCACAAATTTTAAAATAAAAATGTTTTTTTGATGAAAGACTTTTCACTAGGCTGTTTAGAAAAGACTTTGGCTTTACAAAAACTCCCGACCATCTATGGCAACAAATATCTACCAAAAAGAGTTCTATTTCCTGCTGAAAGTGAAACTTCTTATATGAAAGTTGATTGTGCATTCCGATAAAGATTTTGGTACTTACAAATATTTTGCTCACTGTATCGACATATCGTGCAATAACGCATTGCTACCACGTTGAAAATAGTTAAATTGAAAAACCAGCGAGACAATATGTCACAAAAAAACTTTAGTTATGAGATTTTTGAATTGCTAACCAAAGAAATGAGTAAAAGACAAGTTCTAAAAGACAGGGATTTACTTCTTCTCACACCAGCTGCTCTGATGTATGTTGAAGATGTACACTTTGATGGTGTTGGACATTATCCTTTCTTTGTATACATCAAGAGGTCGATGCAGATTTTGTAAAAATAAAAAATAAATCGTCGATAGAGTGTTCAAAGTGCAATGCGAGGCTGTAACTGAAAGAAAATAGCAATTGTTTTGTGGGGTTTCACCAAAAGTAGATGATGTTTCTTGATGGACATACTCTAATGAAATTTCAAACGATTTTCCTGATGGGCATGACTAATGAAATATCAATAAATTATATAATAATGTATTTTCTATTGTAATCAAATAGTTTTGTAGAGGTTTTACATGTGTATACATTTTAGTTCATTTTTTATAATGACGTTTATACCATTTTATATTGGATTGATAACTTTTGTGGAGAAATTGATTTGTTTATATCTTACATATAATTATAGTTATACAATTTTGATATCCAATATGTGATAATGTCGACTTATTCAAACCCTTAAGTTTATTTTTAAGTGCTATACAGATAAACTTGTTGTATTTAATTCAACATAAGACTCCTAGAGAAATCTCTGCATCTTCGGCAAAGTGCCAAAAATGGCACACATGAAAAAATTGTAAAAAATACTTAACAGAATTTTAAAATTATTTTTTTGAAGTTCCTTTAGACCCTTTTGATTGAAATATTGCAAGGAAAAAGTAGTTTTCAAAAAAATATTTGTTTGCCAAATTAAGGGTTAACAGGAAAGTACCGCCATTTCAGTATGGCGGTAATTTAAAATCTTTATTACAAAATTTCATGAAAACCATAAATGTTAAGAAAAATTATTTTATGATTAAACCAATAGATATTTTAAATCCAAATCAAACGAGACCTTAAAGTCGGATGACAAATAACTGAGTTATGAAAGATTGGCCGCCGAATTGGCTCATGATAATAATGTAGGCCCAAGATATAAATATATATATATATATTTTTTTAATCACAAACAGACCGACAGACAGAAATCTAGGAATTTTAGACCCATACTTATACATTTGTTTGTCTTAGCCCAAGGAACAAGTCCACAAAATTTACCTAGACAATTTAGAAACAACCTGTATATGATGGGGACGTTATCTATTAACGAATTTTGAAAATGTTTAATAGCCTATTTTTTCAAATCTAAACCCATAAAAAAGTGTTAGAAGTGTAGAATAGCTGATAAAAATATGAGGATTTGTCATTAATCTAAACAGCAGTAAATGTGGTTAACTCAGGTCTTTATCTAAAAGAAGCCCAATATGTACCAAATGCATTATTCTCCATAAATACTATATCTGGCCAGGGGGTAAATTTCCAGGAGCAAAACTCCGTTGCATAGCTTTATGTGGCAAGTAAAATTCCAAGCACCACATCTAAAGTTTTCTGAAACCTTAGTTTTATAGGCATTAGGTTGACTGGCTTTTATTGCTAATCCAATTGATCACGCTGTCTATTTTCATTAGACTCCTTTGTCAGGGGGTTAAATTCCACCCGCAAACAAACTTGAGAGGGCTCAGTTTACCACGTCATAATCACGTCAGCTCTGCCCTGAGATTAAATTCCCGAGACCCGAGTTCATTGCAACGCTTATAATCGTTATTGTGAACGAGAAAATCGTATTTCCCTCACATCAACAATGACAATTACAAAGTATGCGATAGCTTAATTTATTGCATCACTTACATCTCAATCCTTAAGAGGTTATATTAAAGTTAAGTTTTGTATCAAATCAATAACAATTAAGGAAGAAATAATTTGATTCATAAATATTGTAGTGATTTATGGTTGGTAATACGAAACAAAAGAATAAAATCAAACTTATTTCTAAGTATCTGCACGAACACGATAGTAAAGGGTGCTATACTTCAATTATCGTAGGAATTCCTTGACGAGGAAAAATAGTTTATTATTTTAATCATAGCGCTGTCAACGTCAACGGGTCTTTAGCAGAATTAAATTAATTACAGTAGCAGAATTAATTAGGCCCTATTAATTCCGAAAAACTACATTATTTGTGTTTCTGAAGCAGATGATGGGTTTCTTTGTATTTCCTGCACGATATATATTTTTGACATAACATGATAAGATAATAAAAGATCGTAACAAATAATAAAGAATGTGTTAGGATAGTACGTTTACTTTGTTTTAGAAATTTCAATTCCTTTATCTATTTACCATTTGTAAAACGATTTACTAACAAATAGTATTTTGTAAAATATTCATATTCTTGCGAATAAAATGAATATCTACAAAGATATGATCGCTTGATGTGTGTATTGTTTACGATTTGTTGAAGTGTATACAAAACACATATAATTCACTAATACTAATAACTAATAATTATGCTAATACTAATAACTACTACTAAATAACTAATACTAATAAATACTAATAGTATACTAATACTAATAATTATGACGTAGTACTGTATTTATAAAAGTAACAGTGTTCACTTACCGGCATCTCTCTGGATGTTGACACTGCACCACCACAATTAAACTTTGCCTTACTGGCACAACGCCAACGAATAGTATTTGCATTAGTTTTGTGTTTGCTATACATAAAACCGCCTAAACACAAGATTTGTTGGCCTACTAAGCCAGAAATCACTTCCAACTCGCTCTCCATATCGACCGGTTCCGCCGAGGCAGAGAACTCAAATGAGGGGAGCGGAATACAACCCCCTCGAAAACCACCCCCCGTGGTAATGAAACCTGACAGCTGCAGGGGATCGGAAGGCTTCCCCCCACCACAGACACAGACCACCTGATGAGAGACGGCTATGCTGTTGTCCGTCCTCTTTCTGGCTAAAGACATTTTCATGGGTCAAATAAAAACTACACAATGAATGATTCAAAAGTTTCACTACATATATTTTGTAGTAAATTTGATCTATCTTTCAACAATAAGTTTTGTTTGATTTTAGTTTTTCATAGAGAATTTCAAAAAGATTTACATAATGTACTCCTTATCCTACCAATTTTCTGTGTCAGTCACAAAAACCAATAACTACAATAATTTAGACTAAACTACGTTTTACACATTCACCAAAGCTTACTCACACATTATGATTCACTAATATAAATGAAAGTCTACTTTAGTGCCCAAAAGTCAAGCGTGATCTTAGGACCGGGAGCCGTAGACTGACCACCTTATCATGTAGCATGTTCTGTGACAGAGTCATAAATGGTTTAACTTTGTATGGTAAGTAATTGATATAGTTTTATTATGCTTTATTCAATGCTCATACATCCATATTTATTGTTAATTAGTGCACATGGATACGATTAAAAGCTCTATAACTAAGACATTATTGTTGATAAATGTTTTTAGAAGGAAATGCGTATACAGTACTTGGGTAAAAATAGGCTACATGTGTCGTGAAAAGGCGCGACTGTGTTGGATATTCCGGATGTTGTTCCCTATGACTTGAACTAAGAGTTGATGCTTGGTTGGCCTTGAGTTTGCTTTGCAAGCGGTACAGAGGTACATTTTCAACAAAAGGTATGTTGTAAATTAGCGGCGCCTTCGCAAGTAAGTTGTCCTGATATTTAATGAGAAAAACAATCCAACATTTGAACTTTCGGTAAAATCTTCGCATGATAGGCAATCACAAGCAAGAGAAAAGTTTTTTGTAATAGGCCTATTTAAAATTATTGTCGCCCAAACTGTTTCGAAATTTTATGCAGTTTTTGTTTCAATCGTAAGAATATGCCTAAGTTTAATCGTGTGCACCAAGTTCGTCATGTCCAAGTTCGTCACATCTGCGAAAATCAATGAGCCGTACTAATTAGGGTCGACGGTCTACCTGCCCCACCGGGTTTGACATGCATCACTCCGCCCGAACGGGAACAATAGATCCTAGTCGCAGATCACAAAAGAACGGTAAGTTCTTTATTCAGGAAAATTTTAAGGACTTGTTTAAGGAATTTGTTTATAATTGCAAAAGTTTGGGTTTCCTATGCATTTGCTTTATTCCTAACAACTCACTTGTCATGTCCGGGTTGTAAACTTCTTACGTTGACTCTGTCATTGAGCACATCTCCATTATCTTGCCCAGTTGCCGCTGAGGCCTCCGCGAGTCTCAGTCGTTCTCGCTCCAGCCATGTCAACTTCAGTTGACTGTCGGGAACTACAGTTATTGGGGCTATTGAGGTTGTTACTTCGTTGTCTTGATACATAGTAGGCACTGCGTCTTTTCTCAACTTACTAGACTTTGACGGGCTGTTGAAGCATAACGGTTCAAAATGCTTTTCACAAACTACCCGGGAATTTAGAGCAGATGGGGTCAAACCAATAAGCTGGCGGTTTGCACAACTGGTGACCCAACGATTACAAACATCTGGATATCTTATGGGAAATTTAAAAAATCTTAGCTTGTCCTTCGTTTGAGACATACACGATATATACGCACACTTTTTGCCGCCTGACATGATTAGAAACACATAGAATTGAACATATAGGAGTCCGTGTTTTAGTTTTTAATGATTAGCAAGAGTAAATTATGATGTACACGGCTGTAGCAAACTAAAATCCGCTAGGCAGCGTGGAGGTCCAGCGAGCGCGCTGCATGCGTGTGTGTATCTTCTTTCTCTCTCGCACTCTGACTCACCACGCCATCGCCATCGCTTTCGCTTTGCGTCGCCGTACCGGCCAACCTCCCTAGTCCTTGCCAGCCTAGCCACTGCTGTCTTCGTCGTGTCTCATTCTACCACTAATGGCCTACTTCAGTCGCCAATACCAATAATCAACCTAGGGATGTTTGACCAGATACTAACGTTGTAGTAATATTTTATTTTATTGTATGACCTTTTTATGTGTATTAAGTACAATAAAATTAGTAGCCTATATAAATAAATTTTAAAAGTTGTATGAAAGGAAAAACAGTTAAAGTGAATAAAATTATTTTGTTTAATCTGTACCTATTTAAAAACAATTGTGCTACAACTACGCTGTATTATAAAATGAGGTAGGCCTAAGAAAAAAACTGATTGGAAATAAATTAGGATAGTAAAAATATTATTTCATAAATTCATATTATATATTATAAATTGTAATATGTAGGCAATTAAAAAGTGTTGAAATATTTCATAACACAAAAATATTTAATTACCAAACAAATAAAGTTGTAATTGAAATAAGTTCAGGTTCGAAATAACTGTAATGCCAAAAATGAGGCAGGCTAACATAATGAGTTTTAACAATAATAATCTCATAACAAACAACGAAACAATTTTTTTTGTATACAAGGAACATAAAAAGGTAAACTAAAATAAAAACCATTTCAAAAAATGTGCTTTCAAAAAAACAGATCACATAACCATACACTGACAGTGACAGTACGGCCACGTGGTGTCCACTGACATTGTCACTAAAGGAGTTGCGCAAGGTTAGTGTATAGGGGAGGAGCGCAGGTGTTGCCGATCGATAGCGCGGGGGTACGCGGGGGGAGAGGCCGGCGCGTGCGAGTGCGGGCGTATATAAAGCCTTTCTAGTGTGCGTGCCGGGTTTTACAACAGTTTTACATCGCTTCAAAAGTACATACACCATGGCCTTATAATAAACGGATACATACAAATAATATGCTAAACGGTTAAAACATAAAAGCCCCTACATCTTGAGATATTTTTCAAAATGAAAAATTAGGGATTTCCATGTAAAAATATCTTTCAATTGTGGGTTAGAAAAAAAATTGTATTTTATTTGTTTAAATCATGTCAAGGGTTTTGTTGACACTAGTAGCCTACAGTAAAAAATATATTTTTTAGTATTTTTTCGCATTTCCCGTTTTTGAGGCTTGTGTGTACCTTTATGGCTAAAAATCCAACATTTGACCTTCAATTTTTCCTAAACCAAAACTAAAAAAAAAATGTTATTGCTGAAAACTCATTCTAAAGGTCCAACTAAAAATGTAACAAAAAAATAAAAAGCTCACATTATTAGACTCACAGCCTTAACAAACCTGCGGCTACAAACAAAAACTGAATTGAGAACTGCAGTCCACGTTAAGCAGATCCCCAAAAGTTCACAAAATGTCCAAAATGTCAATCAATCAATCAATCAATCAATCAAAATAACTTTATTCATATTGCACATTTTGTACAGAATGGAGTCAGTTATAAAAACACAATATTAAACTTAAGACTACTTACAAAGAATATTGTTATTATAAAAAAAATCAAATTTCAGGAAGTTGGAAAAAATCTTCTAATTTATACAAGGGTCTGTTGGTGAGAAATAATTTCAAACGTTTTTTAAAGGTATTAAAATTACTTATATTTTTTATATTGTCAGGTAAGCTATTGAAATATTTAACACCGCTATAAGATGGAATTTTTTCATAAACCGATAAATTATGTCTGTTGAACGCCAATTCATTACCTTTTCTGGTTGAATATGTATGAAAAGAGTTCAATTTTGGCAATCTTTAATGGTTTGATTTAATATAAAGGGCTATTTGATAAATGTATAAGCTAAAAACAGTCATAATTCCTATTTCTTTAAACTGCTCTTTTGCGGATGTTTTTGACTTTAGTTTTAACATAATGCGAATTGCTTTTTTTTGAAGTTCCAGAATGCTATTTAGGTTAAAATTTGATGTGCCCCCATAAAGACATAACCCAAAAGAAATATGTTATTCAATTAAGGAATGATATACTATTTTTAAGGTTTTTAAACTACTAAATTTTGAAATCTGTCTTAATGCATGTATGCCTGAGTTGACTTTATTACAAATGTTTTCAACATGACTGTCCCAGTTGAATTTATCATCTATGCAATCCAAGAAATTTTATTGTTTTAACTTCATTTAGTAAAATTGTATCCATAAAAATATTAAACTCAGGTGAATTTTTGCTCGTTGAAGAAAAATTTATATAATTAGTTTTTATTGTATTTGGTAATAAGTTGATTTCATTTAAATATTGGTTACATTTGGTAAGCTCAACAAAAGAAGAGACTTCCACATCAGCATTTGAATTTCCGGATATTTTTATGATGTCATCAGCAAATAAACAAACACGATTGGGAGATTCTATCAATGAGGGGAAGTCGGTTAAGTAAATTAAGAATAATAAGGGCCCCAATATTGATCCTTGAGGGACACCATACTTAACAATTTTCGTTGAGGAAGTGTAAGTAATTAATTGGTTATGGCTATTTATGTGATCAATTGTGACATACTGCTGCCTGCCTGTAAGATAAGATTCAGCTCTCCCTTTTACACCGTTATATTTAAGTTTTTCAAGGAGTAAATCATGTGAGACACTATCAAAGGCTTTTGTTAAGTCTAAGAATATTCCCACTACTTTTTCCTTTGAATCAACCTAGAAATAGCCAAATACAGAACCAAACCAAGTAGGCATTGATTGACTATCCCATTATCGTATTATACGGTATTTTCCAAAATAAACAGTACTGAAATAACTACCGTACAGCTGATTCAGTTTCAGTGCTGTTTATTTTGGCTAATACCTTTGACTAATCCAATAGTCAATGCTAATACTGTAAAACATGAAGGTGTTTTATATTAGCAGATTCTGAACCAACCACTTGACAGATGTTCATAATTCTTATGTTGAAATATAATTTTGAAAGGAAGGGAATGTCAAAGCCATACTTTTAAATTTGTGTTACTGCTTTTATAAATTTTATCGTATTTTAGTGAATTTCCCATATAGGGAATAAGCTATTACCGTAGTACTCATGGTAAGACCTGGACCCGAGACCGATTTAATTTTTCGTTTTGAGGTCCCTAGAGGCCAAAAACACCATCTGTTCAAATAAATATATATTTATATATAAATTATTATATATATATATATATATGTTTATATATAATATTTATGTCTATATATGTGTCCGTTAGCGCAATAACTCGAGCAAAAATGATCCGATTTTGATGAAATTTGGTACAAACGCGTAAGCCTACGTTTATTCAAACGAGTTCGCGAACCAGCATAATCGGACCATGGGAACTGGGGTTTATGGGGGGTTTTATGGGGTAAAAATGAGATTTTCCCATTTTTGACCCTATAAAAAAAATGGAAAATCTTTTTTAAACCGTTTTGTAGAGCTTAAAAAAAGAAATAATTTAGTATATTGCAGCGCTGTTGTATGCCTAACGGTCACGGAGAAAATTCAAAAATAGTGTAGGCTAATTAAAAATTCCCATGTTATTCTTATGGAGAAAATGAACACTGTTGTAGTTTACTTGTTTATGAATATATATTGAAAAAAATTGGCAAATTTATTTATTTCATCCAGTATTGACGTATGCTCAATAAACACTTTTTGCCTTCCCCGTAGCAGCAACCTAACCTAATAACCTAACCTAAACCTAAGCACTCCTTAATTCTAATGTTATTTAAATTGGGAATAAATATCTTTATTTATGGAAATATTTTAGTAAAAATGTAATCAGACAAGTTGAAATTCGCTTAGTCTGCAGGTTTGCTGCGGCGGGGTATTTTTCTAAGTCCAGCAGCCAACGCAATAATTTTAGGTTTATTTAGGTGCCTCTGTCGATATATTTAATTTATTTAAGACGATTCTCTGCGTCAAAATTGTGGGCCTCTAGAAAGTCTTAGAAAGATGGGAGAGGGCTCAATTAAAGGTTTTCATTCCGTGGCGACGGGAAAAATAGTAGAATTCCCATAAGAATAGCCTTTGAAGCCATACACAGTGTTGATTTTGCTACCATTTAAACAAAACGTGTGATCGCGATATCATAAGGCGCGTTTACATTATTCGAGCTCACATTCGAGTTTAGAGTCCTTGGAGACTAGACGTTCTCATGAAACAATTACAGTGCGTTCAAACAGCCGTGGCACCTGAAGGATTAGGAGACTCCAAAGGTTTCCATGGGGTCTCCTAATCCGTCAGGTGCCACGGCTGTTTGAACGCACTGTAAATAACTAAAAGGAAAACTTCTAATCTCACAGTATACTAGATATATTTTAAACCAGCCATGTGGTTCAGCCTAAAAACTGGTACCAAAATTTGACAAAATGACCACTTTGAAGGCCCGTAAGTACCACCACATAATTTCTCCGAATCATTTACTTACTACATATTTCAATTGCTTATATATTACCTTATCAACACATTTTTCTGTGTTATTACCCCCCCCCCCATACATAGTACGTCAAAATTGTCGTATCCAGAAAGATGAAGAAAAGGAAACTTAAGGACAAAATTTGTGTGAACCGAGACAAACTGAGGCCGACCAAGCTCTAACGACTCTTTAAATCAACTCGTTCTCTTATTGTTGTAAGTACATTCGTTTGATTATACAGTACTTGCTTTCTTGCTTATATAAATCATAAATACGAATTCTCTTGCTAACATTCCCACGCAAATTTATTTATGACTATAACAAACTAAATCATCATTATTCCTCATCTTTCCAGTTACCGGTCCACAAGGAAAGTTCAGGACAAGTTGTGATCCGGGGAAGGGGAGAGATGAGCTGAACTATGCTCTGAAACGACTCTTTAAAAAATCGCTTTCCTGTTTCAGTTCACAGAGAGTTACAATCACAGCTTTGACTTTAAAATCACAATTAAAGCGTTATGGCGTTACGACGAATCATTCTGAGATTACGCTTAATTGTATCAGGTGACCTTATTTCTGGGACGAAGTCAAGTCCTTTATGAAAAAAGGACCTCCTTCGTGTATACAGTCGAAATAGGCGTATCCTCTTACCTGGCCCGTTTACTAGCTTTGGTGCCGTTCCTCACTTCATTCAAGGCAATGTCTAGTGGTAGACAAGAGTGCGAAGACTCTCCAAGAACATCATCTCCCTTGCTAGTCAATCTTCCATTACAGTTGCCAACTACACAGGTCCAAAAATTGACGCCCTCCTTGTTGACCCGTTTAAGGCGGTGTCTGTAACCGTTGTACGAGACGCAGGGTTTTCCTTTAGTCGTTTCACTCCACTCCATTGTAGTGATTAACGTGATATCAACAGACACAGTCGAGCTAACACAACACTCCGAATGCAAAATCACAGCTGGGGCAGATACAACTTCACTGTTCTTGGTTTGTGAAATCAATTTAAAATAATTTATAAATAAAAAACTTTTTTAAAACTACACTTTTTTTTAGTTTGAAATTGATTGTAAAATTTGTACCGGACAAGAAAGCGAGCTAATAAAAACAAGCCCATGGGGCGTAGCCCAAGGGAAATATGAAAATTAAATGATATAATATTGTATTGTCATCCATTTGTGAGCTATGTTTCAAGTTTCAAGTCTCTAGCTCATCGGGAAGTATCAAAATTTGCAAGAAAGCGAGTTAATAAAAACAAGCCCATGGGTAATATGAAAATTAAATGATATAATATTGCATTGTCATCCATTTGTGAGCTATGTTTCAAGTTTCAAGTCTCTAGCTCATCGGGAAGTTAGTATAAAATTGATTGTACAATTTGTACCGGAAAAGAAATCGAGCTAATAAAAACGTTTTAATATTGCCACCTGTCAAGTATTTTCCAACTGGCTAAGACCATATCCGATGGTGGGGATACCATCTCTTTAGGGTATGTATTTCCTGGAAATTAACAAGGATAGAAAGATAAATTGTATATTCGGGTTGAAATGAGTGAACATAACGGATTGGGATACCGTTCTATGGACCACTTTTCGACTGTTTCATGGAAGGTTTAAACGCATTGACATTAACGGCCACATATTCCCACGCTCAAGAAGTTTTGTATGTTTCAATTTTAAACTTGGAACTAGTAAACATCAAATATTACTAACTTTATCGTTTAACTATTTAACAGATGTTAACCTCAGAATAAACTTGATTTGATTGTTTCATTAATAAGGAAGGGTAATCCTTTCAATTAAAAAAAAAAAACAGAAACTTTATGTCTCTTGGCAATAAATTATCCTACGTGAAATATTTTTAAGTTTTAGATAATTATAACTATAACTATAAGACAGTTATTTAGTTATGTATTATATATATTTATTCAAAATGGAATTATCCCGACATTAATTGTACAAAAACACGTTAATATACAAAACGATTTATTATTTAGTCTCTTAGAACCGTTTAAGAGACAAATTGGGAAATGGTTGTGGGTCAAAATGAGATAAAGCAATTTCCACCCCATAAAACCCCGTTGCCAAGGTCCGATGATGCTGGTTGGGGAGCTCGTTTGAATTAACAGGTGTCATGTTAGTTTGTACCAAATTTCATCAAAATCGGATAGCTTTTGGTTAAGTTATCATGCTGCACATATTCTGAATATTTTAAACTATATAATATTTAACGGATGGTGTTTAGGGCCTCTGGGGACATAAAAACAAAAAAAGTAAATCGGTTTCGGGTCCGAATCATGCCAAGAGAGAAATGTTCACCAATTTAGTGAATTAATCAACATCAGTGCTATAATTTTCTCGGATCAGGCCGCGTAAATTGTTTTCTTTTCCGCGTCACCTATACAGTACACAATGACAGCGAAACGGAAATTGAGATCAAACCCGAGGCCATCGGAAATAAAAATAGCCAGCAACTCCATAATCCAACGCAATATGCAAACAAAAATGCAATTGTTTCAGAAAGTTTGTGTCAGCTTACACTTTCACAAGTACTGTATATTTAAATGTTAAACTTGTAAGTATTAAAATTACGTTAATATAATTTATCAAAGTGTCATTATATTATATTTAGAATTATTATTTCGCAGAATACTCTTATATTTTCTGTAATAATTAGACTACTTTATAAACATATCTAAAATACTCATGAAAGAAACTAGCAAAACTAGGTGATAAGGCCTGGACCTTTTTTTTAAAGAGGTTGGCGGCCTCTTTTAACCTTGCATTTGCCCGTCCACATAGACTACAGATCTGTGCAGCAAAGCAAGGGGTGAGCCGGTACAGTACAAAGGTGAACTGTACTGATAAAAGTTAGTGACAGTGACCAAGATCCGAACCCACGACACTACTGCCTTGGGCCCGAAGTCCGCAACGCTACCGACTGAGCCACCACCGACTCACCAAATTTCACAAACAATTAAATTTAAATTTAAATTTTTTTTAACAATTACTTAACTGACTAACATTTTTAAGTGCACTGTTTGGAACAAGACAAAACATGATTTTAAAGTCAATGACGTTATTCCAGCTCTCTGTGAACTGAAACAGGAGAGCGATTAGTTTTAATGAGTAGTTTTAGAGCCTAGTTTAGTCCATCTGACTCCCCCCTCCCCTGGATCACACCCCTTTTTGTCAACCTTGTTATTGTTCTCGCACTATCCATGTCGTCATCTTTCCTGAACTCAAAAATGTCGAGTTTGAGTTTTGGGTCACATTGGACGCAACCAAGTGGTTATCGAACAGATTACGTGCCGGAAGCGACCGTGCTAGTTGCGACCCAAACTCCATGCATCTTGGTTGCGACCCAGCAAAAATTGTGCCAGAAGCGACCCTGGTAGTAGTGTGAGTGCCACTAATAAATAGATATTTATAAAACACGACATGACAGTTAATTGGTAATAATTTGGTTGAAAGAAAAAAAATAACTATAATAAAATACCCCCACCGCAACAAACCTGCAGACTAAGTGAATTTCAACTTGTCTGATTACATTTTTACTAAAATATTTCCATAAATAAGACATATTTATTCCCAATTTAGATAACATTTGATTTAACGAGTGCTTAGGTTTGCTGCTACGGGGAAGGTAAAAAGTGTTTTTTGACCATACGTCAATAGTATAGGATGAAATAAATAAATTTGCCAAATTCTATCAACATATATCCATAAACAAGTAAACTACAACAGTTTTCATTTTCTCCATGTTATTCATGGGAATTTTAAATTAAACCTTTTTTGAATTTTCTCTGTAACCGTTAGGCATACAACAGCGCTTCAATATACTAAATTATGTATTTCTTTTTTTAAGCTCTACAAAATGGTTTAGAAAGAAATTGAAAATTTTTTTGTTTTTATGGTCAAAATTGGGAAAACCCCATTTTTACCGCATAGAACCCCCCATAAATCCCTGTTCCCATTGTCCGATTATGCTGGTTCGCAAACTCCTGTCCGTTGCAAAGCATAATAATTACAACAGCTTGTTTTCATTTAATTAATTTTTTTCTTATTTCATCCACATCTATCTATATATTAATAGGCAAGCATGTTTCTTTAAAACCTTTTTTCTCAGCTCGTGTGCATCGCAGGGAAAATCTACGCATACTGTTGGAAAGATATTTTCCTGTAGATGTGCAGAATGCCTTTAAAAATTAAAATAGGCTAACAAATAAGCACAAAAAATTAATTTGAAAACTTCAAAAAATTAACCTGGACCATATGGGTTTCCATGATGGTGACGAAATAACAACAAAATGTAAACAAAAAATCAAAACAAATGGAAGAAATTCCAATCACATGTTTTATTTACAGTGTGGGGAGAAAGTAGAGAACTCTGTACATTATATTTTTGGTCGAGTTTCGACCACAGGACGATCACTTTAGTTCGGCCGCTTAGAAAGCGACCTCCTCCAGCATTGGTTTAGCATTAGCGCGCAGGTCGTTTTCTAAGCGGCCGAACTATAGTACTTATTTAATACACAAGCACGTTTTTAGTGACAATTACTCCTCCGAAACTACTGAACCGATTGACATGTTTTTGGTGTCATTGGAAAGAGCGTAACGTGAAGTTGGGCAGGAATCTTTCTGTTTAGAGAAATAATTAGGGAGTGAGACCCTGGGGCCCTTTAAAGTTTCGTATTCCTCCATAAGATTAACATGGGAAACAAAAATTGTTATGAAACTCCAGCTGTTGTCAGAAATTAAAAGCGAGAAGAAGAAAATATGTTGATATGTTAATTGTAAACATTATGTAATAGCTATTTACATCACAAGTGTAGTAAGAGCGTTTTTACATCACGCAGGTGAATGTTGTGCAACGAGCGGAAGCGAGTTGCATAATTTACCTAAGTGATGTAAACACGCTCTTGCGTAACGTGTAACGTACAAGATTTTACCTGACACGACATGGGTTTACGTACAATATTTTTTACTATCCATTTCACTCATCTTCTATCAGTAACGTTCTTTTACTAACAAAATTGCAAAAGCTAGGTTAGGAAAATACTTTAAAGCATAACAATAACATTCAAGCGCACAGCTGATTTCTAGCGTTGAACGTCGTTGGCTCCATAGAGTTATATTTTTTAAGTTAAGCACTCAATGTTATTTAAATGGGTTTCTTTACATCACCGAGTGAGTTTTTGATACTTTACATCACTCGAGAAGTAAGGAAGTTGCATACATCACGCTTGGGATAGGGAAGTTTAACATGGCGGGTTAGGTAAAATATTTTACACAACTATGTCGTAGGATTATTTGTCATTGATTATGGAAATAAAGAAAAATTCTAAACCATGAGTTATGAAAATTTACAGATATATATATGTATATATATAATGAGATACAGATATATATATACAATAAATATAACAGATCGTTATTTAACCAACCTTTGTTAATCACATAAATATTTACAACATTAGGCCTATTGTTTTGATAAATGTGTTAAAAAGTAATTAAATAAATATATATAACTATACCTCGCTCTCTTGACTTCGAGCTCTGCTTCATTAGGTACACATGAATGCTCGGTCATAGTCCCCGGTATCACTTCATGCTGCAGTGTTGTTTTGACTCTTCCGCGACACTTGCTTTGTCTCTCCTTGATGCACAGCCACGAAACTATTTCTTGACTAGTCTTATGGACCCGGTACGAATATCCCCCGAACACTAAAGACGGCTTTCCTTTTCTAGTTGTGATAACATACGATTCTTCCATCGCTCAAAACACTAAAACAAACTTAATACTGATGTTGAGCTACTGAATGTCACAAGAGATGTGATGACTTAAGATCTCATTCGAGTAAGGGTTGTCCGTCAAACAATGCAAACGTTATTCACATAGCATAGCAGAATCACTGACATTACGGAATCTTGGAACTTGAAATGACTTCCCGGTATTCCAACCACCCTTGAGTTAGTAGAGACGTCTTAGTCATTTTTCGTGATAGCAGGTCAACAACATCAGGGGTTGTAAGCTGCCGTACTATGACTAGAAACCTAAAAATCTTATTTATTTAGTTGTGCTAGAATACTCTTTTCCATATAGGGAATAAGCTATTACCGTAGGTCTCATTGAAAGACCTAGACCCGGGACCTATTTCATTTTTCGTTTTGATACCCTGAGAGAGCATAATCACCATCCGTAAAAAATATATATAATTGGCAATTTAAGTAATTTGGTTATAATACATTTCCATTCTAGCTCCTGAGCTGTTATATTCACTGTCATAAATGTATACTCGTATGAATTATACGATACAATTTACATAAAAAAATTTTTTTCTTCCCCAAATGGGAATAAATTTAGTCTGCAGGACTGCTGCGGTGGGAGTATTTTGTTATGTATTTAATGTGACAGCAAATCGCTTTAATGGTTTTATAGTGAAATTCTGTTTAGTTTTTGTTAAGAATATACGTTGAATCGGCGTTAATCCATTACTCGCCTCCCGCTCAAAATTCTTGGGTCGCTAGCGGCACGGTAGAAAATTGGTGGGTCGCATCCGGCACGGGTCGCTTCTGACACGGTCGCTTCTGGCACGACACCATCGAACATGAGTCGGTTTGTGTGTGTGTCTACAGAGCAGCACACAACACCAGTGGCTATTTTTATAAAACTAGTGTCCCTGTTGCTCGAATTCAAGCAATTGCTAAAAAAACGAATAACAGTCATAATTTTTGATGACTTTAAAAAATTTGACTCAAAGATTATGGAAATACTGAAGATGTACTTAACAGATCGATATAATCAACATTCTTCAATAATTTTTCAAAAGCTGGTCTTGTTTTTTAGTGTTTTATACGAATATCCTTACCCATAGCTGTATTAGGTTGTCCATAATAACGATTATAGATTAAAAAAAAACATCATTTCTAGTTTTCTTTTTAGAAAACTGTTAAATTAGTAAACATTGACTGTTTACAGTTAACATATGTTCTTCTTCTCACTTTTAATTTGTGACCACAGCTGGAGTTTCAAAACGTTTTTTCCCCATGTTAATCTTATGGAGAAATACAAAATATTAAAGGGCCCCAGGGCCTCACTCTCTAATTATTTCCCTAAAAAGAAAGTTTCCTGCATAACTTCACGTTACGCTCTTTCTAATGACACCAAAAACATGTCAATCGGTTTAGTAGTTTCGGAGGAGTAATTGTCACAAAAAACCTGCTTGTGTATTAAATAAGTACGAGAGCTCGCCCCGTGGTCGAAAAATCTACCAATAGTATGTATTTTAAAAACTTCTCTATTTACACCCCAAGTTGTAAACATTTGATTTGAATTTCTTACATTTGTTTTGATTTTCTGTTTATATTTTGTTGTTATTTCGTCACCAACATAGCAACCCATAAGGCCCTTGTCAATTTTTTTTTAATTTCAAATTCATTTTCTGTGCTAATTTGTTAGCCTATTTTAATTTATAAAGGGATTCTGCACATCTACAGGAAAATATCTTTCATTTGGTACCGACCATGTGTAATTAGGTCCAGTAGTATGGTAAGGTTAGCTGTCATAAGTTTTGCAAAAGTTTTTTAGTATATAAGATAGATTTGTTATGTAGCCACTAATCCACAATACACACCACTCAATTTTACTTTCTCCCCCTATACCATAGTATATGGAGAAAGTATTGTTTTCGTCAAAATTTTCGAGTTTGAGTTTTGAGTGGATATATTCGTTTTGGGTCCCCCTGGACCCAAAAAAGTGGTTTTCGAAGTGATGTCTGTGTGTGTGTGTGTGTCTGTGTGTGTGTGTGTCTGGATGTGTACAGAGCTAGAGACTACACCTGTGGTCCGATTTCGATGAAATTTGGTATGTAGGTTCTAATCCATGGCATCTCCAGGCGTTTTTTTCATTTTTTTGAAATTTTGATTTTTAATGGGGATTTCCCCATAAAAACCCATAAAAAACTGGAAAAATTGAATTTTCTCAAAAATGGCTCGAACGATTTTGATAAGAATTTAGTATGTTGTAGCCCTTTAAATTCTGAACAAAATGGTACAAATCCCATTTCTGTAAAAATTACGGTTCATAAGTTATAGTAAATTATGTTATTTTCCCATAAAAACCCCATAAAATAACAAAAAATGGAATTTTAGACAAAAATCCGGTTTTGATTTAACATAGTATGTTATAGTTCTTACAATTTTGAAAGTTTTTTTTATTTTTTAGAAATTTTGATTTTTAATGGAGATTTTCCCATAAAACCCCATAAAATAACGGAAAAATAGGATTTTCCCTAAAATGGTTCGAACGATTTTGATAAAAATTTAGTATGTTATAGTCCTTTATATTCTGAACAAAATGGTACAAATCTTATCTCTGTAAAAATTACGGTTCAAAAGTTATTGTAAATTATGTTATTTTCCCATAAAAACCCCATAAAATAACGGTAAATAAGATTTTCCTAAAATTGGCTCAAACGATTTTGATAAAAATTTAGTATGTTATAGTCCTTTAAATTCTGAAGAAAATTGTACAAATTCCATTTCCGTTTATTTAATCTCACCGCTTACGCATGATAAAGGTTGTTGACAAACTTATGGGAGAAAGTATGTGTCAGAATGCTGATACCGTTTATTTTTTCATGTTTTGAAATTTTGATTTTCAATTGTGATTTTCTCATAAAAAACATACGATACAATAACAGAAATTTTACAAAAATGGTTCAAACTATTTTGATTAAAATTATGTACATTATGGTAATTTTTTAAAAACCATATGATATAACCTCAAACGCAGTAAAAATTATTATTATATAATTTCAAACATTTAGCAATTCTTGTAATTTTATCTACAAATTTCATAGTTACCCCCACACCTTACGTATAAGGGTTGTTGACAAGCTAACAAGAGAAAGTAGGTGCCAGTTTACTGGTACAGTTTGTTTGACTTAAAAAACATGTTCAGACCTGAACAAGGGAATTATAAAATTAAATTACGTTGCATTTTGAGGCGACGTCCACTTCCCCCTTATGAAAAGACGATTTTGTATGTATATTCGGACAAGTCTTAAAAGTGCTATGGACGATTAAGTGGGATGACAGCGACATGTGATGAACGTGTGAAGGTGGAAATCGTGGGCTGGCAGCGTCATCTCTGTAGAGCTCGTCACTCTGCTTTGTACTTCCATAAACTAGCGGGACGGGATTTTGACTTACAATTCCAAAATTAATTAATTAATAAATTTGACGAGTTTGCGTTTTTATAACATAGTTTCTTTATGACATAAACATATGTCTATTATCTCAAAGCTATGCCATAGCAGTTCAAGAGGTATTTTTTATGGAAATAATACATACTGGAATAAAATAAAGCATTTTAAACCTATATTTATATAACGTTTGTTTATTTTATTTTCTTAACCTAAGACGCAATATTTCCAATCCAGGGAGTTTGTATACACCCAGTATACAACAGGACAGATATAAGTGAATAAGTGTCACCTACTTAAACGTTACTAGAAGATCTTCGTCCAGGACTATCTCAGAAGTTTGAGGATTTTAGGCAAATCGCTTTAATGGTTTTATAGTGAAATTCTGTTTAGATTTGTTAAGAATATACGTTGAATCGGCGTTAATTCATTACTCGCCTCCCGCTCCAAATTCTTGGGTCGCTAGCGGCACGGTAGAAAATTGGTGGGTCGCATCCGGCACGGGTCGCTTCTGACACGGTCGCTTCTGGCACGACACCATCGAACATGAGTCGGTTTGTGTGTGTGTCTACAGAGCAGCACACAACACCAGTGGCTATTTTTATAAAACTAGTGTCCCTGTTGCTCGAATTCGAGCAATTGCTAAAAAAAAAGGAATAACAGTCATAACTTTTGATGACTTTAAAAGATTTGACTCAAAGATTATGGAAATACTGAAGATGTACTTAACAGATCGATATAATCAACATTCTTCAATAATTTTTCAAAAGCTGGTCTTGTTTTTTAGTGTTTTATATGGATATCCTTACCCATAGCTGTATTAGGTTGTCCATAATAACGATTATAGATTAAAAAAAAAACATCATTTCTAGTTTTCTTTTTTGAAAACTGTTAAATTAGTAAACATTGACTGTTTACAGTTAACATATGTTCTTCTTCTCACTTTTAATTTGTGACCACAGCTGGAGTTTCAAAACGTTTTTTCCCCATGTTAATCTTATGGAGAAATACAAAATATTAAAGGGCCCCAGGGCCTCACTCTCTAATTATTTCCCTAAAAAGAAAGTTTCCTGCATAACTTCACGTTACGCTCTTTCTAATGACACCAAAAACATGTCAATCGGTTTAGTAGTTTCGGAGGAGTAATTGTCACAAAAAACCTGCTTGCGTATTAAATAAGTACGAGAGCTCGCCCCGTGGTCGAAAAATCTACCAATAGTATGTATTTTAAAAACTTCTCTATTTACACCCCAAGTTGTAAATAAAACATTTTATTTGAATGTCTTACATTTGTTTTGATTTTCTGTTTATATTTTGTTGTTATTTCGTCACCAACATAGCAACCCATAAGGCCCTTGTCAATTTTTTTTTTAAATTTCAAATTCATTTTCTGTGCTAATTTTTTAGCCTATTTTAATTTATAAAGGGATTCTGCACATCTACAGGAAAATATCTTTCATTTGGTACCGACCATGTGTAATTAGGTCCAGTAGTATGGTAAGGTTAGCTGTCATAAGTTTTGCAAAAGTTTTTAAGTATATAAGATAGATTTGTTATGTAGCCACTAATCCACAATACACACCACTCAATTTTTTTTCATGTTTTGAAATTTTGATTTTCAATTGTGATTTTCTCATAAAAACATACGATACAATAACGGAAATTTTACAAAAAACGGTTCTAACTATTTTAATTAAAATTATGTACGTTATGGTAATATTTTAAAAACAATATGTTATAACCTCAAACACTGTAAAAATTATTATTATATAATTTCAAACATTTAGCAATTCTTGTAATTTTATCTACAAATTTCATAGTTACCCCCACACCTTACGTATAAGGGTTGTTGACAAGCTAACGAGAGAAAGTAGGTGCCAGTTTACTGGTACAGTTTGTTTGACTTAAAAAACATGTTCAGACCTGAACAAGGGAATTATAAAATTAAATTACGTTGCATTTTGAGGCGACGTCCACTTCCCCCTTATGAAAAGACGATTTTGTATGTATATTCGGACAAGTCTTAAAAGTGCTATGGACGATTAAGTGGGATGACAGCGACATGTGATGAACGTGTGAAGGTGGAAATCGTGGGCTGGCAGCGTCATCTCTGTAGAGCTCGTCACTCTGCTTTGTACTTCCATAAACTAGCGGGACGGGATTTTGACTTACAATTCCAAAATTAATTAATTAATAAATTTTACGAGTTTGCGTTTTTATAACATAGTTTCTTTATGACATAAACATATGTGTATTATCTCAAAGCTATGCCATAGCAGTTCAAGAGGTATTTTTTATGGAAATAATACATACTGGAATAAAATAAAGCATTTTAAACCTATATTTATATCACGTTTGTTTATTTTATTTTCTTAACCTAAGACGCAATATTTCCAATCCAGGGAGTTTGTATACACCCAGTATACTACAGGACAGATATAAGTGAATAAGTGTCACCTACTTAAACGTTACTAGAAGATCTTCGTCCAGGACTATCTCAGAAGTTTGAGGATTTTGAGCTGTTCCCAAAGCTTTTCTTCTAATTTTACAAAGATTTGTCTTTACATTGGTGTATTTTGGCACTTCAATGGCCAAGTCACCTTTATTCACAAGATGGCCGAATTCTTCTTTAAATATCTTATTAACGGGTGTTGTCATATCCTCTCTTGCTCTTCTTTGGCAGGCATGCTGGGCCATAGCAACCTCTATCTCAGCCGTATTTTGGACACATTGGTGAGGTGATGTGTTCAGCACAGTGTGGTCTTGTAAAGTCTTCATCCTCCCTTTGCACCTACAATAGAGAGGAATCGTTAATCGTTAATAGAATGTTCAGGGTGCCTGGAAAATATTGAAAAGAAAACTCAAGATTTTATATACACTCGTTGAAAGTAAACGAAATCTGTTACAAGCCTCGCCACACACATTTCCCCCCAATAATGACTGATACAGTATCACTATTGTGAAACCCAAATCATGCAATTAAGCTAATTTCCTTAAAGGGTAGTATCATTTCCTTAGATCTTGGTGAAACCTACTTCGGAAAAGGTATTTAAGCCATTCTAAGTTTAAAAAATAGCTCATTCCCTAAATGGGAAATTCGCTAATAGCTTGTCAAACAAAAATTGTATTACTCAGAGAAATGCCTAAATAAAACTTTGGTATCATCACGCCTCATACGGTAACTGCTAGGCCAACTCCCTTCTATGAACAATTCGCAAACATATCTTAGTAAAATTAGCCTATACTTCGACCCTTAAAATGTACCCCCAGTACCCGTACACTCTAAAATGTAGTTTGTACTACTTTCAATATATTACGTAAAGTCACAAAAAAGTTAGTTTTATATCGTAGACCTAACTGCTACAAAATATTCCATTTTATTTTAAGTATTCAAATAAAATAAACACTTTTGCATTACACGGCATTACTTTGCTACCTTAAAGGCGTATTAGATTCTAGTATTGACATAAAACATTGAACAATGTTATCCCATTAAAAAACTACACCTATGGAAAAAGGTCATTTGTGTTTTAAACTTCGTATGGTATAAATTAATTTACTTACTTGTACCTTTCTGCCTTCACACACCTCCAGACAATGTGATCCTGCTTCCTTTCATATATACGGTAACGGTAGCCGTCATAAATTAAAGAGGGTTTGCCCTTTTTCGTATTCACTAACGTCGCGAACATTTTCCGGAACGTTGCCACAACCGCCGTAAGAACACACAACACCGACTTCTATCACAAGTAGAAAACGAATATTTACCAGCAGTCCTAAACTTGGATTTTGAGCGTTGTAAATAAGTGGATAGTTACAAATGACCGTAGATCATTCTGAGTGCACCGACACGTTCCCACCCTCCTGGAGCAATTCAATATTGGGATATTCGGACAAAATATGTACGGTAGGAGATCATTGATTTCAAGCACTCCTTAACCCTTTAACGTCTTAAAGATATAAGAATAGTTAAGCTAAATATTGCAGCCACCTTCTTAAAAATTATTATTAGGGCTTGCAGTTAGACGAATGAGTTCAGTATCCTTCCTAATGTTCTTCTATCAGGCCCCTATAGCAGCGCTGTCATCCCATGACCTGATAACCCATGACACTCTCAGAACTACTGACTGGGTCACAGCATTATCACATAGTTTCAACATTAGTGATTTATGAAATGTGAAC
Source organism: Macrosteles quadrilineatus (assembly GCF_028750875.1). Lineage (NCBI taxonomy): Eukaryota > Metazoa > Arthropoda > Insecta > Hemiptera > Cicadellidae > Macrosteles > Macrosteles quadrilineatus. The sequence continues at coordinate 42,049,665 of NW_026542597.1, forward strand.
CCCGAATTTCATTGCATCCTAACAAACATACAAGTGTCAAAATGTATTGTATACATTATTTTATACTTAAGGATTCTTATCCTAGGATTAGGCATGTTAGAGATGAGTCAGTTGTGAAAAATTATAAACATCAACACACTCAAAGCACGGTGAAAAGCGAGAGTGCAGGACGAGTGAGTAGCACACATATTATAATTTATTCGTAATTTTTACTGTGTAATATGAGAAACGGCCAAGACATTTAATAGGCCTACTTAATACTTTAATACTTTCTTATTATATGGCGACCATACAAAGTAGGTATTTCAAGCCAAGTACGAATGGAGATGAGTGGCGCGATCTTGTAGTCTTGTTAGTGACTAAGGCCGACATACCTTAGACACAGCTGTTAATTAATAGCCCATACAGCTAATGGCAACTAAGGGACCTACAGCTTATAGTGGAATCCGAACCACATTTTAGCCTTGGTATATACGAATTGGTCTAATTATCAGAATAGTACTGCGGATAGTCGTAGTACTCACTAGTGCGGACGTTAATCCACACCAGGGTGTATCGCATCCATAGTGCATGCCTATAAATATCCACAATTCTTGACTTCCTAGTAGCTGGATTACAGGACGACGCCACCTTTCCCAGAAATAATACTTAACGGTGGAACACTTAACAGATTCAAAACTATAGGAGGGGAAATAATGGTGACTGTGGTGGAAGGTAAGCCTTTTGAATTTGAGTGACTACATCATTATCCTTAAACTTATTAGCAAACTAACTGCAGATTGTTCTTTAGGAATCTTTTGCACGTCTCCCGTTTTATTTTTATTTTTTTGTAAATTAGTGCTATGCGATAAAACTAATGATAAAAATTAGCGTATATTAACACTTTTTTCAACATAAAAAAGGTAAACAATTTTAAAAGCAAGACCTACAATATTATTTTACAAAAGTTGTGACAAGATATTTCAAATCGGGTTGCAAATGGGGCTAAAACAGATTTGATCCTGAGAACAGTCAGTAGCCTTTTGATGGTTCAAAACTGGACGCCCTGATCATCGGGGCTTCAAATAAACTAGCAGCAAACCCGGCTTTGCCCAGGTAAAATTATAATACCTTGTGTACAATAAGGTGTTATTGAAATTATTTTTTTCTTTTTAGAGAGTTTCCCATATAGGGAATAAGCTATTACCGTAGATCTCATGGAAACCCCCAGACCCGGAGCCGATTTACTTTTTCGTTTTGAGGTCCCCAGGAGCCAAAAACATGATTCCAAACATGAGCCAAAACACCCTACGTTCAAATTCATATGCATACATAAACACAAACATACATATGTATATATATAATAAATATGATGGTGATTAGGGCTACTACTACATAAATAATCGAAAACATTATAAAAAACATTAGTACCCTTTTAAATTCATTTTAATTAACAAACGACATGTTTCAACACTCAAGTCATAGCATAGACAAAAAGAATGAAATATAGACTGTCAGCCGTGCTGCGGTTACCGCAGGTTCCGGCGCACACCGCTGTAGTTTACGTAGCGCGTACGCCGTAACTACCATGGTGCTCCAAGCGGTGTGCGCCAGAACCTATGGTAACCGCAGCACAGCTGACGGTCTATATTTAATTCTTTTTGTCTATGGTCATAGTCATGTTTACATTTACAAATACAATAACAAAAATAATGAAAGGAATAAATATAGTCATATGTTAAGCTAACTTAGAATTTAGAGGATCTTGATTTATTCTTTGTTTAATTTTGCCTATATTATATAATATTTCTGTTTTATTGCAACTGTAGGATTTTGTCAAATATCGGATTTGTTTTATTGATGTTCATGGTATTCAATAAGTTTTGATGGTATCTTTTGTAATTTGTGTATATATGAAAATCTTCTTTGCCATTTAATTTTGTTTTATTTCTTTCATATTCTAGAATTTCTAAATTTTCATTTATGTTTTCGTATTTATGTCGAGTTTCGATTAGGTGCTCTGCAAAATTTGATTTCATTGCAGTTTTGTTACCTGATTTTAACGCTTGTATATGTTCCTGGAACTTTTTCTTAAAGCTACGACTTGTTTTGGCCAATGTAGGATTTATTGCAGGAATATTTAATTTGATAAATGCCTGATTTGTTTATATCTTTAACTTGGTTGTTATGTGCTTCATTAGAAATTTTGTTTTTTATCATCAGAAAGCAGATAGTTATTATAGTTATAGATCAGTTATGCAGACTAAGCGAATTTCAACTTGTCTGATTACATTTTTACTATATTTATACCCAATTTAAATAACAGATTTAATGAGTGCTTAGGTTTGCTGCTTTAGGGAAGGTAAAAAGTGTTTTTTTGACCATGCGTCAATAGTATACGATGAAATAAATAAATTTTCCAATTTTTATCCATAGGCTATATATCCATAAACAAGTAAACTACAACAGTTTTCATTTTCTCCATAAGAATAACATAGGAATTTTTAATTACACTATTTTTGAATTTTCTCCGTGACCGTTAAGCATACAACAGCGCTTCAATATACTAAATTATTTCTTTTTTTTAAGCTCTACAAAACAGGTTAAAAAGAAATTGCAAAATGTTTTTAGGGTCAAAAATGGGAAAACCCAGTTTTTACCCCATAAAACCCCTCATAAACCCTCGTTCCCATGGTCCGATGATGCTGGTTCGCAAACTCGTTCGATGAAACGTAGGTTTACATGTTTGTACCAAATTTCATCAAAATCGGATCATTTTTGCTAAGTTATCGCGCTAACGAACACATGTATATGTGAATTAGAACGGATGGTGTTTTTGGCTTCTGGGGACCTCAAAACAAAAAATTAAATTGGTCCCGGGTCCAGGTCTTACCATGAGTATTATGGTATAATAGCTTATTCCCTATATGAGAAATTTGCTAAATATTCCCTATTTAAATTTTGAAGCCCGTTTATGTCTAGTTTATGTTGGTGAAACCGGTTGCCAGAGTCGACGAAATTTCGTTTATATTATTTTAGGGTTCTAGGCCTAATTTCATGATTTTCTCTTTATTGTTATTGTTTATGATAAGATCATTTTAGTGAATTTCCCATATAGGAAATAAGCTAAACCGTAGTACTCATGGTAAGACTTGGACCCGGGACCGTATTACTTCTTCGTTTTGAGGTCCCTAGAAGCCAAAAACACCATCCGTTCAAATTCATATATACACATATGTGTCCGTTAGCGCGATAACTCGAGCAAAAATTATCCGATTTTGATGAAATTTGGTATAAACATGTAAACCTACATTTATTTGAACGAGTTCGCAAACCAGCATGATCGGACTATGGGAACGGGGTTTTATGGGGTCAAAATAGGTTTTTCCCAGTTTTGACCCTAAAAAAAAAATTTTACAATGCCTTGTAAGCTCCAAACCATTTTGTAGAGCTTAAAAAAAACAATTCATTTAGTATATTGAAGCGTTGTTTTGCGCCTAATGGTTACGGAGACAAAAAATTGTAAATTTAAAATTCCCATTTTATTGTTATGGAGAATAAGTCAACTGTTGTAGTTTGCTTGTTTGTGAACATATTTTAATCGAATTTGGAAAATACTTTCATTTCTTACTAAACTATTAACATTTTACAAAAAAAAAAAAAAAACCACTTTTACCCACCCTGTTTCAGCAAACCTAAGTACTCGTTTAACTAATTCCTATTTAAATAGGAAATAAATGGGATATTTTTATGGAGGCATTTTAGTGTAAATCCAATCAGGCAAATGGAAATTTGCTTAGTCTGCAGGTTTGCTGCGATGAGGGTATTTATTGGTTAAATGAGGTTTTTAATTACTGAAATAGGTAACAAGAAAAAAATTGTAAACAAAACTAAACTAACAATAAAATTGTATATAGCAGATCTATAGATGAGAAATCAAAATACCCCCGCCGCAGCAAACCTGCAGACTAAGCAAATTTCCATTTACCTGACTGGATTTACACTAAAATGTCTCCTTAACCCTCCAAGTGTCCATAGTTTAGGCCTTAATGTCCACCTATTTTTGGCGCATTTGCAAGGTTTTATTAAAACGGATCTGAGAAGCTTAAAACAATGTTAATTCTAATGTTCTATATACCATTTTGTTTGGAAAATCATGGGCTTCAATATTATATATAAAACATAAGGAACATTTAAAAAAAAAAAAAAAATTTTAGGTAAAAAAAATATAATTTCAAAAATTTTCAAAAAAAAAATAAGTTTGCGCCTAATGAAATTGTATAAATTATAGGCCTATAAATATTTGAAAATAGCCACTTTGTTCTAAATTTTATGAGGATTACAAATATATAATAATATAAGGAAGTATATTTGCAAATAAATAAGTTATGGGCAAAAAACTGATTTCAGTACATAGCGTTTAGCTAAGAATGCATAGCCTAACCATAGCTAGGAATCTGGCTGATAATTTACATCAATATCACTACCTACTTCTTCAGGATCATCAACCAGCACTTCAAAACCACTTAAATCTTCTTATAATGCACCACGTATATCACTACTTTTGATTTTTAACACTAAAACAATGATAAACGTAATAAAACACATCAGTCATCGGTCCGGGGGAACCTAGCTGTTTACAAATACACGCACGTCAGCTGTCTGCTACAATATTTTCAGAACTAAAATGAATAGCGCTTAGAGACAGACATCTGGAGACAGCTTAGAATGTAACGGAAAGAACGATACCTAACTCGATCCAGTTCAATCCGATTCAGTCAGTTATAGAGCCTTCGCCGTAAACGATGTCTGCTTGTCGAAAAATCGGCAAGTAACACTATACAAAGTGTGGTGCTTGCCGAATTTTCGTCAAGTAACACTGGGAGGGTTAAAAATATCACATTTATTCCCTACTTAAATAACATTAGTTTAACGAGTACTTAGGTTTGCTGCAACAGGGAGGGTAAAAAGGTGTTTTTTTTGTAAAATGTAATAGTTTAGTATGAAATTAATGCATTTTCCAAATTTGATCAAAATATGTTCATAAACAAGCAAACTGCAACAGTTTACTTATTCTCCATAAGAATAACATGGGAATTTTAAATTTACAGATTTTTTGAATTTTCTCCGTAACCATTAGGCGCATATTAACGCTTTAATATACTAAATTATTTGCTTTTTTAAGCTCTACAAAATGGTTTGGAAAGAAATTGCTAAATTTTAAGTTTTTAGGGTAAAAAATGGGAATAACTAATTTGTACCCCATAAAACCCTGTTCCCATAGTCCGATCATGCTGGTTCGCGAACTTGTTCAAACAAACGTAGGTTTACACATTTTTACCAAATTTCATCAAAATCGGATGATTTTTGCTCGAGTTATCGCGCTAACGGACACATATATATGAATTTGAACGGATGGTGTTTTTGGTCTCTAGGGACCTCAAAACGAAAAAGTAAATCGGTCCCGGGTCCAGGTCTTATCATGAGTACTACGGTAATAGCTTATTCCCTATAGGGGAAATTCGCTAAAAGGGTGTGTGTTTCATCCATGTTTTAACCTAGGGTACTGTAGTATTTTCTATTAGGTAACATTTTAGTGACTTAGTCTTTAATTAGAATAATTGAAAGTCGTGCCAATCAAAGTACATATCACAATACCATCGTAGTTGTAAATTTACATGGTACTTCCAAGTATTATATTGTTACAAACATAATATTGATGTAACAAATCTTCAAAATTTAGTTTGGTTTTTATTTGCACGATTGATAATGTAGGCATAACACAAATTTGCTACAATAGCTAAAAGAAAGATGACTTTAAAGATTTCCTCAAGTCCTTGTGTGAACGCGGAACAACGGGATAACTAGGCCTACAGACTGACAAGAACGTCAAGGCTACGTCCACAATGCACGCTGGTTTTCTGAGTCATACTATAGATGAAGTGTCAGACTGTCGGCGCCAATTAAGTCGGACTCGGCGCGCTAAATGACGCGACCCCCAGCCGTTCTGAGATCCAGAAATCTAATTCAGTGACCAACCTCACAACCAGTAAACACGCAGCTCCCAATTGTCATACTATATTTACTGCTAAAATCTTAACGAATGTGACGCAAAAATTTACGCGTAGCAAAACAAGTATGCAAACAAGTCTGCATCTCAATAATAACTACTGTTGGTGAAAATATAGTTTAACCAACAGGATCATTAATACAGTATACAAATGCAACTTACGCTTGTTCACTTCGCTCACTCTCCTGACGTTTTGTGGCCCGATGTCTTCTGTGTATCGCTCTTCTGATCGCCCGCATGTCCAACTCGGAAAACTCATTCTGGTGAGGCAACGTCCTTAACTCGCTCTTCAGCAACGTCGGCGTAGCTCCCTCGTTAACTTTCTGCTTCATTTGGTTCCGGAGCATATCACGCTCCAGGTATTTCGGCTTTTCATGACCGTGGAGCAAATTGGTGTCTACGATGTTTTCGTCTTTGTCCATTTTTATCTTGGCCGTACAGTGTTTGTACGAGCATCTCCAAACTTTGATGGAAGAGGATTGTCGCAGGACACGAAACTTGTATCCGTCGTAAATCAATAGTTCTTTCCCCTTGGTGCTGATGGTGCGTTGGATGTTGGTTGGAGCTGAGTGAGCGTCCATGGTGCACGATGTGGCAACACTGGTAACACGAGGCCAACTAGCGACCGACAACAACGATCTTGGCGTGATGGGACCGGCGAGAGGCGACACTAGCGCACAACTACCCTCTTAGCAAAATATTACACAACAGCTATGTGTGGGCTCCGCAATATTAGTCTTAGTAACGATATCACTGCTGAGTAATTAAATGGTAAGGATACAACCTTACGACTAACGAGCTATAATTTTTGGATTTAAAATAGTCCTGGGGTAAAACATGTTTTAGAAGTAATCATCGTTTAATATCGTAGAGTGGAAAGTTCACTATGAGTGTAACAATTAAATGAATAAAAAAAGTAAACGTTAACAAATTATTCTGAAATTTGATTTAAAATTGACAGACTATTTGAGAGACAATTATGACATTGTTTTGTTAAGTGGTTGTAGGGATGCTATTGGGATGCCTCGAGCTGCTGTAATGACAGAGAAGTGGTTGAGTGGAACCAGCGCCACGCCAGTTAATTAAATGAGGGTTAGCAGTTTTGACAGGTGAACAATGGCGGAACCAATCAGCTGCACTAATAGGATTATTGAGGACTTATGTTCCTATCACATTTTATTTCAGGGGGGGGGGGGGTTGTATGCTAAGTCACCTCATCTACGGGTTCACTTACCGTAAGTGCACCCGTCGATGAGGTGACCGATGGTAATGTTTACTCATACTTATTTTTAAATCTTAACACCTGCAAAATTGATGACAGCAAAAATATCTGCATTTTCATACACAGGTCAACAACACCAATAGTTATTTATATTCATTGATAACACACACACAACGCTCCTTCAAAACGCTTTTAGTAAAGGGCTACCTAAAACGAATGCCGGGCAAAAGCGGACACGGAACATTGGGGACACATCATTAAAGAGGGCAAAAGCGGACACTACTAGTAGGGATTATTCCTACCTAACAAATAATTAGGGGTTGGCAGGTCTATGCAAATATTTCAAGATTGGAACATTGCGGACACATGTATCTACGACGGGAAATGGTGCCAGGGAGGAAGGCCACGGGTATATTGCGGTTAAAAATCTTTACTCTGTTCTGTTTATATTCATATAGTATTACTGTATACGCGATACGTGTGTGCGTACAGTAAAAATTACTCAAAGGATTTCACAAAATTGAACTAATAGCCTTAGACAAATGTCAATTATCATGAATAGTTTGTAGAACTTATCATTAGAGTTCAATGGTTTCGGATAAAAACATATTATGTATGCTTAGTACAAAACTGTACGACGTGTATGTCTATCGGCTTGGCAATTAATTTACAAAGGGAACCAAATATGGGCCTATAAACTAAAGTAGTATGAGATTAACTGTTATAACGTTTAACCTTGTATAATGGCCCAGCTTCAAAAAGCTTTATTGATACGCCACTTTCAAATGCAGTTTAAAAAATATTTCAACATTTTTATTTGCTGCGTCTTTCAAAGCAATAATTGTTATTAATGAATAATTTACAAATATTTATCGACAATACTCTTTCCACTTGTAATAATTAATAATATCCTATAGATCTATAGTATATAACAGAATGAGGGGAGTAACATTCGCTCCTCCAAACATTCGCTTTGAGAACTAAGCTGAAATACCCCCGCCGCAGCTAACCTGCCAACCAAGCGAATTTCCAATGGTCTGAATCAATTTGCAATTAAATCTATTTAAATAACATTAGGTTTACCGAGAACTACTGATGACAGTAATGTGAGTACAGTGAGGTTTGCTTTGCTGCTACAAGGAAACTACTAAAGTGTATTTTTTTGTAAAATACTAATAGCTTGGTATAAAATAGTTAAATTCGCCTGATTTGATTTGTTTGATCAAAATATATCCATAAACAAGCAAACTACAACATTTTACAATTTTTTGAAATTTTTTCCGTTACCAATAACCGTACAAAAACACTTTGATATACTAAAATTATTTGTTTTTTAAGCTCCTTATAAAGGTCAAGAGTAAATTGGGAAATTTTGTGTTATGAGGGTGTAAAATGAGTAAAACCATTTTTTCCCTTATGAAAAAGTAATTTTTGGCCATATATGGCCATATAAAAATTCCATATATGTTTTTATAAAGCCATAGGTATATGGTTTTTGATGACCATATATGGAAGCATATATGGCCAGATGTGTTTGTATATGGCAGTGCCTATATATGGCCATATATGTAGCCTATATATGGAATTATTGGCCATATATGTCTCCTATATATGAAATTATTGTCCTTATATGGCCATACATGTTTTCTATATATGAAATTATTGCCCATATATGGACATAAATATCTTCCATATACATGGAATTATTGTCTATATATGGCCATACATGACTCCCAGGTATGGAATTATTACTCATAAGAATATATGGAATAATAATTTTCCATTCTTGCTCATGTATAAATGAGTTTTTGACAATAACTGGAATTATTATATGGAATTGTTGCCACGATTGGATTATGTAACTGGACTCCCAAACACTTCTTATAATATTATAAATCTTAAAGAATCATTTTTACTCGAGTTATTGTGCCAAGGTATATTTGAATTTGAACGGATGTCTGTTGTAAGATGTATGGAGTAAAACTTTAACTCCACACATCTTCTGTCTGTGATAACTTAGACTGAAGAGTGGACATACTCTTTTAAAGTGTCTACTCTATGGTGCTACTGTACGTACAGGCCCGCCGCACATTGGAGCGAGAAGAGGTGCAGGCGAGGCGCGGCTGATTCTGTAATACACGTGTTTAAATGGACTACCGTACATTGAGCAGAGGCTTTCTAGTGTTTTGTGAGTGACAGATATAGTAATTAAGCATTTAATTCAGTTGGTACAAGATGCTGTATGACAGGTCAAATGAAGACTATAGGAGAGGGAAGATGAAGGATAAAATAATTTGTGAGAGGATTGCAAAACAATTAAATTTGGAGATTTAATTTAGAGATTATTAATTTTGGAGAATTTAATTAGAATTTGGATATTATTAAAACTCACAATCAGATTCAAGGTCCAAAAATCTTCTCCTACTCGCGACATTGTAGGACCAAAGCTAGGAAAACTCTGTCCCACATTGCTTCAATGTGCGGTGACACGAAAAATTCCTCGCTCCTGCCAGCACCTCGCCTCGCTCCAATATGTGGCAGCAGTCCCTTGCGCAAGCAGTCCGAGCACGCGGTTTTGTCTCTAAAACGCCTGCTATAAAACCGTTCTAGAATGCAAGGCAGGTTTTCCGAGCGTTTTACATCGCTGCTAAAGTACATCTTGACGTTAATAATAAACGGATAAATAGGCAAAAATTTTGAAATGTTAAACATAAAGACCCCTACATCTTAAGGTATTCGTCTAAATAATAAGTTGAGGACTTTCATTTTGAAATATTAGTTATTTGTTTGTACATATTTTTGTGGAATATAATTTTGAAAAGTATGTTATTGCTTTGGATGTCACTAGTACGTTTCATTAAATTTAGAACATATTTATTGCATTTCCTGTTTTTGAGATTCGCTTGTAGGCCCGATCTTTGACTGTAGTTCTCCTAAACCAAAATAACATTTAATTGCTATTAGCTCGTTCTCTATTTAATTCACTTTGAAAGCTAGAACATATGGATATTTTTGTCTAAGAAATAAATTGGTTACTCACCGAACACTTTTCTTTTGTGACCAATGCTTGAGATTCTTGGCTGTCCGCTTTTTACTCTTGACGGAAACACTAAGACCTTTTTTCTTTCGAGGATGCGGCATTTCTGAGAAAGAACTCTGAGCACACAGCAACTCAATGATAAAGGGAACGCGCCAAGGGCTCCCAATGAAATAACCTACCGACATATAACCCCTACCGATGTATGACGTAACAGCCGCCGCCTCTCTTTCTATCTGAATGGTACAAGTCATTGCGGCAACGCCCCTAGTCTAGCCAAAGGCTTGTTCACCACTCGAAAAACCTTCTGAACTATTACGTCACAGCCGACCACCAATTGGTTGCGAAACCCCTCGGAACACCACCCCCCGGGTGAAACGAAAGTGAAGTTTTCACTCTTGATTTTGATGTAGTTGATTCCACTAAATTAACCATGTATTTTTAACCAATTTAAACCGATATTCACCTTCAAAGAGAAAAAACTTCCACTTCACTTTCACATCCTTAAAGGATCCAAACCTTTTAAGGGCGTAGGCTAAATTAACCAAAAGAGTCAAATGATCACTTTTTTAAAAGTTAAATAAAATCAATTCATAATCAATACACCTATGTAACATCACAGTCAACAAAGTTAAATTTAAACCAACAATGAGGAGAGCGGTGTGGTTACATAGCACGTGCACTGTAACTACATGGCACTCCAAGCGGTGGACGCCAGAACATGCTAACCGCATCAAGGCTGTCGGTCTATATTTAATTATATTCGCCTATGGTGACATGTTCTATGAATAATTCATAAAACGCAAGAGGGTGAACATCTTAAGGAGATTAAATGTAGTTTTAACTGTCTACACACACGGATTACATGCTATCTAACGGATGTTGTAAAAATAAAGACATGAGTTTAAAATTACAATTATGTAAGGATTTTTTTTCAAATAAAATTATAATTTACATACAAAAACACACATCAACGATCACAAATTATTGATCACATGGACTAATAAAAACACATACAACATCACATCATTCTTTTCCACGTCCTCTTCCCATTGCGAAGCACGGGTATACCGGCTAGTCAAATACAGTTACAATATTTTCATGGCTAGTTAAGCGCTACTTAAATAAAAAAAATAACGTTCTCGTTCGCTTAAGGGACGTTCAGCTCCTTACTTAAATTTAAAGTGTATAGTTACAGATTTATTTCAAACATGTTAGCCTACTATATAAAACAAAAACTACGAATAATTATAAGTTTACAGATTTGTTTACTCACCTAACATTATTCCATTCTAAGTCCCATTTAAGTTCCAATGTACCTATGTACTTCTCCTGCTTGTGTTTAATTCCGGCCGAATGGCCTTTTTTAACACGAATCACTTTGCCCGAATCAGGATGGGCCTCGTACGGCATGTCTAATTCAATTATACTCAATGCGGCACAGTTTTTTTCTTGGCACACCATCGCAACTTGGAACATATTTTGTAATTTACGTTTCAACTTAAAAACATACCCGTCCTCGGTTACCCACCGCACAGAGTTCCGCTTCCCGTCCACTCTCGTTATCAACATTTCAACCACAACTGAAACTTAAAGTGCTTTATATGTGGATATGTGCTAATATTGAAAAACAATCTGAATCGTCCTAAAGTAGGTGAAGGAGTGAAAATAAGTATGCTTTACCCGAATTCCAAATCCAAAATATTTCGGTTTCCTTATTAGGGGTTTGACCCGAGAGCACTGCGAAGGGTTGGTATTATTTTAAACCCATAATCTAAATATGGAAGTTACTAATTAATTTAAGTTTTGTTGATCAAAGATTGCAGGATAATATACTGCTTTCTATTAAGTAATTTTTTATATGAGGAGCGTATGGTCATCCCGAGAATCAAGTTGATAGGATATATCCGGTAATAGTTCAGGTTTATTTCCAAGCAATTTTAAATTCGGGGGCTAAGATAAATTGGGGTGCAATAAAAATTATATCAAAATTAGCTATGAAAAAATCTTAGTAACGATTCACAAATAAACTCTGCTACCTCTCTGAGTGTATAACACTGACATACCTAATACTGATTTTGTGTGGCTAAACACATACATGAAGACAATTATTTTAATCTGAACTAATAAATATTTAAATATGTTATTTTAATCTGAACTAATAAATGTTTAAATAAGTTATTTAATCTGAACTAATAGCTTTTATTATTGTGGAAATATAGTAGTCTATGACACACTGTGTACGAATCTGATTAAAAAATATATTGCTAATTTCGTGGAACAATATAAAAACCGTGGGCACAAAGCTTTTACAAGTTATTTTAATCTTTCGAAGCGGAAATGTAGGTCTATGGCATACTATACAAAACAGATTAAAAATATATTGTTTTTTAGTGTGAATCAACATTAAAATCGCGGGTGAAAACTCATCTCCCCACTTCATTGGGAGGGAGGGGTGGTCGGCCGTGGCGTCATAGTTCGGTAGGTTTTTTGTGTGTAGGACAATCCATCGGCTGGACTAGGGACTTTATCCCAACGACTCTCCCAACTCCACTCAGATAGAAAGAGGGGTGGGGCCGTTACGTAATACTTTGCTAGGTTTTTTCGTTGGGAGCCTTTGGTATAACACTAATGGTAAATAAATATCAAGTACGCAATTAAAGAAGAGAATTTATTAGCTCTGAGCGAGCGTCAAAGCAATCCGAGTAGGGTTTAACAGATATACAGTAAAAATGGAACGTGTGGGCGAATTTAGCAGCCTAGAGGTAAAAGGATATGATGCTCACTGCTGTAAGATTCGGTAATTTACGTCGCGGGTACAAATGTTAGCATTATCATTACTGACAGAGAAGCACACTTGTGCGTATTTAAGGCTCACTAAGAATGCCAGGTGAGTGTAGAGTGGAGTAAGATGTACTTTGTGGCCTTATTTCTGATGAAAATAAGCCGTTTCTTTAACTAGCATCATTTATTGAAAGGCTAAAGATCAAGTACAGCGTGGCCCATATTGGAACTATCAACATGCTAGTAACCTTTCAGGATCAAACAGGCAACCATTTTGCTGTTGTAGATTTTCAAGATAACCTATTTTGTAAAAAACCTAGTAGTTGTGCTAGCAACAATCATTAAACGCGGTTTGTAGTAAAAATAAAAATGTATGCCTCAGCGGTTTTTAAATTCTATATTAATTAACTCATGTGTACGAAGCATATACAAAGATTTGAGATTTTTATGACACCAATACAGGAGGTTTCATACTACAGCTAAGATTGGCGATATTTTAACCTGGGTCCTCAGGTCAGACAGTGTTATAGAGTTATAGAAGTTGTAGATTCTAGGTACTATATTATCCACATTATCACATGGTTAAAGCAATTAGTGATAAGCAAGCTATATATTTTGCAGAAGTATACTAACTTCGCCCCCTGGTCAGCGAATTATTACAATGGTAAAAACCGCAATCTCTCCCTCCCAAAATCTTCCCCCTCAAACCCAATCAGCAATCAACCCCCAGACATCTTTCCCCCCTAGCTCAGGTCAAGGCTTCTCGGCAGTCTACTTACTGCCCGTCCTTCCCCGTTCATTGTTCTGCGGATCGGCCGCAGGTTTAAATGTTATTATCGACTGGACAGGCGCATTTTGTTAGTAGCCTATTATTGGAGAATAGAATGTTTAATCTTACTATGCGTGTTATACCAATCAGTTGGTTTAGTTAATTTGCTTATAAAACAAATAAATAATAGTAGTTTGTCTGTGATGTAAAATTTTCAGCAATTAGGTTAATGCCATTTTGTTAAGAGTTAAAATATAATGTCATAGTAAAACTAAATACAAAACGTTCAATTGAAAATCTGATTTTTACATTAATTTAAGGGAGATAACCATTAAAAATCAAAATCTATAAAAAAAAAAAAAACAAAACGCTTGGATATAACATGGATTAGTATCCACATACCAAATTTCATCAATATAGGACCACAGGTGTGGTGTAGTCTGTAGCTGTGTACACAACCATACACACAGAGACATTACTTTGAAAACCACTTTCTCGGGATCCTTTGGGCCTTGACTGAAATTTCAAACTGTGAACTGCAGTTCTATCTTCTACATCTACATTTCTTACATCTTTCTTCTACGTTTTATCTATGTTAATGGCATGCATCTTACCGACTTAATCTTGTTCTTGTAACAGCTTTGCGGCGGTCCAATATTTCTTTCTGGCGGTCAGTCACAGGAGTAGACAAAGGCCGAGCACCACACGAATGGACCCCGTTGTGCGTTAGAACACGGCAATCTTCATATGGATTCAGAAGACTAGCTTTCCCTTTACATCTTTTTTTATTACAAACTAACCGCCAACGGGTTTTTCTTCTTTCTTTAAGTCGGTAAAAATATCCGGAACCGTCCGAATATAAATTCCCCCCTTGGCTTCCTTCATATTCAAACACTTGGCCATTAACGCTCTCCATCGCAACACTCACTGCAAAAACGTATCAATTGAGGACGAAGAACCAAATCTTTGATGAGTTACCCCTGTTCAAAGGGGGTTGTAGAAGGGGCGAGTTCAGTGTGAGGTAGGGCCTACTCTCCTTTAGAGTCTGTATGATGGAACCTGTTTCCTGACCCACTGTCTTACATTACTATACAACATACAAACATGCACAGTATACAAGTTCATATTTTTTATAGATGGAACTGTCTTGAGCCTTGGTCCATTGACAAGTCGCCGTGTAGACGGAGAATCAGGAGACAGGTTCCATCATACAGACTGTAGTTGCGAACAACCAATGCTGAACCAAAGGGTTGGATTCATCTCCCATATTTGATTTTTGTTTTATTTTGATTCATTAAAGCTGTATCCAAAATGTTTTGTACTTACTTAAGGGACACCCTGAACATTAAGCTGCTGAATAAGCCTTAGTTACGGTACGTTTTGTTTGAATTGCATCATCACAACTACATTAATTTAGATGGAAGTCGAGGTTTAATGTCAAATTCCTTAGGTTTTCAATATTATCATTGTAAGATACAAAATATTAATTAGAAAATGTAACTTGATCACATGTCGGGGGTGTATTGCATTATCATAGACTAACCAACACAAGTAGACTTCTCATCCCATTGTAAATTTTCAAGCTAGTTTTTTGTTTATACATCAGTTCCGGTGACACTGATCGCTAGCGTCGCCAAAATTTTGTTTCTATTATTTTACGGTTAGTAGGTTTTATCTATGGTATTATACCAGATAATACAAGACACCGTCTTCTATTATGGTGTTAGGAAATATTCGCTGTTTGCTAATTAATACGGCAGGATTTTTATTATTTTAACACGGTTTAAAACCACTCATACATGTTACAAGATAATTTTTAAAATATGTTAGTGTTGAAAAAACACATTTTTTTCCTATGAAATTAGTAAAGTAGGCCTATTTAAACAAACAATATTCACGGTTATGTCTTTCCTATAGTTTATCATTGTACTAAACACTTATTTTCTAACAAAACAAGTTTACCTAATGTAAATGTCCAAAAATATTTTCGTATTTCTTACCTTATAAATGTTGGAGATAGTCCCTCATTGATATCAGCAACGGCGCCTGGCGACCGAGCACGTGTACACCTCCTCACCCTATATAACGCCCTCCGCGCTAAAATTATGTCTTTTTCCGTCAAACAGTCTGAAGTAGTGCCGGTAGCAGTCAAATCCTTCCGAATCAGCTCTGATGGCTTTTCCGTTAGATCGGTTGTCGCTTTTATTTTTACAGTGTTGCAAAACTTTTCACGCTCGATTTTGTCAGTTTTTTCATGATTATGATCATTAAATACTTGTAATAAAACATTTTCACTTTCATCGGTATATAACCTAGCCACACAATTTTTCTGCACACATCGCCACGCAACCCCTTGGTTTGTCATGGAGGTCCGTCTGAATTTGTAACCGTCGTACACTTTCAATGTCTTGCCCCTCTGGCTAAACATAGTCTCCATGGTGTTCACTGCGTCATTAAACAAAAACGTATGAGTGGCTGTTGTAGTATTTCCACGGTACTATGACGAGGTCCTCCGGGGACAAACAGCTCTGAATTCATGATGTCACCGGCCGTCAGCCCAAAGGCTGAGAGGAGGAGAGGGGTTGCATTGACACCGGAACACTTTGTCACTTAGGTGATATTTACATTAGATAAACTGCATAAAATTGGATCAGTTTAATTGTATTAATCAGTGTTCGTCGTCTGAGGGTTTATGGTAACTGAGAGGTAGCTGTTTATTTCCACCTTTTCATGTAAATCCAAATGTTTTGTGACAATGCTAAATGATTAATATGAAAGAATTATTACTTAATGACTACAACCGTACTAAACCAGTGTATATTCTGGATCAGATTTGAGAGCATGAAATAATTATACTAGATGAAACGTAACGTGAAAAATCAGAATATAAGAATAATTCCAGATTTTCCATATCCAAATACAACTTGTCGGATACCGTATATTTCACCCAGCATAACTAACCCAAACCTTACCGAAGATAAAATATTCCGATGATAAAGCGGCCTCTCCCTTCCTCACTCTCCACACTTGAGGCTGACCGGCTGTCAAGTCCATAATTCACAGCAGCTGGTCTCCGGCATTGGGGTACCATGCCAAGTTTCCATTTCAAACTTAAAACCCTCATCCTACTGTCCACTTTTTTTTAGTTTTGTAGGAATTCCACCAAAAGATCTTGTGTAAAAACGGTTGAGAAAGAGGTTTCAACTAATATTTGTTTAATAAATAAGTGCAAAATAAATGAATTGTTAACATCCACCCAACGTATCAAGTTACAAGAAGTACGGTAATGAAATGTTCGTATCATCTAATTTCATTGAATAAACCTTAGGAATTCAACGTTGAGCCTCAACTTTTTATTTTTAATATTACCTATAATAATGTAGGTACTAATAATAATGCAATGCAATTAGAGTGCTTAAACACATCGAAGAGAGCAGATAAAAAGATAATAGGAATTTTGTATTTCAGGTTCAGTCGTTCATACAATTTTCCAGGTTAGAGAATGGCCTCTAAACAGTTGGTTATAGTGCTCGCCTAACAATCAAAAGGTTGATCCAGAAAAAGGTTAGTAGGTATTTTGATGGTTCGAAACTGGACCCAGCTGCTCCCGACCATTGGGATTTAAAAAATATTCCTGACAAATGAAACAACTGATCTTGGTTAGTAACAAAGCTATAAATATCATCACACTCCATTCTACACGAGTTTAAGAACTGATACACAGTTAGAGGGTAGTTTTGCAACATCAAAACTGATCTGGAGGTCTAGCAGGCAGATAAAGTCGCTTGAAACATGCAAATTGATCAGCAATCCGTTGAGGGAGGGATGGGCATTCTCTCCAAAGAGAGTGTACATGTATCACTTACAATGATTGGGGCGTATATAATTCAAAGTTGTAGCGTCCTTTGAAAATGTTGGGCGAGGGTGTAAATTAGGGGTTTCAGTTGGATAGAAAAATACTATTCTTTGACATCTACATTATTGCTAATTAAGGGTCGCGAACTTTTGAGAAAACTATTAGCCACACACCTATCAACCCCCCCCCCCCTGAAAATACTAGTTGAAAAACCTTTAATAAGGGCAAAAGAATTAACTTATGGATTGTAGATCACAATAAAATTATCAAAGATACATCAGCTGTAACCATTTGTTTTTGTTTATAGTTGTTTGTTTACTTTTTCCCTAAATTAACATATTGCTTCTTACCATGCATTTCCATTATTAGACCATAAAAAGTGGCAGTACTTATCCTCATAATGTGGGGTAGTATTTACTTTTTCTCTACACTACTGTGAAATGACCTGTTTTTGTTACATGTTTACATTCATCATTACATTGTTTACTATGCGAAAGTAATGTTAATTTACTTTTGTGGATTTTGCGGACATAAACAAACTAAGATGTGTTATTGTTTTGTCAACTGTTTCAATTTTCAACAACCAAAGCTGTACAACCAAAGTAAATATCAACTTTTAGTTTAAGGGATAACCTAAAAATGCTATGACTTTTGTAATGTTCTTTATTGTAATTTAGAGAAATATCTAATGTTTGTTTTAGTTAAGAAAATAATTATTTTTGAAGTGTAGTGAAAAGTAACATTCAAAACACAAGTGAAAGTGGGTCTATACATATTCCCAAACATTTAAAGTGCTCAATAAATATCACACTTTTCAAACATGTAATGACTCACTCTAAATGATATCTTTTCAAATATTCTTTAAGTTTCGTTATTAAAGTACAAAGCTATCTGCAGTAAAACATTGTTAAATGACAAAAGGTACACATCGAAATTTGGTTTTGAAGTTGATATTTATTATTTTTGTACATAAAGAGTAGAGCGTATTGGAATTAAATTTAATCTAATTTGGTGTAATTTTGTTTACGTTTATTGTTTATTCATGTGATCCAATTGTAACAAATAATTCATCTCTAGGGCATTTTTCTTTATATGTACATTAATGCAATAAATTAGGCCTAAAACTAACTACATATATTAATGATTAAAATAAAAAATAAATATTATTATACTAAAAATATCACTCAGTTTAGTATCTTACAGCAATATCAGAGGCTCCTGTATGTCTTTATAAGACTTCGGCAATGACTTCAATTTCTTCTTTCTTTCGTACCACATGGCTTTCCTAATGATCGACAGATCATGCTTGCTGATATTTTCAGCACTCACTGCAGAACTTTCAATTTCCTTTTTAATAAGTTTTTCTGGTTTTTCAAAAGGACTGTTACTTGCTTTTCTTTTGCAGGAGTTAGCAATAATATGTCTTGAATATTTCTTGATATCTGGCCCATGGTTGTGTTCGAACGTCCCTTCTTTGATAACGGTAGTTTCACCTAAAACACAACAAAACCCAAGTTTCAATAAAATACTAATTGTGTTTACAAATGTATTTTTTACTGGGATCTCATATTATAGAAAGTATTCAATTATATGTTAAGTACCGTTTCAATTGTTTGTGTTTTGTATAAAAGTTGTAAAAATGTAAAAAGCCTATGTATATAGAGGGGCAATAAATATAATCTTCTGTTTAATACTTAGTTACAATACAAAAAAATCATAACCGTTTGTTCCTATGACTTGATATTGCTTGTTTACGAACTCATGAAAACTACATTTTCATACCAAATTTTGTCGAATTCTGACAGCTTTCGCTTGACTTAGGTTTGCCACACACTGTAAAAGTTAACATTACAATCACCTGACTATAACTTAAAAGGCCTGTGATGCAGTACATATATGTAAAATAGTAAAAGTAGTTAAATCCAGATCGTGGTTCTAATTTTGTTCCTTTGGGTGCCAAACTGTAAAATGTTTTGTTATATCTTTAAGGAGTTAAATATTCATTTAAAAATGTGCACTCCAGCTTCACGCTGAAGTTAGATTAAAAAATGTGGCACACAAATGGTACTTAACAACCATATGAATAGATTTCCCTTGTAATATACTGTATAAAAAGGTGCCCAAAAAGCTGTGTGTAAATGTAAAAGGTGTGTGTTGGAGCTGTGTCCAAAAAGTCCTGGGACGGTTAAATATTTAAATAGTAATAAAGATAGAGTTAACAAACTGGAACAAAGATACAGAGCATAGAAATCATTTAAGAGATATTATTCAGTGATAGGCTACCTCCTGAAGGGGGGGGCGTGGCTCGCTAGGAGTCATTAGGAAATCTCAAATGTAAGCGTAGGTTGATATATGCACATCAAAGTACTGTAATGGTCTTTATAGTATAGTAGAATATAATACCATTGACTATTATATAATGCCAAAACCAAAGCTTAACTGAACAGCTGAGTCAAAAATAGGAGCCGTTCAAAGATTTAAAATATTGCAAATTCAAGTAAGTTTCAAACGGCTGCCAGACAACAGACATAATTTTTTTCAAAATGTGTGATATCTGTTTTAATGTTTTGTTGTGACATCGACAGCAGGAGTAGAAGAAATTCATTCATTATTGAATATATAAATACTATATTACAAAATTGTATAAATAAATACATTGACAGGATAGGATAATAGCTTATAAGGAAAGATCAACACGATAATTGGAAAACGTAAATATTGTAAATTCTGTTAAATTTATTACATTCTGGTCCAATTTTCTCCAAGATTAAAAATATAAGCAGATTTTAATAGCTAGGCCTACTCCCTAAAAAAAACACAGAATCTAAAATGCTGTAGTCTAAGGCCTGATTCAATAGCTACATTGTCAAAAAAGATCCTATACCCAATATTGTTTCTTAGTTTTTCCCATACGTTATTTTAAAGAGGCTTTTTTTGAAACTTTGAGCCATAACTAAAAGTGTAAAACACCATACCAAGAAAAACACATTACAGCTTGTAATTGTTATAAAAATAAGAAAAGGGATACAAAATGATAAATCTTTTCTTAATGTTTGATTTAAAAAAATAAAAAAGTAGTAGGAATAAATTACCATCATAAATTTTATTAACTTACCTTCAGTGTAGCAGATAGCCTTGCAGCGGCCTTTATGGTTGCCGTATCTATCACACACCCACTTCACAACGCCACTCTTCAATACTAACTTTTTATGGAACTTGAATTGATCGATCATTAGGAAATTTCTCCCCCTACTACTGTCTTCTAAATACACGTCCATTTTATTCTGAATTTTGAACAAAACTGTAAGACAGTAGATCGGATGCAAGGTTTTAAATAAGGGGGATGGTAAGAGGGTAGCTGGAATTACTCAAACTGCATTCTTAGTCTCAGGCCCAGGTCCTTTTTTTCGGAATTTCACTCAAATAATAACACACTTCGTTACTCAATACGTTTTTAAAGAGAAGGAATACTTTGATCAAATTCCTTCCTTATAGGGTTAATGCACCCTGTATGCATGGCTGTTTCATATATACTGTACATATAATCCTATTAAGTAATTAATATCTCTTGCCCGTCTGGCTAATCACTAGTCTCCATGATGTTTATTGATTCACAATCGCTTATGAATGGCCGATGTAGTATTTCCACCGTGCTATGACAAGGTCTTCTGGGGACAAACAGCTCTGAATTTATGACATCGCGGACTGTCAGTCTAAAGGCTTAGTGGAAGAGAGGGGTCGCGTTAACAAAATGTATAGATTATTAAAAACATTATATTATAGATGAAAGGTAAACAAGTGACGATAAAAATATAAGAATAATTCCAGATTTTCCATATTCAAAATACAATTTAAGGGATATATTTGTCCCAGCCAAAGTAACCCAAACCTTACCGAAGAAAAAATACTCCGGCGTTAAAGCGGTCTTTCTATTCGTTACTCTTCACTCTCAGCACCCACCTTGGCTAGCCGGCTGCTAAGTCAATAATTCAGAGCAGTTGGTATCCAGAGGCACTTGAAATTGGGGAACCAAGTAATTTTCGCATTTCCACACTTGAAAAAAAACCTTCACCCACTGACCACCTTTTTAGCGAATTTCCCATATAGGGAATAAGCCATTACCGTAGGTCTCATCCTCAGACCTAGACCCGGGACCGATTAACTTTTTTGTTTTGAGATCCGTAGTGAGATAACTCAAGCAAAAATGGTACAATTTTGATTAAATTTGGTTAAAAAATGTAAAACCAACGTTTATTCGAATGAGTTAGCAATCGAGCATTATCGGAATATGGGAGCGAGGAGTTTATGGAGGGTTTTATGGGGTAAAAATTGGAGTTTTCCATTTCAAAATTTCTTTCCAAACCATTTTTTAGTTAAACAAATTTAGTATATTGAAGCGTTGTTATATGTCTAATGGTTATGGAGAAAATTTTAAAAATGCAAATTCAAAGTTTCCACATTTATTTTTATGGAGAATAAATAAACTGCTGCTGTTTGCTTAGTTATGGATATATTTCAATCAAACTTGGTTTTCGCTTAGTCTGCAGGTTGTGGTTGGCCACAGCGGGGGAATATATGTTTTGTATTTTGAATTTCACCAATGATCCCGGCATGTAAAAACGACTGGAAGAGAGGTTTCAGCTTTTGACACTCTACTATAAAACGAACAAATTCTATAATAAAATATTTATTTAATAAATTAGTTATAACTAGATAGATTGTTAACATACTCCTGACACATCAACTAGTTACGAGATGTAATTCAATGTATGTATCTTCCGATTTTATTAATTTACAAACCTTAGGTATTTAAAGTTGAGCCCCAACTTACACTTTCTACCCTAGATATAGTACATGGAGAAAGTATTGTTTTGGCCAACATTTTTGAGTTTGAGTTTTGATTGGATTTATCCGTTTTGGGTCCTCCGAACCCAAAAAAGTGGTTTTTGAAGAGATGTCTGTCTGCCTGTCTGTGTGTGTGTCTGTATGAATGTGTTCAGAGTAACAGACCACATCTGTGGTCCAATTTTATGAAATTTGGTATGTATGTAATCATCCATGTTATCTCCAGGCATTATTTTATTTTATTTTGATTTTGATTTTTAACACATTTGCTACTGCAATAGTACGAAATTGTTCATTCACATGGACCAGCGACGCACACATGATCTTTAACTAGTTCTTAGAACAATCTTTAATTAGTTGTTAGTTGTTGTCAACTGGCAATCAAAAGTCTGCTCGTTCGATCTTAAAATAAGTCAGTAGTTTTTTATGGTTCAAAACTGGACCCAGCTGTTCCTGATGAAACAGCTGATCTTAGTCAATAACAAAGCTACACAGATCATCCCACTCCAGCCCACACACCTGTGTCTGTATTGAACCGCGGTCAGAGGGTGTTTTTGGTACATACAAACTGATCAGGATGACATGGAAGGTAAAATATTAAAGATACGCCATATTTGACAATTTGTTTTTGTTTATAGTTGTTTGCTTACTTTTTTCCTAAATTAACCTTTTGATTCTTACCATAAATCTATCTATATATGTACAGAATGTCCTGTAAGTAAACAGCTAATCTCCGTGAAATGATTCCATGGGTTAAAATTGCTTCACACACATTATCAGTAAAGCAACAATTATCTTCAGTTCTCATGCTTTGTTGCAATATATTACAGACATGATCAGTAGAATTGAAGGAGATAAATAGGCTATAGTAAAAAGAGGTAAATATAGTTGATAAATATGTTTCTTACGGCAATGTCAGAGTCTTCTCAGAGTTCTTCAATTTCTTCTTTCTTTCTAACCACATGGCCTTCCTAATGACAAGCATATCATGCTTGCTGAGGTTTTCACGCACTGCAGAAGATTCAATTTCCTTTTTGATCAGTTTTTCTGGTTTTTCAAAAGGACTGTCGGTTGCTTTTCTTTTGCATATGTTAGAAATAATTTGTCTTGTATATTTCTTTATATCTGGTTTATGGTTGTGTTCAAATGTTCCTTCTTTGATAACTGTAGTTTCCCCTAAAACACAACAATAAATTTCAATATACTATTTGTGTTTAAATTTCTATAAGCTATATGTATTTTTATGTAGACAGTATTTAAAGAAGGAGCCTTAGATAATGGTAGTTTAACCTGTAAAACAACGAAACCAAAATTTCAATATACTATTTCTGTTTAAATGTAAATGTATATTTAAATTGGGATCACATATTAGAGTAACCACGTATTAGAGTTGTACAAGTCGTAAAAATTTAAAGAGACTGTGAACAAAATTCTAATAAACCTAAGCTTACAAATTAGAGTCCTTGGAGCCTAGACGTTCTAACTCATAAAACAATTTTAAAAATACAAAGAAAATGTTTAATCTCACAGTAGGATACTAGATATTTAATCTACAATCACTTTAGTATTTGATAAATATTTTGAGATAGTAAATAACTCTTCCGCGGCTGTTTAGTTTGAAAAATAACGAAAATTAACATTTCTCTTATGGCGGGCAAATCCAAGATGTTTGATGGCTTCCATGAACTCCCTTGGAAATCAATTCAAAACAACAAAGACAATTTTTTTCTCATAATATACAAGATATTTAAATTATAATCACTTTGATGTTTGAAAAACTATTTTTGGGCGATAATTAAATCTTAAAGGTGTGGTTTGAAATTATCCAAGATGAATGGCCGCTAACTTCCAAGAACTCTTAAGATATTCTTCGATTCCTAGCAAGCCGCGCCCTGTGGATTTAGCGTATCACTGAATGGTGTGTTCAAATTATTGTTATACTGTACACAGTAACTTTGTTTAAAGTTTTTAGCTCTGTCTGTATTTTTTAACCGTCCTGGGGATTTTTTGTCCCCTGTATGTACACACTACGGGAAATATTGCTGCACATGTTTAGTATTCATTCGTAAGCTATGTTAAAGATTTAAAAATTGTGGCACAAAGATGTTACTTAATGTTTATATAAATATGTTCCTCTTTGTGCTGTATGTGCGCTGTAGCATGAATTTTTAAATTTTGAAATGAGCTTATTACTCGAAAGTTAGACGCAAAGTTTTTTAGTTTGGCACCAAAAGGAACAAAATTAGTACAACCATTTGGTATAACTATTTAACGTGAATTCACCTTATGGTGAATTATGGTGAATTCACGTTAAATAGTTATACCAAATGGTTGTACTAATTTTGTTCCTGTTGGCGCCAAACTAAAAAACTTTGCCTCTAACTTTCGAGTAATAAGCTCATTTTATTTAGTACTAATTACATACTAAATAAAATACAACTCCATGGAGTCTGTATAAAAATTATTTACAGAGTTATAACAGGGTACAATTGGGGTTTCCCTCTATACTCAATGGTGGTGGGCGGTTTTTATAGTAAATTTTAAAGAACTACAACATTTTCTTCTGAATTCAGGTCCTATTGCAAAGTGTGGGTAAAGGGACTACAATATTGTTAACAGCAACATATTTAGCTCATGCAGGACCAAACCCTGAGGTTTAATTTATGTTACCAAAAAGGCACGTCCAAAATATCAAAAAAATATAATTAGGAGTCAAAATACAATAACAAAAATATAATTTTTTATTATTTAGATTTTGACTGGTCTATTTAATTATTTATTTATTATTTATTGCTTTTATTATAAGTCATATATGTTAAAAATGTAAAATAAATGCCTTAATTGTGTGGATGAAAGTAAGATTTCAATAATTTCCAACATTCTCGTCCAATTTTTGACATAGAAGAATGAAGATTGTATTAACTACCTAAATAGAACCATTTAGAACCCTGAATGTAAAATGCCTGATTAAATTAGGCCTGATTGAATGGATACGTTGACAACAAAAATCATCTCTAACGAGTTATTATGAATAAGTATATTCAATATTGTTCCATTAAGAAACAATAGATGTTTTCAAGGTTAGTTTTTTTCCAATATGTTATTAAACAGGCCTTCTAAACTTTGAACTAAAACTAAAAGTGTGTAATGTATCCACACTACGAAGAACATTAAAGCTCGGACTGTTTATAAAAGTATGAAAATGATTATAAAATAATAAATGCCAAATAAGTAAAAAAAAATGGTACAAGGAAGTAAAAATCCAAAATAATGTTTACTAACTTACCTTCAGTGTAGCAGAGAGCAAAGCAGCGGCCTTTGCGGTCTTGGTATCTATCGCACACCCACTTCACAACACCACTTTTTAGCACACACTTTTTATGGAACTTATATTTATCAACCAATAGGAAATTTCTCCCCTTACAAGTGCCCCCTAAATGCACGTCCATTCTATTCTGAGGTTTGCACAGAACTGAAAGACAGTACCAATGCAAATGAGGTCAGTCTCAGCCTAGCCACTAAGGATGCCAACGTCTGGTAGTGATCTATAACTTACTGATGACACAGTTGACACCGAAAACCACCATGGATTTTAATGCAAATGAGGTTTGACACAGATGGCAAGGGGGTAGCTGGAATTACTCAAACTGCTTACTCCGTCTCAGGCACAGGTCGTGTTTTCGGAATTTCACTCAAATAACATATTCGTTAGTCAAGACGTTTTAGAGAATAAATACCCTAGGCCTAATCAAATTCCATATAGGGTGAGTGCACACATGAATACCATCCCCTGTGAATTACCGTTATATAGCCTACATAAAACATCATAGGTAATATTATATTGTTCGGATACTTAAAATAACCCCGTATATTCTAGGTTTTATAACTTTCTGAATGAACTATGGAAATACGTGATAGTAGTTGGTCTGGAATTATCTAGAAAGAATATTCCAGATGTTTATATACTGTAATACAATTATAGATGTGTTTACAGCATTTAACATGATTCATGAGTGTTAAGATAGAGGTCACGAATATTCCGCCTATTGATTTTGTGATCGGCTTTGTACTTTGATACCGACATTGCGGGGTTCACTGCTAATCTGTTTAAAACTCTGTCAATTTAAAGGCAATATTAACATATCAATGTATTTTCGTAGGCTTAGCCCCTAGTTTCGTAGGAGTGTCCCTAGTTTAGGCCTTAATGTTTGCCTATTTTTTGCGCATTTAAAAAGAAAAAAAAGCGCTTAGAGACAGACTTCGGGAGAAAGCTTAGAATCTGCCAAATAAAACGATACCTAACTCGATCCAGTTCAATCCGATTTTGTCAGTCATAGAGCCTTCGCCGTAAACAGTGTTTGTGAGTCGAAAAATCAACACTAAACACTACACAAAGTGTGTACACTCGGAGAGTTAAACTAAAAAAAATAGCTGAACTTCATTAAAGGTCATAAAATGTAGCTACATTAAGCTGAATTAAGTTAACTAAATCGCTAAATTGAGCTAATTGGCTAAATCATATTAGCTAGGTATGGAAATACTTAGTGTATTTATTATTTGCATTATTTTACCCGGACAGTGGTCAGGGAGGAGACCCCCCCCCCCTCCCTCGACAGCTCGCAGGTCAATTCCTGCTTCAAGGAACCCTAATATCTACCTGCCAACCCCCGGATTAGTTTGGATGATTCAAAACAACCCTCTGGCTGCATATCAGTTTGTAAGCAGCTGTTGTCGAGGGTGGCTTTCTCATCTGTTCCATGGCCATTATGTCAAACATTATGTTACATGGCCAAATCAAGCAACATATGGAGAAATTGAATTGTGAAGGACTATATATTTGTCCTATACATGTACATTTGTCCTGTCAAATAAGTAGCCTACATAACTACAGTGGTGTTTTATAGTTACCCAGGCAACAACAAATTCTGACGAAGAACATATGAGGATTTTTTTTCATTCCTGTGACAGTCAGCTTGGTAAAGATACTTAACAAGTTCCAAAAATACCCCAACCGCAGCAAACCTGCATCCTATGCGAATTTCCATTTGCCAGATTGGATTTTCACAAAAAAATCTCCTTAAGAATACAACAACAATGATGGTGGAAATAATGGGTAGCAGACGCAATGCTGTAGTTTTTTACAAGTTTTTATGTATATTTAGATACATTTTAATAAAACAATACATAACAAAAGATTCTTTGTGATTCACTTCATGTTATAGATTATATTAATATTTAGTTTAAAATAATCCAGTGCCTCCCAATTTTGACATTGTAAAATTGAAAGAATTAATTTTTAAGGGGGTTTCACTACGATATTGAATTATAAGTGGCTGGGTACATACATACGGACAGCGCGCCGGGGTTAAAATATAAAAGAGATTAATATCCACTGTCACAACTGCCTCCATTCAGTGATACCGAAACTGTAAACTAGTCTTATTTCAACGCGTTATGTGTTATTAGGGTATTTGTTTTTTGGTAATGAAATGTTTTCAATGTTACCTCCAGTAAGCGGCAGGTGGGCTGAGCGGAGGGTGGGTTGAGCGGCGACTCTCAGGTACTCTAGCTTTTCTGACTTCCGACGCTGCCTCGTCAGGAACGCACTTGTGTTCACCAACACTAACGATTTCGTTGTTCTTTGACTTTAATTTTGCACAGCAGTTGCTCTTTTTATCGTTCACGCAGTACCAAGTCACTAAACCACTTTTTGTTTCACTTTTCTTTCTATACGAGTATCCATTATATATTACGCAAGGATTCCCTTTTCTCGTTTCAACCAATTCCATGATTTAACTTAATTACTTTATAGGAATTATAAACAACAAGAACAATAATAAAAATACAATAATGATAAATATTACTATTCAAATTGAACTAATCCCATTTTTGAGCTACAACTATGGTAACTTAACCCTAGAACGGCCACATAGAGTGTTTCTGTAGGGCCAGGCAGTTTTTGCCTTCCGTGCAGCGTTTTACTCTCACAGTTGTAAAACCCTTATTTATTTACCAAAACATATAATATTTTATACCATCAGATTCGGGACATTCTAGAGAACATAAATATATCAATCAAATACAAAAATCTAGTTCAAAAAAATAAATTTTTGTAACAAAAAACAAAAATCCTAAATTCACAAAAACAACATTTCAAAAGTATGGACGCATACAAAATCTAATTTTTTTTCTTTTCAAAAATTCAAGATATACAAATTGTTTTACTTTGATTTCCCTACATAAATATATCAAAATATTTGAAACTAATATAAAACATTTTGAGTTATGTTCAAAAGTGTAAAACTCTGCACTTTTTCTGAATTTTACATACTTATATACTTTTTAGGCCTACTTTTAGAAATAGATCAAAAACATGAAAACAACACATATTTTCTGTTAGGGAAGTAAACAAGAAACAAAAAAATATATGATTTTACATGCAATAGCTAAAAAATAAATATAGTATTTCACTTGGAAAAAAGAATTTGTTTTTACTTACGGAAAATCACAAAAAAACTTTGAACTTCAAATGTAAGTAAAAAAATAAAAATTTAGATTATACGAATTTCAAGATATGCAAAATGTTTGAAATGTTATGCTTATTTAGAAAATATATAGTTTATTGGGTATAAAAAAATATTGTTATTTTCTGAAGCAACAAAATATAAAAAAGAGCACATTTTTGGATCAAGCACTAAGTTTTGCTCTAAATTGTCTACAAATTACTCTTCCTTTCTTGATTATAATGGATGATTGTTGCTGTTTACCATAATAAATAAGATCTATTTAGCAAAATAATAAAACTTGTATACTAGGTAACCATAGAATCAAAAATAAATGTTTAGTTTACAAACCAACAGCTGCACGCACCCAAATAATGAAAACATCTGACCGCGGCGCGACAGGTGTTTGGACATTGCATCAGTTTGACCAAAAAGAAAAACAAAAATATCACTGAAGGAAACTTTCAACTATAGTAAGTTCGAAAGAGGATTTCTTCCCCTTTATTTTCATATGTTTCTTTTTTTCCTCGTCAAAATACATGCAGAGTAATGAATAGTTTTCCAAAAGACTAAAAAAGTCGTTTGGCCATATAGAAAACTCTTACGCAATTTGTTTATAGAGGCTTTGTAAAAAAATCACAGCTTGTAAACTAACAATGCTAGACAAAATCTATCAACGGACAGAATGTAGAGAAATAATCCCTGGAATCAGTGGTACTAATCAAAATGATCTACGACGTAGAATAGTTTTGCCACGTATTTTAGAAAATGGCTGATTTTGCCTTTGCTGCCCGATCGATAAAGCCCGCGAGGCGCGAAACTCAAATATGTGTTATGTTTATTTACTTTTCCTGCGTTATTAGTTACGTAAATGTGTATATAATGTATGGAAATTGTAGCTCATTTGATTGTCTTTCCAATGGTATAATCCGTGTTGTGATTACTGCATATTATCAGTTCCAAATATTTGCTAGAAAAAAAGTCTGTAGCAAACGACTAAAAAAGTTGTTTGGCCACCATCTTACCGTAACCCAACGACTAAAAAAGTCGTTTGGCCGTTCTAGGGTTAAAAATATCTAACATATAATTGTAAAAAATTTGAAAACATCCAGTAAAGCCGTTCTTACTAAACGAACCTACTTAGGCTTACTGAGGCCAGACAACAAATTTTACATTACCTTCATGAATTAGTTTTTGCACAAATTACACCTATCTCAGCCACATTGTGTTGCAAGTATGACTTTTATTAATAATACTATCTTAAAGCTGAAAAAATTCAATTTATTTAATTTAACATAGCTAAAGTTGTCGGAGTCTGAATCAACAATACAAAGTGAAGATGTTTAGAAAATGTGAAGACAAAAAAATCACAGATACATAATGGTGCCAGTAGTAATGTGTATAAACGAAGGTAGAGAAAGAGGGTGACAAAAGAATCCGCCGTTCACAGGGTGGGTTGTAAACTGGTTAATCTTTCCGACCCCCGACTATTTCTATTGAACCTGAGAGAGTCGCCTCTTAAACCACCTGCCAATCACTGGAAGTCGCTGTTCAACGCAACTTCAAATCAAGAAATTTTACCAAGTAAATATGACTACAAAACGTGAACAAAAGTAAGAAAGAAATTATTGTTCGAGTAAATGTTCTGTAGTATGCCATAAGTACTTACGCGATAACAATGGAGTTCAATTCATCATGTACATCTCCTCTTGATGCATGCGACGAAGAAATTGCTCTGCGTGCTCTTCCTATTGCCCGGGAGAAAGAGGTAACATCCTCCTTGGTCACAGAATTTGAATAAGATGCGATTTCTTCCTCAACAAGTTTTCGAGGTCGCTCCGTATTTTCTTTGGTGGCTTTAAATTTTAACTTGTTTCTAATAACCTCACGAAGGATGTTAGCGGGTTTGGGATGAAGGTGGTTTAGATCGGTTTTGAACACAACACATTCGCTTTTGTCTGTCCACAATTTTGAATTACAAGATTGTTCGACACATCGCCAAGCCATTCCTGCACAAGTATTTCTGTCGAATCGAAATTTGTAGCCTTCGTAAACCAACAATGGCTTGCCACGTTTACTGAGCATACGCTCCATCTTCTCTGGGCGAGTTCCG
The DNA here is from genome assembly GCF_028750875.1 of Macrosteles quadrilineatus. Classification (NCBI taxonomy): domain Eukaryota; kingdom Metazoa; phylum Arthropoda; class Insecta; order Hemiptera; family Cicadellidae; genus Macrosteles; species Macrosteles quadrilineatus. The sequence continues at coordinate 42,080,843 of NW_026542597.1, forward strand.
AAACACAACTAACTGAGAACGAAGCAACGTAGTGTGAATAGTGAGGAATAGCTCCAAGGGTTGGATGTGGTTCGATGGGCAGATTGACCCCTGGCTCTGGGGTCTTAACAAACCCTCGTCAAAAATCAGGTCGCGGCAAATAGGATATGTGGTTGACTCCCTGATACATCTAGACTCGATACAATAGAGCTAAGTAATACCATTGACAAAGAGAATTAAATATAGACTGTCAGCCGTGCAGTGGTTACCATGGTTACCATAGGTTCTGGCACACACCACTGGGAGCGCTGTGTAGTTACGTAGCACTTAGGCCGTAACTACATGGCGCTCGTAGCGGTGTGCGCCAGTACCTATGGTAACCGCAGCACAGTTGACAGACTATATTTAATTCTTTTTGTCCATGGTAATACTGAGAGAAAAATTATACATCACTCTCGACCGGCAATCTGTGTCCAAACTGTGTCCAACATTCTTAAAACTGTTTTATTCTCATTGGTTTTATGGTGTACTTTCTAACAACTACTTTCTAATAACTTGAGCAGAAATGATCCGATTATACTAATTTTTTTTAGGTACTATACTAATTTACGAATGGTAATTTCGTGTGAACATGTAGATCTTCATTAACTCTAACAAGCTCGCGATGCAGCATACAGTAATTTTACTACGTGAATGGGGGTTTATGGAGAGTTTTATAGGGTGAATATGAGGTTTCCTATTTTTAGTCTTAAAAAGTAACAATTTAAGTTTGCAATTTCTTTTAAACTATTTTGTAGAGTTTAAAAACCATTAATTTAGTATGAAGCTTTGTCACACGCTCAATGGTTTAGGAGAAAATTCGAACAAAACTGTAAATTAAAAATTTTCATGTTATTTTAATTTACAATAACTTAACTGTTGTAGTTGGCTTGTTTCAATAAAATAGTTTGAAATAGTTGATGTACGGTACCTATTTCAAACTATTTCATCAACGTTCATTTAACTATGAAAACATTCTATTACCTTCCCAGTAACAACAGCAAACCTAAGTAGCCTACTAATGTCATTAAAACAGGGAATAAATATGACATTATTAAGGAGGTAGGTACACAGTGTTTTAGTGAAAATCCAATCTGGCAATGGAAATTCGCTTAGTTTGCAGGATTGCTGTGGCAGGGGTATTTAGAGAATTAATCATTTACACCAACTTTAAAATATCATATACAGGCTATTTAGCAAGTCGTAAATATGGCATTGCAAATGGATATTTTTTTAACTTGTAATAAGTAAGAGAGTATTGATAAGAGTTCAATTCTAGTCTTGTTTTGGTTAACAATATATATAGCCTATATTTAACTGTAGCTGTAAAGTGTAAACCTACGGACTAGGCTAGGTTTCATGTGTGTAATGACACATTATAAAACAGAGGGATTTTAAATTATTTTTTGACTAAAAAGATAACTTAATAATATTGAGACACATTAGGCTAGCAATAAAATTATCACTAGGCCTATAGTGTAACTTTTCAACAAAGTAATGCACAATATTTTTTTTTAATTCCTCGAAACATATTCATTTTAGCGAATTTCTCATGTACGGAATAAGCTTTTACCGTAGGTCTCAATGTAAGACCTAGACCCTGGACCGAGTTACTTTTTCGTTTTTATGTCCCCAGAGGCCAAAATTAAATCAAGCAAATGGAAATTCGCTTAGCCAACAGGTTTGCTGCGTCACAGGTATTTTCTTTGACATTTAAATTCTGACGTTGAGCTAAACATTAAAATTACAACTTAGTCTAAAATATTTCTACCTTTTAATAGAAAACTTGATTGATAAGTTATCTACTCAACCATCAAAATAGGTTTACGGACTGTGTATGAAATAGCTAGCGAATAAAAAACGTTAATTTTTATGTTAGGCTCCACTCTAAATGTGAAAAAGCGTTAACAGTTTACCAACAGGACATTAATAAGCTGCCTTTATGGAGGCAAAACATTAAGACCGCTCATAAATAAAAATGAGATCGTGTCTGTATGTCCACTCCTTCCATCACAAAAAAACTACTGGACTAATCAAGCTTAGACCTAAATTTTTCACAAAGATTGTATAACTACATTAGCAACCTTCAATAGATTATTAAACTTTAGAAGAAGTCACTTGTACAGTTATAAAAAAACTTACCAAATAGTTTCATTGACAGACTTTTTACTTTCCCTCCAATGTTTTAAATACTTTCCTGTCCGTTTTTTTCTCGCTTGTGACAAACATAATCCTCGTTTTGCCCGGTCTTTGTTTCGAGGCATTTTCAAAACAAAACCTATCTAACAATTTAACTTCTATTAATTTTCAGCAATTCACTTAAAGATACAAAAAATTAGCGTAATTTTTGACACTGAAAGCCAACTTGTTCACAGGAGAGAATAAGGAGGTTGGCTGGAAAAGTGGGCAGTGACAGGTTGCGAGGGAATGGAGAGTGAGAAGGGCATTATTTTCAAGTCGTAGGCTATATTTAATATTAAGATGTCATTTAAAAAAGCATAAAGTTTTCTCCTGCCCTAAAATATTAGTTTTTTTTAAATTATTTTCATATGGAGTTTAATAGTGATTTAAAGTAACAAAAATACTCAAATTTAGCCTATACTGTATCAGAGTTTTTATGGCGAGTTCCTTGGACTTGGATTAATCAAGAGCAAATGTAGGCTTTGGCATTTTCTGTCGACCGAAAACAAGTGTATTTGAAGGCCACGCCACACCACATCTGCCGCTACCGCCGAGTGCAAAGGGACGGTTATGGTTTCAGTTACATTTTAAATATATGTTAAATATAATTGAAGACCTTGCTTCTTTGCAACACCTAGGGCCTAGTTTATTTACTTTCTATATATTAATAGGCAATCATGTTTTTTTAAAACCTCTTGTCTTAACTCAACTTGTGTGTATCGCAGGGAAAATCTATGCATACTGCTAGAAAGATATTTTCCTGTAGGCCTAGAAGTGTATTCCCTTTATACTGTAAATTACAATAGGCTAAAAAATGATCACAAAAATTAATTTAAAATTTAAAAAAACAACATGGGCCTTATGGGTTGCTATGATGGTGACAAAATAACAACAAAATATAAACAGAAAATTAAAACAAATGGAAGACATTCCAATCACATGTTTTATATACACCGTAGAGTAGATATAGAGAAGTCTGTACAGTACATATTTTTGTCGACCACTGTAAATAAATATCGACCATAGTGACTCGCCCGTGTCTAACGCAGCTAGCTGATAATCATCCTCCTGCACTCCAGAGGAACCTGTCGACTTTGCTAAAAGAAGCCTTCCTTCTCGGGCCTATTATGTTCAAGAGTGCAAAAAGTTATCCTGCTGGTAGCTAAATTGGGGAGTCATACTTCTAGCTCTACTATTTGTACATCTTAAAATTATAATAGGATAAATCATACTTAAATCTGATTGATCTGAAAATTTTCATTTCATTTTTTTAGAGAATTTCCCATAGGCCTACAGGGATAAGCTATTACCGTATGTCTCATAGTGAGTCCTGGACCCGGGGCCTACTTACTTTTTCGGTTTGATGACCCCAGAGGCAAAAAACCGTCTGTTCAAATTCAAGGTAGTAAATAAAAAATCATATGGCCTATGTGTCCATTAGCGATAACTCGAATAAAAACTATCTGATATCAATGAAATTTGGTACAACCGTTAAAACCTACATCGGTTTGAAAGACTTCGCGAACTAGCTTCATCAGGATAATGGGAACAGGCATTTATGTTTTTTTGTTTGTGAAAATTAAGTGAAAAATTGTGTGAATGTGTGAAAATTGTGTGTTGTGAAAAATCTCATTTTTGAATCTCCCACTTTTTCTCTAAACTTATTGTAATTTAAATAGGGAATAAATCTGACACATTTAAGAAAATATTTAAGTCAAAATCCAATGAAGATGGAAATTTGCTTAGTCTGCACGTTTTCTGCGGTAGGGGTATCAATTTAATTTTAAATTTGAAGAATCAGTGAATAATACTTAGGCCTACTGTCCAAAAATATTCTTAAATAGTCTACCGTCCTTCGTCTCATATACTGTATGTAAAAATTATCACGAGATATTTTTGTCTGATCAGTGCTTGTTAAAACGCAGCTTGAGTCAACGACGTCTGCGTTAGCAATACATTTTGCTCACTTATTTACTTTTACTAAGCCTATAAGCAAAGTTTTTTTGTTGTATCAAAAGTAGGCCGTTAAAAACCAAAAATAGTGCCTAGTTGATTAATGCACAGTTGTCGACTAGATTTATCTTTATTTACGTTGAATCTAAGAGTAGGCCTATGCATAACTTGGGGAAATAAATTGCACTGAAAGCCCAATGAATTCAAGAAAATTATTGACCATCGTGAGAAACTATTATGAGAGTTGTTGGGTTTTTAGCAAGGTAAACTAAACATCTTGACAGTGTTTGAAGTTCAATCTATTAGATGCGTTCCACCCAGATTGATCCCGCAACCCTCTCACAATTTACAGCAGCTGCATCGATATATCAAATAGCCTATTCTTAATTTTGAGTAGGCCTATGGATTCAAATTAGAAAAATGCGGTTCCATCACATATTAGGGCAGTGACCTTTAAATACACCTTTACTATGTCATGCATTTTGGTAAGTGTAGAGTGTTTTAAAAAGTTGGTTTGTGAAGCTTTGCTACTGACAAAAAAAATTGTTTCTTTGCCAGGACTAACTATGATCAGGACTCCTTGATCAATGACAGACTTAAGTGACAGATGTTTTTTCAATTATACATTTAATACCAATAATGGTTTACCCATAGCCAAAGAAATAAACGCTACGGTACCATACTTCTATAACGATCAATGATATTTTAGTAGGCCTATATTAGTGACATTTAAAAATTCAAATTAAAACATTATGTTTCGGTATTAATTTAGACGAGAATTACAATATCTTTACAAAACAGGTCTTCATTTGCAGGAAAGGCGATTGGCACAAGTCTGAACTCTTTTGTGTAACTTATTATATCCGCTTCTCAGAAAGGAACACAAGCATAATTCACCGAATCTATTTCAAGTTGAGTTTGCTATGTTCCGACCTAATCCCTTCAAACTGACAGTGACGTTTCAGGTCAAATGTTTAAATACTTTCTTAATCTCACCTCAAGATCAGGACAATCTGATCTTCACGCTATGGTCTGTCCTGAATACTTTGAACTGTTTTGAGAAGGAGTTAACTCACTCACTGCTGGCGATCATCAGAAGTGTTGAAATAGCAAAGTAGTAAACACGATGAAAAGCAACTACTGGCTTCATAGTACAAAATTGTTTATGTTAAAAAAATGGCCGTGACACCAAAGATATTAAGTGTTATTAGTGCAACATTTGTAGGAAAATATTATTTTATAAAATGTAATAAGAATACTGAAAAAAGCGACAGTACCTTGTAAAAACTTGTTTGCCATCTGGATAGATGAGCAGCTTGTAGTCTTCTCCGAGGATTATCTCCTTAGCAGCTCCACCAGCAGCTTTCTGAGTTGCAGGAGTGAAAGCTATGATTTCATCTTCCTTTTCTTTATTCACTTTTGCACTTTTTCTTTTAACCCGTTTGTTAATCAATGCGAATGATTCTTCGATTGTCGCATCAACAGTTTTGGAAATATTTCCAATATTCCAGCTTTCTGGGTCTACTTCACACGTAATGTTTTCTCCAATGTCAATTACGGTGGGTTCTCCTTCTGTATGTTTTTTTTCCAAAGGTGTTTCCGTTTCACTAGTGATGTCGAAAGTACCATCAATTGGTATTGGTACAGCGTTGCGATTTAGTTTTCTTGACGAGGCTTTTATATCTGTAGTTCTGAAATGATCGGAACACAACCTCTTGTGCAGATAGCTTTTGGAGAAGGATTCAGCATTATGTAAATTTCCACTGTTCACAAGCCATTGTTGAAATATTGTCGGTTTTACTTTGGGATTAGGGTAACAGTAAAATCTTTTGTCTGGACATAGTCTCTCTACGTTCCTACACCCTTTGTATTGACATATACGACGTGATCCAGATCGCCTACTTCGTTCTGGTTGAGTTGACATTTTTACTGCAAAGCAATCGTTTTTGAACACTAAAAAAGTCTTTAAATGTGTCTACGATTAACAATGTAATAATGAACTGTAATATCTATTAAGTCATTTGACTTGTGATGACAAAAAGTCAAAAACTGTTGCTTATACACCTTTGTGTTGATCAAACAGACAAATTTGGGACTTTTAACACTCCTTTGAAAAGTTGCACAAGTTCATTTTTAAAACCTTTAATAGGCCTACTGTTATGGGCTACCAAACACGCCAACTTTAAAAGTATTAAGCCCAAAGAAAAACAATCCAAAAACTAAGAACAGGATGGACTCCACACAATCATTTTTGCTTTGACACTAATTGAACTAAATTTCAGAACTGAAACTTAAGATCTTGTAAACCAAGCATTGTGCACCTCACCATTGAACGAGCACATAGTTTTTAAGTCTAGTAGAATTGATTTAATAAGTCACTAACGGACATTCATGTTGATTAATTAACGGCGGCAGAGTGGATTCTTCTCAACGTCGTTTCAGTATTTGGACTTTCAGCTCAGTTACCACCGGTACCAAATAGGCCTACACTTTCAGCTATTCCATGCATATCAGGATTCAGGAGGATGGTTCATTTGACTCTGTAGAGTGACCGAAAAAGAGTAGCCTAATTCGTACTGTAGTTGACATGGTAAGACCTAGATGTGAGACTACTTTAACCACATGTTTCTAGAAGTCATTAGAAGAAAAAAAATCAGTTGAAATCTAATGTAAGTTTGGCCTAATAAATAAATGTGTGTTAGTAGGTCTATACGTAAGCATTTTGATAGGCCTAACTCAAATAAAAATCATACAATTTTGATAATGTTTGTGACAAATGTGTAAACCGTGTGTATGGTCATATTACTTTCATATTACTCAAACCTGCTATCTAAGCGAATTTCCATTTTCTTATTCAGATTTCCACTAAATATTCCCTTAAACATGTAAGATTTTCACAGTTCCCACAGCTAGGGCTATGCAACGTAAACTGCATTCCTAAATTGTTAAGCAGAAGACTTTGAACAAGCCAATAGCAAAGATCAATGCTACACCTCGGGACCATATTTTATGAATCTCTGATGTGAATAATTTTAGGTATCGTCGCGGTTTGCTCGACAGCAAGGAATGAAGTTATCACTAATAATTAAATTTTAAAAGCGACAAATTTACTTCAGTCCTGCTGGAGTGACATGAGGATAACTGTATGTTATTTAAGTACTCCTCCGACGTGTAGTAACCTTGACGTGAGTGTTGCCAATAAATATCATTGAAGTGTCTTACAAATATATTCACTTCAATTCAACGGTGACGAGTATGGAACGTCATAACCTAAAATATGAATTAGCCTAATAAGAATGGAGTGAGATAATCTGTGCAGCTTTGTTATTAATAGGCCTACAAGCTATTTGATAGCCAGGACATTTATTAAAAGTTGAATAATTAAGAACGCTAGATCCTCCAGTTCCAAACCATCAACAATCCAGCCTTATTACTGACCTTTCTTCTTTTTGTTTCTAACATAGTTGATGTGGCAAAAGATGCTATACCTAACCTACAATAACTTAAGCTGTCCTTTTAGTTTGAATTCGTTAGAAAGTCAGAATATTTTACAGAAATTATTAAATTTCACCAGCGCAATCTGTTGGTGGCTCCTAACTTAAACGTCGATTTTGAAATATAGGTGACAAATTTTACATGGGGTTGGAATGTCTAATTCTATCAATTAGGCAAAGATGAAACCAATTGCTAACAAGGCACCCACTGTTTAATAGGCTATCTCATTAAAACAGCAATAGCGGTTAGTAGATTGTGATGTAAGTGCTAGTAAAAAGATACTAGGCTTAAGATCACAGTAACTTAAATATCTCCATTTTAAACAGAAGGTACCGTGTAATGTCTAATTGCTCAGGCATTTGGTATACTAATATTTGGAACTGGGCTGGTCTTGTGGGTAGAGCATGGGACTTCTGCATTCGAAGACTGGGTTCACATTCCCCACTAACTTAATGGTTTTTAACTATGTGATAATGCTGTGACCTGATGTACCTTCCAGGTAAAAAGGAAAACCCCTCCTCATTCCATTTACATACCGGCAAATCATTAAAAGATCCATACTTAGTCTAATTTTGGATTTATAAAATCGACATTTATAAAATCGACATTTATAAAATCGACATTCACTGATCAATGTGTTTTAAGGAAAAATCTTTGAGGTGGCAGAGTATAGGATTTTGGTCTACAAGGTCCAGCGCCTTAGGCTTGGTATTGAATAAAATTTTTAAATGTAGGCTACAACCGCCTTACAGAAAAATTGAAGGTAGGTACCAAGATCAAAGGGAGCACATAAAATGTTTGACAAACTTGCTACCTACCTCAGCTAAGCTATAGGCTATATTCTTGTGTGTGCTATTGATTTAAAGTCTCAGTTCATCGTAGATTTTAGATATAAGTCAGGCATAATGCAACAATAAATATATAGGCTAAACTGAGGTGTGATTAAGGGTTTGATTGGGTTGTTAACCATGGCTCCTCACGTAAAAACAGGCTAACTTAAACTGGGTTATTTCAGTACCCTACTAGGATGATGCTAAAAAATCTGCTTTAAGTTATAAGAAAGATTGTTACACTTACCTTCGGTGCCTTCAATGCTAAGTGTGGCTTGTTATCCTTTGTTAACCGATGTTATATGCCTATTACAATATAAGTTGTACTACAGAATGCCTACATTTAAAGGTCTAGTCAAAGGTATAGCCTAAATGTAGCCTTCACCATAGAGAGGGACGTCCGTGGTTGAGCAAATGAGTAAGTCTTATCGCTATATCTTGAATTTTACAGAAAATCTTAAGGGTTTTAACTTGATTATTTTAATTTTATTTAGGTCATGATGGCTTTAAAATAGAAAAAGACGGTGATTCTAATGGAAGGCAACCTTTAAAGTATAAGTCTTGAATAACAGAAACTAAAGTTGGTTTGACAACAGAAACCCAATTAGGCTACCTAATTTTAAGATTTTCATTTTGTTTGTGTGGTTTCATTGTTATTTCTCGAGCTATCTGACTTTTCTGCCTGCATTTGAAATCATGTCCCATGTTGTTTAGGTTGGAAAATCAAGACTAGCTATAACTTAATGGTAAAAAGGCCTAGATCCTAGAAGGATAATCAAGTCGCACATTTAGCATTGAGTAACCAAAGGCAGACCTAATACTTAGGCTAGTTGTCAAAATAGTTGTGTGATCCTTCTTCCCCATCGAAAAATGGGTTTACTTAATTGTTTCGTTAGTCAGCTGACGGCAGATACAGAGTCAATACTGCAAATTCAAGGTCAATACGTACGGGACATGCTAATTATTATGGGCCTGAATGATAACTTAATTGAGCCCTCTCTCCTTTCCTAGTGGGCAATAGTTTCTCTTCGCGACAAACCTAAAACTTATTGCAACCTGGGCCCGGGCCCATTTAACTTAAAGTAAGTTAGCCTACTTAAGCGGCACTGCACAAATTCCCTGAGCTAACTTAAGGGCTGCAGTCCCATAACTGTCCTCTAGAACAATCAAATGAATATATCAAATTTTTGTGATATTGATTTTTGTATTTTATTTGATAAGTTAAGTTATACCAGGTTCGGTAACTACTTAGCCTAACTGAATGAAACAATTGATAAAAGTTAGGGCCTATCGATAATCTATATTTATATATTCATTTGATGTTCTGCGGGACACTTATGAAACTGCAGCCAACTTGCAAAATTAACAGCTGAAGGCAAGGTTTAACTTAACTGGCCACATTGGACATGACCGTCTCATTAAGTCAATTTTTTTGCGTAATCTAACTTAGGGGTGTTTTAACGTAGGCTAACTCTAACTAGGCCCTAGGCTAACTTAAGTTTAACCAAATTCGTGATAGCCTAGGACTAATCAGTTTAGACTAAAAAATCAAGTTTGAAACCCGTTCTAAGTTAATATTTGGGAAATGATAAGGTTAGACCCTACTTTGCTGTAAGTTACGTTCTGAGATTGGATGTGAATCATTGACAATTTATGATTTACCGGTAAGTTAGGCCTATAGTCTAGCCTAACTAAAAAACATTTGTTCAATAAGGCCTACAGTTATAATTTCAAACCGAGGGCCCAGGCCTATTATTTTGCTTCATCCACCGATTCCCGCGCTTTCTACAGATTTATAAGTTGAATCCTTATGCCCTTAAGTTAGTTCTGACGAATGCTCCTACGACGAGCTAACTTATTGATTCAAGAGTCCGAGGTAAAATATGCCTAGGCCTACACTACACCCAAGTCTAGCTCGTATACTCTTCGCGTTCAATAGAACAATATAGTCTAGCCTTAACAACAAACTCAATGGTTACCGTGTTAACAATCCACTTTTCTACGTCGAAATAACACTTTAACTCTAAGTTAAGCCGTTAAGCAGTGAGTTAGAATCAGGGAAACGATAATAAATTTATAATCTATAAAAGGTAGATTGGTCAAACACTAACAACACACACGCGACGCGACACACGACACAAGCACAAGACAAGACACTGACACTGACGAGTGACGACTGACGTGACGAGTGACGAGACGAGACGACACAAGTCAAGCAAGACGAAACGAAGACTGCTGACTGGGACTGCACTGGACTGAGAGACTGACTGACTGAAGTGTGAGCTGAGACTGAAGAAGAAAGAAGAGAAGAATGACAGTGAAACGATGAAAACCACTGAGCTAAAATTATAACTGGAGGTAGCACTGCCATGGCAGAAGTCTGTCAAAAGCGAGTCGCTGATTTTGTTAGGTTGGTATAGCAGTAAGTTTTCTTACCATAGCAATAACATGGCTTCTTATAACTAGGTTGGTATAGCAGTGAGTATTTTTGTCATACTTGAATACTTTTAATACTTTAATAATTTTCTTTGAAATGGCGACCATACAAAGTAGGTATTTTAAGCCAAGTATAATAATAGTTATAGCAATAATATGGCTTCTTATGACACCAGACTCACGCAAACATGGCGGCTGGCGACACGCATCTTTGACATTCAGTGCTACCTCCAGTTAGAATTATAGCTCAGTGATGAAAACCAGAGAGAAAGAAGAAAAGAAACCGAGACCCGAGACGGTATTTACTCAAGGGAGGTACAGAAGAGCCTTCGATGACATCAGCTGTCAGATCTCCTCTTGTGGGAACACCATTACCGCACCGACACGGAATTCAGTCATCGGCTACGGCTTCGGTGGTATGATGGTCAACGCGTCGGGCTGATATTCCGAAGGTGCCGGGTTCGAATCCCGCTGGCAGCTCTAACTTTTTGTCAACAAATTTTTCATATCAGCAAGTTTGGTTGGTTTGTTTAGGTTATGACAGTTTTATTTTATAATTAAAAAATTATAGAATTGAATTTTAGGCATTTATAATTTTATTTTATGAACAAAACTATATTTATATTAGTAAACCTTCATTCGATATTTTCATTATCAGCACGTTTGGTTAGGTTATGACAGTTTGAAAAATTTAAACATAAATTTTATAATTAACTAGGCCTAATAGTGAAGTGAAAATTACGCGCTGTGCTCTCTACTACAACGCTGTTAACGGAGGAATTTTGAACTAAACTATGATGTCATCGTTGCCTCATTTGTACCTCCCTTAAGTCAGAGCCGACCCGAGACACCGTCTGTCAGTCTGTCACCAAATACCGAACAACCGGAACCCGGAACCGAACCGAACGAACCGACACCAACTTAACAACTAGGCCTATATGAATGATGCCCTTGAACGGGTAACCTTGAACCCGAAAACTAAGTTTGATAATATTCTGATAGCTGGGGACTTTAACCTCATCAGTGCTGCCAACCCAGATGCTTCCAACAATATTATATATGATACTGCTAATACTTTTGATCTCAAACAGTCCAACGTTGTATTTAATGATAAAGGGGCTATGTTGGATCTTGTCTTCTCCAACTTGCCTTGTATGGTTGAAAAGGCTACTGACTTCCTTGCTTACGAAGATAGATTTCATCCTGCTTTGGATGTTGATGTATTAACTCCTGCAGGGGCATTGAACAAATACCCCTGTACATACGTTTATAATTTCAACGAATAAAACTTTGATGGGATAAAAGCAGAAATAAATCATCTTGAAAATGAACTGTGTCTGCAGGCTGACATTGGTATTAATGAGCAATTTAATTTATTCATGTACAAGCTGAGGTGTGCTGTCGGGAAACACACTCCTCTCAAAAGAGTTGGATGTTCGCCTTTTCCTCGCTGGTTTAGTAAAGACATAAAAGCTCTTGTTGTTCATAAGAAGACTCTTCATAAGGTTTACAGGTGTTACAAGTTTACTACTGTGTACATTACTGCAGTATAATGTTAAATTATTGCATTTCATAGTTAGTTATTTGTTTCAAATTAACTCATTTTTTAATATATGAAAACAAGAAATAGATAAACTATGAATAGTGAAAACCCCATTTATTACACGCGACAGTCATAAAATGGACAGTTTCAATAAATACAGTATAATAACTTTTTTTCAAGGATATACAGATTGTTATCTACTATTTGTCCATTAATGTTTCGCAGGAATCTCAGAATCCGCATACATAAAGTTATTAACAGTCGTTATCAGATTTCTTTGTCAATCTAAACGTTATTTGTCTGAACATTCCTTCCCGACCTTCCGGTAAAAAATATACCCTACTTTACTTATATATTATGATTCAATTACTGTTTAATAGTTTCAACAAGAATGTACATTTTTGTATATTATAACTACTTTCCCCAAATCGTGTCGCAGGTAAATCAGGAACAATATATTGAATTTTTTTTATATATTATATTGTTATATACGAAAATGTAATCCAAAAGAACCAAATCATGTTTTAAAATACTAATACTAACCTCCGAGTCCGAGATTTAGCGAGCAGAGCGAGAGCAAGAGGCAGTCTGCGCTTCTTCCTCTTCGTTGAAAGCCTAAGTTGCTTTTTAGATTTTGTTGTTCCTCGGCGATCCATTGGGAAAACAAATGTCAAACGAAATAACGTTCTCAATAACACCAATTACAAGCTGACGCAATAGTGCCTGGCGCTGGAGTGGAGTGGAGTGGAGACCAGCAGACCACATACTGCTGTAGATGGAAGCGCGGGAAACCGTCTGTCTAGTGTCTGTGTACAAACAAACCAGCGATACCTGGAGCCTTGTGGTGGGGGGAGAGGTAGCGCGAGTGCAGAACGAGTCACAGTGGCCGTGTACCTGCTTCTTGTCACTCCGCGTTTGTTCTCATTACTGTAAAAATGTAGAAACAACGATACCGACTAAACCAGCCAAGTGGTTTAACAAATTGAAAGTGTAAAATGAATTAACAATTATTTTATTGAAAACTAGCAACAGAGCCCGTTGTGGTTAAATACAACGGTCTCTAGTAAAATAATGGTTGTGAAATCCATGCACCACTTTTTTCACTAATATTAATGGTACAGATTAAGCACACAACATTACAATCGCATACTTAATAAAAGGAGCTCACTTTAAACACAAAAATGCAAATTGTTAACAATAACATTTAATCAAAAGAAAAATCAATTAAATCAATATAACAATATAAGCTGTTAAATTATTAAGACATGTTTCGTATGTTATATCAATTATCAATTATATCAATTATTTAAGATGGGGACGCCACTATGTGCGTATTTTAACCCAAATATGAGTGAAGGATGAGTGTAGGATGAGTGGCGCGATCTTGTAGTCTTGTTAGTGACTAAGGCCGACATGTTCCTTAGACACAGCTGTTAATTAATAGCCCATACAGCTAATGGCAACTAAGGGACCTACAGTTTATAGTGGAATCCGAACCACATTTTTCCTTGTAATTTACGAATTGGTCTAATTATCAGGATAGTACTGCGGATAGTCGTAGTACTCACTAGTGCGGACGTTAATCCACACCAGTGAGCATCGCATCCACAGTGCATCCCTATAAATATCCACAATTCGTGACCTCATAGTAGCTGGATTACAGGACGACGCCACCCGTCCCAGTAATAATTAAATGTTTGGATTATGCATACTGATAAATCAATTATTGCCATCTATAAAAATTATTGGTTTTTCTTTCCGAGTCGGGTTTAAAAAGGTCTACTACCCGACCGATTTTCATAATTTCGGCCTTAAACTAAAGTGGACGCACCACAGATTTGTCATCAATCATCGGCATTCATTTTGACGTATATTTCGAGCTATGCAAAAAATGCGTCCCTTTACATTTCTAATGGGGGTTAAATTTGTTTTTTTTTTCGAGTTCGTTTGGCTCTTCTACCAGCCCGATTTTCATAATTTTGGTCTTAAAATTAAGCTGCAAGCACATATTTGTCATCAAGCATCTTATTAATTTATCAAATGTATTACTTAAAAAAAATATATGAATTTGGATTTTTTATTTTTTACTTCAATTAAAGATGTATTCCAGCAGTTCTAATTAGGAAAATCAAATAGCTAATAAAATAGCTATTTTATTTAAAATTAAAATCATAATATTTTAATTAAAATCAAATAGCTAGGAAAATCAAAATCAAATAGAAAATCAAATAATTAGAAAAATCAGTCCAGTAGAAGTCTAGATTTAGTTGTACAAAGTTTAAGAAAAATTTCACTAACTCAGTATTTTCTCATTACTATAAATCAGGGCTATAGAATACATATATGTATTCTATAATAGCCCCGACTATAAATTCTGAGGTTGCTTAGCTTTTTTGCAAATAACTTTTAAATGGTGAGAAAATCGACTAAAGTGGAAGGTGATATTCTGAAAGAAAATAAAATTTCCTACAAATTGATACCATACACTTCTTGGAAACACTAAAAAAGGCAGCCAAAAGTTTCACCCAAAATAAAAAGTGTCAAAAACACAGTTTTCAATGTATTTCTTATGGAAAACATGTTTTTTCAATTTTTCACAATAAATCATAACAAAAACAAAGTTTCATAATTATTTCCAAATCTACACTGAATTAAGCTTTCCAACGACCCATTAATTTATAAAATTGGTCCAGTAGGGTGGAACTCTAGATTTAGTTGTACAAAGATTTTTAAAACCGAATATATTGTCGCAAGTGGTGTTTTGTTTAAAAGCAGCTAATGGTATTTGCGTATTTACAAAAGATTGGTTACTGGACTATGACAATATTGACTCCCCAAATGTACAGATATAGATTTTTAATTCATATTGTTTCGGTTTTCAATTCTGTATGTTTTATTTTCAATATTTTAATAAATTTGTGTTCATAAATTTAAATCAATAAAGTGCGAATTAATGAACTGATGTCACCTGTCTGCCATGTTATCTTATGGGACGTCTGTCACTAAACAACACCACTTGCGACGTTGCCAATTCTACCAGGCCGCGGCCTGTAGTTAAAGGTGGCCGTGACTGTATACTAAACAGTCCATATATTACAATTTTTTAATCCAGCTTCATGATTAGAACCCTCTTTTCCGAATAGCCCCAGACGAAGAAGACAATTTTTGTTCCCATTCCTTGGAAACTCTAAGCCACGACACATAATCATGTGTCTGTTATTGTTAAGGATAACAATAAAATACGATACAAATATCTTAATTCAACAGCTTCAAGCATAGAATGGTGTCATACATTTTTCAAAAGGTGAGTTTTAGCTTAATTAATATAGCCATAGATAAAACATAGCCTATACCAAACGTCAATGTGCTAACTGGACCGCCGGAAGAACTCTTCGATGCTGTACAGAGGAGTTCAAATTGTAAAAAAAAACACGACATCTATAGAATCCCGGACAGAACTCACAATAAAATTGGCTTCATCAGTAGTTCCATAAGGATAGAAAATCTACTAAGGGAGTGTGTTTTATCTATGGTATTACCTTCAGAAGTTGCTTGAAAACAGCTCTGCTTCTGTCTTTTCGTTTTAATCCGGCTAGGTTTCGTACTGCCCACTTCTGGAGTTTAAGGATGTGCTGGATATTCTCACGCGACAAACCAACCCAAAATATAATTCCATATCTAATGGTGGCATTCGAAGAGGGCGTGATAGGCCATAGCTGCATCTGGAGTACCATACTGGTACCTGGTTGTCAACACTGGCTCCGTGTTTAGCCCGGACGTGTTTGACGCGGACACCCTCAAAATGGTGTTTCACCCGGACGGACGCTTCAGAAATCCCCGCGCCACGGCTGGGTGGGTAATTCGTCGCTTTTCGCCCCCATTATATCGAGTAAGGACGCTCGGTGGCGTTTCCCTCCCAACACAGGGAATTATTACTATCGTAACCAGAACTGGTGGCCCGTAGCTACAAGTGGTAGAAAATACAGTTTTTTTTTTATTTATTATTAATTCTATTCGGATTTCAAAAACTAAACGTTATTACTACCTGTATTGCAAGCACGGAATCTATAATGTTATAAATTACAATTAAAAATATTACTTTTAGCAATAACTTTTAAATATGACAATAAAATAAAGGACATTGAAAGTAAAGCCTTCAAATTTTAGTATTATATCAAATATTGCACATACTTATTAACAATGAACCTGAGCATATTCCATAACAATTAGAGAATGATTACTTAGGTGCCTATTTTAAAATCAAAATTTAAACTTCAATTTTAGTCCTGCCCCATGGATGGGGAACAAGACTGTTTCATGATTCTTAGCCTGAATTTTTTTATACTGCTTTACTGCTGTACCGGATTTTTTAAATTATGACACAACTATATATTAATGACGTAAGCCGATTCTTTGCGTCAAAATTGTGGGCAACTGGGAAGTTGTAGAACGACCGGAGAGGGCTCAAATTAAAGGTCTCGATCCCGTAACGGCGGGAAAAATACTGGTAGTGAAATTCCAAAACTTTTTTGATCGTGATTTATCTTTAAGCCAGTATGCAAAATTACATCTGGATTACTCCATTTGCTAGTCAATTCTGCAACATACTGTATACTATATAAAACCAGGGTTAAGGGTGCCTATATTAATTAAGACTTTTTAGGGTTATAGAATGTTGAAGTAAATTATTTTACTGTGAAACTTTTCAAATTTGTGTATTTTTAACGTTTAACATAAAATAACCACGTTGACTAAATAATTAACGATCCCATCCCCCCTTAGACTCATGACGCACCCCCCCCCCAATTGAGCAACAGCCCCCCCCCAATAAATGAGGTACACAACAAATGAGAAACATTATTCCCCGCCAAGCACTATTTGTAAAACTAAAATAAGTTTTATACATTTTTTTTTATATTAAAAATTCAAACCTAGTTAATCTATATAAATAGTTTTGTCTATACATTGCTCAGAATTATACATGTTTTGGTTTAGTTTTACGTTTTGTACATTGAAGAAGTTGAAACATGTCTTATATCAATTTATGTCCGTCTGTCACGGCCCAGAATGCGTTTTACGCAGCCTACTCTAAAGAAAACTAGAGTACCGATTATGATTCTAATGGTTTAATTGTATTCACAGGAGTGTCATCCTTAGCCATTAAAACATGGCCTCACTATTTTGGAAATAAAATAACGGACGATTAAAAACCCAATTTTGTGTCATTTTTCTAGTTTTTTTCTCCATGTTAGTAAACATACGTTAACACACGTCATTTATGAAATATTAATAATCTGTTAAGAGAACACGTCATATATGAAATTACGAACAGCTATTTTGATAACGATTCATTTTTCTAGCTGTCACTGATATGTTTACAAAAATAAACGTTGTTTACGAAGTTAAGAATAATACTGTTTAGGCCCTAACCATTTCCGATCACGTTTGTAACCATTTCGGATCACGTTTGTAAGCAAATCCAAAACCAAGTGAGATAATTAACCGTGTGGCTTTAGTTTAAATAACGGGTTTGATTTATCACGGGTACTAATATGTAACTGTAAATTAAAAAAATAAATAACTAGCCATCATCCAGGTCGGGAACCGGAGATTCTGTGTATATCAAGTTGTACTTGAATTTTGATTAGGTACCGGGAAAAGACCGTACGTGAATCAGTGTTGTACAGGACTGGAAAACTTATCTTTCTATATAAATATAATTAGAGTATTATAAATCACCTCAATTTAAGGAATTTTTTATTGCCAGAATAGCTATATAGCGTTCGTAACCTCTGCTTAACGATTTGTCAGCGTCTTTTTCTTGATATAACGAAACCCTCTCCCTTTCTTTGGAAACATCACAGCTCCTTCGATGAAAATTAAATGGAAACAACGCTTGCGCCAACAATCGTCTGCTCCGTTATACACTTCTGTCTGCTGTGCGCTATGTTACAACAGATTTCAGATACAACAGCTGGGGAATGATGACGATATAATACTTCGTAAACTGTGATTAGTAACCATGGTAACTTTAGTTAGGCTGTGATTGGGCAATGAGTAGGCCTAAATATGGAGACTTGTTGAATTTGTGTATGAATTGAAGAAAAAAACTTATAAAGAACAGAAGAACAGAATAACAAAGAAAAAGAATAACAAGATTGTTCTCGTTACATTCTTTTTTAAGAGTGTTTTTATTATCTCTAAATATAATTTTACACCTTTTTATTACTTATCTATCAACTCCTATGCTGTGATACAGCACCTACCGGTAGGCTATCTGTCTATCATGAGCAGTAGCTTTTATAACACTTTCTAAAGGTTCCTTTAATATTTACGTTATTTATAGCAATGCAGTGTTTGGCTAGTTATTAGTTGTGTTTGAGCACAGAAAACGTTTGAGTTAGCTATAATTTTAAACGATGCCGTTTGTACAACCGAACCAAGATAAATGATTTGAAATGTAAGTTACAATAATAATCATTGTGCAATATTGAATTTCGTTTATAAAAATGCAAATCGTGACGTTAATGGCTGCTTACCGCGTTTTAATGGGTTTGTCATCTATTTTTATATTATATTGGATTAACCGTATTTTTCATAACCCACTACCCCCCTCCCTATTAACTCATGTAATCAGCCTATGCTACTTGATTGTATTTTAACTAGCTTTATGTCAACAAAGCGTTCTGGGCTAAGTCGCGGTGTAGCTGGACGTGGGTGTGCCAATCTTTTATCTATCACAGCAGTTGAGCCATTCCGGGCCTTCCCTCATAGATCTCACGTCTTACTAATCTTGAATAATAACTTCCTACACGAATCCTAAACTATCAGTAAATCCTATTTTTACTAATTGAATGAAATAATATAACTATTGTCATTAATTAATCGACTTTCTATCTGGCGACTTCGTAATGTATTTTTTATTTTCGTCACGTTGAACACTGTTGCAATTAACTATAGCCCCCCCATTTTAATTTTTTGAACCCCCCCCCCAAGAATTTCAATGACGCAGTCTGCGTCACAGCCCCCCCCCTTGTGGGCACCCCTGCCAAAAATATGCATAAATGCTGATGAAAAGTATTTTCGTAATTGGTTTCGATAACTGGGTAATGGAACCAGTCCAATCGCAAATGAGTTAGGAATCAGCTGATGATTAGACTTATTTTATGGTGGTGTCAAACTTTATTTGGTGGTGTCAAGTCAATCGCACCTTTACGAGGAATACCACCTAATAATCTTACACTAGGCTAATTATTGTAGTTTTTTATGTTGATCAGGTTAGGTTTGGCCAATGGGATACCTTTACTTCACACTAATTTTGTTAAACCTTATACAAAAGGAGTATAAACTATTATTTTGATTTAGCTGTTTTGGCCAAGAACTAAGCATACCTCAACACACCTTCTTTGCCTTTATTTGCCTTTTTATATTTCACGAAGGCAATGTCTAACATTCAAATCAGGGAATCCTTTTTTATGCAAGTTAACCACGAAACTAAATCTACCTTAGTATGACAGTACCGTATTTATTCACAAACAAGTATATGTTTGCTGCCTTTAGCAGAGTGATTTACTTATGGAGTGATTCAAATAATCTATTGAAAATAACATCATCAAAAGCAAACAAAAACAAACAACAAACTGTTTCTACACAAAAGTAAAGTAAATTAAAGTAATGTGTTCTCCATAAGAATAGCATTAGCAGCCATTTTACAGCTGATTTTTGTTTACTTCAATACTGCTGATCGTGATTTATCACTAATCCAGTACGCAATATTATAATTTAGAGGATTGCGTATATAATTCAAATATACTCTTATTTGCCAGTATATTTGGCAATGTACTGTATACTGTATAAAACCAGAAATAATGTTATCTGCATATACCCTTTTCGTTAGTCTAATAACATCCAAAGGCTCTCTAAGAGTTCAAGTTCTGATTTGTATACTTATCTATTTTGAGATAGACCTATTATGTTTTCACTAAGCTGAATGAATACATCGAAGTAACCTCTCTGAAAGGTACTAGGAAGCCTTATAAGTTAGCCTAACTTGAATGAAAGATATTTTTCCAAACTAAGAGGTCCAATTAATTTTTTTTTAATAATGCAAAATAATACAACTTCCTTTACTGTAACAATTACGGTTCAAAAGTTATTGCAACTTTTGGGATTTTTTCTACAAAATTATTATAGTTACTCATCCCACCACTTACCCATGATAAAGGTTGTTTACAAGCTTATGGGAGAAAGTATGTGTCAGATTTGTGATACAATTTATTTAGTTTCTTTAGACTATTTAAAGATTTTTACACATTTTTTAATTTTCTTCTATTTGCCGAAAGACATTTTGTTGGACAACTTCAGGTTCGTGTTCAGAACCTCCAAAAATATAAAGTAAGCCTTAAAAAACAATTACCTATGAACTTTCCACTTCAAGCCCTTTTAAAACCCCACTTGACTAGACTATAAGGCCGTTATTTTAAATACAAAATTAATGTAGGTTAGGATAAGGTTGCCGTCATAAATATCCTTATATATAATTCTGTAAGACAAAATTTTTACCCTAAAATTGTGAACGTCTGGTAAGTCGCAGAAAAGTGGGAGAGGTCTTAAATTAAAGGTCTTGACCCCAAGGACTCAGGAAAAATAGCAGAATTTCCATAAAGTTACAAGAAAACGAGATGTAACGTTAAATGTTCTTTATAGTAACTAGCTGTTACCCACGGGCTTCGCCCCGTTTGAGTTCATAAGTTTAATAGCATTATTGATTGGTTAGGTTGGGCTGAAATAAACAATAAACAAAACAGAATAAAGTAATACAAACAAATAAGTACAGCTGAGGTATTTTAACATCAGGTAAATGGAAAGTTTCCTTTAGAAAAGAATTACGACCTTAAAGGGCAATTTATGAAATAATGGATAGTTTTGCGCAAGATTTCTCGTCATTACGAACATTTTAAGTATATGGTTTATGGGCATGGTGGAAGATGTTTGCGACTCGGTCCCTGCACTGAAGCTTTGCTTTGCAGGGACCTGATTTCAGATTATTTAATGTAAAAAGTATATGTAATGTTTATTTTTTCTAAATAAATGAATGAATTGAATTGAATGAATTATATGTTTGCTGCCTTTATCAGAGTTAAACTTATGGAGTGATTCAAATTATTTATTGATAATAAATATATTTTCATGACTCACAACACCGTATAACATCAACAAAAGCAAACAAAGGCAAAACACCAAAATGTTTTTTTACACAAAAGATATGGTGAACGGGGATTATTCTGACACATTGATAACATATTTATGAGATTGTTTAAATATTAAAATAATTTGTCAATTATTCAGCTTTTTAGGGACTTATGTCCTTACAAGCTACTAGTGATATTTATTTAAGTAAATAAAATAGGTATGTTGAACTTTAGCTTATGTTCTTTATTTTCACACCTATTAATAATTGCTGCGGCACGCGTGATGCGCTAATATTTTGGTAATAATAAAAACTAACACTTTTAACTGAACTATAATTTTATTGATGTAAATATGAACAAATTGTATCAGTGGACTGTATAGTGAAACTACAATAAATGAATTTCTATATCGAAACTGATTTGGTTGTAAACTAAATGTGAATTTAAGAATATTATGAAGCTGAAAGAAAGCAATGTTACTCGGCCGAACACGACAATCTCTAGGCTAGACCCTACTAATCATATTGACCACAGACCACCCTTAACCAACGGTCCTAGATAGCAATTCTAAAGACAAATAGAAAGGTAGTTTATGTGACTGTATTAGTTCTTTACGCAGAAGGACGGTCTCAACTGCTTTGTTAAGAAGCCGACTTGCCCTAGCAGAACGAATGAGTGGTTTATGCGATCGTAAACAACTCTAGATGTTTGACAATATTTGAAATTTAGAAACGTAACTATCTTCTAAAAACATAAATATAAAGACACGCAACAAATGAATTAGATACACTCTCCCCAACAATGATTGTTTCAAGCAAAAATACTCATAAATAAAAAACAAATTTTTGAATGAATAGTATACAAGTATTTGCCAAAATCGTGTACGCCATCTTTAATTTTGGACTTCCGAGACTCCGATTTCTTTATACCGTTTCCCTAGT
This sequence comes from Macrosteles quadrilineatus, assembly GCF_028750875.1. Classification (NCBI taxonomy): domain Eukaryota; kingdom Metazoa; phylum Arthropoda; class Insecta; order Hemiptera; family Cicadellidae; genus Macrosteles; species Macrosteles quadrilineatus. The sequence continues at coordinate 42,103,431 of NW_026542597.1, forward strand.
AAATGCACACAATTCTTAGTCAAAATAACCAATTAAACAATTTAAAGCATTTTTTTTAGGGTTGTCTTACGGATTTACTCGACTATATTCAAATCTTTGAATTATGTTTCAATTGTTTACTTATAAGTTCAGTATATTTTGAAAACACAGAAATTGATGTTGCTGACAAATGCTGTGAATACAATTCAGTGACACAAGAACAAAAAATCTATGTAAATAATACCCCCACCGCAGCAAGCCTGCAGTCTAAGCGAATTTCCATTTACCCGGTTCGTTCGATTTTTACTAAAATATTCCCACAAAATTGTCAGATTTATTTTCTAAATACCATTAATTTTAGTGAGTGGGTAATTAATTTTAGTTTTAGTGAGTTTTTTGGTGTTGGGGTTTGCTGCTATGGGCAAGATATTGAGGTGTGATTTTTATTGAAATGTTGATAACTATGTTGATAGCTTAGTATGAAATAAACAAAATTGCCAAGTTTGATTAAAATATATCCATAAACAACCAAACTACAACAGTTTATTTATCCTCCATAAGAATAACATGGGAATGTTAAATTTACAATTTTTAAAATTATCTCCAAACCGTTGGGCATACAACAACTCTTCAATATACGAGTACAAAATTATTTATTTTTTAAGTACTACAATATGGTTTGGAGAGAAATTTTAAAAAAAATTGTGTTTTTTTGGGGTCAAAAATAGGAAAAATCAATTTTCGCCCCATAAAACTGGTTAGCACACTCGTTCGAATAAACGTAGGTTTACACGTTTGTGCCAAAATGTCATCAAAATCGGATCATTTTTGCTCTAGTTAACCTCAAAACGATAACGTAAATCGGTTCCAGGTCTAGTCTTGCCATGTGTTACATGTCTCTTACCATGAGACCTAGGGTGAATTTTTGCTTAGTCCCTATATGGGAAATTCGCTAAAATTAGAGTTTTGTCTGTACACTGCTTAGAATCGTAAATGTTTCGGTTAGTTTCATCGTATGGAACGAGTATTACGATAGGAAAGCCATAACGCGTGCTATCTCAATTTCTGTATAAAAAGGTTTAGGTGTAAGGTTATAATACCCCCGCCGCAGCAAACCTGCAGACTAAGCGAATTTCCAATTGACTGATTGGATTTACACTGAAATGTCTACTTAAAAATATAACATTTATTCTCTATTTAAATAGAATTAGTTTAACTAGTACTTAGGTTTGCTGCATCAGGGAGGGCAAAACTGTTTTTTTTTTTTGTAAAACGTTAATAGTTAGTAAGAAATAAAAACATTTTCCAAATTTGATCAAAATATGTTCATAAACAAGCAAACTACAACAATTTACTTATTCTCCATAAGAATAACATGGGAATTTTAAATTTACAATTTTTTGGAATTTTCTCCGTAACCATTAGGAGCATAATAACGCTTCAATATACTAAATTATTTGTTTTTTAAGCTCTACAAAATGGTTTGGAAAGAAATTGCTAAATTTTATGTTTTTTGGGTCAAAAATGGGAAAACCTATTTTAACCCCATAAAACTCCCCGTAAACCCCCGTTCCCATTGTCCGATCATGCTGGATCGCGAACTCGTTCGAATAAACGTAGGTTTACACGTTTGTACCAAATTTCATCAAAATCGGATCATTTTTGCTCGAGTTATCGTGCTAACGGACACACATATATATATATGGCCTAAGAGCCGAAACATGTAAGTTTATTCAATAAGTTAATAACTTAAAAAAAGGGTACTAAATGTTTAATTATTTATTTCATTTATTAATATATATATATATATATATATATATATATATATATATATATATATATATATATATGAATTTGAACGGATGGTGTTTTTGGCCTCTAGGGGCTTTAAAATGAAAAAAAATCGGTCCCGCGTCCAGGTCTTACCATGAGTACTACGGTAATAGCTTATTCCCTATATGGGAAATTCGCTAAAAAGTACAAACAAAGAAACAGCCAAGAATAATTTATTCACAAACACAATTGTAGCGTATTACAATGTAAATGATCACTGTTTCTGTTTTACAGGGTTTTGCCCGTGGTCTGTGTGTACTGTTATCCAAGTGACAGCCGGTCTATGTGTAAGATTCAAATGTATACTTCGGTCCGTGGCAATGACCGCGGCACGTGTTAAACGTGTCGACATTTTAGATGAGTACGGTAACGCCAAATCCTGAACATATAAATCAACAAATCCTAAATTAACACATAGACCTATTCACTTCTTAAATTTAAATTGAAGATTCCACAGCATTTTAGAGTTTAAAGATTTGTCTAACCCTTCTAAAATGTTAACAATGTTTTAAAATGTAAATTTGGACGTCCACGGGGAGTAACCAGAGATGACTAGGCCTGCGTGTTAGGTACTGTAATTGGGTTATTAGAAATTATAGATAAAACATAGTCTCTTAGCTATTAACCTACAAAATCAGAGTAGGTAGTTTAGGTGTGGTTGAAAGAACTGGGCGCTGGGAGGCAAAACGCGATAATTCCTCGGACGATTCGGTAACGGGGATATTCCCCGCGAGCCGGGTAGATGCAGGGAGACGTCCGCTCAATTACCCACCCGAACCAGTTTTGTCCGCCTCACGCACTGTCCGCCTCAAGCACGTCCGGGGGAAACACGGCACCGTCAACACTCGCCGTATTCCTAAAACAGCAAAGCCAAGTTTGAGACGGAGCGAACTAACGTGGCTGCGGTTCCACGATAGAGTATCGTCAAGGATCATTCCCAGATGTTTGGTAGTAACAGCAATGTCGATGCCAGGTGGTCCGGTCACGCTCAGTTTCCTCTTCCCAGGATAAGCTGCGTGGTTTTATTTTCATTTTCATTAAAAACCAAATCGTTCGTCAAACAGCAGTCCTGGGCTAGGCCTACACTAGGCCTTGAACCTATATTTTCAACCATCGAAATCTTCCAGTTTCTGAGTGGTAGCCTGAATATAAACATAATCAATGCCTGAACACAAAGTAGGTAAAAACCATTTTGTGATCCGTGTAACTGCATGGGTGCAACTAATTTTAGCCTACGTTGCCAGGTTGCCTAAGAAGAAGTCTCTATTTCTTTTTCTCTACTCATTTGTGTTGTCTGTCTGTGAGACTAGAGTCTAAACCTTCGCTAAATCATCACGATGTTGTCCCCTGGCACTGCGGAGTGGGGGAAGCAAAGCATTCTATTGGCTGAGGGAACACCATTACCGCAACGATACGGTTTGGAACCATCGGCCTCGGTGGTCTAATGGATAACGCGCCGGGCTGAGGATCTGAAGGTACCAGGTTCGAATCCTCTCGGTAGCACTAACTTTTTGTTTAAGATTTTTGCATCATCAGCAAGTTTGGTTAGTTTGGTTAGGTTATGACAGTTTAATTTGTTAATTAAAACATTATAAAATTCAATTTGAGCTATTATAATTTTAGAACTATTTTTTTTCTATAAGTAAACCTTGTTCGATTTTTCATTATCAGCAAGTTTGGTTGGTTTGGTTAGGTTATGACAGTTTAATTTTATAATTAATAAATTCTAAAAATTGAATTCAAGGCATTTATAATTTTATTTTATAAACAGAACTATTTTTTCGATTAGTAAACCTTCATTCGATTATTATTTTATATAATCAGCATGTTTGGTTGGTTAGGTTAGTTTATGACAGTTTAATTTTATAAATATTCATTTTTTAACTTATTGAAAAACTGCAGCATAGGTATATGCATGTAAAACAACGCGGGCTTGTTTGGACGGTGACCATTTTATCACCCCCACAGTGTTGACAAAATATCGGTTCAATATCGTTTGTAGTCGTATCGACCATCACTTGCTATCGATTGTCGATTAAAACACACTAAAAGGGCTTGTGAAAAAATAACGCGTCTTAATTGGGTATACCTAACCTTTTAAAATAACGATTTGACAACTAAAGAAAGAATCTTTTAACCTAGTTACTAAACCAAGTATGAAAAAAAATCACGACAGGGTAGTTTGACTCGAAACTCAAGAGAAGGAACTATTTAGTCATTTAGTGTGTTTTGCCAGTCCTCTTTTACACATTTACCCATAAGCTTAAAAATAAACCAAGTGAGAGCCTGTTCCTGTATCATATTACAAATTACAAGGCTACTTTTGTTTTTTCAGTAGCTAAAGCATTTTCCAGCCACAAGGGTATTTAATATATTGTATATTTCAATAATTCATACGCTGGCTGGAACGGACCTGATAAAACTGATAATTACCTATTATTATTGTTATATATATTAGTTTAAAGAAAGTTTTAAAGTTAAAACCTTTTACCATAGGCCTATTCGTTAATGAACCATCTCGGTGTTTATTTAATTAGGCTTAACTTGCTTCAATTATTTATTTGGCCATTAAGCAATGCAATAGGCTATGTCACTCTCGATACAAAATAAAAAATAAATAGTCCGTCTTGACTCACAAATGCATGCTAGATAAATATTTCGATACACAACAGTGGCAGATGTAGGACCTCACTAACTGAACAATCCCAACCCAACAGTAAGTGAATATCATACACACATAACAATTCAGAAGCATAAGTAATATTTTTTGGATGTGCTAATAATAACTTAGGCTTAGAAGCCCAAGAAGTATTTTTTTTATGATAGGAATGCAATTTAGGAGGTGAGGATTGGCTTTGGCTTTGCTCTTGCTTGGCGTCTTGGAGGGACATCAGCAGAAATCGGTCGACGGTTGGTTGTCGTTGTCGCCTTGTCGTCGACGTCGATCCAGTGGTTGACTGGTTTGGTTATCGAAAACGATCTGTTTGGTCGGTTGACAATCGATTGGTCGATATGGTTACGAAAAAAATGTCAACACTGTGTTGGTGATAAAATGGGCACCTGTTTGGACGCCGTCTAGAGGGGAGGTGGAGGGAGAATCATTTCCCCCACTCCGCAGCGCCAGGGGACAACATCGTGATGATTTAGCGAAGGTTTAGACTCCAGTGTCAGTGAGTGTCATTGTCTTGTCGTCTTGTCATTCTTGTCTCTCTATCACAACTCACAGCCACAGCAGCAACTGTCTGTTTCTGTCTGTCATGTCAATCCAGCCACACAGAATGACAGAATCAGAATAGTATATTATAGAATTAGTCAACAGTCAACACACCTCAACAATAATATTATATTAACATCAGCAATGCATACAAATTTTGAATAGGTTGGCTTTAAAATACTTTTGGAATTTGATATTTTGTTTAACTACTGTAAATGGCAGGAACGTATTATTTTGTGATCGTTGGTCATGAGGATAACCCAGTTTTTGAAGTTGAATTCTCCCCTCCAACTAAAGATTTGAAGGTTTGTTTTTACTATTATGCTCTTTTGTTTAGCTCACCTCGTTGTCTTTATAGATTATGGTAATGGATTAATATTAATGATGATTATAACCAGGCCCACCCCTTCCTTTAGGCCTAATCTGCTTTTTTATTGTTGATGACATATTTTCTCTAGGCCCTAGTATATAGCCATTAAAAAGACCTAAACTAGCCTACAATGGATTGTTTAGCTAGCAACATTTTAGTTGCCATTAGGTATGAGCTATTAATTAAGTTAACAGCTGTGTAAGTTACCTAAGGAATATATCGGCCTTAGTCACTAACAAGACTACAAGATCGCGCCACTCATCCTTCACTCATATTTGGGTTCAAATACGCACATAGTGGTGTCCCCATCTTCAATAATTCATAATTGATACTATAGGTGCCCCCAAACAAATTTTTAATTTTGATATCTTAGTTTATATGTTTTTACGGTAATTATTTACCCTATTTACTTACACTGGGATTTGCTGTAGTTTTGGTATGTCTACTTACAGTATTTTTAACGCTGAATCCAAAAATGCAATCAGTTTTGGTCGGAGAGAATCCTAAGTGGCCGTACAGTTATATAATTAATATTAAGCTTCAGTTTTGTTGATTTATTAACATATTTGTGGTATGGACGAGTCCAAGATCTAGTGGTGACTAACACTAAAAGGGTTGGAAGGTTTGTGGAGTGGAAACAGCTGTCAGTTGTTTACATTCTATTAAACAGACAAAACCACACACGACACCATGAGAGCAAAATCAGAGTTACAATATGCAATAACTAGATTTTAAAAAGAAAATGAACTTTGGTGCTGTTTATAAAATACAATAAATCAACTACCATATATAAACTATTAATCACATGAACATAAATTATAAAACAAAGTAGAATTTATTCACGTAAAATATCAGTAAGAAGCTAGGCCACTGCCGACATGATCATCGTCCTCATTCCAATCCTCAACCATTGGCTAATGCCTCAACGTCTGGTAATGAACGTGCCATAGTGCATAATCCCATAGTACATAATCCGTGTCTAAAAGTGAAAACGTGCCACAGTGCATAATTTAATGTATCAGCAACTAATAAATGATGTTACATAATCTAATCTAATCCAACCTAACCCAACCCAACCTTAATATTAATGTTTAAATCACTTTTATGTCAGAAAAGGCATGTGAGGAAGATAGGTCGGACTTTATGCGGATTCGTGACTGTATTAAGTCCTTTGAAGTGAGGTTAGATTCTAAGGTAAGTTAAAGGTTAGGTTAAAATGAACCGACTCATTAATTTATGCAACGCATTTTTGATATCGTTATTTCATTCTGTTTCACCCACTATTTAATTGTGCAAAAACAGTCTGGAAGTTGCATAAATTAATGAGTCTGTTCATTAACCTAACCTTTACCTTCCTAATCTAACCTCACTTCAAAATACCTAATACAGTCACGAATCCACATAAAACCCGACCTACCTTCCTCACATGCCTAAATAAGAACTGATTATTTGGTTTCAAAACGAATTGATTTGATTTAATTCCGCATTAGATCAAGTATAAACAGTTGTTTGCTCTTCTCACTCAGTCCTCACTCCTCACTCTTCACTCAGTAGTCAGTACGGACCCGTCCAGACCACGCCATATTACCATAACCTTCAGTACCGCTCAATTATCCTGAGATTTGTAATCCTAACCTTCGTTTTACAGCCACTACGGCCACTTAGGAATCTCTCCGACAAAAACTGATTGCATTTTTGGATTCAGCGTTAAAAATACTGTAAGTAGACATATAAAAATTACATCATATCCCAGTGTAAATACGGTAAATATTTGCCATTTTTACCTCCTGAATCCAAATATACCATTAATTTTACCGCTGATGAATATTATTTAAGATATCGCCGTAAAAGTATACAAAATTAAAATAAACAAGGTAGAATGGATGACATTTACAAGTGGAATGAACTGTGGATGAAGTAAGTCTACAGCTGATTGTTAACACTGTCCCTCACAGACAAGCAATGGTAGGCTAGTGACAACTTTATTAGCTATAGTTGAATAGATTACTGAATAGGACCGAAACCAGTTCGAGTCGGGTGGGGTGAGGACAAGCGACATCCAATCAGCTTTCAGAAAACTGTCCACTGTTGCCAAGTTGTGCCATGCACTCAGTCTTTGCCCGACAGCCGGCCTGTGCATTTAGAGTGTATCCTTGTGTTTTCTCAAGAAATTGCCTTAAGCGGCCCACACACTACACATGCATTGCACACCATGCAAGCACGTCGTGCCAAAAACAGACGAAACGGGCAAGTGTGTGGTTGAATACCGTGCAAGCACGGCGTGCATTGGCATGGCACGGTGAAAATCAAAATGAGTTTGATTTTTGGCGTGCCGTGCGAAAGTCTAGTCAATGATAATATTTTGTAATCAATGATGTTATTCTTCTCATCATCTATGTTCTCTCTTCAATTGACCAGCGTAGCAGACAGACTAGCAGTAGTGCAGCACAGTATTGGTTTTGTTATTCTACTAGTTCTAGTACCTTGAGGTAGCCTATTTTATAAAAAATATGCCTACTTATTTAAATTCATTTTCTTAGATTTCCCTACTGCTCTGTCAAACGACTGACTTGACTTACTTATGCATTAAAAGTGGGTAGCGTCAATAATTTTTTACCTGCAGATAGTTTATTCTAGGCTACTGAGTAGGCTAGAATATAATCGATAGAAACATCCTGTTACAAATTTATTATGGTTGCTTCCATAGTGTAATGGCCTATAATACTATGGGGAAACAGCACTGAAGCTCAAAGAATCTTTATGTTACAAAAACGAGCAGTAAGAACCATCTGTAAAATGAGAGGTCGGGATTCCTGCCGAGATACCTTCAAGGAACTTGGCATTTTAACTCTACCAGCAGTTTATATTCTGGAATGTGCCGTTACTGTCAAAGCCAAGCCTGAATGTTTTACCATCAACAATAGTATTCACAACTATAACACCATACAAGCACAAAATCTACATGTACAACAAGTAAGAACAGCATTAGTTAAAAAAAGTCCCTATCACATGTGCATAAAATTATACAATAGGCTAGTTTACCTCAAAATTTAAAAAATGAAGATCAAAATGGCCTCAAGAAAATATTAAAAATGTACCTGGTAGAGAAGAAAATATATAATGTAAAAGAATTCCTGGAAGAGTAACAGAATAAGAGAAATGAAGAGTAAATATAATTAAGTATAATTAAATATAATTAAGAGTAAATACATTGACGACCGTAGATACGCTTCCAGTGGGATATAAAAAAAAGGCTATTGTATTTTTCTCTATTTTTTTCTCTCTTAAGTGAGGCACCAATGTTTTTTAGAATGGCCTTACCTGTCGGGCAAACATGGCTTCTCTCCGGGTAGATCTTATAACAAACTTGATCATGTTTCACTCCGACATCATTTCCCCGTTCATCTGGAATACTGCTCAGTAGTGTGGACCCCATACCAAATCAATCTTCAAGAAAGGCTTCAGTCAATACAGACTCGTTTTATCCGCCTGGTGGGTTTTTCGCCTTGGATACCACTACGTAGATGTTCCAGTGAGTGCCTTGGCAGCTGTCATGGATCTTCGTACGCTGGTGTCTAGGAGGAAAATCTTCCATCTAATGTTCCTACATAGACTTGTCAACGGAGAGATTCTCTGCCCGGAGTTGCTTGAGCGGATTAGTTTCCATGTTCCTGCGGGTACCAGATCAAGTTCTTTGCTAGGTCTTACCATGCTAGGCTTTATGAACAGAACAGTGCTATTGCTCGCATACAAGATCTGGGGAACTCTCTGCCTCCTGAAATTGATCTCTTCAACTGCAGCGCCACATGCTTCAAGAGATTGATCAGCTCACTTCCACTGGATTAGTGAAGATCTGTCTACTCCAAGACTTGTCATTAGTAGTACTGTATTACTCTTTCATTCAGATTTTGAAATTCTTCTTATGTTGTTTGTAATGTTCACATTCTCTTTATTCTTCTCATCGTTCTTATTGTTATGCCATTGTTATTCTTATTGTTATTGTTATTAATGTTGTTACACTTTTTGTTATTATTAAGTCATAATTGAAGCCAAAAAGTTGTATTTATGAAAGTTGTACTAACAGTTACCTGGCGCGCGTTGCTGCGCTAACAACAAAATAATAAAAATTTGCAATAAAAAATAACAAAATGCTAGGCCTATATCAAAAATAAATACCCCTGCCGCAAGAACCTGCAGACTAAGCAAATTTCCATTTGTCTGTATTGATTTCCAATTAAATCTATTTAAATAACATTAGGTTTAACAAGTACCTAGGTTTGCTGCTACAAGGAAACTAATAAAGTGTATTTTTTAGTAAAATATTAATAGCTTAGTACAAAATAAATAAATTTGCCAAGTTTGATCAAAATATATCCATAAACAAGCAAATTGCAACATTTTACATTATTCTCCATAAGAATAACATGGGCATTTTAGATTTACAATTTTTAAATTGTATATATATCTATATATATAGCCTATATATTTGTACAAATTGTGTTTTTGGCCTCTGGGGACATCAAAATGAAAAAGTAAATCGATCCCGGGCCAAGGTCTTACTGTGCCACCTACGGTAATAACTACTTCCCTATAGGGAAATTCGCTAGAATAGAATATTGATGATTGTTGCTTCGATCAAGTTTGGCATCATTTTTTTAATCGTCAGTTTGGTTCCGTTGCACAGCTTGGGTTGATTTAAGTTTCGCATTAGTATTATTGGAGTTCCTTCTTTTAATGACAGTAATATGGTAGGTTAATGACAAATTGAGGGCATTTGAATACCTGAGATACCACACACGATTATTATTCACTTAATAATTTATGTTATTGTTGATATATGTATATAGTGAAGTCCATGTTTAGAGGTATTACTCTTTGGTCTTTGTGTATTCTCTTTTAAGTGTATTTGATTTCCGATTCAGAATAAAAGATGTCGGCTCATTAACTGCAGCCTAAATGTATTTCTGTCGATGTTAATTACAATTTATAATAAATAGTATTGAAACTTCAATTGTGTTTTTATTTAAAACATGAAACATGGTGTCTTATAAGTGGGATACAAATAAATTCAAGTGCGTGAGTAATAAATTAACATAAAAATGTGTTATAACAATGAGTGAGTCGGAAGATGAAAACGTGCTTCAACAAACTGAACAAAGGACTGTGTCTAGAAAAACTGAAAATTTCACAATGGTTCCATGCAATCTTCAGAATTTTAATTTCGAGGGCAATTTAGCCGAAAATTGGAAGCACTGGTATCAGAAATTTGAGATTTATCTCTTGGCTTCTAACCTAAATTCTGAAAATGACGCTAGGAAGGTTGCTCTACTACATACATAATTTGGGTGACAAATGCATAGACATTTTCAATTCGTTCAACCTCTCATCCGAAGATGCAAAAAAGTACAACGTGGTGGTAAGTAAATTTGAAAACCATTTCTCGCCTAAGAAAAACCTCACGGTTCTGAGACATAAATTTCTAAATAGGAAACAGCTGCCATCTGAATTCATCGATAGTTTCTATACAGACTTAGTTAACTTGAGCCTCGCTTGTGAATTTGACTCTGTCCGCGAAAGTCTTGTTTGCGATGTCTTAATATCAGGGCTTAACTCTCAAAACCAGAATGTCAGGGAACGATTATTGAGAGAACCGGAGATTAACTTGGAGAAGACTTCAGCAATCTGTAAAGCTGCTGAACTGTCTAAACAACACATCAGAGAACTTGAAGCAGAACACAATGTCCATACAGTAAACGTCCATAAGCAACGAGAGAGGGGTTACCAACAACCACAAACGTTCAGACAGAAACAGGTTTATCAGGACCAACGGAACAAATTTCATCCACCGTCACAGCAGAAATCAACTGGGACAGGTAGGCCTAACAAAAGTACAAGTGCTAAGAAGTTTATTTCAAACTGCCGTAATTGTGGGAAAAATCACGGTATTAACAAGTAGTGCTCTGCGTATGGCTTAGTGTGCTATAAGTGTGGTAAAAACAACCACTTTGCCAGTGTATGCAAATCAGCCAAAAAGGTTTGTGAAGTAGGCCTAAGTTTAGATTCTAATTCGAGAGATGTAGCTACAAGGCAAGGTAGGCAAGACAGTTCTTCTAAAAGTACTTGTGCACAAGAATATTTTTCAATTGATACGGTATCGCTCACATCTGAATCTATATCTAATTATGTGATTGACAAAAACTTTTTATTCAGTAATATATGTTCAGTTAATGATTCTGTTCCTAAAAATTACATGTGTAAATCCAGGGCTAATGAATTGCTAGAGAATTTGAACATTAGGGAACACACAATATCATTTAAAATAGATACAGGTGCTCAGACAAATATCCCAATTGATTTGTTTAATAGGCTAGGCCTATCAAAGGCATTAATACGCACCTCAAATATAAATCTTAGTACACTAACTGGTGAAAAAATACCGGTACTAGGTATTGTAGATTTAGATTGCTCTTTCAACAGGAAAATGTTCTGTATTACTTTTGTAATAGTTGATGTGAAATGTTCGCCAATTTTAGGCTTAAATTCTTGTCGCGTGTTAGGTCTTATAGCAGCCTACAACGGTCAGGTATTGTCTGATGTTAAGAACCAAAGTGTAAATAATATTGTTCTAGGTCAAAATATGCATAGGCCTAATGAAAGTGTACATTCTGTTAGTAGCATTTTGAATGAATATAGCTCACTTTTTGATGGTAGTATTGGTAACATTCCTATAACAGTTCATTTGTCATTAAGTGAAGATGCTAAGCCTATTATTGAACCATGTCGTAGAGTACCATTCGCTTTGTTAAATCCTTTGAAAAATGAACTTGAATTAATGGAAGCTAATGGAATTATTGTAAAAGAAAATGAACCTACAGAATAAGTTCACAGTTTAGTTTTGATAAACAAAAAAAATTCTGGACTAAAGGTAGTATTAGATCCAAGAAACCTGAATAAGTATATACAAAGAACACACTGTCAAATGCCAACTATAGATGAAGTGTCATCAAAGTTTAATAATTGTAAGATATTTTCAACTCTTGATGCAAGCAGTGCATTTTGGATGCTTAAGTTGGATAATATTAGTAGCAAGTTGTGTACGTTTAATACACCTTTTGGTAGATATAGATACCTTCGTTTGCCATATGGTATCTCAAGTGCACCGGATATATTTCATTCTACTGTATCTCAAATATTTGAAGGTATTGATGGTGTAGTCACCTACATAGATGACATTTGCATAGGTGCTCCTGATAAACAAACACATGATTTAAGATTAAAGGAAGTATTAAAAAGAGCTAAGGATTTTAATATTAAGTTTAACTCTAGGAAATGTAAATTTGCTGAGAGTGAAGTTTTGTTTTTGGGTCATCGGTTTACTGAGTATGGTTTAACTCCGGATCCTTCTAAGCTTAAAGCTGTACAGGAGATGCCAATACCTAAAGATCGTAAAGACTTGGAGAGATTTTTAGGAGTTACCAATTACTTATCAAAGTTTATTCCAAATTATTCGACTGTAACATCTCCTTTGCGAGTTCTTTCACATAAAGATGTTTTATTTCAATGGAATGCCGAACAACAAAATGCATTTTTGACTTTAAAGTCTTTGTTAGTATCTCCTCCTGTTTTATCATATTATGACCCAAGTAAGCCAATAACATTGTCTATAGATTGTTCCTCAACTGGTTTAGGTGCTGTATTGTTATGTGGTGATAATCCAATTGCGTATGCGTCTAGAGCGCTCACTAAGACTCAGTCAAATTATTGTCAGATAGAACGAGAAATGCTAGCCATAGTTTTTGGTTGCACTAGATTTCACCAATTTATTTTCTCTAGGAAAGTAACTGTTGAAACTGATCACAAACCCTTAGAATGTTTGTTTAGGAAGCCCATTACTGCTGCTCCTTTAAGATTACAGCGAATGATGCTAAAAGTTCAACGCTATGACTTAATTGTTGTATACAAGCCAGGTAAATTGATGTATATAGCTGATACACTGTCACGTGCAGCACTTCCAGTAGAAGGTAAAGAAGATATTGATGTTTTAGATGAGGACATCATTTGTGAGGTAAATATGTTAAAATCTTATCTTCCCGTGCCTGAAAGTAAACTAAACCTGCTAAGAGAAAAAACCAGTTCAGATGAATGTCTAGGTATTTTAAAGATGTATATATCTAAAGGTTGGCCTCAAAAGCCTGAAGTCAGTAATATGGTTTTACCATTTTGGAGTATTAAACATGATCTTCATGTTGTAGATGATCTTGTTTTCAAAAATCAATCTATTGTTGTACCTAGTTCACTTCATAAAATGATGCTTGAAAGTTTGCATTGTGGCCATGTAGGAAAACAAACATGTGAGATTAGGGCACGCAATTTATTGTATTGGCCCACCTTACATAAAGACATTGAAAGTTTTGTAAATAAATGTAGTGTTTGTGCTAAGTTTAAGCCTATGAATGCAAAAGAACCGTTGTTGTTTCATGATGTACCAGATTTGCCTTGGCATAAAGTGTCAGGTGACATTTTTGAGTTTGATAACCAATATTTTCTTGTACTAATGGACTATTATTCTAAATATATTGAGTTAGTATCTTTGTCAGACATAACTTCAAAAACTGTAATCGAGAAATGCAAATCAATATTTGCTCGCCATGGAATTCCTGTTACTTTAGTAGTTGATTCAGGAAGTCAATTCACTTCTAACGCTTTTCACGAGTTTTCTGTGTTGTACGATTTTAAGCTAGTGATAGTTAGTCCAAAACACTCTCAATCTAATGGTCAAGCTGAGTCAGGTGTCAAAATAGCAAAAAATTTACTGAAGAAAACAAAAGAATCTAAGTCTGATGTGTATCTTGCATTGTTAAGTTATCGTAACACTAGTAAACAATATCAACCTTCACCAGCAGAGTTAATGTTTAGTAGAAAACTCAATGGCCTATTGCCACTGTCTAAAAGTAGTTTGCAGTACTAAAACAAGTAAGTAACAAAACCTAACAAAATTTTGTCAGACAAGAGAAAAGATTGTATTAAAAAGTACTATGATAGAAATAGCAAAGAGTTACCCTCTTTAAATGTAGGAGACAAAGTGTATTTTAAGAAAACTGTTGATTCACCTTGGACATCAGGAAAAGTAGTAAAAAAAAATAGAATCCCCAGATCCTATGTTTTGTCTGATGAGAAAGATAAAATGTTTGTAAGAAATAGGAAGATGATTAGGCCAGATTTGTCTAATGATACAGGTAATGAAACCATAATGCCTGAAACAAGTCCTAAGTCAGATTCACAAATCAGTTTGTCAGGTACTAATGGTAATAGTCTTATTTCTCCGCAAAGTAGTCCAGTGTTGTTTCAAAGACCAGTAGGCCTAACTCCTAGAATTTTATCAGAAGAACAAATTGTTAAAAGTTTCGATGGTTGTGTAAGCCGAAAGGGTAGATTGATAAGAAATCCAAAGCGGTTGTCTTATGATTAGGTTTTGGTGTATATTTTGTTAGACTTGAAAGGAAAATGTTAAAGTTGTATTTTGGAAAGTTAAAATGTTCAATTTTGTAAAAGAGAGGGGATGTTGATATATGTATATAGTGAAGTCCATATTTAGAGGTATTACTCTTTGGTCTTTGTGTATTCTCTTTTAAGTGTATTTGATTTCCGATTCAGAATAAAAGATGTCGGCTCATTAACTGCAGCCTAAATGTATTTCTGTCGATGTTAATTACAATTTATAATAAATAGTATTGAAACTTCAATTGTGTTTTTATTTAAAACATGAAACAGTTATATCGTGTGGGTATAGAACGAGATAAAAAAATATTAAGGCATTGACATCCTTTTTATTGTTAATAATACTTTGACAAAGGTTTTTACTATTTATGTTTACATATTTAATAGTGGAGAATTTAAATGTTGTTGAGTGCACAGGTGTGGTGTGATTGGGGTTTAATATATTTGGACTTATCCAAAAGTAAAATAGTTTTCAGTGCTGCATTCTGTGGAAACAGTGTGTAACTATTCCCTAATACAGGATAATAATAATATATTTGGTTCTTACTTACTTACTTCTTACCATCTACGCAATCGGGGGCGATACTTCATTACAACCGTTTTGGAGATAACTCCATCGTAAGGTGCGTATTGGTACACTAAATTATAGTCTTGTTTATGTTATTTTGTTTATGTTGTTTGTTTGTGTTACTATAGTTTAGTGTACCACTACGCACCTGACGATGGAGTTATCTCCGAAACGACCATAATGAAGTATCGCCCCTGATTGCGTAGACGGTAAGAACCAAATATATTAAAATATTTGGTTTTACATTACCAGTTCCAAAAGTAACCTTCATCAACGTGTTACATGTTTCGGCGAGCTACCATTGTCAAACACTTCGTTACAGGAATATACAATAATTCCGCTTGAATAGCTTCGTTCTCATTACACATTACACTACAAACAACATTTACACACGACACACATGACATATGTATCACGAGTATACAACATTGCTGGTACACTCATTGTTCCCGCTTGTGTACCGGCAATGTTGTATACTCGTGAAGGCCTATATTATACTAAAAGTATTTTTTTTAATGTCATGCGTGCCGTGTGTAAATGTCGTTTATTGTGTAATGTGTAATGAGAAAGAAGCTATTCAAGCGGAATTATTTTATATTCCTGTAACAAAGTGTTTGACAATGCCAGCTCGCCGAAACATGTAACCAATGAAGGTTACTTTTGGAACTGATAAAAGAAAATGTAAAACCAAATATTTGATATATTACAGTTCCGGGGCTACAACAATGCATCCAAATATATTATTATTATATTTTCACACAATCTGCCACACTTAGGAATATAATACAGAATGTTGTGATCATTCAAACCTACAAAAAAGTTGTTGAAAGTAAACATCTTCTTTTAAATCTATATATTAATTTGAAACTGTTTTTCTTTGTCATAGCTATTTTGAGAGAACGGCTGGGCGTAGAAACTCGGTAGAGGTGTCTAAAGAAAGGTCTTGGTCTGTAGATGAGCCATCAAAAGAGAAACGTGGCAAATTCCCTTGGGGCTCTGCCCCAGTGGCCTTTGAATTCCCACCCCATGTTATTCTTATGGAGGAAAAACTGGGTTTTTGTCCCAGCTAATTTGAGAGAACGGCTGGGCGTAGAAACTTGGTAGGGGTGTCTAAAGAAAGGTATTGGTCAGTACGTGAGCTCTCAAAAGATAAACGAGGTAAATTTCTTTGGGGCTCTGCCCCAGTGGCCTTTAAAGTTCACTCAGCAATTTTGTTTACATTTCGACCATATGGATAATTTTACACTACTTTTAATGAACCAGCTGTTAATATTAAAATTGTATTCAAAGGTCTACTGAAACTGTCAAAATTCAATGTTTACATTATTATTTATGATTTTAAATGGATTCTCCACTGCATGGCAAGTTTTTTTTATAGTTTCAACAAAATGATGAATTTATGATACGTTTTAAATGTTTTGTTCGAAAATCTATGCTTTATTGCTCTTAGAAAATTTTAAATTGTGAAATAAGTGTGACATATCAATTTCAAAGGAACATATAACTATTCCTTATCGGGTTAGCTTATATATATTGTAAGGTTGGCACTTGCCTTTTTTTTCCTACTTTCAATCATCATTTATTTTTAAATTCAAGAAAGAACACCTGAGATTCATTTATTGGTATAACAGTTTTTGATAATCGGGTTGAAAATTGTGTCATAGATGAGTACGTTGAGGATGAGAGCTGTGTTCAAGTTTTGGAATAGACTAACTACGGAGTCTATGGTTTTGGTAAAGTAGGTGAACTAATGTCAATTCAGGTATTAAAAAAAATGTGTACACAGTTTTTACTTTGATGTACACATGTAGCTAGGTCGAACAACGCATTTAAACCTCACTACATACAAAACAGTGTAGTGAAACACAACACTACACAACAGTGTCATCACATCTCATCGCATTTGCATAATTTGTTACCAGACTAGGTTATGGATTTGGTTCCTCAAATGTTCAAGATTTGTAATAAAATTTCCTACAATTATGGTTAATTCCAATCCACGAAATACATGCACAGCTTTATGTGATCTATATGGCCAAGGCAAAACTACCCCACAAGTTAATGAATTATCAAGTAAGAACAGGATGATTAAATACATGGGTCGATGTGGCAAGAGAAGGAATTAAAATTGCTGAGATCGAAGTAAGAATGTTACTGCTTTCTAGAGAATCAGATATTTTTATCAAACAAAAAACTGATTTAATATGCTGATATAATTATATGACCAAAGATGAAGATTACTTATAAATCAGGATACAATCTGAATGATTTTCCTAAAGCAGATGGAATTAGTGGTTAGTAATAAAATTGACTCTTTCCGTAACATGATAGACTAATTATATCAACTCATTCTCCCATATAGTGAAAGTGGCTTTGTATGAAACAAACTCATGAACAAACAATTATAAGACTCCTAAAAAACCCTTAGGGCAACCTAAAGCCGATAAAAAGGTAGGAAATATTGTGTTAAACAAATTCATCAATCACGTTTTTTAGGGAACACAATCGTCATACTTATTAATGCTTATCCTCCCTTCATTTAACTAAGATTTTAATGACTTCACTCTATCAATCGCAGTTAGCTGAATTTACATAAAACCTCAAGATTAACCGTCGATTTCGACGGGGTTCCACTAGTTATATTAATTTGTAAACATTGTAGTTCCAAAAGTCTGACATTGGCCCCCTTAAAACCCTCTGGGGCGGAGCCCTTTTGACAGATCTGCACCAAACTTCACACAAACCATCCTTGAATAATGCTTAATAATGCTTGAAGATTCATTAAAATCTGTTGAGCAGTTTCGGAGTTCATAGGGTACATACACACATACATACCTACTTCGTCTTTTATAGATATAGATTATAGATTATGATCATGTTATATAATGGTTTGTCTGTTAAATAAATAAATTAACAATGATACAGTAATATCAAGGCCCTTGTCCAGGTTTACTACTACTAAGTTTTGCTCTTTAATATTTTTAATGAACATGATTTTACAGAAGGAAGACCACCGCCACTTGAATCAGTTTGTGGCTCATGCAGCTCTGGATTTGGTTGATGAACACATGTGGAAGACCAATCACAT
This sequence comes from Macrosteles quadrilineatus, assembly GCF_028750875.1. NCBI lineage: Eukaryota > Metazoa > Arthropoda > Insecta > Hemiptera > Cicadellidae > Macrosteles > Macrosteles quadrilineatus. Next base: position 42,121,981 of record NW_026542597.1, read on the forward strand.
GTACTTGAAGAATGTTGATAAATTCAACCAATGGTTCGTGTCCGCCTTTGTCACAGCTAGCCATATGAGGTTCATTATGGTGCACGACACTAAGAATGAAGACGGCATCAAGAACTTCTTCATGGAAATTTATGAGATGTATATAAAAGTATGTATATTTTTATTTTCAAACTTAAACCACTTGTATGTGTAGACTTACTATAGTCCTCGCCACCCTAACTTGGTGCAGCCCAAGGCCGCTCTAGGTATACAGCGTGCGGCCTTGGGCTGCACCAAGTTAGGTTATGTCCAATGTGCAGCCCAAAGCGGCACGCCGTATACCTAATGCGGCCTTGGGCTGCCTCAAGTTAGGGTGGCGAGGACTATAGTCTACACAGTTGTCTAAAGGCAGTGAAATACTTTTATGGGATGAGTCAATAGTGCAAGCCAGTGGTGACCGTAGAGATGAGATAGTAATGTTATCTGGTCCAGAACCTGCCATGTCTGACTGAGGCTACATACCCCCAGACTCCCGGGAAGGGGGGCAAAGCTGTTTAAAGTACAGGGTGTTACTCACCCTATAGCCAGGCCTGCTTAATAGGAAATAAAATTCTAAAGTTTTTTTCCTTGTAATACCAACAGTGTCCTATAAAATATATACCTATAGGTACTCTGTTCACAAAATTTAGGCTGTTTGAGGGAAAGCTTCCCATTAATTTTATTACTTAATATATGGAAAGTAAATAAAAGAAACGTCTTATAACACTTATAACATATATTTACGCTTATAATGTTACTCACAAGACGTGCGTAAATATATGTTTTAAGTGTTATAAGACGTTTCTTTTATTTACTTTCCGTAAATTTAATAACACGTACAATGCTGATCAAGAAGTTATTTAATATATGGCACAGCTGATTTATATTTTGGCAAACCCCAGCTGTTGAGCTATTATTTTTAAAGGTAGGTTCAAGTAGAGGGGATAGATGTCTTCCCCTAAAACCGCCTAAATTTTGTGAATGGAAGATACACTGTAATATGGTAGTGATAGGAGGTAGTATAAAAACCAATTTAATATAGCGTCTAATGAGGGAATATTTGCCGCAAAATGTTTAACCCTCCTTGGGTGCATTTGATTTTGAAACACCAGAGGTGACTCATATACAATCATAGACATATCATAGACAATAGACTATGATCGTTATCATATAGGCTATTCTTTGAGAATATTACAGCTGTCCAAAGGTGTAAAGTTTGTATTTGAGTTGATCAAATATCGTCAACAATCACTTTTATTGTATGTACTGCCATAGACAAAAAGAGTAAAATATATACTGTCAGCCGTGCTGCGGTTATCATGGTTACCATAGGTTCTGGCGGACACCGCTGGGAGCGCCGTGTAGTTTACGTTGCCCGTACATCGTAACTACATGGCACTCCCAGCGATGTGCAGCAGAACCTATGGTAACCGCAGCACAGCTGGCGGTCTGTATTTAATTTTTTTTGTCTATGGTACTACATCCACCCTCAATATATTAAGATGTTAGTATGATTTTCTTAAATAATCTAAGTAAAATAATCCATTCATACAGTTTTGTTGCAATTAAATAACTTTTTTATGTTTCAGTACTTGATGAATCCTTTCTACAATATCAACACTCCTATCAAATGTCCTTCATTTGAAAAGAAGGCACAGTTCTATGGAAGAAAGTTTTTGGTTGGCTAGTTAAAAAAGTGCTAGTGACAGAAGGAACAATCTTTTTTAAATACATCAGCCATAATTTGGGTGTGGTTTATGAGAAAAAACTGAACGCTTTATTGTAAAAATTATAATTGAGCTATGTGCTTTAACAGAGCCTAGAAGTCATATCAAAGTTTACATTGTACAGTTGTTTAGGGTTCATGTAAGTATGTATTTTAGATTGTATATAATTGGTTTATTTACTTTGTATTTAACTTCTGCCATAATGAATATAAAAAAACTAAATAATATATAAATTGTCTTTATAACCTTTGAATCTTATATTGGTGTTTTCCTCTTTGTGATTGTATATCCATAGGTTTGATAGTCCCAATAGTTTATGAACACCTTATCACTATCCACTTTTGCCTATATACACGTGTGACCTAATAAAACGTTAACTTACAACTGTTTATGCCCGGAATTCTTTACAAAAATGAATTTAAGCTGACATTAAATGTGCTGCAATCTGAGAGAGAAGCTGTGAATTACTTTACTGAAGCTTTAGGTACACTAGTATTGACAGAGTCAATCAATCCACCAATAACCGTTTGGGGACGCCACCTAGGAACGTATTTGAACCCAAACATGACTGAAAGATGAGCGTAGAATAGTGTGAGATGATCTGTGTGGCTTTGTTACTGACCAAGATCAGCTGTTTCATTAGCCAGGATCAAAACTCAATGACCAGGAACAGCTGGGTTCAGTTTCAAACCAAAAGCTTGATAAACTGTTTAGTTTTTATCAATAGCCAAGAGGTCATGACTGTTGCCTTACCATCAACATGTCAGGCCCAGAGATCGAGGGTTGGAATTCTGGATCAGTGATCTGGTGTATGACTCATGGGGAGTTTAGAGGTATAGCCTGATGGAAGGGTCCCACCTAAATAAACGGTGGACAGCTTGGATGGAAGGTTGATTGGGAAGTCTTAATCAAGCTGTACTTCTACGTTTCAAAGCTTTTTAAACTATAATCATTCATTCATTATCATAAATTGTGGTCTATAATTAACGGATCATTGTAAAATAAATGTAAATCAGCTGTTATTACGTGTAGAATTTTCATTGTTGTATTAAACAACAACAAATATAATGGCATTTGAGAAATCATGGATCGTTGGACAGTACAACACCATGCCTTTTGCATTGAAGCCTTTTAAAAAAATAACGAGTATGTGATTGTATCTCAGCGGTTATTTCAAAATCATTTCAACAACCTTCATGATGGTGCGGTTCCCTCTAAGAATACTATCTATAGGTGGGTGTTTAATTTAATAACTAAGGGACCTGTTCTCAAGAATAAATCTCCGGGTAAGTCAAAGTCTGTACGTACAGATGAGGAAATTGCAAGAGTTTGGAAATCTGTTCTCTGAAGTCAAAAAAGATCAGCAAGAAAACATTCTGTTGCTTTAGGTGTTTCTAGGACTAGTTCACATTGTATTTTACATGACGATTTAAATTTATATCCATACAAACTGGTTGTTGCACAGAAGCTCAATCAAGGTGACCCTAGATTACGTCTGGTGTTTTGTCAAAGACTCTTTCAGCATATTGAAGGAAAAAAAACCTTCTGGAATGCCTTATATAATGTCACTTATAATTAAAATAGGCTTCAATGCAAAAGGCATGGTGTTCTACTGTTTGACGATCCATGATTACTCAAACATTTGATGTTGTTTAATACAACAGTGAAAAATCTACGAGTAACAACAGCTGATTGACATATTTTGAAAATTATCCGATATTTATGGACCACCCGTTACTAATACGGCACAACACACACAATTACATAGAGATTCATGGAGAAAAATGTTGTGTGAAGGCAGACGGTCAGTTTAGACTGGCCGGTCGACTCAGGCACTGCTCTGCTGATAACAGGCATTGTTTTAAACCGTGGTATGATATAGTCTCTCGCTCCTAACCTTTCAATGGTGTTGTTTTTAATTATATCTGTTTAAACTAGAAGACCTTTTATGGTCCTGAATATTTTGTTCATGCTTTATTACCACTGTCTAATCCTAATTTGTTATTTCATGATTAAAGTTATTGTGACGTGTGCAGTTTGACACATTGGGTAATTTTAAATCTAGATTGTGACATATATGGCCGTTTTTTAATCCAAATATGAATCAATCAATTATATTAATTATTTAAAATGAGGACTCCACTAGGTGCGTATTTCAACCCAAATATAAGTGAAGGATGAGCGTAGGATGAGTGGCGATCTTGTAGTCTTGTTAGTGTAGACAGGAGATATGTTCCTTAGACACAGCTGTTAATTAATAGCACATACAGCCATGACAACTAAGGGACCTACAGTTTATAGTGGAATCCGAACCACATTTTTGCCCTTTTATCAAATATCAGATTAGCACTGCGGATAGTCATAGTACTTACTAGTGTGGACGTTAATCCACACCAGGGAGTATCGCATTCGCATTCACAGTGCATGCCTATAGATATCCACAACTCTTGACCTTCTGGATTACAGGATGAAGCCACCATCCCATTCAGAATGAAGGATGAAAGCAGAATGGAAGAGTGAGATGCTTTGTGTAGCTTTGTTACTCAGTAAGACCAGCAGGTTCTTTAGCCAAGGACCATCTCTATAAATTTAGTACAAATAGGGGGTTTCTTGTAATACCCCTTTTCCAATTGTTCTACTTAATTGATTTTTACAATCGAGGTGTCATTTTAAAGCTTATTATCTAGCGCACCTGCAAATGGTAATTAAAAAGGTTATTCCTTTAGGGTTTCGCCCCCTCACCTTGAATTTATTTCTTGAATCCATTTTCAATGATCAAATTATGCTGACCAACTTTCTTTACAACGGTTTAAATGTGAATTTTGATTTAACTATGTGTGATTAAACTGTGAGTTGTGGTACTTAAGTTGAATGTTAAACAACAGTCAGATTGTAAACAAGAGACAAAACAATTAATTTATGATCATATGTAAGTATTTTAAATAGGTTACTTTTTTGACAGCTGTGCCCTGATTGAGGTAGGTAAACCACTCTATATAGTGATCTATATTTGCCTAAAATAGATCTAAAATCAACAAGTTTACTGTAAATTAGTTGTTTTCACTTAGACCTCCAAATATTTCAGTACCCAGTATTAAATTTTCAACAGCATAATTTGTTATTTCTAAAACAAAAAAATTCAACTTTCTTTTTACTTTTTGCAATGTCTGTAACTTGTTCATGTCCACCCAGTCAGCTAACACTTTTACGCTAAGTATTTACCAAAATAAATTTTCAAAAAATAAACTTCACTTAAGTTAAGTTCTAACTTGTGTCAATTCACGTTTATTTTAATTTACACAATGTACACATGAATAACATCTCATTTAAAAACATTATTTAATTTATCCAACAAGGTATTTGTATTTGGGGTTATGAATGAAATTTTTACATCAGTGACATAGTCGAGCGGAAGGTGTTGTGGGTTGACTGGAGCGTTGGGTTGGCGAAGAACACGAGGGTAGGCCGTCAGTACCTGTAAGTCTTCACGTAATAAACGTCATTGTCTCGCTCTCTTGAACTTTCCTGGGGAAAACACACACAATATTATATTTTGTGAATCTATTTAACCTCTATAATTAACAGGTCAAGGAGCCTTTTTCCGAGTTCGGATAACTCACCCGAGGAGATTTTCCTGGTTTTGTGGATAGATGATGAAAGATAAGTAACTGCAATATAAGACTGACATTTCTAACACAGGATATTTATCTTGCCTCAACAGATTTATTTTTAAAAAATGCATCCATTTTAAAACATATTTTTTTCAGTGGTTCTTAAAAAGTACCTACATTAACAGGTACTCACATTATAGTATATTACGTTACTAGTCCTGAAAATAGGGGTTTACCGGAAAAGTGTTGTCGTTCCTGTGCAAGACAAAGACGAGTGCTGGTTTACCATACGAGTCCGGTGAAAACATTTTGTACGAGTGACAACGATATTTTACGTCATACTACTCTAAGCTAACTTAACAAAAATATCTGTACAAATATTCCCACCCACTAAAGGGCTAACAATCACTACTCATAACCTCTAAGAGGGGTTAAATTTTTTCGTTTATAACCACTAATTGCCAAATAAAATCAGCTGGTTGGTGTCCGGTAAAAACTAATTACATTACAGTAGTACGTAATGAAATCCCATTTAAATAAGCTGGTGGCAAGTGGGTGGGAAGTTTGTTAAAACAGTGTAATGTGGCGTAAAATAGGTTACAATTCCGGCACCTCATTTTTTACCAATCGAGCACTGCTTAGACAGAAACTTTTCAATGTATCTACACATACATAGGTATTGCACAAATTTACTAAAATGTATACAATTATTTGAAAGATATAACAAAGACAATCAATTTCCTGCCACACCAAGTCAACATCATTGGATATAAGTCAAAATTGGCAATATAATTTGTTTTCTTATATATTAACCGTTTTACAAATTTGTACAGTTAAATAAGTGTTGACCATTAAATAAGTGAAATGTGTGTAGCCAAATTTTATTTGTAGAATTATGTTAAAAAAGTTGTTGAATAGGGTGCAAGAAGTAATTAATCAAAATATTTAATTTTTTTCCTTTTAGTGTCAGTTTGAGGTGGCAACAGACTTAACATTATAATTACACGTTACCAACAGTCGAAGACGTTACTTACATGTGGCCTGTAGTTAGCAATGTAGAATGGCGTCCTCCTCTGCCTAGACTCCATGGATCTCAGCCATTGGTAGCCGATGAACTTTTTACCAAGATTAAACTGTAACAAGTACTTAATTTAAGAATATAATTGCTTGATCACATATTTGTATCGTGGCATAATCTTATTAACAGTAATATTCATTTGATTTGTTTATAACAAAGAGGATTGTTTTTAGTTCTTAAGTTCTGGCTTATGTAGCAGCAGACATTGTTAGGAGATCTCAGTGATGTCCACCAAAAGTCTTTGTTTGCTTAGTATAATGTAATAAATACATGTATTTTCAATAGATATATTTTAAAAATATAATTTAGAGTTCAATTGGTTCGAACAAAATTAGTAAAAATTCTGAGTTACATTACAAAACTACGCTTTAGGGTACACACGCAGCACGGTTGATCAAGACCTATACCATGACCTAAGCCAATTGCTTAGTGATATGACAAATTTAACTGTAGCTAACAGCATTTTTAGCGAATTTCCCTATAGGGAAGTAGCTATTACCGTAGGTGGCACGGTAAGACCTAGACCCTGGACCGATTTACTTTTTCATTTTGATGTCCCCAGAGGCCAAAAACACCATTCGTTCAAATTTTTATATATGTATATATATATATATATATAGACATATATATATATATATATACGTCCGTGAACGCGATAACTTGAGTAATTTTTAGCGAATTTCCCTATAGGGAAGTAGCTATTACCGTAGGTGGCACGGTAAGACCTAGACCCTGGACCGATTTACTTTTTCATTTTGATGTCCCCAGAGGCCAAAAACACCATTCGTTCAAATTTTTATATATGTATATATATATATATATATAGACATATATATATATATACGTCCGTGAACGCGATAACTTGAGTAATTTTTGTCCGATTTTGATGAAATTTGGTTTAAATGTGTAAAGCGGGATAAACTTGAATGAGTTCGCGAACCAGCACGATCGGACCATGGGAATGGGGCTTTTTGGGGGGTTTTATGGGGTAAAAATTGGTTTTTCTCACTTTTGACCCTCAAAACACAAAATTTCCCGATTTCTCTTTAGACCTTTTTAAAGAGCTTAAAAAAACAAATAATTTAGTATATAAAAGTATTTTTGTTCGATTATTAGTAACGGAGAAAATTAAAAAAATTGTAAATTTAAAATTCCCATGTTATTCTTATGGAGAATATTGTCAAATGTTGTAGTTTGCTTGTTTATGGATATATTTTGATCAAACTTGGCAAATTTATTTATTTTGTACTAAGCTATCAATATTTTACTCAAAAACACACTTTATTAGTTTCCTTGTAGCAGCAAACCTAGGTACTCGTTAAACCTAATGTTATTAAAATATATTTAACAATTCAGACAAATGGAAATTCGCTTAGTCGGCAGGTTTGCTGCGGCGGGGGTATTATCCACATTGCATTTCACTTCTACTTTTTCTTCTCGACCTCTTGTGGATGTCATAAAAATCAACCCAACCTTCTAACATAATTCATTCTTCTATTCATCTGCTTAAGTACACTCTACATCCACCCATGTTGTCCTGGCTGTACATACCAGGTTGTAGGTATGATCTTGGCTGTGATAGTGCGTGTTTATCCTTAGGACTTATCCTTAAATTGGACTGTGTAATCTAAGCAACTTAATTTATCTTTGATTTTTTTTTATTTGTACACTGGGTAGAGCGAAACTTGGAAAGCTGGATCACATCGAGAAAGAAATTTGTATTCTCTAGATATTTTCTGATCACACATAGATATAAATAATTATAATACTTACTGCTCCACAATTCTTCATAATCCAAGAAAGCATGAAAAATGCAAATTAACAAATTTAAAAAATCATATAATGCATGTTAAACATTCTTCTACAGTACTGATGCACATGTACTTAAATTTTGGAAAAGTCCCCAAGAAAGTCTCTGTGGATAATGCATACAGAATTGATCATTTTACTTTAGTAGTAGCAATAAAATATATTTTTTTAATTCCTGAGACATTCCTCATCATCATAAACATACGTTGACATGTTGACTTTAAGTTATTAACTGTTACCTTTGTTACCTAAAACCATTGACTATTGGATACAGAAGTTGTTGTATTAATAGTCAAAGCTAAAACTGAGGGCGAGGATATCGAGATGTAAGCCTTTTAACCATTTCCCTCTTTTGCACCTTTAAAACTGATGTGTTCAAGAATCCACTTATGATTATTATAAGTTGGCCTAATGTAGCTGTCAAAGCTACTTCAAAATACAATAAATTGGACTCTCCTTATTTTTGAATATATAAAAAATAAAAATGCATTTTTATGCAGCAGCCTCATTACACAGAAATTACTTTTTCATTTTTAGAAAACTCTTGAAGTTAATTGCGTTCCATTAGATTGTTTTGTAAACATTGAATGCTGCACAAAAACTTCTAAAAATCATATTAAAGGAAGATAATATTGAGATGAACTCACCCGACTATCCAGCTGCCAAGACATGAAACAAAAGTAAAGAAAATCACGTTCAAGTTTTAAAAAGTTTATAAACAATTTCAGTTTTTAAATTTATTGATAAGTCTTCTTCAAAATTAAGTTAACTGGCAAAAACGTTTAAAAAAATGGGAAAATAAAAAATTTAATAAAGTAACACAAAATTAATTTTCTATAACTATTAATTTGCTTGTTAAATAGATATTTTGTTATAAAGACACTTTTTTTTATAAATTATCCATCATAAGAAGCATCTCTACTGAATTGTTTCAACTCTTTGGTTAGGTAGCATTTAGCATGATTATTTTAGTAAAAAAATCACATGAAACAATTAATACTGTTACGGGCTTAACAGGTTCTTTACAATAAAAACTTGGCGATTTTATTATAACTATTTATTTACACTAATTATTCTATATTTACAGATATTAGAATTACCTAACACCTAACTAACCCTATCTAAACCTAGCTAAAGCCTATTCTAATTTACAATGTTTCTACTTACAGCTAGCCTCTACAGGATTTATCACTTCTGTTACAACACTGTCACTATACTGTCACTAGTGTCACTACACTGTCTCTACACCGTCACTGCACTGTCACTTCCACAAGCACTAGCACTGGTCACTAACACCGACACGCGCTTGCTGCGACGATTCTCGGAAGGCTCAACTCAACTCAACTGCCGTGTGCCGGAAGACGGTCCCTTATATAAGCTTGCCGGAGAACATTCTGGAGACCCCTATAGTAGCCCAAACAAAGCTGTTTACAGATCGCTGTGGAAGCTTCTAGTGGATGTCAAAGACCCTATTGACGTAGACCATTGACATGGGTCTATTGTCTTTCTGGGAACCCCGTGTTGACAAACAACCCTTTAGAGACGGCGCCTGGCTATTGTTGCGCGGGGCTCCTGACTTGTAACAATACACTTTTACTGGAGTTCCTAAAATCCCACTAATCCCAGACATGATGAGTAATTCCTCTAAAAGAATATCTTTGGTTAGCATTTAGCGCATTAAATTTTGCTAGAAAATGGTTTTGTGAAAGCTGGCAATAAAATTATGATAAATTTATATTGAAAAATAAGTGATGCTCAGCTTTTTACAAGTTCGATTTGACTATTTTTGTGAGGTCTACTATAGTTTTGATTCTTTTTTTAAATTTGTTCAACAAATTAATGATATTGTTTGGTTTCTAAAGCTATAAACTCAAATACTGTATGTACTGTGTTCTAATAAAACATTATTAATAGACATACCATAGACACCACATACTAATAATAATAAAAACTAATAAAATTCAATAATAAAATAAATACAAATAATAAAAAAATACACAAAGAATGTTATGTGTATTTTAAAATTATGATTATATTATATGAACAGGTCTTTATTAATATTTGATTGTTTTTTCTACTTAATTAAAGTGTAGCATTTAACATTAAAAACATAATTATATATGTGTAAAAAGCTATTTCTTTAAATGACTAAACAACCAAACTAAGTACTAACTGAAATTTAATTATGCATTATTTATAATCATAGACAAATAGAATAACATATAGACTGTCAAAGGAAGGTTCCGCGATGTGCCGCTAGAGCGTGCTCGGTGTTCGATTCGCTGCTGTCGTCGGCTCCTCGCTGTATGCTACCAGCAGACGCTGCATACATGGCACTCCTAGCGGTGGACGCCAGAACATATGCTAACCGCAGCACTGCTGTCAGTCTATATTCTATTTGTCTATGGTATAATTCAACTTTCTTACCTGACACATCTGATAGCATGAAACACGTTATAGAATTAGACATGGTTAAGTAAATATTATATAATCACTGAAATGTTATTTTTGTTTCATTGCAAAAATACAAATCCTATAATATAAATACTTAAAAATATTATAGTTTCTTCTTTGTATTGCCAAACTCTAATTCACTATCAAAAATAAACTATTCACACAATTAACAAAAAAGTCAAAATATTTCGGCATATGCCTTTTTCAGGAACAAAACAAAACAAATAATGTGTTTACAACTCTGTACCAGATGGTTTAGCAAAAATCAAAAATACATATAATTTAGAAGGAAGTAAAAAAGGAAATTTTGATTATTTTTACTTCCTTATAAATTAGCCTGTATGTATTTTTGATTTTTGCTAAACCATCTGATACAGAGTCGGTAAACACATTATTTGTTTTCTTTTGTTTCTAAAAAAGACTAAGCCAAAATATTTTGAACTTTTTTTGAGTGTGTGAATAGTTTATTTTCTTAAAATATTAGAGTAACTCAGGGCAAGAGTGCGCACGGGGTAAAGAGGCAGAGTGGAAATTTTTACTTTGCTCAAATTATCTGTCCAGAGGAACCGCCAGAGGAGAACTGGATTCTATGCACATCATGCAAGTACACGACTCTTGTTCAAATTGTTCAATTTGCCAAATTGTTGTGTTGGATTCACTTGTTCAGCTCATTCACTTGTGATTACTGTGAAAAAGAACTAATTTTCACTAAGAACGCGCTAAACATAATTTGTTTTTTAGCATTTAAGTAGATGAGTGTTTGTACTAATAAAATATGTCTGAGTAGGTCTTGAGTGCTTTTTTAAACAATGTGCGTCCTTTTGCCACATAACGTGCAAACTCTTGCCCTACCCACGGGACAAGAGTTCGCAAATGTAACTTTTCTTAACATTATTATTTTTTGAATGATAATTATAAAAATAAAATGTAGTTTGGTTATCAACTAACACACGATTGTTTACCATAGGTTTTATTTTTAGTTTGGTTTTAATTTCAGTTAAGAATGTGAATGGAGTTGAATGTTAATTGTAATATTTGGCCTGTAAGAGTATTTTGTTGTTTATTTTAAGACTTGGTTTGAAAACTGCAAATAGACTTTGTCAATGATATGTAAATGTATCCTTATGGCAAATAAAGATTGATTGATTGATTGATTGATTTGACCTATTTGTTTTTGGGTTTAACTTTAAGTGCGCACTCTTGCCCCAAGCTCCTATATAGGAAATTTCCTTAAAGAATTCTACTTTGGGACTTTCATGATATTGTTTCCAGTGCAGTAATATACAGTAAGTTTTAACTATCTCTGCAATTTATGAAGTGCTACATCAGTTAAATCACAGACAGAATCTAATTTTTAATAATTGTTTTACATTTAGACAACAAATAACAGTTGCAGCCTCTGCCATACAAAACAAAATTCTGGTATTGTAGAAAAAAGCTATAGTACAATAGCAATAATGGAAGCTGCATTTTAAACTTTTTTTTCAAAATAAAATATAGTTATTTTGGTGATTTTAATTTTTTAGTCTATTTTAAATTCTTTGTTAACTGTCCACGCCTAGAAACTTCTATGATTCTCTTATGACAGTCATATTGGCATTTGAGGAGAAAATATTTTGGATCACCACAAGAGAATTTACAAAAAATTGGTTATTTGTGGATATTTAATTGAATCCAAAGCCTAATCTGAATAGTAAGGTGCTAAAATGACAATGACATAATCTCATTTAACTAAATGATAACCTATTTTTTTCTTTTAAGTTACCTAATTAGTACTTAGTTTTTTGTGATACTTACAAGCTTTGTAGGTGAAGGTTCCAGAAAATATGTCCAAAGCGGCCAACAAGAGTTGAGGTATCATGAAAAAGAAAGAAGTATTACTACAAATTTAAACTTATCGTATCTATCGAAAATTATCCAAATATTTTCTGTAAATTTATGTGCTTTAACTTTATCTGACTGGGGGGCCCACTACCAAAATGTAGTACCAATAATACTAACTAACAAAACTTTAAAGTCTATTAGTAGGCACATTCATGCTCCTACTTTTTTTTATATATAATTGAGGTAAAAAACTCAATGACTTTTTTCTATTTGTTGGTATTTTGCACCAAAGCGTATTTGCATGTGCCTTCTCTGCAAAAGTTCAGGTGTTCAAGGAACAGGGAGTAAAATGTCATTTATAATGATTTTGTGTTTAGTTTTTAAAAGTTTGGTTTGCGTTTATTTGATTACATATCACCCTTTTAGCGGCAACTTTCATGTTTTTGCTAACACTTGTCAAAATCAATGCAGCGATTCCTCACTTTTAAAAAAGAATGTACACCGAAAAACTGTTTCTCATACTTTCAAATTAGTAAGTTAGCTGTTAAAAATAAATTTAAGTGTGCTGAATAATAACTGGAGGTACTCAGTATATAATCTTATAAAATTGTACAATAGTAGGCCAAATAAAATCATTGTTATGAATAAATTATAATATTTGCATTTATATGCACAAAAATAATAGAAAAGAAATATACAGTAAATAAATGGCTTATTCTATATGTCCATATAGGAAAATTCACTAAAATATTATAGTACTCATTTTTTATAAATTTATTTATTGAAGACCTTCCTACACATAGATCATTGCAACAGTATTAATACCTTTTTCGCCAATAATATAAATAACATTAGACATAAAGTGAAGCACTCCACAAGAAATATTAGGTTTTCATCTCGATGTGATAAAATAAAAATATACCTTTAAATATTTTAAGGTTATGCATTCACCCATAAATAGGTTATGGAGAATTTTTGAAAATATAAATAATCGTTGGGATAATAATCTAAGATACAAAATAAAAGTTTTTGCATATGTGAGAGTCTTGCAATTTACTATTATACTTTTGAGTATATTTAATCAATGGTCTTACTCTTATTGTACTGAGGCGTAAATATGTACTCAATTTACTGCGTAACAATAAACACTGTACGTAATGAATGACGTAATCATTGGCGGCGTGCTCAAACACAATTTCGACACTGTCTACCACGACCGTGTGGCCTAACGGATAAGGCGTCGGACTTCGGATCCGAAGATTGCAGGTTCGAATCCTGTCACGGTCGACCAAAATTTTGTTCTCAAAATTTGTTTGCCAATTTTTTAATATCTATGTAATGTTTGTTCATAATTTGGTTTTTAAAGAAATATAATTTTACAGAACGTTTTTCACATTTTAAACTTCTCGTTTGAATACAACTACACACGATGAAGGGTATAATTTGATTTAAATTAGAATTGTTGAAAGATATACTTATTAGAAATTCTGTACATTTTTAGTTTAAGCAATATATATTGGTTTGTACAGTACTTCAAACTTGCCAATACTTGTTGAAACAAAAAGAAAAAAACATAACATGAACAAGTAACCAGACCAAATTTTCAAAACGTACCTATGAAAAATTAAAATTAGTTTACAATTTTATACAACAACTAGATCCATATAATACATTGCATGGATATGCATTACATTGAATGATATATAAATTTTGTTTATTATAACTTTTGCATTCCAATATATTATCCAGTTAATATGCAATAGCTTATACGGGATAGGCTACTGTATTTATCATGCCAGCACATTAAAATGTTTTATTATCAATGAATTATTACCAACCACTGCAGAGGCCATACTGACTTAATTATACCTTACTAATACCTTACTGTTTAAATGGAAGTAAACATTTTAATTCCTAAAATTTTACTACAATATGATACTGTATAACGTTGTGCTTGAATTTTCTTTAGTAAAGAAATGATAATACTTTACTACTACTTTGGTTTTGGTCTATTGTGCGTAGCTTCAACCAGACAGTAATGTCCAGAAATAGACTCTGATCATAGACTAACCTAATATTGTATCAACAATGGGAGTCCTGAAAAGTTGAATTACTGTCCATGTAATCTTTGTCAATACTTCAATTCTGTGTTACATTTCTCCAATCCAAACAGATAAAATCCTTTTTACTTCGGCAATAAAAGAATTAATTTAACCGATTGATAATTGAGTGTAATAAATTGTGGCTAGTTTCATAATAGAAATTAGGTACTTAATAACTAATAACCACAAAGTAGGACGATAGTTAGTTTCAACATTGTGAATGGTCTGCGCTGGTTATCACAACAAAATGTCTTAGTAAAATGCGTTTAAATCTAATTTAATCTTACCTAAAGACACCTCAAGTAACACTATCGTTCGAGTATTCCACTGATTCGCACTGGTAAAACCTATGATTACCGATACGCAACATGACGTAGGTGTTAAACTACCAAAAAAGTATTGAATAATTCAATACATGTAATTAATTCAGATCCCGAGTATGGCGTAGTTGTAACATTGACTTGGAATGGTGAAAACATATTTATCTTTCCACTGGAAATTCTGTTTTAACGTGAGTTAATCAGATGGAATCTGTGTTTTTGTATGCCAAACATAGTTTATTACAACTATATGGCAAACTAAGTTTCAAGGTCTGTATCCAAAAGATGACTTGTTAAGATCGCAGAAAACGTAATTTACTTACCCGACTTCCTAGGTTCGACTGAAACAAGAAACAAAACATTTAATTCATAAAAAATATAAATAACATATTTATATATACGTATTTGTATATATTTATATATTTATTCTTGAAGTTAATAAATTGACATTATCACAATAAGATGGTTGCAAATATAATATTCATTAACATGATAGGTTAATCACCTAGGTTCATATAGGTGATAGTGGACAAGTTCGAAGCAGCAACTTATACTACTTATATGCAAAGGGGCTCTGTTAAAAGATTCAAGATTGTGGGAACGTTCACTTGTTTTGGAATCCCACAGCAATAGTAGATGGACGATATGCCATCTCGAGAACTTCTCTCAATCAGTGGGAATAAAATACCATAATTTAATATACAAATGTAACACTTATTTGCTTTGTGTATACTGTTTGGATATCCAAGGTTAAATATTAGTATAAAAAATACAATATGTTTATGAAACAAACATATACATATTATTCTTTGACATGTTTTACTCATGCAATATACATTTAATAAAGATTTTCCCTTTACAATAACTTTACAATACAATAGCTTAAGAAAAATCCATTGGTATAAAAACATTTGTACGGCTAAACCAGAGATGACCATGCTAAAATTCAGAATTGTGGATATTTATAGGTATGCACTGTGGATCCGATGCTCCCTGGTGTGGATTAACGTCCGCACTAGTGAGTACTATGACTATCCGCAGTACTATCCCGATAACTAGACCAATTCGTAAATTACAAGGAAAAAATGTGGTTCGGATTCCACTATAAACTGTAGGTCCCTTAGTTGCCATTAGCTGTATGAGCTATTAATTAACAGCTGTGCCTAAGGAACATGTCGGCCTTAGTCACTAACAAGACTACAAGATCGCGCCACTCATCCTACACTCATCCTTCACTCATATATGGGTTAAAATACGCACATAGTGGCGTCCCCATCTTAAATAATTGATAATTGATAATTGAATCGTTATTTAAATAAATCCTAATTTACATTGGGAATAAAAAATTTTTTGTAAAAGATTAAACTGAACAATCCACCAAAAAATTACATAATATTATTACAGTTATCATAGGGTGATTATGTAATTAACAAAATGTTACCGTTTAAACTATTCCCATATACACAAACTATAGTAGTTGTTTAAAAATCCACGTAGAAAGCCTATAAAAAGTAAAAATCTTTTCTAGTGACGTAGGAAACCTCTTGGGATAGTCTACAGTAATGTACCCCAGTCCCCGGGGTTTTGCCTTAATGACGACAATGAAGTGGGTGTTACTGCTACAAAGGCAGTCATGATGTGTGATCAGCTGTTCAATGGTGCATTCTGGGAATACGGTATACATGTGCGATACAATTACTGTGTGTATTTAATGTTTATTGTGTGTATCATATTATTAGAGCTTGTATAAATGTGGGGGACACTACTGGGCGTATTTTAACGCAAAAGAATGAAGGATGAGTGTGGAAAGGTGTTGCTTTGTGAAGCTTCGTCAGGGACTAAAACCCAGCTGTTTCTTTAGCCAAAATTATATAATTAGGTGGCCAAAGACCAATAAACAAGGACAGCTGGACCTAGTTACAAATTATCGATAAGCTACTGATTTTTTGAAAGATATAAACTTTTAACTACCATGCAAGGACTATAAACACTCATCTACCCAGCTATATTAGTACAAATTAAAATGAAAAATTGTTACACTTTCCCTATGAATAGGGATCTTTACGACAGAGATCCTTGTGTAAGAGCTACTGACTGATTCATAGGTCACTAATGCACCTAGGTTAAACTTAGCTCTAAAAGTTAAATATTAAAAATCACTCACTAAATAACGGTTTTAGACTGGAACGCTAAGTAGTATTAATTAGTATTATAATCGAGAATAGGATTTAGATGAATAAGATGCATAGTTTAGCTTGGTTATTGACTGAGATCAAAAAATGTTTTTTTAGCCAACACCATTGATTGAAAATTTTATATCAGGGACAGTCGAGTCAGGCGTGTACCAAGATGGGTAGCTGAATGTTTACATTGTTAGGGTCGCTGGTTCGATCCAGAAAAAAAGCTTTTTGATGGTGTGAAACTGACCCAGCTGTCCTTGATCATTGTGCTTTAATAAATGGACCTGACTAGCAAATCAGCTGCTCTTAGTCAGTAACAAAGCTACACAAGCCATCATACATCATTCCAATTCATTTTACACTCCTCACTCATATTTGGGTTAAAATATGCTCCTAAATGGTGTCTATTGATGACATAATATAACAATCAAATAGCAACTAATGTTTATCAGGTTATAAATACTTTGTATTGTCTATTGATGCAAAGAAAGAATACAGCTACAGACTATAAATAAATAAAAATATGTTATTTAATATTTCACAGATTACATTAAGAAAAGTTCCAGTTCCAATACGATTATTGAACTAAGCATTAGCTCGGAGGCAATGTTTGCAACCGATGTGTCTTGAGCATTGGAATTTGATGTAATATCAAATAGTTTTGCTTTCAGTTTAACATTACAAGGGTAGACCTAATATACAGATGGCCATGGTCATACGATAGAGTTCCGTTTAAATAAAAAAAAAACATCAAATTAGAATTTAAAGAATATTTTTTATCAACAACATTATTATTTAACAAATACATTTTTTAAGTTAGTTTAGTGATTAAAAACATCTTCCCAAAACACGGGTTTAATCAAGATTTTACCTCGAAAAAGAAAATTGCTGGTTTAAAGATATGTGTGACAGTTACCCATTGTTAAAAAAGTCATAAACTATTTCAAGAATGCCAAGATTCTAATATGAACAAAAATAAACTTGAGAATATCTGATACTATTTACAGTTTTACTCTAGAGGCCCGCGTAGCATATCACTCACACTTTGTAGAAGCTTAAAATAACACGTGGTTTATTTGTAGCCTCTCCATTTGAACCCGGGCACATTTTAGGTGATGTCTTTGTTTAAAGACATTTACATTACAAGTGTAGTAAGAGCGTTTTTACATCACGCAGGTGAATGTGTTTGCAAGATTTTACCTGACCCGACAATATACATGGGTTTACGTACAATATTTTTAATTATCCATTTCACTCATCTTCTAATAATAACGTTCTTTTACAAACAAAAGCTACGTTAGGAAAATACTTTAAAGCATAACAATAACATTCAAGCGCACAGCTGATTTCTAGCGGTGAACGTCGTTGGCTCCATAGAGGTATATTTTTTAAACTAAGCACTCAATGTTATTTAAATGGGTTTCTTTACATCACCGAGTGAGTTTTTTATACTTCACATCACTCGAGAAGTAAGGAAGTTGTATACATCACGCTTGGGATAGGGAAGTTTAACATGGTGGGTTAGGTAAATAGCTATTACACCCCTTAACACTCTCCTAAACCTAATCATGCACTATAGGTTGGGTTTGTAATAGTAAACTTATTATGATCAAATTAACACATAGATGTTTTTTATCACAACGTTTTTCTTAATGAATAAAAAAAAAAATACGTCAGAAGTTTATTGTTTTTACTCAGCACTGTAAACTTTCTCATACAAATAACTTGAACAGTGTTATTACTCCTCCACGTTTAAATTCCAGAGTTTCATCCGCAGTTTCATCACATTTTGCCGCCAAGATAACAGCAGCTGATCCCAACATGGATGGATCACGTATCGAGTTCGATCTCGACTTTCAGGTAATCACACAAGTTGTGCTCAAGTATGCACTCAGCAAAGGCGAGGCAACTTCACAAACTGTAAACTTTGGCGGAGGTAATGTGCAACTTGTTGCGAAAAGGTGGGTTCGAATCGCAACAGATTGCAAAACAAGATACTTTGGTGTGATTCAAGCTTGTGCTTCACACTCGTTCGTTTCATGATAGAGTAGTAGTACAGTAGTTCTCCGGTACTTAGAAAAACATTCTCGGCTGAGAGGCTAATTTTCCCGATTTTCCAGATAGGTCTAACAGACTAGGTAGGCTCCAAACTGAGCCAAGGAATTTTCACAGAGCAAAAGCAGTTGGTGAATAACAGGATTGAAATGGTGAGTATTGGACAGAACTTTATCGCTTTCACTAGATTAGCCACGTCCTAGATACGTTTAAAATATGTCCACGTTAGGCAAATTAAAATCAGAAATGGGAATTATATTGCAAAGTTAATGGTTTTAAAAATATATACATTTAGAAAATAAGCATAAATTATAATGACAGAATTTTGATGCAAGCATCATTGAAATAACTTGAATTTTCTATATAGACTCTTTACAATGATTAAAATCTAATTGGCCACTTGAAAATTTCTGATCGTATATAAGGTAAAATGTTTATTATTATTTTTAAGTCAGCAGATTAATATAAGCTAACAGGTTTGATACTTTAATATTTTTTACATTGATGTTAGACCATTAAATCGCACCACCAACCAATGAAATGCATAATTTAGCAAAAAGTAAAAGCGATTCTGATTTATCAAACTGAAAAGTTGCAGTGAGAAAATAATCTTGCAAAGCCGAAGTAACAATGGTTTCATCGTTAACTTGCCTACTTGCCCACAACCCCCTTCTTCCTCACACCTCAATAGAATGAATAAACATGTCAGCCTACTAGGCCTACGAACAATTAAAACTTTATTTTTAAATGTGACTTGTAAAATATAACTATACGTAAAGATTAATAATGATACATCCGTATTTAGTGTCTAGATAACCAAATATTTAAGTAATAATTTGGCAGGGTTCACATTATAATTAAAATTACTGTTTACGTATTTTAAAGGGGGCGGTACAGACCATAGCATTGTTACTACCTACCGTAGTTTTTTTATACAGCATAGGCAATTAATTGATTCCCAACGATAAATGACATCTAGGTGATAATGTACTGTACTAGACACATTGTATATTTACAGAGTGGTATTTTTGGCCGAAGGCCCTAGATTAATTTTGTTATATTAATAAATCGCAAACAATGATTGTAAATGTGCAAGTCACAGGCCAGCGGCCATGAAAGTTTACAAATGTTCAATTTAAATTTTCAAAGTCTTTTGTTATAAAGAAGTAGACTATGTGCTTATGCAAGAAAGTGGTTTATTATCTGCCAAGCTTCATGAATAAACATCTGATGCTGCCCAATTATGGAAACAAGAGTTGACGTGTGTAGGTAGGGTTATTGATCATTAATGTCGGGTGTCCTAATATTAGTTTATAATCTATAGAAATTAAAATGATATACCCCAGATAATATGTTTAGATTTGGGTGTCGATTATGGCGAAGCTTAAAGTCATCCCTGCAGTCCTCTATCATTGGGCTTTTAATAAATGTTCCCTATAAATAACCGGCTGGTATTAATCAGTAACAAAGCTGACATAAAATCATTCAAAATTCATCCTCTACTCACCTTTGTTTTAAAATACGTACTTGATGTGTTCGTGTCGTAAAACCGACCAATCAATTTACAAGTAAGCTACAAGAAAACGTTATTCCACTAGCAATCGGCTCTGACAGTTTGGCATATCTTAAATCTAACAAAAAACCACTAAGTGGTAACACTTTCCCCGCCAAGTCAGCAATCCAAAAAAGTTAATAAATCATTACTTTTTCCGCCAAGAAAAACAATGTAATGTATGTAAGTTTGGCAACTTGGCGGCAGACTTTTGCTTGGTTTTTTTCATTTAAGTTACGTTCGTGGATAATTTCACAAATCAACTTCTCTAATTAATTAGTCCAACTAAGTATAATTTATGAAATGTGGCACAAATAAGGTCAAATTTTGTAAAATAAGCTCTCACCTAGCAATGTACCAATGGGAGGGATACTTGCTCAATGAAACTAGTTTTATGGTATTTTTTAAAGGGATCGAGCAAAAGTCTGCCGCCAAGTTGCCAAACTTACATACATTACATTGTTTTTCTTGGCGGAAAAAGTAATGATTTATTAACTTTTTTGGATTGCTGACTTGGCGGGGAAAGTGTTACCACTTAGTGGTTTTTTGTTAGATTTTATTTATTTTTGTAGAAAATTAACAGTTAAAATAAAAATCCTCTTTTCTCTGATATATAGACCACGGCACAACTACATCTCATTTAATTTCAATAATATTGTTAATGTAGAACTAAATTCTACATTTTTGGTCTTATCTGCTTTAAACAGATTAAAAACTTTTTGACACACGTACCAAAATTACTATTTAACAAACCCACTGGGCTTAAACTCAGTTTCAAATTTCATCAATGATCATCTTGAACAACATAAAATGTGTTGATGTTACATAAGTGTTCTAATAATTAAACCCGTATATCTAAAGACTAGTGTAAATTGAGCCCTTATTAGAGATGTAAAAATGTAATCAAACTAATTAGGTTTGTTAGAAATAGCATAAGGCAAAACAAATATTGAATAACTCATTTATCCTAAATTTACATATCACTTTTTAATTGCTTGTTTAACATATGTAGAGTGATTTTCCCGATCGTTTTATTTGTTTTAGTGTATCAAAACATAGAACAAACCTTAGTACTAGCGTACTAGTACTAAGTTTCAAGTTCCTAGGTTTCATATGTTTTGATAAGTAGTATTAAACTGTTAAAAATGACGAGGTGCTGTACCAGTGTACCATCGGTACACTGAATTTTTCGATGGAAAGTATCGGGGAATATCACTGCTCTAAGTAATTTTATATAGTAAGTAGTTCAAATCATTCAGTATACCTGAAAAAAATACTTTATAAAAGTATTAAAATAATTTTTCAGCTGTTCCTATGAATTTCTCTAACATTTAATTAATTAAGATTTAATCGCAGCTGGTCCTTCTTTTGTTTTGATTTTAATCCCATGTTATTTAAATGGGCCAAACTCGTACTTTGAGGGCTTGCCAAGGGTTTATGGGTCAACGCACCGACTTGAGACCCTCAAAAGGCACATCTACACGCTAAGGGCTTTCAAACAACATAAAAAACATTAAAATTGAGCCAGTGGTTTGGGCTGTAGGTCCGTCAACATTTAAGGAGAAGAAGGAGAACACGGAAAATTTGTGAATTTTCAAACTAGTTTTTCTTGGCTCACCCACAACCGTTTTTTAAATTCTTTTTTTTAATTTTGTTGAGAATGATTGCCCCTATCCAGTAGATGAACAATTATTTTAATAGCTTTTGTTTCTTCAGAGCTATAGACGAGTAAAAAAGCCACTTTGTCACGTCATGTATATATACACTGCAGCAGCTGTGTACCGCTGGGGGACTTGGCGGGGCGGAACGCTGCCGCGTTCCTTAATCTTTTTTGTTGAATCTAAACTATAAAGATATTAATTATGTAATAGTAATCATTCTACTTTGTACTTTAAAAACAAAAGACATACAATAATTCAAGGTATAACAACCAAATTAATTATTGCAATGTTTGAGATAAATTGAGAAAGTCAAATCTTTGGTTGAATCTAGCTTATCTGAAATTTGATTTATAATAATAAATAGAACAAATGTTCATAACATTGTAATAAGATTGTTTTTACATTGTTTTACGACCATACAACTTACCGCTCTTTTGTCGGTGGCAATGACGGGAATGTCGTTATTAATTTCTTCTTCCCTGGAGTCGGAATCATACATTGATCCTGGAAAAGATATAAATGATTAATAAACTCCTTACTAAAGCCAACAGGTCTTCATCGTAGACTAATCTGTGAAATACCCTTACTGTTCCAACGATGGCTGCAGTAAGAGAGCGCATGTCGTTGGTATTTGTAAAAAATTTGCATCAGTGATCAGTTCGAAATGTCTTTGGTTCGAATACCGTCACTGTTAAATATTACTAGAATTTTGTGATATTTATGAGCAGGAAAGTGTACAAGTCATCGTTGGTAGTTGGTCTAGTGAATGATGAAAGTTAGTCACTCATTTTAGTCTAATCGGAACACACGGGACTATATGTATATATAGTTAATATAACAGTCTTGGACCAGCAAAGCAATGACGAGTCGTTTTGTGTGCTGACGATTTTGCTCCTCCTTTGCATAACAGGCAAAGCCTGGGGCATCAGCCTTAGGACGTTACAATTGAGTTGCTATGTTTAAGCCCTTTCTGTAACTGGTTGTGCAAAGAATGGAAATTATCTATGCATGGGTGCGCAGTAATTTTGTATAACTCCAACTAACTCGATTGAAGTAAAATAAACAATTTCCTTAGAAAGCTGATCGTGATTGTATAAGATTTTTATTTAAATGTTTGCTTTGGAAAAATATTTTTAATTAAGATAAGAAAGTGACTAAATAAACTCTTACGGCGACTTAAAATATTTCTATGTTATATCGACCCCACTAGTCTTATCGTACAAGTTTGGTTAGGTAACCTGGTTTCAGATAATTTTAAATATACGGGCCGAGAGGATTGAAATGTATACACCTACATTTATTGGACTACATGTAACGACTATATGTTACCCTTACCTAACCTGACCAAAAAATACAATTAGTTAGGTGGAGACAATAGGAAATTACCTATACAGTGTTAAAAAAAAATCAAAATAAATGTATGGTAACTTACTGTCCTAAATCTTTGAGGTATATCTTGTCCCTTTATAAAGGTATTAATCTCTGGTAACCGCCGGGTATGCGAGTGGCTATTGTACTTGTCGCTGGTTACATCCTATGTGAACGGGTTGTCACTTGTTTACGCTATCTGACAAGTCGACGTTAAAGCAACAGGTCCAGGGTGTGGACCAATTAAACAAGAAAAATCACAATGGTTTTGAAACACACAGCAAAAAATATATACATTAATTTGACGGGTGTCCAACGAGATCGCACCTTATGCAACACGTGTGTTTACATCACTCGGTACTGCCCTGGGAGGAGGGAGGGTTGCTGACGTAGGGGGACTTATTAGCCTCACCACAATCCAATTAAAACCTACAATTAGACAAGAATTGCGACAGAAGGAGTTGGTATGGTAATTAGTACAAAACTGTGACTGGCTTTCCGAGCACTTTTCACCGCTATTTTAGTATCTCGGCGCTTTTCTAGAAGTTTTAATTAGTGTGAGATGAAGTGTTAGTTTAGTACTGTTGCTAATTTATGTGCAATATGAAGTTGTTGAAGTAGGTTTAACTTGGTTATCTTGTCATATATCAGTTCACCCATAGAGTATATTGGAGTGTGTACAAGTGGGTGTGAAGGACAGAATTTATCGGTTAACTATCTTGTTAACTGTATAAATGCTAGTTAAATCATTCGCTACTCACTGTAAATGCAGCATGACTTGGTGGTATGATAATTTAGATTATTCAAGTGAACGTGTAGTAGAATAGATGAAACAAGCTTATATGTTGGTATCCCTGTTTTCTTTACTTCATTGTCGCTCAGCTGATGGGTATTGTTTATTGTTGTATCGTTATCTACGATTTTAGTATTATTGTGTATTTATTGTTGCAATAAGACTCAACATGGCATTTTCCCAAACTCAAAGAGTTTGACGATTAGGATAAAAATAAATAATTTATTTTATACTTATACCAAGGAAGGTTTGTAATTAAGTTTCCATGTGTTAAGATACCAGTACCTTAATAAACAAAAACTAATTTATGGAAACCGCATACGTAGGTATCAAAAAACATAGACCTACAATAAATACTTTACTTTAGATTGTAAAACACCATGTTGAGTCTTATTTAAAATAAATTCCTGATTATTGTAAACATCGTACATAACCATGCAAAAATACGTATCAGCTGATCGACAATGAAGTAAACAAAACAGGTATACCAACAGCTGGTTTTGTCGTTAAACAGTTACTCACAATACTAGTAACCATGCAAAAATACGTATCAGCTGATCGACAATGAAGTAAACAAAACAGGTATACCAACAGCTGGTTTTGTCGTTAAACAGTTACTCACAATACTAGTAAAAATGTGGGTTGCGTAAAAAACACTCTGTATATTACACTTGTTCTTTAATTTGCTTTAGGCGACATAACTTGAAGTCATAGCCCAATTATTCAGTAACCAAGTTATTAATTAGAATATCACTAATTAATAACTTGACATACTAATTACACACACACTAATTAATAATAATAATACTAAAGACACACTAATTAATAATTTGACAACAATAGTTTAGTCTGTTAAAAATTTTGCATACATGACAGTGTTGATTAATAACAATGCTTGCCAAGTATATAATTTAATTTTTCGTAAATTACTTAAACTGTGACGTAACAGGCGATCAAGAGGCTCCACTACACGTTGTTTTAACTACGAACCCCACTTAGGCTACAAGGGTGCCTGCTCACTGAACAAAGTTCCCACCTTAATGGTTAGCATTTCTGGACGGTCAAAATAATGCAAACCATAATTTTCAATTGAACAAATTCCTATCATTCTTACATACAAAATTTGAATTTTTCTGTGTAATAAACCAGTTCACGAAGCTAACCAAGCAGACACTTAAAACTTTATGTAGCTATTTTTAAGATTTGGACATCCTTACCTTGAAAGTTAGATTAATTTTAATAAATAAATGCTTTGATGAAGAAGCGACTAAGATCAACATCTAAGTCACCTGATTCGACCGCCCAGTGAATTTCATTTCTGTAGGTTCATTAACAAGTTTTCATTACTTTTTTATATGTCTTATATTAATTTACAGCCTGAAATATTAGAATAAAATGCGACACGTTAAGTACTCTTATTCTAATTTTGGTTTGTTATGGACAAATAAATAATTTCAAGTACTTAAAATTTTAATTAAAATCATAAAGTTATGTGTCCAAGGTAAAATTATTTTATCAATGTATAAATTACCCACTGGTTGAAAACTAATTCAGTCTCCAACATTGAAGAGTTTTGAACAAGAGGTTCTTCAATGATTTAACAGAGCAATAAATTCGAAGATTACGACAGCTACAACTGACTGCTTAAGTAGAATTTAAATCACTTCAATATTTATATAAACACAAGGCTAGTTTGCATATACATTATTTGTATGCTAAAACCTTCAGCATTTACAATAAATTCGGCAAGTAAAAATTCAAAGGGAGTGTAAATAAATAATACGAAAAAAACAGGCCGAAGATTTTGACACCCATAACGACCATTTTGTGTTAATTTTAGCAATTTCTTACAGAGTAATCATAGTCAAAATTCGTTAACCAAAGAAATTACTGTTATTAATTTTACCTGAATTGAAATCCACCGGAAATTATCAAGATTAGCGTAGCTAAAAGATTTATAAAATAAAATATTTTAAGCTATCGGTAAAATGGTATCTCGGCTGAAGAAATTGTTGCGTAATTTATATGCAGAAGTAACACAATTATTGTGTTAAAATACATATTAAATTTAGTTATTGGTTAATTAGTTAACTCCAAAAGTACTTGTATGTTTAAGTGTTAATTTATTATACAGGGTGTTTTTTTTAAACTTGCATCTTTATTTATGTAAAAACTGCAATAGATAGACGTATGCAGTTTGCGGGAATCATCTATTGACGTAGGGGGCCCAGTTGTTTGAATTAAACGTTACATTTTCATTCCCCCCCTTTCCCCCCTGCCCCGAACTTAATTTTTTCAAATTGCAAGTTAGGTACCTCTTGTGACATATCAAATGAAAGAGCATGAAAAAATAAAATGTTTTGTTATAAAATATAAAGTAAAAAAAAACCCTGTATATAAAGTAGTTACTGTAAAAAATTGCTATTGCACACGAAGTTGAATATCTCATAACATTAGTTTCCTGTTAAAAACTACTTTCCTCTAAAGTTGGTTTTACGCCACATTCACTAAAATACCCTTTCTATGAGTTACCCTATAAATTAGGGTGTGAGATCACCGATGATAAAAGGCATTCGATCGTAAAACTTAAAGATACGCTTTTAAAGGGTTGTCACCGGTCCTTCAGCTTTGCCATGGTTTAAAAATAAACAGCAAATTTGAGATCCATCCAAATAATTCAAACTGAATAAATAAATGCCTATATCCATAGCCTCCTCTAATACATGCTAAATTATGTTATATTTAAATCGTAGGGTATATAATATTGAAAATTAAATAAAACATATATATTTGCAAAACCATGGAAATTAAGTAGGTTTGATTTATTGTATCCGTAAAATCAGAGATAAAATATTTGACTATAAGCCAGCATTATTTATTTTTTACAAGATATAATATCGAAAATGGGCGAAAAAATGCTCAAAAACTGCCTATGTGGTCTAAAATGGTTGATAATTAAAAATACAAAAAAATGCAATGACGATTAACCATTATTTAAAATAAAGGTCGTCGGTAAACTTACCATATGAAACCCAGTATAAATGTAATAATCTCATTAAATAAACTATTGAATTTCTAGTACCTAAGGTAAACTAGAACTGATGGCTGTTGTATTTATAAGACAAACGGGATTAACATGGTGTAAACGTATTACTTTATGTTTCGCACCTGATAAAGACGACGTTTATCTTTACTATGTCTCACTTATGAACTGTTTCTCTCTTGGAAAATTAGTTTTATGTTCATACGTAATATGGGTTTAAGAAAATGTGGTGTTGCATTCCTATATTATGTTTTAATAAAAAACGTTGGTGGTTTTCAACTTTTATGCCCATGATAAATAAATAATATGTTTGCAAGTTACAGTAAAAGGCATTAATATAGAAACTTCCTTTCTTGCATATGAGGAATTTTAACTTTGGCACGATTTTGTCAAGGTACCAACTGACCTGAGTCAGGTGGTCGGGTATTTTTTTGTTGGAGCCATATGATATGTTCATTAACTGCGCCACGTGGCGGCCCTATTTGGCTGTACAATTATTGACTAGGTTAGGTTAGTTAGGTTGTGTTACGTCAAGTTAGGTTAAACTATATTAGTTTAGGATAGGTACACGTATAAACAAGGTTATTCCTTCTGCCGGTAACTCACCCTACCTGGCTTGGGCTGGTGCACCTAAGGAACCTTTTTGGGGACCCTTTGAGGGCTTGACACATTTAAGGAACTCTTTAGCGCAATTAATGTACGACATATGTGACAGTGATTAACAATTGATGATCTTAGAATGATCATAATTATATCTTAAAATAGATTCGCCCTAAGTAGGTGTTGATGAGCCAGCAATTACTATTGGATACCCGATGGTTTAAGGGTTAGTGTTACCTTCGACAGAGTCCAAGGACATATCCCTTTACCCTTCATTGTACTGCTAACCCCTATAACATCCACGAACTGAGTATTTAGGTTTTAAGTCGTAAATCCAGTTAGTGAATTGAATTTGCAATGCCCCTTACGTGGAATGGAATAATATTGTTGATTGAAGACTTAATGAAGTACTGAATACATTCCATTTAATTTACTGCCCCACACAACCCATTTCACTGCTTAGTGTCACGCCTTTGGTTGAAAGGATGGCGGGTTCAGCTCACGCAGCTCTCACAGAAACGTGTCGTCTTTTTCATGTATGTAGTACATGGTAGTACACATACCTTATTTAAACTTAACTAATATATATATGCGTAAAATATTTCCTAGTTACAAAACTACTGGCAGGTAGAACATGTGTGTGATTAGTTATTTATAGAGACAAGGACACAAGTTTGAAAAAAATCGCAAACAATTCAACGATTTAATAAGTAGAAAAAAAAATATACAGAAAGTATAACTTCTCTATGAATAAGCATAGGAGTTATGGAAATAAAATAATACAACGAATTACTTTTCACTTTTGAATGATAAATGAATTGTTAAGCAGCAAAGTAATTTAAAAGAAACTTTTCGTTTGAAGGCGGCTCTAACGATTCATTAGTAATGCTGAAAACAGAAGATGAGACATTTTTATGATATTGTTTCATAAGCAATATCTTTAAGAATCGCATTTATAGAATGGTATCAACATTGTATAACTGGACAATGAAGTCTTGTGTATGTAGTACGAACCACTGTAGAAACCAATCTTTTATTCGAATAGTATTTCGAGTATTTACGTAAATTTGGTTTAAAATTATTGACTTTGATTTAGATTTTTATAAATGGGCAGACGTGCAACACAGGAGAGTGTTCTATAATAGATCTGAAAGTAACCAGTTGAAAATGAAAATGCTTCTTAATTGGGGTGAACTAGGATCATGGATGTAAAGAAACTTAGTTAATAAACAGCTGATAGTCAGGAAGAAATCTGCACAAGGATATGCCTCGTTCTCATAATTCATTAATATTTAAAATTATTGTACACTTAAGTCTTGCCTCATTCACATAACAGTGACAAATCTAAAACCTTTATTGAATCTAGTTATATATAAATACTAGCTGTTGCCCGTTGACTTCGTCCGAAATACTTTTCAGTTTTATTATGGGCCGGCTGAAGTTGTGTCTTAACTACGGGCTAACATGACATTTTATATTATTTTTCCGTATAGTAATAGTTATTATCGATTAAATACATTCTCATATAGCATAATCATCTAAGCTAATTAGACATATGGGACTACTAAAGTCAAACTTAGGGAGAAATTCTTCATTTGAAATATTAACTGCCTTTCTACCAAAAGCTTCGAACTACTCTCTCTCTCTGGAATAAAATCATCTTGTTTTTTACCGTTCTATCTCATTGCAGTATTAAGGATTAAATCCAAGCTTACAAAGATGTTACAAAGATAAACATATAGACAAGTTTGTTTTGACAGGAGCAAATGTTGAAACATGACATCTGATCGGCTGTCAAGATTTTATCAAAATCAGTTGGGAATTGAATGACAAGAATATTGAATGATTGTTTGCTTTAATTTCACACTTTATAATTTTTTAAAGCAAACTATTACTAATTTACTTTAGTTTGGCTAGTGGTAAAGGCAAGCACTAAATAGTATATTTCGTACCTAGGGCCGAAAACCATTTCGGCCCGTTGTACGAACGCTATTTTTCACCACACTATACCCTACTACCACTATTCACCATTATAATAATGCACACTGATAGTCAACACAACTACAACTTTAAGGTTATGTAAAGAAATAATTTGAGGAATCAGCAAAAATAAAAATAAACGGTATCAGCATTCTGACACATACTTTCTCCCATAAGTTTGTCAACTACCTTTATCATGTGTAAGCGGTGAGAGTAAATATACGGAAATGGAATTTGTACAATTTTGTTCAGAATTTAAAGGACTATAACATACTAAATTTTTATCAAACTCGTTTAAACTTTTAAATTTTTATCAAAATTGTTCGGGCCATTTTTGGAAAAATCAGATTTTTCCGTTATTTTATGGGGTTTTTATGGGAAAATAACATAATTTAAAATAACTTTTAAACCGTAATTTTTACAGAAATGGGATTTGCACAATTTTTTCAGAATATAAAGGACTATAACATACTAAATGTTTTATCAAAATCGTTCTGGCCGTTTTTGGGAAAATTCTATTTTTCCGTTATTTTATGGGAAAATCCCCATTAAAAATCCAAATTTCTAAAAAATTGAAAAAACTATCAAAATTGTAAGGGCCATAACATACTATGTTGAATAAAGAGAGGATTTTTTTTTAATCCTATTTTTCGTTATTTTATGGGGTTTTTATGGGAAAATCACATAATTTACCATAACTTTTGAACCGTAATTTTTAGAGAAATGGGGTTTTCACCAGTTTGTTTAAAAGTTAAAGGGCTACAACATACTAAATTTATATCAAAATCGTTCGGGCCATTTTTGAGAAAATTAGATTTTTCCGGTTTTTTATGTGTTTTTATGGGAAAATCCCCATTAAAAATCAAAATTTCAAAAAAATGAAAAAAAACGCCTGGAGATACCATGGATTAGAACCTACATACCAAATTTCATCGAAATCAGACCACAGGTGTAGTCTCTAGGTCTGTACACATCCAGACACACAGACACACACACACACACACACACACACACACACACACACAGACATCACTTCGAAAACCACTTTTTTGGGTCCAGGGGGACCCAAAACGAATATATCCACTCAAAACTCAAACTCGAAAATTTTGACGAAAACAATACTTTCTCCATATACTATGGTATAGGGGGAGAAAGTAATAAATAGTTGCTAGGCAACGGCGACAATAACACAATTCTATTGCAATGCTATGGATTTTGATTGTGTATTTAAAATGCATTCATGTTTTAAGTAAGTAAGCGGACAGCTGATTTTGCGGCCCCGGCCTGTAAAAACCTGCTCGGTCCCCAAATTTCGATGACAGCTGGCATGGCCAGCAAAACGTAACTTTTAGCCACCAATTAACGTATGTGAAAAACAGGTTTAGAGTTGGAAACTTTAAACAATGTGTATGCAATGTTATGTTATGTTTAAACAAACTTTTAAGCAGTGTTTGATGAAGTTACAGGTTTTATTCGGTCTAGCTGCTGTGCCCATGCTTTGCAAAAGGGAAAATAAAACAGAAATAATAGTGCTGCAATCTGTCGGTAAACCTTGTAACTTTTTTCTATTGAACATCATAGAACCCAACTGGTTGGTTGATTTGAAACAACTGTCAGAAATATTCTTTGGTTCTTTTTAAATATTCTTTAAAAATCCCTGACATCGACATGGGTACCTAAGCTTATGTAGCTAAGCCCAGAAAGTTGTCACGAAACTGATATAGTATATTTCGTACCTAGGGCCGAAAATGAGGTTTTGCCGGCTCGAGATAGTTTTTAAGTTCGAGACGAAGTCGAGAACTTAAATCGATCGAGAGCCGCAAAACCATTTCGGTCCGTGGTACGAACGCTATTTTTCACCACACTATACCCTATTACCACTATTCACCACAATAATAATGCACACTGATAGTCAACACAACTACAACTTTAAGGTTATGTGAAAAAATAATTTGAGGAATCAACAAAAATAAAAATATATAGTTGCTAGGCAACGGTGACAATAACACAATTCTATTGAAATGCTATGGATTTTGATTATGTATTTAAAATGCATTCATGTTTTAAGTAAGTAAGCGGACAGCTGATTTTGCGGCCCCGGCCTGTAAAAACCTGCTCGGTCCCCAAATTATGGACAGCTGGCATCGCCAGCAAAACGTAACTTTCGGCCACCAATTAACGTATGTAATAAAGCCAAAAACATCATAGTGTGGTGAAAATGTATAAACATATTTCAAGAAATTCTACATGTATGTACCAAGTTTCGTGGCCATCGGTCTAGCGGTGTCTGAGTTTATCACTGCCAAACATACAAATATACAAACAAACAAAAAACCATAAACTATAAAACTACAAAAGTTCCAAGAATGCAGACATTCCGCTAATCTCAATCTCAGCTCGAGCACTGAGTAGACTAGAGTCAGCTGATGCTTGGTTACGTTTCAATCCACAACAATGCTGAAACCCAATCGCATTCTATTTACTTGACTAACCCATCCTCGTCTGCATATTCAACTTATCTTGAAAAGAAGGATCAACTCGGGTATTAAGTAAAGATTACGGAGAAAACAAATCAAGAGTATTTTGTTACATGTGGGTTTTATTGTATAATCCCACCTTACCAGGTACGCCTAGAAAATAATAATAAAAATCTGTGAGAATTTAATTTTAAGTAAAGATTTTGTGAGAATATAATTTGTTACTTGAATATCATGAAGTAGAGTTTTACAGTAAAACACTAGAACTTTAGAATGTAGTACAATTATGTATATGCAACGATTATTTATCTAATATATCTACAAAGGCTCATGAAAATACGTCCGCTATGGCAGATACTTTACTTATATCTTTTGCTTTTAGATACTGTAATATTTCTATCGCTAAGCATAAGCTTAGCGTGATGTAAGCTTAGTGATGTTTTACAATCACTAATATATATATTTTTTTTATTAAAAAAAACTCGATATTGAAAAAAGAAAAATATATTAGTGATTGTAAAACAAATTTGTTCCCTGCATTCAATGACAACAATGGAATCACTCACCCTAATATCTTAGATATGAAATATTAACGACTAGAGGTCGTCCAGTGGTCAAAAACTCTACCAAGTACATACTTCTCTATTTTCACCCAGTGCTGTAAATCAAACATGTGAGTGATTGGAATTTCTTCCATTTTGTTTTGATTTTTGTTTAGGCCTATATTTCGTGACCAGCATGGCAACCCATAATGCAATGTTTTTTTTAGTTTTAAATTAATTTGTAGTGTTTATCTTTGAGCCTATTTTAATTTGTAAAGGAATTCTGCACAACTACGGGAAAATATCTTTCTGACAGTATGCGTAGATTTTCCCTACGATGCACATGAGCTGAGAAAAAAGGTTTAAAGAAACATGCTTGCCTATTAATAGGCTATATAGATTATATTTTGGTTGATGTGTACCGTGCACCGATTGACATATTTTAGGTACTAATATGTCTGTTTGGAAGTCAATTGGTTATTTTTATACTAAATCAAATGAACTATTTACATTCTATTATAAGATACCAATAAATAAAGATTCACTTACAATAGAAGTATGTTGTATGAAAACTACATCAATATTAATCGAAACTAATATTCTGAGTATTCGGTAACTGAGTGAGTATTCGGTTGTGTAAATCAAGTGAACATATTATGTAATCAATACAAGCAAACTGGGCATCATCGGTTACCAACTAACTTGTTGACTGTGATTTAGTGAGATATGCTGGATATACTCGTCTTATCGATGCAATTCAAAGTTTGGATTGGATAAAACTTTGAAATAAAAACAGCAGCTTATAAAATATAATCCATAATAGATCTGTGTGTGATTTTTAAAGGCATTAACTTTCCCTTGATTAGGCCACTGATATAGGCTGCAATCTAAAGACTGTCAATTACAGTAATGTTACAATAAAGACTTGATAGTTTTACCATAGATAAAACATACTCCCTTAGTAGATTTCCAATATTTATGGAACAGCCGAAGAAAATTGTATTGTTAGTTCTGTCCGGTGCACTAAAGATCATGTTTTGTTAAAAATTTGTTTCTTGTTTTTTTTCAGTCATTTGATACCTCGTTTAGCCAAATAAAACGATCTAATCATAAACAATAACAGGAAAGCACAAACCAAGAAAATAAACCTAAAATAAAAGAATCAGAATTTCGTCGACACTGGTGATTAGTGTCACCAACAACAACATGAACCAGACACGAAAAACGAACTGACAAATTTACAATGGGATGAGAAGTCTACTTGTGTTGGTTAATGTATGGTTTTACTAAGACAATTAGTACTTTGTGTAGTGTCTTGAGTTATGATGACTGAAGGTGAGCTTAGAATGGAGTTAGATCACACGTATGGCCTTACAGCTGTTCCTTCAGCAAAAAAAAGGACAGCTGGGTTTCAGTTTGGAATCACAGCTGTTAATGTTATGAACAAGTTTGTGATAACCCCAGTGTTAGAGGTAATAGGTATCGAACTAGTATTTTAGTTAAATACACCACTAAGCTCCTGTTTAAAAACCCGATCAAGGTTAATTCTGAAATATTAAAAACTTAACAATTCAAATGAAAATTTCTACAAAAATAAAATTTTGATCTTAATTACATTAGACGATTCAAACTAAATGCTTAATTATTACTAAATTATACTGAGTTTGCTTTCCAAAGCGAATTGTAATGGTAAAGATATATGTTTCGCGTGGAAATTCTAATAATAAATATAATTATTTGAGTTTTAATAATTATTTGACTCTTTCTTTGTTCCATCATAGACTACACTTTTGATAAATGTTTCATTATTTACCTTTGTGAATCAAAATAATGCTATTGCCAAATGAATTTTATTGCCAAATGTAACTTGTTTGCTTAAAGTTTGTTAAATTGCTAATATTTCTTGTTTTCCTTTTTTCATATTTGATACAAACCAGACAAAGTAAGCAAAGTGTATCAGTAAAAGAGGAAGGGGGCGAGAGAGCGACCTGGTGTTTACCCAGGACACACCACTTAGCCGTACACCACACTACGGTGGGTGTATTGTAGATGCAACACTGAACTACCATGTGTGTGTGTGTGTGTGTGAGAGAGAGAGATAACAATCGACAACCAAGGATAGGAACACACAACACAAGTTCATCGGATTCGATTTTATCACATGCAAATCGCTTGAGATCACAACACATTGAATCATAAGGAACCGGCCACATTCGTGCGAGGAAATCATATTCTGCGACATTTCGAAGCATGTTAGACGAACCTGCGTGATATTCTCGTATGCTGTGACAAACTCGCGTGGTATTATCATATACTGTGACAAACCTGCGTGATATTCTCGTATGCTGTGACAAACTCTCGTGGTATTATCATATACTGTGACAAACCTGCGTGAAATTCTCGTATGCTGTGGCAAGCCCGCGTGGTATTCTCGTATGCTGTGACAAACAAACTCGTATAATATTCTCGTATGCTGCGACAAGTCCACGTGATATTCTCGTGTGCTGTGACAAGTCCACGTGATATTCTCTTATGCTGCGACAAGTCCACGTGATATTCTCTTATGCTGTGACAAGTCCACGTGATATTCTCTTATGCTGCGACAAGTCCACGTGATATTCTATTATGCTGTGACAAGTCCACGTGATATTCTCTTATGCTGTGACAAGTCCACGTGATATTCTCTTATGCTGTGACAAGTCCACGTGATATTCTCGTATTCTGTGACAAGTCCACGTGATATTCTCTTATGCTGTGACAAGTCCACGTGATATTCTCGTATTCTGTGACAAGTCCACGTGATATTCTCGTATGCTGTGACAAACTCGCGTGATATTCTCGTATTCAGTTTGTTGTTCGGTTGGACTAACCAAGAACTGTGACATAAAACATAAAAGCTAAACGCTGCAACGTATTCCAATCTAGAACAGTTTTAAACTGTGTAACCGTCCTGCAATTAAACTTTTCCGTTTGAGTTTGGCAAACGTATTTGGGTTTTTTTTTGTAATTGCCGCTTTGAATTAAAATGTATTTCGGTAAAAATGTCGTTAAATACGAATATATATGCTCTAACTACAATTATAATAGTCTAGATTGGTTATACAACATTAATCTATGTCTGCACAACATTTCCAAAATTATATTTCACTATGTTATGTAACATGGCAAAATTAAATCATATAACATGTATTACTGCTTATGAATGTACAACATTATAATTATGTAGTGCTATATTATGTATCCTAGTTATCTATGACGTAATTTGTGAAGTAACATTTTAAGCTACTTCTCTACAAATTGTTTGTATATAGTTTTATTATGATTTTGAAAGAACTTTTATTGTAACCTTATTCAAGGTATCAAGATTTATTGATCATGGTATGACAAAGGTCAAGAAGATATGTTTCTTTTTTTTAACAAAGCTTTTTTATATTTTCTCGTGGGAACTAATCGTTTTAATTATTTAGAGTTTTATTAAAGATACAACGCTTTATTTGATTGTGTTCCGGAACGTACCTACAGAGATTTAAAGAAATTTAGACTATTTTTTAAAGAAATAATATAGAATGAAACTTAAGTGTTTAAAAATTCCTTAAACGCTACAATAAATTGTTTAAGATCCAAAATCGACCATTTTATAGCTAAGGTTATTTTGGTTAGTAGCAACTTAATGGAGTCGGTTTCATTTCCTTCAGAATTCCTAAATACCTGGTGGAAGATTATGTAACACTCTAAGACTGATTATTTTCTTCTTCATTAATACAGATATGGTTTCGAGGGTATGTTATATTTTTCATCTTAAACTTGCCTTTACTGAGTTCTACATCATGATTTGTTGATTCACTGATCTGTAAAACTCTGTCCTTATTAAAGTAAATTGTTACAGATTTTTTTTATAATTCGAATAGGCCTATTCTAGTTAGTTTAGCCAACACAAAAATACTTAAAAACACTGACACAATTAATTACTAAAAACAATTTGAAAACGCTTTAGTATAATTTTTTCACTAGCCATAACCCCAACCGTGTTAACTCATTTCATCACGCTTTAACATAAAATAAAATAGAACTTTGAGTGGTTTTTTCATGTAAGAGGTCACTTTACAGAATCGTACATAAATTATCTCACGATAATTACTGTAAAAACACAAACTTTTACATAGACTGGGTTCTAGAAAATAGGAACATCTAAGAGATTTACAAACATGAAGGTATTCAATATCTGAGCACATCAAAATAATGTTGGTCGACTCCTACGACAAAATCCGTATCAGGTTTGTGAGCCTGTAAGTGGTCTAACTGCACCGATTATCCCCCCTCCCCACCCACTAACACATCCCTTACTCCGTCACTGTACCATCCCCTAACTGGAACTCTCTAAGATAAATATGTATATGAACATTAAAATGCTACATAGTATTTAGAAAAGAGTAAACACTTATTTCTCATAACGATGCGATTCTAAAACTAATAATTCAAATAATGTTGATAATAAATAATAATTTACTATTAAATAGCTAATTGATGACTTGTACTATCATCAGCTTTGGATACTGTGGTAGACATTACATCTATATTATAAAGTAGCTGTTACCAGTTTACTCAACAAAAGCTTAGTTGGGTGTATTTCCTCTGGATCGTGCCACTCGTTAAGTTATTATTTTTTACACTTTCTTTACTTTATTGGTTTACTAGCTGTACCCGCGGACTTTGCCCCGTTTAACTTCACAAGTGAGCATGTTCGCATGGCTCAATCACGTCCTGGTTGAAGTTCGTTCACTACGCTCACTCACCTTTAGGTTGGA
This sequence comes from Macrosteles quadrilineatus, assembly GCF_028750875.1. Lineage (NCBI taxonomy): Eukaryota > Metazoa > Arthropoda > Insecta > Hemiptera > Cicadellidae > Macrosteles > Macrosteles quadrilineatus. The sequence continues at coordinate 42,159,980 of NW_026542597.1, forward strand.
GCTCGTTCGCTCCGCTCACATGCCTTCAGGTAATCTCGTTCGCTACGCTAACTCGCTTCTAGGTTGAAGTTCGTTCGCTACGCTCACTCACCTTTTGGTTGCAAATTGGCTGTAGTCATAAATTAAAAAAAAAAAAATAATAGTGCTGCACCCTGTTGGTAATCCTTGTAACTTTAATGCTATTGAACATCATAGAACAGAACCAACTTGTTTAATTGTAACAGGTTGTCAGCTGTTAAGAAATTCCTTATGAATATATATATATATATAATATGAAAAATCATAAGGTTAACATGGGAAACTCCAGAGCCAACTTGTAGAGACTTCAGTTTGTCAGTTGCTCAATTTAAGTAAGTAATTTATTAGTTGATTAGCAACAACTTCAATTAAAGATTGAAATGTTTACTTCATGGCGGCAAACCTAAAGTTAATTTAACCATACTTATAACTAGCTGTTACCCACGGGCTTCACCCCGTTTGACTTCATAAGTATTAATAAAACCAAAATAAAACTATTGGTTGGTTAAGTTAACCTGAAATAAACAAAATACAGTAAAACAAACAAATAATCACACCTGATTTTAATCCTATGTATAATACGAGTAAAGTTTGAATACTTGTCAACTCGATCTGGGAATCGGCTCTAACAAAAACGTTTATATTTACGGAATAACTAAGTTCTGGGTCAAAAATAAGTTCTAGACCAGTGGTATAGCCAGGAAAAATCTATTTTCGCCATAATTTGAGTACAAACTTTTAAAAATTTAACATGGGCCTTATGAGAAAACATTCCGTCATTATTGTCATTTTGTTTACATTTTAAGACATAACGTGACGTTCTGTACCCACAGGCACCTCAGCTAGCGCATGCTCAGAAAGCTCTTGAAGCACTTTCCGAGGATATGTAGCATATGTTTACACAGACCAAAAGGAAATAACAATGTGTATATACAGAGCAAAAGAAATGAACAATCAGATTATACCATTGAGCATATTATACTACAACTGAAAAACCAATTTCTGTCAATGTCGAGTACGGTAGTTAAATTAATGAGAGGATGGAATCTATATATTAATTTGAAACTGTTTTTCTTTGTCACAGCTATTTTGAGAGAACGGATGGGCGTAGAAACTCGGTAGAGGTGTCTAAAGAAAGGTCTTGGCCTGTAGATGAGCCATCAAAAGAGAAACATTGTGAATTCCCTTGGGGCTCTGCCCCTGTGGCCTTTAAATTCCCACTATATATTAATTTGCAACTGTTTTTCTTTGTCACATCTATTTTGAGAGAACGGATGGGCGTAGAAACTCGGTAGAGGTGTCTAAAGAAAGGTCTTGGCCTGTAGATGAGCCATCAAAAGAGAAACATTGTGAATTCCCTTGGGGCTCTGCCCCTGTGGCCTTTAAATTCCCATCCCATGTTATTCTTATGGAGGAAAACAGGTTTTTTGTCACAGCTAATTTGAGAGAACGGCTGGGCGTAGATACTTGGTAGGGGTCTCTAAAGAAAGGTTTTGGTCTGTAGATGAGCCATCAAAAGAGGAAAGAGGTAAATTCCCTTGGGGCTCTGCCCCAGAAGCCTTTAAAGTTGCCTCTTCAGATTTGTTTACATTACGACCATATGCATAATTCTACACTACTTTTTAATGCAACAGCTGTTAATTTTTAAATTGTAATTTATTTAATCTGTCAAAATGAAGTACAAATGGATTTTTCTGATTTTAAAATTGATTTTCTTCTCGTGTCATGTTTTGCAATATAATGTTCTATTACCAAATCAGTGGAAAATCCTAATATCACAGGAAAACAGGTCCACTACGTAAGAAGTGGTGATGGAAGTAGTAAGGCTAGCAGTGCAGAGTATGGGTTCCGTCTGCCTAAATTACAATTATGTATCTGCAATTCTAAGATGCAATGATAAGGGGGAAACAGGTCCACGACGTTGGGAGTGGCGATGGAAGTAGTAAGGGCGAGTACTGCGGAGTTTGGGAATGGATTTATGTATCTGCAATACTAAGACTGCTTTCAGAGTAAACTAATGATTTTCCCCGAGCAAAGCTCGGTCCCCAGGTACTAAGGTAATAAATTGAAATAATAACAAACATAAGGTGAGGTAATTTTAACATTAGGTATATGGAAAGTTCCCTTTAGAAAGGAATTACGACCTTAAAGGGCAATTTATGAAATAATGGATAGTTTTGCGAAAGGTTTCTCGTCATGACGAACATTTTAAGTATATGGTGTATGGGAGTGTGACTTCTAGTTTTCTCAAAAGTTCATGGGTACTCTTAGCTTTTATGTAGAAGATGTCAGGTGAGATTTTATACAGTTATTATTTAATATTCCCGATAAAGCTCCTTTTTAAATAGCATTTTACTTTTTAATACTTGTTTTGCTATGTGTTGATTTTAGTTAAACTTTTCACGTTTAATTTATTTTAAATAATTTATATAGCTTATGAGACTGAATTAATAATACTGAAATCATTTTTTTAGTTCAGACCTTACACTTTGTTTGGGGAATATTTTGTCCCTCTTTCTTGAACATTTGGTAAGTTATAGCTAACAAAAGCATTTTCATTCAAGAGAAATTTAAAAGGCAAAGGTGTTTGTTATCCAATTAGGCCTATAGTTATAATGATATAAATGACGCAACAGTAATATTCCGTTTTGTTTGTTTTCCCATTTGGTGCATTTTGGACCATGAGTAATACTGTATAATATTAGACCATAGCAATATAATAGTAGACCATAGTAATATAATAATTGTTTGATAGGAATATTGTGCCGGTTCGCAATGTAACTTGGGACTTATTCTATAATAAAAACACCAGGAATTTCTCTTGGTAGGCTACCTACTATCTCAAGTTTCAAAAAAAGAATAATGTTGATTTTATCATAGGAAATTTTATATTCCAAAAAAGAACGCCATGTTGATTTAACCTCCAAAATACAACACAAAAATCTGTTTAGTACGTTAAGAATTAAAAAAATAAAATTTTAAAAGTATTTTACCCCTCTTCGACCTTCTCTGTTAAAATTAAACTTTCCAGACTGATTTTGCAATTAAAAATAGGATGGTCCTAATCGGAATAGAGTGTGATTTGTTCAATAATCATAAATTAATTAATTCATCGAAACTTGAAATTAATAACTACACCTCTTCGACAGACAAAAGGTACACGCTTCTAAATGTCTTTATTGAAATCAGAAGTTTTTTAATATGATCACTTTAAACTTTTTACATTCAACAAAGGATGTTAAGCACTTTTTGAATTGGAGTGATTATACATTGACTTATTCAAGTCTTATGAATCAACTAAAAAATTTAGAATTCTAAAAATACTAATTATTTCTTGTAAAAGTAAAATCCTTTTGAGATAAAGTTTCAATGTTACGTGTGGAGCGTTTGTGAATCTTGGAATATCATGTTTTGCGCATTTATATATCATTTGACGGCTGAGAATAGCGTAGTTTAAAATATATCCATACATATAGTTTGGTAGTCAGCGTCAATTTTACCGCAATATGGGTGCATAATGCCTTCAAATCATTGGCTACCAAACACCCTGTATAGTTAATAATAGTACATTTCATCACTAGGGCGTAAAGTGACTCTTTACGATGGATGCGAAGCCGAGGTCGGAAAATGAGCGAGGCTTGAAAAGACACTTTTTCCCGTGTGATGAACTATATTTTTCATATTGCACCATTATTTGATCAAACTATGTTACTAAACTAAAATAGGTAACTCTCAAAATTACTTATAATCTATAATATTAAAACAAAACAGTGTTTTTTTATTTCACGATTCTGGATCAACAACTCTACGGATTTTCATGATTTTTGTGTTGAAAGAAAGATAATTTTGAGAACTAGGGAATGTCGAAGCCATAAATTTAGTTTAGGGTCCCAGATTTTTAGAAATTAAGTTTTAATTTTTAAAAAGTCTAGCAGCCGACGCTAAGATTCTAAACTAGCTTTTGGCATAAAATAATTTGCTTAACATAACAGCTGTAAACATTCAGCTTTTGTGTCACAAATTCAGCATTTGGATAAAAATGTAAAGACATACTTAGGGTTGACTTATTTATACTATGTGTAATGCAAATCATTGATACGTTCAATTCTTCTGTAAGAGGATAACAGATTAATTAATTATACATAGTAAAATACTAGGATGTTCAAATATTTTTTTTAAAGCAATCTTTGTAATCTTCGATTTGTTTTAGAGCAATATAATTTGTTTTAACTAACAGCTGATTAAATATAAACTATGGAACTATGAGGTTATTTTATTTACTCTTATTTTGTCATTGACTATAGGAAATAAGTAATATTAGTAGAGATAATTAGACCACAGTTTAAAATAGTTTAGACCAAAATTAATTAAACCACAGTACAAATCGAGGCTCTGTACACGAGTCTTAATAAAAAAGGATAAATGCAAATTATTTTACTATTCCACTTTTCGAGGAAAGAATAGAAAAATAACAATGTTTACATGTTTTAATTCTTCACGGTCGCTTTTTGTTTACAATTAATGTTTGTCTGCTTTAACTTTGTTTGGATTTGGCCCGGAAATATCGATGTCGTAAAAAGAAGATCAAGAATAATCAGGAATCACTATTTTAAATTACCACCACAACCTCAGCCGAGTTTTATACAAAGATTGAACACAACGTCAACATTGACCTAGGATACTGCAATTAGACAAACCATCCTTTTTATGAAATCGTGTTCAGTGTGGTTACGTTTGGGGGTTCCTATCAGCGCCCCAAACGTGAAAATATCACTTTTATTTCAACTATGAATATATTGTAGTTTAAATTAACTAATATGGGATTTTACGATGTACACTTATTCAATAAGGGTGGGTAATTATTAAGGATATAACTGATAACGTTATGGATAATAAACATTGACAATTACGTCATTAGCTTTACTAGCGTGTTTGCTTCTTATATTCCTGCTACATGTGACCAGTTCTGTTAGTAATCGTGGGTTCTTTTTTTCAAATGAATGTTATTTGAACCAAACAGCTGTTTCAAAACAAACTGTTATTGTTTTTACTTTTCTTTGTTTACACTTATTTATTTAGCAATTAATGCAGTGAAATTGATATAAAGGATAGGTGTGACGATTAGTTTTGATGTTAGGACACCAAAGTTAAATTATGTGTACTGTGAATTTTATTGGATACTATCGTTTTATTTTAGGTCGTTTCTATTCAGACCTACTGGAAATTGTGTATAGTAGTTGTATTGTGGTGATAATAATTATGGAAGAGGCAGGTATGCTATGGAAGGTGGTATCGTTGACTAAGTCTATACACTTCTCAATTGATTTTACTCTCTCTACTGTAGGCTACTTATAATCAGTATGCGTCTGTGCGAATCGGCTGCAAATCTCACTTCAACGCTTTTCACGTCGCAAAAATTGCAGAATTGCTGTTTTATTGTAAAATTACCGGATCTAAAATTCATATCGTATAGGCCTATGATGGAATAAAAACATATTTGGTCACACAACATTTGTTTACAAGATGATTTTTAACATTAAAACTGCAAGAAACTTTGTCTTTATGTGTAAACTAGCTGATCTGAATTAATTGTACACGGTTTTAGCTGACTACTGAATTCCCGTACGTAGGACGGGCTAACACCTCGTTTGATTTAAATTTAATTTGCTAATAATGCTATGGGAACAAGCAACTGTTAGTTAGTTATCTTATCGTAGATTACGATTGTGTTAATGTACAATTCCTCATAATATACAGGGTGGTTGATATAAGTATGCAGCTATTTTATTCGAAAGTTATAAGAGATATAACAAAATGTTAAATTGTAACTGCCTTGGATTTTTTATCTAAACAATTTTGGTCAAAAGTTGAAAAATAATTTTAGCAGCAATTTTTCCAATATGGCCGCCAACTTTGATTTTTCTTATAGAAGATCCTATATTTTATGATTTTTAAGAAATTAAATGCAATTTAAAAATGTTTATATTGTTAGAATTTTTTCTCTAAAACCAATCTTTTAGGAGTTACAGCGTGTTACAACTAAGAAAAAATGAGCGAAAACGCAAATGGTAAAAAAGTCTACAAATTGTATCTAGATTCTAAAAAAATTTAATTTTAATTTTTAAATCTTCTTGCCATTTTGGAAAATGGTGGACATTTTTGAAACAGTGGAATCATTTTTTTTACGTATGTTATGGTATTTTTAGAATCTAGATGCAATTTGTAGACTTTTACTCTTTGCGTTTTCGCTCTAAACGCACTCGTTTAGGAGCTACATGATGCAGAATGTACACCGCAAGTCATTTTTTCTTAGGTGTAACACGCTGTAACTCCTAAACGATTGGTTTTATAGAAAAAATTCCAAGAAATAAAACATTTTTAAATTCCATTTAATTTCTAACAAATCATGAAATATAGGATCTTCCATAAGAAAAATCAAAGTTGGCAGCCATATTGGAAAAATGGCGGCTAAAATTATTTTTTCAATTCGACCAAAGTTTTTTTAAATAAAAACTCCAAGTCAGTTACAATTTAACATTTTGTTATACCTTTTATAACTTTCAAATAAAATAGCTGCACACTTATATGAATCCCCCTGTATGTACTATCGATATGTCAAACTATTTACAATAGAGCAACAATAAGCATCAATCGATACATACTTTCGGAACATGCGATTGTTTACAATCGAAATTCACAACTGAGCTGGCAACAGCTGCTGATCTTTACTCCATAGGGGCTAGACACGATTTTTACTCCCTAGAGGGTTAAAATTCGACTTTAGATTCGCAACGCATGCATTAAAATGGCAGTTTTTAGCTGCAGTATGACGAAAAATAATCATCATGTAGAGGCATTACCCTACTCTTTTTTATCGGTTGAATAATTCCATCTCAGTGATCTTGATAGGATTACATACAATAATGAAAATGTCAACGAAATAAAATTGATGTTAAGTCAAAGACCTCCAAATTAGTCAATATTTTATGGTATGAAGACGATTATAGTGAGAATTATTTGTACAAATTGTACTTTACTTTCTACTATGTTTTATTCAACTTTAAGAATAACACATAGGACATTATTAAAAAATAATTAATAGAATAAGATGAATTGCAGAATAAAATGAGCAAATGCAATTCACCAGTGTACGATATATGTTTTATGATAGCAACGTGTATGTGTGTAAATGAATCTATACGATGTCATAAAGTGATAAAAGTACAGCTCGCAGTTCTATTATTGCTAAAAGTAATGGTCATACGCTTGTGTTATGTCATATTAAATGGTTTTATGCAGAGTTACTTCAGTGAGAGTAACCTGGGTCAGTCAAATAACCATCATTTTAATTTGTTTACTCAATTAAAATAGATTTCCCTAATGCTTGCATCAAAAAACTTGAATTCTAAATCAATTGTTGAAACACACAATTAATCTAATATTGTTCTTCCGATTTGTAGAGGAGGTAGATTGTAGACAAATATCTCATGGTGGTATAATTTTGTGCGTTAGTTAACACGACAACTAAAATGATTATTTAGTGAAATAAATTGTATAAATCTTTATAGCAGATTAAACAATAATTTAAGAACATTAGATGGCTGCAACATAAAACCCACCGATTTACCGTACTGTACACAAAAGTATAGCATCAAAACCATTGTTTATAAACGTTAATCGTGACGTTCACATAATGTGTAAATGGGTGTCCAATAAATAATTCATTCATTCAAAAAACCATAGAAGGGTGTAAATAGGGTTACATATGGAGGGTGATAATTGCATTTTCATGACTAATTTGTAAGTAGAAAAATAATGTTTGGGGAATGTTAGTTGAAAGTAATGTTAAAAGTTAGTTGACGTTACTTTTTAAATGTTAAATGTTAGTTAAAAGCAATGGTTTTTCTTCAATCTAAGAAGGAAAAACGACATAAACTGAGTACTGTCAACATGTTTTCACCCTGAAGATACTTATTCTCGACCCTAATTCATCAAATTGTTTGACTTGAGCTACAAACCTTTATTTTGAATAGGATTCCCTTGAACTTATAAAGGGTTTCTTATCTGTGCTACTATACATGAATACAACGGCAGTTCCTTTTAATACTTGTCCATTGTGTATTAGACTTGTATTGCTTTCATTCGTCCAGTCTAAGTAATGTATTACACGTTTTCATAGTTATTGAGCTAATTTTATTTAAAACACAACAGAGTTTTAACAACTAATCTAGGGCTACCTTCGCGTTTAAATATAATGCATATTAATAATATATTACATCACACATACGTTTTTGAACTAAATAAAAACAGGTTAAATATACAACTAACTAATTTTCAACTACGACCTGATTTTCAACTTTTTACAACTTATATATTTTCTTTCTCCCTATTAACTAATATCCATTGAATCAATATTCAAGCTACGTCTATAAATACATGGGTGTTAATAAACAATAAATTATAAATTTATCTGATTATGTATACATAGTAACTCTGATATTTGCAAAACTAACTCGAATCATCAGTAATAGAAGTTCGCTAATACATTATTACGCCAAATGCAGCGTTACATAAACAATTCAAACCAACCATTTCTTGCATTGAACGCGCATTCGATGCGCTCAATCACCTTAAAAGCTATACAGGAACTGTTTGGTGCTAAACCAATAGAAACACCTTCATGTTTCGACGGCCGAGCCTTTGTATTACAGCTTTGATGAATCCATTTTATTTCATAAATTTTTCGTTTGCTACTATTTTTGGGTGCACTTAGATTATTTCATATAACCTTTTAGTGCAATAAAACCTCACAAGGTTAGATCCACAAATGGTTAAGATAACTTTATTAAAATGCAATGTTTGAAGACTTTCCCTAACTAGTTTCCCAAGAAAAATATCTATGCAAAGAATGTGTGAGGCAGACCACCCGTAAACAATGTATAGTGACCAAACCAATTGAATTAGATCGTTCGTAACAACTTAAACCCCCTATTTCGAAATCTTCCAAACGCACAAAAAGGGTTCAAATCCCACCAGTCACCTGCTTTTAACTAGCCTTTGACATAGTTCTATGACCCAGTGGTGGAGCCTATCAGCATCAGGTGAGCCAATCTTGAAAATAAAAAACATACATATCATAAGCATAGAAAACTGTCTATGTATAAATCAGGTATACCTTATACCTATTTGGAAAGCAAAGATTTGTATGTTTACTTAAATTATTGTATGGATTTTAGTGAAGTAAATATTTTTATCTACAATTGCAGGCTTACAGCTGGTACGCTCCAATTACTAAACCAGCCGAACCGCAGTGCTTCTGAACTGTTTTCGGGTTCAAATCCGACCAGTGACCAAAATAGTAAAGTAGCTATATGATACTATTCAGACTAATTTGGAGGCCGTATTTTTACTGTAGCTGTTTCCATATACAAAAGAATTTTTAACAACTCCTCCTTAAATCCACAAGATAATGGAAAATAATACATTTTAGTTTAGTTAAATTCATAAGCCGAATTAAGTAAACCGGGAATTGTATTTTATTGGTTGAATTATAAGTGATCACCACTATTTAATTCGTCGATGAAAAAAAATAATGAACGCAATGTGCGTTACAACACAGTTTATAATGCACATAATGCGGCATTAGATTCTGATCAAATGTGGTTTGACACATCATAAAACATGATCTTTAATAAGTTAATATAATTTCTGGTGATTCAATTACATGATTACTGTTTTCCAGTTAAATGTAAAAATACAATTCCACTCACCACATTAATACGTATGTTTATGACCTCTGTCTATGTTGTGAACACGCACGTTGTAGTGATAAGTATTGTCCAGCGTTATTAAACTGTTAAATAATTTAACTGTTTATGAATTAAAATACCCTTAGGTTCTCTCACGCTAATGTTAATCCATTTACAAATAATTATCTTTTGGTTGTTTTGTCCGAAATGGAATGTTGCTCAAATTTCAAGGCAACAGTATGAAAGTTTGTTGGGTTAATTCATAACGTAAAACACGTTAAATTTTTAAGGGTTATTTGTAAGTCTTACATAAGATTTCTTTGACGTCAATAATAATTGGAAATGTATTTTAAGGAATCATTCTTGTTGTTATCATTCTTTAGATTGTTTGTTCATTAATGATTTAGTACAGATTGTCTAAAACAAGCAAATCCAAATAGAGTAACTAATTTAAACAAAATAGCACGTAACTGGTAAAAGAGCATAAGATTATTTGTTGGTAAATATTTGTAACTTAATTAAAATATTTTCAAAGGATTTATAAAACTCAACAGAAATTTAATTTCTTCACTCATTTTAGTGTTTGAGATATCTAATCAATGGTATTATAATAAATACTAGAGTTCGCCCCGTGGTCGAAAACTCGACCAAAAGGGTGTATTGTGCAAACTTCTATATTTTTCACCCCACGCATGACATATGGAAGGAAAACTTAAAATGAAAAAGTAAATCGGTCCCGGGTCTAGGTCTTACCATGAGATCTACGGTAATAGAGAAAATCCCTATATGAGAAATTCACTAAAAAGTAGGAAATATGTGCGTATGTACGTGCCTAGTTTACAAAGATATCAATCAACAAACGTAAAAAAAGATATTTGTTTATTTATTTTAAAATTGCTCGTAATAGATTAGTAGTGGCAATAACAGAAAGATAAGTCACTTTGAGCGTTTTTCCCATAAGAATAACATTGGGGTAATTTTTTAGCCACTAATTCCAAAAATCCTGATCTTTGCCTACACATACAGTTACAGACTAAGGCCGATATGTTCCTTAGACACAACTGTTAATTGATAACCCATACAGTCAATGGCAACTAAAAAGGACCTACATTTTGTAGTGGAATCCGAACCACATTTTTGCCTTGTAATTCACGAATTGGTCTAATTATCAGGATAGTACTGCGGATAGTCGTAGTACTAACGAGTGCGGACGTTAATCCACACCAGGGAGTATGCATCCACAGTGCATGCAAATAAGTTATGTTTGTTGAGGTGGGGGTATTTATTTCTTAGATGGTTTTGGCGGGGTCAGCGAAGTTTAAAATAAGTTTCATTTAGAGTCCGTTTTACGCCGTTTAGCCAGACATTACTAAACGATTGTGGACAAGGAGACACAGCATTTTACAAAAGAACACTGTTCACTTGACTCAATTAAACTATGAGATTTTTTCAACTATATTTGAATTCAAAATGAAATTTTAAATTTGCAGTGACGTTCTTATATATATAAGTCAAAGCTTAACTTATATGCACATTTTGCAGGTTCATTATTTTATTTAATATACGCTAATAATAACATACTACTCTACATCCATACTAGTATAATTCAGCTGATAACATATAATATTGATTTCGCATTCCTTCACCCATAGAGTAGGAGGTTAAGTGACAACACCTAGAGCTATATTATCGTCTATGCAATGCTGATTGCACTGTCTCTAGACCATGGGATAGGTGTCAAAATTTGTCAGCCTTTGCACAGTATCGGCGTATGAAATGTCTCTTAAACCATCGCATAACCATCGCTCTAAAATAATTTACATACAATGATAAATTTTGAGAAAAAGGTATATATTCTTGAAATTAATATTTATTAATTTTACATCTCTAAGTAAATATAAATATCCCCGCCGCAGCAAACCTGCGGACTAAGAGCATTTCCATTTGCCTGATTGGATTGCACTAAAAGGTCTCCTTAAAAATATCACATTTATTCTCTATTTAAATAGCATTAGTTTAACGAGTACTTAGGTTTGATGCAACCCTCGTGCTCACGAACGTATATATACATATATAAAATGTATATACGTATATAAAAATTTGGACGAATGGTGTTTTTGGCCTCTGGGGATATCAAAATGAAAAGTAAATCGGTCCCGGGCCTAGGTCTTACCACCAACGGTAATAGCTACTTTCCAATAGGGAAATTCACTAAAAAGGATTGAGAGCATGAACTAGATAATGTGTGAACTGATACAAAACCTACACTCGATTATGCTGCTTTTAACGCGACCTGCAAATCATGATTTAATTATGCACACAAACAATGCCAGGTAATGGAGCTATACATTGATGTTTCATAATAGAAACATCAACGCATGTATTTTGTATGTATTTTTATCTGTAAAATATGAAAAACATCTTGGTCTAATAACAAAATTCAAATTTATAAAATTACTAGCAGGATACCCGTTCTTCGTACGGGGTTGGCATATAAGTATAAAATGCTTAATGCAGTTAGTTATACTCGAGCTTTGCGTTTGCAATGAGGGAGGATACAGTTTGATAAAATTTGCTGACTTAGGTTTATGGTATACTATAGTATTACAAATCTACGATAGCCATAATCTACCACTTAACCTAAACAAGAAAAATAAAGAAAAATAAATTGTTAAAGATTCACAAAATATCACAAATGATTCATGCAAGTAATAGCTATTTACCTTACAAGTGTAGTAAGAGCGTTTTTACATCACGCAGGTGAATGTTGTGCAACGAGCGGAAGCGAGTTGCATAATTTACCGAAGTGATGTAAACACGCTCTTGCGTAACGCGTAACGTACAAGATTTTACCTGACCCGACAATATACCAGAGGTTACGAACAATATTTTTCATTATCCATTTCACTCATCTTCTAACAGTAACGGTAACGTTTATTTACAAACAAAAGCTAGGTTAGGAAAATTCTTCAAAACATAACAATAAAATTCAAGCGCACAGCTGATTTCTAGCGTTGAACGTCGTTGGCTCCATAGAGGTATATTTTTTAAGTTAAACACTCAATGTTATTTAAATGGGTTTCATTACATCACAGAGTGACTTTTTTTCAACTTTACATCACTCGAGAAGTAACGAAGTTATATACATCACGTTTGGGATAGGGAAGTTTAACGTGGCAGGTTAGGTAAAAAACATTTACCTAACCCGCCATGTTAAACTTCCCTATCCCAAGCGTGATGTATACAACTTCCTTACTTCTCGAGTGATGTAAAGTTGAAAAAACTCACTCGGTGATGTAATGAAACCCATTTAAATAACATTGGGTGCTTAATTTAAAAAATATACCTCTATGGAGCCAACGACGTTCAACGCTAGAAATCAGCTGTGCGCTTGAATGTATTATTATTATGCTTCTAAGTATTTTCCTAACCTAGCTTTTGTTTGTAAAAGAACGTTACTGTTGGACGATGAGTGAAATGGACAATGAAAAATATTGTACGTAAACCCATGTATATTGTCGGGTCAGGTAAAATCTTGTACGTTACGCGTTGCGCAAGAACGTGTTTACATCTCTTAAGTGAATTATGCAACTCGCTTCCGCTCGTTGCACAACATTCACCTGCGTGATGTAAAAACGCTCTTACTACACTTGTAATGAAAATAGCTATTACGTAACTGTAAACAATCCTACTTTGACAGTCATTGCATATCATAGTTTATGTTGTTGCTTAGTTCAAATTAGCTGTTTCCATAAATGCAAAAAAGTAATAGTGCTGCATCCTGTTGGCAAATCTTATATTTTTTAATGCTTTTGCATACCATAGAACCAACTTTTTAAGTTGAAACAGCTGACTAAATTCTTTTATTCCCTTAACATGGGGAACTACAGAGCCATTGGGATGGAGCCCGAAAGGGTTTTTGAGATAAGAATAGGTCTATATGTTAATCGGGAATGTGAGCTACCGTCATGCCAAATTTCAGCCCAATCCGTCCGGTAGTTAATGCGTGATTGAACTTCAAACAAACAAACACACAAACTTTCACATTTTATAATATTAGTAAGATAATGTAGGCCTACTAAACACTTAATATCTTAGTGTTTACAAATATTTATCAATAAACAGATAGGGCAACTTAACTATTTCTCTGTGATATATCCATAGTCAACAATAAAAAATTAGTCTGTAATTTTCGAACTTGACTTTTACTGTGTGAAATATTCATTCGCTGTATTAGGCTATATAATGCAAAGAAAAATCAATACTGTAATACTAAAACTGTTATATATTTTTCTTTTCTAAACGTTATTATCTGAGGCCGTATAACCGAAAACTCGACTCCAAAAATATGTACGGAATTCTATATTTTCACCCCACGCTGTAAATAAAGCAGGTGATTGGAGTTTCTTCAATTTGTTTTGATTTCCTGTTTATATTTTGTGGTTATTTCGTCACCTACATAGCAACTTATAAGGCCCATGTTAATTTTAAACACATTTTTTAAATTTATGTTTTGTACGTATTTTTAACCTATTTTTATTTATAAATGGATTCTGCACACATACAGGCAAATATATTTCTAACAGTATGCGTAGATGATACCTGGTAGGCTAAAATCAAGGTTAAAATAGGGTAGGTTAGTGTGCCTGCGATGCACACGAGCTGAAAAAAGGGTTTCAAGAAACCTGCTTGCCTATATAGGATATATATTTTTTATGTTACAGATTATAATAAAGTTACTTGGTAATTTCACAAGCATAGCCTCAGCAAACAGGTATTCCAATAATTAAAACTCATTGAACGAAGGTCTATTCTATAGCTTAAGTTTCTATAGTCTCTCGACTATAATTGCCGGACGCGTGGTTAAATATTATCACAACCTGGTCGTGTGTAAATTTGATTAGAAAGTAAATTAAACTAAGAGAATATGCTAGGGATTATTGATTATTTCCAGAGTATTAAAAACTCGAGTTAATACATAGAGGAACTATTGAAATATTCCAAAATGGATAAAAGCTGTCGGGGTTTTCAGAATTACATTATTTCAAACAGAAAAGGAATTAATTTTAAAAACTTAATATTTTTACGGAGATTTTTTAAAATTTGAAACTGGCGAATCAGAATATGTTGATTAAAATTGATATTTCCAAGGTTGGATAAAAAAGGGGATTTTTATGAAACATGTTGTCTCTAAATTTAGCCGTTACTTAAAGGAAAAACTCCATAAGAAACGATAGAAAACCGTGCATTGAAACTTAATAAACATACTTAAATTGACGTATGATTGATTTTTAGAACGAGGTATATTTTGTGCAGTAAAAACAATCGAGGAAATCTATTGTTGTCACAAACGTATTACAAGTTGTGCTTTATATCAAACACACACTGATTTAAGGTACTCAACAATGAAAGTATTGACTTTGGAACGCTACAGCAAAACCTCAAGTATATCCATTGACATCGATCACAAACGAAATGAAAATGTTTAGTCTTTAATTGGGAAAAGGATTTTATCTTCATTTATTTATACAAATTTTATCAGTATTTGATCGTGTACAGATTATTTCAATACTATAACTATATATGAGTACGTGAGTTTAAAATACCTGCTGATATTATCTATCTATCTATATATTTTTTGTCGACAGAACTCCTCCGTGGTTTCTCTTCCGATTTTGTTAGTTTATGGCCCATTGGAAGGATCTCATTCAGTAGGATCTCATGTCATATAAGGTCTTACATGTTGAAAAAGTCACTTGGGCTCTGCCTAACTGTATAACTTTATGCGGTGAGTCAGAAAACATTTGTAGAAAACACTAAAAACAAGGCCAGCTTCTGAAAAATTATCCAAGAAATGATGATTATATCGATCTGTTATGAACAGCTTGATTATTTCCATTAATTACATAGCCTTTTTGCCTTTTAGTTGAGTCTTTTTAACTCGTTGAAAATTACGACTGTTATTTTAAAATAACTCATGATAATACAGGTATACTTGCCAATTGCTCGATTTTGAGCAACAGGTACACTAGTTTTGACCAAACTATTAACCTGATATACAGTATAGAGTAATGTATTAAGCTGACTGTGCATTGTCAAGATTAAAACCAATTGGTATAAACTGGTATAATCTTTTATGACGGTATAGACTTAATTGAAGTTTCCGTACAGTACTTATAAACGCAACACGGGTTTTACATAGTTTAATTCGGGTTCCAACGTCATATGTATTTCCACAAAAAAGTATCTCCTATTAATTTACTGATCTAATTTACTTAGTATAGTTATTTAGTATTCAACTCCAATCCAATTGTTATTTTTAGGCAGTCTCCTTAAATAAAAAAAACATTAAAATTAAAAATCCATATAATTACTGCTTTTAAAAACTATTAATAACCGGATATGGTTTGGTTCTTAATTCTTAAGGCGAAAAAGTATGTCAAACAGTGATTTTTCCAATCTAATTGTTTATTACATGTTCTTTTAACGTAACGTAATCCGTAACGTAAACGTATCCGCTGAATCAAGCGTAATTATTTTTTAAGGTTACACAGATGGTACACAAGTCTTGTTTTTATTTTTTAAGCAACATTATGCGAATTGACTGATCAATGAATTAACAGTGAAAAAATGAGATTCTTTTGAACTATGTATATAACTTACATAAACTACACACTGGTAGATAAATCAAAGTCCATAGGATAAACTAAATAAAATCAGGATAATATTCTTGAACTTGTTAAGCACACTAAAAAATCCTTTCTTATTTTTAACGAAAAAAATCATTAAGGCTAATTATAACCTTGATTTAAATTAAAACTGTTCAAACCATTCTTAATTTAAGTATACTCAATTACTAAAATTAATTTAGATAAAACTATTTAAATGTGGGAATTGTTATTCACCAACCAATATTCAATCATTTAGTTAGAAAAGAGAAAAAGAAATAGTCCTAGGTGTCTGGTGGCGTAATCTTATAAACCTTTTGGGACGCTAGTGTTCATTAATTTGTCTTAAGATTCGAAACCAGACACATCTATAATTAAAAAGTGAACTACTTTAATAGTTAAACAATAAGCCGATCCGGTCCCCACAGTTAAAAAAAAACTACTACATATTTTGTTATAGCCTCTTTTTATGTGCTCATGTCACAACAAACTTGATACAGTACATACAAGCTCGTGTGTCCGTGTTAGAATGGGAAATACGGTTCTGTAAATGTAGGCGCACCGTTTATTAAATTATTTAAAGACTTCAAATATCCTTTTGCTGTTGTACAACGGGTCATTTAAACTATACATAACGTTAAACACTATTAACCCCTGTGAAATTGTTTAAGTCTTTGTCATACAATCGTAACCGCTTGATACAAGATAGTTATAACATGAGAATTATTGAAAGATATGCGAGCAAGTAAATCTCTCTCTCATCCTTTCCTCCACCAGGGTAAAGATTGTTAATATTCTCTTACTTAATTAAAAATATGGCTGCTTATCATATTTTCACCTTCCAAGAAATATATGGAGATGCTTAAATTAAGAATGAATCTTATATGAAGTAAAACAAGTTTAATGTAATGTTAAGCTAGCCGTTCAAGTTCAAGTGTAGTTGTATATTTGTATATACGTTAGAAATACATACATAAAAATAATATTTGGTAGTTTTGATAAGGATTTTTTAAAATTATTTTAACGATAAGTTAGTGACACAAGGTTAATATGGTGTACTGCCATACATTGCAAAAGATATCCTCATTAAAAGATTGGATAAGGTAGGTTTAAAGGTGTTGTGTTAAAGGTGATTTCGGTTTATTGGATATTTGATCCCATCTTTATCACTTTGTAATCTTAAATTGAAAGAAAAATCATTGTTTTGCGACAGTTAAGTTCAGGCAGTAGTATATTTTAGATTATCCTTATATTTTTGTTTTAATAGTTATAAGCAAACATAATGTTGTCGGATTGTTAAAGCTGTGTATGTATTAGGCCTATCTTGTATTATATAGTTTGATGCTTTTATTTATTTGTGGTCCATTATTCTTGTTATATACTTATATTTTAACTAAAGAATCAACAAAATAACTAATATTTTAACAAAATTGCCATTCACTTGCATTTTTTTTGTAACTCAACCCCTATTTTGTTGTTCACGAATGTGGTTAGCAAAATATACACTCAGCTTAAAAGCTGTAAGATAAAATAAAAATATGTTCAATATCAAACATATCGACATTATTATGTAGTGTTAATATCCCACTCTAAATTAACACACGGATCTTATAAACGTTCCGCAACTATAAAAAACTAGATGGGAAATTATGTATCAAGTTTAAATTAATAGCACGATAATTTTATTTTTATTACCTGGTATGCCTGCTACCTGGACAAGGACTTTATTTATTCTTTATTATATCAAACTAGTTTTTGCTTCACAGTTATATTATAAAAAACCGAATCGATCAAAATCAATTTGTAATAAGAAACTTACAAGCTTTATTTTAAAATTTAGTAACACAACTCGTAATATTTGTAGATATTGTGTAGATATAGAAAGGTTATAGTTTGGAGCTAATATTTTGAATAAATTAAATAAAAAAAATGTATTAATATTTGTTCAAGTACGTGTTCAAACACTATCGAAACATCAAGGCTCCCAAAATAATCACCTACAACGGGCAAACATACCGCAACTTTACAAAACAAGAAAGAAAAATTATGTATTTTCATACATATATTCTTAATGATGAAACATTATTTTTCATGAGTTGGTATACCTGCTATCTGGTTGAGGCCGACTGCCAACAACAGCAGTACGACGACAGCTGCCGGGGTGGCCATGGTAGATACTGTGATGAGCGGCTCGCAGAGACAGCCTAAGTCATACCCCGCCCCCGCCTTCAAACCACCCCTCCCCCCAATGCAACCCCACACATACCCCCTGCGTTACTTTATAATTTCCTATTCACCGTCATTTCCTCACGTCTTATCACCTAGTGTTCCAATCATCTGTCTTCGCGGATTAACAGTGACAAGTGTGCTATCTCGAATTGATAACGGGCTAAAATTGAAACGTGTAAAAATAACTGGAACTACCTACTGGGGTGTGCATGGGGATTTACGTACGATTTGAGTGTTCAATTTATTGATATATTCTAAAGATGGTTTTATTCTGAACGCTATTAGTGATACCAATAATTAGCAAAAGGTCATGCTATTAATAATGGCTAAATCATACTTAGTCAAATAATCCCTGACACGATAACTTGCCGCACGTTTCGAAGGTTACTCAAAACTTGTTCATTTGTTACTAAAGGTTCCACTTCTTGAGGTGCCACCAGGACCATATATATTTTACACTGTTTAAACGTAAAATAAAACCCCATAGTTTTTTAACGTGTTTCTCTTTCGGCGTGTAGGATCGGAAGCAGAAGTTCGGCCGCTTAGAAAACGACCTGCGCGCTAATGCTAAACCAATGCTGGAGGAGGTCGCTTTCTAAGCGGCCGAACTATTACAGAATAATAATAACTGGGAAAATACAACAGACGCATGGTAAACAAGTGATTTATCAGTTTAATGATCTACTAATTAACAATAAGAGTAAATAAAAAAAAAACATCCTTATATATAATACGTGAAGGTGATTTCTACGAAACACTACTCCTCCGTTAATAATGAACGGATTTTTACAAATGACGTGCCAAAATAAAGCATTTTTTGTGTAGACGCCCCCTTTCACCAATTCCTGTAATAAAAGTCCTCGGACTTTGCCCCACAGGCCATCGAAATCCCAATGTATTTCTTGTGAAGAAAATATTTTGTTTACATAAACAGACGAATAATTTGTATTAATTGCATCTGTTTATAGTAAACACATGATGAACACAAGAGCTTTTGTTTTTAGAGTGATCTCGTTTTCAGTTTCGATTACTGGAGTCGGATTGATTACATTATCTTGGAGTTGACTCTTTTACATAGGAAATTATGAATGTTAGTGTTATTCGTTTTGAAATAACACCTATAATACTTTGCAATCGCTCGAATTCGAGCAACAGGTGCACTAGTATTATATATACGGTGCAAGGCAGGTACACTGAATAATGGTACAAGTTAATTTTGGGCAAGCATTAAAGAAAAAAGTAATTTATGAGAAATACAGTCTTTAAATTGTTTTGTAATGTATTTTTTGTATTTACTGTTCTATAAAATCAGAAATGCGGATTAGGGAACTTTAAGTCTGATCCCTCTAAAACAGAACTCCAACGTAGCTCACTACACGGTGATTAGTTCAAATATAACAATATTTCTAAGACAATCTAGAATTTTTCCAAGCAATGGTTTGACCAAATTCTAAAAGTACCAAGGTATTAGCTTTGACTATTAATACAACAACTTCAAAATTAATACAACTTCTGTATCCAATAGTCAATGGTATTAGTTAAATATTAAATTAAATTAACAATACAGACGATGATGAAGTGTAGATCTTTGATATAACCAGTGACATACATATCTTAGAAGAATAAACAATATGACGTTAAAGGAAAAACTTCTCTATTTATTTTTTGAAAAACTAATAAACCACTATGTATCCGGTGTTTTAGGATAGAGAAATCGATCTCGTTTATTTTGGATGTCTTCCGTCTGGACAGTTTTATTTTTTAATGCAATATTTCCTTACAAATTGTTCCTTACAATTTGTATGTCAATATTTTAGTTATAAGACGTTAGTTGTTTAACTGCTACTACGTGTTATAAAGAAATCCATAAAATGAAATTTTTGGAGCTACTTTGTGGAATCAATTATATTTTTAAATTAATTTATTAATGTTTGTTTTAATATATGCTCAAACACTAGTGAACATCTTAAGCCCCCAAAAATTATCAACTAAAGCCCCCGCAAACATTCCGAAATTTACAAAACAAGGAAAAATTATGTGTTTTCATACATATATATGAAAACTATTTTTTCATGAGTTGGTATACCTGCTACTGTATCTGGTCTTTTGGTACACTGATTCTAGCAGCATGCAAACTTAATGTTACGCAACTCGTTTTTTTCTGCTGCTTTTAATAAAGCCTTCATAGCCAGCAAAATAAATGCCTTCGTCGAGATTCACGAGGCTAATAAATTATATTTATTATTGTTGGTTTTGTTCTAGAAATGCAAGCCAAACGGGACCGCGTCTCGTTGTCCCTCCGTCTAGTTGTACCTACGTCTACTTGTACCTCGAGGCCTAGGGACAACTAGTCGTAGGTACAACTAGACGTAGGTACAAGTAGACGGTGGCACACCCGACTAGTTGTACCTGCAGATTTTTAGGAGGTACAACTAGACGTAGGTACAAGTAGACGTAGGTACAACTAGACGTGTATCCCACCGACAAGTAGTATCACCTAGCTTGCACGGATGCGACCAGTTGTCCCTACGACTAGTAGTCCCTACGACTAGTGGTCCCTCCGTCTAGTGGTCCCTACGTCTAGTTGTACCTACGACTAGTTGTACATACGCGTATTTTGCGTCCTTATAGTCTAGTTGTACCTATCCTTCAATTCGTTACCCTGTTTAGTTGATTACTGCACGAGTACTTTTTAATAATACCCGTAATTAAATCAGGACTGCAGTGTTCCGAGTCAATTGAGTATGATTTGCAAATGTTTTTCACCGCACTTGGATGCTGAAAGCTACGCATTGCTGTCCAGCGTCGAAATGGCAGCTATAGTCGTAATTATAATTTTCCAGCCCTAGTACCGAAAATCGCTTATTTAATTAAAACATTTATATATATCATTAAATATACAAGCAGTATATCCTTAATCAATTGCAATAGACCGCTGCCTAGCAATTGTGTATTTTACTATTTTTGCTGATTCCTTTAAATATTTTTTCACATAACCTTAAAGTAGTTGCATTGATTAGTGTGCATTTCTTATAGTTTACAATGGATTTCCCAGTGAACAATGAACAATAAAGTGTACAATGAAGTTGAGGTCCAGCGGTTGAAAACTCGACAAAAACGAACTCTAAGACAATAACACCTATACTTCTCTATTTAACATACACTGTAAATAATACATGTGATTGGAATATTTTCCATTTGTTTTGATTTTATTTTTATAATTAGTTGTTATTTCGTCACCAGCATAGCAACCCGTTAAACCCAAGTTAGTTTTTAAAAGTTTGTAATTATTTTTTTATGTCTTTTTAGTCTATTTTAATTTATAAAGGCATTCTGTAGATCGACAGAAAAATACATTTCCACCGAAATGCGGATATTTTCTCTGTGATGTTCACGATCTGATAAAAAGGTTGTAAAGAAACATGCTTGCCTATATTATTTTTTTCTATTTTTTTTTTATTTGGAAAATCTCAAAAATCTTACAACATTTTATAAACAAAGCTTGCTGCAAAAGCCAGGAGAAATTGGCTTTTGCATTTTTGCAATTGCACATACCATGCATTGACTAGCTGTTGTACTCGTGCTTTGTAACGGGAAGAGAACACGAAATAGAAACATTTTGATCTTTACATCTGTTGATAAAATAGTTACACATAAGCCTTTTAAAAACAAAATTATGCCTTTATGGCCTTTAATAGGATAGCTGTTGTCATAAATGTAAAAAAATAATAGTACTGCACCCTGTTGGTAAACCTTGTAACTTTTTAATGCTATTCAATATCATATAACCAACTTGTGTTGTTGAAACAGCTGACAAAATTCTTTTATTCCTTTTAAATACGATTACTCATAAGGTTAACATGGGAAACCCCAGAGCCACTGGGGCGGAGCCCGAAAGGACTTTAAGAATGCGTCTATATGTTAATCGGGAATGTGAGCTATCATCATACCAAATTTCAGCCCAATCCGACCAGTATTTTTCGAGTTTACTTGTCACAAACATACATCCATCCATACATCCAAACTTTCTCATTTATAATACAGTACTAGCTGTGTACCCGTTCTACGCACGGGGATCTTATAATATTCAGTTGAAACCTTCTTATATAACGAACAGCAGTTGGTTTGCATATTTTAAGATATGCTGGCCAAACTATTATACATAGCTTCATTTTATGTTGTTTTTTGTTGTTCCGGATCGGTATGACAATCAATAAAAGGTTAAATTACCTCTGTGTCTGCCGGTCGATCCTATAACGGTAGGCTTACTTTTATTTTTACTATCTGATCTCGTTTGCATGGCTCAATCACGTCCTGGTTGAAGTTCGTTCGCTACGCTCACTCACCTGTATGTTGGAGCTCGTTCGCTGCGCTCACTTTCCTTCAGGTTAGCTCGTTCGCTACGCTCACTTGCCTTCAGGTTAGCTCGTTCGCTACGCTCACTCGCCTCCAGGTTGCAAATTAGCTGTTGTCATAAATGTAAAAGAAATAATAGTGCTAGTGCTGCACCCTGTTGGTAATCCTTGTAACTTTAATGCTATTGAACATCACAGAACAGAACCAACTTGTTTAATTGAAACAGCTGTTAAGATTCAATAATTTCATTTCTCATAAGGTTAACATGGGCTTCCAGAAATTCCACGTCAAAAATCGACAAAAACTTGATTTTCAAGGGTTTACTGTTAAATATCTAACTGTCTCATATTCGATGAAATACGTCTAAAACCATCTCATATATGTATAGTATTTGGAAAATAAGTTTCAGGCGGGACAGTGCTATAGTTATTGAGGAGTAGTTGTAATAAAGTGCGTATTTTAGCGTTACCAAGAGAATGACAGATAGACAGACAGACAGACAGACAGACAGACAGACAGAAATTGAGATAAGGTTTGATTCGGTTTCTCTGACCTATGAAATGTAAAAATAACCAAAAAGTTCATTATTCTAAGCAATGTACAGACAAAACTCTAATTTTATTTATATAGACTAGCTGTGTACCCGTTCTACGCACGGGGATCTTATAATATTCAGTTGAAACCTTCTTATATAAAGAACAGCAGTTGGTTTGCATATTTTAAGATATGCTGGCCAAACTATTATACATAGCTTCATTTTATGTTGTTTTTTGTTGTTCCGGATCGGTATGACAATCAATAAAAGGTTAAATTACCTCTGTGTCTGCCGGTCGATCCTATAACGGTAGGCTTACTTTTATTTTTACTATCTGATCTCGTTTGCATGGCTCAATCACGTCCTGGTTGAAGTTCGTTCGCTACGCTCACTCACCTGTATGTTGGAGCTCGTTCGCTGCGCTCACTTTCCTTCAGGTTAGCTCGTTCGCTACGCTCACTTGCCTTCAGGTTAGCTCGTTCGCTACGCTCACTCGCCTCCAGGTTGCAAATTAGCTGTTGTCATAAATGTAAAAGAAATAATAGTGCTAGTGCTGCACCCTGTTGGTAATCCTTGTAACTTTAATGCTATTGAACATCACAGAACAGAACCAACTTGTTTAATTGAAACAGCTGTTAAGATTCAATAATTTCATTTCTCATAAGGTTAACATGGGCTTCCAGAAATTCCACGTCAAAAATCGACAAAAACTTGATTTTCAAGGGTTTACTGTTAAATATCTAACTGTCTCATATTCGATGAAATACGTCTAAAACCATCTCATATATGTATAGTATTTGGAAAATAAGTTTCAGGCGGGACAGTGCTATAGTTATTGAGGAGTAGTTGTAATAAAGTGCGTATTTTAGCGTTACCAAGAGAATGACAGATAGACAGACAGACAGACAGACAGACAGACAGACAGAAATTGAGATAAGGTTTGATTCGGTTTCTCTGACCTATGAAATGTAAAAATAACCAAAAAGTTCATTATTCTAAGCAATGTACAGACAAAACTCTAATTTTATTTATATAGATGGCTCAATCACGTCCTGGTTGAAGTTCGTTCGCTACGCTCACTCACCTGTATGTTGGAGCTCGTTCGCTGCGCTCACTTTCCTTCAGGTTAGCTCGTTCGCTACGCTCACTTGCCTTCAGGTTAGCTCGTTCGCTACGCTCACTCGCCTCCAGGTTGCAAATTAGCTGTTGTCATAAATGTAAAAGAAATAATAGTGCTAGTGCTGCACCCTGTTGGTAATCCTTGTAACTTTAATGCTATTGAACATCACAGAACAGAACCAACTTGTTTAATTGAAACAGCTGTTAAGATTCAATAATTTCATTTCTCATAAGGTTAACATGGGCTTCCAGAAATTCCACGTCAAAAATCGACAAAAACTTGATTTTCAAGGGTTTACTGTTAAATATCTAACTGTCTCATATTCGATGAAATACGTCTAAAACCATCTCATATATGTATAGTATTTGGAAAATAAGTTTCAGGCGGGACAGTGCTATAGTTATTGAGGAGTAGTTGTAATAAAGTGCGTATTTTAGCGTTACCAAGAGAATGACAGATAGACAGACAGACAGACAGACAGACAGACAGACAGAAATTGAGATAAGGTTTGATTCGGTTTCTCTGACCTATGAAATGTAAAAATAACCAAAAAGTTCATTATTCTAAGCAATGTACAGACAAAACTCTAATTTTATTTATATAGACTAGCTGTGTACCCGTTCTACGCACGGGGATCTTATAATATTCAGTTGAAACCTTCTTATATAAAGAACAGCAGTTGGTTTGCATATTTTAAGATATGCTGGCCAAACTATTATACATAGCTTCATTTTATGTTGTTTTTTGTTGTTCCGGATCGGTATGACAATCAATAAAAGGTTAAATTACCTCTGTGTCTGCCGGTCGATCCTATAACGGTAGGCTTACTTTTATTTTTACTATCTGATCTCGTTTGCATGGCTCAATCACGTCCTGGTTGAAGTTCGTTCGCTACGCTCACTCACCTGTATGTTGGAGCTCGTTCGCTGCGCTCACTTTCCTTCAGGTTAGCTCGTTCGCTACGCTCACTTGCCTTCAGGTTAGCTCGTTCGCTACGCTCACTCGCCTCCAGGTTGCAAATTAGCTGTTGTCATAAATGTAAAAGAAATAATAGTGCTAGTGCTGCACCCTGTTGGTAATCCTTGTAACTTTAATGCTATTGAACATCACAGAACAGAACCAACTTGTTTAATTGAAACAGCTGTTAAGATTCAATAATTTCATTTCTCATAAGGTTAACATGGGCTTCCAGAAATTCCACGTCAAAAATCGACAAAAACTTGATTTTCAAGGGTTTACTGTTAAATATCTAACTGTCTCATATTCGATGAAATACGTCTAAAACCATCTCATATATGTATAGTATTTGGAAAATAAGTTTCAGGCGGGACAGTGCTATAGTTATTGAGGAGTAGTTGTAATAAAGTGCGTATTTTAGCGTTACCAAGAGAATGACAGATAGACAGACAGACAGACAGACAGACAGACAGACAGAAATTGAGATAAGGTTTGATTCGGTTTCTCTGACCTATGAAATGTAAAAATAACCAAAAAGTTCATTATTCTAAGCAATGTACAGACAAAACTCTAATTTTATTTATATAGATGGCTCAATCACGTCCTGGTTGAAGTTCGTTCGCTACGCTCACTCACCTGTATGTTGGAGCTCGTTCGCTGCGCTCACTTTCCTTCAGGTTAGCTCGTTCGCTACGCTCACTTGCCTTCAGGTTAGCTCGTTCGCTACGCTCACTCGCCTCCAGGTTGCAAATTAGCTGTTGTCATAAATGTAAAAGAAATAATAGTGCTAGTGCTGCACCCTGTTGGTAATCCTTGTAACTTTAATGCTATTGAACATCACAGAACAGAACCAACTTGTTTAATTGAAACAGCTGTTAAGATTCAATAATTTCATTTCTCATAAGGTTAACATGGGCTTCCAGAAATTCCACGTCAAAAATCGACAAAAACTTGATTTTCAAGGGTTTACTGTTAAATATCTAACTGTCTCATATTCGATGAAATACGTCTAAAACCATCTCATATATGTATAGTATTTGGAAAATAAGTTTCAGGCGGGACAGTGCTATAGTTATTGAGGAGTAGTTGTAATAAAGTGCGTATTTTAGCGTTACCAAGAGAATGACAGATAGACAGACAGACAGACAGACAGACAGACAGACAGAAATTGAGATAAGGTTTGATTCGGTTTCTCTGACCTATGAAATGTAAAAATAACCAAAAAGTTCATTATTCTAAGCAATGTACAGACAAAACTCTAATTTTATTTATATAGACTAGCTGTGTACCCGTTCTACGCACGGGGATCTTATAATATTCAGTTGAAACCTTCTTATATAAAGAACAGCAGTTGGTTTGCATATTTTAAGATATGCTGGCCAAACTATTATACATAGCTTCATTTTATGTTGTTTTTTGTTGTTCCGGATCGGTATGACAATCAATAAAAGGTTAAATTACCTCTGTGTCTGCCGGTCGATCCTATAACGGTAGGCTTACTTTTATTTTTACTATCTGATCTCGTTTGCATGGCTCAATCACGTCCTGGTTGAAGTTCGTTCGCTACGCTCACTCACCTGTATGTTGGAGCTCGTTCGCTGCGCTCACTTTCCTTCAGGTTAGCTCGTTCGCTACGCTCACTTGCCTTCAGGTTAGCTCGTTCGCTACGCTCACTCGCCTCCAGGTTGCAAATTAGCTGTTGTCATAAATGTAAAAGAAATAATAGTGCTAGTGCTGCACCCTGTTGGTAATCCTTGTAACTTTAATGCTATTGAACATCACAGAACAGAACCAACTTGTTTAATTGAAACAGCTGTTAAGATTCAATAATTTCATTTCTCATAAGGTTAACATGGGCTTCCAGAAATTCCACGTCAAAAATCGACAAAAACTTGATTTTCAAGGGTTTACTGTTAAATATCTAACTGTCTCATATTCGATGAAATACGTCTAAAACCATCTCATATATGTATAGTATTTGGAAAATAAGTTTCAGGCGGGACAGTGCTATAGTTATTGAGGAGTAGTTGTAATAAAGTGCGTATTTTAGCGTTACCAAGAGAATGACAGATAGACAGACAGACAGACAGACAGACAGACAGACAGAAATTGAGATAAGGTTTGATTCGGTTTCTCTGACCTATGAAATGTAAAAATAACCAAAAAGTTCATTATTCTAAGCAATGTACAGACAAAACTCTAATTTTATTTATATAGATTAGTAGGATACATTTTCTCCGTTTTGTATAGTTTGGTGAAAAATAGCAATCGTACCACGGGTAGATTTCATCTTCGTGACTAATACCATACGAAAACACTTCATTATACTCAATTACTTGTTTTTGTAAACTCTGAATTTATTTATTTAAGATAATTGTTTAAAGTTGTTGTTTAAGCTAGTTAATGTTAGTTTTCCATAGAAAGGTAGAGTTTTAGTGGAAAAAAGCAATGATAGCAGATCTTGACAAGAAATAAGGAAAACCAAAGTGTAATATGGATAAGGACTGACCAAGGGACACAGTACATTGTTATCAAGAACAGGGGTTTCTCAATGAGCTGCAGACAAGCCAAACTTTCCTGGCTTTTGTAGCAAGTTGTTTATACAAAATTGTTGTAAGATTGTATGATTTTTTTAAAAATAAAATAAATCCCTTAAACTGGTGACAAGTTGAAGGGGAGATACAACTAGCCGTAGGTACAACTAGACGTAGGTACAAGTAGGCGTAGGTACAACTAGTCGTAGGTACAAGTAGTCGTAGGTACAAGTAGTCGTAGGTACAAGTAGTCGTAGGTACAAGTAGACGCAGACGTATGAGGTACGGTGGCGTACTCGACTAGTTGTACCTGTAGATTTTTAAGAGGTACAACTAGACGTAGAGACAACTAGTCGTAGGTACAACTAGACGTCCGCACCATCGTCAAGTTGTACCTACAGCTTTGGACGAGGTACAACTAGACGCCTGTCACCAAAATGCAGCAGGTACAACTAGACGCCGGTACAAGTAGACATCGCCCCAGCCAAACATGTAGGCTTTTATTATAAGTTAATTAGTATACCGGTTGCAAGAAATCAAGTGTTATAGAAGTTAATAGTCACATTTCTCATAGATCTAGACAACTACTAAGTTCTTCTATCAAAGTTATGGACATCCGCACGTACAGTTGTAAGTGATTAGACCAAAACAACTACTAAATAAACGCTAATAACGCTAAAAGGAAATCGAGTCCTCTATTAAGGATGTTCATCGGTATGATGAAATTCGTACGAAAAATTCGTCTACAGACTAAAAACTTCAAATCTTTTAAATCGATAAATAAGCAGGGGTAAAGTCTCAATATAACCCACAATAAAACGTAGAGAATAATTAATATTTTCCAACAAAACTTTGAGATTAGGTGACCAGCGGGAGCAAGGTTTATATCTTTACAGACCTATCCTTCAAAATGCGGAACAAATTCCATCAACAATAATGTAATGGTATATATGCTAAAGTAGCATAAAAGATACATTAGTATTCCTTTTTGTTCAATTTGCACAAGTTAAATGTTGTCTTTATGTATTTTTACACATACTTTGACCTTGCTTTGTCTTTTTGCAGCTAAGAGATTCGAAATTACAAAAAAAAAAAAAAAAAAAAAAAACTATCGTCAAAATAACTTACAACTTCAAAAGTAATTCTTCCTTTATCGCATTTCAGGTATGTCAGACTACTGTACTTTCAAAGTCATTAATTGAAATATTTCATAAGGCTACCATAACGATGAAACCGACTCTAAAAGCATTTAACCGTTTTGAAATACCAAAGGCAGTAATTTCTCATAATAAACCCGCAGGAGTTCACAGTTTATTTCTCCAACACCTTCCTGATGTAACCTTCATTTATAATTTTTATGAGTCATAATGTAAAACATCTCCTGGCCCTTTATGCCGCAGTTATGAATATGGAATTGTTCTGGAGCTATTTAATACACTCGTTCTGCCGAAGTATTTTACGCTCATTACGCTATAGACGAGTCAGGTTGGATATTACATACTTATGGTAGATACCATAAAATGACATTTATATTTTAAAAATCATATTAAACATTTTTTGTGCTTGAAAACACCTTGTAACCTAAAGAACACAAGTTTGTTTTGCATTTTTACCATGCTCCATTATCTCATTCCATTTATAAGACGAATTCAAACATCACATATATAAATATCTTTTAAAAGTCAATAAGTTAAATTATTTTCCAAGCCCGTTCCAGATTAATCTAAATTTGAATTTGAAATAGGTCTACTTTTTAATTCGTACAGCCATTTTTAATAGTCTACAAAAATAAAAATTACCTTCAGCGAAATGCAAAGTTTATCATGATTATGTTCTCAATATTTGTCTGTAACCTCAGCCTAAGAATTGAAAAAAAAACTTAATTTATTAATTTTCCTGTCCCAGTGTTTTAATGGTATATAAGCTCAGTGTTGGCCACAGAAGAGTAATGTAGTCGTCATACATTATCACGTGATTTTATAGAATACTGAAAATATTCCTTTGGTCAGAATTGATTTTTTAGCAATAAGACTTTTTTGGGAGCTTTTACATTTGTTGTACTCTTTCAAAGTTGTTAAGGGTTCTATAAAGTTTCACTGTATGAACGTGACACCAAATTGAACCTTTAGTAAATAGCGATAAAAGGAACAATAATAACAACTTAACAATACAAAAAAATCTTACTATCGAGGTATTCTTAATAAAGAGGTTCGTTTTATCGAGGTTTAATACTACCATTATTCGTCGAGAGGTTTCTCCTCGCTCTAAGACAATGACTGAGGAAGGAAGAGGGATGACTGGGGGTTTTATGTTGAGTCAAGGTTCTGTTTATTTTGAAAACTACATGCTATGAAGGTTAAGAAATTTGTTTTATAGATGTCGCATTCGTCTTGTAGAGGTTTTGTGATAAGAATATTTGTTGTATGAAGGTTAATCAGTCCTAGCCCATGTCACAAACAAATTCGTCTAATAGAAGTTTTTAACCTAATTACTACGTTGTACTGTTAGTCTATGGTTGTACAGAGATGTTTTTAGCATTGACCTTTATGTAAGTGTCAAGGGGATTTACAAAAATTCGTTTTATCGAGGAATTTGTTTTACCAAGGCTCGTACTAACGAGTTTCGAGTGTAGTAGTTTATTATAAAACTCAAACATTAGGGTGAAGTGGGGGTAATTGGGACACCGGGGCTATTGGTATCTCGGTGTTTATTTATTTTTTTATGAGAAAAATATTATATGTACATTTTTTACAAGATTAAATGTTTTTCTTCATATACCTACTATCCAAATAAAATAAAAACTACTTTTTCCTACAGTCACCCGACAAAGTTGGCTTCCTTGTACTGTTTATAGTACAGAAAGCTGCTAATTGCTGCATATTTATACTTTGTCGTACGGTTTATACTTTGGCGCACTTCAGGATTCCAACGAAACAACACAAAACAGCGTGGTTCTATTATGCACGTAATCCGTGTACGCTTGGAAATAGGTTGGCAACACTTAAAGATAATAATACTCTGAGCAGCTGATTGACTATTATAACTACGATTTAACCTGTCATTTCGTGTTTATAGTTTCAAGACCAGTTTACTAGTTCTATTTTTTATTTGTTGTAGATTAATGATGGAATGTAGTATAACAGTCAAAACTGAGGAACTGGCCTATTTTTACTAGAGGAATCCAGATATAAGCTTAAAATCAACCTAGGAACTAAAATAAAAATAATTACAGGGGGGTTCCAATTTACCCCGGCAAATTTTATAGTTGGGGGAAATGTAATTCGTGACCGCCGTGTACCGCAACAAAAAAGTTAATAACTTCCAAACCGTATGCAATAGAGAAAATATATTTGAAAAGTACACAAAGTAAGGTATATCCTAATAGCTCCACTTATTAACAGCTGTAGTTATTTGGCAATACCCGAACAAGATTCCAATTGCCCCACTTTCCTGGGGCAATTGGAATCCGTGCAGGCATTTTTATTTAACCTTTTTTTTACCGAATTTTAATATCATACAGTAGATTAAAAATACCCATTTATTCACAAAGAAATTTACTTTCATATGAGGTATATTTTATTTATCTGTCTAATGGTTCATGTATTACACAGCTCTAAAGTTTCACAATAAAAATTTTGGGTCCCAATTACCCCACTTCACCCTATGTATTTACCCAAAAATAAAGTATAACTAACCAGATTAGGATTTAAATTCGTAGATTTTTAAAATAAGAAATGCGGAACGGTTGGGGACATAGGCTATAGTGTATATTATTGTGAAAATTCAACTCTTGCAGAGACCAAGCTTGTAGCAGCGCAGGGTAGCCAGATTTAGGCCGATTTAGATGCCATTAAAAATGAATGGTAATTCATGCAAACATGTTTAGCAACGGGGATATCCGAAAATTAGTGGCTCTTTCGGACAATTGGCTGAGTAATTACTGTAAGTGAGATATCTAATTACCAACACACAAATAAATTTATACATTAATTCAACCTGTCATACCGACAATCTCGATCTACAAACTAATCAAGTTTACAAACTTAATTAAATAAATACGTGTTTATACTAGCAAAACGTCATTTTGAAACGGTACCGATATAACCCAAAATCAAAATCGTATATTGTCAAATTTAGTAAAAAAGGTTTAAACGTTCTGTCGATGGTTATTGGTTTAGAAAGTTGAAATTAAATTAAACTGATGCTGATGATTTTGTCCTATTTTATTTGCTACGGTTTTAAATTTTTCGTATCGTTGCAATTTTTATAGAACTATTATTTGTGTAATAGTGTGCTATTTCTTCTATGTTGAAATTGTAAAAACATTTGGTTTGAAATTGTAAAAAACATTTGAAGTGTAGGTCGGGATAAACTTGAATGAGTTCGCGAACCAGCATGATTGGACCATGGGAACAGGAGTTTATGGGGTAGTAATTGAGTTTTCCCATTTTTGGCCCTAAAAACATGAAATGTCTTAACTTCTCTCTAAACCATTTTGAAGAGTTTTAAAACAAATAATTTAGTACTAGAGAACCCGTGCGGCTCAATGAGCCGCATAGTATGAAACATAACGCCTAGGAAAACTTTATGCTTAAATTCAAGTAATTGTTTAAACACTTGTTGGAGACTAATTTTAAATATGCGTCGTCAAGGTTCACCAGCATTATTTCTGCTCTCAGTTTTAATTGGTAACTTCTAATGAATGCTAAACGATCTGCTTCAATTCGAGTTAACATGTTGCAACAAAGTTTATCCAGCTTTGAGAATTGGCGAAAACTGTTGCCTTACTGATAACCTGTGTTTAGTAATTTAAGTTGGGCCAATTTTATTTCTTTGATTTGAGACATCCCCCTAATCAAACGAATTTTCTCCGTGGAGAACCCTGAAAAGTGAGGTGATATCAACAATTTCATGTGCTCCATTTTTTACCCACAAACTCTGGGTTGCCAACTGGACTGCCATAATCTGCTTTGAATAGGCTAAAGCAGCAACACCATTGAAAGTTGGTTAACGTATTTTAACGTGTTGTCTGTCAGTCTCACGTTGTTCAGTGGAGTTTCTCTAAATACCTGTCCCAAAGTTTTGATAGTATGGATTCATTTGTCGAAATAGGTTGGATAACTCTTGTAGCTATACGATTTGGATAGCAATTTTCATATTCTCTTTTTGAACAGCGTATATTATTTGCCTCTCCTAAATCATAAAAATAAACTTGACCGTAACAACTTGATCGTTGAATACATAAACACTAATTCCTTCACTTATGTTAGGTCTAATATTGACACTAAAACTTTCAATAGCAAATGAGTTGTTGAACCTTCTTATTTTTGACTTGAAATGTCTGGATTGTGTTGGTAAATTCAGTCAAAAAACCTTGTATAAGTTTTTCCGTGGAACTGACAACATAACCTAGAAGTAAACAATCCATTTGCGTTTTTTTCTCAATTGAAGTAGAGCAAGTAATACAAAAGTTTACAATAAAAACAAAAGGTCCGCCAGGATTTGGTATAATCTTACCAACAATCTTACTACTTGAACTTATCATAGTCAAGGCATTATTATAGTTTCTACTAAATGTTTTGAAATATCTCGATCTGTCAGTGTCAGAAGTAAACATTCCTTGCATGCATTCATTTGATCTGACATTAGGGGAGTTTACTTTACCACCGTGACAATACTATGCGCTTCGTATATTTTTTTCACTTAAGTGAGTTGCATAGCAGAACTGGCAAATATTATTCATCTCACCAAGTGAATGTCTATCTGGATGGATGTCTGTTAGACCAGGCTTCTCTCTATGTCTACTCTCCTCATACGCATAAGATATCTTATTATTAATTGTCTCCTACTCCCGTTTTCTTCTTTTAAATTGAGGCATTTTCTGTTATCCTTACAAAACTGATTAACTGTTTAACTAACTTGGTCTTAACCTACTCAATATTACAAACATTAATATTTACTCCCAAAAAGCTAATGAGTTTCTTTTTATAAACAGCTGTTTTTTGTTTTTAAATTTGTTCTATGTATTTCTTATGGGGAAAACCCGACCTTTGAAAGGGTCTCACGCCCTTGAGAGTAGGAATTGCAAAATTCTAAAACCTTATTGCAAAACTTCATATTGAGACGAATCTTTTGACACCTTAAACGTTGAAATTGGTCCACAAATAAGGGAGGAGTTGCGTTAACAAAAAACGGCTTCACGTATTATATATATATATATATATATATATAGATATAGATATAGATATAGATATAGATATTGAAATGTTTTTGTACGGTTCATGGCTATGGGTAGATTTATACTTCCAATGTTAATTATGGAAATTAAGTAAATTGATGTTGTTTACTTGTTTATGGACATTTGTTGATCAAAATTGGCAAATTTATTTATTTCACCTTATACAGTAAACAATTTTTTTTTGCATTAACAGCAAACCTACTAGTAAGTACTTGTTAAATCTAATGTTATTTAAATGGGAAATAAATATCAACAACAATTTTCCCCTATGCGAGTCATCTTCAGTGTAATCTTTGCTCAATAGTTACAACTAACTGATGTTTTTACCTTTGTAGGCATACTGTATTTTGTAACTTGCTAGTATATTGTGGATGGCTTGTTGTAAACACATGTTACAAGTATTTTGTTTACTTTTTCCTTGTTAATTTGTTTAACCAACATAGTTACTTAGCAACCCATAAGGCCAATGTTAAATTTTGAAATGAGTTGTGTAGCGAAATACAAATTTTACTGAGGTAGTGGCTGTCACCAATCACGTTTTTAGGACTATATGTCCCTAATTCCAAACTTTGGTAAAAATCCTTCCTCTGGGTTTCGAGATATAATTATATTACAGACAGACAAACAGACTTAGCTCGTATTATAGTATAGTATAGTATAGGATAGGATAGGATAGGATAATTGCACGTTTTCGTTGCGATACGATGTATTGGATTAAATCGAAAAACAAAATGCTTGGCATTTGTCCTAAAATTCTAATTTCTCATACAAATCTGGATTGCAATATTTTAGTAAATATTCGCCTTTAAAATCTGATGAACGTAACTCAATCATAGATTTCTTAAAATTATCCACTGGTTGTTAGAGTGCAAAATGAATTAATTGCGACTAAACTACATACCATCTATTAATACTGAAAAACATGTATATTTACCACCAAATATAACCAGGAAAACACGAATATTTACATTAACGCAATGCCTCACCACAGTTAACTTGACAGCATGCAATGACACATAACTCGCATTAACTCTACATGGCACACTGGTTTATGATGATAGTCACACCATTACGATGTCTTGAGTATGTCTGATGACGACTTATGAAGTGTTATTCAAGCATTAATGAATGGAATTCGACTATTCTTCTGTAGGTATACTGTACAATCGTATACTATTAGGCCGGGAATGTTTGTTTTGCTTCAAGTAATAAATCGTTAAGCAAACGGAATTCATACATCATACTATGGCTCGAATGTTACTTTACGGAAAGAGTAGATTTTTGGTAGCAATTGCACGTCAAATTAAATGTTTTTCTACAGCTACAAGATATATTATGTAGCTTATTTTTTCACTATCAAAATGGTCAATTCAATAAACTATCCATAGATCGAAAATTTCTACCGTTTCGTCCTACTACTAATGGAATTATTTAACTACGAACGAAATAAGGAAAATATAATGTTGAAGATAAAACTAGGTTTGGAAAATTCCTTATCGTAATCCTCAAGTGGGGGAGTAGTTATATTTTTAAAGTTTTACCAAACTTAACTTTAACTTCTTTTCTTTTGTTTTCTAGCGCGGTGGGAAATAGAAAGCAAACTCAAGAAAACTCGGGTAACTTCGGAAGACAAACGAAGATCTGTTAAACAATCACGTCGCAGACGGATGTCAATATTTGTCGACAACTTGACAGAGCTTTCTGCGGCGAGTTGTAAAGTAATGCTGTCAACAGCAACAGGTGTGCAGCGGCGGCCACTTGTTGAATTTTAACTGTCTTTGGACAACTTACTATGAGGGTGGTTATGTTAGGAGGTTGAGGAGTTGTTGAAAGACGAAGAATCTTATGCATTTTCAAAGTTAAAACACATTATCGGATGTGCTGAAGCTATATACAGGATGACTTTCACCCAATGACGAAATAAATGTCATAAAATTAAAATAATAAAATCGAAGGTTTTTAAAAATAAAATTATGATTTTATACGGTTGAATTCCTTGTGAAGGAAATAAAAAAGTGTACACGAAGTGTGTATTATTTTATTAATACGTTACACTCGTGTCAAACTATCTTATCGATAGTAAAATTAGCCTAGTTTATTAGGATTTGTTAAAACTGTAGTTAAAAGAAATCGGTTTAAATCAAGTAAAATACCATATAACGTTTTTCTAAAAATTGCGAAATTAGAGGCCCTACATTAAGGACCTATTGCATTTATTTTGTACCCAATAATTATTTAGAAGTTGGTATAACACTGGTCGATCAATCTGTAAAATATGTTTAGTCAAGAAATCTGCCAAAGTCTGTGGTACACCGCGTGTAAAGTACTCCGTAAAACAACAGCAAAAAGCGAGTTGGAGATTGAAAAGAAATGTTGTCATTGTTTCTCAAAAGAAGCGCAGCAAAACCTGAATGCCTTTGACAGATGGAACTTGTATCTTCATCGCACTTACATGGATACAGGGATGCTTGTAACTTTAATCAGTAACACACTATGTTGGTTTTATTTTTGTGGCCATCTCCAATATGGTTATGTTAAAGTTGTAGATTTGACTCTGCTTTGCAATGCGACATGAATTTATAAAACTAACTTCTTCAAAACCTTACACAATGCACATGAACCATGTAGTACAGTGCTATACGCATAAAAATATACGTATTTAGATCAAACCAATGAAATCAATATAGACGAAATAAATCCAACAGGTTTTAAATATTTTTACTGCCCAAGGGTTTTTAAACATAAATACTAAATCTGATTTGGGCCAATCACTTGTGTTACTGAAATGAAATAAAAATATAAACCTAGTTTAAAATTGTTAAGTCGTTGGCTCAGTTGGTAGCGTTACGGACTTCGGGTCCAATGCAGATATGTCACTGGGTTCGGATCCTAATCACTGCCACAAACATTGATCAGTACAGTTCACCTTTGTACTGTATCGGCTCACCCCTTTCTTTGCATACGTTCCACGCACAGATCTGTAGTCTATGTCATAGACTACAGATCTGTGGACGGGCAAATGCAAGGTTAAAAGAGGCCACACTTGGATTAATTAAAATTATCTAAATATTTGTCCGTTATCTAGTGTCGTAACATCTGTTATTTGAACTTTGTGTAACACTCTTCCCTTTAAGCAACTGCTCAACCTCCTGATATAACCCCCTGCCCACATTATAAGCTGTCCAAAGACAGTTAAAATTCAACAAGTGGCCGCCGCTGCACACCTGTTGCTGTTGACAGCATTTCTTTACAACTCGCCGCAGAAAGCTCTGTCAAGTTGTCGACAAATATTGACATCCGTCTGCGACGTGATTGTTTAACAGATCTTCGTTTGTCTTCCGAAGTTTCCCAAGTTTTCTACTTTTTCCAACTTATCGAAGTTTACTCTGCTTCCCACCGCACCAAGTTTTCTGGCGAAAGTTTGATGGAGTGTGATCATTTTGTTAATGACTTTTAAATCGTACTAGCCTATCTTTCACGTGGGATTTTCACCATTAATAAAGGAAGCAAATTTGTTTTAATTTATATAAGCGCTTTATATACACGTTCTTCAGTAATAACTTTAACTTATTTGTTAAGTCTATGATTGAGACACGAAAAAATAGCCATACAATTCCAGAGTGTGGCAACACAAAGATTCAATTCATTGTTTTATTTGATTTATATTTACCCTCTTTGAGTTATATTTGGAGCAACTCTTACTATATGATATTAGCTGATATGTAGCTTAATAATTGTTAAAGATGTTTACGATTATTGGTTTTCTTAGGAACAGTTAAAAAGACCAAATTCGAAAGATGCTCTTACGAAAAGTTAGACTAGGTTGGTGCAAACTTTTCAACAATACTTCCGTGGTGAAAACCTCGCCTAAGACAAAGTTATTTTCAAACCCTAAATATTTGTATTGGTACCTATTTAATGAAAATTAATTTATCCGAAACCCTCTTCTTTATCTTGGAAGTTTATTTTTGCAGAGACAGAAGTAGAAATGTAACCTTGTGGTTCAAAAGTGTTGTTGTAAGACTTTAACGTCGCGGTACAGTATATATCCCTTGATCAATACTTATTACCACGTTTTAGGAAATCGTTGTTTACGCGGAATACCTACGTAAGTTCTAATCGTCTGCGGTTGTAAATCATTCACGATATTGTCGTCTTATCATTTTATGAACGCTGCAATAAGTGTCAATATAACACGTCATACTTGATATGGTGTGTTTCAATATTACAATAACAGTATAACAGTGATTATAGAAGTACTGAATGTTTAGACTGTGCATAATTTCAGTACAAACTACCAATCCAGTGCTACACGTGGTTCAGGTTTTTATCAAGAGGGGGTTTTTAAATGCAACACACTATTTGACTGAATTTCTTGCAATTAAAACTATTGTTGTTTTGGAAATAAGTTAATTCAGTATTTAACAGTTTTTAACTGGCTCTGTCCAACGGGTCCTAAAGATCACCAAGATATTCTTATGAACACTAAATTTACTAGGAAATATAAAATATATAATATCTTGAACCCTGCTTAGGTTTCTAACCAACTGTGTGATAATAGAGTTCTTTTTAGCATGGGTTTATGAGGTGATGAACCTAAATGGCTTAATGAGTTCAAAAACTCTAATGGATAGCCTACATAAAAGCGTTCTACGTCCCTTGGTAAAGAACCGAATAAAACTGAGGTATACAGTAAACCAATTCCTGTCGGTAACAAATACGACACAACATAACCATTCATTGAAACCTGTATTAAAGAAAGGAATATGGAATTCTTAAATATACATAGAATGGTTGGTGGTTGGTAGGTATGTCAAAATGAAGGCTATCCCGCAAATAAAGGGTAATTATCCCTTAATTAAAGGGCAATTAAAGGGTAAAAGCTAAAGAATCCATGCGGTACTTACTTTTGAGTAGTTCTTGTTTAGACTTCAAGTAGTGTGATTTCATCTCCAGGGTTATTTATTGTAGAAAGCACAGACTAAGTTTGTTATGGATGAAGTAAAAACAAATTACTCGGATTTGAAAAGTAAATATTCGTTTGTTTTGTTTAATTTAATTCACAAGTTTCAGCTGATCGAATAACGTAAACATTTCTGCAGAATGATAAAAACGAGAGGTCGTCCAGTGGTCGAAACTCGACCAAAAATATGTAATGTACTCACTTCTCTATTTTCACCCCACACTGTAAATAAAACATGTGATTGGAGTTTCTTCCATTTGTTTTGATTTCCTGTTTATATTTCGTTGTTATTTCGTCACCAGCATGGCAACGCATAAGATCCATGTTAATTTTTTCAAATCTTTAAACTCATTTTTTGTGCTTATCTTTGAGCCTATTTAAATTTATAAAGGGATTCTGCACACCTACAGGAAAATAGCTTTCTAACGGTATGCGTAGATTTTCCCTACGATGCACACGAGCTGAGAAAAAAGGTTTTAAAGAAACATGCTTGCCTATTAATATATAGATAGATAGATCGTTACGACAAACTACTGAAAATGAGTGATTTGTATACTTTTATGATGTAGTGGGTAAAAAGAGCTTTAAAATTACACCTAGTTTTTCGTAATTTCTGAAGAATTAAGGAAGATATGGATGGTGTTTGGACAAAAAAGTACTTAAGAAATAATATATAGTTTTTTTATCGGCGCTTCCTAACCGAACAAATTTCAAACTCTTGATGGGAATTTTGAAGTGTTATTGGTTGGGTTTCGAATATTCGAACAATTACTTATAGTCACATAGGTATAATAAAATAAAACCGTACTTTATGTCAAGTTACGCATGATATGACTTTGCTAATGAGCAAAGACTAGATTCCAACATAACAGCGAAAGTTACCATGTAATATCAGGCGAGAATCAGTATATATAAGAGCATCAATTGAGGAATCACCATCACTCACAGCCAGAACCATATCAGCACGATGATGACACAGGTAAATACCCGCTAGGCATTAGAATCGGTAAAATTTGTTTTAGTTTAAACATTGTTAGAACACGTCAATTAATAGTAAAATGACATTTTTTCTCGAGTTTATTGATAAACACCATATTAAAACATGTTCAGATTCAATGCAGGAATTATTAGCGGTTTATGTATGTAACCTATCTTTAATTTAACTAGAAAGGGTCATCACTAAACGGTCTGCATTGTTCTGAGAATTAATTAGTTTTTGGTGGTCGTTGTTGCTTTTTGAGGGAATAAACCTTGAAAAATATAATTCTAAGCTTTGCAACTACTTTCTGTCCTTTTTGTGCTATTTTGGCGTTATTTACGCTTTTGGCATTGTTTACATTTTTTGAAAGGAATTATTATCGAGCGTCGACATTTTCTTAAATAGTGTAATTGATAGCCTAGCTACAAATGGTATCACTGGGCTTGGCAATGATAACGCATGGAATCCAACTAGCAATCATCGGATTTAAAGGTGAGCAATACAACCATTTGGCTACCCAAAGAACTCCGTTGGAAACCATCGGTAATTAGCTCAATTTCTGACAGAATCAAATGCTTTATGTAAAAGAACGTCAAAAACGCTATCAAAACATTACATTTGCTGGAAATTACCAATTTATTTTCACGTCTCTTTCACATGTTCCACAGTTACGTCCATGGTCAGTTTTTAACATATGCATTACTCTTGTTTTAGGTAGTTTTTGTTGCGTCTTTCCTCCTGGTTGTTTCTGCCTTCCCTCAACACGGCTACCATGACCACGGACACGAGCATGTAGGGGACCACGACCACGGGTTCCACGTAGAGTACAAGGAGGACTACTACGACCCTCACCCCAAGTACAAGTTCGAGTACGGTGTCCACGACAGTCACACCGGCGACATCAAGAGCCACAAGGAGGAGCGCGACGGGGATGTGGTGCACGGAAACTACGAGCTGGTGGAGGCGGACGGTTCCAAGCGCGTCGTCCACTACACAGCTGACCACCACACTGGCTTTAACGCCGTCGTCCACCGACAACACAACGTCCATCCTCAACATTACCATCATCATCATGAGCAGCATGCGCCAGCTCATCTATATTCTCATCACTACTAGATTTTACCCGCAATGTTGTTGAAATAAAACCACTATTTGTTCCTTACCACCACTGGTTTTCTTTGAATACGAATGCCATTAGCATATCCCCCATCATGGATACTCATGATCTTATTTAGTTACTTAAGAATGCTTAAATGATAACGGAAGAGCGAGAATACTCGCAACTTGCTAAACTATGTGTTTTAAATGCATAACCGTACATTTTTAATCCAACCAAAATTTGTAAACAAAAACCGTAGGCCTATACAGATTATTTTTAATATGACCATCCAAGCTATATTTAGGCCAAAGTTAAAGAACTTGCCAAACAAATTTAGAAAATATCCAAATTATATGAAAATATGCAGATGCTTAAAGGAACATTTACAAATTTGGTTGATTAGTTTATATCGACAGTTCCTAATTCATCTTCGTTTCTTATAAAATTGGACGAGAATGTATTAAGGCAATTGCAATAAATGTTAGCCAAAAAACTAATAACGAGTTATGAACATAATTACAGAGTAAAATGTATACACTCACTATATAACCTGAACTAAAAATATTCCCACATCTATAACCCCACCCTATAAGAAGTACCCTCGCAGCAGCAAACCTGTGGACTAATTTTGTTTACATTCGTCTAATTGGATTTTTACTCAAATACTTCTTAAAAATATGTCCGATTTATTCCCTAGTGACCTTTGTTTTACCGAGTACTTTGATTTGCTGCTACAAGGAGAAACATTTTTTTATATGATGTCAACAGTATAATATGAAAAAAATAATTTTCCGAATTTGATCAAAATATAAACAGCAACATCAAGAAAACTGCAACAGTTTTCTTCTCCATAAGAATAATATTGGAATTTTAAATGCACCTTTTTTAATTTTCTCCGTAATCTTTAATTAATTGTACACCAACGCTTCAATATGAAAAAGAAATTTTGTTTTTGAGCTCTACACGATGGCAGTAATGAAAATCTAGAATTTTCATGTTTTAAGGGTGAATTTTTGAAGAAAACCATTTTAAAAATTTGAAACCCCTATGACAACCATTTTCCATTACCTAACCTTTTTAGTTAGTGAACTCATTCAAGTTTATCAAGCCTTTCACATTAATGCCAAATTTCATCAAAATAATTACAAAATTGCTCTAATGATAGCGTTCAAGTGCACATATACAACACATACATAACAAGTTGAACGAATAGTGTTTTGGCTCTGGGGACACAAAAATGAAATAGCTAATTCCTTAAAAGCAAATTCGCTAAAAGAAAATTTGTCCCGGGTGTAGGTCTTTACCGTGCCACCTACGGTAATAGGTCCTTCCCTATAGGGGAAATTCGCTAGCAAATCCCAACATTTTTGTAACAATCTTCTTATATTAATACGTTAGGGCTGTTTTGTTTTTTTGTGAACAAAACTCCTCCGTTATTTCTGGACCGATTTTAACGTTTGAGGTGTCAAATGATTCGTCTCAATTCGTAGTTTTGCATTAAGGTTTTAGAGACACTCTCAAAGGTCGCATTTCCCCACAAAAATTACATTGAAAACAAATTTAAAAACAAAAACAGCTGTATATAAAAATTAACTCACCAGCTTTTTGGGAGTAAATATTGATGTTTGTAATATTTAGGAGGTTATAAACAAATCGAAACATTTAATCAGTTTTGTTGGAAGAACAGACAATTTCTTAAATTTAAAGGAGAAATATTTAAAACAGGAGAAGGGGACAATTAATTGGAATTCTTATACTTACGAGAAGAGTAGAAGAGAGGCCCGGTCTCACAGTAAGGAATCCAGGTACACAATAACTTGAGGAGATGAATAATTTTTGCCAGTTATGCTAAGCAACTTATTTTGGAAGTAAAAAAAAAAAAAAACATGAAGAATATACACATCATGTTGTCACAGTGGTAAAGTAAACCTACCTAAAGTCAGATCAAATAAATACATGCAAGAAATGTTTACTGGTAACAGTCGGGAAACATTTTGTAGAAAAAACTAAAAAAAGGCCGGGTCCAAAGAATGCTAAAATATTTTTACAAGAAGCATTTTATTTATTATTTCAAAGCGCTATTAAATAGCGTGAGTATTTCAATTAGTTACATAAGCATTTAGTCGGGCCTTTTAAACTCATCGAAAATTATGACTGTTATTACTGTAGTTTTAAAATAACTTCTGTATAATACCGGTACTTTACAATTGCTCGATTTCGAGCAACAGGTACACTAGAAATATTGAATATTGTAAAAGACAGGAAGATTTTGTTCCCAAAAATAACCACACAATGAAAGCTGAAACGTTATTTACAAATTCCAAGCTGTAGGAGGGGATTTAAGGAATCAGTGCAAGCGACAATGTGTGGAATATATTGTATTGTTGGAACACAACAACTGTGGTGGTAAGCCAGCAAATGTGCAAATCATGGAACCGGAGAACTTCTAATCCTGATATGGAAATATGGCCCACCTCTTATAATTGTGTTTCTGGTATGTAAAATCGCTTTCTTACGGTATATGGAGGGGAACATTCCATCTACAACAATTGTATTATTCTCTCATATTTTATAATACAAAAATATAAAAAATTAAAATTCTGTTATTTATTATTCGTATTTTTTACGTAAGGTGTTAATAGACAGTATATATTCGTATGTATTCGAAAATTTTGCAATTATTTTAGTAGAATCGGTGAGATGTTTGAAGCATATTATATGGACTTGTTGCCATTGACTTAATGATTTTAAAAAGACTAATGATGGGTTATTTGCAAGGACGCAGCCTATAGACTTTGTGAGAGAAAAAATATGTTGCACGAACAATTTTAAATCGATGGTAATTAATTGATCACATTGAGAAATAATTAAGCCTTTGCAACTATATGACTTAAAAGGTGCGGTTGTCTTTGGGTAATACATTATCTTATATATATAAGTGATATAACGATATAACAAATGAAACGGGGATTTTTGCTCAAACTCCTTATTTAATTGTGTACCTCTTTAATTCCTAGCAAGAACACTATTTTAGCCATTTATGGAAAAAAAAAACTATAGTGACAGGACAGAGATAAATAATCAATTCGATTCTG
Organism: Macrosteles quadrilineatus; assembly: GCF_028750875.1. Taxonomy (NCBI): domain Eukaryota; kingdom Metazoa; phylum Arthropoda; class Insecta; order Hemiptera; family Cicadellidae; genus Macrosteles; species Macrosteles quadrilineatus. The sequence goes on from NW_026542597.1 coordinate 42,204,520, forward strand.
ATCTTCCGTGTTCGAGCAAAAGTTACCAAATAATCGTAATTGAAGACAATATAGGCCATTGGCTTATAAACAGCAGTTACAATTTCCTTAGGAACATATTTGTACGGTTTACGTTTTTATTGTCAATCACGTAACTCTATTGTTAACTAAAATGATTACTCTAGAGATATATTTTATGTTTGATGCAATTGACGTACGAATCTATCTTTGTCGTGGTGTACGTGATGCGGAAAACCGTACAAATTGGTTTGCATGAGAGCCTAATAATAGAATAGTTAGTAGGTAATAGAATAGTTTGGTCTCTATTACCTAAAGGGGGAAAAATTAAAAAAAGTCTGATAGGCTACATAAAATATATATATATTTTTTAAATATAGCCTCTGGATCGTTATTGAACATGATTAAATCTAAGGCTTACCTTACGATCCAATTTATTATAGTGGAGACCTAGGTTTCTACGTCGAAACGTTATCGTCAGTCCTTTGTCTCATAGGCTTGCTAAACTTTTTGTTTGCCATCTCTTACTTGAGACAATTATTATACTAAATCGGGAAATTTTCAAATGGTAAGACCTATCGAGTGACCCCTCATTTTGAAGGTCCTGGTAAAAGAAAACCAAAAATGCAAACTAGAGGTCTCTATCTTAATCCAGTAAAAAATGGCAGCCCATTGAAATTCTCAGAAGTTAAATTCAACTTGCATTTTTCCAAGTCTGGAGACCCCCTGTAAATTTTATAACGGTTCACACTGGGTAAACTAAACTTTACACACCTTTATGGCATGTTATGAAGTACTTTTTAAGCCTAATTGCCACTTGATTCCCAAACCCAAAAAGGGGGATTTTGGGGGGAACTCCAAAAGTTTGAAACGTTAAGCCCCATCGAGTGACCCCTCATTTTGAAGGTCCTGATAAAAGGAAACTAACCACGCAAACTAGATGTCTCTATCTTAACACAATAAAATATGGCAGCCAATTGAATATAAAATTGCGACTTACAGTAATTCTGATTTCTAAAGATTTCAATCAGCTGCTATTTTTTACTGTGTTAAGATAGAGACCTCTAGTTTGCATTGTTAGTTTCCTTTTATCAGGACCTTCAAAATGAGGGGTCACTCGATGTGGCTTAACGTTTCAAACTTTTGGAGTTCCCCCCAAAATCTCCCATTTTGGGTTTGGGAATCAAGTGGCAATTAGGCTTAAAAAGTACATCATAACATGCCGTAAAGGTGTGTAGAGTTTAGTTTTCCTAGTGTGAACCGTTACAAAATTTACAGGGGGTCTTCAGACTTGGAAAGCTGCAAGTTGATTTTAACTTCTGAGAATTTCAATGGGCTGCCATTTTTTACTGGATTAAGATAGAAACCTCTAGTTTGCATTTTTGGTTTTCTTTTACCAGGACCTTCAAAATGAGAGGTCACTTGATGGGTCTTACCATTTGAAAAGTTTAAAAGTTTCCCCCAAAATCCTCTATTTTGGGGATGTACACCAAGTGGCAGTTAAACCCAAAAAGTACTTCATAACATGCCATAAAGGTGTGCCGAGTTTAGTTCCTCTAGTAAGGACCGTTACAAAATTAAAAGGGGGTCTCCTCTATATATATCAAATAAAAAAGAATATAAAAAAGGGTACTCATGTTATTTTATATATTGTTTATTTAATATATATATATACATTTGAACAAATGGTGCTTTTGGCCTCTGGGGACATCAAAATTAATGAAAAAGTAAATCGGTCCAGGGCCTAAGTCTTACCGTGCCACCTACGGTAATAGCTACTTCCCTATAGGGAAATTCACTAATATATAATCTGAGTAATTGTCATACATTATACGCCTAAAAATGTGTGAGGCCGTACTTTCATTCACTAACAGATACATTCGATAACTCACAGTGAGTATTTTGAATTAGTGTTACGAGTGTAACTCGATACGAAATTTCGTTAACCGTACTGCTAACCCCCTAGCGCTTGTAGTTCGTCGAATCTCACCTGCGAGCGCTAGTGTTACATTCAAAATTACATCGATAAGAATTAATTCAATTCTACATAATTTCCTCCATCCCTCGTATCTAACATGTACAAAGTTAGAAACTTGAAACAAGCTATTCCATAACGATGTCAAACGTGTATGCTTGAGTTGTTACTTTTTTCCATGTCAACAGTATACTTGCAAAATTATTGACATCGACATTAAATGAAATTTTAAAGCATTCAAAACCCAATCGAGAAAATAAGTATATAGTTGTGTCATAAAATTAGGAAGTAGTTAAAACGTGAATGATGAATTTTTATTTACTAGAAACATAGTATATATCAAAAGATATTTATCAGTTAAATATTCTTTGGCGTGTTTTTTCGGTCAGCTGATCATGAGACATTCCGTTGTCGTTGCTTACTGCAGCCGACCCGACTGTCAGTTCGTATCCGTCGTGTTTGTTTGTGTTCGGTTCGGTTTCGCGTTCGTGTATATTTAGGAATTTTCGTCGCGTTTTATTAAAGGATCAATGAAAAATAAATTGCCTGGATAAGTATGCACATCGGTTGTGATGTCACGAAATGTATTCACGATGGAAACTAAACAGGAGATATACTCATCGTGGGTACAATATACAACTAAGGTAACCTCAAATTTTATTTTGCTGAATGTAAACATACCACTTCAGCATTGAATTAGGCTACATAAATAAATTATTAACAAACCATAAAATATTTCTTCCAGCAAATGAAATTGTAGAATGTTCTAGTTAATATGCTCCATTTAAATTTTGTTCTTATACTGAACTCAATTATGCCATATTGATGGTCATTGTACATAATTGTCATATTTTAAAACAAACTAAAACTCAATAATATAAGTATTCTATATTCTATTTTACCATACTGTTACTTCAAAAGAACCACAATCTCACTACATAAGCATAAGTAATTGAACCTATTAATAATCTAGGTTCTTGTCAAATTTTGAAGAACAACATTAAATATTTTGAAATAGGCCTACTGTATTAAATTATATGGCAATGTCATACATACTTCAGGAGATGGGTGCATACAATGTTTCACAATCAATAAAGTCTCTCATGTAGCCTACAGTGAGAATACCTAATCAAGTGCAGTTTGAACAAATTATCAATTTTGTTTAGTGTAGGCTTCTTTGTTGAGGCGAACTTAAGACCTCATGGTCCTTTCTTACAGTTAACCTCTATATAATAATAATCGTAATAATAATAATAAATGCAATATGTCAAGAACAAAAGTAAAATACCTATAATGTAACATAAAAAAACCAGGGTATGTCTAGTTGAGAACCTTTAAAAACTTTTTAAATTTTCAGAATGAAGAAAGTCATTTTCGACATTTTATCCGAGGATTTGTCGCTATCTGGGAAGCTCAGTTGGAACTAGATTGGTCTAGCGATGGCAACGGCCTCCCAGACGCAACGTCAGTCAAAGACGACTTTGGACCTCACCTTTCCCGGCTCCCAGAGGAACTTTTGCCAGCCATTGGCAAGTTCATGTTCATTGCTAAAGACAATTCTGAGCAGGTATGTATGAATCTAAAGATACAGTACCTAGATTAGTTAATCTTAAACTTATAGGCTAATACATGTTTCTGTACCAAATATGCCTAATGTCGGTTGGCATCAAAACTACACATTTTACTCAAAAGTAACAATATAACTTAGGCCTAGTAAATGGTTTGGTAGCCTCTTTTTTCCTGCTATTGCCTGAACATAATTTAACAAATACCTGTAGAACTACGGTACCTATGTGGCAAAGGAAGGGAAGTAATCCTACTGTATCACACAGAGTTGAACACATTAAAGTGGCATCACAGTTAAATGTTAACTTAAAAAAAACCATAGTTTCTTATTTTATGTGAAACTAACTTACCTAGATTATCGGGCCTACTGATAAAGCTCTAGTGTCTTTGAATAGGCTACTACTGTAGGTCGCTTAACATTTAGAAAAACATCACCTAATTTTTGCACTACCTACTTTTACAAAATTGTCAGTGTACCGCACAATTACATTTAAGCTGCATTATACGTTTACTAATAACTAAAATATCTATTGTAGTCTACTCTAAGAACTTTTCACTGTAACTTCAAAATTATTTTACTTTTTTGTAGGATATTCTACTCAGAGAGGGCATCGTAGAAGTAGATCTTTTGATTCGCTGTTTGACAGCAATTAGCAGGAATTTCGACAACATCCCGCTTATAGCATCCTGTGACTTTGTGAGCCATGCAGTCGTTATTGCCAACAATATTATACATAAGGTAAATGAGAATAAATCTTTCTGTAAAGTTTAAGACACACTTTTTTAAACTGCTAATTGCAAGCTCAAAGATATTTCATGATAGTGAAACAAAATCTATCAAAGTTTAGGCTTATTTTTTAACTGCATTGCTGAAGTTGAGTACTGTAATACATTTTGAAATCTGATTCACAGCTCTTGGCATTTTAAAATCAAATGCCCAAATCAGGGATGCACGAGTCCCAACATTAAGAAAATAAGGAATTATTTATCTGTGGTAGGGATTACATTCAAATTCAGGATTTTCTTGGGATATGATTTGTTCCATAGTCAGTGATGAGAGATGATCACAATTATGTTGCAATAATTGCAGACAATGTCTCTCCAATTGTAGGAGATGTTGAGGATTTTGCCTCTCATGCCTCTAGTTGTAAAAACTAAATTCAAGACTTAACTTATCAACTGAGTTTTAGTTATAATTAATTTGATTTCTTAACTTCCCTTTAGCTCGTCAATGGAGAATATGAGTTTGCCACTGAAGGTGAAGCGTTTTGCACCAACCTGTGCCATTTCCTGGAGTGCCTCTATGATCCTTATTTTACTTGGAGACATTTCCAAAAAGGACCTCCAAGCATGGATAAACTTGTCTTTCATCCAGCCCTGTTGCACAACGAAGTCATTCCCTTTGTTTATGGCAAGTATCTGATTTCTGATTGCCAATAATAACTATTATGTTGAATAATTGTGTTGTGGTAGTCAAAGGCGATGCAACAGCAACTATTTTCAATTATGATTCTCTGAGTAGCCGAGTGGATAGGCTATAGTACTTGCCTTCAAAACTCAAGGTGGCTGGTTTGATTCCAAGCGAGATTGTTACTGGACAAAGATGCCTTTTGTTATTGGGCTATTAATTAATGATAATATCAAATAAAAATGTGAACTTTAGATTATAACAAGACCAGGAATTGGACTGGCATATATACACATAATATTAATAATCTCACTTGATACCATCCTGTGTTGTGTGTCTTCTTCTCTCCATTTGGCAATTTTAAACTGTTTTCAACTAATACTGATAGCCTACAACAAGAGGTTAAATAACTAGCTATATCAAAACTTTCACCATGTCTTATGATTGTGTTTGATTTAAATTGTAAGATAAATCTTTTAATATTTGTTGCATTAGTGTTCATGTTCTGTTTTGTATTGTTACTTTTCACAGATTTGATGATAAATGTAGAAAAGTAGACCACATTTTTAAATTTTAGCCTAAAAATTATTTTATGAGAGATTGCAATTTACAACTAGTTTCTGCTGAAACAACTTCGATTGCTTGGTCCTAGGAATTTGAACGAATACTAGGCCTAACTTTTTTCTAGTGCAACTTCAAGGAAGGATATATTTTTTGCCTTCCCTGATAGTAAAATTTTTATGAGGCTCTATAAAATTGATTGGAGTTATTTATCTATACTTCTATCTATACTATTATATAAAAATCTAATGGTGTCTGTCTGTATGTGTGTTACTAATAGGTGCAAAAACTACTGAACAAACTGGGCTAAAATTTTACAAAAATATAGTTACCATACCAAGGACCATTATAGGACTATTCACGTTTCGATACTGACCGTAGGCTTTGTCCCTTTGGCTTTAAAGGTCAAGAGGTGAAGATTTTAAAAGTAAATATTGATTGGTCTCCATAGCTGCGATGAGATCACTAACAACGTTTGTTTACATTTGCTTTGACATTTAAATGTAAACAAGAAGAACTGCTAAACTGCAAATTTCACTATTTCAGACAGCTGATACAAAGAAATTAAATATAATATTTTCCATAACTTTGAGGTAGGTTTATTTTAATCTAACCTTTTATCATGGATTATTTATTCTAAAACTATGTCAATGATTATATAATAAAAGATTCTATAACCGTTGCTGTATTAACTCCGGCTCTGTATTGGATTTTTTTAAGCGTCTAAGTTATGAAAATAATGTTATTAATAATATGATTTCATGGAAACAGTATGAAAATTACAATGTATAGATATTTTATATGAATTTGGAGGCTACTTTAAATAAATTCTAACTCCTTAACATGTGTTAGATTAACTTAACATAACTTGCACATCACATTGTTTTTTATATGTATATTTAGGTAAATTAAGTTATTGTGTTTTGCTAAACCTATGCATGAATTAAACTAAAGAATATCATCAATAACTAAATTGTACTGTACGTCATTGATTTTTGTTTTTTTTTAATCTGTTGTATATGTGTAACCATAATTAATTATCAAATGGTAATACAAAATACTCTTATTTTATCTTAACATAGCTTTCAGTTCACATTTACTTTATTTGATACATTTATTATTTGTGTTTTGCCACACCACTGATTAAATTAAACCAAGGAAAATATCACAAAACTAAGCAGTACACAGTGTTCTTTTGTTTCTAAAATCAATGAAATATCTGTTACTAGACTTTATGGTAAGTGTGAAAATGTAAAGCCAATGGACGATGGAACTGATTAAAAGAACTGGTTTGTATATTAAGTTGTTTGTTGATATTTTTGTAGAGTAGAATCAGAGATGCAATGAAACATATACTGTATTTGCTGTTAAATTGTTTAGTCCTTGATGCTTTGATAATCATATTAGTTTCGTCTGCTGTCTTAATGCTAAATTATTTGTTTGAAATTTTTTATAGTACCTATAGATATAGTTTCTTTAATATTTCAAAAGACTGTATTGAAAAGGCATAGCAATATTTCTAAAGTTTATAACAGCTGACTTAGTTTTGCTAATGATTTATTGTGAGTGAAGAAACTGAAGATAGAAGGATTTGTGATTTAATATGTATAAAGAAGAGTGAAATAAAAAAAATGTTCATTTAAATTTAATAATTAGTAGTAACTTCAAAATTGAAATTTAAAATGTCAATAATAAATAAAAAGATATGTTATTAAGGGAGATGAAATGGTGGTATCCACTACTTACCAGATTTAAAAGTCATAACTTAAACGTTTCTATTAAGGCCATAAAAGTTGAATTTTGTTTCTAAAAGCGTTGGGGGATGTGTAACTACTATATGCAACAGATGTAAAAATTAAAATGTTTCTATTTTGTGTCCTCTTCCCGTTGCAAAGCAAGGGTACAACAACTAGTATTTTTTATTTTGCCAACTCTTACAGTTTGAAGAGTTAATGATTCAACCTTTATTATTGCGGCGAGTGTTGATTAGAAAAGATTAGCTGTGACTAGTTTATCTGATAACAGTGATGATAAAAATGTTGAACAGAGTTGCAAAGCATAACCAATAAAAGTCTTTTAAGTTACCGCATTGAAACTGTATAAAATAGTTCCAGATCCTTTCAACATTGATATTGAACAAAAATATTTTATACTGAAGGAAATAAGTACTTATCTGTTGTAGTTTACTCTTTGTGCACACTAATAATTACTTAGATAATGGAACTTATTTAAAGGTTTAAAAATGGCTTGATGAGCGTAGTGATGAAAAAGTTTGAATCACATTTTAGAATTGAAAGGTTATCATCAGAAATAATAACCTGCTGGTCCTGCTGTCGAAATAAAAATACTTTGCCAACATCATAATTCAAAACTCAGAGCAATTCTTCCTATTCAAAACTCTTGTTTAAATATGGTCTCTGACCAAATACATTGTGAATACAAAATACAGAACAGATAAATTATACCTACACAACAAAATAATATCTGGTAAAATGTTGATTGATGATGCTCAGAGATAAATTTCAGCTTACATTAGGCAAGCTATTGACAAGAGTTCTATTCCGCTACCACATGTTGCTGTTTAGCCACTTTCCCTGTGTGTCACGTTTAAGTTTGGAGATCTTAAATTCCATAAATAACGTGAAAATATCATGATTGCCAAATAGTAATTAGTGACTATTTAAAGAAATTGGTAACTACTTCCAAAGCTGGAGTTTTGAGGCCAGATCAGTGACGTCATCACACAAATTGTTAGTACGGTACTTAATTTCAGTAATTTTTGTGAGTAAGTTCTCAAGGAACGTGAGGTCATTATCCTCCTCCATTAAAATGAACACTACAAAGAAACATAATATTCAACAGTTCCATGTTGCACATTGAGCAATGATTCCATACTACACCAAAAGCAGAAAAATGCTTAGTTCTGATTAAAAATGGGCCAAAATATGGGCAAAACCAACAGAACTCACAATAAACAGTCACAATTTCCCTTGACTGTGGTTAACTAACACTAGAGTAATGTTGTTAACAAATTGGCAACATGTATGGGTGTTACATTTCAACATTTTTGTTCCTAATAGGACCCAAATTTGGAATACAATATAGTTTTCTGAATATACCTAGACAAATTTCTAAACTGAACTATTGGATGAGGATCAAGACCGTTAATACACAGTGCTTGTTGGATACCTTTTACTTATAATTAGGAATCTAACTACTAGGCCTACCATAAACATGTCAGTGTGTTCAATTTTCTCCTGCAAAAAAGACCTTTTAGAACCGTATAGAAGTTTGGTTAATTTATTTTAAAACCTTTTCAGATTGCTTTGAAACCAATATCGTCACCCAGTATCCTGATCTTAGTAGAGAAATGCTCAGTGTTCTTGGAGCGGTCGTTTGTGGAGCTCAGGTAAGATTTAGTTCTTTTCATATTACCCGAAACATGTCAGTGTTGTTGGGAAATATTGGCAAAATATGTATGTTGTCTTCTGACACTTAAGGGTTATATTTACTGTACTAGTTTTTGTTAAGGAGAAAGGTAGAATGGCAGTTACAGCAGAACTGAGGATCAAGATACCCCTGAAGAAGCAATATCAGTTAAATTGTGTTTCTTATCTGTGTTTTTTTAAACTCCTTGGACTCCTTTCTCCTTAAGAGTCCTTGAAGGCTAAAGGCGATCTTGGATAATTTCAAACAGCTGCTGAAGATTTAATTATCATCCAAAAATAGTTTTTCAAACATCAAAGTGATTATAATTTAAATATCTTGTACACTATGAGATTAAAAAATAATTGTCTTTGTTGTTTTGAATTGATTTCCAAGGGATTTCATGGAAGCCAACGGCCATCTTGGATTTTCCCGCCATAAGAGCAATGATGATAATTTGGTTATTTTTAAACAGCCGCTGAATAGTTATTTACCATCTGAAAATATGTTTTCAAATACCAAAGTGATTGTAATTTAAATATATGTATAGTATACTGCAAGATTAAACATTTTCTTTGTATTTTTAAAATTGTTTTATGAGTTAGAACGCCTCTAGGCTCCAAGGACTCATTAACAAATTCAAAAGCCAAGCTCCTTTTTTCCCTTCAAAAATATTTGCTAGTTTATTTTGGTAATCTAACCTGGGTTTGGGCTAAAATAACAACAAATTCATTGGTATATAATATTACAATTACCAAAATTGTTAAATATTTTAAATTTTCATGCAACAAGTTACCATTATTACAGTTCTTTGAGACAACGATGTCTGACACTTCTGCATTTCAAGCTGAATTTGAGTAAGAAGATGAGTGCTGAACAAAGCTAAATGTCTTGTCTATATTAATTGATCACTATTGGTCACCAGCTGTTCCTGATCATTGCACTTTAAATAAATGATCCTGGCGAATGAAACAGCTGATCTTAGTCAGTAACACAACTACACCGATCATCACACTTCATTCTACACTCATCCTTCACTCATATTAGGGGTTAAAATACACACCTATGGAGTCTCCATCCCAATTGGTAATGCAATTGCCTTGTATGGTCATTGAAGTTCAATGTCAGCTGGGTCCAGTTTCAAACCCTGGAAGAGCACCAGTGTTGCACAAATGAATATTTTGATAATTCGACCAAATAACCAAAATGAGGTATGAGGGTATCTAATCAATTCCGCTTGTTAAAAGTAACAGTTTTAAGCTAATAAACTCAGTAGACTTTGAATTGTTGTAAGTAACAATAAAAAATTAGCTAACAGAACTAGAAATCTAACAATTTAACTACCTATTATACTCATTGAACAGTCAAAGCTTCTATTAGTGCATTTCATAATGCTGCTAACATGATAGTTATAAAATCCATATTTTTAGCCCCTGAGCTGTAACGTAACTAAAAATATGCGTTACCTTCGTCAATACAGCGAAGAAAATTACGATTAAAATATACTAAACGAACAGGCCTGTCGTACAAACTGTGCTGGTTGACATTTTCCCGTACCGAAAAAGACGCTGACTGCACTTTTGTTCATTTTACTCACATAAAATTTTTGTTTGTGTGTGTTATGTGTTTTAACTTCAACGGCGCTACTTCAGTCGAGATTTCGTGTCTGATGATGGCATTGGCCATAACCAACGCAGTTTCACCATTTGGGCTGTATTGGCAAAGGTAAAGCCTATTTTAAATGATAGTTTTGTTGTATTGCTCTACATTTCTAGATTTTTATTTTGCAGAATACTCTAATAAATGAAACAGATGGTTCAGATGGAAAAACTGACAATGAGAGGGTGAGACAAAGTAACTGCATGAGTGAATGATTGCGCTTTTCAGAATCTTTAGTTTTGAACAAATCTGCTTGTAATGAATGCTTGTACAGTTATAGCGTTTTAGTGTTCCCTGTGGTAAACATAGTTTATTCTGGTTGTGTTCATGTATTTTTCAAGTTTGCCATTTTTGTGATTTAAAATGTTGAAACAGTTTTCAGTACATTTGTTGATACATCCCACCTTCAATATAAAGTGAGTTTTTATAATGAATAGTTAAATCTCAATTTCATTAGTAGGCTATCTTGTGAATATTTCTGCTTGATGTATTTGTTTTTGAGTTGATTTATAAACATTTTCAGGATATAAGATGACAGCATTTCAGTTCTTCGTCAATCTACAAACTTTATCTGAGTCAATACAATAACCGAGAGGACCATGGAAAAAATCACTTTTGATAGAAATTGACGCATCCTCAGCTTTTTAAAAATTTGCATGTTTACTGTATTTTATTTTACCTGCAAACAGAAATATGTATGAACACATAGCTTTGATCAATGCTTGTCAATAATACAACCATTTACATGTATATATTCATTTAAAAGTTAGAACTAGAAGGTTCAAATTTTATTAAAACTAGAATATCTGAACTGCTTTTATTTGATTGGTTTTACCACAATATCAAATTTGCCTGAATTGAATTTATTAGGTAACAAATTTAGAACTTAAATCAATGGTTGGACTCAAAAGCTAATATATTATTAACATTTTGAGTACTACAACAAAGATTTAGTCCTTAAAAGTAATTAGTAATATCCCACTACTTTTATATTTTTAAATAAGATAGGCAAAATGTAGATGACAAAATATCTTTGAGTAAACATTAAAAAACTTTTGTGGGTTACCTGACACAAACCAACTTAACCTAACTGAATAACAGTCAGTTAGGTTTGCTTATGTCTGTGTGAAGCTGACTCATTTGGTCCTGGTTAACACTGTTTACTCTTTATCACGTCAATAACAAATATCTTTGAAATTCCCTATCATTTTATACATTGTTAAAAACATACCTTCTTATGATAATATGAGGAGATATATAAATGTTTTATGTAGACAGATAGAGAGATGAACTTCAATCTTCACACCGAAGTAGATCCACTTTAATAAATAGGTACTCCTTAAAACCAATAAGTACCTGTACTATTATTGAACCTCAGAAGCAACTTTTTTATCAACCGAACAGTTAACACTGTGCTTAAATCAAACCTTGGTAATTTAATTTTGAGATGTGTTTACCTTTTCCTTAAGTGTTTTACAAATTCATTGTATCAATGTTTTTTATTTGTTCATAGAAACTATTTGTACAGGAAGAAAAATAAAAAATCACAAATTTTTTTATTTAATTTTTGCAGCTCATTTCCAAAATGTTTATTTCAACTTACCAACCTAGATTACTGGTTAGTCCAACCACTGGTTCACCCTGTGATGTTTCTGTCTGCAGCACAACGCCCTGAGAGGGATCTGCCCAGCCACAGTCAACTTGTTGATGAACGTAGTGTCTTGTGAGACACAGCCGTCAGTCCGGGCCTCAGCTCTGCAGTGCTTCACAGCCATGGTGTCCGTCCTGCATCGCTCGCTACCTCACGAGGTACGTTGGTTAGTCTGTCCTGACAGTCATACTACATTGAATATGGCATGGTAAGAGACTTAGATGGAAGACAACTGATACTGTCTAATTTTAAATTTTTTTTGGAGTTAAAGAAGTTTGCAGCCTCTCTTAACGTCGACCCACATAGACTTTGTGGACACAAGCAAAGTTTGGGCTTAGCTGGTACCCTCGATGGTGTGTGCTTATACTGTAAACATGTTTTTTGAACAGATAAATTAAAGAACCAATCAAACATCAACTTTCGACATTGCTGCCCCAGTTTCATAGTCCGTTGTGCTACCTAGCACTGACTTACAAAAATGGATTCATTTTCAAAATATGTATGTGTTAGACATTCTGGTGTAATATTTAAGAGATGGAATCTGAGTGTTGTAAATATTATGTTCTATTCCATAAAAAGGTTAACAATTATTGGTTAGGGTTATGCCTACTCCATCGATGTTTCATCAGAACTTTCGACAAAGTTTTGTTAATTTACGGGATTTAACCCAGGTGTCTAGGATTCCAAGCTCTTATTAACCCCTCCACCAAGAGCCACCCCATCCAAACAATTTATAAATACACATAGAAAAACATTTTCACTGTCATGTGAATTCAGTGTAAATCTAGAATGTAATATTGACTATTGGATGCTGAAGTTGTATCAATAGTCAAAGGTAATAGCCTACACAACCTTGGGCCTTCCGTTTGTTTAAAGTAGTTTGAACTTTGCTATTTATACACTAAATGAATCTGTTGAGTAAAGACGCATCTTTTATTTTCTCAGCGTCAAATCGAAGTGACAACAGTCCTGGAGAAGCTGAGAGAGGTGGTGTCCGTGGTGGTAGGCAGAACAGCTGATGATGCTCTGCTCCAGGTGGTAGACACTGTACAAGCTGTGCTGACTCACTCACACTCACCTAGGAGTCTGCAGCCTCTCATGGTCGAGGCAAAGCTACTCGACGCTCTGCTCAACATTCTCGAGCAAATCACTGTGAGTAGGCGTATCTGAATCTAGTTTTTTTGTTTATCTGAATATCTAGTTTTTAGTTTTCGAAGAAGATGAACTACTCTTGATAGTCTACTTGTAACATTATTTATGTGGGAATTCCAATTGAGTTTTGAGTCTAAATGTATTCCTAACAGTTTTACATTCTCATTCACATAAGATAAGCTAAGATTCCTGTTTCTTAAGCTTAACAAAATAGACTGGGTTTTGCTACTATTTAACAACAAACCATTACTTTTAAACCATATATTACATTCAGAAATGCAATTTTCCATCTGACCCTTAATAGTTTCAACAGGGCCGATTTACTGAATAGGCACGTGCCTAGGGCGCGAGGCAATTGGCTTTTTTGGGGGGCGCCAAAATTTTTGAAAATAAAAAAAATGGTGGCTGTATTTGCATGCGATCACGGTAAACTGGTAATCATCTCCCGCGGTCGTTTGGAGATCTTCATTGTCTTTCGCAAATGAGGCAAAATTCTTATCTTTACCGTGGTTGAGAAGAAATTATCATCGTCTTACGCGATTGCGGTAAAATTCTGATCATCCCTCGCAGCTGTGTAGAGTAGACATCATTATTGTAACTCCTGCGATCCTGTAGACATCGCAATCGTCTCCCGTGGTTTTGAAGACATCGTAATCGTCTCCCGCTGTCGTAAAGACATCGTAATCGTCTCCAGCGGTCGTGAAGACATCGTAATCGTCTCCAGCTGTCGTGAAGACATCGTAATCGTCTCCAGCGGTCGTGAAGACATCATAATTGTCTCCCGCTGTCGTGAAGACATCGTAATCGTCTCCGGCGGTCGTGAAGACATCGTAATCGTCTCCGGCGTTCGAGAAGACATCAGACATCGTAATCGCCTCCCGTGATTACGGCAAAATGTTAATAATATCCCGCAGTCATGTGGAGATCATTATCGTCTTCCACGATCGTGGTAAATTTCTGACTGTTTCCCACGGTTGTGTCCACATTATCTTCGTCTTCTGTGATCACGACAATATTCTGATGCTCCTTCACGGCTCTGTAGATCGCATTCGTATTGCGTGATCGCGGTAAAATCATGATCATATACCGCGGTCGTTTAGACATTATCATCGTCTCATGCGATCGTGACAAAGTTCTGATCATCCCTCGCGGCCTTGTGGAGACATAATATCGCCCCCCCCCCCCCGGTCACGTAAACGTCACTGTTGTCATGTGCCATCGCTGTAAATTGACAATTCCAGGTAGAAATACAAAATTCACGCATAATTCCCGGTTCAAAAAATTCACGCTTAGTTCCCAGATTTCCCGGTAGGTGGTCACCCTGTTATAAATATTGCAAAGGGGCGCTACTATTTTAGTTGTGCCTAGGGCGCTGACAAACTCAAAAACGGGCCTGAGTTTCAATGTTGACATCATAACAAAAAAAAGTTGAGTCGTCAGCAAAAATTATTGACTTACAGGGTGTAGGAACATAGGATGGTAAGTCATTAATCAAAACCAAGAACAGGAAAGGGCCAAGGACCGACCCCTGGGGTACACCACTTTTCATCACCTCTGCGTCAGAGAGACTATTTTTGTAACAAACTCTCTGCGAGCGGTTTGTCAAATACTGGCGAAAAAGGTTTAGCTCAACACCTCTGATACCATAATATTCCAATTTAGCAAGAAGAATGTCATGCGGAACACAGTCAAATGCCTTTGAAAGATCACATATGGTTGCAAGTGTGTCCGCATGCTTTTCAAAACCTGTTAAAGCAGCAGAGACCAGGCTTCCAACTGCATCCACAGTTGACAAACCACCTCTGAAGCCGAATTGGAATTTAGAAAACAAGTTATTAGATTAAAAAAAAAATTCACTTGGTGTATCATAGCTTTTTCTAAAATTTTGGAAAAGATTGGTACGACGGAGATCGGTCTATAGCTCTCTGGATTTGACAAATCACCTTTCTTAAAAACTGGAACTACTTTTGAAAATTTGAGACACTCAGGAAAATTTCCAGAAAGTAAACAAAGATTTATACAAGATGTTAGGGGCTGCAAGATTTCGGGAAGCACACTTTTAATTAGATCACAGCTAATTTGATAGATATCACGACACTTGCTACTTTTCATACCATGAACTATTTTCACCACTTCCTCACTTGACACAGGCCTCATCCTAAACAAAGCTGGCTCAAAGACAGAAGGTTTCTAGGCGAGCTGGGATGCTACAGCTACTGAAGGTGGAACTTGGTGACGGATGTCATCTATAGAGGCAACGAAGAAGTCAGAGAAAATCTGTGGTGTAAGCGAGTCAATAGTTGGCGAGATCACTCTGCTTTTACACTTGTTAATGAGCTCCCAGGCCCTTTTGCATTGATTGGATGCAGAAGCAATCGAATCAGCATTTGATTCTAGTTTAGCATGAGCAAGAGCTTTTTTGTAGCTGGTTTTAGCTTCTTTGTACCTTAGCTTTGTCTCTTCAACCAGCACATTATACCTCTGGGCCCACTGCCAGAAGTCATATAACTTTGTTACCTCCTTACGTTTCTCAGATAATTCACGACTGAACCATTTAGCTTTGGATTTTTTACTAACATCTGATGGTGTAATAGTTTTCTCAGGAAAGCAGACATCCATAGCATTCTTGAAGGTGGAGAAAAACTTGTTAAAATCATTAAAATTGCCCTCTAACTTCACATCCCAGTTTATGCTGCTTAAAGTTGATTTGAATAAGCTTGTATTATGTAAACTGAAACTTCTGATAACCTTGGAATTTTGCTGTTTATCATAGGCATTATTATTTGGGTTGAAATTATCCAAATTCAGGGTTGTTAATAGGGCATTATGATCTGACAGTGGGGGTGAGAGGACAGTGCTAGTTATGTCACTCATAGGTATGTCAGTGAAGACATTGTCCAAGCAGGATAGTTCCCTGGTCGGCCTCTGATTAAGGCAATGGCAGTTTAAAGACCTAAGTACGTCCAGAAACTGTAGAGGAAGATCAGCCTTCAAGTTCACATCTATATTGAAATCTCCACATACAATTATAGGCAGATTAAGGCGGGACAGCTTTATAATGAGCCTGTCGATCCCCTCCAGAAATAGACGTTGGTTCCCATTAGGTACTCTATAAACAGAGACTATGAATAACTCAAGGGCTATGTTCACAAGAGTTACCCGAATACAAACACATTCAAAGTCATTTTCAATACAGAACTCTTTTACATCAATTTCACGATAGTCTAGGCCAATTTTAGTATAAATAGCAACACCTCCTTTTTTTTTCACGGATCTACAGAACATAGCAGCACGAGTGAACCCATCAATCACAGCTAGGTCCTTATTTTCCTCTAAATACCAATGCTCACATACACAGAATACAGAAATATTATTTTGGTTTAATAATAACTCTACTTCATTTAATTTATCACCTAGAGACTGGGTGTTTGCTGAAATAAGCATCTAGACTGCCAGTGCAAGTCCGAGGAACGGACTCAGATCAGGATCGTGGATCAGATCAGTGGATCACCCCCCACCACCGCTCAGTGCCGATGGCGTGACGTCAACCATTACTGCAACGATACGGAACTGAGTCATGAGCCTTTGTGGTGAAGTGGATAGCGTGTCGGGCTGATAATCTGAAGGTGCCGGGTTCGAATCCCACCGGGAGCATTAACTTTTTGTCAACAATTTTTTTCATATCAGCAAGTTTGGTTGGTTTGGTTAGGTTATGACAGTTTAATTTTATAATTAAAAGATTGTAAAATTGAATTTGAGACATTTATAATTTTATTTTTAGAACAGAGCTATTTTTCGATTAGTAAACCTTCATTCGAGTTTATCATTATCAGCAAGTTTGGTTAGTTTGGTTAGGTTATGATAGTTTAATTATATTTCATTCAAATTTAATCTACAAATTATACGTTTTGACAGCGACAGTGATACAGATAACAATTTTCCACGAACAGTTAGGTACTGATCTGATCCACGATCCTGATCTGAGTCCGTTCCTCGGACTTGCACTGGCAGTCTAGACGCTAGTTTTGCTGAAAGAATATAAAATAATGCTCTGCTCTTCCTGCTGTCTTGAGATTTTACATTTTTTAGGTTTGATTTGTTGGTAGTTTTCTTAAGCTATGGTATACTACTTTGGGGCTGTGGCCATGGCATGAAAAGAGTCTTGTCAAAGCAAAAGGAAGCTATTAGAATAATTACAAGTTTTAGTTACCATGCACATTGTAAACCACTTTTTGTCCGTGAAAAATTTTAACTGTTTATAGCTTGTTTATTTTTAAGTGTTTGTTACATGTAAAAGCAAATCTAGGTTCCATAGCTTTAAGAGGTGAAACTCATGTCCATTTAACCAGGAGGAGACATTACTTAGATTTACCTCAGGCAAGGCTTGCAAAAACACAAGAATCCTTTTTTTTATCTTGGTATTAAATTGTTTAACAGGCTACCTCTTGAGTCACACCATGTTAGCATGAAGTCCTTTAAATCTAGTCTAATGGCCTGGCTGCTTGAAAACCCGTTTTATAGCTTGGAAGAATACTTTAAATGTTCCAGAATTAATTTAAGTTTTAGTAATTAATTATTGACATTGACTAGTCTTGCTCAGTTATGTTACACCTTGTTACCTTGTTTATAGTTATATAGATGGCATTGTTGATCTTTAGAAATATATTCACTCTTGTTAATTTATTAGTCTTAGTATCTTGACGTCAACTGTACAAGTGTGCAATCTTGTTTCTTGTTGAAATAAATCTTTGAATCTTTGAAGAGGAAGTGTGTTTAATAGAGCTAGATATGAAGTTTGGTACAAGATGTAAACATGTGTGTGGTTATAAAAGAGTGAGAAATCGTCTTGTAAATGAATTGGTTAACAATCAACATAGAACTAGTAAACTATAGAAGCTACTGGGGGGAGTGTATGATGCATTTACAACCAATTTGCATTTCCCTGGTTTAACATTGACATCACAATTACAAGAATTTAGTTTTAGTTTAGTTTTTAGTTTGCAAGTAAAAAAAAGTAATACTGTAGATCAATAACTTGAAAACAATAGCTTGTGTTAATCCAGTAGTTAGCGTGCCAGGGCAAAGTAAAGACCTAACAATCTGAAGACTCTGTAGAACCTGAATCAAAACCCTTTCACATGTCCTTAGCTTATATTAATTTTAAATATGAATAACTCTACCTTGAATAAGGATTGACATCACACTTTTTCACAGGACGCAGCCAAAGACCGAATGGATCTTGTTATTTCCACCACAAGAGCTATCAACAGACTCATCATAGGGGCTTCTGAGGGAATGGTAAGCAAAATTTAACTAGTAGTATGCTTATTCTGCGCGTAACGTGATGAGTGAACATGAGCGCAGTAATGAAAGAGTCCACCCACGCCTAGCCTACTTACCGGTGTCACTGGTGAGCACAATGTTATTTGTATGGGCAAAATTTAATAATCAATCTTATCAATATCGATATTGAACTAGTCATTAAGGGCCCCTTTACATAACATATTACCTGAATCAATGACTGTATGCACGTTTGTTTATGTGTAAACTATAGCTTGTTTTCACTTGCTTCCTTTGGTTTAACCCAAAGGGGGAAAAAACACAGTGTAAAATCTATCTACACTGTAGAGTAAAAAAATTTCAGTTCACTGTTATGTAACCGGATAAGAAACAAAAATCAACTGAATAAAATTAATGACTCAATTTATATACGTGTGGTCTGGTCTGTCCTGCAGAAGCGTATGGAGAAGATATGTGGTTACTCCCGTCTGTTTGCCTGCCTGAGGTCGATAGGTCAACCCCCCAGACAACTGCTGGAGGTGCTGGTCTCCATGGTAACAGAAGAGGAGAACTCCATTTGTCTGAAGGATATGAAACTGAATGTAAGTCAAATTAGATTCATATTGTGATTGAGACTTGAATGTGTTAATAGATTGTAAAGTCATTTAATACTTAACGAGAGGACCCGTGCACGAATTACACAGCTTAATAGGGTCTAAAACTTGTTAAATAAATCCAGTGCTGTACCCATTTACCTTTTCAAGATTATGTTTTTTTGGAACAATTATTAGGTGAATAGAACTACTAATTTACAATAGATTTGTTGATTTTAGATCTACACTATAAAGAGTGATTTATACACCTCAATCAGGTCACAGTTGTCAAAAAAGCCTATTTAAAATACATTTTGATAAACTGGCTTGTCTCTTGTTTATTTAAAATCTGACTGTGTTAAACGTTGTATTGATAGTCAATGGATATTCCTTGTATTGACCTCTTGAGGGTCCTTGTATTGATAGTTAAACATTCAACTGAAGGAACAGCTGATGAATTACAATTCACTTTTAAACCGTTATAAAGAAAGTTGGTCAGCATAACTGGATCTTTGGAAATGGACTCTAGGAATAAATTAAATGAGAGGAGGGCCAAATCCCTAAAGGAAATTACCTTTGGAATTACCATTCTCAGCTGCGCTACATCATATAATAAGCTTTAAAATAACACCTCAATCGTAAAAGTTGTTTTAGAAGGACGGCTGGAGAAGGGATGTATCAGGGAAACCCTTTATTTTATTAAGTATATTGATAAATAGATTGCAGGGAACAATTTGTAAGTGTAAGGTATAAAGTACCCGAGGAAGATTTAATCTAACTTTACATGAATGAAAAGTCAGATTTTAGTAATTATTCAACTAGGCCTAAATCGGAGTTTCACTAGATTTTATACAGATTTTGTTTACAAAATCATCTTTAATTGATTTATTGATTATATTAAACAGAAAGTTTAAACATCCCCTTCAAAACAAATTTGCATAGTAAACACTAAACAGTTTTCAGTTGATGGATTTAGTTTTTATGGAAAAAGGTTTATAAGAAAAATAATTTTTATATCTAAACCTGACTGAACACTTGCCTTGTTAAATCAATCAATTAATGCTTGGGTTTTCTATTTTAAGGAACACAAATGTTCTTTTTTGGTTAGATTTCAGAGATGTTATGGGTTTGTGCCTTCACAAATATTTATCAGTAGGTACAGTTCATACTTGTACCGTTCCAGCTCACCTCTTGTTTTCCTTGAAACATTCCATGCACAGGCCAGATACCCTTGTGGACAGTCAAATACAAGCTGTAAACCTATTTATTAATTCAATTACATATTTGTAACTAACTATTTTTGTATATTATCAGATGATAGTAATTGAGTTTTTTCTTTTACAGAACACAGAACCAATAGTGCCTTTCATCCAGTGGATGGGTGAACTGCTACCTGACGATCAAGTGTGGCTGGCGTGTACTCTTGAGGGGATTTGCACAAACAGTTTGCAGAGGTATACGTATAATACATATATTTACATTCGTCCTGTTCACTAGTTTCTGTAGCATAATCCTGCATTCATTTTGGTTTAAAAAATATGTTTCATTGAAAATACTTGCCAAACAGCTGTCTGAGAAAGTGGCGTTTTGTTCACTAGAATTTAGTTTGTGAAACAGCTGATTCCTCGTCATGTTACTTTGTTCACTTTACTTGTCATTTTATTTTGTTTAGTTGTCATCCAAAGTGAAGAAAAGAAGGGAGCAAGTTAAAAATTATACTTTACTCACTACATTTCTTCACTCCGGCTGACATTTGAACAAAACAAAATTTTTGTTTAGTTTATTTTCATAAAATAAAGAAAATCAAGAAAAGGGTAAAATTAATTCCTTGAAGTAAAAAGTACACAATTATTTTTAGCTGTCACATACCAATAACTGTAGACAAAATAAAATGTGCAACTTTTCCTCAAAGTATCTTTTGTGTTAAATCTATAAAATTTACACACTTTCATTTCTATCTCGTTTTAAAAAGTGCCACTTTTCTCACTAGTTGTGCTACAATTTTCTCCTGACTTCTAATATTTTGGTGTGATCACAGCAAAGCGACTGCATGCTCCAGTGGCATAGTGGTAGGCCTGTGTGAGCTGTTGTCGTCAGCTACTCTGGACTCAAGAGCTGCTGTTCATCTGGTAGTACTGATAGAGGCCCTAGCTAGTCACTCTGTATCGGCCAACCAACTGAAACAACTTTTTCTTCTGCTGAGGACAGATCAGGAGAGAAAGGTACAGGACAATATGAGCTAACCCTCTAATATATACTGATGTTTAGTGAGTCGGTGGCTCAGTCGGTAGCGTCGCGGACTTCGGGCCCAAGGCAGCGATGTCGTGGGTTCGGATCCTGGTCACTGCCGATAACATTTTATCAGTACAGTTCACCTTTGTACTGTACCGGCTCACTCCTTGCTTTGCTGTTAACGATCCACGCACGGGCGCTTAGTCTATGTGGACGGGCAAATGCAAGGTTAAAAGAGGCCGCCAACCTCTTAAAAAAAAAAAAAAAAAAATACTAATATTGTCCAAATAAATTGCTTTAAATCAAAGTTTTCTACTAAATTTTAAGTCTGTTGTTGGACTGTGATGTAATAAATAATTCTGATTTCAGAACCCCTACAGAAACCATTTGCTCAGAGCTATTTCCAACATAACTCGTAAAGCCAGTCTACAACTACATTGTGACTCTTACTTTGATATTGGAGATCCTGCAGGTAAATGAGGGAGTACATTGCAAAATTATCCTTACCAATAATAAGAAACATTTAACACTATTTCTGCCAATTGCTAGTACCAAAGAAGATCTACCACACCATTTCTGTGGCCTTCACTTTTCCGAGATTTTCAAAATAAAGTCTTGAGCAAAGTGACTAATAACTTTATTTTAACCTCATCAGATTAAATTATAATAACAATAGGCTATTAATCTTAATCTCGCTTTTTTCTGTTTAATTACAGCGTTGGAATCTTTTTTTTTATTGTATGGGAATGGTCCAAACCCTGGACCGTTATTAGCTGACATCAACTATCTGGTATCTGGGTCCTGAATCAAACCAGCTTAATACCACGAGGAACTTATTTAACTACGCTTCTGATGATTCTGAAAAAAGATGAAATTTAATTTTCGTAAGGTTGAATTTGTGATACATTGATCATGTCTAGACGGCATCACAGTGACGGACATGCGTAAGTGGAACGGAGCAGTGTACGGGTTCAGCTTCCACTGTTGGCTGCGACTGGAGCCATCGGGTGACCTGTCCCCGACCTCCACTGCCCCTCGCAGACAGATATTCAAGTGAGTTATGATACACAGCAGTGAAAACTGTGGAAAAGGATAGAGTTAACTAGCTTAACTAGGAGAAGCTCCAGTGGCTTACAGAATCACAAGGGGGAAATAAACTCAACACAATACTTTTGTGTGTTGAACTTTTTTTCAAGAAATAGTTTTTTTCCAATGTACATATTTTTTATGTAAATATTTTGTTTTATTTTTGTGAATATTTTCCAATAAAAGAAGTGCTGTGTTAATTTTTCTATCGCAAAGGTTCCTAAGTAAAAAATGCTGACATGGATGAAAAATACTTTATAGATTAACCATCCTTATTCTAAAGACAATTTTTATCATAGTTTTTCCGGTTTATGTTGTTTTTGACAAAAAAGATTAATATAAGAGTTAGATTAAGGCAAGGAAGAATATTTTGTCATAGTTGTACCCAACAGCTTTAAAATATATTATTTAAAAAAATAATTGTAATAATTTCTTATGTTACTGTCCTCAGTTTTGTCACCAGTCAAGGTTCAGGCATAGAGATGTTTGTCAGCTCCCAAGGCTCCCTGGTAGTAGGAGTGACCACCAAGAAGGAGTACCTAGCTGCTACTGTACCTGACCTGAGCCTCCAGGACACGTTGTGGCATTGTCTGGACCTCTGCTACATGGCTGCAAGGTACAGTAACTATATTTGACAGTCAAATAGACATTTGTCAGCTTCCAAGGCACCCTGGTAGTGTCAATGGAGTTTGACAACTCCCAAGGATCCCTGGTTGTGGGAGTGGTGTTCATAAACTCTCAAGGTTCCCTAGATGTGGGAGTATTGTTCGTCAGCTCTAATGGTTCCCTAGTCGTGGGAAAGGTGTTTGTTAACTCCCAAGGTTCTGTGGTTGTGAGAGTGGTGTTTAATAGACAGTTCAGTAAATAAGTCTTATAATGTTTTTCCAGGCGACCTTTTGGTCACAACCAGCTGTCAGTGTTTATTGATGGCCACCAGAAATTAGCAGCAGCCATGAAGTTTCCAGCCATGACTGAGGTAACATACATATAAATACTCTACCTACTTAAATAATACAGGCAATGACAGAAATGTTACATGTCACATCTCCCTTCAATTCATTATACATTTTACTTGAATCACAAAATTAATTATTACTAATTAATTGAAAAACTGTTATGAAAGTTATAAAAAATTTATGAAAAGTTATTTTGATGCAAATAGTTTAAAAACCTATCCCTAAGGAAATTAAATTTGGAATACATCTTTTATAACCGTATTTGTTCATTGAGGGTTTATACTTTGCCGCTGCATTGTTCTACCATGTAAAGACTCTTATTTGACCAGGACAAAAAATAGGTCTTTACAAAACTGTGCCAGCTTACTGTATTATAGCCATGTTTTTGGGTTATTTCCTTGTTTTTTTTTTATTCCTTTCCAATTCTTTACTACATTGTCTTTTCCTTGTATTCATGAGCCTTCCCTTTTTCTATTTCCCTGAGGGTTGCCAGTCAAAAGCTTGTTTTGCTATACAACTCTCACTCCGGGCTTCTAAATTTGTATCTTCTGCTAGTAATTTATAGTAATAATGGTACATATACCATTCATAGAAGTAGACATTCTAACCCTGTGTTT
Source organism: Macrosteles quadrilineatus (assembly GCF_028750875.1). NCBI lineage: Eukaryota > Metazoa > Arthropoda > Insecta > Hemiptera > Cicadellidae > Macrosteles > Macrosteles quadrilineatus. The sequence continues at coordinate 42,228,679 of NW_026542597.1, forward strand.
GAGCTGAGTCAGTTTTACAATCAAAATGGACGTAGTTGCAATCAAGTTTCTGAAAGAGTGTGTTGATGTCAACTATCCAGACTTTTTAACAAAGCCAGATTGGAAGGATTGCTCATAAACTATAGCATCTTTCATGTCACATAAAATATTATAGGTCAAACCTAAAACAATATGAGAAAATCGAGCTTGATGGAGCATATTTCGTAAAGGGCTCATTCAACTAAGTTCTATTTGACTAAAATATCGGCTAGATTTGATCAACATAGGATCAATAAGTCAATGATGAAACCTAAGTAGTGATTGTCTACAGTACTTCCCATCAATTGATTGATAATGTTTTTAAGCTTCATCATGTTACAGGCTGATATTTCTTGCAATGTTTCAGCCGTTTTCTCTGTGTACTGTGGGGGCAGCAGCAGCAAGGAACTACCAGCCAAGTCAGAGTAGAGCTGATAAATCACCCAGTGGCATCATGGAGAGAGGTCTACTTCCTTCAATTATGTCTCAGGTATGGCAATGCAACTGTTGTTTTAAAGTAGGGTTCTACGGGATAAACCGTTTTTTCTCGTGTGGTCTTTAGGTCTCACGTCAGACTCGGTTCGGGCAAAAATCAGTTGCTTTGGAAAAATATTGACTTAACTTTTTTGTAATACTACAATCGGTTTATATGATATTTATAACAAATTAACTCCCCCAATCTGGGTGAACTCGTGAACATCTGCTGTCACAGCAAAATCTAGAATGTCTTTTGCGGCCATGGTGAAATCGAAAATGTATTTTGTGGTCACACAAAAACCATTGTTACCACTTGCAATCGAGACAAAATATTTTTGATCTTGCATCTGTGTAAACATAGTCTGTGATAGCAAAAATAAAAGCTTGCCCAAAAATCTAGCAGCTCGCACTTCTAAAAGATATGACTTGACCATGGATCACCATTATCATCACCATGTTATCATCCTTGATTTTACTAACCTACTTCAATATCTGTTGCAGGTCCCAAACTACTTCTCCCTCCCACTACGGTCATCCACCCCACTGGACCCCAATGTCAAGAACTTCCCCCCTGGCATGCAAGACACAATTTTCGGCATCCCGTCCAGTCTGGGAGGTCAGTTGGGACTCATCTGTCTGTTCCATGAGGCTCTGCAGCCCCATCAAGTCAAAACACTGTTCGACTCAGGTATAGATGAACAACTGAAACTAAAACATATTTTCAAGAGTAAAACTTAACTGCCTAAAATTTTCATTAAGGCCTGTTTTGATGTGTGTTCGATGTTAGAAGATTAGCTGCTTAAAACTCCGACACACACGGGTGGGTTATTTAATGTGAAAATGAATTAAGGATAAAAGTTGACTGAATGAGATGACAGCTTTGTTAATGACCAAGAAAAAGATAATTGGTTGTGTTGAGTACGCTGAAACAGCTAAATGTTTCCTTTTATTAGGGAAAATCTGCTGCTATGTAAAGCTTTTATTTTTTGGAGGGATTAATTTCCACTTAAGTATTTAATATAAGATAAGATAAGATCAAATAACATGACAACTAAAAATCCTTGTACGCCGAACATATAGGTCTACTTCAGACCGACCATACATACTCAGATATAAATAAAAATATACATATTCTGGATGTTGAAAATAAATGTGAAAAATGAATGCAAAAGAAGACTTTCATATTAATACACATCATACTACTGATAAAGACAATTTACTTAACTTGAAACAAACTCAAAACCAAAATGTCATTTTAAATTATTAAATTATTAATTATTATCATTAAATTATTAAATAAAATTATTAATATTAAAGAAAAACACCACCTACTCCCTTGACATAAAAATATCACCTGCTCTTAAAACAAGAAATATCGAATGTTTGTAAATAATATAATTTAATAGGTTAAGTACTTTTCACTGTGATCATGGCATGAATGGCCGAAACACGTTGTGTTTTAAAATAAAATGTTTTCAGGGTACTTTGGTATTTTAATTAACTTGTTACCATACCACTTAAGTAATTGATATAAATAATTTTAGTGTTAAGACTAAAAAGTATAAGTATTTTCAATCCTAATCCCTCTTACTGTTTAGTTTAGTATTACGTATCTTAACATCTACCGCAGTTTCTTTCTATGCATTCCCACTCTAATTCGGTGCGACGATTACAGGTTTTTGATACAATATCAGTCCCGATTCTTTTGCAATGAAATCAACAGAATCACAAAATACTTCCTCACTACTATAATTTCTCCAATTAGGGTAATTTTGGTCTGGTTTTGCCAAGTCCTAGTTCTGATAGTGCTCCTGCCAACCATCAGCAAGTCATTGAACCCAAGCATGAATCCACTGGGATAAGCATGACTGGAGCCATGCCATGGTATAGAAGATACAGCCTTTCCCTGAAAACATTGTTTCCAAGTTCTTTTCTGAATAGTCTTTAACACTGTTGGGCATTCCTGGATATAAAAGGGGTCACATTTACATGTTCTTAGCAGCTCTTTGGCTGTCCAGTCTACCTTCCTTTAACCCCCAACAGATTTTGTAAAGAGTAAACCCAAAATTGTAGTGGGTAAGCCCAAAATTGTAGTGGGTAAACCCAAAATGGGAGGGCAGAGACAATGGGAATGGAACCGACGAGCGATAAGAAAATGCGCGTGATGCTTGACCGCCTGTTTACCTTACAGTCTAGACCCAACCTCCGCATTTTCAACACAGGTCCGCTTGTCGAGTTTGATGTTATATTTTATCGGCCGTACATGTGTGCGCACTATGTGTTTATTCGTCGTGTGTTTCTGTAAATATAAAAAACTGTTACTGACGACCTTCATATGAAGTAATATCATCCTTGTACACACCTGATGATGACCTCCTAGCAGGTCGAAACTAGTTGTGAAAACAAAAATCTGATTGCAAGAATAAGGTATTTAAACCACTATCACTAGCCAAAAATATGTATTTTATGCATTCTGCTGATAACAATTTTTCGCTTCATCAACCTATTCCTGTAGGCAGGCATAGAAGTTAGATCCAATAAATATTGTTGACATACCAACTGCTGCTTACTAACATTATTTCCCTCCCAGGCCCCAACTGTCGCCTCTTGTTCTCCCCGGAGGACCACGCTGAGATGTTGGTTCTCAACAGCAAGTTAGTCTGGTGCTTCGCCCCGGCTGCATGTTGGGATGGCAGTTGTATTGACCTTGCTGCTACAAAAAAGTTCACTGCCAAGGCGATCTCACGTCAATGCCACACCCACACTATCAAGGTATAAATTTAAATCACAAAATCTTTTGTAATCTTCAATTTTTCTGCTCTTACCTAATGTGCAAAAACAATTTTTTTTTCTCACGAGTAAATATTATTGACTGTAATTTGTTATCTGTGCTAACTACTGAGATTTGTGACCTGTGATTGTGTTCGCAGGATGTGGTCAACAGCATCGGGGGTGTGCAAGTTTTATTCCCACTATTGGAGTGTCTAGATGCTCAGGATGGTCCAGACCTTCACCTAGTGTCACCCCCGGCTCCCTCCCCCTCCCACGACATGTCTGCAGAGTGGGTCGTACTGCCTTCTAGCTCTCTGTCTGGTAAATGACCACACAGCCACAACTTATATGTAGATCTGTAGATTATTCTATGGTAGAATTAATTGACTTTCGAACACTGATGTAGACTAGACATCACATGCGTATGGACCAGCTGAAGCCAATTTTTGCTAAACAGAATAACCGTAGTTGAATAAGCTATTCATAGAGTGAGTTGCCAGCTAACATTTTATTTCCTCCCTTGGTCTAGCGAATTTCCTATATAGGGATTAGGGAATAAGCTATTACCGTAGGTCTCAGAATAAGACCTGGACCCGGGACTGATTTCATTTTTTGTTTTGATGTCCCCAGAGGCCAAAAATATCATCAGTTCAAATTCATATATATATATGTGTCTGAAAGCACGATAACTCAAGCAAAAATGATCTCATTTTGATGAAATTTGTTACAAAACGTGTAAACCTATATTTATTCAAACAAGTTCGCAAACCAGCATGATGAGACTATTGGTTTTTCCCATTTTTGACACTAAAAACATAAAATTTCACAATTCCTTTCCAAGCCATTTTGTAGAGCTTAAAAAAATAAATAATTTTGTATATTGAAGCGTTGTATGCCTAACAATTACGGAGATAATTAAAAAAATTGTAAATCTAAAATTCCCATGTTATTTTTATGGAGAGTAAATCTACTGATGTAGTTTGCTTGTTTGTCTATACGTTTTGATCAAACTTTGAAAATTTATTTATGTTATACTTAGCTATTAATATTTTACTAAATACAAACTTTATTACCCTCCCTATAGCAGCAAACCTAAGTTTGGATTTCAAATCTAATCAGGCAAATGGAAATTCGCATAGGACCTCATAGGACCTCTGAGACTACAAGACACAGTGCTTGAAATGCAGAATCAGGTAAAGTACCTGGGGGTGGTATTGGACCGAAAGCTGCAATGGGGGCCATAACTCCAAAAGGTCATTGATCGAGGTAAGTGGTCACTCATGGCCTGCAGACGGATGGTGGGAGGAACCTGGGGGCTCATGCCGGTGCTCATGCACTGGCTATTTGTCTCCGTGGTAAGGCCCGCCATGACATACGGCTCACTCGTGTGGTGGCCCAAGATGGACTCAGTGTCGGCGGTGAGAGATCTGGCTGCCGTCCAAAGACTCGCCTGTCTCATAATCACGGGCGCAATGAGCAGCAGTCCGGGAGCCTCACTGGACTGCCTTCTCAACCTCACTCCGATTGACCTGTATGTTAAGGTCACTGCGAGGAGGACTGCCTACAGACTCCAGTGTGAAAACCTTTGGTTGGATGTTGGAGGATCCCGAGGTCACTCTCGGATCACTCAGCAGGTAAGAGGGGAGGTAATGGACATGCCCTCGGATCACATGCCGACTCGATTCTTCTTCGCCAGACCATTCACTGTCCTCCTTCCGTCCAGGGATGAGTGGATGTCCGGTGGGAATCCTCTTCCACAAGGCGACCTTGAATGGTATACTGATGGTTCAAAGGTAAGAAGTGGGACTGGGGCTGGAATTCATGGAGTGCAGAACGGGGTGGACATTTGTCTTCCTATGGGCACTCACCCAACTGTGTTCCAGGCCGAAATGACTGCGATTATGGTATGTGCTAGGGAAAACTTGAGGCTAGGCTTCAGGGACATCAACATTTCCATTTTTACAGACAGCCAGGCTGCGCTCAAAGCGCTTGACTCCTATGAATTCAATTCTAAGGTGGTCTGGGACTGCCTTTCTGCGGTATGTGACCTGGGCAGGCGCAACAAGGTAACGCTCTGTTGGGTTCCTGGGCACTTAGTGATAGAAGGGAATGAGGTGGCTGACAGGCTAGCAAATGTCGCGTCAGCCTCAGACTTCGTGGGACCACAGCCTTTCTGTGGAATCTCTCGTGGGCATGCATGTCACTCAGTCATGGCATGGGCTCAGGAGGAACACAGGAAAAGATGGGTTAGGCTTCAGCACCATAGGGTAAGTAAGCTCACCCTCTTCTCCCCTTCCCAGACGGTCGCCTCCAATGCCCTACGATTAGACAGGAGGCGACTCAGACAGATCACAGGAATGGTCACTGGACATGGCTTTCTGAAATTACACCTTCATCGCTTGAGGATCCACAATGGTGACACTGCGTGTAGGAAATGTGGGCAATCAGAGGAGACTGCTGATCACCTACTCTACGACTGCACAGCTCTGAATGAGGTAAGGGACAGTACTCTTGGTGCAATGACAAGGGGCAGACACCTTCTTCAGGAGGAGCTCATTGACAGGATGCTGGAGTTCATTAAGCAACTCAGGTTTGACGGACTCTGAAGTACCATGTGGGGAGCGCAAAAAGCCCATCAGTGGCTGACGTGCAACAGGACAAGGTCCGCCCCTACAGAATCAATCAATCAATCAATCAATGGAAATTCGCTTAGTCTGCAGGTTTGCTGTGGCGGGGGTATTTTTTAATGTGATAGTTGACGTGACACAAAATATTCCACAATCTACAATAAGTTGTCCTGCCATTTTACTTGGTTAAAAGTTGGTATATTTGACATAAATCTGTAGTTTACATCAGTGCACTCTGTTGATGGCTCAATTCAACTACATTCATGTTCATTCTAAACCCATCTGCAAATTTAACATAGGAATAGAATGTATAGTTCTGTATATAGTCAAAAGTAGAAATCCATCAACAAAAATAACTTATATATAACTATTTTTATTGTTGACAATCTTGCTTTTGTATTTTTAGGAATAAATATTTATAGTTTTTTAGTTTTGCTATAATTGGTTGTGAATGGATTTTATCTCATTGGTAAAGGCTTAACATCATTGTTTACAAACGTAAATTTTGCCTGTAGCGTGGTATAAAAACAGATTCATTCTTCATTCTTAGGCTTACTGAGTAATTGGAGATTTGCCAAAGAGAAAGAACATGCCAATTCCATTTTGCATTTGTTACCTTTTTTTTGGCAAAACCAAGCAGCCTTATTTGATTTCCAGGTTTATGCAGCAAATATTAAAAATTAATTTAACCAACTTAGCTTATTATTTAATGCTATTGTTTATTTTTGAACTTTTACCATTCAGCGCTTTTATTTGTAGAAAAGAAGCTAGAACAGAACCCCATTGCCAGCATGTTGCTGCTGCTCCGCAACATGTTATACTCCAGCTCCGTCAACCAGGAGCAACTGTTGAAGAACAACGGAGTACAAATACTTGGAGCTCTCTTGTCGTCGGTCAGTAGTGGCTTAACTAAGGTCTAGACAACCAATTTTACTGAAGATGATTTACTTAAAATTTGCATTAAGGAAGAATGAACCAACACAACAATTCACCTAGGAGTTCCATTCCATAATAACTTAAAAATATTGTTATCTGAATCTTAAGGCTGTTCAAATCTTAAGGGGTCAAAAATGCTTTAGCAATACTCTAAATCCTAGAATACAACGATTGATTACAAAATAGTCAATGGTCAAAATATCTTTATTAATTTTTATGAACATAATTTATACATAAATAAAATCAAACTTGCAAGCACGTACTATCTACACAATTGTTCAAACTACAATTAATTATATTTGTTACAAAAGTAGGAAAACAAAATTTATTTAGGCCAGTTTAAGCAGAGTGGAAATTCTTTTAAAGAGTTTTAGCAATGAATGCAATCCCTTTAAGAAGCGAAATGCTTATATTATGTGTATTATGAATAATAGTCAGAATGGAATTTTCGTGGAATGGCTTCGTGTGGCCACCGCTACAATCGCTTGTGCCGCGGCTACGCTACTCCATCTCTCTCTCTTTCTGAGCAGATTCCTTGACTCACTCTCTCTCACTCAGTCAGCTGACTTGGCCGCGCCAGATGTTATAATAAACACATATGGACTTATTTCTTGATACATAACAGAGTAGATTAGTAAATCAGTTACATATTATTTTAAACATCTTTTACAATTTGGGTTGATTAATATTTTATGTTTTGATATTTTTGGATTATTTTTCAAAAACTCGTAAACCTATAGGGGTTCTCAAAGAACTTCTATGTATAAGGCTGGATAATATTATTTATGTTTTATGTATTACAGATAGTAAGAAGATTACAATCCTCCTAAACCTAAAATCCTAAAACTACTATCCTAAAACTCATGTTTCCTGGAATGGTTCTTCTTCTTCGCTAAGTATTGAAAGTTTTGAAAGAAAATTGATGCTCCTGCCAAGTATAAATCACGAGATTATATTCCTGTGAGCTCAATTGTCAACTGCAATTGATGGATGTGGATGAGGGTGTTTAGATGCAGGAAATGTGCAGGGGGTGGAGGGAGTTTAGAGGTGGTTGTAAACATTTGCACCATACTTGGTAAGAATGTCAATTTTCTTTCACAATGTTTTGGAGTATTAGGGAAGGGAATTAATCGTCTCATAGGGAATGGTACCGGTTAGAATCGTAGTGGATGAAGTAACAAACACAAGGTTGGTCTCAGATTTTATCATAGGCCTACTTGCTCGGCTGCGACAGGAGCTCGAATCGAATGAGCCCTTAATTTTCGAACAACCCTTATAATAGTAGTATCATTATGTAAAGTCCTACTTTTTTCATTATCTTTGTATATAACTCATGTGTTGATACTGTGCAAGATGAATGAAGGATGGTTTGATGGCAGGTGCCGTCCCAGCTGATGGAGCCAAGTGTGCTGAAGGCTGTACAGCTGTTGACAGATATGGTCAAGACGTCTGGTAACAATCTGCTGCTGCGCTCTGTACATCAGCACGTGTTGTTTAACTTCAGCATCTGGGCTCGCTGCTCCTTCCTCGTCCGCATCAGTAAGTTGTCAAGTTTTGCTATCTAGGCTCGTAAGTCCAAAATTAATTTGAAGTGCTCCTCTTACAGCGGAACTTATGTAACAAAGCTGTTTGTTTGTTTGGTTACGTTTTGTTCAAACATTCATTTTTGAAGATGGAAGTAGGCATCTTATCTATATGAACGTAGCCAATTTTTTATTGAAAGAAAACTTAGTTGAATCAGCCACACACAGAGTGTGCTACTCTAAAACTGTTGTTATCCTGTTGTAGGCTTTGTTACTGACCTGTAGCTTAACCCTTACCACGCTGTACACTAATATTCTCGCCGAAATTCCCTTTGCTCAAAATGCTATGGACGACTATACTTGCCTTTTAACACATTGACTGCTGAAAACCTTCACACAGGCGCTCCCTAAACTGCGACGAACCCGGGCAGAGCCCAGGCACACTATCTGAATCAGCGATCGCTATTGGCATTGAAATATCTCAGTAAGATAACTCACAAAAGAGCAATGGTGGTTGTTCTGTGTTACCCCGAAAGTGGACGTAGTTCACTGAAACACCCAAAGGTAGCAGCACTGCCTGGATCAATAACCAGAGTCTTTGTAATATGGCCTGAATAGAGAAAATCTCCAACCTACAAAAAATTAAGCTCGTATTCTAAGCTACAGTCTGGCAACAATCACATTGTCGCCGGCCGAGTACTGGGTACAGACAGACAGGGCTGTCCCTAGGGTTGGCGGCGCCCAGAGCAAACGTGGTCGTGGCGCCCCCTCCCCCCCAGTAATAGTCGCATTCGCATATTTTAATACTATGTTAATACAAATAGCCGCTGCGTGGCGCCCCCTCAGCCACAGCGCCCGGGGCAGCTTGCCCCGGTTGCCCCCCCCTTCGGATGGCCCTGCAGACAGACGCAATATTTGGCAGGCGAGCACACTACTGATATAGCAGTAGGCCGCAGTCAACATGTTAATACAGAGTGCATTGACTGGTGTTGGTAGTTCGCAGTTTTGCCAATAGAGTGCGGCAGCTATTGGGGAACATCTCTCGTAAAGGAAAATCACAATAACCAACGTTCCCTGCCCTCCGATTGTTCAAAATACCGGCGCGCTACATTTGTCAGTCTCTGCTATGAGAGATGCCAGCGCTGTAGACGGTCTAACTCACAAGTGTTTAGTTCACTCACAGACTCCGTGGGTAACTTCGTTATCCGCTGCTTTCGTAATTAATTTATATTGGTTTTTTTGTTGTTATAGTATTATAATTATTAAAAAATCAGCTTTGACTTTTGGGGAAAAATATTTTTTAGGTATATGCAGCCATACGGTCAAGGCCATCCGACATATCCGTAGCGCGGCAAGGGTTAAGTTTGCTGAATTTAAACCGTAGTTCAAAAGGGCGATTCAACGGGGGAAGTCAACGATTCTTCTAAACATACTTCTGCACTTTTTACTTGTTTAAAATATTTTAGAAAAAACTGTAAAAAATTCAACTGACAGAACTTGAAAGGAAATAACATTTGAATTTTTATAAAAGGAATAGAGTTCAGTTAGCTTACCTGATAACATTAGTCTTTGTGCTTACCACAAAATACAACACTTATATTTCATCATCACGGACAGTTTTTTAAATGTTATGTAACATTAATAAAATAGGATCCATTTCTTTACATTTGTTCGTGTCTTGTTTACTTAAAATAGGTTCAAATAAAAGACAAAGTATAAATACAATTTATTTACATGAAACGTTATTTCCTAAACTGTTAAGGCCTACTCAGTCAACTAATTATAATTTATACATTGTTTTTAAAGTTTCTGGTGTTATGTGTCTTTTGGCTCTGTTGCCAGGCTAACCAGTGTAAAGCGGTACATTCTGAATGATAATTTTATGATGAAGTAACCCTTTTATCCCTTAGCCTATATATTTATTTTTAAATCACTGAGATGTTTGGCTCGGTTCTATGAATTTACAAAAGTCACAAGAGATTAGTCAAGCGTAACAATATTACAATTAGGCCTAGTAAATAGTTGGCTCTTTAAGCCAACTATATTATACTTACATTTTACATTTTTTATATTATACTTATATTTTTCATTACAAAATTTAAAATTTACAAAAATAGCATATAGTTTTGTATCATATTATCGGATGAAGCATAAGTATTATTGTCGGGCTTATGGTTATCATTCTAAATCAGTAATATATAAAAACACAAGTTGTGTCTATCATAGCTTTTGAATTAGTTCAAAATAGTACCCAAATATATGCACGTTTTTTTTTTAAATAATTTAATTGTGTTAATAAGTGTAAATTAGCTTAATTGAATCTTTTCCAAGTTTCATCAAACCCCTTCAGTTTGAGAACTGAGGAACCACTCCCTTTTCCAACGGCTGTAGCTGTCCATTCCCCTTCTTCTCTATATAATCTGGCAACTGCATCACTCTCTCTGGTTGTACGTAGTCGATGAAAAGTTTCCCGTCCAGGTGGTCTATCTCATGTTGTATGACTCGTGCAACTTCCCCCTCCACTTGACCCTCGTAGATCCGCCCCTCCGCGTCGTACGCTCTGTAGTTGATGCGGTTGAGTCTGAACACTGGTCCGATCACAAGGTCATCCTTGCATTTCAAGGAATAGCAAACCTCGTAGCCTTCATCGAGCACAGCGTCCCGTGGAATTGTGTAAGTCGGGTTGATCCACAACGTCTTCGGCCAAATCTCACCCGGTTCTTTCTGTTCCATGATCTTTTTTAAATCAACTTCGCCCATCGGATCTATGTCGTCTGCTAGGGGTTGACTATGCTCACTCTTAGGCTCGGATTGGTCTCCTTCCACAGGATGTCTCACCTCAAAAATGAATGCTCGTTTGTTTATACCAATTTGGGGAAGGGATAAGCCGTAGGCGTCCTCCATTTTTTCAAATCGCAATCCCAATAGACCAAGATCTTTGAAATCATTCATTGTCAAAGGGAATTGGAATTTCTCTGCTACTTTTCTGAGAGGCGTTTCTTTGTTTTCACTCAAGTCTTGCAGGTCTTCATAAATGAAGTTGGGCACTATTCCACCTTCGGAGTCATCCTCTTGATTTGCCATTTTTGGTTTGTTCGACTAGATGAGGTAGTCAAGAAAGAAAACTAGGTAAAACTAACCCTGCTTGAAAACATCCATACAACTATACTAACTAACTTTACATGACAGTGTTAATAAAAGACTAAAAAGAAAATACATTGTTCCGCATGTTTCTCTATTTTGTAGAACCATTAATCAACTTATCTCGCCAGATACTGCCTAGATTGAGAAATGTGTTTAGAGATAATTTTCTGACTGAACATTTTTGTTTGACTTAGGGTTCTAATTTATGACTCTAAAATTGAGTTAAATTTTGCTATCTTTTGTTAATGTGATCCCATGATAAGAAACACACTTGGTCAAGTATTAAAACGGGAACCTAGATATAAATTTATCCAAGAAAATGTTAGAAAGTAACTTCTTACACATGAAAAACTAGAATTAAAAATTAGAATAAAAACTTTATCACTGTATAATAAGCTATAATAAGATATTTTAAATCTTTATTATTTATCCAAATAAATATTGCTAATTTGCTGTTCAGCCAGTAATTGAGTGTTATTTTATTAAACTAATTTTTGACGAGTGCAAAATATAACACAAAATGAAAAAGCTCTTACTGGAAAATTCACGAACAAAAAATTTATATCAGCCTACTAATTAATGTTCATTAATTAGTCATTATTTATTAAAATGGTAATGCATTTTTTACATCAGCCATATGAACCAGATGTAATTTTGAAAACATCATCAACTACCTATGTCTAATTAAAATGAAATTGTACAGATTATTATTGTAATTGTATACAAAGTCTGGTCTAGTGACGACACTGATTCAGCACTGCATTTGCTCAATACACAATTTGCAGGAAATTGGAGATTATGGACTTATTTTTGAATTTTGATATAGGCTGAATTTATTGTTATTCCTGTAAACTGTTAACAACCACTGAAACCAGAATATTATTTATGAGAAGCTGCTTACTTGTAGTTTCTTACTGATATCTATGATTGCAATTGTGGTGAAATGTGGTTGTACGAATGTTAATTAAGATACCTGGGCTCAATATATCTTGTACCAATCAACTAAATCACGCAAATTTCCTATCGCTGCTCGAACCTTATTCGAATAAACCTAATAACCTCGTCAAAGTGTACAATAATACCTCAGCTGCATACCACAGCCCGCTTTTATGTTTTAATACATTTTATTATTAAATAGTGAACAGAGTGATACTGTACCACATGACCACGACCGACTAATTAATTACTCATCGCCCTTATCTACACCCTTCCTCAACCCCTATTCTTTTATCTACTCATGCTAAATCTACTTATCATCAATCACAGGCTGCTACCACTAGACCACTGATTCCTCGTGGAGCGTGTCTCCTAGCGAAATTAGTTGTGCACGCTCATCTAGCTATTGTGACTGTCACTAGTCATCTCGGTGACATCACACCTACACTCATGGTACATGCACACTCCACTTGTTATAGCAGTGGCGCTACACAATCTCTTGAATATTAAAATCTCATGCCATATCCTATAAGACCCTGTGCATAGGTTGATCCCACTGTACAATATGTACTTTATTTTGGTTGAATACAATTCTATAATTAACTGATTCTACTCCCTAAACCTGTTGATTGTTTACATTGAGAAAACATTTCAATCTATGTTTCAGGTCATATCCAATTGATGTCAACTATAATCAAAGATGAGAGGAAAGTTTTCCGGAAAAGATACGGAGTCCAATTTTTCTTGGATGCGATCCGAATGCATCACGCAACTTCTACCGAAGTTAGCGAAGAGGAGAACAAGACAATTCGAGTATCTCTGTTGGGCCTAATCAAGTTCTATCTTCAGAAGGAGTGCAACATTAAAGAGTTGGCTGCACTTCTAGGGTTTCTGTCAACAGTTAAAGAAGAAGTGGTGGTAATAACATTACTTCAAATACTTTACATGATCCAATGAGATAATAATTTCAAAAATTTTTCTCACTATGAAGATGTTTAAAAAGAAAATTCTTCAAACAAATACTATTGCAGTGTATCAGTGTATTCAATAGCTACTAGGTGCTGGGTGCGCTCAGTTTCTAATTTTATTTTCGATAGTTATATAGTAACAAGACTAGGGCTTAGACTGTTCCCTATCCATAAACTTAATAAATGTCATAGAGTATTAGCATTGACTGTTGGATACTGAAGTAGACATCCCATCTATATGGTCCAGCTGTCGCCAATAAAAAAAAGAACGTAGTTGTGTGAGCCAGTCACAAAATGCGCTAGTGACTAAAACTCTATTTTCTACCTTATTTTTTGTTGCTTGCCAAGTTGATGGGTCATCAGTTGTTATAGCTTACAATAAGTCATTAGTTTGACCAAGCCATGTGTTTAAGGTGTCATACTCTTTGCCTCTCAGGTGATCGAAGTGCTGGAGATGATCATCGCAATGTTGGAGAGCAAGACGTGTAAAGATCAGCTGATTTTGCTGCTGTTTGAGCCACAAGCGGCAGATCTCATCTATTGTTTGTTGCTAAACAAGTCATTCTCCATGGACTTGAAACATAGAGCTCTCAAGGTACTCTAAAACTACTTATACTACTTGTATATGAACAAAATTCTATATCTATAAAAGAGGAAGTATGTATGTATGTATATACCCTATGGACTCCACAACCGCTCAACAGATTGTAATGAAACTTTCAGGCATTATTAAACATTATTCAAGGATGGTTTGCGTGAAGTCTGGTGCCGATCCGTCGAAAGGGCTCCGCCCCAGAGGGTTTCAAGGGGTCCAATGTCAAACTTTTGAAAACCAATGTTTACAAATAAATCTATCTATATTATTAATACGCTACATGAAACTTTGTGAACAATAAGGCTTTTTTGTTTCAAGATTTAACCCCACATATTAAATACCAAAATATTCGTCTAGGTGTGTAGATTTGCAAACTGACCTTTTTACATTTTTAAAAAAGTCGCTTGGGCTCTGCCCCAGTGGCTTTTAATTTTAAAGTTTCCATGTTATCCTTATGAAGAACATGTTTGTTTACATTATGATCAGCTGGATAATTTAATTGCTGGAGGGGGGGGGGGCAATGCCTTAATATTTTTTTCTTTTGTTACTTACACAATCTAACATAAATTATTAAGTTAATAATAATCGTGTAACTCAGGTATTCAAATGCCTCCCAATTTTACCTGCCCAACCCACCACATTCTTCTTTCACTGCCATTAAAAGATGGAACTCCAATAATACTAATACGAAAATCCACCCAAGCTGTGCAATGGAACCAGACTGACAATTTAAAAAAATGACATCAATCTTGATCGAAGCAACAATCATCAGATAAGTCACTAAAGTGGGATATGAGTGAAGGATGAGTGATGAATAGAACTAAAACCTGTCGTGATAGAATAATCTATTGGTAAATAAAATATCTGAAAGTACAAAAAATACACCAAATAACACTTATAATACTATGTTTACATTTATTCTGTTTACTTACAAGACGGTAAATACGTATAATTTACAATAGGCAGACATTCGCCTATTTGACATATTGACATATTTTTTGTGCTTCTAGGTAATTTAATAACACGTACGATGCTGATAAAAAAGTGAATTGTCAATATACTATTAATGTAAAATGTAACATTGTCGGAAATCTTTGTTCCAATTGCAGCTGCTGTCAGTTTTGCTAAGGACAGAGAAGGTTTACGAGCGGAACAAGTCCCGCCTGCGGCTACAGGACAACACTCCCGCAGGACTCTACCCGGGACTCATCTCCATGTTGCCAGAACAACAGCTGTCCATGGAGTTTACAGCTATGCTGCTGGACCAGATACTGCTAACTGGTTGGTTGCTTATCTTGACCTTTTTTGTTGAAAATAGTTTATTGAATGAAAATATAGATGACATACTCAGGGGTGTTCCTGTTTCAAACTGATTCTGCAAAATGGAAAATGGATTTTTGTGAGTAATTTTGGGCGTACAGGGGTAACATTGTAGAATATTGATTATTTTTAATTAAAATTAAATATCAATGACTCCTTCTTAGAGATTTGAATATTCTTTATGAAACTCTCCTGACATTGTTTATTATAGGTAATCTCTTTATAACTTCATAAACAGGAGAAACAATTATCAGGATTAGTTATGTTCAGCATGCAAGTTTATGGCACAAGTACAACCGGTTTCATGCACAAGTTCAAATCATCATAGGCTACAAATATTTTTTTCTTAATGTCAAGAATTAACTTATGTACAAGATACAAGATGTTTGTTTCAATCAAAATACAAACTTAAAAAAATTCAAGTATGAGCCTAATATTTTCATTCAATACAAAGTAAAACATAGAAATATTATTCATAAAAAGATATTCGTTCTTCTGTGGTAGGAACTGTTTCTGTTTTGTATAGATTTACAATTTGTTCCAATTTTCTTTTCCAAGTTTTTGAGAGCTTCAGTTTGGTCATGGCAAGATTATGAATTTGAGGGATTATTACAACAACAATTTTTAATCCCTCTTAGTAAATCACAAATTTTATGTCTTATGTATTTTATGTAATTTTATGTCAAGCTATATGTCTTGTCATGGTTTACCGGACATGACTATGCGTATGACATGAAAAACTTGTTTACTAATTATGACAAAAAATACATGACAGAAAATGTCCACATTAATCCTTCAAATCACTTTGGGAGATAAAACCAAGAACTAAAATCCAGAGGTGGTCAAAACATTATTTAAAAGTCAAAATGAACAATAGCCTACCTATACGAAGTGCATAAGTTTAATACCTGTTATCTTGTCTATGTAGAGGGCAGCAGTAGTTATGCTGGAGCCTTGTCACTGCTACAGGCTCTCTCCCTGGCAGAGTTGGATATTAAACTAGAGGCTGCTCGTAAGCTGCTCACCACCACCTTCATGAGACCTACAGCTCCTGCGGCTTTGGCCAAACAGGTAGATTGAGTCTGGAGAATTGTTTAACTTATATACTGGAGAGAAACTTTTTACTCTACCAGGCTTACTACAGACCTTAACAGTTAAGGCCTGGGAAAGTCAATAAATGTCATAGTTAGCTTGGGGAATTGGTTTACTCTCAGGGAAGTACAGTGGTGTTGTTTAAAAAAAAGGTTATGGACATTGGTGATATAAAAAGGGAATAAAATGTTCCAAAATGATAAAATTTCACCAAGTGAGCAGGCCTTTGATCATGTAAACATTTTTGCTACAAGAAGAAAATTAGTATTTTATAGTGGAACCCCTCAAATCTGACCTCGGCATAACGGACTTCTCGGGATATTCAAACTTAGGTCCCATTAACAGCTTTACATATCTAAACTATAGAGGTGTGTGACTGACTTGATTTTTGAGCCTCGTATTTCCTCACCTGCAGGCTTGAGAGATTAGAAAATCTTGCTCGAGCCGAGCTCTTACAATTGCGATTGCAGAACTCATCTGTAAAGAAAGATTGCATAATCGAACAATTTACACTTTCACTACAATCGCAATTGAGGACAATTAAGTTTCAGTGATCGTGGGAGACTATGATGATTTTTCTATGCTGGGATTTTGTTGTGATCTCGAGAGCAGACAATCCGCCACCTGTTAATTCCGGCGACCTAGGCTTGTGTGAGCAGACCGAATGGTCCCCGGAATAGGTGTGCTAGTTCAGAAAGCAAATACCGGACAAAGTGCAGTCGGAACAGCCACGGTGTGGTGTCTATGGGTGACCCAGACACGACATCATGCGTTGCAACAAGAGCCCGAGAATGGGGATCGACCCAGACTCATGAATTTTCGCCCGTGCCCACGTCAGCGACTTTGGCGAAGCTTTCGTCCCTTAAGGCTGAAAGTCATAGCCGGGTGGTAAAAAGTCACACTCGGTTGGTAAAACACGGTAGGAATTCAGGATTTTGATGTGATAGTGAGAATTGACGATGATGTCAACACAACCCTGTAGGGGTCCAGGATTCTGCCACTATTGCCAATGTTGATGATGATGATCAAACGACCGCCTAAGACGATGATGATTTTTCCAGAAATTTCCTGCGAGCCTAGATGATGATGATTTTTTCATGCACTTGGGAAATGATCACAATATTAACGCAAACTAATTGTGACATTGTTATGCATACATATTGCAGTAGGCCTACAGTATTACAGTAATAGTAAAAATATACGGTATTCAATAAACACAGTTCAGTACATTACTCACATTTTTGCTTAAAGATTTTTTCAAAGTATGTATTAATTTTTACGCATAGCCTAAGTTTCTTTATTTGTGTGTGAAATCAATCAATTTTCTTATTTAAAGAAACACTTTTTAGCTCCCCTTGATATCCGAACAAGCATTTAAATAACTCCCGACTTTTTGCCTAAATAAAAAGATGTAAAAAAATCTGCTTAAGCTCTGTAAAAATTGCTAGTAGGCATAACCTGAAATTGAACTCTCATAATACCCTGGATCTTAGACCTGTAGTTCAAAAGTCAAATATCAACTAGTGTTGATATGTAATGTTTAATAAAATTATAAAGCTATTTTCAATAAGATGTTTTAATGTATGGACTTAAATATTTGTGTTTTCTATTTAGGTTGGTTGGCAAGACTGTATAACCCGTTTGCTGATTAAAAAGCCAATCACAGACGTCTGCAATGAAGTATTTCCGGATATGATGTCGTTTGATGATGAGGAAGAGTTGGCAGACCTGGAGTTAGGACGGGCATCACCCTCTTCTGCATCTCGCATCTCTGACGCTGCTTACGCCATCGAGAGTGAGATAAAGGGTGAGTGGTTAGCAATGAAGTATGTCCTGATTATATTTTGTATGTAGATGACAGGGAGATAAAAGATTATGTTAGTTTATTCTTATTCTTAATGTCATTTCCTAAAAAAACAAATTAAATTTGTTTTTATTGATTGCATGTTCAATGATAGTACTGAAATTTTAATACACAGACAACCTCACCTTACTTATAGCAATGTGTCTTTGTGTTACTAGTTTATTTATGTTTATTCTTTCCCTTCCACTCAATTACTTTACTCACAGTAAAGTTAAAACAAGTTTGTAATATTAGTGACGAAACATTTCTTCAATAACCCTTTTAAACATCTATTTCCCACTTGTACAGAAGTCGCAGAAACTGTAAGCAACGCAGTCGCTGACAACATTCACTATGCAGCGGACAATATCTCTTCTGCAGTCGCATCAGCATACACCGCCTTTCGCCAGAAAACTGTCGAGATGCAGGTTTGTTACTCGACTTGATCAAAGTTGAGTTTTTTTTATTTTTTTCACTTTTAGATTTTTACAATTTTTGTTGTAAAGAACTGAACTAAGTTATTTGTCCCTCCTAACAAAAGTACTAGCTGTTTTAACCCATTCTAATCAAGCAAACCAACCATAATAGCTCAAGTGGTAAGGGAGTTGTTATTTCAGGCTGATAACCTGGATATTACTAGTCTTGGACCAACATAACTTTACTGTAGTCACTACTGACTTACATCCAAGACCTAAACCACCATCAGATCACAAACCAGTAGGCCTTTATTGGCGGACAATTCTTTAAGATTCGTAATTTTTTTAAAAAAGAACAAATATTGACTTATCAGATTTAGACCAACCAGATTGAGGTGAGAATATTTTTTAAACCAAAGTATCCGTTTTTTACATGCTCTGACTGCAAAAACATGTAAATCAAAACAAACACTTCCCTTGACAAAGTTGGCTCAAAACATAATAATAATACATTAACCTGTTTTCTTAGGAGAGCTTGGAAGAGCTGGGTGCCAGGTCGAGGCTGAAGAAGAGAAGTCTTACATCACTGACGGAATTTGTAGAACCAGACAGTCCACAGCCATCTGTCAAGTCACAAAACTTGACATTGTCAGAAGATGGGGTCAGTTTAAGCAACAGGTACGTAATTAAAACTCATATGTTACCAGATATTTGACCAGAAATACTTTTCCTACTTTGATAATGTCTATGTTGTGTTGTTTATGGTTTGATGTTGCATTGCAGTTTGTACATACTATTTGGAAAAAGTTGTAAAATGTTGTTATTTCTCTAATACTTTCATTGATCATCATACCAGGTTTTTGCTCATGAATATTATAAACCTAATATTTTTGATGACACAATATACATTTGCCATTGAATCCCAGGAATAAATAATTCAGCTATGCCTATTTTGTATTTTTATTGTTTTTTCACTCAACTTGAGAACACAAAATTTTAAATTCTAACAGGTTTTGATACAAATACTATATCAATTATGTCAATTATTTAAGATGGGGACAAAAGTAGTACTCAAAAAAGTGGACGTTAATCCACCCCAGGGAGCATCGCATCCAATCTACAGTGCATGCCTATAAATATCCACAATTCATGACCTCCTATTAGCTGGATTACAGTACGACACCACCGTCCTAGTGATGAGACCTATCAGTCTAACACAATACAATATTGGTAATCCCAACACCCAAACATGAAAGTCTAACTTACCAGGTGCAGGACATGCCAGACTTTCAGCTGTGCTTAGTGAAGTTCGTACTAATAATTGTTATTGAATTTTTTTTGTGTTCAATCAACAATCAACAAAATTGGCAAAACCAAATCAAATACATTTTTACACTCCGTAATGGGACAGTCTAAACTCTGGTCTTGTTATCATGCGTCATCAACCTTGCGAGATAACATTAATTGAATGCCAATTACATGGTGCGATCTGAGTCTAGAATCAATCTTGCTTGGAATTAAAGCAGCGACCTTTAAATTTGAAGCGAGCACCATAACCACTCGGGTATATAGAGAATTTTGTTAGGTTTTGTTATAAGTTTGAGTTTGTTCTGTCATTTGGAGCCTAAAAGGTTGAAGTAGTCAGTGACTATGTAGTTTGTAATGTTTGTATATTGTGATGTGTCTCAGGTCAGAGTCCAGCAGCAGTACAGAGGAGTTGTCATCGCCTAGCCACACAGCTGATATCTCCACCAGAGACAGCCTCAGTGTAGCTTCTGTACCTAGTCTCTCTAGTCACATTGTAGATCAGGAGTCAGACGACGAGGAGAAAATACTGTTTGACGCCTTACAGTAAGTAGCTTAAGGTATTGTTCGGTGTGTTACAGTAAGTCAACAATTCATTGAGAAGATTTTTTTTTTTGTCTTTGCCAGTAAGGAAATACTTTGTGAGTGAACTGTTTGTGAATTTGCAAATGAGATGATTGGTATATAAGTATCACCAGAGTCATAAATACTATTCCACATACAGGCAAAATCTGTAAAAATGTGTGTGATGAAAAAGTCATAAAAGTTTGTAAATTGTACTCGCTTAGTATATGATTATTGATTCGTGTGGTATTCCCAGTTTCAAGAAAAAATTATTAAACATGTTGATGTTGGTTTACCTTATGATTGCCAGGTTCTTGAAGAATGTACATGTTTAAAGCCCTGTGTAGGTTTCGCCACAAGTTTGGCATCCGCAGGAGCAGAGTTGGTAATCACATCACTTGAAAAAACAATATGCTACTGTATTTATTTACATTCCGCCGTAAATCGTCTGCCAACCGATAACGTAAAGAAATAGCTTAGTGTTTTTTAGTGTTTTTTTTAAGTGATATGATTACGAACTCTGCTTCCGAGGATGCCACACTTGTGGCAAATGTACTTCTGGCTTTAAAAATCTACAATTTTCAAGAAAATGGCAATCATAAGGTTAACCAACTTAATTGATTATTGATTATCACAAATTAATGAAATCCAATGTTTGCAGACGGTGGAAAGCTTTTGACGCTGAAAAACTTGAAGACAAAGAAGAAGAGTTGTGTTATTTAGTTGCAAACCTTGTCTTCACCATAATGTGGAGAGGAATTGATGTCAACAGTAAAGATGCGTGGAAGGTAAGCAGATATGTAATTTACCTGTGTCAATTTAATTACTGGTTTTTACTTTACCATCTTTAAATATTCATGAAGTCGTAATAGTACAAATATTGTTTCAAGCTACTAAAAGATCTGTTAAAAGTTTAAATTTTAAAATTCGCTACAAATTTATCGTTGCCATAAAAAGTAAAACTTACGTAAAATTAAAATAAACTATATGTAAGTATAAGAAATAATTGGGAATATAACATTTATTTCTACGCTTTTCTGATCATCCTAACTTTGTTTTGGTCATCACACTGGTAACTGAGGTGTTTGTTGGTTTTTGGTTTTTTATGAATTTTTTGCAGCCTATGTAAAATACCCTACTGTGACTTATAGCCGAACCCATTATAATACCTCCTTTCTCACAACCGTCTGCAGGAACGTGGGCAGGTCATGACGTGTATCAACCTGTTGGCTCTCAACAACACACTGTACTGCTCACACCTGGAACTGCGGCTGCGGCTGCTAGAGATGTCTGTGACTGCTGCGTTGAGTGATCTGCGTGAAGGCTCGTACACTGCAGACAACGCAGCACATCTCATCCGCTGGATATACGACCTCACTGTCATCGACCCCAACCAGGACCACAGCAAGAAAGCCTCCACCAAGGTAAACCTTTTGCAGTTTTGTGAAGGCATTTCTTAGCATTTATGGTATATATTTACACCAGTGGCTTTTATCAAAGTTTTTTGTATAGGGATGGTCCACACACCGATCTTGTTAATATCTAAGATCATTAATTGATATAGCAATAACAAATTTCATCTGGGTCTGGTGACAGTTTTGCATGGAATTGAACCAGCAACCTTCAGATTGTAAGACGAGCACTATAACGACTCAGTTACCCAGACTATGCAAAGTTTTAAAAATAAATCTAGCAAGTTCAAAATTAATTGTAAGAACTTGATTTTCAGTTTGGCGCTGTAACATGAATTTCCTTGGATGTTTTGAAAAAAAACCCGATTTTGATTGAAATTCTTCTGTTATGGTCCTTATAATTCTAAACAAAACAGTGCAACCCTTCATTCCTGTAAAAATTACTGTTCAAAATTTAATGAAACTTGTGATTTTACCTATTAAATATCATAGTTACTCTCATCGCTACCCATGAAAAAGGTTTTTGACAAGCTAATGGGAGAAAGTATGTGTCAGATTGCTGATACCGTTTATTATATTTAAATTGATTTGATTGATATATTTTGTAGTATAACATTCTCGGTCTCATATTTTTTTCCTTATTGTAGCTTCTAGATGGTGTACTTGGGTTGTTAGATGCTCTGCTGGTCTTCCAAGAAATCCCTGGAGAAGAATGGACAGAAATGGCCAAATTAGCATTTGGTGAGTATCGACTATTAAATTAACTGTAAAAATATTCTATCTGTAATAAATCTGCCTAGAGTAAATTTATCTTGAACACATAACAAGGGTGTGTATATCGTACTGCTCGATGCATCCTCTTCAAATGGTGAGGTTTTATAGTATGTGATAGCATTTAAGTTCTGTATGTAAACAATTTTGCATCTGTAAGTCTTTGGAAAAAGTGCCCAGCTTGATTGGTGTGCAGCTGATAGACACAGACTCTAAGCTAGGACACTCTTACTCCTTTATCTCTTCGATGTTTGCATTTGTACTCCACATTACATTGTGTCAATTAAATTTACCTTAAATCATTGTGTCCTCCAGTTTTTATGTGGAAGTGTTTGGGTGGCATTCCTATTGATGTTTGCTGTATGTATTGATTGATGTTTGTTTATCATGTTGAGTTGTTTATATTGATTCTTCCTATATTTATTTTTGTAACTTCAGCCAATATTTTGAGTACTCTAATAATGCTAATTATTCTCAATTTCAACTCATTTTGACACATATTACACCCTGGTGTACCATTGCAGGTATCTTGCTCAGTTGTGCTGCCAGTAGCAACCTAGAGCTTTGTGCCATGGCTACTGCCAAACTACACACTCTCGTACAGACAAGATGTATGAAAGATGCAGAAGAAGGTGGCTACTTATTGTACTACATAAACACAATCGTACAACAAACACTGCAAGGTTAGTTATTTCTCAGGTCACAATAGGCTTTTGCTAGCATTTTTTGACATGTTATTTTTTTGAGAATTTCTAGTATCAGTAAAAAATATTGATGAAATCTAGAAATACATAGTAAATTGATTTCTTTCAGTACAGGTAAGAAAACTGTTACTGTGTTAAAAAGCTATATTTCAAGTTTCTACTTGACACTGGCCTTTTAATTCACATGATTCAATCAATCAATCAATCAATCAAATCACTTTATTTGTCCTTGTACATGTCATTACAAGAAATGGCGTCAAATATAAAGCTAAAAAACAATACAATTATAAATTAAAAAAAAAAAAAAACTACCACTACTGCTTCATAATTTTGTTGTATTCATAAAATTCCTCTATTGAGTAAATGGGTTTGTTGATCAAATATATTTTCAATTTACATTTTAGTTTGTTATTATTTTTTTCTGATCTTAGTTCATTCGGAAGTGCTTTAAAGAATTTATTGCCCATGTATGTCGTCTTTTTTTTAAAAAATTCCAATCTATGTTTTTCAAAATGTTTTTCGGTCTGTCTTCTTGTATTATATTGATGACCTATTGGTTGTACATAAGTTTTTGTTATAAAAAATAAGATACATTCAAAAATATACAGACCATACACAGTTAAAATTTTAAGATTTTTGAAGTGTTCTCTTGCGGAGTCATCATCTTCAAGTTTGAGCATACATCTAATTGCTTTTTTCTGTAGGTTTAGAATTGTATTCAGATTATTTATTGTTGTTGCACCATACAAGCCAATTCCATAAGAAATATTAGAGTGAATCAGAGCAAAATATATTTGTTTTAGTACAGGCAATGAGCATAGGCTGGCCATACGCCTTAAGGCGAATAAACCGGAGTTAATTTTTCTCGATATATGTTCGACATGTTTGTCCCAGCATAGGTTTTCATCAATATATAGACCTAAAAATTTAGCCTCATTCACTTGTTCAATAATTTCCTCTTCAATCATTATATTTGGAGATATTTTTTTACGATTTTGCTTTGTGGAAAATGTAATAAATTTAGTTTTATTTGGATTTAACAAAAGACTATTATTATTGAAGTATTGCTTTATATTAGCTAGTTCTATAAAACTTAAATATTCAATTTCATTTTGGTTCTTTGCTGAGATTTTTAAATTTGTGTCGTCTGCATATAAACATAAATTACTATGGGGAACAGTCTGTAGCACTTCAGGAAGTCCGGTTATGTAAGATAAGAACAGCAAAGGACCCAGAATCGATCCCTGTGGGACGCCACATGAGACCAAACATAAGTCCGATGCTGCGCCCGTGATCCTATTTGAAATGGTTTGGTTAATTTCAACATACTGATATCGGTCGGAAAGGTATGACTTAAACCAATTGTATGCAACTCCCTTGACACCAAAGTTCAATAATTTATCAAGTAATAGATGATGATTTACGCTTTCAAAAGCTTTTGTTAAATCCATAAATATGCCCACTACGTTCTCCCCTTTATCTATGGACTCTATGATGGATTCAATAAAAGAAACGGCTGCAGTGAAAACCGATTTTCCGGGCCGAAAACCGTGCTGGGACATATCTAGAATGTTTGAATTTTCTAAGAATTGGGATAATCTTCTGTACATGACTTTTTCATAAATTTTTGAAAAGGATGGCAGAATCGAAATTGGACGATAATTGGACATGTCTTTTGTAGAATC
Source organism: Macrosteles quadrilineatus (assembly GCF_028750875.1). Lineage (NCBI taxonomy): Eukaryota > Metazoa > Arthropoda > Insecta > Hemiptera > Cicadellidae > Macrosteles > Macrosteles quadrilineatus. The sequence continues at coordinate 42,253,787 of NW_026542597.1, forward strand.
TTTTTTATGTATAGGTACAACTTTGGATATTTTTAATTTTTTTGGAAAAATGCCAGATATTAAAGAAGAGTTCCCAATGCAATATATGTAATAGGAACACAGGGGTAGGTTATTGGTCATAATCTATATGGCTTGACATTACCAATACACTATAAAATCTTTAGAAGAAATAATCGGTAAATGTAAAGGCATGCCTAGTCAGTCTCCACCTCTGAAGAAACAAGATTATCCTCAAATACAAGGTAACCATCTGAGATTTGCTGTGATGAATTTTTGTAAATTATTTAAGAGGGTTCAACTGTTTATCAACGCAAGAACATTTTTTACGTGTTTGTAAAAGAACAGCCCAAACACTTACATTGACCATTTAGATAGCTCCATTAATAGATATAACAAATGGCTAATGAATGAAAAAAATCCTACTTGGGATGGAACCAGTAACCTTCAGATTTGCAATCACTTTATCTACTCGTCCAGACAAAAAATGGTTCTACTTGTGAACATTTCAAATTTAACTTTTAAATTAAGATATTGAATGCCCGTCTTCATACAAGTGTCGATTTCCAGGTTCTAACCAAGAACACTACTCGTTCCTGATGCCTGTAGTCAAAGCTCTGATAGAGAAGCTGTCAGATCTATTGTCCATGGCCAGCTACTTACCTGACTTACCACAGACCATGTCCGGGCCAACGTTCTACGAACACTTCCAAACCTTCTGTCAGGGCGAGCAGTGGACTGCGTTTATGGAGAAACAGGTCAGTTTTGCTCTTGGCTGTAGATATACTGTAGTATAAAAAATAATTACAACTGTTTTCAAAGACATAAAATGCGCATGGTTAGTGTTTTTGATTTCTTATTGAAAGCGTTGACAGCCTCATTCAGCCTTGCATTTGCCCGTCTACATAGGCCTTGGGTCTGTTTGTAGAGGCACGGCCACACTAGCGCGCACGATCGCTATGCAAGACGTCCAGCCTCTCTAAAAATGTATTTCTCCGTTTGAGTTACATAGCTTCGTCCAAATGGAGACCATACCGATGCAGATGGCGACAGATGTATCCCGTTGACGTAGCGTATATTGCCCAAGGAATGTATCTCGGATATACGTCCGCAACAATCGGTCCAGCAGTTGTGTAGTATCTTGATATTGAAGTGCTGCTTTGGTGGTTGGTGTTGAACTTGGTGTTGTTTTTATTTATATCTCCTTCAATAATCCTCTGCAAGTCGTAAAACTTCATATTCCAATCGATAGTACAGTATTCCTGAAATCTACTCAATTGTCTTCACAAAGCTGGTTCATTAAATGGTGAAACTCCCCAAAACTTTCCCGTTCCTTATTTATATCATAGACCCATTTTCTTTTTTTCCTTAATAACAAAAGGAGAAGTAACTCTTAGTCACTAAAGGAATCGTCAGCCCAAGGTACATGCAGAGATCAGCCCAACCACGCATCTCAAGCGATGACATCCTGACAGATACTAGCTAGCTACGTTTATCATTTCCTATCTCCAGTGTGGCCACCCCTGCGAAGTGGGAACGGACGTCCGCTACTTACATATTTTCATCAGCGGCCTAGCGATCGTCCGCGCTAGTGTGGCCGTGCCTTAGACCATATAAAGCAAAGTAACAGTAAGCTGTTAGGTGCAGTATTTAAATAAACTGTACTGATACAATTGATTGAGGGGTCTCAAACTTCCAACATCGTCTTGGATCTGTAGTCCCTCGCGCTGCCGACTGAGCCACCGACTCACAAAGACATTTTCATCTGTTCATTTTTGCTGAGCACACAATTTGTTCGAATTACTACGGAAATGTTTAATACATGCAGTATCACACATGATCATAATTCAAATAATATTTATCATATACATGCCATATTCTTCTTATTCATTGCATATATCATCATATTTATGTCATAAGTTTTAGTTAAAGTAAAAATGAAAACAAACTGATATTTTAGTTGAAATTAATTGTAAATCTGTTTAGTGAAGAAATAAATATACAAATATTGTAGAATAGTACTACATAAGTAACCACAGTAAATCAAATTTAAAAGAATAACAAACAAAACATATTTTATGCTAATTGGGTCAAGGTCAAATAAATTTTTGGTCAAAATTGTACTATTGGGGATATGCCTAGTTTGATTAAAACTAGTATACATTAGGTTATATATTTGATGTACACTAAGTATTATACTCCGTTCACAAAAAAAACAAAAAAAAAAACAATAAAACAGTAGGTGGTTTTAGGAGTAGAAATTTACGCCCACTAATCTACCTTTAAAACGATAGCTCAACAGCTGAGGTTAGCCAAAACGACCAGCTGCAACAAAAGCAAAAATAAGTGGTAGGGGAACTTCCCACTAACCGCCTAAATTTTGTGAGCGGAGTATAATATAGTAATTTGTAGGTCTATTAGTAGAAGTAGTAAGAGTAAGTCCTTAATCTCCAAGCACTGCTAATAAAACTAACATTTGACAAGGATTGCAACTGTTTTCCTTATTATACGTAAAAGTTAAAACTCTAGTACTTGCACCATATGAACACAACAAGGCCTCGTAAAAGAAAATCATAACATTTTTGTCCAATGCTGTTTGGTACATATCGTTGTTTCTATTATTTTCCTTTATTATTTGGTTTGTTACCGGTACCATTGACTATTGGATACTGAAGTAGACTTGCCATCTATATGGACCAGATGTAGCCAATTTTTTATTAAAAAAGAACGTAGTTACGTAGCCAGTCACAGAATGAGCTAGTGTCCAAAATGTTATTTTATACGTTAGTTTTTGTTGCTGTCCAGGTTGATCATAACAGTTGCTACACCTCACCTTAAGTCATTCCCTAAGTTTGACTTGGTAAAAAAGTTTGTGTATTTGACAGAATTTAGTAATTTAGATCAGCACAATCTGTAGGTGGCTCACATCAACTACCACGATTTTGTAAAAAAATCTGGTAACAAATTTAACACGGGTATGGAATGTCTAAAAGCCGGTACTGTAGATTATTTATTTTGCACTCGTGAAAAAAGTAAAAGTAATTAGTTAAAAAAATATCCAATCATTTTCGTGTTAAGTTCTGATTCAGAATTATTTAAGTTTGGAAGAGTCTGATTCCAAAGCGCTTGAAAAAGAAACAGTCTACTGTACTATAAGAGGGTATTTTCATAACGAGTCACAAACAATTTCCTCCCTGTGGATGTTTCTCACGGCTTACATATAATTTGACAACCACAGACAGTCAAGAGTTGTGGGTCAACTCGGGCCGTTTGACTAACATTTTGGCCGGCAGATTATCAGGTATTATGATTGAACCAATCAGCCTCGCCGTTGCCATGTGCTGTACCTTGTTATTTATGACCTATTTCAATGTAATAACCCGTCGGAAAACCAATAAATCATTGGAGATCTTATCCTGCATGATTGTGAACGATGCATTTTGGAATTGAGTGATTATGATTTCGCTTGCAGCTTGTTGTGTTTGTTTTGAATTTACTTCCAATAGAATAAATTTTATTGGTAGATTTTATTGTGCCAATAAAAAATAATGCCCACTAATTTTGTAGATACATTTATTATTTTGGATAAAACCTCCCAGTAGCATCGAGCGATGCTTCTTCAAACTTGTCATATACCAAAATTATGTCGTTTAACATTTTTTTTTTTAATAATGTGATTGATTTAAAAAACCTTTTTTTCAAAATAGCATAGACTAGATCATGAATAATGTAAATTAATGTAATGAATGAAAACCAAAGATGATTTTTAGCTCATTTCATAATGTAATGTGTGGACAAAATTGAAACTTTGCTCCAACTAAAACTATTGTGCTTTAAATCAGCTTGATTAAAAAATTGCCATACATGTTTCTGGATGTTAGTCAAGGTAATACTGACTTGATGGATATGGTTTTCACACAAACATATACAGGAAGTCTTGAAATCTTCCTATAAAACTTGCTATGAAAATAAATTGAGCTTCCGCTTGACTGAAATAAGTATATACAATAATCAAATAAGTAATGTCCTCATCTAAATTACTGATGCTAATAAGCCAAATAGAAAGATACCATTAACATAATGTTTTGATTGAACTATAAAAGCAATCATACACCAAAATATTTCGTGTAATGTATAGTTAAAAAAAAATTGATGCTTAAAATAATTATACAGGAAAACTTAAAATAAGACAACTTTAACTTTTGTGTAAAAAGTCTTTCAGGGAATGTTTGGGTAAAATAAACCCATAAAGTATTTTTCCTACAGTCACCTGACAAAGTTGGCTTCCTTGTACTGTTTATAGTACAGAAAGCTGCTAATTGCTGCATATTTATACTTTGTCGTACGGTTTATACTTTGGCGCACATCAGGATTCCAACAAAACAACACAAAACAGCAAGGTTCTATTATGCACGTAATCCGTGTACGCGTGGAAATAGGTTGGCAACACTTAAAGATAATAATACTATGAGCAGCTGATTGACTATTATAACTACGATTTAACCTGTCATTTCATGTTTATAGTTTATGTTCTCTTTTCGGAATTTCTGAACTTTCTGGACTTTTCTTTTAAAGTTTTAAGCGTTTTTAAAACATTCCAACAATCTTAATAAACAAGAAAATACCTTTAAAACATTTTTTAGGCGCGGAAACCACTGCAAATTACAAAAATATACGGAACTATTTTCTCAAGTCGCAGCACATTGCTTGCCGAGGAAAAAATAGCGTAGTGATACGGACTGGGAACTACTTTCTCTAGGGCGCCTATTTGTGTTGCCAGCTGAACCTAAAAACGTGTTGTATAGTGTTTGAAAGACTAATTATTTGTATGCTTTATAGTGACTGTAGGAAAAATATAATGTGTAACACGAGTGCAAAAGGCCTTTGCTGCACTCGAGATCATTCCGCACTCGCCTGCGGCTCGTGCATAAACGTTGCTCTCGTGTGCAGCAAAGTGCCACTTTGCTCACTAGTTACACAAATAACTATTCGAATTTAATAAAATATCATTTGAATGATTTACAAGTACCTAAAACTAAACAATAGCTTAGTTACAAAAGCTAAGGGATGGACGGGATTGAATTTTTAGTTCGGGACGGGACGGGACGGGATTTTTATTTCCTTCCCGATTTTCGGGACGGGACGGGCCGGAATTTTTTTTCTGTGCATAAAAAGAAAGTACTGTATTGCAGTTACCAAAAAAGACATACAAAATCAATTTTTACCATTTGTGGCACTGATCTATAAAAACCAAAAAATGGGTAAAAATTTACAGGTACCTATAGAAACTTGTGACTCACGGTCACGGAGCGATCGTAGTCATGACTCGCGGTCACGGCGCGATCGTCGGTATGACTCGCTGTCACGGCGCGATCGTCGGTATGACTCCGCGGTCACGGGGTTATCGTCGGTATGACTCGCGGTCACGGCATGATCGTCGGTATGACTCGCGATCACGGCTCAATCGTCAGCATGACTCCGCGGTCACGGCGCGATCGTCGGTTTGACTCGCGGTCACGGCGCGATCGTCGGTATGACTCGCGGTCACGGCGCGATCGTCGGTATGACTCGCGGTCACGGCGCGATCGTCGGTATGACTCGCGGTCACGGCGCGATCGTCGGTATGACTCGCGGTCACGGCGCGATCGTCGGTATGACTCGCGGTCACGGCGCGATCGTCGGTATGACTCGCGGTCACGGCACGATCGTCGGTATGACTCGCGATCACGACTCGATCGTCAGCATGACTCCGCGGTCACGGCGCGATCGTCGGTATGACTCGTGGTCACAACGCAATCGTCGGTAGGACTCCACGGTCACGGCGCGATCGTCGTTATGACTCCGCGGTAACGGCGTGAATGTCGGTAGGACTCCGCTGTCACGTCGTGATCGTCGGTATGACTTGCCATCACGGCATGATCGTCAGTATGACTCCGCGATAACGGCGCGAGCGTCGGTAGGACTCCACGGTCACGGCGCGATCGTCGTTATGACTCCGCGGTCACGGCGCGAACGTCGGTAGGACTCCGCTGTCACGTCGTGATCGTCGGTATGACTTGCCATCACGGCATGATCGTCAGTATGACTCCGCGATAACGGCGCGAGCGTCGGTAGGACTCCGCGGTCACGGCGCGATCGTCGGTATGACTCGCGGTCACGGCGTGTTCGGAGGTATGACTCGTGGTCACAGCCCGATCGTCGTTATGACTCCGCGGTCACTGCGCGATCGTCGGTAGGACTCCGCGGTAACGGCGCGAACGTCGGTAGGACTCCGCTGTCACGTCGTGATCGTCGGTATGACTCGCCATCACGGTGCGATCGTCGGTATGACTCGCGGTCACGGTGTGATCGTAGGTATGACTCGTGGTCAAATCAAATCAAATCAAATCAAATCAAAATCTGCTTTATTTCCAAAAATTTTTTTACAAAATATACATGTACAAAATACGAACAATAGTCCCGCATAGGCCGTAAAAGACCTGTGCGCGGGACGAGCTCTATTACAAATTAGAAATATTCTTAAAAAATTAAAACTAAATTAATCAAAATACTATTTACAACTAAGCTATGAGACAGCTACAGGAACAGTTAATGCTAAATAAAAGGTAGTCGAGTGAATGGAGTTGCAGTTACTGATATATGTACGCTAAATATTGTTTGGTGTATTTGTGTATAATTATTGTTAGGTATTGTATACTGAACCGATAAGTGTCTCAGACTGATCGAGCCCAATCTCCGGCGCGATCGTCGGTATGACTCGCGGTCACGGCATGATCGTCGGTATGACTCGCGATCACGGCTCAATCGTCAGCATGACTCCGCGGTCACGGCACAATCGTCGTCATGACTCGCGGTCACGGCGCGATCGTCGGTATGACTCGCGGTCACAGTGCGATCGTCAGTAGGACTCCGCGGTCACGGCGTGACTGTCGGTATGACTCAGCGGTAACGGCGCGAACGTCGGTAGGACTCCGCTGTCACGTCGTGATCGTCGGTATGACTCGCCATCACGGCGCGATTGTCGGTATGACTCGCGGTAACGGCGCGATCGTTGGTAGGACTCCGCGGTCACGGCGCGATCGTTGGTATGACTCGCGGTAACGGCGCGATCGTTGGTAGGACTCCGCGGTCACGGCGCGATCGTCGGTAGGACTCGCGGTCACGGCGTGATCGTCGGTCTGACTCGTGGTCACAGCGTGATCGTCGGTAGGACTTCGTCTCCTGCGTTCGCGGACCTATCGCTCGCAATAACGGCGTTATCGGCACTCGCGAAGCGGAAAAATCGCCGACGATCGGACCAAATCCCGTCCCGAAAAATTCCCGAGTCAAATGTAATCCCGTCCCGATAATCGGGAATATTTTTTCCCGAAAAATTCTAGAAATTTCGGGACCCGTCCATACAATAGCTTAATCATCATAACTTGTGCATCTTTACGTTACCTGAAGTATAAAGTACTCTTTCTTTCCTAGAGATATAATCATGCAGTGATCCTATGGCTATTTTTCTGTAAAACACTGTTCAAAGCAATTCTAAAAGGTGAATCTTACATGCCTTGTACTACATGAATTTGGTTTTTGTGTAAGCTTAGTTGTTAATTTTCACATACCTTGATACCATCATAGTTATATTTTCATGTAATTATCTATGCCTATATTATTTTTTGAAGATTGATTACTCTACAAAAACATAACATTAGTCAGCTTCCCTGGTTTTATGGAATTTTTTGAGTGTTTAAGTTTAGTATTAGTTTTTATAAGTGTAAAATAACTTTTTATATGAACCTAAGAGCGATGAATCAGAGAGTACAGAATTAAATCCCCCCCATCAATAAAATAAGCAAACTTTTAGTTGCTTTGAAATTAAGGACAAAATAAGGAAATATAAGACAAGTCGCGGGAAACTCAGCACTGTCTTACCGATGATAACACACTGTGGTTGCTAGGAGGTTTCCCGATATGCAGTCCTATCATCCCGTCACTGTACCACTGACTTCGGCTGTAATCATTTCTTCATTGTTTTTCTGTTTGTTTATATTGAAGCACAAACAAAGGATACTCTGATGGTTTAGTTGGTGGTTGTAATTAGGATCCATTGATTGTATTAGTGCAATAAATGAAATGGGATTTCATAAATTAAATTCAACCTGAAAATCTCTTGAAAGCGTTAGTTTGATTTTTTTATGTGGTTTCTTATAAAAAATAATTACCAGTAAATAAAAGGCTACATTATTTACTTACTTACATACTTTTGTTTATTTTACTTTATTTACTAACACTTACTTACTGTTTTAGGTACTATGAATGACTAAGTATTTTCTTTGCTTATTGGGAATAGAATCGATAGTTATAATCTTGCCAAAATATGACAAAATAGTGAAATCGTTGATGTTCAACATAATAGTATATTTCGTACCTAGGGCCAAAAATGAGGTTTTGCCAGCTCGAGATAGTTTTTAAGTTCTCGACAGAACTTAAAACGATGAGAACTGCAAAACCATTTCGGTCCGTGGTACTAACGCAATTTTTCACCACACTATACCCTATTACCACGATTCACAGAAATAATAATGCACACTGATAGTCAACACAACTACAACTTTAAGGTTAGGTAAAAAAATTATATGAGGAATCAGATAAAAATAATAATGAATAGTTGCTAGGCAGCGGTGATAATAAAACCATTATAATGCAATGCTATGGATACTGATTGTGCATTTAATATGCATTTATGTTTTAAGACAATAAGCGTACAGCTGATTTTGCGACCCTAGGGATGACTTGCTCGGTCCCCAAATGACGATAACAGCTGGCATGTGCAGCAAAACGTTACTTTGAGCCACCAATTAACCTATGTAAAACAGCTAAAAACATCATAGTGTGGTGAAAAAGATTTTTGCAACAAAAAAATGGAGGAAACTTTAACACCGAAAATGGCATCTTAATACCTACTTTAATACTATATTCTCAAATGGCAACCATACAAATGTAGGTATTTTTAATAAATTTTGCTACAAGAAATATAAAATAGCGATGCCAATAATAATACTTTTCTTTTTTGGTGGTTGTATCGCAATGACTTAAAAAATAAAATAAAAATAATAATAATAATGCAAGACAGTAGCTTGTTAAATTTGTACTAAGCTATTAATATTTTACCAAAAACACACTTTATTACCCTCTCTATAGCAGTAAACCTAGGTACTCGTTAAACCTAATATCATTTAAATAGATTTAAGGGAGAATCTAATCAGGTAAATGAAAATTCACTTAGTCTGCAGGTTTGTTGTGTTGGGGATATTTAAGTGTTTAAACGGATTGAAAAGGGTAAACATAACAAAACTTTCTTTTAAAATTAATGTAATTTGTCACAATTTGTTAAAAACAAATTACAGTAACAACAAAGCAATATAAAAATAACAAAAAGACAATATTAGAAACAATGCCTATATTGCTATATACAGGAGGTAGTATAAGATAATGGAGTAAGTAGATGAGTCATTGCATGATAGAATTATTATTGTCAAGAACAGAACATACTACTCACTGACTCAACTGATCCTGGCCATCAAGATATGATACAAAGTTTATATTATTAAGTATGCTGCGAGCTGCAATCATAAGTATCTGCAATTTTTATATTCGACTTTAGCTTAACCTTTGTATTACATACTCCACATCCTTTGGCAGACACAAAATTAAGTTTAAGCTAAAACTTAAGTATAAACAAAGTGGCTTTCCAAGCATAAATTAAAATATAAAATCATTCACAAAGTTGTGGTCAAATAGCAAGGAAAAATTAGGTAAAATATTAGACTTGTGACTTAATCTACTTAACTAATATCCATCACTCAATCATTATTTGAGATGCAAATGATTCAGCATATTTCTTCATAAAATTATGATACAGTTAAAAGTTCAACAGTTACAAAAAATTAAACTGAATACTCCATTAGAAATTTGGCTAACAGAGTTTCAGAGAGGTCTTATGATTAATCTTCAAAAGGTTTTCAACAGAAAACCTGTATGAAAATAGAATGCATAAATAAGAATTAAATAGCACAATATAATAATCTATCTAATAAATAACATTTAGTATAAAAGTTTGCAAGCCTAAGCCTAAATATTTACAAAATGCGGAAATAAATAGTGAGAGGTAATCTAGGATTGCATGTTATGGCTACTGCTCTCTGGAAACCGGACTGGCTGTTTGGTTTCGTCTGATTTGCGCCTAGAAGCATTGGTAGATTGAGCATCTACTTGCTGCCGGCCGTAGTTTTGTTGATTCATCGCATCGTAGTAGTTGGCCGGTAAAACCCCAGAAGACACTGAAGATCCAGCATAGTAGCCTTGAGATGGAGTTATACTGAATCCTTCCCTTTGACCGTCCTTCTTCTTCAACTCGTTATCGTAAGGGACAAATCCAAATGTCTGACTCGGTGGTTGGAACGATCCAAATTGGTTTGAACTTCCTTGTGCTTGAGTATTTTGTGTTTCATCTTGTGAAGTTTCTTCATTTTCTTCACCTCCTGGAAATCTGATTGATGTAGACAGTTTTGCAGACTGATCTCTGGTTTTCTCTTCTTGGTTCTTTTGCATGTTGAAGATATTGGCGTTCTGTGAAGCGGATGTTATTATGTCATCCTCTCTGGTAGCCTCTTCATTCTGCTGCTGGTAGTGGTTTTGAGCTATGGAATGGTAGAGTTGTTGGTTCGTAGAAGAGGATAGTGTATCATACACTCCCTTGGTAGGAGCTCCGTAGTTGTCTGTTTGCACTTGGGAGGAGGAGGGATTGTTTTGGTTGCCTTTGTAAACATTGATATAGGAGGTGGCCACTGGGTGGTTGGAAGAAGATGAACCCAATATAGATGGTGCTTTGGGGGCACCGTAAGTCGGTGATGGAATACCGTAAGTTGTTGATGGGACCGGGAAAGATACTGATGGTTTTTTGGCATATGAGTTAAAGGCTGAAGATTGAGATGAAATAGGGCTACCATACGAAGAAGACGGTGTCCCATAGGCTGCGGAAGGTTTGGCAGGAGCTCCGTACAATGGAGACTGAGTGTAACTACTGTATGTACTAGGAGGTCCGTAGTTATCAGAAATACTGATCGGAGCGTCGTAAGTGTTCACCTGGGAATTGTAAGTGTCTGGGATTGAGTAAAGAGGCTTTTTTCTGTAGGGGACTCCATAACTAGTCGAAGGAGGACCGTATCCAGGCTTAGGTGGTCCATAACTGGATTTTATTGAGTTGTGATACTTAGAGTGGTGCTTCCGAGGAGGGCTGTACTGGTAGCCAAAATTGGCTTGAGGTGGGTTTGAGTATTTACGCTTAGGAGGACCGTACACCGGCTTAGGAGCGCCATAAATAGGTTTTGGAATACCATAAGAAGATTTTGGTGGGCCGTAGCGCATTTTTGGTGGTCCATATTTAGGCTTGGGAGGACCATACACTGATTTCGGGGGAGGTCCATAACGAGGCTTGGGCGGTCCGTAAGACTGACGAGGAGAACTGTAGCTGGCCAAGGGATCTCGCCTGGTCCTGATATAATCTCCTTCCGTCACAGTCAGGCATGATACCAACACCAACACTACAGCCAACACGATCTGGAACAAGTAAAACATATAATTAGATTCTATGTTTAGGATTGACTGAACTAGAAAACCCTCATTAAAATAGTATCCCTCATTCAAATTTTTATTAAAACGACCAGAGAAATTTACATTTGTTCAACAATGCCTTAAATTAAAAAAGGTCCATAATTTTAAGCCAATCCTGACGTAATAGTATATTTCGTACCTAGGGCCGAAAACGAGGTTTTGCCGGCTCGAGATAGTTTTTAAGTTCGAGACGAAGTCGAGAACTTAAATCGATCGAGAGCTGCAAAACCATTTTCGGTCCGTGGTACGAACACTATTTTTCACCACACTACTACTATTCACAATAATAATAATGAAAACTGATAGTCAACGCAACTTTAAGGTTATGTGAAGAAGTAATTTCAGGAATCAGCAAAAATAATAATAAACAGTTGCTAGGCAACGGTGAAAGTAAAACAATTCTATTTCAATGCTATGGATGCTGTTAGTCTGGGCGTCGACCCATTGTAATTAACGATGACCTGGAAATTTGGGTGGACAAAGGTTTTTTGACTGATTCTGACTCAGTTTTTTGCGCTGATTACGAATATGCCGGGTGCCACCTTGGCACCCTTGGGCAAACGCCGCCATATTGGAAAAATGGCGACCAAAACTGGTTTTTCGTTAAATACTCGAAAACGGTTAGTTTTAGAGATATTTATGTGGAGACATAAAATGTAGAGCGTAAAAAACTACACAGAAATGATATCAACACTTTTTTTTGTAAACCTCACGGTTTTAGCACAATTTTGTGAAATTGAAGTTATTATTAACATAAAGTTGTAATTTAGTGCCAATACCTATGACATATTACATTCATTGTTCAAAAAACATAATTATATTATGCATTACACATTTGTACAAGAAACCTTTGATTAAAATAATTGTTAGTTTCATCTAACATCCCTCAGTTACCCACCCCGTGGCCATTATGCTATTTCTGTATGCGAGTCTTTGGCGGGCTCGGTGGCGCGCTCAGCCTTCAATAAAGTTTCAAATACAGTTGCGAGAGTTGCTTGTAAGTAGTGTACAAGTGAAATGTAGTTGGATACTTTGGTTGGAAACAAATTACTAAGGTAAATTATCTTAAAATTAGATTTTTATGTTATTGCATTATGTCATTGATTTAACCTGCTTATAAATACCTGCCAACTACATATGCTATTCTAGCTATAGGACTAGATAAATACGATGATACTACTACATAATTTTTACTCTGTTGGGTATTTAATTGACAAGCTGTAATACTAGTTAGTACAAGGTTCTATTATAATATATTATGTATCAATATCGGCCTATACATTAAATTGGCAAATAAAAATTTATCGAATATTAGAACGAATGATTTTCTATTTAAAAGTTTACATAAAAAAAATATATATATATACATGGTGTGGCAAAACTTTACCTTGCTCTTCCCCCCAAATACCACCACCCTGACGAAAAAAACCCAGATCCGGCACAGTATATGTTTGTGGAACGTCTTTATAAAGTTAATGAAGATTCCAATTGATGTGTTTTGTTCTAGATTGGAACAATGAATTGAATACGATAATGACGGAAAATAGAAGTGTATTAGGGGATTAAAACTTACCTCAAAGGGAAAGGAATATTCTTGCTTTTTAACTGCGGAAAAAATGGACAGTTAATAAGTGGAGGCCCTGTAAGAGTCGGATCAGTTAAATCAGCAAGTATTGAACTACAAGATGAGTTGTTCATATACCTGGATGAAAATTTACTCGATTATTTTCATAAATCTTGTGTGTCCTCTTCCTCATAGAAATCAAAGACCCACATTCAGCGTGCATTTAAAACATTAGCCCGTCCGTAGTTCCTCCACCACCCAAGCGTTTGAAAATATCAGATATACAGAGCTTTGATTTTAGACTAAATTGCCTGTACTGTGGTGAAAAATGTTTGAAAATTGATCTAAAACATCCCGACCGATGGCAACCATATTCCCAAATCCGAACTGTTGATAGACCGAACAAGCCCACTCCAAGATGAGTTTTCTAATAAATTCAAGTTAGAATCAATGGCGTAATTGGAGATCTACATGCAGCCGATGCACGTTATCATAGGGATAGTCATAATGTTCTTTTGCACCAAAAACAAAGACCTATAAATTACACAAACACAAATCTTGGTAGTGAAGATACTATTTTGAAATCAATTATTAGTATAATGAAAGAAGGCCCATCACGCGTTTGGAACTCAATAGAGCTGTTTGAGTTTTATAAATCCCAGGGTGGGTCAAACATAATACGTAAAACTCTGGTAAAAAAAATAACAGACATAGTAGGACCTAGCTTGATTGTGTTATCTTCTCCTGGAAATACTAACATAGTTGCGTTTAGAAATCAAATGCCATTTGCGATGAAACTGGCATTATCTGATGAAGATGAAGAATGTAGTTTTGGAAAAGTAAAAAAGAAAATTGAATCAGAAACTACATCACGCACAGTTAACAGAGACAACTATGAAACCAAATTGAATCATGAAAGCCTTGAATCTAATATCAGCAAGATATTGTTGCTATTTTTAAAAGAGCTTGTACTGGTCTACCTTCCTTGATATAGGTAACATTGTTACTTCGATAATGACTAAACAAAACACCACAATTAAAATAGCATTATCATTACTTCTAAATAAGAAGAAACCGATCAATGAACTACCTACACAAATTTGGTGTAACCTGTATATACAGTAATGCTCGGCGGTTTAAAGCATCAGCGGCTGTTGCAGCTACTAAAAATCCAATGTTAAGCGGTATAAGAGACTGCAAAGATGGATTTATACAAGCTGTAAGTGACAAATTCGATACATTCTTATCTACATAGAATTGCTTAATGCTTACGTCAAACCCACAGCATGCCTTTACTTATGACTCAAGCTAAAACCTCGAGCGACTTCTCAGTTATATGCAATAACTCCATTATTTACATTACTTAAATATAAATCTGTAACTTTACCAGTATTTTTATTTTTTCAATCACACCAATAAGTGCTATTGTTGCTTAAAATAAACCGGGAGATTCTCACTGCACCTACAGATTGGGGGAATACGAGAATGTTCAGTGTAAAGGGGCGAGTGTGATGTGTGGGGAGGGGGGGGGGGGGGTTGAAGGCACTAATAACAATTATTTTTTACAAAGGTTACTTGTACAAATGTGGAATGCATAATATAATTATGTTTTTTGAACAATGAATGTAATATGTCATAGGTATTGGCACTAAATTACAACTTTATGTTAATAATAACTTCAATTTCACAAAATTGTGCTAAAACCGTGAGGTTTACAAAAAAAAGTGTTGATATCATTTCTGTGTAGTTTTCTACGCTCTACATTTTATGTCTCCACATAAATATCTCTAAAACTAACCGTTTTCGAGTATTTATCGAAAAACCAGTTTTGGCCGCCATTTTTCCAATATGGCGGCGTTTGCCCAAGGGTGCCAAGGTGGCACCCGGCATATTCGTAATCAGCGCAAAAAACTGAGTCAGAATCAGTCAAAAAACCTTTGTCCACCCAAATTTCCAGGTCCCCCTAGCTGACGCCCAGACTATGTTTGTGTAATTAATATGCAAGCGGACAGCTGATTTTGCGGCCCCGGGATGTAAAAACCTGCTCGGTCCCCAAATTACGATGACAGCTTGCATGGCCAGCAAAACGTAACTTTCAGCCACCAATTAACGTATGTAATACAGCCAAAAACATCATAGTGTGGTGAAAAATATTGTTTACCACAGTGAAAACACCGCCAACTCATTTTACTCCAGGCACACACGTCCAGGTTTATTCACTTGGACTTTCTATCGTGCCGAAATGTGACGCATTAATCCATTAGAATGAAATGCGAGAGCAGAACAAAGACATGCTTTCCTTTTCATCAGTAATTATGAGATCAGGGGTGAGGTGAAAATGTTGACCGTGATGTTCACTCGGCTGTGCGGCTAATCTGTGTCCTGGCAGGTGTACTCTCACTATCCCTTCTGGCTGTAACAGTACCGGCTACACGACGATATGACCCTATCCTACATCGTGGAGATTGTCTTATTACAAGGCTCAATGCTCGAGTTTCCTATCGAGGATCCTAGATATGCTGAAGATTTTTAGCTACGTATTATTTAGACTTAAAGGAAACAGGCATGATCACGGAACTGCTGGCTGTAATAGTACCGGCTACACGACGTCATGAGTGACGAAAATTAGACCCCATCCTAATTTTCTTAGAGAGATTATCTTCTAAAATGCTCAAAGCTCGAGTTTCTAATACAATTCGTCCAACATAAGCTCAAGGCTTTCTTACCATATTGTTTTTAAAGGGAGGAAAAGGTTTTGCCTGTATGATCATGGAGATGATGACTGAAATAGGTTTTTGTAACAGTGCCGGCTACACATGCCTATCCTACATCGATTAGAGATTATCATATTACAAGGCTCGATGCTGGAATTTTTGATGAACCTTTATTTGCTATCTTGTTACAAGAGGCAATGACAAATTCTATCTCACTCGTGATTTGGCTAGTCCTATTTTGTCATCTTAAGTTTTGTCCTCGGTATAATTCTCCAAAACGTACGTTTTTGTCTAATAATGACGCGAAACAAAGCAAACGGCAATCTAGTTACCATACTAGGGTTTAAAATTATCATAATAAATGGAATACACGTGCGTTGACTTGACCTTGCAAATAAAATGCCGACTTAACTGAGACACCAAGGTTGCCCTGCGAGCTATCACGGGATTTATATTCCGGAAACGTAAATAGTTACTGTAGATACTGCTTTTCTTGTAAATCAGTATTCAGTGATGTACCACTTTAACACGCAAATGATAGTTTCGTAACGATCCTAAAAACCCCTGCACTTTCATCATGCAGGAATTTTCTCCTCTCTCCGAAAACTTTATTTGCTCGCCACCACTGACTTCTGATCTACACAAAAAGTCTTATCGCTATCAACCGCATATGCGATGGACCACTCCAAAGTGTCATCGTTTTTTAAAGTATTTCCTCTCTTTGACCCTCCCGCCGCGCAGCTGATGAGTCAGATGATGTCCCGCCGCGCCGTGACGCTTCACGACGTAGTTAAAGTCCCGGATACGGACGCTCGACCCAGGCTGAAGGACGTCGGACTGGTTATCTGTCGTGACCAGTGACGGTGGCTGCACCGAGGTTCACTTTCTCCCATTGCGTGTAGGTCGATTGAAATGAAATGTACACTCAGCAGAAGTAGTAGAAGTAGCGCATTGCATTCTGTAATTGGAGGATTAGCCGTTTCTAAGAACAATTATTTATAAGAACGTAATTAAAGTAGTGTTCATTGTTAATTATTCTAGCAACTTGCTACATACATGCAGCATCCACAACAACAACAATTGCGTTGGCTCCACACGTGACCTCCATACTGTGTTTGGACCACAGAAAACGTACTAGTAGTACGTTTTCTGTGGTTTGGACTAAACTTATCAGTTATTTTGATTTAGATAATTGCTTCGCTACAACAAAAAATATTCATTGTTTACGAGACGTTAACGAAACGTACGTTATTTAAAACTTGTACGTTTGGAAAACTCTATTATACATTTGAACTTTTAAAATAATCAAGGTAGGCCTATAGCAATTATAAGGATGCTAGAGACTTAGATTTATGTTCTATCGAACAGTTCCTAAACTTACCGCCCTTCTGTTCATTTTATTAATTAAATACCATGGAATTACCGTGAATGCAAACAATAATGGTACATAGGCTTGCACGATCACGGCAGATTGTCAAACCTTGGTCTACGGGTGATGACCGCGTCGTTGAAATGTGAAACTAAAGGCCGAAGTTTCGGATGCCTAGCAGCTATCCATCTCTGGGGCAAACTACGATTGCCCCGTACGATGCCCCGAGGATGAAAAGCTGCTACGCATCCGAAACGTCTGCCTTCACAATTTTAACGATTTCATCATCACCCGAAGACTAAGGTTTGGCAAAAATGGTACATAATGACTTACAATCACGTTTACTCGAGTTGCTTTAACTAGTCCGAGCCAGAAAATGGAATTGCGCCGTTTTCTCCATCGCAGAAAGATCCCGAAGATATCTCTGAACGCAGCTGGTCCAAATTAGATCAATTAACCGCCAAGATCCAAGAGACCGAAATGTCTCTATCGGCCATCGGAGTTCTCGACACTCGAGGGCCCGACCAAAAAATCGTCAACGATCTTCGTTCGGGCTCACGATTTTATTGGGAAACTCACAAAACGAGAGCCTCGCCGCAGGTTCTGCATAACGAGTCGTGTGATCGGCTCACGTGATCACTGTTGCCATGATAGCCTGTGGAGGCTACAGGCCTAGGGCGGCGGAGACGTTATAGCTGCTTACTAATTAATTGCTTTTCCCGGATATTTCCCTTCCGGACCGCCCGCGCGGTGTGTTTTGATCTTGTCGAACCTTGATCTTATTTTTTTAATCTGAACGGTGTCAAACACGGAGACGGCTTGTAATGGGTTAGTGTTGATTGAAATAACTTTGTTGGAAACTTCGTTGTGAGCTTTGTTATATTTCTTGGTGACAGATGAAGACAGTAATGTACATACGACAAAATCTTAGTGAAGGAACTGTCCTCACCTGGCAGACCAATCCTTTGATATCTATATATTATGTGGACATACATACAGTCTCTAACTTTATCCTGCGCCACATCGGATGATTGAACACAGCACCCAGAACTATAAGTGATTGCAAGAATCCAATCCCTAACCTCCCCGACAAATCCCACTCTAACCTCTACACCAGCCGCCCACAGATTTTGAAAGTCTCCAAGGAAATTAATCACAATGAATTAGTTATAAAGATTACTACAATCAGTGTCATAGCCGGAGAAGATATAATGAAGTAGAGTAACAAATCGGTTATATCTCTCATCCGTTAACGAGGAGTCATTCTGTTAGACGAATGTTATAATGACGAACAGAAATGACTGCAGTTAAACACCTGATGGCGTAGTTGGAGCTTCTAAACTATATAGGCTCGATATTCGTTGAAGGGGAGGCTGTAAAATAGTATTCAATTTTTGTCTACAGCTAAACGGTATTCTGAAAACGGTGTAACTTAAAGGCATTCAAAAATACTGCACATTATCATCCGTACTGTTTATGCAGCATGTAGTTGGAAAACTAGGAATAACGATGGTTTTATTTTGTTTGCGTTTGCGATGTTCAAAGTCGAAACCACGAAGCTCAAATCAACACATTTAATAACTCCTGAAACGTGTCCCGTCTGCAATCTTTCACATTGCGGACTATCCAAGCTTCAGAGGTTGGGATGTCTTTGTAGAATGCAGTCGCAAACTTTCCTTCAACATTTAAACAGCGACAACACCCTGTGTCCACTATTGATGCTTTCAACACCTCAAATAACATTAGGCCGCTAATAGACCTACCACGGCCAATACCATCTCTCAAAGCCATAACACAATCATAGACCCCACCTGGTGCATGTATACAACCCAGGTGTAGGTGTTGACTCAGGTGCAGCAAGGAAGGGCCTGACACCAGTGAAACACAATTATCATGTGTTACTCTTCTTTTTGGACCGGGAGAAAGTTTCTGATCTTCGATACAACTACCTATTTGTCGACTAAGAAGATTTTGATGGCCTACTACCATTAGAGGTTATTGTTCAAATGTTTCCCCTTAGTTAGAGCTAGTTGTGCTAGTCGCTGTGATAATCCCTCTTAGGTGATTCTCGGATTTAGATACACTATACGTTGAAATATATTTAGATGTAATAGCTTTCCCTCAGTATTTCAAAAACATATTCAAGTTATTCCACAGGTAAAATCTTATTTTCAGAAAAAATGTTCACCCACTACTACTACTCATGCTTGGTTCCCTGTAAACTTCTTTTTGTTCTAGTCACTATGCAAACTTTCAGGTGATCCTCAATATAAAAAAAATAAATAATTTACAACTTTAAAATGGTTTTATCTGACTTTTTTAAAAGACAATAAAAGTCATTCCAAATTAAAGGTGAGACCTCACTTTCTCGTATTCTTAAACATTTCACCTACTGGACCACCATTAGAGGGTTTTGAAGGGGACTTTTTTGTCATAGTCACTAGGACCATTTTCAAGTAATCCCCCGGGTTCAGTTACGAATTTGTATGAATGCAAATATAAAAACTTGTTTGCAAGGCCTTCCGAAGATAAAAATTCAGATACATCTCATTTCCCACCCCAAATACGGCTATCAATTACACTAAGCACTACTTAACAACTTATTCAATTGCCAGTGTGGTCGTATATAACATTTATCCGTAACGGTTTCGCCGCATGCCATTGAGGTGTGAATCATATGAGCGTGTCTCCGTACAAATTATAGTTTATGTCCCAACCGGTCGTAATGGTCCGTTTTACCCGCTCGGTTTTCATAATCTTGACCGACCCGTTGGGACGGCACAGGGAGGTCAAGAGAAACGGAGATAAAACGGTTCTAATGAGGGTCCCGCAGCCGGGGCTCGAACCCGTGACCTTCTGGCACTTGTCGCGCGATTTACATTACTGGCCTGCCACTGGATCAAGGTCACCCGGGTGGCTCCATGAGACATCCTGCAGAGGACGGCGCCGCTGCCGTTGTATATGTCGTCTTCGGTGTGCTTGTTTTCATATCCGTTCTTGGACAAAAAATTTAATTTTAGATAATTATTGTACATCTACACCTTCAGAGGTAATACTGTTTTGGAGGCGTGTGTTGATGTTCGATAGTTACCAGATTTATTGTTCCAAAATATTTGTACCGATTTTATCGAACTAGTTTATGATATTTAGCGTTTAGTCCCATTGGCACGCATATTAAAACATACTAGCATGGCAACCCATAAGGCTCATGTAATTTTTTAAAATTTAAAATTCATTATTTGTGTTTATTTTTTAACCTATTTTAATTTATAATGGGATTCTGCACATCTACAGGAAAATATCTTTCCAACAGTATGCGTAGATTTTCCCTACGATATACACGAGCTGAGAAAAGAGGTTTTAAAGAAACACGCTTGCCTATTAATATATAGATCAAGGTTTGAATTATAAACATACAAACATGACGTCACTGGCCATAAATAATTATCAATTATTATAATTAAAATCAAAATAATTATAAGGAGTCGTTTTAACCGTAGATTATAAATAGCCAAACGCTGCCATTTGCAATCATGGTTCTAAAATAACTCTTATAATGGCTGATCATTAAAGTACGTTTACAAGACCGGTAATGCCTATTAGAATAATGATATCTCCTAAATTTGTGTTCAATGGGCTCCCTCGTTGTACACTGTGTTGTAGTACTCTTGAACAAATTAGGTGGAAAAATGTATAAAATGAAGACTTAAATTTTACTAAATATTTCTACCGAACATTATTGTAACCTATTTGTAAGATGTCTGCAGAGTGAAACTAGAGTTAGGCTTATTGAGTGGTTCTCTTATAGTTGCTAAAGACTAATAGATATTCTCAAAGTGCCACGTCGGGATTCCTAAAACTTGGTGCAGAGCCCCAGGTCAAATTTGACATCAAATGAGTCTTAGCAGCTATGCGCTGTACACAGAATCGCTACCGCGCATGCGTTGTGCTTACAGTTGCGCAGACTAGCAAGCCGCGCCGTCAACCGCGTTCTCACAATACTCGCGACATAAACATTCCTCTCTAGGAGAAACGGCTGCGTTGTTGATGCATAAACACTGTCACAACTATAAATTTACTGTGGGAACACTTATTTCTGTAACGGGTTTCACTGTTGCTATTCCAGGTTAAAGGTTAACTCTGCGATTGAAATTATTATGATCGTGGAAATCTCAGAGACAAGTGACGGTGCTCAATGATTTGTAATGCCTATTGTTAGTGGATTTTTATGCTGGTTGAAAGATGAAATTATTGAATGATGACTAAATTTTGTGCTAAACGGTTATACGCGAAGCTCAGCGAAATATCTAGTTTCGTATCTTATATTCTCTATTGTATTGTTTAGTTTTAGTAAGTGTGTAGTTTTTTACTCAAAAAGCTGACTTATTCTGCAAAAATATTGACACCTATGTTTTCCCAAACTTAAATATTTTTTAAAGGAAAAAAAGTGTAAGATAAACCAGTTTGTGTTATTTTGATGATATTTTTTTGATTATTCGTGTTTCTTCAACAAGTATAACATTATTCTTTTTCGGTATTATATACGAATACTCTGAACTATACGCATGTGGTCTGAAATAATCACCAATTTTTCTTCCTCTCAAACAAGTACAAAGATCGATACAAACGAAGCGTGCACGATAATTGTAAAATAACGGTTTAGGTTTGAGCTGAGCCTTATTTTCCATAGTAGAAACATTTGCACGCATACAATTCTCTGCTCTCTCAACTGTTATCTAGAAAGTTATCTGAACCCTTTTCACATTGAGATCCAGAATGGCCATTCTATTACCTTCAAAGTGCTTGGGTTCAGTGTTCGGCCTCAAATTCTCAATATGGGAGAACGGTTTCCCTCAATTGGTGGATTCTAACTATTGGTATTGGCAGCTATTCCGTAGATGGGATACCAAATACCAGAAACCGTATGGGCCGAATGGCGCCACCTGGATTCTCAGGAACTCAGTGTATAGTGTTAATACAGATCATCAACGATAGTTAAGGTAAATTAGTTTGATATGCTGTAAAACGGAGGTGAAATTATCGAGTATTACTGGTTGCTGTTAGTTGTTATCTTAGTTAACTTGTTATGCTGATGTTGAGAACCGATAACTTTCGCTAGTTGAGCCGCAAGTAGAGTTCTGCTCACCGGAACCACATAAAATGTAACGATGATTAATTATATGATTATGCTAACAAAGCTACTAACTAGGCGCACCTTGTTAACCTGGAGTTGTTTACTTGCTTCCCGGCGCCAGGGTAATTTTTACACAGTATTTTTTTTTTGTAGGCCTACCTGTTTTTCCTGAATGGGTATATAATGATTCATTTCGTATCACAGGAACCAAAGAAACAACTTATGGTACTTTTCTGTACTTTCAATATCTTTAACAGATGTCTAGACTTGGCTCGGGTTGTAGTTTCCACTGCTAATTCATCATTTCGAAATGCGATAACGAGTTAAAATTTCAAGACAAAGAGAAAATTGCGTCTGAAGGTATGTAAACGCCAGCTTAATAATCAATAAGATAGTACAGACAAGGGGGTTCTATTGTTTTTGTCGACTTTTCTCTCAAAGACATCAAAGGAAACCCATTCCCCAATCCAGCCCTATCCTTAGTTGTCTTTAGGGGCAAATTCTGTTGTTATGTTATTGTTACCAAACACGAACAAAATCATACACATACCGGATCAATAAAAAATCGGGCCAAGGACGAAGGAACGAGAAGAAAACGATTATGTCTGATGCGGTGTCGTCTCCAAAACTCGGACAAAGACAAAACCATCAGACCATCACCACCCAACACCGGACCATCGAAAATCGGACTGAGCAGGAAACGAAGGAACGGAAGGAAATTGTCTCCAAATCCCGAAAAGTACACTGAGCCGTTCATTATTTTGAACTTCGTCGAACAACCTGAAGTCAGGGGGTTATATACGACTTCTCTAGACATTTACAAACTAAACATCCTTCTCTTCGAAACCCTTTTCTTCTGTACTGCCAAATTTTAATTCTTGTTAGCCAGTTAACTAGTGGAAGCCTTATTTACACGTGATAAAGAAATAAACACAATATTGGGTAATTCTATATATATATTTTTGAAAAACGTAACGTTTTCGTAAACAAACCTTTCTGAGAGTACCGTTACGATTTTCAATTGCCACTGCATTTTGCAACAAAACCTAGACAAGCTGCAATCCTTATAAATAGCTATCGGCCTAAATTCTAATTAAAGAACGGTTACAAAAAAAAATTAATGCTTGAGAGACTTAGATCGCTTTCCCACTCCCAAACGTTTTAGGTATTTTAAATACACTGCTACTGTTTTTACTGGTTTTACTTGGTGGCGCAGGTCAGACTCTCAAAACTGTCAGTCAAGTTTTGGACACCCAAATAAATAAACATCCACAACCTTCCTTTACAAGTTCTGTTAACCTCTCACAATATAAGCGTAACTCTCATAAACTTTTCCTTATTGAAGTTGAACTGTCGCAGCCTCTTCTTCGGCGACCGTTGATGACATCTTCCTTTCCCACACGGTTAGTTGCAGTTGTAATAATTGCCCGGGGAAGCGGGCCGAGCAAAGCGAACACTAATTGTGGACAACCAAAACTCGGATTCCCACCGTAGTTCTCATCTCTCGATGTTTTAATGACATATCTCTGTTCTCTAATGAGCTGTGTTCAAAGCGGTATGCAATTAAAGACCGCAAGTATGTCGAAAAGGGCACTTGTGGGCGAACCGACCTTGATTAAAAGTATTAGAATAGTTGATTCGTTAAATGTATTCTTGGTTTGTCCGTTCACAAAAGTGGGTTTTAGAATACTGAATTTCAATTTGGCAGTGGGCAGTGTGGATTTAAATTTCACTCACTACACGACGTGAGACGCGTCCTTTTTCCATGTGATTATATTAAATATAAATGGAAATTATATGTTTAGCCGTGATTCGACCATGATACTAGAACAAAGATAGGACCCTTATTGAGGAGAAATATGTGTATATATATATATATATATATTTATTTATTGGCGCTCTAACAAAATACATTGAAAATTGAATGGATTCACATAACATCCGTTCATTGTACTCTTCATTTCTTATGTCACATATATAATTTTCAAACATTGTCACACCTAGCAAAAACAACAAAAAATTATTAAAGTTTATAATAGTAGTGTACCATCCGTTCCGTTTTCCATTTTTGTCTGAACTCCGTTTTACTGGCTAGTAGGAGACCATATTTTTCTATAGTAACTGGGCGGACATTTTGAGTATGGTAGGAAATAACGTTCTTGTAACTTTTACAACACTGTTTTTTTTACTAACTGAAATTCCATTAGGGTTGTATTACATCTAACTGTCAACTTGGAGAATTGATTAAAAATCCCAGTTATTTGATAACATGAAATAATAAATCTTTCAGTTTAGTTATTTGTAGTTTTCCACGGCGGTTCAATCTCGTACATTGTTTTGTAGTAATGGTCCACTTCAATAATTTAATTGAGATCGTTAAGGCTGCAAATACAACTGTGGGTGGCACGGTGGATCATTTCATGCACAAACAACATTTGAGATTAATTTATCCATTTCCTGTGAAAGTCGCAAGCACGACTGAAAGTAGCTCTGTTCAGTTGGATGAGTCAATTTAAATGAGAGAATCTTGACCGGTTTCAAGATGATATACGAGAAACGATAATTCTGCATGAAATTATTGCACATGTCTAATTCAAACCAGATTAAAGATGTCTTAACCGGTATATCGGAGAATATTTGTTTGATTAAGCTGTTTGATATATGTGATAGTAATTAGATTGTCCTTTGGATTATAAATACACTACCACGACTTTGACGTTTTATCCCTATGGCAAAATTGTCAGTTATAATAAAAAATATCCTTGTGGAAATTTATTTGCTAAATTGAGCAACCGAAAGTGTTTTTGCTGTAAAGTCCTTCTTTCTTTTACCCCGAATTTGTGATAATACCATTTGAAAACAATTTATTGTAAAAAATATATTATGTCCCGAACTATTGTCATACCGGTATAAGAATTCATATAGTACTGCATACAAATATAAAAGGAAAATTACAATATCAATACACTAATATTATGAGAGGCTTATCGGTTATGTTGTGTGATAACATGTGAAATGTGTGAACAAGTGAAAATGAACTTTCGTTCAATATTTTTCTTAAAACATTTATTCTAGTGGCTAAGTTAGATTGCTTTAAAAGCTTTGTGTATATTTTAATAAAGGGATCATTCGTCATTCATTCTTATTATCTTGATTAATAATTGGATTAAAATGTCTATTTTACAATCGTCTGTAAATGTGAAGCAGACTTATGTAGTTTTTACAAATGGTTGTATTTATTTTAACTTATTAATAATGACACATTGCTTTGTACCCTGCTGACTATTGAAAATTAAATATAAAAGAACTATTTACCGAGTATTTACCAAAATGCTTTACCATTTGTTTTTAATTTTGATCAATTACATAACCTAACTATCAAGATATTCCTCTTATATTCAACACATTACTTATTATGCTATTTTTGCTTTTATAATACAATCAAATTCAAGTGTTAAGTTTGCACTTAACATTTTGGGAAACATATTGTTAAAATATGAAACTTTCTCACTATAAAAAGGAGTTTTTTGAAAATTGTTACAGTATACAATTTAATGCTAAAAGAGTAGTTATCAATATTTTAGTCGTATATTTTGGTTATAAACTGTGTTTCCAGTCCTTTTTCTGTGAATACCTTACTTTTTCACTCTTGATAAAAAAATAAAACTCTTTCATTTGTTTAAATCAGTTCACGGCATATCATGTAACTTCTTCGAATACATATTTTAGCTAAATACTAATGTAAATTTAACCGCATTAACAAATTTAGTTATTTAACTGTTGTTTAATTTAGTTGACCATACAAATTTTTAAATCAGAATTAAATTTGTAAAAATATTTTTTGCTTTTGCTTTTTGTTTTTTTTCATTGAAAATTCATGAAATACGTAACGTACACAAAATGCTTAACCGTTTAATAAGCAACTTGACCCAACGCACATAAACATAAATTATGTTATGTTAATTCAGTGTAATGTTATTCCTTATTGGTCCGTTTATTCCCGCACATGGTTAGTACTTTTATTCACCGGTAAAATTCATTTGTATTTAACTGAATTTAAATTAGTGTATTGTTCTATGTTGTTCTATGTTAAATACTTGTTCTATGTTGTGACAATTACAATCATCAACTTTACACACCTGACAAGAGACATAGGGAATACACATATTACTTAAAAAAACTATCGCACACGAACGCTATCAAAGCGGTTTCTGAGATATTTTCGCGGAGACTCTAACGCACTGTTGCACTGAAGGCGTATTCCACCCCTCGAATCGTCGATTACAAACTCACTGTTGTGTTAATATATTTCACTCCGTAATATAATTACTTAAATTCACTTCGACGATATTCACTGCGTGATTACGGTGACACTTTTGTAGATACTATACAACACTGTGTTATTCGCTATGCACTAGATGTATACTCCGACGGGTAGTGTATCCACTTACTGTAGGTCTGGCCTGGGACACTGCACTCCGTTGCTGCAACATCCTTGACACTGAGAGAGCGACTGAGCAAGGTCTGGGGCGACGGACGACTATACTGCGATGTCCCACATTCCTCCACCTGCCACAGCCACCGCCACAGCTGACTCTGACTCCCCTCGTCTCCTATCTCCACTACCAGCACCACAGCGGTTACGCGATACTCTCGTTCACTACTTAACAGATCTACGTATTTCGAGTACTACAAACAGCTAGAATACTTATTATACGTCTCAGCGTAGTTGCAGTTAGCACTTGTTACACGTCTTCAAACACTTTTTGATAAAGTGGCAGTTATAGGCCTACTGTTAGAAGTTTATACCTCTTCAAGCACTATTCGATAAAGTGGCAGTTATACTGTTAGCACTTATTACTCGTGGTTAGAGCGTGGGACTCCGGTTCCTGGGGTCCCGGGTTCAAAACCCGCAAAATCACCAATGAATTTTATCTAAGTGATATTGCCTTAACCCCTAGGTCTAGCCTGAAGTAATGTGAACAGCAATTCCGGGCTCGTGCCTAGCGTCCTAGGAAAAAAAAAACTAACTTATTACTTGTCTTTAAACACTATTCGATAAAGTTGCAGTTATACTGTTAATGGCCGTTTTTGATCGCAACCTCCGTACCGGTTTAGGTTGAATTAGCTTTGGCTTTAATATCTGCATCTGTGAAATCCAATTGTTGTTTCTTGTGCTGCAAAATATAAGAAACAATTGGATAATGTCGGAGCGTGTAAATACAAATCGATTTACAAAACGTTAAATACATGCGAATAACTTCACAGTGGCGATAGAATTTCACCAGTCACACTGGTCATTAACAGGTAACATCGATGTCTGCGTGCGCATGAGTGTGATTATATAATATTTGGCTTGGAAGACAAATTGTATTAACTTTGGTATAAACTTTTCGCAGAAAATCTTCGAAAACAAGTGAAAAGTTTGTTTATGCAATACGTTAAGGGCATTTAGAGTTTACGTAATTGAATCTGAAAACGACGAAGTAATTGTTTATGGCCGGATTAGTTTGCGTACAAAGAAGATTCATTAAGCTGTGACTGAAAGTTTACCAAACGTAGTTTAGTTCAATTTAGCAAATACAGTACTTATGTCTAGCCTTGATTACTTTAAATCTCTCCCAACTCGGATATTGATTCTTTATCTTTTATTTTCTTGAAGTTTCACAATTATTTATTCAAACCACAAACCGATTTTGAATCAAAAATGTCTGCGGCATATCTAGAAATATATTTCTGTATGTTATCTTTAAAGCTGTACGCTGTAACAGGTTTACTGAAAGTATATTTCATGTTTAGAAATTTATCAAGTACAGTATCCAAACATAGTTAATTTACCAAAATAGTTGAAAAAAAGATCAGGATACGTTATTTATAAAACAGTTCAACCATATTTAAGAGCCCAAATCATAATTCTAAACCTAGCAACATTAGGAGACTTACAATTGCACTTTGACCTCTCGCGATAGTCCAGTCATAGGTCTGCAGTAAATTGACACGGTTTATGGCAAGACTGCTCATCTCTAGCCATAAAAATCTAAAGTGGTCTTTAAGAACTTGTCTATTTGCATACTTGAAACATACTTATGTGATGAACTGACATATTACACGTAGAAATAGCTGAGAACAATAATTTTACCATGAACTCTTCTTTTTAAGAAGTGTAAACTTCCTTAGCGCATTAAAGACATTTTGTTACGTATTTATAAGATGATTAGGTTACGAATTCTAAGAGTCTAAAACTATATTACATGGTTTTCACGGGTTTTTGCATAAGCATTTTAAGTAACATCTACGAAGTAGTATGCTCGAATTCGAGCATAATCCCCTTTTTATTATTACCGAGAAAGGCCACGCTATGAAGCCATTTATGTCATTGGGTGATCCCTTACTGTCTTAGTCGTTCAAACCATTTAGTTTATCAAAACATATATCAAAATAAATTATTTAAAAAATCTGTGTCAATTTAACAAAAAAGGCGTTTAATTTATACTAGAGGACTCCCATGCTGCTCCGCAGCGTTAAAATAAATATAATATCCTAGATACAATCAAATTCATGATTTTTGATTGAGCTTTCTCCCAAAAAATCTAAAAAACCAAACTAAAATATTTTACAAATAAAGAGTAATTTTAATCCAACTGACCAAAAACACAATCCAATACTTGTTCTTTCCAATAATATGTAGGCCTAATACCAGAGGTATTTGGGAAATAAGATACTAAACTCTGGGCTGTATTCAAAGGATATAAGATTGTTGGGAATATACAGTGTTTAAATTAAGTATGTAAACAAATCTTTATTTAAAACTGAAATAGATAGAAATATTCTGATTGTGGCATTGATTGTTAGCAAAGGTTCCGCAATCTTTTACAATAACAATATTTTTTAACCCCTCTAATAGGGTTGTGGGCAGGTGACTTTTATTTTTCAAATAGAAACCCCTATTGAGTAACCCCTCATTTTTAAGGGTTTGTAAAAATAAATACAATGACGCAAACCCGAAGTACGTATCTCACTATAATGGTATATGGTTCCGTGTAAATTCATTATAGGTATTTTCCCAATGACATCGTTACTCTTACAAAGTGCGCATTTACTTGTTTTGAATAATATTACCCTTCTTAATTCCACTCAAATCTCTTCTAATTATAAACTCTCCCTCAACATTATTTTACTTTTACCTATTCTATTTTATTTTTTCGTTAGCAAATGCAAAGAATATTTTTACTACTATTCTATGTCGGTGGTCTGAGCTACAATTTACTGCATAGACACTCTTTTAGCAACAGGCTGAAAACAGCTATAAACCACGTCTACTTTAACGTTTCCCTATGAAAGAGCAAACGTTAAACGCCGCTCTTCCCGTTTATGTAAATCGTCCTCGTTTTATCCTCTTCTATCGTAATGGTATGCAAATCCGTTGTTAGATCGGGAATAGATTTATTCTGTCGATATTGTTAGTATATGTTTATTTGGTTTCGACGTCTGCTTCGCATTGAGTAGAGAAGGCTTCAGGGTCAGGTTGGGTCGAGGTAATTTCCTGTCCCAGATGCATTGGCAAAGTCTTTTGTTATTGTAATTACCTCAGATTCTACCGCTATTTCACAAGTCAAACCACTACCCTTTACAATTGTAGCAAGCATGGTTCGACTTTTGTTTGAAGAAGAACAATTTTGTTTGTACTTTTGAATTATTGCAAGCACGACTTGGGTAGACTTTGGTAAAAATAGTTCAAAGATATTTTAAAAAATTCGGTAAATTTTACTGAATAGAATACATTTTACCAACAGTTATGAAAATCAGACCATTGTTGTGTAGTTTACTAATTGCGTAATAGCTTTACATTTTTTAGACGTGGATTGAATTAATCGGACATACGTTGTTCATTTCCTACACATTCTCTAACATCTGCATCTGCCTGGTTTTATCATAGACTTACCAACACAAGTAGACTTCCCATACTATTGTAAATTTTGAAGCTCGTTTTTCGTGTCTAATTCTAGTCCGGTAACACTAGGCGTTAGTGTCGACGAAATTTAGTTTCTATTATTTTTGGGCAAATTTCATGATCTGTGCTTTACCGTTTGGTTATATAACTATATAGATGACCTTATTGATTACGATTAGATCATTTTAGCGAATTTCCCTATAGGGAAGTAGCTATTATCGTAGGTCTCATGGTAAGACTTAGGCCCGGGACCGATTTACTTTTTCATTTTGGTGTCCCCAGAGGCCAAAAACACCATTCGTTCAAATTTTTATATATGTATATATATATATAGATATATATATAGATTTATATATATATATATATGTGTCCGTGAACACGATAACTTGAGTAATTTTTATCCGATTTTGATGAAATTTGGTTTGAAGGTGTAAGGCGGGATAAACTTGAATGAGTTCGCGATCCAGCATGATCGGATCATGGGAACAGGGTTTTATGGGGGGTTTTATGGGGTAAAAATTGGTTTTTCTCACTTTTGACCCTCAATACACAAAATTTCCCAATTTTTCTCTAAACCTTCTTAAAAAGCTTTAAAAAACAAACAATTCAGTATATCAAAGTGTTTTTGTACAGTTATTGGTTACGGTGAAAACTAAAAAAATGGTAAATTTAAAATTCCCATGTTATTCTTATGGAGAATATTGTAAAATGTTGTAGTTTGCTTGTTTATGGATATATTTTGATCAAACTTGGCAAATATATTCATTTTATACTAAGCAATACTTATTTTATTTAAAACACGTACTTTATTAGTTTCCTTGTAGCAGCAAACCTATGTACTCGTTAAACCTAATGTTATTTGAATAGATCAATTGAAAATCAATTCAGCCAAATGGAAATTCGCTTAGACGGCAGGTTTGCTGCAGCGGGGGTATTATTTGGTTAAACGAGGTTTTAAATGACTGAAATAACAAGAAACAAATTGTAAACAAAACACGTCGCCCTCTAGTGCACCGGACAGAACTAATAATAAAATTATTGGCTTCAACTGTTCCATAAGGATAAGAACGCTACCGGGAGGTTGTTTATCTACGGTTTTATCTTCGAAATGTGTAAAATGGCACAGCCTTGATCTCCTGTGAACGTGTATGTAATTCGAAATCTTACCAGATTTTAAATTCCTTAAAGCTGTGAAAAATGTAACTCAACTCACATTGTTGTTTATATAATGATTTAATGATGTATTAAGAATCTATTAAAAGCTCGACAGTTATATACAGCAAGGTCTAGATCTGAATATTTTGAAACCAGAAGGGGTTCTCATATACAATAAATTGGTCGTCCACTAATGCGAAAAACCTCACCACATGACGTTCCTTGATATTATTCCTTGAATTGATGAGCTTAAAGAGGCATCATTATTTCTAACAAACTAGAAATTTAAAACAATTGTATGATTATATCTTTTTATTTGTTATATATTTTTTTATTGAACAGGTTTTTTACTATGAGCATTGACTTTTGGTCACTGAAGTAGACATCCCATCCAAATTGACCTAGTGTACAATTCCCCTGACCTCAATTGACCTGGTGTGGAAGTGTGTTTGATGTGTTTGATGTTATTATCAAAATAATAATAAGTGAATGAGCCACTGAGAGTGTGTACAACGTGTGTAGTTCTATCCTGCCTGTTAATGTTACACTGTTATACTTGATTTGACAAAAATGTACTATGATTAACAATTGTCTTCAGTTTGGCTTGGTTAAAAAAATAAGCGTAATCGATAGAAATCAATAATTTGAATAGTTTCACTTTGTGGGTGGCTCTAAACTAGCTTTATTTTAAATCTAAAACTGGCGATAAATTTTAACACGAGAATGAGATACAGTAATCACTTTTACCCATAGCCTTATGTGTAAACAAGGATTCGTTCTTTGCAGCGAGAACCAAGTCGTGAAAAGCAATGTTGTATTCTGTGTATATGACTTCTTTCAGGTTGTATACGGGGTGCATTACGTATTCCCCGCTGTTTGCGAGATGATCCTACACTTGACCTCCGTGTGACCTTTGTCCTGCTGTCCTGTGTCCGGTTAGTTTATGCACTGCGATATTCTGTACGTGGCAAGTCATCGTTTGACCTTCACTCGAATCAGCTCCCATTTTCCTAGATGAGATAATAAAATACACTTTGCTAAGAATTAACATTTTATCACTAAGTGCGTTTTACCACTCCCTAGGCTATTCTCCATACTATAAACCCAAGTGCTATACTACGTTTTTAATTTACATATAGCATATTTTACGTTTAATAATACTCTACAGTACTTTGCAATTTTGCACTTATGTAATTCATTTAAGCATATGCCCACCTCCGAATTAAAAATGTTGTCTTCCAAAATAAGTCTTCTTTTCCGTGTCAGCCTTCATAATAAGCTAATTCTTATTTGTAATTATAAATAGTAACGGCTCGAAGATCAAAAAAATTGATAGTAGTAGATTGATATAGTAGATGATAGTAAAAAAAAACATCTTACTTAATTGTGCGAGTAATTGATGCAAACTTTAAATAAATACAGGGCGTTTATAAAAGAATCATCAGGTTTTAAAACATTTTATCGAAGTTAATGTTAAATAAATTCGGATATAAAATATATCAACAGAAAGTAGAACTCTTAAATTTGTCATAGACACCCCTACAAGTGCTCAAAGTGCCGTCCATTAGCCGTGGAGCAAGTTTCCAATCTATGCTGTAAATTGTCCCTTATACCGGCTAGCACCGCAAGGTTGATTGATTCTACGGCATTGCGAATTCGTCCACGGAGCCCTTGGAGCGTTTGAGGCATTGGTGGTACATAAACTTAATTCTTTTTAACAGCCCAATAGAAAAAAACCATACACCGTAAGATCATGAGATCTAGGGGGCCATTTGAGAAGGGTTAAGTCATTATCGTCAAAATGTTTTTTCTTGGAATCGTAATAATTTTGAAAATGATGCAAACACGTCCAAGAAAAAACCTAGAGCGATTATTGAATAGCTGCTTATAAAACTTGGAAACATGCTTTTTAAGCCCATGTTTCAAATATTAATGTGGGACAAGAATTGAGTGAGGTACATGCCATTAAAACCTGATGATTCTTTTATAAACGCCCTGTATTTAGCAAGATATTCGATACAACATGTTTAAGCAGTTTGTTTCAGAGGAATAAGGCATCAGCTGTTGCTCAACAATGAGTAATAAAAAAATATAATTACATTTGATCACAGACAGGTCATGAGATAAATTTAACTATGTCTCAGCAGCACTCTGTTGGAACACTGTTTTATTTTTTTAGTGTATTTTTACAGTTCGCGCGGAACATTTACTACTCAAAGACATTTTCCGTTTAATCAAAAGAATTAAACTAAAACTCACAGTCCATCTTAAGTAAAGGAAAGCGATTTTGTTCGCGTTCGTTAAAAAAAGGCAGTAATGTGTTTCCTGAGTGGTACTTTGTGGTACTAAACGAACAAAAGTCAACGTTTTGTTGTCACCACAGCATAGATTAGACCTATTTAATGTGTCCACTCTTTATAATCCGTGATGTCACTAACCCCTTGTAATCTTCCAGCGTTTTCATGCAGCTGTTTTAAAAATTTCAAGGAACCTGCGTAGTAATCAATGCTAACCTTATTTAATTTGCCTGTAAATTGCTATGCATGATGCGTTTTAAAATGCACGCCTTGAATAGTAAAAACTCTCTATGAATAGTATGAAGTACATACATCATTTAATAGCTTTTAAAACGTTATTACTTGTACATGGACAAACCTAGCTGTCGTAAACGCCTACTTTTTGCACAAATTAAATAAGAAGCTTCGGATATGAGGGATATGAAATAAGTGCGATAATAAATTTAACGTAGAAAGTTTTAAAATCTCATCTTAAGAGTATCGTCGATTTCTTCGACCTATCTACAGAGCATTGAGTGTTGAGTGGGGTTGTAGAGAAAGGTGTTCTGCAGGAAAGTGAAGTGAAGTTCAGGAGATCAGAAGATGGGCGATATCATCGAATGTGCGATTGATGATGGCGCCTGGTGTATTTCGCGAGATTGTATAGTCGCTTTAAATGTTGTATACCTTGGAAAGAACTGAGCAGTACCTGACTATTCGACGCTATAGTATATGTTTGTTGGAATTGCCTGGAATTTGTCACTGAATGAACCGGTACTTAGTTTTAAATGAGTTATGTACTTTATTGTCATAATATATGTTATAAATGCTATACATGACAACTTTTTGCCACACAGCCTACATCCACATTTATATTGAATCAATTTCTGTTAACTTATCGAAACAATGGATGATACAGTTAACATAATAAACTTATACTGGATATAATAACTTTCATTTTTTAAATGATGTTTTTGCCACATTAAATAGTAACTATTTCTGAAAATAAGTTTTAAGCTTAATTCTATACTAGGAGAACCTAGTAACATTTCTTTGTTTTGTAATGCCATGTACAACTTTCCCCTTCTAAGAGAATAAACAAAACTATACTAATTGGGTCTGTTTCGACAATGTAACAGGGATTGTATCGGATCGGCAATCTAAGGCTTGCTACTTCACTCTAGACTTCTTTCACAACCATATAACCTGTGACCTCTTCTTTCATACCCTCAGATCCGATCACCACGTTGCAGGTTCTCAGTACGTGTTGTAATTTAATTTCAGATCGTATCATCTTTGCTATTTTTACGTCTTTCAGTGGCACTTTTTATACAATGGAATGGATGGTCACCTAAAGTCAATAGACTATTTGTGATCAAGGACAGAATGTGTGTAATAGTCTTAGCTTAAATCATCAGTATACCTTTAGTCTTTGGGATCGATTTTATTTTAGACACCTAAATTATAATTACGAATGTAATATTCTCATAAGGACCCATCTTAACTTTCTTTTCCTAATCTGACTGAAAATCAGTATAATTTCTATAAATGATTCGTAGTTTAAACAACAACACACACTAAATAACCTAAAATGAAGTTGTTTATAGCCTACTTCTTGTGTAACTTGGTAACATGCTCAAAGTACCTGATGTTAACTAAATTTTGTTTGGACCTCGGTTGTGTGGTATACTGAAGAGGTCCGTGGAGTACACTACAGTTTCCACGTCAAAAATAATTTTACTTGATCCTGCGAAAAAAAAGAAAACTCACGTTAGATTGATTCGCTCAAACGTCAATCTGTCTTTTCTGTATTAAATACATAATAATGTTAAGATACGTAAAAATAAATATATATTTATAAATTGCCTTTAAGTTGGGACACGAAAAAACTGACAGTAACACTTAATAATTAACTTTTGTTAAACCGAAACCAGTCTTGGTGCTATGTCACTCCATCCTCACTTCCAAACCGCAATATAAACCTTTTCAATCATACAGAGTCCACAAATGGATTAACTAAAGCATCCTACAAGCGACAAGAAACGATAATATAATAACGGACGAAAGTATTCCAACAGATGGCGAAAACCGAGAGAATCCAGGACAGTCAAGGCAGTTCTTCGACCTTGTGCAAATATATGGACCGATCCTCCACATAACTCGGCCCGGTGTTAATTGAGATTTGTGATTATATTAACGCACCGCCGTGATTTACTTTTCTCCCGCGGCGATGTCGGATCCGTCGCCCAGCGAAAGTGGGATTTATGGAGCCGCTATCAAAAACTCAACTAGGTTTTATTAAACTCATTTAAAACCAAATCTCCGCTCTGGATTCGGCAAGGGTAATCATAACGAAATATATTTGGTAGCAAGAGCGATCCGTTGGAGTCTGATTGGTTTTTATTGGCGCTACTTAAATATTGGCGCTTACGGCGTGGCAGTGCGGGAATTGTGTAGGTTTAATCACTTTATTTGTTTGTATGATTGACGGTAAAAGGGAGTGTTTTATTTGGTTAAAATAGTATGTTACTCCTGAAGCAAATAACTAGGCACAACAGTAGTTGTGGGATATTAATTTAGACTAGTTTCTGGTAGTGTGTTAAGCCATTTGTTATTTACTTTATGTAACATGTTTTGGTTTATACCCAAAACAAGATATCTGAAGTTTTGTTTTTGTTTTCAGGTACTTACGTTCTACCCTTTTACCTATCAGTAAGTGTAAGTTAACTGATATCTTACTACCATAACGATAAGTTTTTATGAAGATTCAACTGCCTCGGAAAGCGAGATGTATGAAGAAATTTGCCTCAATATCGCTGATTGCCTTTTGATGTATTTACCCTATTTTGCATGACAGACTTGACATTGCACATGATTAACACTTTTCTTTGACGTAATCAAATTTCCCAAGATCAACTGAGATCCAGGCATTGCTCCAAGATGCATAACTTCGAATGACATTGCGCAAAAACAAATTTTTGGATTTTTAGATGTGTACATTTTTGGAGCTGTGCACTAGCGACGCTTGTCGGAACAAAGTTTGTATGGGCAACGCTTTCGGAGAATTTTCTGTATCTCAGTGGATCTTGGGAAAATGTAATAATTTAAGTAGTACCTTAGAGTCGCATTTTCGAAGCATGCCTTCGGAGTTGGTCCTTTCGCAGCAACACCGCACACTGGATCCCCTCGGCCCTTGTTAGGGATTGTAGGGATTGTAGGGATTGTTAGGGATTGCTCTGAAGACTCATAACCGTCGGCGCCGGACGTATCAAAGCGGCTCGAGCACTCCTTGACACGCCAGTAAACACGTCATAAAGCTATCGAGGAATTGTACCTTTACAACTACCTATCTGCCTCCTTTCCCTGATTTACGGCTAGTTGTTGGCGCTTGTTAATAGAGGTGCATTCACACGTCTACAACCACCAACAGCTGACGACGCTCTTGTCTGATCACTGGCGGGAAAGTGAGCAGAGTGCGTGTCAGCTGATAAGGTCAGATCAGCTGACTGCTCCCGGGAGTATTTATGGAGACACCTAGCGTGCGGAGTGTTTGCAGTAACGGATAGCCAGTGTCGTAGATGACAGTCGACATAGATTATTTTCTAAAGTAAAAAAATATTGCTTCATGGTCTACCTAGAATCTTTTGATCGATTACGAAAGTTTTAATCTTCTCAAATGGCATTAAAAGTAATTTTAGTGAAGTTCGGATTCTGATTCCTAAGTTTTCATTAGTAGAATTTTATATGAACTTCTCTATGTCATGTTTACCATGTAAGTCAACTCGTCTGTTTCCGATAAAACTGATGACTTTATTTACAAAAATTATAATGTAATACATTTTACTTATGATTTAATGGTAGTTAAGAATGAATATTGATCTAAAAAATTGTATTCGGTTCTGAAGCATAGAAATCTCATTAATATTTTTCAGATAAACAACCATATAATAAAGAATAAAAATAAGTGTACAACGATCCCTCAACCTTCGATAAGTGTCACCTCCCTTCGATTGTATCAAAGTTATGTTATATTAGTTGAATTTGGTACAATTAATCTTCTTCCTCCCCTGAATAGCTCTTCGGAAACCTTGAGAAATTAAGAACTATATCTAATCATTAAAATGCACGAGCATATTACCTTAAAAAATTTAATAGGGGTTGAAATTATATTAACTTTCAGACCTAAACTACGAGGTAAAGATTGTAAAAGAGTCAATATTAAGAAATAAAAAAGACCTTTTGTGAATCTTGTTAAACATCATCAACAAAAAAAGATTCCTTCGAATACCGGTAAAATCTTTGTCACCTCCAAAGATCTAAGAATGTAAAACATCCCGCTCGGAATAGGAAGAAATGTTTTTGTAATTCAAGGAAAGAACTTTAACATCAAGATCATCGAGATAAAAAATACTCGAAATGTTTAATCAAGGTGATGTAGAGAATTTTTTGGTTAAGGAATGTACAAAATAGTACTGAACAGAATCAAATAACTTGTGAGAATCTTTTCAAATGTCCAGTCTAGCTAATTATCTGGATCGGCAAAATTCCGATTCAGGAATGCAACAGGTAAGTTTGGAATATACATACTGATCTTTCCGAATGATACGGAAATTAAAATGTGAAATCGAAATCGGTCGAGTTCTACCGAAAGATTTTGAAAATATTCCAATTCAGGATTGCTTAAAGTTGTGTGTAGATTCACAACATGACTAACTGTGATTCAAATCACCGACGGGGAATCTTATTGAATGTTCTTTGTGAAAAGTAGAGCTGCCCCTCATGAAAGATTCAAGAGATTTGCCGATTCAGGAATCCACAGGTGTTGCATGGATACAATATCTGATTGATATACTTAATGTTGGTTCTGGGTAGACGTAGAGTCGATTATCTAGGAAGGTCTGCGGATATTTTCAGATCAGGAAGCAAAGCAGTACTACTCTGGATCTAACAACTAACAGAACACATTTAGAATGTTATAGATGTAAAGCCGAGTCTGATTCTCCAGAAAGATCTAAGGGATTTGCCGTTTCAGGAGTGCACAGGTATCGTATTGCTCGGATTGAAACAACCGATTGAAATCTCGTTGAATATTCAAGTGCAAAACTAGAGCCGATACGTATCATGCCGGTTATGGCGGGCCGGCAGGTCGGACCGCGGCAAGTGCCGCAGAAGCGGTCTGGTATGTAAATAACAGCTGATCTGGTCACGTGACTGGAGAGGGGAATGTGAAAGCACGCGCCCTGGGCCTCCAGCTTGCGCCTACTTCAAACTTCCTCTGGACCTTTCTCCGACGCCGCCGATGGCGAGTCCGCGTAAAACTCCCAACTTGCTATGCGTGGTATGAGTTAACAATCGCTATTGCTGATGTGCAGTAGTTATAGGGGTTTAAACGTAGAAAACCTATAATCTGCGTGGTTGAAGGTAGAACATGATTTTTACGACCGTTTGTTAATGTGCTAATGAAGGAACACTATGATTGCGTTACTCGAAGGAATTTTTGAGTATACCTACAAGATCCTGTCTCCGTTTGCAGATTATGGACATAAAAATGCAGCTTCCACTGCTGGAACGCTTTCCACTAGAAAACTGAACTTATGTTGTAGCAATGTATACTCTACAGTACACAGAACAATACAAAAAAATGCCTTGTTGTAGTAGGTACCTAATCAAATGCGATGATTCTGCCTTTTAGTTGAATTTAACTCAAATGTTGTTCTCCTGTCCTTTAGACTATATTGCGTATGTTGACCCTGGCATTGCAGTTTACTTTTCCAACCTAAACGCAGCATATACGGGAGTACATGCTGGTGAAGTTCCTAATTTGTTATATTGTTGCCTTGTCGCTTGGCAAGTAGATGGTACAATACTGGGACGGGTGGCGTCGTCCTGTAATCCAGCTACTAGGAGGTCACGAATTGTGGATATTTATAGGCATGCACTGTGGATGCGATACTCCCTGGTGTGGATTAACGTCCGAACAAGTGAGTACTACGACTATCCGCAGTACTATCATGATAATTAGACCAATTCGTATATACCAAGGAAAAAATGTGGTTCGGATTCCACTATAAACTGAAGGTCCCTTAGTTGCCATTAGCTGTTTGGGCTATTAATTAACAGCTGTGTCTAAGGAATGTCGGCCTTAGTCACTAAGAAGACTACAAGATCGCGCCACTCATCCTACACTCATCTCCATTCATACTTGGCCTAAAATACCTACTTTGTATGGTCGCATTTCATAAGAAAGTATAAAGTATAAAGTTTAAGTTGTGCTATACTTATAGATATTTGGCGTACATTGTCTGATTTTTATGTGGTCTACCAATAGCGAAAGACACATCTATTTCCGCTGAAAAGGTATAAAGCTAACACGACCTAATAGGCGTGGTAGGTATGTAATGTAAATTTACAGTTTGGTTAGTTTTTTTCCAACTTTGTTCCTCATAAACATTAACAAAGCCTAGGACTGTATTCATGAAATGTCATATAGTTTATCGTTGTGACGCTAAAAGCATGTGCAGCATCGCGGGAATGTCAGCCTGCAGTCAAGTGATAGGTAAGATTTGACCCACCAAAAAAAATTAGTATTTTCAACCGCTATGATCAATAGAATCATCTGAAACGGAACGTAGATGAAACTGCATTAGATCTTACTGCATTAGATTAGATAAGTCGCCTGTCGCTCAACGCGCGCTAACACGGTAAAGACAATTTAATGATAGCAATTTCTTCTGGGAGATTTTCGCTCCATCGGTCATAAGGTGGATAAATGAGCGAATAATTAATCTGACCAAATTAGTGTAATCAGATCTCTAATGACACTGCATCATCGAGTCAGTCAACCTCTCACTGTGTTTATTATCAGACACCTCGTGTGGTATAGAGAAGGACATCATAGTCCCTAGAGCCTAGGAGAAAAATGCGACCCTTGAAACTATATAGTCTCTGAACTTGTGTTCAGTAGTAACAATAATTTAATCTTTAAGTATTTAGTGCAAGAATATCCGTTTGCCCTTGCTACCGCTAGTAGTATGAATTTAATTGAAAAAATATATAAAAATAAGTTACACAATTTTTTGTAAACAAATTTATAATAGTCGACCAATTACAAGTACAATTACCAGTACAACCATATTACAAACTGACACCTTCAGTTTCCATTAATCTGGAAGATTTCTTTCCCTTACCCCTACTAGCAGGGCAGCTAAGTGGGTATAGTGCTTACCTGGTAATTAGAATATCGCTGGTTTGATACCGGGAAATGTCAAAGTTTTTTTAATGGTTCAAAACTGCACTTAGTAATCCTTGATCATTGGGTGTTTAGTAGATAGATAAATCTAGCCGATCTCATTCAGAAATAAAGCTGTCATATTCATTCACACTCACTATTTACTCATTTTCACCCAAAAATACACCCAACGGTGTTTTGGTGTTGTAAAAATCTAATTTAAGTTTATCATGACTCAATATGGAATTGCCACGCCACGCATCACATAATTTCAGTTAAATGTTTTTGCAATTCGTCCTAAGACGATAGGCATGAGCCGGGGATTGTTTTTCATATTACTTCTGGACAGTTAAGGGGTTGCGGCATTACCACTTAGATCAAATCCATTGGTGATTAGGCGGGATTTGAACTCGGGACAACAGGGGCCGAAAACCAGCACTCTACCACTAGACCAGCTCGCTTCCCGTGATTTTTTACATTAGGTTGCCTGGGGTTACAAATAGTTTGTGTGAAAATACAATAACTAGACCTCCTAGAATAAGTTCTCATTACTATTCCTAGTTAAAGTAAAACCATCTCGTTGATTCCCCCACACGCCATCTACCGAAGCCCAGAGGCAAATACGACCATTTATGATTCGCAATTTTATGACCTTTCGATCAACCTTACGTTAGTTTTGCAAGGAGATTATGCTAACTTTTTAGATGACAACCGGATGTAATTTAGATAATGCAGTATCGCCTGCGGACTTAGTTCATGATAAACATTGTGTAGAAAATGTTTTTGAAAGTTTTACACTATTAGTCTCTTCAGGATACAAGGATGGAGGGTTAAATTTCCACTCAGGTTGCGTCTCTATTCAGTGTTTACTATTACTTAGAATACCTTTTTATTTATCGGAGTAATTTTGGACTGTTCTCTCAAAAGAGGAAGATTAACGTTTGTGAAAATAGGTACATGGCAGAAACTTGTTCATTGTATCAGTTTTAGAGCTACGCGAAATTCTCCTGCAGTATACCAATCAGCCAAATGTATTTAAAGACGTTAAATAACAAAATCTCTATTCTACTAAAGGAGAAATCAAACAAATTCAAAGGTTATGGTTAAAGATGATATCTGTCAATATTTTTGAAAGTCTTTATGAAAGAACATGAAGACTATAAAACCTCTACCACTTATGTTGTAAAATATTGTATGTGTTAAATTAAACTTTACAATACAACCCATGTTACTTTCAATGGTTATATTTTCATCAGGAATTGCTTGATTAATGTAGATTGGGCATTTTCTAACAAGCAAATGTGCCGAAGGAGCAAACGTTTCTGCTAAAGCGTACTCGTAATAGTTAAACGTGACTATAAATATGATTTGACGCAGGGCCTTTCAAACTTTACTACGGTAACTTTAGACCAATCTAGTCCATCTTATGATAAAAGTACTAAGCCTACTTACTTTATTTATTATTTATACCTACATATTTTAATAACTGTCTTCGTTTATATGATTTGTTATAAAAAAATCAAACATGTATTAGTTTAGACTGTGTAAATGGAACCATTGATTTTTTTAAGACAACTAACAATACTCATATTAAAAGCTGCACATTATACGTATATTCAACAACAGAAAATAAAATCCACTTCAAACACATAATTGAACCGTGTCAGTTGTAATAACCGTATGTCCTAAGTACAGTTACACGCAGTTAAATTAAAATTAACCGCTCTGTACAAGTAAGACGTCAAATGAATAATGGCGGGAAACGCTAACTACTTTCTATTTATTCTCGACTTACACTTAATTGTGACGTCAGCCTAGAGGGCAAAGGTCAAGACAAGACCCAGTCAGTGCCCGCTATCTGTTGTTTCACGCTGTTTAAAGGGATTTGCATTATTGTCCATGTTCGATAATATCTCAGGTATTACTCGTATTCATGCTGAATCTTTCACACGGTCTTTAGTCACCCAGACTTTTTGG
This sequence comes from Macrosteles quadrilineatus, assembly GCF_028750875.1. Classification (NCBI taxonomy): domain Eukaryota; kingdom Metazoa; phylum Arthropoda; class Insecta; order Hemiptera; family Cicadellidae; genus Macrosteles; species Macrosteles quadrilineatus. The sequence goes on from NW_026542597.1 coordinate 42,296,810, forward strand.
CAAATATATCTTTGATCCAAAAGTTGACAAAACGACCCTCGTGGTTCATATTATGTATCTTATTGGCTTCTTTTTTAAGAAATCACATTTCAGTACTTCATTGACTTTTGGTATAGATAAACATGCCGTCACCATGCTGATGCTGTAACTGAAGTATTTAGAATGGACGCAAGTTCCGTTTGGTTGAATTGCACTACCGACGGAGTACGCTAATGTTAATGATTGGTTTCTGGAGAATACTCAACACCTTTTAACCAAGAAAAGTTTATGGACAACTAATTAAGCTATAGCATCTTTAATGTCCCACCAAATGCCAAAACTAGAGGGGGAAATGGGATTTTAAAAGGAGTGCCCATTCTATATGTTCTATTTCAATATAAAATGTGATACAGCTCGTCCATATTGATGGGAATGGTGTCAACCATGTTATGTCCGTTAAAATTAGTTTCATAGAAAATCTTAGCATTTTTGCCAAATAAGTTGTATTTAAAGACGACTGTGACATTTCAGAAAGATAACTTTTAGTTTAATAAGAATAATCTTATAGACTTAAAATAGTATGAAATTGCGATTCGTTGGCTCTGTTGGGAACTTAAGCAATACATTAATTCGTTGACTTTCAGAAGGTGTTATAATGTAGAAATGTCTTCTGGAATATGTTTATCAAATATTTTGCATTATATGCTCCTACACGATGCTGTGACTTTAGGATCTACTGATGTATTTGTAATTTATACTCACTGGACCAAGTTCGCGAAAAAAATGTATAAAAAATTATACCACAAATACACACAATGCAGTCTTCCTTAAACTATACCAACCTAAAACGGAGCCTTCAGAATTTCACACATACAGGTTATTGAAGAAACCGATACACCGATGGCTATAGGCAGTATAACTGCATTTACAGGAAAGTCAGCCAAACTAACCGGTCAAGAAGGCAGCGGTGCGTGTAGTAAATGACCCTTCTGGAATTGTCAAGGCGTAAACACAGGGAAGATTCAATCGACAACGCAGATCACAATAATCAGGGAGGCTGCAGGTGTGCTGCTAATAGGTCCAGTTTGATCACGATAGTTGATTGGTCGATCATGATCACGACCAGTTCACACCGCTGTCACATCCATTCGGCTAGTATCGCGGCTTTCTCGTATTCCTCGGACCCGCCTCCCCAGTGGATGTGTTCGCGATCCATCAAGGAATCGAAAATCACATTACCGAATTAATGGCGTTCGATTTGAATAAAGATATCGAATCAAAGCGGCACGGTCACCGTTGAGAACACCGACTTTTAATTTGATACAGGTTAACGGATCTTGAGGAATATGTGGAATCAATAAATTTATTCCGTAACGGCTGAAAAGCTGGGTTCTTTTTCAGAAGAGGGCCGCCACTATTTTAAACTGTGGAAAAAAACACTGCTTATATCAGGTGATTTTTGAGTTTTTGTGACTATTTTCGCTCAGTAAATAAAACAAACGTGCAGTAAAGCTATAAACTAAACCAACCTAAACTGTGGAATGTGTTTATCCCACAGTTTAAAAAGTTGTGACCCCTTCTGAAAAATACCCAAAAGCTGTACAGGGTAATTTACTGAAATAATACGTGTGAAATTAGTTTTTTTCGAAGTGAAGAAGTACTATAAAAAACTAATTCTATACTTAGAGATCAAACAAACATTGCAGTTCATTCGCTAAAACTTGCAGTATGGTGTTAAATAGTTACTACAGTACTATACCTGATATATGATTAAGAAAAGTTTCCGTCTAGAATCTCCTGGGTCATATTTAGGTGTCTTTTTTTTAAATGGGATCAAATAGACAATACTTTATTTCTTATGTGGTGTAGTTACTAATGCTACAATGCCGACAGGAACCAGCAGACAGATTGTCTGTAAGGTTTTCATCTGCTAAAAACATTAACTTTAAAGCATAAACTTTACGCAAAATACAGAAACCCCCAAGGGAAGAGGGGGGGGGGTGGTTATAAAAGGCATCCGATATCTATTACACAGCAGTGAAAAACGTTTGTTCTCAAAAACTCATAATTCACCTTTTACTTGTTTATGTTAACTCTGTGAAAGTACAGGCAATGCATACCGGAACTCACTTCCAATGTATGTTTTATGTGCTTCCAATAGTGTTTACAATTGCGCACTCGCCACTGGGCGCTGGTGTGATGCGCCCACCGCCCACACAACTCCGCGCCGCGCCGTCGAGAACAGAGAGGCGCGTGGGCCGACCGCCCTGGGCGCCGCCAACGTGAGAAAACACACAACCCCAATTGGACAGGCATTATTTTCATATTGTCAAATTACACGTGCAAACAATGTCTCGTAAAATTCATGGACCGGAACATTGTCAAATTAAAGATTCTGAAATGGATTCCTGGGTGGTCTGCAAGACTTGGTGAGTGGACTGAATGTGTTGAATGCGAAAGCGATGGTAATATTGATGGAGGTATCAACTTCGGAGTTAGTGATTACGTAGGTGTCGTTTTCTGATGTACTTGGCGCATTTATGAATTGTTGAAATGCTGTTCGAGCAATGACCATTGAGTAGTCATTAATAATCGGGTCTTGCTTGCTATGACTTTTTTCAAATTTTGGTGCATCTTGGTAATAACGTCTATGTGATGAATCGCAGCAGTAGATTATTTGGAGTAAAGTCAAAGAGTGTTGAGAAACAACTGCATCACCGTCGAGGACACACTGACTCACACGATTCCACTGTAAATCATAGGTACGCAGTGTTCTACAGACGGAACCCATGTACTGTATAGTGAGGCTGTGATGTTAGAGCCTCTTGCCCTCCTAGGACTCTTTCCTCTGGGTTAGATTCTCTTCTCACATACCTTGTGACGGCCATAACTGCTCTGGAAATTCAAGGTGCTGTCACAATTGTCTTGATTACATTCCAACCACTCGAGATGTATCAACCAAACAATTTAACAATAATTTCCAATACATACTTTACAAAAGTGCACAAAACACAAATTTTGTATTCGAGACTTATTGCTCTACGGTTAGCGAAACCATTATACTGCTTTGGCAGACCAAAACCACTACAATGGTCAGCGAGAAGCTGATATAAAGTACAGGTGAAATGTGTGGCAACAACTTCATTGTTAGCGAGGAGCTAGTATGAAGTACAGGTGAAGGGTCAACTGCTGGTAGATAGGCAAGATCAGTGGTGCAGTCCGCCCCTTGCAACTATAATGATGATAATGTTGCTGAGTTCTGCATCATTACACTATCGTCCTACGTGTAACTAGCGTGTTATATCTTACAGCTCCATAATCTCCATCTTAAGCACCTGTTAGTACGGATAGGAATGCTCTTAACTGTAAGTAAGTAATTCGAGTCTCCACAGCATGCATTTTGAACAAGACCACCTCCGTTAAACTCTCTTGGTTAATTGATATGTTTGCTGGAGATACGCAACTATTTAAACCCAATTGTGAGTGAATGATGAGTGTAGATTGACGAAGCATGCCTTGTATAGCTTTGTTACCTTTCTAAGATTAGCTGTTCTTTAGTCAGTACTATGTATAGTAGCCCAATGATCTTGGGCAGCTGGGTCTAGTTCGGAACTTTAAACTTTTGACCCTTCTCAGGATTGAACCTTTTTTGATGAACTTTGGTTGGATAAATTGATTTACACCGAGTTGCTTATCTTCTAACCCAAATATAGGAATACCTGCATTAAATGACAAAATATGCATTACATTTCTGGTGTTTATGATTCAAGTATAGACACCGCAATGAAAATAAGTGGAGGTGATATTTCCCTTTCTCTTTATTATTGACGAATCACCTTCAAGTAGTTTGAATTCAACCCTCTATTCTACGCGTACAAGGTAGAATTGATTCGGTGGTATTAAAACTACAGTACCTATAATATAATTACCTGGTTTCCTAGACGCGCAAGACCATCTCATATCATTTATACACATGCGAGTTTTGTTTCCATTGTCAATCATTTAGATTTAAAGAAAATGGTATTGGACGAGCATTAATTGCGCCAACTGACCTGAGTCAGGTAGCGGGTATTAATGAACTGCGCCAACTACTCCATGGAGCCACCCGATACGTTCCTTAACTAAGCCAAGTGGTGACCCTCTTTGACTGTATAATTAAGTAGGTTAGGTTGGGTTGGGTTAGGTTGGGTTAGGTTGGGTCAGATTAGGTTAGGATATGTTAAGACAGGTTAGGTTAGGATGACACTCAAACGAGTAAATTATTTCTGTCGGCAACTCCTACCCACCCCAACTCCGCTTGTTACGCTTTGCAGGATGCCTGACAATAGCAACAATTCACCTATTTTAAAATTATAAGTTGACTCAAGCTATTTTTTGGGACGCGTATCTAACGTCCTCCGACGTACGTGCAGATTGCTGGAAAGTCCTATAAAAGGAGAAAGGGACGGAGAAATTAATCCAATTGTAAAAGTAAATGAAACCTGCCGTACAAGAGCGGGATCGTAACCATTAATTGTCGATGAATAATCGGCGCGTAGGGAAGGGAACTCAATATGATTAATGTAGTGATAGGACACGTCGGTAGAGCGGCAGAGTGGTAGACTTGCTACGACGTGACCGGGGCGGCAGAGACAAGACGGGAAAGTAAAGGACGGTACAGCACTGCTACTTGTCTACTGTTACTATGTTACTTTCACATGTAGAGGATGAGCTAAAGTGTGTAGGCATAAAACTGTTAGGAGAAACTAGGTCCGGTTTAATGGTTGTTTGGATGGCTCCGGAGGTTGTAAAGATCGAGGGGTGTTATGTGAAGCACGTTCTGATGGAATCCCAAAATGGTGGTGTTAAAAGGTTGAAGACTATAAAACTATTTTTTACCAATCTACGTGGATGGGAAAACATTTTCTGTAAACCAACGGTTGGTTGTACTTACCGGTATAGATCTTAAAACTTGCATCCTGCTGGAAAATGTTTCGTCATGCTCTGGAACTTTTCCACTGCATATCATCAGTCTCACTAAGTCATATTCAATAGTTGACATACTCAATTATTCGAAAACATAATCGCTTCCACTGAAATAGCGCCATAGATCGTAACAATTTTAGAACTACCTTGCACTTGCTTGAGGTTGCGTTAACAAATTTTAAGAAAAAGTATCGCCTCAGAAAAAAAAGACAAAATTGGTTATATATTGCGTGGTAATGATTAAAAACGTCTTTCCAAAGAACGATTTTTCTGGTGTTTATAAGCTGATAAACTTCATTGTCTATGAATATAAGCCATATCAAATCTACTTCGTTTGGCTAAATATGCCGCTTTAGTCAGCGCAATCTTTATCGTTGTTTTATTTTCTATCGAATTATTTTTAGAGACCTTCCTCCATGACAAGCAGTTTGATAAATAAAATACAACTTTAAAGTGTTACAATTAGCCATAAAAAAGTGGTGACCTTCTTTACTAGAAGTCGATGCTGTGATCTACACTAATAAGGAACATTAAAAACCATTATTTTCGATCAAAAGTAGTATCGAAAAGGTGAATATTCCATGAACAACCTACTTAGTACCAATAGCTGCTGAAATGCAAATAAAGTCGGCAATATTTCACCAGCGGAAGCAATTCCGAGAATCGTTTTCCAATAAGGTAACTGCGAAACGATTCGTGGCCGAATTCGATCGAGGACCCCTTATCATCGAAATGATCCAGACATAGCAATCACTGCAGGGCACGCATCGATCAGGCTACAATAGTATCTCTCTCTCTGACTCTCTAATCAGATGATGTACAATGAGACAACCCATTTGTAATTAGATAGACACGGCCTCACGCTGTGTGAATGGCTACAGCTCTCTCTATGTATACAGAGGCTTTGTACAGTTGGTACGTCAGTGACAGCAAGGACAAATAGCTATGACAGGATCATCTGCATCTATTGAAAGACTTTTACTGTATGTAGATGACACTGCTACTGGTTAGTGGTAAGGACGACGACTTATACAGTACAGAGGATTCTGTACTTAAGGGTGGTTACTGTGTATTGTTGTGTTGATCTGGAGTTAAATGGAAATGGCTGCACAGATTGCGTTGGTCAGAATGGTTACCTTTAGCACAAAGGTGGAAAACAGTGGAAAAAGTAAAGTAAATTAGTGTAATTCTTAACAGGCTGCTACTCTACTACCTAGCATAATGGTGCAATATTTTCGTTACACTAAATCAAAGGCAGTTCGCAGCTTGAAAGAACTTCGAGTCTTAAAATGACTATTGAACAATAAATCACTAAAATCAATTGTAAAATACCTGTATTATAAAAATAAGTAATATGTGCCCTATTTGTGTGTCGGCGTGGTTGAAATCTAGTCTCATAAATGCATATACAGTAGGGTATAACTCTTTGTACTGTAGTATATTGAATATCAACCACACAGTGCGATTGGAAAGCGGCTCGTGTCAATCATATGGGGGGTAAAGACTTTACTAAGTTACACTTTTAGTTTACTTTTGTGGATTTGTTTATTACTCTGTTTGGGCTCATTGCTAAATATTATAAATGATACTTAACATATAAGGGTAAGTTTAAGCTCAAAATAATGTTACAGACTTTATAAGTCACACCTAACAATAAAAATAAATCCTCGTATCTATTTTTCCTTAGTTTTTATTTGTGATTTTCATGCTTGTGTATATTTATGCCAATAGTATTTTTAAATTTTTTTTGGGGAACGGACCATAACCTGGCCATATAGTAGATAAATAATAAGTATTATTGTGATTAGGGCTACTACTATATAAACAATTAAAAACATTATAAAAACATTAGTACCCTTTTAAATTCATTTCAATTATCAAACGACTAGTTTCAACACTTAGGTCATAGTCATGTTGATATTTTATACAAATACAATAACAAATAAATAATGAAAGGAATAAATATAGTCATAATATGTTAAGCTAACTTAGAATTTAGAGGATCTTGATATATTCTTTGTTTAATTTTGCGTATAATATTTCTGTTTTATTGCAACTGTAGGATATTTTCAAATATCGGATTTGTTTTGTTGATATTCTGTTAAGTAGATAAATAATATTAAATGAGATATTGTTGGTCGAGAAGAGCATTCAGGAACTTTAGTCTACATAAAATGTGTATTCCAGCTGTTAGATAATGTTCCTTTAAAGTTGTCTTTCTTTCTACTAGCATATAGTACTTATTTTTATTCAAGTCACATGTTATAAATCATATGTTTTAATCAATTGTCATTTTGTAAACAAACATTAGTTTGAATAAAAGCAAGAAAAAAACGTGTTAGGCTACTCTTAAAGTGGTTTGAATATTAAAATTTATTTGTGGAAATCACTTCTTTTGGGAGGGAAGCTATTACACTAGCTGTATCCAGGGTAGTGGGGTACTTGCATGGTTTTTTCACATTTTAGTGAAGAAGACAAACGATACCTTAAAATTTACTTTTAAAACACCAATCAATAGAACCCTAACCGGTGGAAAAGTAGGCTGTCAAACTAGCCCCGAAACGCACATCCGTTTCATAAAATTAAAACATGATTTGCAGAACCCATTGTTTCGACTGGTATTCGATGAATCTGCTACTTATGATTTATTGATTTGCAACACCGTTGTAACACTATCCAGTCGTAAAGGAGTCGCTTTCATTAACACACAATGATTAACACCTGTTATTAATTAGAGGTGGGATGTAGACATCGGGAGTATCGGATGGATGGATGTATGATGGAGGATCATGTTTGATGGCAGATCGGATATATCCCAGTGATCCATCACGTGATGGCGCGCCTCGCGACGGAATGTAGATCCACATTCTCGCCTGTTTTACCAACTACTCTCGCTACTATAAATATCTGCATAAGAACGAGGCCAATGAAGTGGTGAGCTAGGATAGGACCAAACGTTGATAATAGTAGACTAGAAAGTTGTTCAATCAATTAGCATCCTAAGTTTCGGTGGTTCGCGCATTCCTGTGGCATTCTCGGCATTTTCCAGTAAGTATGGGGATTGTGAACACGCATTTTTTGTTGTGAAGCTTCCAGGAGCGTCGTGAGATTTTATCCGACGATTCACTCGATTTTTTTTAAATTTCGCAATCTATTGAAACAATTTATCATACAATCTAAGTTTAAGTAATAATTTTATACTTTGTTTGCCTACGGAGGGTAATAAATATCACGTAATCCTTTCGAGGATGGTAAACTTGCAACCAAAAGACGTTGATTCAGGTGTTGGTGAGATAGCTCTTTCTGTGTAAGGTTAGGTTAGGTTATGTTCCCTAAATCAACCTCCAATTGAAGCACTCTTGCAACTAAATAGTCTTTGGAAGATTTTGTAGCAAAAACTTTATAAACTACACGAAATAATGCAAACTGAATAAACTGTCAATGAAACGACCATCTTACCACGACACGTCAGCAAAACACTTTTTAATGAAAATCTCACGAAAGGCATACCTTTCGTAACAAATCAGTTTCGTTACATTGTTATAGTTATCAATAATTGGGGACGACGAGGTTACACTTTGTTGTAAGATCTCATATTTGTTCATATCGCCTACAACGTATAGTTTACTAACAATTAAAGTGTTGAATTAAATGAGTTTGTGGATGCATAAAAACAGAAAGTAACGATTGAGGTGGTTCCGGCTCAGCGGTGGTGGTTAGACTATGTCTAATGCAGCCAGACATTTGACTGATGTGCAATGTGCATTGGCTGTGGTTGATGTGAAGTTTGCGTGCAGAGAATGTTCTACTGCGCAGGTTATCTTCTGTCTCGTCATACATTTGATACATATTTATTACAAATTGCTACTGCAATGATTTGGAAAATTATTATTTTTTGCTTTTTTAGAGTGACAGTCTAGCCGCACATAAAAATTGATCACGTGTGACTTAAGCACATTCCCTTTTTTGACATGAACTACGTACACCACTTTACTAGGTAGCTCCTTACTAAAATTGCATACGGTTTATCGTATCAGTGCCAAAGTGACAGCATATATAAAAAATAATACTTATGTTTGAAGGATAAAGGACATCAGACACCCCTATTTGCCGGAATGGAATCAGGTTACGGGACTTAAAAGAATAACTTTGAAATCATTTATAACAGAAATCTTCTTAACGTAGCATACAAGCTGATGTAATTGGATTCAGATTGCGCTCTGAATTAATTGTCAAAAACATCTATTCCATTATGTCCATGCCCTACGTTCATATTGTGAGTCTGTTATTTTGTGTGGGTGAAACATATACCTCATCAATCCTTATACATCCGTCAACAATGATGGCTGTCAACCCGAAAAAGTGAAAGAGAGAGATGCGAGAGAAAGTTATGGATATTGTTCTTGTCTTTTGTGTCAGGACATCAATATTTAATCTGCATTTGTTTGGATGTATAATAGTTTTTATTGGTCTAGTGGGGTTTTATGAGTAATTTGAATCTTGTATATTCTTTTTAGACGATATTCTGGCCCTGATGGTCACAAGGTGTAAAGAATCGTGGTCATATACAGCCTCCTTCTAGGGTGATAATTGGAAAATACAATGTAAAATCATTGCCATATTTCAATTTGTAAATGTAGAAGACGAAGACATATATTTAGTGAACCTTGAAAGACTCCCCCTGGAATATGACTTGTGTTCGGGGGTGGGTATATATACCTACGCAAGGAGGAGGAGATGCTCAGTAGCTTGGCACTAAAGTAAGTAGACTATTCGATTGGAGGTTAACAAATAAGGTAACCCGATCCATGATTTAGATGTGCTACAATGTGTCAGCACTGCCTGTCCATTGGCTAAGGATATCTGGCTAATGATACTTTTTATTGTTTTTCCTGGTAAGTTTCCCCGTCTTCAAAGAATGAGCGAAACTAAGTTTCAATAACTTGGTGCCTTGGTTTTAGTTCCCTGAAGGAAAGATCTTCTTGATATATTTTACGTACTTTTAGATAAATTTACCCGTGTACATTATGCTGAAAGGTGTTAGTTTCACAGCATGAATCTTCTAGGCTAACTGAAGAAATCGTTGTATATCGGTATATGTCACGATAGCTCGAGTTGTTATCATACATCCGATGAAATTTAGAACACATTTTAAACTTACGTTTATTTGAACGAATACGTGAACCAGCTTGATCGGACTATGGGAACGGGGATTTATGGGATAAAAATAGACGTTTCCCATTTTTGACCCACAAAACACAAAACCTTTTAGAGCTTAGAAAACCAACAATTTAGTATATTAACGCGTTGATCTATGTTTAACGGTTACGAAGAAAATACATTTTTTCCAAGCCTCAGGTCAAAAATTGGGTACATGAACTCAAAACTCAGGATGAAAATTATTTTAGAACGTATCAAATTTGAGGTACATTTGTTGACAAAAGGAGACAAATGACTTTCCCGCTTGTAATACTGTATTAGGAATCTTATGTTCCCACTCTCATAACTGTCGACCTTCCCCCATCTCACTTCATATCTCATTCATTGTCTTTCTCTCCTCGCCTGCAGGTCTGTCGGTTCAGGTGGTCTCGCGCCATTGTACGTGATAGTGGGTCTGAATTGCCGCGCTATAGTCGGGCTATTTCGCTGCGAACAAATAGCGAGTACGTGTTTGTATTTGCAGATGTGTGTTGGGATTCGTTGATGAGATGCGAATTGTGTCGTTATTAGGGCATACATTAAATTGTATAAACCTAATTAATGAATCACTCGTTTTCGATATTGCTGTTTGTTAGAAAACAATTTTCCAAGAACTTTAAACTATAGGTTAAGGTTATCATATTATGGAAATAAATTATAGGTTAAGGGAAAAAACCTGTAAAGAGGTAGATCGTAGCTGAAAAGCTCATTTTATGTATTAAAAATTATTTCTAGTTCCATTTTTACTAGTAAATCTTTTTACCAGTACCAAACTATACTAGATATTGTTATTGTTTATAAATAATGCAAGAAAAATACTCAAGTGAAGTGTTACATGAATACACAAAGTACACATTATGTTCTCCAAACTCCCTCATTACTCAATCCTACCAGTCTTAAAGATATTTAGCTAGTTTGTTGCCCCAATTTTGTTATAAAAGACCATTAAAATCAGTTTGTTAATACAAGTACTAAGAACAGGCTTTATACCAACCTAACAAGTCTATACAAAACATTGAGAAAAAAGTTCTGATGTTTGGTTGGGGTGCTACTGATATTTATCGTTAGACTACGGCACTTCTTTCCTGCAGTCTCCGGATTTAATTCCACCAGTGGCTTTTAGCTACATAGCTGTATGTTAGGATCTCATCTTAAGCTTTAGGCTCACCTATAAATACACAAAAGTTAGTTCAAAGACAAACTATCGGTGTAGCAGAGTGGTTATAGTATTCGCCTTCAAATTAAAAAGCTACTGTTTTCATCCAGAGCAATGCCATTCGTAATCGGGATCTCAATAACTGATGCTATCTAAAACAATGTAAACATGATTGTCAACAATTAATGAAAAAAAAAAAAAAAAAAAAACTAACAGGCTATAACTCTCAAAAGGTTGATCCCTCAGGTGAGGAAAATTTCTTTTATAAGCTGCGGGACTACCTCCATCAACTATTAATCATCAGTTACGTCGGAGCACTTCTTCCACACATGCATGGACGACCACTTCCGTTTGTAACGGAGAGCTACAAGGAAGTACATAGATCCGTTGTCATTAATGTTACATCAGCCCACGACGGGTGATGGTTGATTGATTGTACGACCCGGAACACCCCGCGTTTGTTTTGGCCAACTTTCCCGCCAAACAATGCCCGCCGAAATTGGCACGTGCATTGTGGGCCTCGATCATATGGGAGATACGATTGATACTAAATGAATCGTTTCGTCCGTGCCTTCTCCAAACTCGTAACTGATGTTTGATTCCTGTGTTGCAAATGTGGTTTCAAAAGTGTTTGGTGGTATTAATGTTTGTTAAATAACTTTTTGATCAGCATCATACGTGTTATTATACTACCTGGAAGTACAAAAATGCGTCAAATAACACTAGTAATAATATATTTACACATGTTCTGTTTACTCAAAAGACGGTAAATACATATAAAGATGGTAAGTTGCGATCGAATTCGATTGAATGCTCCAATTAATAGGCGAATCTATTGGGTCCAACATTCAAACATTCACCTATTGCATCTGATGATGATTGGAGTGTCCAATCGAACACCACTTACCATCTTTTAATGTAAACCGTCTTGATATTATTACTAGTGTTACTTGACGTACATTTTTTTACTTTCAGGTAATGGTTGTTATCAAGGCGGTTCCGTTAGTTCTTGGTAAGATCAGCTATCTCTTCAGCCAGGTCCATGTATCAAAAGCGAAATAGTAAGCACACATTACTTTTTAAACACCTCTGCCCGCTGCCCGCAGCAGTCTAAAAAGCCCAAATCTCTTAATTCAAATAAAATGTCTCTCAAACTCCATAGTTCTCAAAAGCAATAGAACACCTCACTAATTTAACTTTCTCCCCCAAATCGTGAGAAGTCCTGAAAACCTTTATGTGATAGAAGACTTTTCGGTGACGATGAAAGCCAGAATTGCCCATAATACCCGGACATCCGTCGCTGCAGTCGTTTACCAGTCACTAGTCGCCATCACCAGTCGGAGACACTTATTACACTAATACGACAACCTGATTATTTCTGTGAGGTGGCGGTGAGGCGGTTAGCCGCTTTGAGAACCGTAATAACAGACTTCCTGCGGTTATAGAACAAAGAACTTGTGCTTAGAAGTAGAAAGCTACGGTGCTTTGTGGCCTAGGAAGGATTGACTGGGAGGAAGTGAATGCAACATACATAATGCAAGGTTCGAATTTGTTCTTTTGGTTCATAATTGTTCAAAATTTAACATGTTTAGGCAAGTTTATTTAAGGAGGGGATACTTGTAAAAGAGGCAGAAGAACACAACTGGCTTGGGTATCTGCATTAGAGCATTAATGTACAGATAATGATTTTTGTATCAGAATGAGCTAAAGGATGCTTGCATGCACTTTACTAAAGATTTTCCAGCTTTCTGAGCTTGATTGAAATGACTGGTACAGTTAAGAGTTCTGGGCCACCCCGACTAATATTGGTCAAGATCAAATCAATTTGAATCAATGAAATTGACAATAAAGAACCTCAATGACTTTCAATTGGACTTGCAATATCTTCCGCTGTGACATTTCCTCGTTTTCCTTCGTCTAGCTTCATATTTTCGGCGGTCCAAACCTTGGACTGGTTTTGACTTGTTCTAGGTTGACTTGGTTTAACATTAACAAAACATTAACCAATATCTGAACAAGTAGTTATATTTGTAGACAATTGTTAGTTGGCATCTGATATCAGTTACCGATGAAATCTTTAGCTTGGGGGGGGGGGGGTTGACCGGGAATCAAGATTTCCAGAAACCTCAGTTCTTTGGTGAATAAAAAATAAATCTAGCTCTCAGACCTTAGTAAGCGAACAAAACGATCCCAAATATTTCTCATATTTTAAAATCTCAAAGGATGGTTCAACTAGATAGTTGCCTATCAGCTAAAACAAGAAAGGCGATTTCCAGGTTTAAAGAAGGTCATGTGAACCGATCAGTCATCGGCATCCTTTCACCTCTCGTCGACTGTGTCAGTTTTTACCGATTAAATGGCCACTCAGGTTATTACAACTTATTGTGATTCCTCCGCAGTGCGTCATAGTCTCCAGAATCGTAAGCAGGTCAATTCCCTTGTTGAGTCATACAGTCCGAGTCTCCCTTATGACGCAGATAGAGTCTGACTTGCTGAGTCGCTGACTCACGTGCCTGACCTCAGGTCGTTCACAACTTATTTATGTGTATGCACCTCTTGTTTATCCTAGGCTGCACTGGATACTTAGTGTAAATCAGGAATATTTATAGTTCTTCGGTTAATTACGCGAGCTTCGAGGTACGTCGTGAGCTCAAACTCATGATGAGCGGGTTTTGTTTGAATTATTCTTGTGATGGCTCCGAGTGTTTGTCTGCAGAAGGTTTTACTTGGGAAGGATTTATAGGTCTAGCTTGCACAGGGAAGTTATTTGAATTGCTTCCATAAATAGGGTGTCGTTGCAAGACTTCTGCTTGCATTGTGTTGTATTTCAAAACTGGAAAAAACATCGCATCCTTTACAGTAAAAGGTGTTAAATTTTAAGAGTGCTCAAACTACTTCATTACTTTCAGTGTTAATGTTATTTGTTATTCATACTTACAACAAGGATTGCTGTACCAATTTTTACCGCCGTGTGTTTCGGAGCACAACTCAGTTTTCCAGAGCCTCCTCTTTTACATGGAAAGAACCGTAAACCTGCAACAGCAAACAAAGTTTTCTAAGTATTGAACATCGGTCCAACAAGAAATAACAACCTACTTTGCACAAACAAATCCAGAAACATCATCATGCATCAACCAGCGACCTGAGCAAGTCCGGAGAAAGTGGTGTGGACAAGTATTCTCCACTTGGCCACATTTTGCCATTCTAATGCCGGAGCTGCACTTGCTTCATGTACAGGTCAAGGTTACCAGGTCTTATACAGTAGTAAGATTTATCAAGAGAACAAAGCTTCTGTTTAAAACGTAGGAGGTTAATTTAATGGATTGACGAATTCCAAGATGCAACGAATCATCGTTCTCCGGTTCGTTGAATTTATGATGGGTTTTATTTGTCCTACATTTCGTAGTTATGTAAACTGCTTCCTCGCTGTACTAGAAACCCTTCTTGAAAGCTACTGCGATCACCAAAGGCTCATGTCTATCTGAGGAATTGTATCCTGAGCTAGTGGCAATTTATTGTAGAACTCACGTTTCGCTTTAGAAATGGCGTCCCACTTATCATTAAAAAAAAATTAAAAAGTTAAGGGTATCGCATGCGAGAATTTTTTCTGCATTGGAAAACTCTCTTCACGGTTAGCCGAATTTTTCATCCATCATTCTGAACTACAAAGGTTTGAATATTTTTTTAAGCGAAAGGTAGCAACCCACCATTCTCAAACCAATGGATTATACCAAGTCAGCTATATTATGATGACGTCACAAAATAAGTTGGTACCCACTATTATAAAAAAAAATTAAGGACTCTCTAGTGTGAGGACTTTTAATCGGAAAACTCTCTCC
The DNA here is from genome assembly GCF_028750875.1 of Macrosteles quadrilineatus. Lineage (NCBI taxonomy): Eukaryota > Metazoa > Arthropoda > Insecta > Hemiptera > Cicadellidae > Macrosteles > Macrosteles quadrilineatus. The sequence goes on from NW_026542597.1 coordinate 42,311,948, forward strand.
ACCCCAATTTCTCCCATGACGTTTAGTGTTTCCAAAGATTGACGTCCCAACTTGTAATCTAACATCTTTAACTGAGGCTGAGGCCGATCCAACTGATATAGCCCTGCCATGGTCCGGGGTCAAAGTGACCGTGTTATCATGATCTGTGCGACCGGGAGACTACGAGGTGCGTGTGCGAGGCGGCGCCCAGGAATGCGGGCAACTGGAGCAGCATCACACGTGTTCCACTTGGGATACACATCCCGAATGTGGGATTTTAGCCACTGGGATCACGTGGGGTCGTTATGTGAAGTTGTTGAAAGTCGTGAAACAGTTGTAGATTTGTCTATTGAAAGAACTAGGCACTATGTCCTTAAGTTAAAATTGTAGCCTGTTTTAGAATGGAAGTATACGTAGTTGGGCCAACAAATTTTGGGAACTAGGAAATGCGGCCGAGTAAATAGTGTAGTGATTTGGTTAATTCCATTTAGATGAACTTATCATTTATATCACGTGACTGTTAAAATTTAAATATCTTTTAAGTTGACCCCTATACAATCACTTCGAAACAAATCGTAGTTAGTTCTAAAATTTATCTTATCGCAATTTATTTAACAAATTTTATATGATATATTATGACCTACTCTATGTGGGGATTCCCTATTAACTACTTGTGATACGCCAGGATGATCTTTCATGCACTGACCTAGTCTAGTCTGCAATAAGTCCTAAGTCCTGATGTAGTTTTAATTGCGTTTCTGTTAGATGATTCGCACTTTGCAATGATACTGACCCTTGCCTGGGGCGAACGTTCGACTGTGGGAAACGTTTCGCAAACCTTTGCTTTGGCTCTATTGGTTGAGTCTGTAAAGTATAGAATAAACCTCCGACTAGATTAACCATGGAGTTGGAACATACGACTATACTGTATGTCTTAAAAGCTCGAGTTAAAATCCTAATCACCAATGGTTTTAGTTATGTTATAATGCCATGGTTTATGGTTCGAAACCATAACTTGGGCTAGAACCATACAGGTATATGGAAGGATCAATATGTCTTTTGTTTTAGTACGGAAGGAATTTCTCTATAGAAAGACTCATTTAAACTAAAAGCCACACGATTTTTTTATTACGTAATGCCATCTCTTGACGTAAAACTCGAAGAGAGTACCTTCATTCATGCACGTCCCAATTCGTAGTTATTAATTAATTGATTAATTTGATCACCTTTAGCTGTCATATCCTGAAAATACCGATGTGGCGATCAAAAGATGTAGCTGTCACACCATGCAAATCCCCATGTAATGATATAGTAATGTAGCTGCCTTGTACTTTGAACACCGATTTGGCTGCCTAGCGGTCTAGTTGTCATATTAACCCAATACTAATGTGGGAAACAATTCATCTAGCTGCCATATTGACCGACCGAACGCCGAACCGAATTATTCATTCATTTATCTAGTGATATAGCTGTCATATAATGTAAAAACCAATATGACGTTCGGACGGCGCAGGGACTGTGCATGGCATCTTCTCCATTTCTCCTCGCAACCTCCTCGCCGCCACTTCCACATTCAGATTTACAATCCCACTCTTCAGTTGGCACGGAGTGGGCGCACGACACGCGGCCCTCTTTCCCACTCCAATTATGAGCAAATTGTATCGAATAAGAGCCGTCAAAGTAGCCGAAACTCGAAACCCGACCGAGTGACTGGAAGAATTTCGAACGTGGGCCAAATTTGAATCGTGGGTTGAACTGCCCCCAGTCCAATTACCCTAAACGTTTCTCCGTTTATGATGAGTTGTGACAAGAAAACACGTTTTGAATTACCGATAAAATGTAGTAAACTTTTAACGTTTTTCTTAATTTTTGAAGACATGGAATATTTTTGAAGTTGTCTTTAAAGGATGTAGAATGAACCGCGGTCAATATGTGATAAATATTTAATTTACTAAATAATTTTACTAGCTCACGGCTGAATCCGTGTGTAAAATCCTTGACACAAATACACAAACTTTCAGACTCCGATTTTATAAAGGCTTATTTTTTAAACGAACTAAGGGCTCTCTGAAAATAAAATCTGGCGTGTGCCTGACGTGATCCAAATAAGATTACTCTACAATATCGTGGTAAACGAGATTCAGAGTTACACTCATCAGTTAGTCCGTAAATAAATAATTTGGAGCCTATTTTATTAACTGATCACGTTTTTGGAGTCATACATTTGAGATAACGTAACACATTTGCACTTATTTATTCTAGCCTTCACTTATGCTATTAAGCTATTAAACACATTGTTACAACCAATAGTCATGACACTGGACACAAATTTACATCAATATCAATATCACGACAATATCATTCTGCTACGGAATCCCGAAGACTCGCAATCCTCGATTTTATCTCCACCTGTTAACTTGGGTGCGGTGCTATTCAAAATTAGTGTCATTCTCCAGGGGGTTTCACTAGATGAACTATTTGATTGGTCACGGCTAGACGAGCTACAAAGGTCACAGCCATCATGTAGGACTAATGAGTCCTGGATCTATTCACCGGGGTTGGATCGTTCATTAGACTGGTAATGACAGATGCTGGGCGTGGGGAGATTAGTTCAGGTGTCAGCTCTTCGCCAGTTCCTCTTGTATTTGTTGGAGGTAATTATAGTGTCACTCTTCTGCCACTTGCACCCACCTTACGTCTCTTTCTCTTTTGCCAAGTGAGGGAAACCGCTTCGATGGTTGAGATTGTTGCTTTTACATGTTAGGTCATTTTAATGGATACCGAGATCAACATTATGTATGAGAATCTTTTCTTTGATGGAAAAGTATACTGATTACTTTTGAAAATAAAGTATCGAGAAGGATTTTTGGACCAATAAAGGATGGAGACTCGACGAGATTAAGAAAAATAGAGAGTTGTCGGAATTATACAGGGAACCAGATATTGTGGGAGTGGTAAAGAGTTGACTTGGTTACAAAGAACCTAAAGAGTATTGGAGTTGTAGAGTGTTTGTGTGTAATAAATGAAAATTATGAGAGGAAATAATTGGTAAATAATAGGTTAATAATATGTAAAAGAACTGAAGAGGAGTAGACCTGGAGCTGGCAGAAGACAGAGTGTCCTGGAGGCACATGATGGCGATGCCAAAGACTGCCTAGGTTTTCAATGGCCACAGGAGTAAGTAAGAAAATTATACTTGTCGGATTCTCAAACTGTGCGACTTGAGTATTTGACTAAAAAAATTGATGTCAGCTAAGACTTAAGATAATAATGATTTAATTCGTTTCCTTTTTACTGGCGTTTGATGTATTTAAGGGTCTGATCTTTAATTGACTTAATTCTGGACCCAGGTGCCGTTTATCATCGAGCTATCACTTATTATCATATACAACAAAAGTAAGTAAACAATAACGTTGTTCAGAAGCATAAAAAATCAAACGGCACGGTGTGGAAAAATGTTCTATCCAAACGATCTATGTATGTACATTACCTAAAACCAAAACTGGAAACCTACAACTAAAACACAAAGGATAATTAAACACAAGTACAATAGTTTTGATCCGTACTGTCATCAAAAAACTTAGTGAGCATTTGATACGTGTGTTCCCCAAACCTTTTAAAAATCATTTTCTCATAAGCACACAATTGTACACAATTGTTGTACCTTTACACCTTGCTTCCTGGCTCTTCCAACTCCAGAAAACTCATTTTGCACGAACGTCACACGTGTTCCAACACGTCATACTGAGATAATTGCCAGCGAGAGTGTACAATGTACATGAAGCGACAAAGCAAGTGAAACGCTAAATCCATTAAACCAACAATGGAGAAATTCGACATTTCATAATGCAATTTAGCAGCCGGCCGCGTGCGAACTAATCGAGTTTAATGCATCACACAAGAAAGTGCTACAGATGATACCACAACGCAGTGATATGTGGATCTTCCGACGTGTCCAACACTGTGCACATTTCTCTCGAGGATCTTCTTCCTGGGTTCTTCCCGGGGTTGAAACAGCTTCTGGATATCTGGTACGATATCAGGGGCCGGTAGAATGAACCGTCCATGAAAGTAGAGGACTATGCACAATATTATCCTTACTGGGGGGTAGATTCCGTTGGAAGTTGAATTGCACAGTGACAAGTGATCCTTGATGAATTGGCGATGCGTAGTTTTGAGACTATGAATTAGATTGTAAATTATTACCCTTTGCGGCCTTCCTCGTGAATTATCCATTCTTCATAGTACAAAACAAACTACTTTTCAATGACGTAGTCCCATGGATTAAACTTATCATGAGACAGATTAACTAAGCTCATTCTACTTAAGGTTTTGAACAACTTTGATTTTATTTGGTGGATAGCGGAAGAAACCATGCAATGATTAAATCCTAAACTCGTGGGGGCCATTATGTAAATGACTATATCTTTAACTGAAGCTATATCACTGATTGATATATCAGTGATATACATACAAAATGTCGATGGATATGGCCAAAATAATTGTGTTCTATATCATTTATCGACATTTTAACATACCTATACAATTTGTCCAATACTATAAGCCTAATAAGTATAGCTTCGAGTTGAATTTTCCAATCGTACATTTACATTACTAACCATTGACCCAGACCTTCAATCAGAATCTCAGGCCCGTTTTTGAGTTTGTCAGCGCCCTAGGCACAACTAAAATAGTAGCGCCCCTTTGCAATATTTATAACAGGGTGACCACCTACCGGGAAATCTGGGAACTAAGCGTGAATTTTTTGAACCGGGAATTATGCGTGAATTTTGTATTTCTACCTGGAATTGTCAATTTACAGCGATGGCACATGACAACAGTGACGTTTACGTGACCGGGGGGGGGGGGGGGGGCGATATTATGTCTCCACAAGGCCGCGAGGGATGATCAGAACTTTGTCACGATCGCATGAGACGATGATAATGTCTAAACGACCGCGGTATATGATCATGATTTTACCGCGATCACGCAATACGAATGCGATCTACAGAGCCGTGAAGGAGCATCAGAATATTGCCGTGATCACAGAAGACGAAGATAATGTGGACACAACCGTGGGAAACAGTCAGAAATCTACCACGATCGTGGAAGACGATAATGATCTCCACATGACTGCGGGATATTATTAACATTTTGCCGTAATCACGGGAGGCGATTACGATGTCCGATGTCTTCTCGACCGCCGGAGACGATTTTGATGTCTTCACGACCGCCGGAGACGATTACGATGTCTTCACGACCGCTGGAGACGATTACGATGTCTTCACGACAGCTGGAGACGATTACGATGTCTTCACGACCGCAGGAGACGATTATGATGTCTTCACGACCGCGGGAGACGATTATGATGTCTTCACGACCGCCGGAGACGATTACGATGTCTTCACGACAGCGGGAGACAATTACGATGTCTTCACGACCGCTGGAGACGATTACGATGTCTTCACGACAGCTGGAGACGATTACGATGTCTTCACGACCGCTGGAGACGATTACGATGTCTTTACGACAGCGGGAGACGATTACGATGTCTTCAAAACCACGGGAGACGATTGCGATGTCTACAGGATCGCAGGAGTTACAATAATGATGTCTACTCTACACAGCTGCGAGGGATGATCAGAATTTTACCGCAATCGCGTAAGACGATGATAATTTCTTCTCAACCACGGTAAAGATAAGAATTTTGCCTCATTTGCGAAAGACAATGAAGATCTCTAAACGACCGCGGGAGATGATTACCAGTTTACCGTGATCGCATGCAAATACAGCCACCATTTTTTTTATTTTCAAAATTTTTGGCGCCCCCCCAAAAAAGCCAATTGCCTCGCGCCCTAGGCACGTGCCTACCGTGCCTATTCAGTAAATCGGCCCTGCAGAATCTGCAATCAAAAGATTGGTTAACAACTATGGCGTGTCCAATCAAGAACTATAAGAATCCTTTTTTGACTTTAGTAAACTACTGCCAATTCCATCCCCAGCTGTTCTAACCCCGCAATGACGTCACTCGTCACTTGAGCGGTGTCGCTCGCTATAAAGCCATTAACTGTGGAGCCTAGATTGTACTGTAAAGCCAGCGGCTCGACTATCACAGTCACCTGTCCTTCCAGTTATTGGTCTTAATTGCGAGAGAGCACGAGACGAAAAACCTGAGTTTACGTTCTGTTTTGTTGGCCGCCACGCAATTTGCCGGAGAAAGCTCGTCGGCGGCATTTTAGTTGGTTATTTGGATAAGGGGTAGCGCACGGAACCTTCACTTGTATGAGGCAATGATACTTAAAAATAAGAATGTCGGTAAATGGCTTAGGTATTCAGGCAGTCATGTCGAACAGCAAAGTAGACGGGGGAAATAAATAATATCGGTATAGTGTATGTGTATAAGCAAGGATATAATTGATATTTAAATGAATTTATAGAGTATATACACTGCCAAACCTATTCGATCTACTTCGTTGATTTTTAACGCCCCGTAAAATCTGTAACATCAAAAGCTAACTATGAAATCTATGAAATGCAACAGAGGATCAAGCGAGTTTGTATCAAACTGATAAATTTGTTTGGAAGTCTTTATCTCCCTTGACTATCATTTACTTTCTTTGTCTTTAACTGTTACGATGTTGCATTGTGCAGTTGTGATAGTTGATAAAGATTTAAGCCAAAAACTACAGCTTGAGTTTAAATATGTTGCCATTATAGGATGGCAGGGTTGAGGAGTTGGTGCAATTAAAGACAATACTCCATTTTACATCATCACTCTCCGTCGGCTGGTCATCTTCTTATATAAATGCATTGTCTTGTTTACAGTAGTGTATAAGTAGTCCAAGATTTAAGTGTCAAAGTTATCTGAAATAAAATCATTAAAAGATTACCAGTTTTCTTCGCAAGCCATTCCCACCTGGGGAACTTGCTTTATCATATTCAAGTTTGTTGACACGGTTTTGATTCTACAATTTACATGTGGTTCGTGATCGTGTCTTAAGCACGTGTGGAGCTCGATTTCAAGAGGATTTACCACTCCAATTAAATCCAAGTAATAAGAACAAGATGGAAGAAATCCGGACGATTTATTGGTAGAAACAAGCTTCCATTTACCCTTGAAAGAGCCCGCGGCAGCTGCCGTATTATTAAATCTAGATGATAAGTTTCACGCCGGATTTCTCTGATCTATAGTTTCTAGCGCGTTTGAATCGCCAAACTTTCCACCCCGTTTCGTGATTCCCGCGGCATTTCGCGCCTCTGTCTGTCACCCGCCATTACCACGAATGACGACGACCACCGGGGTGACTTGGCGGGAAGTGAACAATCACCTGGTGGAATTATTCTTCGTCACTTGACTCACAGCACCAGATCCTCTCCTTCTCACGGGGATGGAGTGAAAGGATTGACAAAGGAAATTATCCTAGGAGTCTTTCACTGAAATAAAGTGCAGCATGAAGTAGCGCCCTGACATTGCGGTCTATGTCTTGGATTTGCAAATCATATTTCTTTCACAATCAGATTAGTTTGACAAACTAGTGGTTCTGATATACTAGAGAATCCGTTTCAACACCGCCTTCGTAGTTTTTCAAAGATGGTATGTGTGGTTTGAGTTTCTGGACCCATATTAGTCGAAAAGTGTCTGAGGTGCTTAAGCTAAATTTGTACTATGGATGTGACTTGACTCTGTAAAAAATCTTGTGAAAAATGAGAAACAAATTCTGAGGGCGTTTTAAGAGACTATAATTAAGTTCATGCAGCAACACACTTAGCATCGGCAGAGGTTAATGTAGTACAATTAAATGGATCGCTTCACCAAGTTATGAAAACCGTATATAGAAAACTAGTTCCTAAAGCGTAACAAGATTAGAAATGATATTCTAAACTCCTCACAGATACATACGCTGTAAGTTATATGCAGTGATTAGAAAAATTATGGACCAATACAACCACAAACTGACAACACGATAATTCCCTCTTTGGGTTCCAGACCTTGGCCAGAATGTATCGGGTTTGGCATCGTTGCATATCAGATGTTAAATGTCAGGCTCGAGAGTGAAACCAGCGATCGGAACTGGATTATCAGTACATTCTCAAGTCTAAATAATAGTGCCGACCGTGTTATTAGCTTGATGGCCTACGATGAATGACTTTCACACACATACCCACCGGTGTTACCAGTTGTTACGAGAATTATCGTGCAGTTGTCTAAAAATTATCGTATACAGTACATTCCTACGCATATCATTATTTAATGTGGACCATGTACTGCCGTGACATACCACACTTACACACCACTGATGTTACCAGTGGCTTTGAGAATTATCGTACGGCAGTCTAAATGATCTTATACAACCCACACATAATTCTTTTTGGTACAGTAGTACCTTTCCTCAGTGTATTGCCGACAGTGTTACAACTGTAATATGTCGCAATTAACTTACCCACAACCCACTGATATTACCAATAGCTTCGTCCGGTTTTTTACAAATTACCGTAGCCATACATGTATCATAATACATTTAGTTGTTTTGTGACAATTTTACTGCTGTAATATACCGCAACGGGACATGCACACTACCCATAGGTGTTACCAGTCGCTACTGAGTACTGTAGAATCACCGTACGGTTTCCACAAATTATCACACACCTGCACAATTTGTTTTGTATTTAGTCGTGCCGTTCGTTTTATGTTAACCGAGATACTGCTAGTCCATAAACATCTCAATATATGAATTACGCATCTTGTAATTAGGGGTCTATTGTGTTATCGTAGGCCTATAGATCATGCACGAAACTTATCGATGTTTTTTTTTTCAACACAATTCATTTGTAATATACGAAGTTAAAGCTAAAATTTGCAATACAAATTTTCATACTAGGGGAACTGAGGAAATATCAGTCCCAGCATTCGCCTATCTATGGTGATCCGGCACAGGTGTTCTGCAGCAATAGCTTCTAGCCAGACAGTAGCATGGCAGCCAACAATTACAGACACTAATACACGGTACCCCTACTACGCTATAATCTCGTATGTCCGATTGTTGAGACGCGTGTAATCAAGGTCACAATAAAGTTGAAAGAATGGCAGACTTTGCGAACCTATAATCTAACTTGGGAGGTATCTCACTCAACCGGGTAAATAATACAGATCGTTCCCGCTGAAACACAGTCCGTTCCCGCGTTTTCAAGTCTCCATTCGGCGGAAGAAGGAATGCGAGGATCGCGTGACGGCTACTTTCTACATCAAGTTTTCTGTTTTTGCCTAAACGTCGCTCAAGTCTAAAGTTTCACTTGAAATAGAGTACGAGAATTGCAAATATGTTGTGGAGTGCGAAATTACCTTCAAACGTTGACGGTGTTTACTAGTAATGTTGTGAATAATACATGACAAATGTAGTCGGTAGTTTACTGTTTCAGATTGTAGGCCTACTCTTGCTGCAACTTTGACAATAAAGTTTTTAGCCGGGAAAATTGACCAAGCCCGTTAAAATCCCAATGTATTTTTCGAAATTGCCTTCAAAACTTCACCATAGGATTACAGGGAATGTTGCGAATAATTCATGACAGATTCGGAAAAAGACATCTATTAGCATAAACGCCTGGCTTTTGCGGTCAGTAAGCATTGTCACTTTCTCCCTAATTAATTTTTTCCAACGATTGTGAATATTTATGTTAATTTTTATTGCGGAATCGCCACCAAAGCGTTCACTACGGACTCAAATGTGGTGATGTGAATTGTGAACTGTAGTGTCGATCGGAAATACTTTTTATCTTTGGCTTTCCTTATTTAAAACAATGGGGTCGCAACTTAACAGTTGCCTATTCAACGGGAAGGGTTTCAGCAGGGAAATGTCTTAGAATCTGAACGTTAACGCCTTGGGTTCGCTCGAGAATTAAGTCGACGTTCTTGCACTCCAAGACATTCACACTGAACAATTTGAGAGTCAATCAAGAAGGAAATTCCTGGATATAGACTTGTATATGGAATTGGTCACAGAGTGTATGGGTATCGACATGCCTCAGGCAGAGCGATAAGCGAAGTTTTAAGCTCCCACCAAAGTCAGAGTGACATTTATGACTTGTAAAACGAGTATTATCATTCGGGAAGGGTTTTAACAGTTTTAAAGGATATTTATGCTTCTGCAAACAAGCAACTGCATAACACAGATGCCTTCACTCAACACAAAAAACCCATAAATAATTCAGTTTAGAATTTAAAACAAAACGGGATCCCGTGACATTTGACATCCGATGGGAAAGTTGATAAATGCGGAACAGGCGAAGAATTCGAGTTATTCGTCGTTGGAGCATGCGGGTATATTCGCGACTTCACGTGTATCGATATATCGTTCGTCCGAGTGTGACATATCGATAATCTTAAATATGTCGGATAACCCCGTGTCTCGAATTAATCAAGTGGAGGATTGAATAATGTATTTTAGTACGTTTTTCAAATGTTGGACGGAGTCGACTTGTCGGGGTCGCTCGAATACTTTTGTAAAAGAACAGTTTGAACTGTTCGTGTAAACTGTATACATACCAATATTAGCTTAATTAAGTTTACATTTTGTGACCCGAGTGTGAGATGAACAATTGAACGATTGTTTGTATTCGCCAAGAAGGTTAGCGATATATGCATTTTGCTGGAAATTGACACTGGCATTAATTGTGCATATTGTGTATATGTCTTGATTTGAATTATTTCTGACTGACGATATTAACACTGTTAGAATCCACTTTTATACTTATTTTATTTAAAATGTTTGCATCATTGTAGACTCTATTAGGGTTTATTTTTGTTCATGCTTATGCTACGAATCAAACACTTCTTTCTGAATGGAGATACAAATGAACGCAGGACAATTATTAATGGGAAATGGGTAAGATTAAACGATCAAGGAAAACGTTATTACACTGAACGAGTTGAAAGAGATTTCATAGGGTATAAACATGGCATTTTTTAACCTAGGCAACTCTTAAGTATGAAATCTTTGAAACTTTAATCTTATCCAAACCCCCAATGATCAAAGATTGAACCCAATTAAAAAAACATGAAAACAAACTATTCTTTAGGCAGGCCTACCCAGACAGCTATCCAGCTCTTCTCTGGGTAGATCCATCAATTTTCGGAATGTCAGGTGATGTCTTCAACTACATAGCAATCGAGCTATTTTCTGGGTCTAGGACTGCTGGGTAGATCCAACAATTTTCGGAATATCAGATAAACTCTTCAACCCTCCTATCCAATTATTACTTCTTCTAAAAGAACACAAGCTGCTATACCCGCGCTTTGCAACGGGAAGAAAATGTGACCTAGAGTAGAGAGCTATTAAAGTGGTACTGATGTGTGTTTTAAAATACAGCAACTCTATGATTTAGTTTGAAAATATAAACTGATTTAAAAACGTAAACCTACTTACTTTCAACCCCCTACTTTTGATGTTAATAGATCCATAAGAATATGACAACATACCTTAGTGTAGAAATAGTATCAATTGATTCATATTGATGCTTCATGAATGACATGTTTTACCATAATTCTTCAATTTTAGTCAAGCCTCTTTACATATAGCTTACTATTAAAAAATGAAACTTAGAGCAATACTTTACAAAACGTATACAACCTCACTTTAAAACCAAACATAACCCTCCTCAATCTACACAAAGCGTCACAAACATCTTTTAATCATTTTTACATCTTTTAACTTTGGAAGCATGCCAGGCGTATCCCTTTGGAAATCAGCCTGTGAGGTATAGCCCTTAGGAAATTCGTACATATCAATACTTTTCGGCAAATCTACACACCCTAAGCTTCATTGTGATGTGCCATATGCCTATATTTTTATTTGGTAAATGACCTTAACCGTTTACATACAATTTGATTGTACCACTTTAATAATATAATAGATATATATGGTTTTACCAAATTAATAACCAATTCATGAACCCAAACTTGGGAATAAAAGCCGAGACTGCTATTGTTGGCTTGTCGTGTGACCCGTTCCAAGCGTGTAAGTTGACTTTTCACGCCGTCTGCACGTCTTCGATCCGTCGATGCCACGGCGAATTTACACTTCGATTCACTATTTTGGCAGCCATTCTCCGTCGAATAAATGAAAATTACGGTCGGCTTTCCTCGCCTAGAGCCGTCGCTTCCGAGTACCGTGATTATACGTTAAGTGTTAACACTCTCGCACCATGACACTGGGTTGTAATAATGTGGAGACTGTGTAATTTGATATCGGTATTATCCACAATAAAGGGATTGAGAAGGCTGTTTCACACTGAGGAAAGTATAGCTAATGCGTGTCTACGGAATAACTGTGAGAGTTTTGTTAACTGAAGGATGGTTTGGGGACTTTGTGTTTTATAAATAAAGTACTACAATAATACGGATATTGCTGGATAGTGATGTGAGTTTTTACAATCAAGCCATTGCATTAATAAAGGGGGTTTAAAGATATGATGTCCGGATGAAATAACACGATTTGGTGTATTCGTCATTTTTAAGGTTGTGCGATTTAAGGATGCGTCGTCGTTTATGTAGTATGCATCTTAGTAGTGAAATTTAATTGGCTTCATCCTAGTAAAGTATGCACATTTCTTTGTCATCATTCTGCGGCAAAACAGCCGTGTTTAATCTACAATACATGCGTTACGGGTCTACTGTAAATTAGATCTTTTTCTCCCTAAGCGGGAGTGAAACTTGAATTTGGGTTAAAGAGTCTTTTTACGTCCTAGCGTTGACTAGTCAATGGTCCTATTTATAAAACATACCATTCTGGGTTTATGAAGAGAGATCTAGGTTTAACAAATCTTTGGTAATGGACACAATGAAACGATATCTGTATTATAGCAAAATGACATCTAGCAATTTTGATTAGAGAAAACATTTTTTCTTATGAATCTGATGTGCAATGTATATGTATGTTAAGTAGTACATAGGTGTATTGCATGCATTATTATCGTCATTTTTTGAATGTATATTTAGAAATGCAAAGGTGCGTTATGTTGGCTCGTATGAATTTAAATAAACGAGGCGTTTCTATAATTGGTTATGATATGCTACGTTTTATTATTTAGTGAGGTCCTCCTACAAAATCTGTATGCGTAATGCGTTTTGCATCCATAAATGCTGCATATACTAAGACACAACATCCTACCACACCTATCTCTAGGGAAATTTGGCTTTTGAACTTGAGAAACGATCAGGTGCTGCCTCACAAATAGGGCAACTATTCATACTAATATACCCAAACCTTGTTTCAGGTAAAACCACTGTACGAGAGTTACCAGGCAGTGTTGAGTGGTCACCTGACTGACACTATGAACACATTCTGGGCTGAGTGTTACCTTACCCAAGCATACATCTCCATGTGTGATGTTACAGGTGAAGCCACTGTACGAGAGTTACCAGGCAGTGTTGAGTGGTCACCTGACTGACACTATGAACACATTCTGGGCAGAGTGTTACCTTACCCAAGCCTACATCTCCGTGTGTGATGTTACAGGTGAAGCCACTGTACGAGAGTTACCAGGCAGTGTTGAGTGGTCACCTGACTGACACTATGAACACATTCTGGGCAGAGTGTTACCTTACCCAAGCCTACATCTACATGTGTGATGTTACAGGTGAAGCCACTGTACGAGAGTTACCAGGCAGTGTTGAGTGGTCACCTGACTGACACTATGAACACATTCTGGGCTGAGTGTTACCTTACCCAAGCCTACATCTCCATGTGTGATGTTACAGGTGAAGCCACTGTACGAGAGTTACCAGGCAGTGTTGAGTGGTCACCTGACTGACACTATGAACACATTCTGGGCAGAGTGTTACCTTACCCAAGCCTACATCTCCGTGTGTGATGTTTCAGGTGAAGCCACTGTACGAGAGTTACCAGGCAGTGTTGAGTGGTCACCTGACTGATACTATGAACACATTCTGGGCAGAGTGTTACCTTACCCAAGCCTATATCTACATGTGTGATGTTTCAGGTGAAGCCACTGTACGAGAGTTACCAGGCAGTGTTGACTGGTCACCTGACTGACACTATGAACACATTCTGGGCAGAGTGTTACCTTACCCAAGCCTACATCTCCGTGTGTGATGTTACAGGTGAAGCCACACTGTACGAGAGTTACCAGGCAGTGTTGAGTGGTCACCTGACTGATACTATGAACACATTCTGGGCAGAGTGTTACCTTACCCAAGCCTATATCTACATGTGTGATGTTTCAGGTGAAGCCACTGTACGAGAGTTACCAGGCAGTGTTGAGTGGTCACCTGACTGACACTATGAACACATTCTGGGCAGAGTGTTACCTTACCCAAGCCTATATCTACATGTGTGATGTTTCAGGTGAAGCCACTGTACGAGAGTTACCAGGCAGTGTTGAGTGGTCACCTGACTGACACTATGAACACATTCTGGGCAGAGTGTTACCTTACCCAAGCCTATATCTACATGTGTGATGTTTCAGGTGAAGCCACTGTACGAGAGTTACCAGGCAGTGTTGAGTGGTCACCTGACTGACACTATGAACACATTCTGGGCAGAGTGTTACCTTACCCAAGCCTATATCTCCGTGTGTGATGTTTCAGGTGAAGCCACTGTACGAGAGTTACCAGGCAGTGTTGAGTGGTCACCTGACTGACACTATGAACACATTCTGGGCAGAGTGTTACCTTACCCAAGCCTACATCTCCGTGTGTGATGTTTCAGGTGAAGCCACTGTACGAGAGTTACCAGGCAGTGTTGAGTGGTCACCTGACTGACACTATGAACACATTCTGGGCAGAGTGTTACCTTACCCAAGCCTACATCTCCGTGTGTGATGTTACAGGTGAAGCCACTGTACGAGAGTTACCAGGCAGTGTTGAGTGGTCACCTGACTGACACTATGAACGCATTCTGGGCAGAGTGTTACCTTACCCAAGCCTACATCTCCGTGTGTGATGTTACAGGTGAAGCCACTGTACGAGAGTTACCAAGCAGTGTTGAGTGGTCACCTGATTGACACTATGAACACATTCTGGGCTGAGTGTTACCTTACCCAAGCCTACATCTCCATGTGTGATGTTACAGGTGAAGCCACTGTACGAGAGTTACCAGGCAGTGTTGAGTGGTCACCTGACTGACACTATGAACACATTCTGGGCAGAGTGTTACCTTAACAAGCCTACATGTCCATGTGTGATGTTTCAGGTGAAGCCACTGTACGAGAGTTACCAAGCAGTGTTGAGTGGTCACCTGACTGACACTATGAACACATTCTGGGCAGAGTGTTACCTTACCCAAGCCTACATCTCCGTGTGTGATGTTACAGGTGAAGCCACTGTACGAGAGTTACCAAGCAGTGTTGAGTGGTCACCTGACTGATACTATGAACACATTCTGGGCAGAGTGTTACCTTAACAAGCCTACATGTCCATGTGTGATGTTTCAGGTGAAGCCACTGTACGAGAGTTACCAAGCAGTGTTGAGTGGTCACCTGACTGACACTATGAACACATTCTGGGCTGAGTGTTACCTTACCCAAGCCTACATCTCCGTGTGTGATGTTACAGGTGAAGCCACTGTACGAGAGTTACCAAGCAGTGTTGAGTGGTCACCTGACTGACACTATGAACACATTCTGGGCAGAGTGTTACCTTAACAAGCCTACATGTCCATGTGTGATGTTTCAGGTGAAGCCACTGTACGAGAGTTACCAAGCAGTGTTGAGTGGTCACCTGACTGACACTATGAACACATTCTGGGCTGAGTGTTACCTTACCCAAGCCTACATCATGTGTGATGTTACAGGTGAAGCCACTGTACGAGAGTTACCAAGCAGTGTTGAGTGGTCACCTGACTGACACTATGAACACATTCTGGGCTGAGTGTTACGAAGGCTCCAAACTGTGCATACACAAACGCAACCGTGAGATCGGCGAGAGCAAGATGCGATTCCAGGTGAGTCTTACGGTTAAGACATGAAAAACACCTCACAAACGTTTGGTCACAGCATGAACCTACTGAGTATTTCGTCAGAAAAATCAGCCTATGTTGCTGTTGAAAACTCATAAAAAGTGTAAAAACTAAGGTTATTTTGTTCATAGATCACATACAAATCTTATCTGTAAAGATTGTATTTTTACATGGTTCAAAATGTAAGGAAAAGTCTGGAACGATCATAGATTTTTGTCTTAACCGGTCTCTTAGAAATCCTTGGAGATCGTATTATTGTCAAAAATAATTTAAATATGCCGTAATCAAACGGTTGATTTTGAAATGATTAGACTCTTTTTAGACATGTGAAAGCTGCCTTTGAGATGTACTAGACTAACTTAAAGATTAGCTTAGTTTATTTATATAATGTAAACTAAAAAAAAAGCTTTACAACAAATTTCCTCTACACACTTTATAATAATATCGAGACTAGCCTATAGTAATCATAATCTCGCTTGGCACATTTAGTTATTGTAAAAAAACAATTGCAACTATAGCTTCAGAGTTCGTTTCTTACATAAATCCTGGTGTCAATAAATTTCATCGCACACTGTCAAAAGGATATAAACAAGCAATTAAATATGCATTAGCAGCGATGGAAGTGTACACACATAAATTCGAGTCTTGTGGTGTTAGGCCAGATCATCTAGGTGGGTCCGCTGTATTGCCGCAGGGCTGGGCGCCTGACTTATAACTTGATTCGGTATTTGGTAGTGCCTCATATACAGATCAAGATTGCATTATTTCTCTCCTAATACATTGATTTATATGGCCAATAAATCCCCGTGCCGCCGGCGCGCACATCAGCCCTTTATTTTGTTTTCCCCGGTTGCCACGCTTTCACATACGGTTTCCCCGTACGGGATCGATCAATCGATTAATTAAGGTGTAGAGTTGTGTGTGAACCCACTATTGTTTGTTCTATTTTAGTCGATGACGTTGTAGTGATTAAATGAACCAAGTGGTTGATGTTAAGATTTCATGAGTGGTTTACGTACTTCGCTCGCACTAGTGGAAGTACCTGGTTATCATGGTTTCAACACAATTGTGTCATCATCACATCCAGACGAGAATATTAAAAAATAAATCAGAGTATTAGTATAGTAGATTCAATCCTATACAAGATACACATACAACTACAACTGAATTAAAATTGAGAAAAATAAATGGTGTATAAATTTTAATTGAAAATTATATAAGCTACTTTCCCCATCAGTTTATCGTTTACCTTTCCATAGAAGCTAAACACTAACACTTGAAAACAATTCAATATTCATTTAAATGTTTGAAAATGTTTGTGTATTTGTACCATTTTAATGTGTTATCTGTTCGAGTCGTCCGTGTTTTAATTTTGTTTTTGACGAGTTGCAAGCTTTGAAAATGTTGTCTCAAAGAAACATGTAAGCTGATGAGCAATATTAATCGTTGGACTATTTGATGTATGTAAAACTTATTATTGTGAAAACATCTGCGAACACATTTGAAATCATTTGAAAACATTCTGAAATCTGTGAAAACATTTGATGATCTCTATGTCCACTTCAACCTAAAACGATTATAGCCATCGAACATACTTCTGCCTATGCCTCATATACCAAGGGAGAAAAATATTCAATCAAACAAGCTAACTTGCAATTACCTTTGGATACTGCAGTAGACTTCCCATAAATATGAAGCAGCTGTAGCTAAATTTTATTGAAATTTAACATAGTTGACCGTGCCTAAAAAAAAGAGTGTGAGTTTATGTCACGTAAAAGATGCTAAAATTTACGATAGAAGTTGCCTCTTTGGCATGGTGAATGTTGGCACATTTTACGTAAATCTTAGATTGATATCAGCGCACTACTTCGGTGGCTCGGATTAACTATTCAGTTTTCACTTCAGCTAGAGCTCTAACATAGGACGTTCTGTCACCTCTATCAACAGGTACTTATTGCCAACCATTTGCTTCCAAATAAGCTTGTTAAGATCTCATGTAATAGTTTATTCGTTGCTACAGTCGCAGATAGTGGCTGGGTACCGCGCTCGCCAGACTGAGGAGACGGTTCGCTACAACAACCTCAACAACCAGCTGAAGAACCAGGAGTCTCTGGTGCGGCGACGCTGGAAACTGCTGCGGAGGTTCTTCTTCGGACCGCGCGGCGCCTGGACAGCAAGGTAAGTGTTTCATAGTGAATATTTTAAAGAAAATTTAATATATATGTTTTATGGATATTTTAGAGATGCTGCTAGGGTGTAATTATAAACATACTTTCTTGATTTGTTGTCCTAATAGATTTGCCGAAGACTGCATAGTATTGTGAAACGCCTGTTGTATGGTTACAGTTTGGGTGTAGCTGGGGTTATATCATGCTTTAACCATTCTACTTGGATTTATAATCCCTATGGATTCTCCTGGAGACAATTTGTGTGAGCTGCCCGACCAGTAAATGTAGAGTGCGTTTTGATGACTATTTATTGGTTTTATTCCATTAAATTTAAAGCCTTAGCATAACTTTTCAAATACAACTTTTATTTTTTTTAAGGAAACATTTTGACTCGAGTTTGAATCTAACCAGTTACCAATTGCAAGGGTATATTTCTCTAGAGAGGTGAATGTTATCCATATCAGCGAACCCTCTCCACTCAAAGCCAAATTAACAGTATTAATTCGACATTTTTATATAAGAGTTCACATTAGGTGGATCGTCAGGTCTGTTCTTTTACAGGTTAACAACAATAAAATTACATTCAGCAAGGATAGATTTTGTAGCATTGTCTCCCAAATTATTTGTGTTTGGAAAACATCGAACAGAAGCTTAGTAACAAACATATTCAAAATAGAATCCAGAGTTGTTGATATTAGTGCGTTATAAAAACAAACGATCCTGACTGAAGATCATCAGGAGATTAGTAAATACAGTATATGAATTACCAGCAAGATCTTCGCCCAAGTAGCAATACCAAGCTGCGTTTCGATGTTTTCCAAACACAAATAATCTACACAAGTAAAACACGTAAAACAAAAAGTTTTAGCATCGTTAAAATTAATTAAAAATAAACTCTTTAACACCGCTCTAGATGGAAAATCTAAAATAATCGATGAATGATAAATCTGATATGATATGATATGAAATGATGAATATGATTCTAAACATTTTAAACATTTTAGTGAAGGCAAAACTTTATTGCTATTCATACTCTGAAAAAATTAATGTTACTTCGCCTTCTACTGTAGGGATGCAACCAACTCAGACAAACCTTGCAGCTTGTAGTCTCATGACTCTGCAGGCGTTGTATAAATCCCATGGGAAAGATCTTAGCCGTGAGCGAAGTAAAAACGGAATATGTATGTTGATATTTTTAGAGATGTAAGCAGGAACATTTAAGATGTTTTTTATGCACTTAAAACTGAAAGATAAATTCTGATAATGATATTAATTATATGTTAAGGAACTATCCTTCATAGTAATGTTTTAATCACAAAAAATAGTATTTTTTCACATACGATATGTTGGAGGTAAACTGACAAATATTTAAGGAAAGTAACTAATTTAAATATAGGTACGAATTATTTTTTTGTATTCATATCCGTTTTAGAGAGCAGTTTTTATTTAACAAATTTTATATCATTTCGTTTTTGAAAGCAAATTAAGTGTTATATTATGAGTATATAGCGAATATTTCACTAAATCAGAATTACTGTAAATACCTTCGTAGGAACAGCAGGATTTTGAGGTAAATCTTGAGAGTGTAAACACTTCATGTTTTAGCATTCTGAAGATATAAATTGGTTTTAAGAAATAATAAATACATAAATTCAGAAAGATACACAAATAATATTAGGAGATAATGAAAACCAGTTTGTCTACAGTATATTAAAGGAAGAAAAACTTTATTGTACTTGTGTTCATAAACTATAGGAGAATAGCTCAATAGCGTCAAACAGGCTCAAAATAAAATTCTGATAATGTTTGTGACATATGTTGATAGAGATGAGTGTTTAAACAAACTTAATGATTCGTACATCCGTTCTGTAGAGTAAATTGTGTTTACGAGGTAGGCCTATATTATGTTTGTTATGTTCTGAAGTTCCCTACTATTATCAATTGGGGTTATTCTAATTTTATTATACATCTTGGGGAAATAGTAAAACAGAATTTAAGTTTACCATACAGCTAAAATTATACTCTTACCTTTGATTTGATATAAAATCCATTCATATTTTACAAACGAAAGTTTTATGCACACAAAGTTAGTTTAGTCTTTGAAATCCGTGTGATCGTTTACTAATTGAAGATAAACTAGAATTTCGTCTTTCATTCGTTCCTTCCTTCTGGAAATGCAGCTCTTGCTCAAGCCTGTACAACAGTTAGTAGTGAGAAAGTTCAGGCGTAGTGAAATCCCTACAAAATCTCAGAAACGTCTGTTTGTTATTAAGTGAAGAAATTTAAAATTGTTATAACCAATTGTTGTATGGCTTGTTGTAGTACAATAAATTTGGAACCTACGAGTCAAGCTATTGGCAGAGAGAAATACCAAAACAGACTTAAAATGTCAATCTAAAATATTCATAGGAACCAAGAAAATATCATTATTATATGCTGGAGTATGATATTTTGCTCGCCTCTGCTCCATTTTTTGCCGGTTTTTGTGACGAGTCAAATGAGACAAGCAAAGGCGAGTGGCGGGAGTTAAAATATGCCTAAACCACCAGTAAGTTTGTTCGGCGAACGAGGGCGAGCGTGTACTGGATGAGCTCGTGGTTTACGTTCGGCAGTATTCGTCGTCGCAACTCGAGTCAAAAATTCGGCGAAACATTCGACCGAACATTCGGCGATAGTGTACTGCTATCATTAATAGTTATTCATTGCATTATAGCCATTCATCATAAAATGTTGCACAGTGTGAAACCTCTCTCCGTCCCAAAGTTCCGGGTTCAAATCCCGCCAACTACCAACGATAATTTAGAATTCCAAAGAGGTAACGTCGTTATTTATAAGCCCACCTTACGTTTTTTTTCTATCAAGGAGCAATATGGTTTTCTAGTTGAGAGAAGCATTCTCTGAATTTGAGCTACTGTCTCCCAGGGAGTTCTTTACAGGTTGATGGTTTCATTTCAGCGTAAGTTCTAAATCTTTACACCAATGTGTACCTTAGAAGTTAACTTCACAAGATCGCGTCCAAGCGATACAGCTAAGTCCAGAGGAGCAGCATACTGGTGTAGAATGTAGATACTCATCTGATGTGTGCATGATCCCAAAATTCATTCTTTACTGCTTTTCATATGCGATGTACCATTAGCTATCTTATTTTCTTCTTCTTTGATTGGTTCAATTGAGCAGGGAGTTCACAAATTCTGCCTCTAGGAGTCGGTCCACTTATTCTTTGAAATTGATAGCCTCTTTTCGCCATGTAATGGACTAGAAAAATCACAAAATTATTTGTGGTCCGTTCACCAAAATCAATATAAGACATTGCATCAACTCATGTAACAAATCCAAATCTCTACCTGGAAGTGTAGCCGGAACCTGGTAACCGACAAATGTATACAACTTCCTGATTTGAAGCTGTATATTTCTTTTCGGAAGTTGTTCAAATTGCCAGCTACCAGATACGAATATGAGATAAATGTTCATGAATTGTCTGGATTACTGACAAATGGTCAATTTGTTACCATTCGACGCTGGTGGATCCTAGTATTGCTCGAATTGCCAGTAATCCAAGACAAACATGTAAACTGCGTTACTATTAAGTTATTAGTAATTACTTGATTAAAGAGACTGTAAACACGCTTATGTTATGGTGTGGTTGTTGTTCCCGCCAACGAGTTAAGGCCCAGAAGGGTTTGGTTATCCTGGAGACCAGCGATGGGATTAGGAGTGAACATCTACTATCACTTCCTTTTATCCTTAGAATAGAACGTTCTCCTATTCCTCTTCTTTTGCATCCAAAACCTACCAAAATAAACAAAATAAGTATACCCATGATATAATATAGAGCTGTTGCAATAATTTTACATCTTGTATTTTGTCATTTAGTTAGGCCTACTTGAATAATATTCAATCAGAAGAGT
Source organism: Macrosteles quadrilineatus (assembly GCF_028750875.1). Lineage (NCBI taxonomy): Eukaryota > Metazoa > Arthropoda > Insecta > Hemiptera > Cicadellidae > Macrosteles > Macrosteles quadrilineatus. Next base: position 42,333,974 of record NW_026542597.1, read on the forward strand.
GAATAAGGTTGCAGAATATTTAACAACCTAGAACGTACATTTAAGAAAGCTTCCCCATGTTCCGCAGGAACTATATAGTAGCATATTTCGTCACTACAGTGACTTTTTGACACCACCTTGACAAGAATAACAACCCTAAAGTATTATTTATACTACCCTAGTTAACTTACCCATTAACTGTCTTTTTCATAACATCACTGACAGCTTCGTTTTAGGGCGTGAGTCCATAGGACGACCTTGAAAGTATTATTTTGTTAACAATCTTGGCCTAAGTAATAGGACTATTATTCGAAAAATGTTCTTTTGTACTATCTGAAATATGCTATTTTTGATGTATATGTTAGTTTCCATAGATACAGTAAACAATAACGTTTCGTGTGACAAGTAGGTGAACACCCGTTTCGTTGAAGATAAAAAATAACGGCAACCAAATTAAAAGTAAAGTGTCAAACTTCGAGAAATGGTTCTGTAGGTAAAACCATAGGTAAAACTAAACAGACAATTTAATACTTTTCTCCAAAAACAATTTGTTTACCAAATATGCGTCACTTTTTTTATACAAAAGCTTATGTCGTACCTTTTAACATATTTAACGAGACTCGTTATTTTTAAGTAGAAAAGTGCTAAATTTAAAAGAAAAACTCGGTCCAATTTAAGACTTTTTATAGATCAGACTTTTGAGCCGAATTTTATCAAAACGAATGACTCAATTAACGTTTTACACGGCATAACATTTAAAGCACTTTTAAACAAAAATCCCATAACACTTTGATTTTAAAAATCAGTTAGGAAATATACTAATTTGACAATATTTATTTTAAATTAAAAATGCCGGCCACATCAAAATTTAATGAAATGAAAATACAACGTTTAAAATCATAATTACCCCCAAATTGATGAAATAAGTTGGCATATTTTTATTATTTTAAATAGTACTTCAGTGACAATTTCGCGTCCAAATTTCAGAGTATGATTTCACCTGGCAATTACGTTACTTCCTTCAGATAGAAATCCTATTTTAACATACAATTCAGAAAACGGCTGATTATCAACAATTAAGATCGGAACCTGCAATTTAGACCGTGTTCAACGCTGAAATAAATCGCCTCAAATTGTTGCTATGCAGATGAATGTTTAATGTCAGGGGAGCGGCGCATCTTCACCTTACGTCACACTCTGTATCTGTAGTCAGCTGTGTGCGTGGTTGTGATGCACTAGTGTAGGTGGTTGGCAGGCTGTTACGTAGGGATTTTCTAAGGTTTTACAGTTTTAGTGAGATTTATATGGTTTTTATGAGTGAAAATTCGTTATTGAGTGTGTTGTTTGTGCAAGAGGTTTTGGAAAATCTTATTGACAAGTTTTAAAGAGATCTTTTATAGAGATATGGTGGGAGGGGGTGGCTTGGTTGGGTGGTTCTTGTAAGAAAAGTGTGAGTTTTTTAGTGCTGTGTTTTGTGGCTGTGAGGAGAACTACGGTGAATGACTAATGCAGCACTTTGTCGTTCACAAGTGTGTGAAAAGTAAGTAGTCTATTTTTGGGAAGATCTGGTTACATTGGAAGAATATCTTCGTAGATTATCTACCGTCTTGAATATTATGATATTTGTAGAAAATTTAACGATTCAGAAATATAAATATAATATAAACTATATTTGCATTTCATTGAGTTTTAGTAGACTTTTACTAACTACTTTTAAGATTAAGTGGAGAGTGCAAAAAGGGAAATGGTGGTTTAGTGATCCATTTCTATTGTACTTGTTGTAACGATTTTAATTTTTTATCATAGATCTCAGATCAAATTCAAATAACATACGCTATTCTGCGCTCTAATTATAAATGTGTAGTTAATTAACGTAGCAAGTGTGACTGACTTTAATCTTTATCAGGCATATTGGGAGAATCGTTCGGCCATTTCTGGAATTCTAATAGAAATAAACTCAGAATGAGATAGACTAGTTAGTCACATCGATGTTATTGTCAAGGAATTACACAATGATCTCTGATAGAAGAGCTCCAGTTACGGCAGGCGTGGGAGAAAGAATATTCAACTGCGGAGAAATTAATTATTGCTACTTAAAAGGAGTTGTAAAGCAGCTTCTTCATATAAACAATTTATAATAAATCATCTTGAGTATGTTATTGCTTAACCCCATTATATAATGTTGAAGACATACATTGTTAAATCCTCAAAAGATCTTGTTGATTCAGGGTGTTACGTCAACTCGTACTAAAGGTTTTGGATACGAAATGTTGAAGAAACAGTTCAATGAAAGTATAATCATCTAAAACATACAAGGACTAGAGAATAGTTGTTTAGGGGTAGGTGTGATATTAGTGATAAGAAACACTTGTTACCTTGACTTCTTATCAAGGTCTTGGGCGAGTCAACGTTTTCGTGTCCTGACCTGAAGATGGTCTGAAGTGGCACCTTTCGGGGAAGGAAAATATAATTGCATTTAGCTGGGTGATTTATACAACTTAAATTTTACTCTAGAATAAACATATTTTTGTAATAAACTGCGATATTTAATTTGATTATTTTGAGTAATTAGTTGTTTTTGATGTGATTAAATATTACCATTGACTATTGACTATTGGATACAGAAGAAGACATCCCATCTACATGGATCAGCTGTCGCACATTTTTTACTAAAAAAGAATGTGGTTGTGTGAGCCAGACACAGATTGCGCTAGTGCCTAAAATTCTATTTTGTACCTTATTTTTCGTTACTGTCATAGTTGCTGGGTCACAACAGTTGATATAGCTCACAATAAGTCATTCCATCAGTTTGACTTGGTAAAAACCATCATGTAATCGGCAGAAATCAGTAATGTAGATCAGCGCAATCTGTAGGGGGCTCACATCAACTAAGACAAACTTTTTTAAAAACCTGGCTACAATTAACATGGGGATGCAATGTCTAACTTAATATAATACCAGATGAAGATCGGCATTGAGGAAGGTCACTTATAAAATAATGCCTTAAGAATTTGACCACATTTACTATTTTTACTCAATTTACTATAGGCCTATTTGATTCCATAATAATTGACATGAGCTGGCGTAATGTTGATGGAGTGTAATGTTACAATATCCAAATACATTTGAATATTATACATCGTGCTGCTTAATTGTATGAAATCTGATTTAATTACTTTTATCTATCTGACAATTATATTCATAATATGAACATTTTACAAAATTATAAGATGCACCCAAAACTTCCAATTAACAAAAACATATCTACAGCTAGCCATAGATAAAATGTCTACTTTAGTTTTCAGAATACGACGATTTTAGCTTTAAAATACTTCTAAAAACTTTTCTGCATTTGACTGTACTGTACTTAAGAATGTTTCTTCTCTTTAAAGTTAAATTAGAAAACGGGTTGTTAGTTCTGCAGTATACACTTTTTGTTTGATATAGGCCTAAACCAATTATTATTTTAAAATATCCATCTAGTAGTGTAAAATAAAAATAAAATATATAGTTTAAAAAGTATCAGTTATCATAAAATATCCGGATTGCAGTATTTCCGTTACGATATGTATCTTAAACATTGAAAACAAAACTGAGATCGGTTTTCGATTAGAAACGCAGTTACACTCCTGCAGGATGGAATCCACCAGATTTCCAACCACAAATTGATCAAACGATGCCAATGTGTAAAAATTTAACAGTCATACTTTTATGAATGAACGATTTATAACCACCTGATTCAAATGTGTATGAATGAAATATTTAGCTTTACTATAAGCTTATGTAAACTGATTGTTTGGTTAGACAATTTTCTGTAGGTTCAGAAGCTTGTCCAATTAATGAGACAAGTTAAATTGGATAACTAAAACCGTGTAAAATTATATAAAACAATGTAGTTGTAGTATTGCGCGAGTGGCGACCGGCGTGATCGGTCAGTCTAAGTGGGGCAGAGTAGGGCGGGGCGGCGGCGAAAGTCACATACTGGGTTGATCAGGGTCAGGGGCGTCGGTGGCGCAACCGTGGTTTTGGAAAATATATAACCCGCCAAATATGCGTACTTTTCTCCAAAAAAAAAGGTCCAGGAAGTCAAGAAAACTGGGTTTTATACTGCTGATGTAATGTACTCACAAAACTTGTTTGTAAAAAATAATTGGATGCATGTACAGTATCATAAAGGGTTGACTATGAATGAAACCAAGGATAATTATTCCCTTCTTGAAACTGTAGCCAATTTTAGAATCAATATTAACATGGTTGATTTGATGGATCACTGACTTTTTTATACCTGTATTAATAAAACTTTTGTACGGAAATGTTAATGCAAAAACTTGAATTTGATTTTCTAGGCTATATTCACTCGTACTTCAGTTGTAAAGTGAAGTTGACAGTTACTTTACAACACAAGTCTATGGTAATCGTGAATGTGTTAATAGACAATATAATGTACACAATTAATCCCAATTTTGTTTAAATGTTTTTCCCTCATTGAATAAATTTTAATTTAACTTGTTAATTGCAAACATAAAACACTTATTCATTATCTCTCAGGCTTTCCAAAAGTAAAACGTTCAATAATTAGTTCAAGACCCAAACCTCCTTCTCGTCGCTTTTAGAATCTCACAATGTTCACTAACTTCCCAGCTTTTATGACACACCCAAAATTATAAAAAGTTTAAATTATGACTTTTATGACTTCCTAACAAATTTAAAACGATACGTTTTATGCTGGAGGAACAAATTAAGCCAACGTGTTTAACTGTGACCCAAATTAAAGTAACCTATAGAAAAAACTGGTCCTCCTTGAACGGTCGAAGGCGGATAATAGACGGGCAAGTAACATTGGCAGCTCTGGTGTCGGGTTTTGTTGAGTCTCAGTCTGCGCCCTGCGGTCCGAACCTGAGACGGACCAAACAGCTGGACAAAGGCTGCATTAAATTTCACTGTTGCAACTTTCAATCTAGGTCAATGCACTTAATTGACCATTGATTAGATACGTTAGTATTAGCAGTTTACGGTGACAAAGAACTTGTGATGATATTATCGGACGAAGGATCAAGTACTTCGGAATAAACCGGTTTGATCGGTGAGTAAAACATACCGGAAAATCAGTTGAATGTGCTTAAAATGAAGTTCAAAATTATCTTCAACGCAAACTGATGAAAATCGCTTTTGACCGCACTGGTGATACGTCGCGATTGCAACTTCAGCTTCGCGTTGTAGACAGGGTACAAAAAGTCGCGATCGTGACACTTAGCATTTGTAGAAGTTGACTGACATCGTTTTCTAGTCGTAAAACCTACTATACCAATAAGGAAGGTCTATTCTTATATCATTCAATAAATAAAATGTTAAAATTTGTAAGGATCGTTTGTTCCCAAAACCAAGGGTTGGATTTATTTGTATTTTTCATGGATAAGCTACGGTTTGATGGACAACAAAACACATTGTTTTTGGTAGTTTTATAAAACGATTAAATAGTAAACACACAACAGGCCAAACCCCTTCAAGACTTATCCCCTCATTCTTCATACTCTAGTTAAAATTTATCAACAAATCCAAATCTATATTTTCAGTTAATGACCGTATGAAAATTTAAATCTGAGCGAGACTATAATTTCATTCTGCGAGGGAAGACTTTGATGTCGCAGTTCAATTTCAAAGAATAAAGTCGAATCATGCTTACTGAAATCATAATATCGATTCTCCATACATCAACAACAATAATTCTTAACATTCCGCCAGTCTATACCACTTTCAGCCAATATTTGAGGTTATGTTTGGTCAATTAGTTGCCCAGGCGGCCGCTAGAGTGCAGCACTGCAGGTGTGAAACTGGTTCACCCATTACGTCACTGGTTGCCTAACCGCCATTGTCTACAACCGGGTCAACCCCCTCCACACTATCACCCTCTGCCTCCAGACATTATAATATTGTACATATTCAACTAAATCAGCCGGCGATACTAGCAGATTAATTATCTGACGGTGCTCAACATAAACCAGAAACGACGACTCGAATGTCGTAACCGTTGTGGGAACTGGTTGCAACGTGGTATCTTGTAACGGTTGTAATGTGTTAACTGGTTTGAGTAGTTGATGTGGAAACTAAATGCACGCCGTTAAAGGTTAAATTGTTTTAATAACTTGCTATATTGTTTGTAACTTTAGCTTACAGTGCTGCGACTGGTTGAGAACTTTGAAATTCACCAATTTCATAGTTCACAACCAGACGCAGCGTTGTAAGCTTATAGATACTTTTAACCGGTTGTAACGACCTTACGAGTGTCTTTTGTCGTTCGTTGCATCATTGTAGCTGTTGAACATACTGACGGTTGTTTTTATTTGGACTGTTAGTAATAGCTATTTACATTACAAGTGTAGTAAGAGCGTTTTTACATCACGCAGGTGAAGGTTGTGCAACGAGCGGAAGCGAGTTGCATAATTTACCTAAGTGATGTAAACACGCTCTTGCGTAACGTGTAACGTACAAGATTTTACCTGACCCGACAATATTCAGGAGGTTACGAGCAATATGCTTCATTATCAATTTCACTCATCTTCTAACAGTAACGTTCATTTACAAACAAAAGCTAGGTTAGGAAAATTCTTCAAAGCATAACAATACAATTCAAACACACAGCTGATTTCTAGCGTTGAACGTGGTTGGCTCCATAGATGTATATTTTTTAAGTTATCCACTCAATGTTATTTAAATGGGTTTCATTACATCACCGAGTGAGTTTTTTTCAACATTACATCACTCGAGAAGTAAGGAAGTTGTATACATCACGCTTGGGATAGGGAAGTTTAACATGGCGGGTTAGGTAAAAGCACTAACATGCCATTCAAATTTTAAATTTGCCGGAGGTTTTGGATAACAATAGTAGTTAAATTAAGCTGACGACAGGTTACTAATGTAATTATTAATTATTAATTATTACAATAGTAATTATTAATTACTATTGTAATTAAGAAGGTTACTAATGTAAATTATTTATTCCTGCACAATTTGCAAACATTTCAACCAAGCTAATCTGAAATTTCAACTTGTAAGTTATAACATCTTTTTATGTCACATCAATGATCTTAAACACAATCTAGGGAGGAAATAGAATTTCAAAGAACTGTTCATATTCGATCTAAATTTGCCAGCGAGGGGAGGCGGCCGAGGCCGCGGCGAGGACCTAGAGGCGGAAGTTAATCCTTGAACGGAGGTCCGGTGATATGAGGAAATGAAAGTACCCAAGTTTATTAGTTTTGGGATCGATGATTACAATTAATCTAGAAACTAATCGTGCTCGCGTTATCGCATTTGAACAGTCTTTACTAATAACAATTATTTTTGTAGCGTAATATAGGCCTAACCATTTTTAAGACTTCAGTCTCTGTAAATTGATTATCTGAATGTAAAGGGAGATATATTATTAGTGTACTAAAAATACCTCTGCAGTTAAAAGTGTGAACTACGTCAGCCATTGACTATATAGTCAATAGCTCAGATTATCTCATTGTTGCATGTCACTTCTTTGAACGCATCCATTAGTGTTGATTTGTTGATTAGTTTTTATTCGGTTCTTTAAGCAAGGGACGTAGTGTTGTATGCATTCGAGCTTTCCTTGGCCCTTTATGTTAGTTACCTTATAAACCCATGCCAAAAAGAGCTCTATTATCATGTTGATGAGAAACCTAAGCATTTTCCAAGATTGGTTGTAGTTCACTTGGGCACCTACACTATCAAAGCGATGTTGGCTGACTCCGGTCGAACTGTCATACTACACAATAGTCCGTGGTCCTTTCAAACTGACTTAGAAGGATTTCCCTTAAAAGTTACATTTTCCACGACTTTAAATAAGGCACATGAACAAACGCTAATGAAGGAAGGATTGCTTGTGCCAGACCCTGTTTTTTTACACATTCAGTTTTGTGACTTTGTCAAGGGTGCGCTTTTTCAGTCAAAACTATGTCAGTGTAAAACAAAACTATAAAAAAAATCGTTTATGGCCATATTATTACTCGAGAGTTCAAATAGGTCCTGTAAACATGTAAAATCGTAAAAAAATTAAAATTTTGTTTTGAAAAGGTTAATTACCAAAAATGTAGACCGACATCTATTCCCGAAATAAGGACCCATACTTGAATCAACGAAGCACTACTACGCAGAATTAACTGTAAGTATGATTTGTACCTTTAATACGTGGGGCGCACGGGTCGGCTAGTATTTCAATAAATAACGGTTAAAGCATTTTTAAGACATTGCTGTAAAAATCCTTAACTATTTTAATCAATTAACTTATAATATTCTTATAAATGATGGTTATACTCTTTTTTGTTTTAGCTTTGTTCTAGTGAGCAGGTGTACATGCAACCCTGCAGTCGAATGACATACATGATTCGCAACTGCAATTACAGTTTTATAAATAGATAATTACAAGTAAATTCTGGGGGTGATAGTGATTAAATAACTTAACTGCGTAGTATTTATAATACCTTGTTTGGTAAAATGTAATAGATGGTAATAGTAAAACAACAGTGAAGCCAAATGGAGTAGTAGATGGTTGATGTTGCTAATAAAAAACTATCGTAAACTATAAACTTTAACTATAACTATAAACTATAACTATAAACTATAACTATAAACTATATAACTATAACTATAAACTATCGTGTTTAACCTTAGATCAATTTCGATTATTCAATGATGCGTGTAGCTGCAACTACAGAAGTAGTACCTATTTTTCAACGTAAATATCAAGCCGGACTGGTACTACAGTAAAAGTCTAAATCCGACAGTATGCAAACAATTATTATAAAACACTAATTCTTAACCAACCTCCCCTAGCACGGGTTTAAAATTGAAACTTAGCCTATATGACTTTATAACCAGTTGACAGTTTGTCATACCATCAGTGGTTTATTTATTTTTTAGTTTGATAACAATTACATATTAATGCATTATTATCCGACACATTTTGGTAGAGGTTTTAACAATATTTTCAATAATTCTTACTGGCAACTGGCAAAATGTAAAGACCTATTTTAAAGTTTTTTACGAATGCATTTAGGGTGTCCATATTATTAGTTATTAAAAGTTAGGGTTATTTCTAAGAGATTTTACATTCGTCCCAACCAACATTTTTCACTACATACATTATTGTCTTATTGATGAAATTAACTTTAATACTTTATACTTTACTTTTATACTTTCTTATTAAATGGCGACCATACAAAGTAGGTATTTTAAGCCAAGTATGAATGGAGATAAGTGTAGGATGAGTGGCGCGATCTTGTAGTCTTGTTAGTGACCAAGGCCGACTTTAGCCCATACAACTAATGGCAACTAAGGGACCTACAGTTTATAGTGGAATCCGAACCACATTTTGCCTTGGTATATACGAATTGGTCTAATTGTCAGGATAGTACTGCGGATAATCGTAGTACTCACAGTGCATATATAACTTTCTATGCACTTATATAAACTTTCTACCATGCATGTATATCTTAAACTAATTCGAGCCAGTGATTAAGTAGCTCTGTACTTACTGTGAGCAGAAATAATATAACTGCCTGACACAGAGCTGATGCTATGTAACTGCTGGACTGTACAACTGAACGTTTCTCTTATTGGAAGGCGTGTGGAAATGCCAGAAAAACCGCATTTCACAGACATGCTCAAGTCTCAAGTAGTAAATAATAGATACTGTAGTTGACAATTGTAACTCATTTAACATAGCGTTTACACAAAAAACGCGTGCGCGGTGTGACTAATTTTCTTTTTCCTACTTAAAATTGTTGCTTTAAAACGTCCAAAAATTCAAGATGCATTTTGTATCTTATTGTCTTTGTAAGATTTTAAAAGTCAAATTCTTACAGATTAATGTTTATTTATAAAAATAGGACGATTCTCACATCTTAAGTTAATTGTGGCCTATTATCTTATTTATGTTTTCAATTAGTACTAAGTTTAACGAAAATCCGAGGTCCTCTGAGTGAAATACGTAAATTGTTTTCATGTTTTAACTAGAATTGTAATCCAATCAGACCAATCTTATACAAAATATCTTAAGGTTATCATATATACTCTAATACGAGCTGTGTATGCTTGTCTGTCTCGAAATCCAGCGGAAGGATTTTGACTAATTGTTGGAATTAGGGACTTATAGCCCTAAAACGTGATTGGTGACAGCCAATACCTCAGGAAAATTAGTATTTCGCTACACAACCCATACGAACATTTAACAATTTAGATATACGGGTTTAATTATTAGAACACTTATGTAACATCAACACATTTTATGTTGTTCAAGATGAGCATTGATGAAATTTGAAACTGAGTTTAAGCCCAGTGGGTTTGTTAAATAGTAATTTTGGTACGTGTGTCAAAAAGTTTTTAATCTGTTTAAAGCAGATAAGACCAAAAATGTAGAATTTAGTTATACATTAACAATATTATTGAAATTAAATGAGATGTAGTTGTGCCGTGGTCTATATATCAGAGAAAAGAGGATTTTTATTTTAACTGTTAATTTTCTACAAAAATAAATAAAATCTAACAAAAAACCACTAAGTGGTAACACTTTCCCCGCCAAGTCAGCAATCCAAAAAAGTTAATAAATCATTACTTTTTCCGCCAAGTAAAACAATGTAATGTATGTAAGTTTGGCAACTTGGCGGCAGACTTTTGCTTGGTTTTTTTCATTTAAGTTACGTTCGTGGATAATTTCACAAATCAACTTCTCTAATTAACTAGTCCAACTAAGTATAATTTATGAAATGTGGCACAAATAAGGTCAAATTTTGTAAAATAAGCTCTCACCTAGCAATGTACCAATGGGAGGGATACTTGCTCAATGAAACTAGTTTTATGGTATTTTTTAAAGGGATCGAGCAAAAGTCTGCCGCCAAGTTGCCAAACATACATACATTACATTGTTTTTCTTGGCGGAAAAAGTAATGATTTATTAACTTTTTTGGATTGCTGACTTGGCGGGGAAAGTGTTACCACTTAGTGGTTTTTTGTTAGATTTTATTTATTTTTGTAGAAAATTAACAGTTAAAATAAAAATCCTCTTTTCTCTGATATATAGACCACGGCACAACTACATCTCATTTAATTTCAATAATATTGTTAATGTATAACTAAATTCTACATTTTTGGTCTTATCTGCTTTAAACAGATTAAAAACTTTTTGACACACGTACCAAAATTACTATTTAACAAACCCACTGGGCTTAAACTCAGTTTCAAATTTCATCAATGCTCATCTTGAACAACATAAAATGTGTTGATGTTACATAAGTGTTCTAATAATTAAACCCGTATATCTAAAGACTAGTGTAAATTGAGCCCTTATTAGAGATGTAAAAATGTAATCAAACTAATTAGGTTTGTTAGAAATAGCATAAGGCAAAACAAATATTGAATAACTCATTTATCCTAAATTTACATATCACTTTTTAATTGCTTGTTTAACATATGTAGAGTGATTTTCCCGATCGTTTTATTTGTTTTAGTGTATCAAAACATAGAACAAACCTTAGTACTAGCGTACTAGTACTAAGTTTCAAGTTCCTAGGTTTCATATGTTTTGATAAGTAGTATTAAACTGTTAAAAATGACGAGCTGCTGTACCAGTGTACCATCGGTACACTGCATTTTTCAATGGAAAGTATCGGGGAATATCACTGCTCTAAGTAATTTTATATAGTAAGTAGTTCAAATCATTCAGTACACCTGAAAAAAATACTTTATAAAAGTATTAAAATAATTTTTCAGCTGTTCCTATGAATTTCTCTAACATTTAATTAATTAAGATTTAATCGCAGCTGGTCCTTCTTTTGTTTTGATTTTAATCCCATGTTATTTAAATGGGCCAAACTCGTACTTTGAGGGCTTGCCAAGGGTTTATGGGTCAACGCACCGACTTGAGACCCTCAAAAGGCACATCTACACGCTAAGGGCTTTCAAACAACATAAAAAACATTAAAATTGAGCCAGTGGTTTGGGCTGTAGGTCCGTCAACATTTAAGGAGAAGAAGGAGAACACGGAAAATTTGTGAATTTTCAAACTAGTTTTTCTTGGCTCAAACACAACCGTTTTTTAAATTCTTTTTTTTAATTTTGTTGAGAATGATTGCCCCTATCCAGTAGATGAACAATTATTTTAATAGCTTTTGTTTCTTCAGAGCTATAGACGAGTAAAAAAGCCACTTTGTCACGTCATGTATACACTGCAGCAGCTGTGTACCGCTGGGGGACTTGGCGGGGCGGAACGCTGCCGCGTTCCTTAATTTAACGTTGGCCTTATGGGCTGCAAAGTAAATATGTGGGTTTGGAAAAAATAACAAGGAAAAAGTAAACAAAGGACTTGTCACATGTGTTTTTAACAAGCCATCCACAATGTACTAGCAAATTACAAAATACAGTACAAAGGGGAAAACATCAGTTGTAACTATTGAGCAAAATTGACACTGAAGATTACTCGTTGTAGGGTAAAATAGTTCCGATCACATACCGATTGTTTTACTTAGCCCTATCCTACCAAAACTTAATCGCCGAAGTACTGAATTTTTTTATTTCTGTGTGTGGTATTCCCTTTCAGTGAGTATTGTGAAATTTAATATGTATATTTTAGAACAACATCTTATGTTCAAAATTGTTTCTTATAGATAGGCTACTACTGTATTTTGTTTGTAGCTTGCAGCAAGTGAAAACAGAAAGAAATGCTGATAATGCAAATAACCTATTCCATGTTCATATATATTCATAGAAAATGTTTAACTACTAATATAGCCCTTGACTATAATTGAAATTCAAAAGTAAACCAATTAGAAGATCTTAAACTTAGGGCTAAACTTCTCTTTCCCTTCTGAACCCTCATTATTTAGGCGATGTTTTTTTTTAAGGAACACTACTTTTTTAATGCAGCAAACACTTTTTAGTTACTGAATATATTTTTAGAAAATGAAATAAAAAAAATGTTTATTTAGGCAATGTTTATGGCTTCATGAACCTTTCTTACACCTAACTTTAAACACAAACATATAATTTAAATTAACAAACAGTGTGAAGATGGAACTATGAAACCAAGACTGTTATTTATTATCTTCGATTTTCAACCTATAAGTATTTATAACAATTAAATTGATATTATAACGTTGTATAAAAATAGCTGTCTAATTTAGGGCAAAATAAAATTGCAGCTAGACTGTTTTAAAACATAATAATGTTTATTTGTTTTTGCGCCAACGTTTGGTAAATTCATTCGGTGTCGTTTGCAGATCCAATACATTGAACACCAACGCACACATGCAGTAAACTTATTTATAAGTTTGTTAAAACACATATACCGTCCTATTTGTGTGCAGCCCAGGAGTACTAGGAACAAGGTCACGAATGATAGTTGAGATGATCCGAAATAAGTTTTAATCATAACACGATTTGAGATCAAAGTCGGTAAAAAAATCACGTTTACTAGAATAATATTGTAGTGGAGAACAACGTATTAATATGTAAATAAAGAAATAGGTTTTATTTTTGCTCATTGTAATATTGTTATATTATTTGATTAGTTTTTTGCGACATTTAAAAAATATATTGCAATACATATGGGCCGTTATTGCATGTTGTGGTAGACCTAATATATAATTGAAATTCTATTAAGTATTTTAACAATCCTACGTAATAATTAAGTTCGATGATTAGTAAATGTGAGTATTTATCATTATATATAACAATAATATTATGTAATTAAACTTTTATATATAATCAAAATAAATACCAAAACTAATGAAAGTATCAGAATGGTATTGAACAAGTAAAACTATGACATTATTTTGCTATTAGGTTCACGTAAATATATTTTTTATTTATTTATTGCCCACGGATTTTACAAGTTTAAATTTGAATTACATAATATGATTGGTAATCATGACTAAGTAGCCTAATATATGGTAAGCCAACAATAAATACTAAGTAACAATAGCTATAGTAGCTAATAATGCAATAAGAATACGTGTAAAAAACTAGACCTAACAAAGAAATAAACAACAAGAAATAAATAATATAAGACATTATTGAATAAATAGTAGTATAGTTCAAGTCTAAGAAATATGTACATAACAAAAGTAAAATGAGACTAACCTAGAAAAGATAACAATAAATAATAATGAATATTTGGAGTGATAAATATAATACCGTGGTGACAATACAATACAATAGAAAACAGTACATGCAATGGACGGACAATAGAGCTAGGAACGACGAGAAATAAATAATACAATAAATAATACGTACGGTATTTCTGACAACTGGACGTCAAATATCGCTATCTACTGTAGTGCGATTTCACCAAAGGTCAAGGTCACTTTCACTCACTAGGAATGAGTGATTAAGCCAAGAGTGAGTTGTCAGCCAGACATAGTGACCTATAAAATGTGGTTATGTCACACGATTACTTTGTACTAATGAAGCAGGAACATTCCGGTTTAATGATACATTCAAATGGGGTTTTAAGGGCTATAAAACGTACTATTTGAGAATAAATTGGGATGGGCAATGAAGATTGATTTTATTACATCCCAGTTAAAATTTAATTCGTTTTTAAGGAGTAACGAACTTTTATTGTTTTTAAAATGACTTCAAGGTTTTTAAGATCATTATCATTAACTGGCATTAGCATTATTAATTTAATATTTTTAAATGTAAACGTACAGATTTTGTCAAAAGATTCCTTGAACAATGTATTAGAACATGTATTGAAAATACTTATCTCTAAATTACATTTCTTACTGTAAGTGCCTTTTTTACCACCAAATATATGTGAATTCATAGAATTTTTGAGGTATAGAAGTAAAGTATAGAATCTTTGGTGTAAAGCAAATGTTAGAAAGGCTTTTTTTTAGTTTATTACCAATAAAGTAAGATATATTTTAAACGATTAGATTCATTTCATGTATCCAAGTTCCCATGCCTTACCATCCCCACGATCCCACCGTACCCTTTGAAATTATTCAATGTACAAACACCGGCATGTACATCAATATCTTAACAGATAAAACCATGCTTTTTTCCAATTCGTTCCAATACAATTCGTGTTTATAAAACATGTGTTGTTTACTTGTAAAGATTATCATACATCTAATCATATGATCCATCCTGATGAGATATTTTTAAAAAATCCAACCAATTAACCATGGTTTATAAAGTAAAACATATTCTGAACGTATGACAACTTTCCATTTCGAACATTCGTATGGTTGCCATTTCATAAGAAAGTATAAACAAAATATAAGTATAAGTATAATTTTGAACGAAACCTAACAAAATAACTATGACGGACGCTTACCAGGAGACCGATCATCTATTTGCTCGCACTGTCAGTTGCGCGACTCTAAAACATACGATCTAATCAACAAAACGCATCAAATGTTTGGTATTATTGCCCTATAAGGTCATCTAAACACTTTTATCATCAACCTACATAATAGTAGATGCTACTTACACTGATGATGTTCGCGTGGACGATCCCGGACCTAGATGTCTTTGAATGCTAATGTTGATGTTGCCGTGGTCCAGAGATGTTGCAAGCTGGTGGGCGCCTCCCATACAACGTGGACCTGGAGCCGCCCTGGACATGACCTGGTTCAACATCCAAGGGTAACCGACCATAAGTCAACGTTGCAGTCTGTAGTTAGGTCGATTTGTTTTGACAGCAGACCAATTATACCGACTTCTGTTGAAGTTAGTGCGGGTGGAGTGTCTTTTGACGTATGGTTTTACAGCTTGAGTTTGCGATTGAAAAATCTTACAAACCAAAATTTATATCTAAAATGCCGTCTGGAGTAGGTTACAGCTCGGTTCTTGTGCACGATAAAAATTATTACTCTAATGTGACACAACACAATAACACATCAGACCTAAAAAATACAGATGAGTAAACGTTTGAAGTTATAATTTCATGAACTATTGTTTTTTGTGACGTTTGTCATTTTGCTACTAAAGTAACACGTTGGCTAATAGACAAGTGGTATACCGGTAGCAAGAGTAGACGTATCTTGTCTTTGATCTACTTCCTGTCTACGATATCTACTGGCTGTGATTATACTGAGGTTACTTTAGAGCTTAAAACATATTGAATGATCCGACCCTTTTAAGATTCCCTTTTAAGAGAAGAACTAACCTTGTTTCTAGGATGTCAAAACTGTATTCAATATATTTAGGTCAATTTAATGATGTAAATTTGAAAACTGATATGTAGCGTACATGATGAAATTAATAAATAAGTTGAATTGAAGTTCAACTTAGCTGTATTGCAGACTAAGGTGTGAATCAGAGTTTCCTATTAACATTAGCCGGCTAACATTTCACCTTTTTTCATTTCAACTGAATTCCCTTGTCAATTTTTCACAGCAAAATGTTGGTACTGACATTAATCATGTAATCTCTCATGAGGATTGAGCTGGCCTTGTCAGGTGGTTATTGATTGGCCACTCGAGTCTATTAACCAATTAACCGACCACTCCGGTTATTATGAAGCAGTGTGGGAGACATATGTCGACATTGAGCCAGTGAACCACTGAGCCAGATAGCTACAGGTGTCTCTAGAAGGCGACTCCCCAATGTCACTCATCGCCGTCTAAGGTTATCGGGTATAGATTGAAAAGACATAGTTTCATTATTGTTTTGCTATTTTTATTGAGGAAGTTTCAATAAATTAAATTTTGAGAGAGACTAGACACTCTGCGTGGTGTTGCGCAGATCATGGCATTCTCGAAGAAGGAAGTTAACCGTAGTAGGCGGGGGCGACAGTCTTGACGACGGGGGCGTGGTAGGCGGGGGCGGCGTAGGCAGCAGGAGCGTAGGCGGGGGCGTGGTAGGCGGGGGCAGCGTAGGCCAAGGGGGCAGCGACCTTAGCGACAACAGGGGTGGCGTAAGCCTTGGCGACGGGGGCGGCGACGACTCCAGCGGTCTTGTGGACGACGGCGTTGAATCCGTTGACGGGGTCAGCGGTGTAGTCGACGGTACGGACGGAACCGTCAGGCTCGACCAGGCTGTAGGATCCCTGGACAACGTCTCCGTCGCGGCTCTCGTGCTGGCTCTTGGAGTCTCCGGTCAGAGCGTCCTTGATGTCGTAGGCGTAGCTGTAAGAAGGATGGGGGTCGTACTCATCGACCTTAGCGGCGTAAGCGGGGGCGGCAACGACGGGAGCGACGGCCTTAGCAACAATGGGGGCGTGGTAGGCGGGGGCGGCGTAGGCAGCGGGGGCGTAGGCGGGGGCGGCGTATGCAGCAGGAGCGTAGGCGGGGGCGTGGTAGGCTACGGGGGCGACGGGGACGACGCCAGCGTTGGAGGCAGCCACGAAGGCGGCGAAGAGGAAAAGCTGAAAAAATAAAATGTCATTAGTTTGATGGGCATGTGATCCTCCAACTTTGTTGAAGTTTTGTAAAATAAATTGTTATGAAATTAGTATTACACTATTTAGCTTGATCGTATTATTTTTGCGTTCTCCCTGTGATTCATTATTTTTAACTTTTCTCAAGATTAAACTCAGTCCGTTTATGGAAATTACGCTTAATATGTGTATCTTAACACTATTTCTTTTAATGAATGTAATCGGTTACTTATCTGATAGATTGAATGCTATACACCAGTGGAATGAAACGGGTTCTAAATAAAATAACGTGTTCCAGTTTTTATTTATAACTTATTTTCGTAGGGTCTATATGTAAATCGTCTTGAAAAAAAAAACACATTTTGAATACACAAAAGGCATGTTTCTATTTAACTACTGTAGCCTCGATAAAAAGTCTACTTCACTTTCTAGTCAGTTTACAGACAGTATCAATAAGTTAATTGTACATTCTGTCGATGGACGTGTACGTTTCATAATCTAATTTAATGAGAAGGAGCCTTCGCACTGTACAACGTTTCGTTAAACATTTGGTATGATTAACTTTAATGCAAAAACTAGAAATTCTCTTTTAGGCTATCAAATTTTAGAATGTGTAAGGGAATTATATTTTGTAGTAGAATTATTAAGTTTGTTTTGTTTTCAACTGGTATTTTGTATACTATCCTAAACGTTCAAGATTGCAGACTGTTTAACAATATAAAATATTTCACTACAGGAAATATTAAACAAAAATACATATTTTGACTTTTCAACCAAAATATTTTATGATACCCTATTTGATCACAATACTTTAAGATTTTTATGTAAATTTCAAAACTAAGATTTCTATTTGCATTAGATAATTTGTAAAAGGTTTTACTCGATCGCTAGTGCTACTAACCTTGAATGCCATGTTGATTGGTGAAGTGGTGACCAAAGTGTGAAGAGTCTCCCGGAGTGTGAGGTATATAAAGTGACCGAGGACCTTGCCACACCCTGGGTCAGCCTTGGTCCTGGACCTGGCAGCGGGCAGCGGGCGTGGAGGAAGTCGAGGAAATTGTAACACCAGCAGGAATGTCCAAATACCGCAGGGTCAAAAATACTTTGGAGATTGCTCTTGTTAAAACATTGGTCCTTCTGTGTTTTCTTAATGTATCGTCAACGTAGTTAGCAGGAAAATTTTATTTAGATGTGAAGATAATTTGATGAAATTATTGAAAAAAAAAATAGCTAATTTATTGTAAAACGTTGATACTCCAAGTAATAATAGAGGCGAGTAAAATAGGATGATTCTACTTTAATAACTAACTCATTTTCAATTAACGGACTTAAGCGCTATTTATGTTCTCGAGATATAGAGCCAAGAGTAAGGGTTGATAATATCCTGGACTTGGACAAACTCTTGCTCGGAAAAATTAAAAAAGTGTAAATCCTGGTGTAATAGATGTATCTCTTCAAAATTATGGAATATCTAAATAAATGGACATTCAATTAGAAAACCACTTCTTTCTAATATATTATGAATTTCATTGCTTAAGAGTATTACTTCCTTCTATATCACTTCAGAGCAAGAAAATTCACAATAACTCGCTGAAATAAAGAAAACCTCCTTCCTCAGTACTAAAAGCTTTGTCAATAGTCGCGTCATATCTACTTTATATACGCCTCACATTCTGCTGCAGAATCATTCCCACAA
Organism: Macrosteles quadrilineatus; assembly: GCF_028750875.1. Taxonomy (NCBI): domain Eukaryota; kingdom Metazoa; phylum Arthropoda; class Insecta; order Hemiptera; family Cicadellidae; genus Macrosteles; species Macrosteles quadrilineatus. Next base: position 42,353,038 of record NW_026542597.1, read on the forward strand.
GCCATATTTTTATTGACAGTTTTGGCTCCAATAGCAATAACATATCTACAGCTTCGACATATTACCAGCTGGTTTAATCGAAGATCATTGTATCCTAATGTACTTAGCTTGAGCATATTGGTTGATTATCACCCATATGGTTTGAAACTGGACCCAGCTGTTCCTGATCTTTGAGCTAAGTTCTGGCTAATGAAACAGCTGATCTTAGTCAATAACTAAGCTGCACCATTCATCTCACCATTTTACACTCAACCTTTAATCATATATGGGTTAAAATACGCACCTACGTGATAATGGATACTGCATTGAAAGCTGGATGTGCAACTGTCCTATGTGATACACAGGCCAAGCACGATATCATTTGCACACGTAACAAGTGCACTTGCCAATCATTGGTGCAATGTGCAAAGTGCAAGTAGCTAACGAGGGTCATTAGGTCGTTGGGTCGTTTGTCGTTGGATGAACCAATCGCATGGTCGTTGGGGCCAAGGATTGTTGCGTCACGGTGGTGTACTTGCTTCATTGTAGTGACGTCACTAACTTTGATTTGTGCTTGACTGTGGGGGGGGGGGGGTAGATGTGTACAACTGTTGACATTAGTATAAGCTATAATTGGTCATATGTGTTTAAGTGGGTATTAAGTAGGTGTATTGTATTTTATTCAAAACACTAGAGTCTATACCCTATTTTCAATGTTTACCTTCATGCATTTACATCAAGCTGTCACAAGTTCATAGTTGGAGGTTTCTCATACTATATGGCCATTCGATAATTTACTGCAGTTGAATCTTCAATGCACATTATGTTTGTGTGTTAAAGTAATATTTCAGTTCTTGGTTGTGATTGTGTAATCAATAAATGCGATGCATTTCGGTAAATATGCACATTTCTTTAAACATTGTAGCTAGTTAATAGTTTTTTCAACAATTTACAAATATAGGCCCATTCTACTCGCTCTACTCCTATATACTGTTACTGCTCTTCGTAGGTATCCAAACAGGACTGGATGTATAACATTGTTATTGTTGTGGAACCCAAAGGAGGTTTTAGGTGGCAAAACCACTTCTATTTTTCTTTGACGTCAGAAAGGTGAATTGGGGCGTAATATTATTTGACCTAGTTAGTTGGGAGGTCTCACACCGATTAAATGACTATGACAACCACAAGGGCTTGTCGCAACTGCCTGGATCAAATGTCCCGAATATCAGGAATGAAAAACACCTACGAAAATGCATTACTTACGATATTTAATTGTATACCTAAACAGGATGACTGGTTTTGGTACATATATTTGTATTGGTATTCATTGATACTAACGTGCTTTTGGTAATACGATGCAAATCGGTTAATGTTTGTACTCGGTAAATTTTTTAGCTCTGCAATTTTGTAAGGACTTCTTATAGTTTTATATCGGCATAGAGGATGGAAACACATATAAAAAATAATTATAACTTTAAATATAAAAAAAAAACTATAGCCGTTGATATTTTAAGTGAATCTACAACTAATTCGTGGTTTACCCTTTTAAACATAAGGTGGCCGCATTAAACAAAATTAAAACCTTCAAAGGATTCAATTATTTGTTATTATAAAAATGAGTACATAGTTATTATGTTTAGAGGTTATTTGGTGGAGAGGACTTGCTAGTCCTTAACTTCGCCTCTCAAATTAAGACATTTTTCATTTTATTTTCCTAAAACCACGATAAAAGTCTATTAAAAACATATCTAACCACCAATGGTGTTAAAAATGCCTCCTTACATATTTGATGGTACTGTACTCTAGCAAACAATTAAAAACTGGATTCCTCTATTAGCTTTTTAGCTAGTTGAACTTATGTTTATTGCCATTATCAGAATATTGTCACTTTGGTTGTATGTTCTTTTAAGATAAAAAAATATGACGAAACTTTGATAAACAACTGTGATAACTACGATAAACATAGATTTCAACAAATTGTCCCACGATTGATCCCATATTTCCTTATATATTCATGGTACGTTTAAACAAAAACTAACTTCCCCTATCGGCTATCTGGCTTGCAGACCTTGATATGACTAGGAAGTACGTCCGGTCGCCCAAGTAGGTGGTAATAGCCAGGTTTGGCGCGGCGGTGGCGGCTCAGCATGCCGTGCTGATGGGGGTTACTGTGGCAATGTCATTGTACAGCCTTGCGGTAACCTAGCCGCGGGCCGGTGGCGCAACATTCCACACACTACCGGGAACCACTTGTCCCAATGGTAGGTAGACGCATTTTTTGGCGGGAAAACCTTAGAAAATGCACGACTTTACAATAGTTTATAATAGTGATTCGTAGAACTTTCAATTTGTCTTTTAGTAAAATGATGGCTCTTTAGTGTTTAATATTATAATGTTATTTATTGGGATAGGCCTATTATTTTTGGCGTTATAAGCTTAGAAATTACGATATTTTGGTTTTTGGTATTAAAAGGTTAATATTACTTTGATGCTTATTGGTTTATGTATATTATTTTATTTTGGATGGTAAATTTAACGTCAATATAAATAATTAAAGATTAGTATGTAAAGTTAAAACTGCCCATATACGAAAAAAAACCCCAACTTCTTTTATTGGTTGCCCTTTTTTCTCGGTAAACTTGGAAAAATACAAAACTTTCCCTTAACACTAAAGAGAAATGGCTTCACATCCTCTTATAGTTATGAGTTGGAAAGTTATTTGTTTTGTTTTAGTAGTTGTTTTACATTTAAATGGTCATTATGATACATGCTGAATCATGCCATTTTTCAAATATTGACAAATTATGATTGTAAAATTGAGGTTGCTGTATGGGTCAATTAATTGTTCTGTCCCCAAAAATTGCACACTTTGTTGTTTTAAACAGCTTTTCATTAATTTTTACTATGATTTACCTTATTTGCAGAAATGCTCTAACGGTGTAGATCGTTATAATGGTGAAATAATAATGTACCGCACTGTATACATACACACTGAATTTAGTTTCGCACGTGCGTTGTGTTTTCGGTTATTTAATGAAATAATTCAGAAATAAGTGTTAATATTGCAGTATTGCAAACAATCTATAAATTCGTAAAACGTGTTTTATTAATACCCGCCTCCGTAACCAAATATAAGGTTTTATCCAACAGCAGGTTAATTTATGGTACAAACACTTTTCATCTTAAATGTTATGAGAAGCTGTGGAATGGGTAATTTTATGACTTGACAAGTGTCATTTATATTTTATGTACAGTTTTTAATTCATATCTCAACTGTATGAGTATTAACTGCCAATTTAGATTTATAAATCACTTTTACCCTACAGTTAGGAACCGAACATCGGTGCTGGCATACTGTTTTAGTGCACTGGGTTATTTCAATTTATTTGTATTACCACACACAATTTTATAATAAACTGTACCTAAGTATACAATTGACTACAAATCTTACTGGTCGTAATTTTACCAAATTTATATAGTTGTTCATAATAATCAATAAAATATTAATCCCCATGTTTTCCTTTAAAAGTAACGAAAAATGAAGTTGCAACATTGGAAAATAAATGTGTTATTAAACTTTACAATTTACGGCAGAAAAATCGTTACTGATGAATGAGAGGTGAGTACAGCTGTAGGATATCAGCTGGGTGACCTTGGCAAGGTCGGCCTTGGTACAGTAGGCCAACCACCTCGGAGTCGGACTGCTCTAGTTACAGCTGATTACCCAGTGGCTGACGTGGGTGTGCTGATATTGATGATATTGCATCACTGATAGTATAATAACTACTGATAAATGATATATGAACTTTGGTGGAATAGAGGTTGGATAATAAAGGCTGAGGGGTTAATCGACATTTGTTATCAAGATACGGTTTCCATAAAACAGTTCGTACAATGAAAACTGTTATTGAGTTGGGCAAGATAGTAATTTTATGATTATGCAAATTTCACTGTACATAAAGATCTTATATAACTGATGGACGATTGCTATAAGCCTCTTTGAATATCTACAAAAGGAACAAATAATTAGTTTGAGTTCGTCTAATTATTTTAAAATATCAACCCTTTTAAAACAACAGGAGTCATAAAGAAACATCATTAAAGTTTAAATAGAAAAATTGTCTTTATAATTATTATGTAAAAATTGACGTTGCAAGCTTTAAATTTCCTGTATTAAGGGTATTTATTGTGTATTTGTTATGTGTAGAAATGTAATCTTCTGTACAAGTTGCAAGTTTTTGTAAATATTTATTGTCAGATCCTTCCTTACTTAAAGATTTTTACCTTAGCCTTAATACATCATACATAGTTTTAATAAATAAGTACAAATCATCCTTGGATATTATCTATTCAGTATGTCGCCGTTTTCATCAAGAATCTATTTTACTGTTTTTTTTTTCAACATAATTGTATTTACTATATTTGAGATTATATTGCCAGCCCAGTGTTTCCAAACTTCATTTTATTATTTAGGTATATAATCCTAATGTCCAGGTATTTTTTAAGCCCTTGTGTTGTTTGTGAATTTAATTCTTTTAGAGTAAACGGTTTTAATAATACCGTAGTGTTTTAGGGATAAAGTGGTCTGTGCTGAAAAAGTGAATTTATTATTTTGTCAGGATGAGGATTTTTAACGTTTTGATATAATGCTTAGTATATTATTAATATAATATGTTTATTCGTGTTCACTATATTCATTATAGATACTATTTTAAATAAATATTTAGTATCTTAAAACCTAAAACTTAAAGTAATGAAACAATATTATTTTACAGTGACAAGAGATTTCTTTAAAACACCTAATACATTATTATAGTAGTTATACTTAGTAAGATAGTTACATAGAGTTTAAAAAATTTACATGTATTTAAATTCTTTTAAATTAGTATAACTAAAATTAATATTCAAAGTTTTTTCATTTACATTAATTTTTCAATCGTGTATGGGGTTTTTTGCGTTTAAGTTTTTAGAAATGTATTTGTTTTATCCAGCACAACCTAGTTTAAATATTTATAGTAGAATCTTGTTTTATTCATCTAACTCTCTTGATTTAATTCAACTCTCTTTCTATTTCAGGTATGCAATTGATTTGTCAAACGGCTCAACTGTGAGTAAGAAACATCCAAATAGTGTTTGAATTTAATTTTCTTTATACGCTTTTTTATTACGTACAGTAAATATAATTGTTGTGCAATAGAATAGTTTATTAGTTCCAATCTCATCTGAAGTTCATGATTTTTTTCATGGAAACAACCTATGTCTTAGGTATTCGTTTTAAATACAGTTTAAGTTGTTCGATGTGTTCATAGCATGGTGTGATATATTCATAGAGTTGCATTTAGCACTTTGTTGATGTCAAATTAAATCTGCTAATCTCAAAATCCTCCTTAAGTTTGTTTTTATTTGGCATTTTTCTTTTTTATGATACAAAATAAACTCCTGATTTCGTTCTCGGTCGAAATACAGCATCTTTTTCAGTTTTATAGTCTGCGAAGCACCACAATCTAGATATTATTAATTTCAGCAACATTTTCAATAGGATGATTATATTTTTACCCTCGTTGAGATTATAGGTTGTAATTTCCTCAATAATGACCATTGTGCAACCGACAGACAGTTTGGGGGCGTTCCTCTCCTGAGGCTGGGGTCACGGCTATCACTCCGAGGATGACGTTCAAGGTCACGTGATAATGTCCAAGGTCACGTGATGTCCTAGACGTTACATCATCTGTTGTACAATGGACCAGAGTCATTACGGGGTAATGATCTTCCCGTACGTGCGAGATGAAACGTGAAAGTCGGGTTGAGTTTTGGACGTGATTTAGGATGGGAGTTATATTTTTAAACAATGGATTTTTTATTTTTTATAGATTAATTTATTCATTACGACGCTGACCTAACAGAGTGTTTAGTTTAAAAAGAAAATAAGTGAAAGACGAGCGTTGATTGAACGAGTTGATGGATTTGATACTAACACCAACTGTATCAAGCACTATTGATCAAGGCCTGGAGATCTATGGCTACACCATCACTGCGCCATGATAAAGCTACACAATTTTATTATGATTAAGGTTGCAACCGTCTGCTATTAGGTAAGTGCTATATGCATTCATCTACCCAGAAAATGAATAGAGGAAGTGGAATCATTATTACACTATATGGGAAACTTTAAGTTCATCTGCAAATACCGTAGATTCGCCTTAAAACTATTTTGTTTTGGTAGGGTCCAACCCAATTTGGAGCTTTGTAAAAAAAAAACTACTGTAATAGTTCATGGAGTAAATGTTTTGATTAACATGGATAGGCGGAATAACCTTTTCTTAATTAATTTTTAGATTTAAGTGGAATTTTCTTGATGTGTTTTGTCTCCTATTTACATTCGATTGATATTCAAATATCTAGTTTGTAGAGTTTACAACCATAATGACCCCCTATTTCTTATCTTGTATGAACTCGTCAAAATGTATTAGGCAAGTTTTGAGCCGTCGTGGACCCATCCACCGTTAGGAATCAATGGTAGACTAACATCAATTTGATCTATTCAATAAAGTGATACCTATTTATATACAACTTAACTTTGATATACACGTAACTAACTACAAATGACAGCTTGATTTCTTAATAATTCTAGTGAAAAATAACTTTTATGTATAAACTATACCCTGGTTCTGCCGCTACTTTGACCAAATGATAATTTTGTCAGTACGAATGCTTATTTTTCAATGCGTTAAATAAAGGTTTTAAAATCTCTCATGCGATCTCTCATACTTACACTCAAATTAAGTCAAACTGCACACATAAAACATTGTATTATTTTTCCCTTAACCGTAACGTAGTCAATTTAAATTTTAAGTCGATTGTTTATACAATTCAATTCAATTCAATTCAATTATTTAAGATGGGGACGCCACTATGTGCGTATTTTAACCCAAATATGAGTGAAGGATGAGTGTAGGATGAGTGGCGCGATCTTGTAGTCTTGTTAGTGACTAAGGCCGACATGTTCCTTAGACACAGCTGTTAATTAATAGCCCATACAGCCAATGGCAACTAAGGGACCTACAGTTTATAGTGGAATCCGAACCACATTTTTCCTTGTAATTTACGAATTGGTCTAATTATCAGGATAATACTGCGGATAGTCGTAGTACTCACTAGTGCGGACAGAAACTGGCAAAGACTTATCATATCGAAAAAAAAACAAAAACAAAACGGATCAAAGATTTCACGATTTGAAACATAAAACGAATCACAAATAGTTGTGCAAATTCTGACAATATTTAATCAATATCAAGTAACTATAAAAATACCCTAATCTGATGTTTCCTCTGTAAATGTATAAAACAATTTTACATCAACATTTAAACACGTCCAATCCACGTTTATAGGCATAAAGCAGAGAATAATCTTTACTAGTGCACTTGTTGCTCGAATTCGAGCAATTGCAAACTATTAAAGGCGTTTTTTTTAAACGAATAACATTCACAATTTCCGTTGACTTAAAAGGGTCAACTCTAAGATAATATAATCAAATCACACCACTCCAGTTATCGAAACTGGAAACGAACTCACTCTGAAAACGAACGCTCACTCCACTCCATCTATCGAAACTGAAAACGAACTCACTCCGAAAACGAACACTCTTGTGTGTATCATGTGTTTACTATGAACAGCTGTAATTAATAAAAATTATTCGTCTGTTTAAGTAAACAAAATCTTTTCTTCATGAGAAATACATTGGGAATTTATGGCCTGTGGGCCAAAGCCCGAAGACTTTTATTACAGGAATTTGTGAAAGGGGGCGTCTACACAAAATATACTTAATTTTGACACCTCGTTTGTAAAAATCTGTCAATTATTAACGGAGGAGTAGTGTTTCGTAGAAATCGTCTTCACGTATTATATATAAGGATTATCTGCTCTGTGATTTATAGGCAATATGAGAATTTAAATTTATTTTAGTCTTTTGATTAATTTTGGTTGTAAAATTGTTTATGTGCAATTAATGTTATATCGTATCTTATCTTTTCCCTTCTAACAATCTGTAAAAAAATGAACTTTTTCTAAACATAGGCATAACCGTATGCTTGAATGTTAAAATACCTATGAAAGTGGACTTACCCCCATTGAGAACCATATAAAATGATACGCTCGGAGAAACACTTCACATTTCAACATATGTAACTTTCATAACTTTACCAAGCTTCGGTTTTTCCTAAAATCGTTTTACAATTTATTTTTATTATTAGAGAATATGAGGAAGGATAGAGCATAAATTTCTTATGTTAAAGCTCAAGTATCTTTATTATGAATTTCTATAGTTGTTGAAATATATTCGGTAGACCTAAACCTAAAAGTACATTTGGAGTTGTATTCAATGATTATAAAACTATAGAATTTTTAACGGAATTCTTAAAAGTTGGTATGGACGCAGCAATTAAGAAATTTAACTGATATATTCGAATACATGTGTATTTCTTTATTTTTAGAGCTTACTACATACCTATAATTTTCTCCAAAATCCCAACTATTTTTCAGTTATCTTTTTTTTGGCTAGTTAAATGATTTAATTTAATGAAATATAATTGTTGACAATGCATTTTATTGTTTGACCCCGCCTGCACAATGCATACGATAACTGATGCTGAAGCCCCAGCGGCGGCGGCGTGGTGTGACCTTGGTATAGCCCTGGTAGGGGTTCCAGCCCCGGTATATATGCGCGGCGTACTGGGGAGCCTTCAGTACACAACTACTCACACACACCAACCATGTACAAGGTGAGTACAGCACTTACACGAGTGTAACGTGTTATGTAAGTAAGGGAGTTGTAGTTCTAGCTAGAAAAATATTTATCAAACAAATATGAGGTGATAGTCTCATTTTAATTTTGAAATTATTAGGGTACTCAGAGTAACAATAGAGGGTAGTACAAGTTTTTAATTTTTTTATTTGTTGAAAAATAACATTTCAACTGACAATATTTAAAAAAAAACAACTCAGTATTTATTTGAGGTATATCTTTCCAACACTTAATTTTAGGACACAGCTACAAATAAATTAAATATATACTTTTGTAATTGAAGGAAGTTTCAGTACAAAATTATTTTACAGAGTAACCTAGGCCAAGTAAAATAAAAATAAATAAATTGAGTTTATATTTTTTAAATATTAGCTGGACATATTATGACAAAATGTTTAAACAAATTTTTTTTTAGATACGATTAAGTAAATAAAATATATTGTTATATTATATTTCTATGGTAAATTTTATAAAATAGGTAAGGGTATAAATTCTGGGACAAAATTGCTTACAGAGTACAGTAATTCAAACCAAGAACACAAAAACACAAACCTACCAATACTAAAAACAAAAATTTAATTATTTATTGAAGACACAATTTTATCTGTCTAATCTGAATCCTCAATTTAAATTATAACATAGTCATTGTGATAAAGCTGTAAAACAATATTGTTAACATATATGATTTTTGCTACGCTATAACATATTTAACAAGGATAGTCCTTTAATTAAACATGTATATCGAGTTATATATCACGCAGAAATCCCATAAAAATAATTTACAAATTTTTTCAAGCCCAGAACACACAACCAGCTGTTACAGTATTAGCTTTGACTAGCATAAAACACAAAAGTATCTCCATAATTGGAGTTTTACTTAAAAATATTCCTCACGAATACAGTAGTAGCAACATTTTAAAACGGTAATTTTCATAGATATGAATATATTTAATTAATATAATTCGTTTATTTATTTAGTGTACTTCCTACGTTAATTGTATAAACTAAATGAATTTTAAGACAGAAATCTTTATAACAATTGTTTTACCGAGTAACCCAAGTCAAGAACACAAAACTAGATTTTACAAAAAAACCCAATTTTCTCTATGCACATAAAATGAAATATTAAAATAAAATATTAGTAGCTAAATTGAGTTTTCATAAAAAAATAACTGATAAAGATTGTGATGAAAACTAAAAAAAACAAAAACACTTAACAGATATAAATTTAATAAGATAAAAGTAATTACTAAGTTTAGTCCTTAGGTCCAATCCATAAATGGAAGAAATCCTTATGCAATTGGTTTTAGAGTTAAATGTTGTATACAGCCCAATACTGTTTATGATATTTGTAAACAAAGCTAACAGACTGACCAGGTACTTGCAATTATTATAGTGTTTGCGATTAACAATGATTACCAAATAAACAATCCGTATACGATCAAGCTTGACCAAGATTGTTAAATATTATTCACACACTCTATAATTTTACAGGATATTCACATAGAAGACTATAACATTGTTTTAGGGTGAACATGTATAAAATTAAAAATTAAATATTCAATTAAAATAAATTAATTTTTCAAAATCATGCAAATGAAGTAATTTATGAGAAAGATTTAATGTTTTTCAGAATAATCTACACAACTGATCGTTAATTATGTACTTTAAATTTAACACTATTTAGGGTTAACTTTGGAGCAGTTTGATGAACAAAAAACCAAAACAACTAACCTGGAGGAATTAAAAGTACATCTCTATTCTTTATTCTTTGCATTAAGATACATAAGAGCACTATTATAAAACTTTTTAAGCTTTTTCGTTTTATAACTTTTTGCATGGATGTTGTATGATTGTTTCGGGTAATTGTAAATCCCCAATAACCTCAAAAAATTTAAAACCATTCTTGGAATCCTCTTAGAGCAAGAGACATTAACGGTGGGTTGTGTGTTGTTGGGTTCATTTGTAAACATAGTCTATGCTCAACTATTACAATTCGTTGTGAAAAACCAATAGAGATTAAAGAAAATGTACGATATCATTTCAGTTAACCGTTGATAGCCAGTAAACTATCAGTAACTAACTGTTTACTTTTGCAAAGTGAAAAAATACGATGATATTTACTCGTGTTAAAAATTTCTAACCAAAAGAATAAACTATATTTGCCTGTCATAATTGGTTAAAGACCCTCATTTGGCATTAGCCTACTCTTGATCCACATAACCAACTTATGAAAATCAATGAAATAGATTACGAACACTTATATCCTGCAGAATTGCACTGTTGTTCATCAATCAATTACCCATGAGCACCACGGTGCCAAGGTTAACAAGGGACCTTTAACCCCACCTGTAGTGTGTTGGAGGGGGTAGGGGGCATGTTAGAGGGAATTGTAAGGCTAAGATGCAACAAAGGGTGATATAATAGCCTCGAGTGCTGGGCCAAGGCGACTTGCTCAACGGGTCTCCGCCCTGCCCGACACATCGCTGTCAATTATTGTTTCATAACACGGCTACACGGTTAAGGTGCACGCCCAGCTGCACTTCAGTCTGCCCTAATACGGGGCTCGTTAATGAATCTTTCAACTTTACCCTGTCCTAGATGCTTTGTGACTTCATTAATGGGATTTGCTTGGCGGAGTAGTCCCGTAATAAGATCGGTGTAAAATAATTAATTGAGTTTAGATGAATTTATAAATTTTTCGTAATTGACATAACAACATTTTTACACGATGAATGTTATTTCCTTTAAAAAAGTTATTTACCTTAATTGCTATAATCATTAATATATACAATTATCTGTAGTTTTTTGAAGTGACTAGCAACTAGTAAATCGTAGTTAGAAAAATTATATTAAATCAAATTCCACTCAGAATTTTCTTAGCCAACATTTATCATAAACTTTATACATAGTTAAGTACATTTTAGGATACTATAGTAGAACTAATAGTTCTACAATAGTTTTCAGTTTAATCATTAATAAGGGGTTTTTATTGAAGTATTACACATGGGTTAAAAATGATAATGTTATTACCTCTCTACTGTTACCTTATAACCTCTCTAAAAAATATTCTTCTATTTTAGTTCTTCGTCTTCGCCTCCGTGGTGGCCGCCGCGTACGCCGGCGTCATCGCTCCCGCCTACCCCGCCCCCGCCGTGGTGGCACCTGGTGCCCCCATCAAGGCATACGCCACCCCTGCCTACGCCGCTCCAGCCTACGCCGCCCCAGCATACGCTGCCCATGCCTACGCCCCCGCTGCCTACGCTGCCCCTGCTTACCACGCCCCCGTTGTCGCTAAGGCCGTTGCCCCCGTCGCCTACGCCGCCGCCCCCGCCTACGCTCCTGCCTACGCTAAGGCCGTCGACGCTGACTACGACCCCAACCCTAGCTACAGCTACGCCTACGACATCAAGGACGCTCTGACCGGAGACTCCAAGAGCCAGCACGAGAGCCGCAACGGAGACGTTGTCCAGGGATCCTACAGCCTGGTCGAGCCTGACGGTTCAGTCCGTACCGTTGAGTACACCGCTGACCCTCACAACGGATTCAACGCCGTCGTCCACAAGGATGCCCCCGCCGTCGCCGTCAAGGCCTACGCTCCCGCCCCCGCCTACGCCGCCGCCCCCGTCTACGCTAAGGTCGCCGCCCCCGCCTACGCTAAGGTTGCCGCCCCCGCTGCCTACGGCCCCAAGGTCGTTGCCCCTGCTGCCCCTTACTACGGTTAGGTTTCTAGCTTGAAATCAAGTATTTATTTAGCGGGTATCCTGCTGTTGTACCAATCATGTGCTCACTGTAAATTATTTATTGTTCCTCATGCCATGTAAATAAACATCTATACTTGTTTTCATGCAAACCTACTCATGCGTACATATTTTTCGAAATCCAACAACCCTTAGACATTCCTCACAGTAACATTGTTTAATTTAAAATTTGGAATTGATAATCCAACTATATTTTAATATTTATATATATGTAAATCCCTAAGAGAAATATGTTAGGGTTTTAGATCCAAAGAAAGATAATCGCTTTTTATAGTTTGAAACTGAACGCCACCATCTTTTGTTTTTAAGCTTTTAAATAAATTACCCTTGTTATTAAATCATTTGATTGTAACCAATAACTAAACTATTATCGTTTTAAACTAAATGAATCTTCTTCAACAACTGCATAATACTGACGTGTAGTGTTGTAGCAAATAAATAAAATAAGAAATGCTGCGGCGGCTGCATCTTTTTACGCCTCATAGCTATTTAAATGGGAGGATATATACCAATATTGGTACGGACTACTCAGCAACCTATACACTTTTTAAAGATAAATCTTTACTACATGTTGTCTATGCCTTAGGGTTCTTAGCATGCTAGTCTGAACTAACATAATAACTTGCGTTTTATTTAAAACTTAAGCTTGAGCTTAAAATGAGCAACATTTGTTTGTCCAGTGCTACTGATTTATCCAGAGTGGTAAAAATTGTACGTGGTCCCAATTGTTATCCTAATAACTGGTAGGTCGTCGGTTTGATCCTGAGAAAAGTCAGTAGCTTTTTGAAAGCTCAAAACTGGACCCACCTGATCATTGTGATTAAATTAGATTTTTCTGGCTAATGAATCAGCTGAACAAAGCTACACGGATCATCAAACTTTATTCTACAGCAATCCTTAACTCATATTTGTTTTAAAATACGCACCTAGGTGGCAGCCTCATCTCAATTGGTAATCTATCTATCTTCTTTCTATATATTAATAGGCAAGCATGTTTCTTTAAAACCTTTTTTCTCAGCTCGTGTGCATCGCAGGGGAAATCTACGCATACTGTTGGAAAGACATTTTCCTGTAGATGTGCAGAATGCCTTTATAAATTAAAATAGGCTCAAAAATAAGCACAGAAAATGAATTTAAAATTTTGAAAAAATTTACACGGATCTTATGGGTTGCCATGCTGGTACTGTAATGAAATAACAACAAAATATATACAGAAAATAAAAACAAATGGAAGAAACACCAATCGCATGTTTTATTGAAAGTGTCTTGTAAAAGTAGTGAAGTCTCTAAATTGCATATTTTTGGTCGAGTTTCAACCACTGGACGGCCTCTATTACTTGTTAATTGGTAAAGTGTGAGTTTATGTTTGACGCTAAACGTAACACCATCAGTATTTTTGAGAGATTTCTTTGTAAGAGAACGGTTTAACTCATAGCCTAGTTACCATCCAATTTCGAACTATAAAAATTTATATCTGGATTAAGAATCGATCTTAGCGTGGTAAAGGTTGCTTAAGATTTAAAGATTATTGCCTTTCGTTAAGGATTTTAATTTGTAAGAGGCTGATTTTAACTTAGTTAGATTTTACTAACTAGACAAGTAGCAGTTTTTATTCACTATTTTATAAAGAAGATATATACTATTGATATATTTTATTTTCTCCCCTATTTCATAATTTTAAATTTCAACAAATTTAAAATCTAATTCTAATTTAAACAATATGGAACGACTAATTTGACCAATTTGACTCCTCGTATATTCACTACTCGACTTATTAAATCGTATACGTTACCGGCTAAGTATTAATTTAATAGAATGACTACGCTGTCAGCACATTGCCTATAGATAATAGGAAAAGTATGAAATGGAGTAATAGTAATGGTGGTTTGTATACTTTGTCTAGGTATTGTGTTAGGCACTTTATAGAATACCCACCTTCGAGTTAGGTAAAATTTTAAAATAAAGATATTCGTTCACAAAAAACTATTTATTTAACAATACAGTATTAAAATGTTTCGTGTATAAATGGTTTAGGTTATCTTAGTTAATGCCAAACAAGGAAATTAACTAAAAAAAGTCGCACGAGCGTATTTTTACTTTACCTCAAGAGCCATCAGGCATCCTATAAAATTACAAAGTTTATAATGGGTCTTATTTCCCACTTTGGCTGACACTAGGCAATATATAGGTTACCTGCATTCTATAGAATAACCGATCAAACACTTAGCCGGTAACACTTACAATTAGTGCGTTACCCTTATTATTATTTTCAGTCAACTAACACGTATGTTCATTATCTGAGCACTTACACTTGTCGTTCTATTTGAAGTTCGTTTTCATACCCGGTATAGCTCTTAGTTGACGTTGACCAAATGGGTTTCTTTTATTTATGACTAAATTTTACAGTTTATGCTTACTAGAAGAATCCCTTTTTTTGACGTAGATGGATCTATTTGACGATTCAGATTTTTTGTGTTCTTATATAATCAATCAATATAGGTAAAAAGAATACACCACCACACTAAAGCACTACCGGAGATATACATCCCTTAATTGAAGGTCGTGCATTAATTGCGCCAAGCCCTCAAAGGGACCTAAAAAAGTTCCTTAGTTGCGCCAAGTCCAAGCCAAGAAGGGGTGAGTTGCCGGCAGAAGGAACGTCCTTGTTTACGTGTCATCCTAACGTATCCTAACCTAACCTATCCTAACCTAACGTAAGCTAACCTACTCAATTATACAGTCAAAGAGGGTGCTATCACTTGGTGCTATCAATGAACTATCGGGTGGCTCCCTGGAAGGAGTAGTTGGCGCAATCCAGGAATACCCGACTACCTGACTCAGGTCAGTTGGCGCAATTAATGCCCGCCCTAATTGAAGTACCTTCAGCTGAGCTATTACATGCCACATGTGTAAGGGAGTATGTTTCATCTACTTATCACCTGAAGGCACGTGTGCATTTCAACAACACCAACAACAATGAATGTCTGTCCGACCTCATCAGTGCAGTTTGATTGATTGTCATTGTGATTGATTGTTGCTATGGGTTACACATTGTTGCAGCTGTACAAAGGTGTAGCTGTACGTTGCATAATCTTGACTACCGAATGTGTCATCTTGACAGCTATAGTTCGGCCGCTTAGAAAACGACCTGCGCGCTAATGCTAAACCAATGCTGGAGGAGGTCGCTTTCTAAGCGGCCGAACTATAGTAAGCCCTTGCTATATCGAAATGATGTTAAACACCGTTTTCGGTTTAAGTCTAACGGCGTGCTCTAACGATTTGTTGCTAGGCACTCAAGCCACGCATTTTAGAATAAATAACTGTTGTTAAAAGTAAGTAACTTGACTGATATTTTTGTAATTGAATAAATTTATAAGTAAGTTCTATAAGGTCGCGTTTTTGTGGTTTAATTATTTTGTGTTTTCACACAATTTTTTTTACTAATGACTTTTTAGCTACATAACTGTTTTTTTAGTTGACTATTTTTAAAGTTTCTCGTTATTATATGACCATAGGATACATTACCTTCAAATAGGAATAGAATTTAACTCAGCCGAGTTGGCTAAAAAGTCGGCTAAAAAGTATGTTTTAATTTACTTATACGTTTAATAATTTCACTTTGAAAGGATAATTTATCATCATCATGTAAACAAATCGTTATATAAACAATGTTTATACAAGCAGCAAAAAGAAAAATAACTTCAATAGCAGAAAGAGGCTCAATAAACGACGTCCTCTTTGAGTTGCAAAGATGACTACAGCTGTTTGTTATATGTATTAGATTTCTACTACAGTATTAAAAATATATGGTTTAATCATCCTAAAAAGTGTGTTGTAATTAAATTTCCATTTTTAACTATTCGCACGACGTAAATAAAAGTAGTTTGAGTAATAAATCAGAGTGTTATTTCAAATTATGTTCCTGCTTACTTTCGCCTACACTTTACTCCATAACATAAATAAAATATGGCACATTAAACGATTTGGCATATTTAATCGTTTACTGCTTTGATTTGCATGCATTTGGGTTTGTGATGGCACCAAAGGCTTATAAAAGAATCCAGAACGTTATGGACTCAGAGATTTACTTTGAAACATATTTCCTACTTGTTTAACATTTGGCAAAACAAACACTAATAACCCCGATAGTATGTCCACATTAAATATCAAAATTCAATAATAATGATAAACCTTTTTGTTTTCATCCAGGGGAATATAAAATGAATTACAATCAAATACCTCGATAAGAAAATTAATTGTACAGAAAAAAAACTTTTAAACCTTCCAGCTCACCCCCCACTAGTTCACTTCTATATGGAAATACTTTATTATTCCCTTATAATGTATTATTCTTTCTTAAATTTTCTCGTCGCTATTATAATACATGCCATCATTTCTTATCTTGATTACGATTACTTACCACCATATTTCATAGTTAACTGAACTGAAGGTTAGACGTTGTGACCTATAACACATTGCTGGCCAAATCCATATTATCAATCACTAAGAGAGAAACTGAAATTTCGATAAAAGATTATTCTTCGATCGGTCTCTTTGGCTTGTTCTTTTATAATCATAAGGTAACTGGCTATAGCTGGTCCGTATGAATGGTATGTCTCCTTTGATAAGACGGTTGAACATTATAGGACGACAAAGGCCAAGTTCAGTTTTACTCCGAGATATTGAACTCCAAGTACACTTAAATCTAAACAATCAGCCTATTATAATGATAGTCCATTGGTATGTTGTAATTCGGACGTAGTTATATGTGGCCATTCTGAACGCAGATTAAATTTTGTATGAAAGAAAACTGCTGTCCCCAAAGCATGATTCGTCAGTTACTAGTGGAACCCCGTCGAAATCGACGGTTAATCTTGAGGTTTTATGTAAATTCAGCTAACTGCGTTGGATAGGGTAAAGTCATTAAAATCTTAGTTATATGAAGGGAGGATAAGCAATAATAAGTATGACTATTGTGTTCCCTAAAAAACGTGATTGATGAATTCGTTTAACACAATATTTCCTACCTTTCTTTTTATTGGCTTTAGGTTGCCCAAAAGGTTTTTTAGGAGTCTTATAATTGTTTGTTCATGAGTTTGTTTCATACCAAAGCCACTTTCACTATATGGGAGAATGAGTTCATATAATTAGTCTATTATGTTACGGAAAGAGTCAATATTTATTACTAACCACTAATTCCATCTGCTTTAGGGAAATCATTCAGATTGTATCCGGATTTATCTTAAAAGATGTAAATCTTCATCTTTTTTTGATAAAAATATCTGATTCTCCAGAAAGCAGTAACATCTTACTTCGATCTCAGCAATTTTAAATCCTTCTCTTGCCTTATCGACCCATGTATGTAATCATCCTGTTCTTACTCGATAATTAATTAACTTATGGGGTAGTTTTGCCTAGGCCATATAGATCACATAAAGCTGTGCATGTATTTCGTGGATTGGAATGAACCATAATTGTAGGAAATTTTATCACAAATCTTGAACATTTGCGGAACCAAATCCATAACCTAGTCCAGCATTGGTAACAAATTATGCAAATGCGATGAGATGTGATGACACTGTTGTGTTTCCGAATGTTTTGTATGTAGTGAGGTTTAGATGCGTTGTTCAACCTAGCTACATGTGTACATCAAAGTAAAAACTGTGTACACATTTTTTTTAAATACCTGAATTGACATTACAAAACTTGAACACAGCTCTCATCCTCAACGTACTCATCTATGACACAATTTTCAACCCGATTATCAAAAACTGTTATACCAATAAATGAATCTCAGGTGTTCTTTCTTGAATTTAAAAATAAATGGTGATTGAAAGTAGGAAAAAAGGCAAGTGCCAACCTTACAATATGTATAAGCTAACCCGATAAGGAATAGTTATATGTTCCTTTGAAATTGATAAGTCACACTTATTTCATAATTTAAAATTTTCTAAGAGCAATAAAGCATAGATTTTTGAACAAAACATTTCAAACGTATCATAAATTCATCATTTTGTTGAAACTATAAAAAACTTGCCATGCAGTAGAGAATCCATTTAAAATCATAAATAATAATGTAAACATTTAATTTTGACAGTTTCAGTAGACCTTTGAATACAATTTTAATATTAACAGCTGGTTCATTAAAAGTAGTGTAAAATTATCCATATGGTCGAAATCTAAACAAAATTGCAGAGTGAACTTTAAAGGCCTCTGGGGCAGAGCCCCAAGGAAATTTACATTGTTTCTCTTTCGAGGGCTCACCTACAGACCAATACCTTTCTTTAGACACCCCTACCAAGTTTCTACGCCCAGCCGTTCTCTCAAATTAGCTGTGACAAAAACCTCGTTTTCCTCCATAAGAATAACATGGGATGGGAATTTAAAGGCCACTGGGGCAGAGCCCCGAGGGAATTCTCAATGTTTCTCTTTTGATGGCTCATCTACAGACCAGGACCTTTATTTAGACACCTCTACCGAGTTTCTACGCCCAGCCGTTCTCTCAAAATAGCTGTCACAAAGAAAAACAGTTTCAAATTAATATATAGATTGAGCATCATACGTAAAATGCGTTTTTGATCGGATGTGTTAAAATACTAGGCATTACTAATTATTTAGTAATTATTATAATACAGTTGAATTTTCCTTACTGAAAAGGAGGGTCATGATAAGATAACTCGGAATGATTATTAGTGATATATGAATCTCTTAAGGTTAGTATAATATTTTGAGGTCTGCAATGGAATTCGTTAAAACATTTTGATGTAATCAACAAAAATGATTGATTGATGATTGAAAAATGATGATTGATTTAATCAACAAAACTAAGTTCATTCAGCTAAGTTTATCTACCCATAATTGGCATGTGGTGCATTGTTGCACGTGTTGTAGCATGCTTTACACTTCTTTTCATATGAGAAGTGTGTGCTAGCATCTATAGTATTAATTGGATCTTTTAATATTATATTTTGCAACTGAAAGAAAGGCTTTGGTCTAACGATTAATTTTCAAATCTCATTTACAGACGACTAAAGCTGTAACTAAAAGAAAAATTGTAAGGATCAGGGCTTTATGAAAGCATTAGACATGTTTTAGTTATTGTAAAACAGATTTATAAAAATAAATATATATATACAATATTACGAGGGATGAGTACCATGACGATGTTGAAACAGGATACCAGCTTTAACGCCGTCATGGAGTGAGCAATGAAGAGGTAGAGAGAGGAGTTGACTTAACCGTAGTAGGGGGCGGCGGGGGCAACGACCTTGGGGGCGTAGGCGACCTTAGGAGCGTAGGCAGGGGCGGCGTAAGCGGGGGCGGCGTATGTGGGGGCGGTCTTGTGGACGACGGCGTTGAATCCGTTGTGGGGGTCAGCGGTGTACTCAACGGTACGGACTGAACCGTCAGGCTCGACCAGGCTGTAGGATCCCTGGACAGCATCTCCCTGACGGCTCTCTTGTTGGCTCTTGGAGTCTCCGGTCAGAGCGTCCTTGATGTCGTAAGAGTAGCTGTAGCTGGGGTTGGGGTCGTAGTCGGCGTCGACGGCCTTGGCGTAGGCAGGAGCGTAGGCGGGGGCGGCGGCGTAGGCGGGAGCCACAACCTTGGCGGCGTAGGCAGGGTAGGCGGGGGCGGCGTACGCGGCGGGGGCGTAGGCCGGGACGACGGCGGCAGCGGTGGCAACAGCCACGAGGGTGGAGAGAACGACGAACTGCAGAAAAATATGGTTAATATTTTTTTTCAACTTTAAAATTTTTAACAATGTATTTACCTTTTTAATCTTAAACATCTAGTTAGCCACTAAATAACAGAGTAATCCAGAGGTGAATAAAAAAACTTTAAAGTAAAAAAAGTAAAGTAATTTGTTGGTATATTATTTAATTTAATGGTTTATTATTACTTTTCTATGACAGAAGAATAAAGGTATTTGAAAGTGCTATACTCCATACTCTACTGAAAAAATACAAGTTTAAGTACGTTTTTTTGAACATGCTGGGAATTAGTTTTCTATCAGACAAGTGACGTTTTTTGATAGGTGTTTGGACTCATGCTTTAAGGCCAATCAAGCTTATGTCCGTTTTTTTTATCAAGACATGTTTTTATATTATTATTCAGTTTACACCCTTGTGTTTAATACTATTTAATACTAAATTACTTTGCAATCTTGTATCACAAGAATAGATTTTTTTTATATTATTAAAAACTAAATCCATGTGATACTAAATAACTAAATTTTGTGATAAAAACACACTGAACTTTGACTGAATGGGATTATATGTAAATAAGATCATTCTAGCTATCAATGTATTCAAATTAATAAACAAACAATTGAAAAATTTTCTAAAATCCTATATATTCCATCAGCCAGATAGTAGTTTAAACATTTAATTTTGATATAGCTCAAGTTTCAGATTTTTCTATTTATATTTATCAGCAATTCAAAATTTCATATTAATATTATTTAACAAGTTTCAAGATGACGGTTATGGCCAAGGGAGTATGATCGATTTTCGAAAACTGTAATAAAAACAATTTAAATAGTAAAATAATTCCCAAGCCAAACGTTGATGAAAATAATAAGGCGTTTCACTGTTTTCCATAGTAACCTAATCATTTCTCATCTATTAAAAAAAGAAAAAAAAAACACACTCCAAAATATAGTAATACGAATCGAATAATGGCTTAGAACTTCAATATTTTTATACGTTTCGGGTGAATGAATATTGCTCTGTTCGTTTATAAATTATAAATGTAAAGTATTCGTATTATTCACTACACAATTGATATTGCTCTCCTGTTTCGAAACTTTTTACAGCAACACAAAATTGTAATAGTTGCCTCTAGTAATTAGTTTATTAGGAGTTTTATCAAACATCATATTGAATGCAGATGAAAGTTTACCAAGATAATATAAACTAGATTTTGACAAATCTCGCAAACCCGAGGATAC
Source organism: Macrosteles quadrilineatus (assembly GCF_028750875.1). Taxonomy (NCBI): domain Eukaryota; kingdom Metazoa; phylum Arthropoda; class Insecta; order Hemiptera; family Cicadellidae; genus Macrosteles; species Macrosteles quadrilineatus. Next base: position 42,374,528 of record NW_026542597.1, read on the forward strand.
ATTTTTTAATTAACTTTAGACCTGTTTTTAACCTCATTTTAGTTTTGGCTCAACTATTTAAATTACGTATTTCGATACTTTTTTATGGTTCCAAACCTTGCTCGTATGGTGTAGATAAAATCAAAATGTATAGGAAGACATAATTTATTTTATTCGATTTACTTATATTGTGTTATGAGATTGTCGCGATCTATGGGGCGAATCCAGAAATTGTGTATAAGGATAATACTGTACTCCTGTTTTTATTATTTATAAAGAAATCAGTAAAATATTAAGAAATTTAAGAAACTTTGATAGTATGCTTAGGAATTATTGGAAAAACACTTTTTGGACTTCGTAACAATTGGCTTCAGCCAGTTTGTCACAAAGAGATACACTTTAAGCATTTACGTAAACCGAAATGAAACCAAATAAAAATAAAATACTTTTTGTATGCGAAACTAAAAAATTTCAACTAACCAACATAAAATTTAAAAAAGCCCTAAAACTTAACCTAAAAAATTGCGATTGAGAAAACACGTTCTTTAATCGTTCTAATCACGATAACAATTTAAAAGAAGCACTCAAAACCTCTATGAAATACACTAATATGCAGACTACACTAAAAACTAATCACTACACTGAACACACAACACGAGACGCACCTGGTAAGCCATGGTGACGATTGGAGTCAGGTGTGGAGACGTGGTGTTATATAGTAGGTGGTGGGCCGCTGCGCCGCCGGGGCGAGTCACCCCTGGTCACTTTCTCTCCCCCCCCTCCCCTCACCCACAACATCACAGCTGGTCATCTTAAGTCATTGAGTGATTATCCACTATACAGTAGTTAATTGGTATATAAGGCTGGGGAACATGATTCATCCATATGTACTATGGTGTATGAGCAAATTGATGGTATGGGTTTAAAGTGGGATTATGTGCATCACACCAGTACAATGCTAAGTGTACTAAATAATTTTGTACTGTAGCATTTGAAAAAAAATATGTATAGGATAAACAATAAGGTTCTACCTCGTGATCAAATTATGGTTTCACTGTATCCACATGATTTCTGATGAGATTATGTGTTTCCTGCCAAGCATTTAATCCACTAGAAAACATCGGTTTCAAGGCATAGAAAGAAAATTGATCAAAATCTAGTTACGACCGAAAAGGTTATTTACTAGTTATACTCTAAGTTGGGATCCAGTTAATGACTGACTATGTAAATGATTATTGTTGGTTAGGATTTTTACCTTTAAATGAATGCATTGTACCTTGACATGTTTACTGTAAATTGCATTTAATACATTGCAGTATCCATCAATAATCAAAGACCCATAACAAGTACAACCAACCTTGTTTGTACGAGGCGCCATTGAGTGAAGCTTAATATACACTGGTTATAACACCTATTTTCTTGTATTACACAAGGATGATTGACACTTTATTTGTTATCCAGTTGCAGGGTGTATTCCAATCAGGCTTCGAAGGCTGTACGTGATAGACTAGGCAAAACATAAAGCTTAAAATAATATGTTTTTTGTACGAAACGGCCATTCACTCGTGCACTCATCCAATACCAGAAAGACTATTTTTAATATGTTACCTACTATACTGCTGAATTGAAATTAATAACAACTGCCGAGTCAAATAAAGAATTTGATACTATATAATAATCCTTTATCAGGCACTCTACACACAGTTTAAACTGGGAATTCATTCAAAATTGGCTGTTTATGTTATATAGCTTATTGTTGGTTCGAAATCCTTTATACCCTTGATTACTGGGCTTTTAATAAATATCCCTGACTAATGAAACACCTGCTCTTAGAAAGCTACACAGATCTTATCAGTGCATTCTACACTCCTCTTACATGCAGCAAATCCAGCTTTAAATATGTACTCAAGTTTGCCCCGCTGTCTCAAAGAATTTATGATTAACTGACCATAAATGATCATTAATGTTAACATTATACGCTTTTTGACAGTAAAATAAGCATGGTACCTAAATTATTATTATCAATCATTGAGATGGGGACGCCACCTAGATGCGTATTTTAACCCAAATATGAGCGAAGGATGAGTTTAGAACGCTTCAAATATAAACCTACTGCCTGTAAACAAATGTGAGAACTTCCAAAACTTACTCCTGGAGTTTCGAAGCAAAGATAAGCTTACTTTTCAATGGATTATTTTATGTATGTCGCCCAATTTGAGGTGACATTAGCATTGATATTTTTGCAATATGAATATTAATTTAACATAAGACAGAGCAGGGCGTGGTCGTCCTTGGCCGAGTCTAGGGGGGCGGCTCCTCGTCCAGTCTGGCCGCCATAAAAAGTGGACAGAGATCTCTAATACGGAGAAACCTCTCCTCCCGTAGAACAACTGAATATTATTTCCGAGCCATCCCTTATTGCCTAAGTTGCAACACTAACAACATTTTTGCATTATCATGTAACCAAAACCCCTTCACCACTAAGACGTTGAGAAAATTTTCTAGTTTTGGAACTAGGAAGACAGTCCCCCAGTTCAGTCTACCCTTCTGTTGGTCTTGTCTCCCAAAGTGTTTTTGTACAGCTTTGAATTAAGGAATAAAATTACTTATCACTACTCCCTCTAACCAGGATCGTATAATACTCTAGAAATATAACAGTTGTTCGGTGATATGCATGGCTTAGCACTTTGAAACATATATTAACAATTTATATCCTCACTCCGTTAACACTTTGAATTGAGAAGTGACTTCACATGAACGCATTATACTATATCTATATATGAATATATACATACAAACTCATTGCATATAAAATTATCTAGAGTTCATTTTTTATGTGAAATTTTTACATAATGAAAGTGCCTAATGTTAATGTTATATGTTCCAAAATAAAAATTGGGCGTAAGATAAGTTTATTTCAATTGTAGGTTTGTAACTCAGTTGTGGTTGTACCAAGTATGCGTGGGTTGTACGTATAGGTTCATTGGTCTGCTTAGCATCGTCATCAGTCATCACAACAGCAATGCCAACGATGGAGTTGTATATGAATGATCCATGTAGCTCCGCCATTCTGTTGTCTCCACACTTGGCGGGAAAGTTATTTACACATGGCAAATGCTAGTGTTATGTCTTCTGATGTCATATCGAGTCCTTCCACCTTCCATTTCAGTATATGTTTGATATGACTTACTTTTAATCTGTAAACTTTGGAAATTTAAGATAAGGCGGTGTACTGAAATTTATGATACATTTATTATTTTTTGAAACGACCCTAAAGTTTTAATTTATTGAAACTCTCAGTGTAACATATTTTTGAATTCTTAGTAGGGGAATTACTCAAATTACAATTAAAATTTTGATAAAACTTTGATTACAAGTTTAAATTTGATAATGACGAATCCTCTTGACAGTCCGACGACATTTAGGTCTGATTGTGTAACGACACGTGTAGGCGTATTAGCAGCTTAGCAACTTTTTGCGATTGCTGTGTCAGAGTTTCGGAATTGATTGGTTTTTTGTCTGGTAATACATAAGATATGAACGGAGTAATAACACAAATAGGATAATTCGTGCAACAACAAATGCATTGGCGTATAATCTTATTGTGTTTTATTTCATTCCTAAAGAATTTTCGTACGAAAATGTCTTCTTAGAAAACCCAATCTTAATAGCTTTAGTTTTTAGCGCCTTCTAAGTACTAAAACTTTATAAAAATCTAACAATTCTGAAAACATTGAGTTTATTTTTTACTTACAACCCTACTTGACTAATGATTTAGGAACTGAAGTATACTTTATAGTTAAAAGGCACATGATAAAATTATAAACAGTTAGGTGTTTTGTATAACAGGTTTATTGAGCAATCCAGTTGCAGATGTAGGTACAAGACTAGTGTATAGCGGGATACCCGCCAAGTATTTCTGTCACCATGAATCTTGATGAGTGAGGTAGGAAGTGCTTAACCGTAAAGAGGGGCAGCTACCCTGGCAACGGGGGTGGCGTAGGCAGCAGGAGCGTAGGCAGCATGAGCGGCGTAGGCAGTGGGGGCGGCGTATGAGGCGTAGGCAGCGGGGGCAGCGTATGAGGCGGGTGCGTAAGTAGCATGAGTAGCGTAAGCAGCGGGGGCGGCGTATGTGGCAGGGGCGTATGCAGCATGAGCGGCGTAAGCTGCTGGGGCAGCATAAGCAGCAGGGGCATATGCGGGAGCAGCATAAGTTACCGGAGCAGGTGCAACCACCTTAGCTACAGGGGCAGCAACGGCGGGGGCGGCGTAAGCAACGGGAGCGGCGGCAACAGCAGCTCCTTTGTGGACGACGGCATTGAATCCATTGACGGGATCGGCGGTGTACTCGACAGTTCTGGTGGAACCGTCAGGCTCGACCAGGCTGTAGGATCCGCTGACTACATCTCCTTGACGAGACTCTTGCTGGCTCTTGGAGTCTCCGGTCAAAGCGTCCTTGATGTCGTAGGCGTAGCTGTAGCTGGGGTTGGGGTCGTAGTCAGCGTCGACGGCTTTAGCAATGGGTGCAGCGTATGCCACAGGTGCGGGGGCAGCGTATGCTACGGGGGCGGCGACAGCGGGGGCGGCGTATGCTGCGGGGGCGTAGGCAGGGATCGCTCCGGCTGAAGCGTAAGCGATGCACGCAGCGATGATAAAGATCTGGAATAAATAAATTAAATTTATTAGATGGTGTATCTAATAATAAGCTATGAGAAAGCTGAAGAGATTACTTGCACAATGTTTACTTTCGGTGTTTTCTTTGTAAATATCTAAGCGTTATTTAACTTAGAACAAGGGTGAGAAGATTGCATTCATAAAAACAGGATTTACACAATTAGTTTTTGTTATGAAAATCTTTGGTAAAAGATAAGAAATATTAGAACAATAACATATGATACTCAATTTATTACTGTCGTGCTTTACTTTTCTATTATTAACAATGGTTGAACTGCGCATACATTTTAAGCTCAGGCTCAAAAAATAAGACCTTGTACTTAAAATACAAAGAGCAGTTATATGATTTCACTATAATCGTATGTAAACTACAAAATATGTTGGTTTTATTTTGTGTTCTATTAGTAAATTTATGTTTCCGAAGTGATTAATATCTGTAATTCATGACATGGTAAAAGCAAACCAGTAAACGTTCTAAAGTCTTGTTTTAGGATCGTTTAGTATTTCGTAATAGTTTTTTAAAAATGTTGGCAAAACGTTACTGTTTATTATTAAATATGTGATACTATATTTAGTGCCCGTCTAATCGATTAATTTCAATAAGATGAAAAAAAATTAATCAAATCATTAAATTGTTTGGATAAAAAAAACACTAATTTATAATGAATTTAATTAAAACAGAAGTGTTTCAGGCCCTTAGTAAAAGTGCCTTGAACAGTTTACAAATAAGCTTATACACCGAAAGGCAAAAACAGTAATGTCTGGAGTTATGCTTGACAGTACATTGACGCCAGTAAACGAAGTCTCCGGTTGTGATTCTCGCTACGTTCCTATGTCGATTGAGATCAGGAGACTCAAGGTATTTTGTAATTTAGTTTTTCGTTACTCTACGCTGTTAGTCAAAGCACACTCTAAAGATACTTAATCACAAATTAACTGATAAACTGAAAAATTGTTAGGTAAACAAACACTTAATAATTTACATCCATAGCATCCAGCAAAAAACTTGCGGAAAAAATAACCCTCTGAAAACAACCCCTATGAACGAACAACGGTTCTGAAATGAAAGCGTATCGAAAGTTCTTAAATAATTCGTTTTTTGTATTTCAGTCGATGATATAACTATGTAGCCATACATTTAGTCCTTTCTCACAATCTTTTGCGATATAAGCTTGATCAATAAGTTGTGATTCTAGAAACTTAATTATTTAATTTCACATTTAGAGTTGGTATATCAGATTTTTAAGAAATCTCTTCGATGTTCAACATTGTTACTGTGACAAAAAAATCCCCGACTACTCGACCATACATTGAACTTGTTTCAAGATATAAAGCCGCATAATTGAGAGATGTGTTAAATACTGAGCAATATAGAAACTAAAATGTTAAAAAGGTTGCAGGTTTGTTATTTAGCTGCAAAAGTTATTTTCAAATCAATAATCTACAGTGTTATACCCCTTATTAGGCTCAAATTTGTTGCTCTCTTGGAATACATTAAGTTCGCTACTAAGGAGAGCTTTATATTAAACTAAATTATAAACCACAAATTGCGATGTAAAAACCGTGCTACTATACATTTATTATAAAAAATAAACTACACCGATGACCGATCCTATTCCAGCTTCCTGGGGGAGCTGAAACGTTCTAAACTTTAGCACCCCTACCAGAACACTTTAGCACCCCTACTAGAACACGTTAGCACCCCTATCAGAACACGTTAGCACCCCTACTAGAACACGTTAGCACCCCTATCAGAACACGTTTTTACCCCTACCAGAACACGTTAGCACCCCTACCAGAACACGTTAGCACCCTTACCAGAACACGTTATCACCCCTACCAGAACACGTTAGCACCCCTATCAGAACACGTTAGCACCCCTACCAGAACACGTCAGCAACCCTACTAGAACACGTTTTCACCCCTATCAGAACACGTTTTCACCCCTACCAGAACACGTTAGCACCTCTACCAGAACACTTTAGCACCCCTACCAGAACACGTTAGCAACCCTACTAGAACACGTTAGCACCTCTACCAGAACACGTTACCCTACGACGAACCCTATGATATAAGAACTAATCGGTAATCCAACTACAACTAGACACTTCACTTCACAACGCGACACAACACTAACACACCTGGGCCATGATGATGGGTAGTGGACGACACTGATGACCACTGGTCGACGGTAGTTCATATATACGCTCCTCACACCCTCACCTTGGACCAGATAGACACGCCCGTGTCATCAGTCCAACAGACTTCCAGAGTTACGTCACAAGAAGCTCGTCCTCAGTCCACTATGGGCGCGTCCTCGTACCGCGGAAACACGCCGTCTCGAGGTGACGGATATGTTAGCCTTCCTTCAGTTTTACGAGTGTTGGGGTTTTGGATAGTTGGAAGCAAGGTTTAGGTCGTGCATTAATTGCGCCAAAGAGTTCCTTAACCACGTCAAGCCCTCAAAGGGTCCCGAAAAATGTTTTTTAGTTGCGCCGAGCCCAAGCCAACTTGAGCTCGGGTCGAAAAGAGTCACTTTAGTCCCTAGTTATGAAATATACAGTACTACAGAATTAAAAGAAAAGCTGATACAGGAGGAATCACAACTTCATTTATTTAATCAGTTACATGATTCATCTGCTCTGCGTTAACTGTATGTCACTGTATTAGATTAGTCTCAAAAGTTGCCTTAAGTCTATTATTCTTTGAAAATTGCCAGTTATAACTAATTTGATTGGTTTTATTACAAAAGCCGCATATAGCTTATTTACTACAATTTGAGTAGAATTTCAATAATCCACAATACAACAAAACGTTTATTCATCAAACAATTAGTATTCTTATGCCGTTTGCAATGACTATTACCAAAATACAATTCATAGTATTATATTTTGCTTGACAAAGTAGTATTAAGATTATTTCTAGGGATGTGTTGGAATCTAATTCGGCAATAAACAAAGCAATTATGGTATTTTTATTTTAAATTTATTTATTTAAATATCCGTATTTTCAGTAAGTGTGAACACCATAGTCGAAAGTTCCGATCCCTGTAAGAGGAATTTCACGAAACAGACTTTTGAGACAAGATTGCACAATAAGAACATCCTGATAAAATTTGAAATCTTTTGGAGCAAACTTAACTTCTAACAAATAACTAGCATTGGGTTTCAGAACTGCAGAATACGCATTAATGGAAAAGGGTCCTTCTTCACCATTTTCTAAGTACACCTCAAACGACTCTTCGTTGACAGTTGCTGTAATATTGATAATTAAGGTTTTCATATCCTCAACGTAAACCTGACCGAAGTCTAAATAAGTCGTAGAAATGCTAAGCAATGGAGGATATATATTTAATACCAACTTTACTTCCTGCCTCACATAACGTTGCTCAAAGCAAATTACTCCCGTTTCTGACGTCTCTACCTCAAAAGTTTCTTCTTCTGTCATTTCGGAATCTGGTTCAAAAAGTTCGATCAAGTTTGATTCTGACACTTTGCACACCACTGTGACCTCACACGTTTCACCAGATTTGAGGATGATAATGTTTTCAGAATTGCTGCTTTTACTTTGATTACATATGTATATAATGTTAGAAATGTAAAAATATCCCTCAGTATACACGTTGGCTCTTAGTTCAGTGCGACCTTTGTTTTGTACTTTAATGACACATTCAGATTTCCAAATTTTGTCTTTAGTCTTCATTACATCAAACATCGTGCATTTAAATGCAATCTGGTCGTCCAACACGTTTAGAAAAGATAGCAGAGGCACTTCTGCGTCAACTTCCAAATCCACTCTAAGTGGAGGTAACTTAAACCCATCATATCGAAAACAGTTTTCGTTGTTTGTTGGAAACAAGCCATTGTTCGTCATATAAATATGACCCACTAACATAGCTTTAAAGGTTTTATTCAATTCGTCCCTTTTAATGTTTCGATAAACTCCGTTCGAATCAAAACACACTTCGACAAACTTTGAAGAATTTGGCTCTACAAAAGTGTATATATTTTTGATCTTGAAAACCGACGATGATGGTGACCCGAAGTAATCGGTCAACTGAACACTGAAAGGAGTACCTTCAAATAGAATGACACTGAATGGTAAATCGCTAGACGTCGGGGTAAACATATCCCAACATACGTACAACGGGACTGTGCTGACATTTTCTATCTTGAAGCCACGGGATACTAGACGACATTCTAGAGGTACTGAGCCAAATCTCACTAGTTTTGGTGCAACTAGAGGAGGCTGGGTGACGGAGACGCTCAGTTGAATGCACAAGTGGTCGAGATCTCCTACCTGCAGCACGATGATGTCTGAGTATTTCCCCCAGCTGAGAGCGACCACAGTCACAGAGATAGTGACGTAGTCATGAGGAGGAAGGTCGCCAGCCTCTTGTGACAGAAACACCGTCAGACCTCTGTGGGGATCAGCTCGATCTACGTATTCATCTACACCCACATTTTTGATTTTCTTCAACATTGTTTCGGGGTCTGCAGTTCTATGTTGAGATCGCTCAAAGTTATACACAACTGAAGCTTCGTAAGTTGAACGTATTGCCGTGTCATTTCGGACTAAAATGTTCTGTATAACGGATTTTTTTACGGGAATGTCAACAAAGCATAGTGAATTGTTTTTAAGACGAGATTTTGATGTTTCATCGTTGGACGAGCTATGTTCACCTTCCAGTAAAACTAAGTTGTTTAAATGGGTTTCCCACTCTTCAACCATTGGTTGTCTGGTGTAACGACCTCCAATTATTGGCCAATTAAGGTATGGAATTGAAGAAATCGTTGAAACTTGATCATCGTCGTGAGTACTTTCGTAAACGTCCGAGGAATCAGAAGCAATGGGTTTTAGTATACTTGTGTTAGAAATCGTGCACACAGTACACCTTGGTTCTAAAGTTGCAATAGACGTTTCTGAAACCTTTGGAGGGCATTGGCATATATCTCTAAGCAAGGTTGGATGATAAATATGTTGCTCTGTATTTGGCCAAATTACACAACTATGTTGACTATTGGAGTTCCACTCTACTTTAATCTTGAGACCTTCCGAGTTCCCTAAAATCTTTAAAAGTAACGGCTGTGCGTTATTTTCAACAAAACATGGTAAGTAAATATTATCTAGCAGTCCAACCTCTCGTGGCGTAATCATTATCTTCACTTTAACTTGTGACGTTGATTCTATTATGCAACATCGCGGCACAACATCAACATTTAGGATGTTTCTCTTATTGCTGTCAGTCAGGTAACCCCAGAATATAGCCACGCTGAAGAAGCTGTGGTTAGTAACCTTGACTGATGTTTCACTAGGCACGTTTACGTACAGTGGATCTATTTGTAACGTGTAAGTATTCAGACTAACACGAGGCCTTTGTATGTCTGCCGTCACCGGAATTAGACTCCCGTCCCAATCTAACACAGAACACCATAGTGAGTCTTCGTAAGTTTCTAACTCGTAGTTAACCAATACTTCGCTGTTTTTGTGACAACATTCTCCCCCATTTGTTGACAAAGATGGAGAAATATTAGTTGATTTAAAAAGATAATTTTCTTCAGAAAAACTTAGCTCCTCCAACAACCAATGAAAACCATCAGAGGTTGAGCAGTTTTTAGCTACAAGTGCTTTTGTTTGATGCGATCCAACTTTAACGAGTCCGAAATCAACGTGATCAATTATTGACGTTAGTTTGGGCTTACAACTTAGTCCCCTTACTTTTAACTCCACTCTGGCATCTTCCTTGTCTGATATGCACCAACACGAAATTTCAAAAGGACCTTCGTTCACGGCTTCAATTGACAGAATACAATGGTAAGTAGAATATTTTTCACACTGAAATTGCGACGGTTCAATATTAACTTTTATTGGACAACACTCTTCTGGATAACTCCAAGTGAGGTTCAACATTCCAGGGCCCTCATTGGTTACAAAAACCTCCCTCTTCTGCAAAGGTGATCCATTTACAAGAGGGGGATCTGAAAAATCAATTACGTAAGGCAATAAGGAGATATGTGAAGCAACGCATTTCAACCAAACCTCGACATATTTCGTTTCGATTGATCGTAGTGACTTATCTTCCTCCTCCTTTTGAGGTACTAAATTGTCACGATATTTTAAGGGTACACACTTTTCCGGAAGATCATCAATAATGAGAACTAACAATGCCCGATAATTTCCTGGCTGGACAAACTCAGTAATTGCTTCCACACAGAACATTTCTTCTTGGTGAGGTGCTAGGCGTCCTTTTATGTGAGATATTCTTAGCGCTGTCTCTGCCAAAGAAATAAAACCAGACAGATCAACACTTCGTATTTCCCAGTGGTAGCTCATGCTTACGTCAGCAGCGTTATAAAGAAACAAAGGAGTCATTTTTTTCTCAAAAGACAACATTTGCCCAAAATCAACGTAGCATTTTGCAATGTCAATGTCCTTAACTTCAACATCAAAAGTTTTCAGCGTGTTTACATGTTCAACAAATGATGGGTCATACAATGTACCATCACACTCCAAATCAACGTGGTTTACAGCCCCATTTTCACACAGTAACAACACTCGGGCCGTGTGAAACCCACTTGAAGGTGGAGCAGCGGTCACGCTTAGCGTTATCTCCTCTGATTTGCCCAAACGGAAATATTGAGGCTGAATCGTAAACGGGTCTGCTCTTAGAATGTTGGAAGGATCTACTTTCAGTTCTAGGCTCAGCCAATCTGATTCCGTTATGAAAAAGAATCTAGCCGCACTTCCAATGTTTTTCAACGTTAAAAAAGTTTCACTTTCTTCGCCAACAAAATTTGAACCACAGTCAATTAAAGAGTCCATTACTTCTTCCACGTTAAGCCTGTCTTCAACCACCTCGATTAAATAAGGTGGTTCACTCACAGTTTTGACGGATATTACTAAATCTTCTCCGTTTTGTGATTTTATGACCAATCGATCTTCTGCATGTTCTAATGATTGGCAATGAAAGTGAATAGTAATGTTTATAGATAATCCGGATGCTATTGTTGACTTTGTGTTGTCCCAAGTGAATTTGAAATGGGAAATATCGTCAAACGGGAGGATTTGAAAACTGCATTTCCCATTTGAAATGTTTGTGACTTTGACATTTCTTTCGTAATGTCCTCCAACTTCAAACTTTTCAAACACAACCACTTTTGGGTCCGCAATAAGGAATTTCCGGGTTGATTGTTTTTTGGTTTCACTAATTTTAAGGCAAGAAATGCTTTCTAAATTTCGAGGTAAGCCTATTTTTCTACGTTGTTTTGTAAGTTCGTTTACATTTCTTTGCAGTAGTTTATCTTTCATCTGCATGAATACAGATTTACTTTTTAACGCGTGACAACGATGCTGTCTCTTCAATATCTTGTTCTTCAAGTTTTCCCAATTGAATTTATCCAGATTCGCTGGACCCAGTTGACACTGTTGGATAAGTGGAAACCCAAACGTATATATCTGAAGAGTCTCTTCGGAAAAGTCACTGATTCTAACATCCCTTTCAGTTGTATTGACTGAAGCCGTTGGTTCATTTGTTGTATCGTATTTGTTCTTTTTCTGATGTAGTAATCTTTGTAAGTTTTGGATTTGGGCATATTTATCTCTACGTTCACTAACGATGTCCTCATTAATAGTAGTAACTGGCAATAATAATGTTTGAGTGCAGTCATTGCAAAAGAAAGATAAAATTTCTCTCTTACTTGTTTCTGCAAAAGTAACACTTCCTCGTAAATTTTGACTTTCTCTTTGAGAAATACACAGAAAACAATCCATGTTTTGTTTTAATTAGGTTAACATTGACAAACCAAAAAGTAAACAACTTACTTGACAGATAATAAATATTTAAAATTCTTTTTGCAGAAAAAAAAACATATGTTCAAGAAAACATAGAGTTGGAAACTCCGCAGTTGAATTAAAGTGTAAAAAAATGCACTGCTGTTTCAATGTTTTTAGTGAAGGTAACGTCATCGGAAACCCATTGACCCTGAAGCTTTATTAATTATAAATAAATAATTTATATTTTCTTTTATAAACGATATAACGTTTTAATATAGAGCTTAGCCTCCAAATTTAACACACATAAGATCCTGAAAATAATTGAATTACGTGACAATAGCCAACAAATTTCTTTTCATGCTGAAGAACTGCATTGTTTTGTTCTGCATCCTTTTTTGTGCTGAATCACTGCAAAACACGGGTAATGCAAAAATTGTTGGGGTAATTTGAAATCATACTGAGTTAATAATCAACACTGATTAAAAATAGCTTTCAATTGAATTATTACCAATGAAACGTATGATAGATAAAATGAAGTTTTAAAAGAAACTTATTATTAAGATAATTTTAAAATTCTTCAATCAGTTTTTAAGTTTGTGTAAAATAACAGTACGCAATTTGTCGTTGTTTGATGAGTTTGTATCGCAAACTGTAATGATAACGTAATCAATTTTAATAATTAATTTATCAATCAGACCTAATTTGGATGATGTTTGTAAATAAAGGCTAACCATTTAATGGAGTTATATTAGCTCAACAAACTATATCATTCAGTATCTATGTTATATCTACTTGGTAAAAACAACGAAATCTCGCTACGGACCATTCTTTTCGAGCATTGCACAAGTTGGCGTTGATTTTTTTATTGAGCTTACTGGATAGAAAATTAAATACATTTTTACATTTTGATGAGATTGCTTTGGAAGAAAAATAGCTTGAGCAGTAAATCTGGCTGTTTAATATGGTCTACAACAAAATTACATTAATTGCTCTACGAAGCAATTAATGTAACTTAAATCATATTTCTCAAACAGTAAACTGCCTTTATTATACTTAATGTTTTTTTCTTCTTTTGCTTAACTTGTAAGTCCAACGTAAAAGTTAATTATAATAAAACAAGTACAGTAAATCTATAGCAACACACCACGTTAATGTTTCTTACACCTCATTATTGAACGCAATATCACGTACAAGAGGTATATCCATTAGTCTTTGCTTATCTATCTAAAAATGGCCATACTAGTAACTAGAAGTTTGGTTTGAAAACAGAAAACATATTAAGGTTGCATTTCTCTTTTATTAAAATAAATAAATGGAAATGAGTCAATAAATTAAGGTGACTGAGGTGGAGGTGGGGTTTTTTGGTTTAAGATCTACTGTTGATTAACCGTAGTAAGGGGCAGCGGGAGCGACGACCTTAGGAGCGTAGGCGGGGGCAACCACCTTGGCGACGGGGGCGGCGTAAGTGACGGGGGCAGCAACCTTAGCGTAGGCGGGGGCGGCGTGGGCAGCGGGCTCCTTGTGGACGACGGCGTTGAATCCGTTGACGGGGTCGGCGGTGTAGTCGACGACTCGGAGGGTGCCGTCAGGCTCGACCAGGCTGTAGGATCCCTGGACAACGTCTCCGTTGCGGCTCTCCTGTTGGGTCTTGGAGTCTCCGGTCAGAGCGTCCTTGATGTCGTAGGCGTAGCTGTAGCTAGGGTTGGGGTCGTAGTCGGCGTCGACGGCCTTAGCGTAGGCAGGAGCGTAGGCGGGGGCGGCGGCGTAGGCGGGAGCCACAACCTTGGCTACGGGGGCGGCGTAGGCGACAGGCTTAGCGACAACGGGGGCGTGGTAAGCGGGGGCAGCGTAGGCTGCGGGGGCGTAGGCATGGGCAGCATATGCGGGGGCGGCGTATGCGGGGGTGGCGTATGCCTTGATGGGGGCACCAGGTGCCACCACAGCGGGGGCGGGGTAGCCGGGAACAACCCCAGCGCTGGCGGCGGCCACTACGGCGAAGATGACTACAAACTGTAGACAGAAAAAAATTGTAAGAGTTAATAATAAATGGAACTGATGATACAAAATTTTGCCTAGTTTACTCCATATGGTGGCAAATTTACTTTAGTTTTTACAAGAAACACTGGTAATAAAAAAAATAAATAAATACGTAGCTTATTCATTGTCGTATTCATACTGAACAAAGGTTGAAACAAAAAACACACAACTTGTTATGCTTGATTACAGCTGTAGTCTGCCTATACCAAGCCAGCTCGAGTAGAAATGCAATACAGTGGAACCTCTTGACAACGAGTCACCCTTACAATAAGCGTTTTTTTCGAATGCCCTTGAATTAATTTTCCTCCAATTACACGTTATTGCAAACCCCGATAAGAAAGCTAATCTTGATAACAAGACTTATTTAATAATTCCCATGAGTCGTGTTATCAATGTTTTACTGTACAGTATGATTAATTTGATATAATTTCTTCAAAATTCCTATCGGTAGAATTTTTGCTATTTTCAATGTTACTGTAATGGTTTTTTGTCTATGAGCAACTTGAATTAAATGTGTTAATTGTAATTTTTCTAGAATTTTAGCGTCAATTAAGAACAAATAAACACTGTTTATTTCAATATTAAATTAAAAATCTAAAAGGCTTATTTTTAATCTTGTAAATTTAATTCACAATTACTAAATGAAAGTTACATTTGGAATTTATTATCGTTAATGAAATAGACATGTATATGATACGTTTGATTTGTGCTTATAGAACGTTTGAAGTTAAATGACAAATGTCATTCAATATGAAGATTATTAGGTATCTTCTATCAGACAATTTAACTATTTTGATTTTAGGAAGAATTTGTTACCACCTTAAATTTTAAATTCTTTAATTTATTCTTTAGAGTGTCTTCAGATCATTTAGCAACAAAAATCATCCTATTACTTTCATAAATAGTGAATCAAACTCATATAGTTTATAATGGAATTGTGTAAGTAAAATAACTAAGAAGAACCTTATTTGATTGTATTTTGTTATTCAGGGCAAATTTAGATTTATACATTGATTTTTATGCTTTTCCCTACATTATACATTTTTTATAATCTTTTAAGATGAAGTTAAAAAAATAATCGTATTATGTTAGGACTAACTCAATATCTGTTATGAGCATAACGAACTCATAGCGATCAAATTGTGCATTGAAACTATTCTAAAATCTTGTACTGTACATTGTTTTTACAACAAACTCATTACAGTTAGTAAATCTGAAACGCTTTAAACTACTGATCGTGAATCTTTCACAGTTTAAATAACAAAGGAAACCCCCCTTAACACAAACCGTACAACAAATAACCTAAAACCCGTCCACAAAATCTTTCCTAGAGACGCACACTCATCACTTAAATGAAAATTGTATCACTACAACACAAGATCCAAGGAACACACTAATCACTGCAACTATCCACTAGTGTATGTGTAGACGCACCTGGTAAGCCATGGCGG
This sequence comes from Macrosteles quadrilineatus, assembly GCF_028750875.1. Lineage (NCBI taxonomy): Eukaryota > Metazoa > Arthropoda > Insecta > Hemiptera > Cicadellidae > Macrosteles > Macrosteles quadrilineatus. The sequence continues at coordinate 42,390,442 of NW_026542597.1, forward strand.
TGTATGTACTTGACACTGTGGTACCGCAGCCCCCTGTATATATACCAGCCTACCCTCCACCCCACCCGTGGCCCAGGGTCGCTCATCTAGGTCGCCGCCGGTGGGGAGGTCGCTTATTGTCTGGGAGCTTGTGAGTTTTCCTGTTCGATGGACAGTCATTAGATACGTCGTGATGAAAGATAGGTTGGATGTATCTTTGGTTGATGGATGTGTGGAAAAAGATTATTTGCATATTTTTGAAGTGATTTGTACTTTGGTATCCACTTTGGGACACAACCTCTTTATTAGACGATTTCAATTTTTTAATTATTTTTTTAAGCCACTCAACATCACCTCTTTCTATATGTCATATTTTTCTCATATCGTCTTCTTGGGTCCTCAGTTTGTCCTGGTTGATGTAGCAGATTTTTTCCCAAACCCTAAAACACTGGGCTTGATTGTAAATCGGGTTCTATTCGTTTGTGACGATAATGTCATCGTTACTTCTACAAAGTGCTAATTCATTTAATAACTATCGTGGGAATTGTAATTAATGGTGTTCCTTTATACAGATAAAGTTATTTTCCCCTAAGAGATAGTTGGACACTCTCCATAAAGCATACCCCAACGCTTTTCAGTTGAGCTCCAACCCTCTGGACCATGGCATGACCACATTCTTTAAATCTATAGATGATTGGTAGATTCAGGGGGCATTCAGGACTGAAGTCACGGGCTTTCATCACTAGTAGAGCCGCGTTTTAATTCTGCAGATATCTTTGAGGCTACTACAGTAAATAAGGTATGAGATGTTGATGTAACTACCTTTGGTGGGAGATTTTTGGTTGATATTGTCTTGCTGATAAAATACATAATCGTACCAATATTATAAATGTGAAAGTTTTTGCGTTTAATTGTTTGTTTGAAGTCCAATCACGCCTTAACTACTGGTTGGATTGGGCCGAAATTTGGCATTATAATAGTTTAGATTCCCGATGAACATATACGCTTATTCTTATCTTAAAACCCCTTTCGAGCTCCGCCATATAGTTTGTGGAATTTCCCATGTTAACCTTATGATTATCTATATATTAATTTGAAACTGTTTTTCTTTGTGACAGCTAATTTGAGAGAACGGCTGGGCGTAAAAACTTGGCAGGGGTCTCTAAATAAAGGTCTTGGTCTGTAGATGAGCCATCATAAGAGGAACGAAGTAAATTACCTTGGGGCTCTGCCCCAGAAGCCTTTAAAGTTGCCTCTCAGATTTGTTTACATTACGACCATATGCATGATTCTACACTACTTTTTAATTAAACAGCTGTTAATATTTAAATTGTTATTTATTGAATTTGTCAAAATGAAGTACAGTATTTGCAATGGGTTTTTCTGATTTTAAATTATTTTGGAGTAAACTTATATCTATTGTATGGGTTGGTTTCTGCCTTTTTTACCACTTCTTGGAGATTGTACGTAGGTTATATTCGTTGGCATATTGCATCTGTAGACGAAACTTGGGTTGGTGTAATTATTACAATGGAAAAGAGCGAGAAATCCTGGACAACTTGATTTAGGCTAAAAATAAAACTGAATTAACACTGTTCTACATTTCTTGAGCAATCATTGAAATAACCGATTTGCAACTATGGAAACACAGAAAAAGTCATAGAACGCAAACAAGTAGAAGAAATAGAAATAATGTTTTTTAATTTATAATCGTTATCATAGACAACCTAATGCGGCTATGAGAGGGAAAAATTTGTAGAAAACACTAAAAAACAAGATCATCTTTTTGAAAAAAGATAAGATATTTACAAAAGATTTTGATTATTTCCAACTGTTGTGTAGATCGTTAGTATTTCCATAATCATTGTGTTGCCTGTATAATGCTTCGTAATTGCTCGAATTCGAGCAACAGGTACACTAGTTCATACTTAAATGGAATTAAAGAATTTAGTCAGCTGTTTTAACTAAACAAGTTGGTTCTATGATATCCAATAGCATTAAAAAGTTATAAGGTTTACCAACAGGGTGTGACACTATTAATTGTTTGCATTATTTTATGACAACAGCTAATTCAACAAAAAGTTGCCATACACAATGACAACTGTCATAGTAGGATTGTTTACAGTTATGTGTATATTTTAATTTTATGATTGGTGATATGCATTCAACAGAAATACTTGGTATGTGTTTGAAAATTATTCAATAGAATACGACGCAAAGATAGACTATGGACAACAGAAATGTTTAAAAATATATCTAATGGCAGTGAGTGTATACACTGTAGACTGTATAGCATTAATATAGTAAGATGGGCCTGCTGGAATGAGTCGTTCTGGTGCTAAATTATCTTTACCTATATTAGAAGAGCCGATGCAGCTATGAAAGAACCATAATTGGAGAAAGTGAAGAGTTTTGACATTTTCAGTTTTTAAGAATTTATGTTGTAAAATGATTTTAGTTAGAGATTAAACATATTGTTTTGTGTTGAATGGTTTTAATTTCGTTTTTAATTGTAATTTAATCGCTGTAGAACTTATAATCGTAACAGGATTTTTAAATGTGCGTGATGTAAATGATAATAACTATTTCTGCGATCGTTAGCGAAGCCACTACAGATAGTTATTCGCAAAACCGTAACAGAACTAAAGACATGACCTCAACAAAAAATCGAATAAACAAAAATTTGAAAACTTTATTAATTCAGTTGTGTTACCTGTTTTGATTTAGATTGTAATGCTCTGTATATTTCTTATGATGTATGATGGTTATACCCTCGCAGGTGAAGCCGCGGGTACAACCTAGTGGTTTTATAAATGCAGGTAGTCTTATAGACGAAAGCTATTGTTTGAATGCCATTACAGTATTTTTACGATGCATAATCGAAATTTGATCGATTCGTATTACATTTTGAGTAAGAATAAATATTTGCTTAAACTTTTCAATCCTAAAGAAAAATCTCCGAAAAATTATAGAAACTATCTAAAATCGTGTCCAATTGTAACACGAACTGGTATAAAACTTCAAATAGTGTAAGAATAATCTTATGAAATCAGCTGTTCTTGTCATGTGAAGCCGCAATCTTCAAACTAAGAAATGTACACCACTCCAGCTGTTGAGTGCCAAATACGTAACTGTTACAAATTGCTTAAAACTCAGCTGGTAAATTAAAATTGTCTTAGGAAATAATACAAAATATAGCCTACTAGCTGTAACCCGCGGGCTTTGCCCCGTTTAACTTCTTAATTTTCAAGATTATCTCGTTCGCATGGCTCAATCACGTCCTGGTTGAAGTTTGTTCGCTACGCTCACTCACCTTTAGGTTGGAGCTCGTTCGCTACGCTCACTCACCTTTAGGTTGGAGCCCGTTCGCTGCGCTCACTTGCCTTCAGGTTAGCTCGTTCGCTACGCTATTATTTCGTTTCGCTCGCCTCCAGGTTGAAGTTCGTTCGCTACGCTCACTCACCTTTTGGTTGCAAATTAGCTGTTGTCATAAATGTAAAAGAAATAATAGTGCTGCACCCTGTTGGCAATCCTTGTAACTTTAATGCTATTGAACATCATAGAACAGAACCAACTTGTTTAATTGAAACAGCTGTTAAGATTCAATAATTCCATTTCTCATAAGGTTAACATGGGAAACTCCAGAGCCACTGGGGTGGAGCCCGAAAGGATTTTTGAAATAAGAATATGCCTATATGTCATTCGGGAATGTGAGCTATCATCATGCCAAATTTCAGCCCAATCCGACCAGTATTTTTCGCGTTCACTTGTCACAAACATACAGACGATCGTAAATTTAAGGGTCAGCTCAAATAGTTCTTGATTTGTAATTGTTTTATAGTGTTAAGGATTTCATTTTAGAGAAAAACATTTAATATGAGTACTTTGTATTGAATATAACGCTTTTCAATGCCTATAATGGTAGTGCCCATCACGGCATGCGGTTGTAATCATTGACGTCCTTCAAACATCGTATCATCGGTGAGGTATTCTGTCTAGTCCAATATTGCATAACTATTATCTTGTCATCACAACTAATTACAGTAGTATCACTGTTCCAAATTATTCATCAGATACAAGCGTAATCATTCTTTGGTTTTTTTACCACAATATGATCAATATTCGTTTTAGGCCGGCTTTTAGTGATGGTCATTGCGCTTGTTCAATGAAGAATAGCCGACCTTTGTCAACATAGGAGCACAACTAACCTACCTTGGGGCCCACCAGATTCCAAGGCGCAACTAATCTCCCCATTAATTGTCCTAGGTCATTAAAAACGCAACTACCTAACACCGATATTAAGGTAGCTTAAATGTTAACGTTTACTCTACAGAGGAATCATAAATACTTTGGTAAACAATGTAACAACCGTAAACTGCAACTATCAACACTTATGACTCCAACATGGCTTGTTTGTTGATCCGAATGATGTTACTTCCCCTATGACAGATTGACCAGCTTGTCATCCAATGAAACTTACTAGATCTTTTTGACGCTTTGTTCTACAAAACTTTCTTCCATCATGTGTCTCCAATACCTAAAACCTTTGCAGCAGGATTAATGCTGCACTAGATCATGCGGGACTTGTTACCCACATGATGCAACTCCAGAAGGAGTTACGAGCGTCGCAAATGTCGAGACGGAGTGAACCAATTAGAGATGATTGGTGCCTGTGGGAGGCGCTGGGCGTGGACCTCCTGTGCCAAGTACAGACTGGTGGAGTTTTGGGGCCCTTTTGTAACTATGTACAACAATATGTGTTACTCGTAATGTAGTTGCAATTAAATTCTAAATTGTATATGCTGACATTGTACATTTGTGATGGAAAGATTACCTTTCAAAGTCTTCTCAGTTGTAATTTAACCCAACAAACATTACCCACGGTTCAGCTCTTGATGGAGGTTGCTTACGGTTGTTAATTGGCTACTCATATTTGAAATCACATTTTCAACTCACCTAAGTGTGTGGACTCTTTTCTTGTGTTATGCGTTAGTCTTGAAACCTAAACATGGTTACGTATTTTCCTTGCATATTCAGTTTACAATTTATTCAAAACCATCGTCATTACTCATTTGGTCAAACATGAAAAGGTCGCTGTGTACATAAAGAAAATAGAATACATTAACATTTTCTCCTAACCCTTTTTCATATAGTACTTTGGAACCAAATGGCCAGTTAGTTAAACCTATAAAAAACACAGTTTGATGCTCTTTTTCTCTATACAACAGAGGAAATTTATAATCCATCAAAATAAGCAAAAGCATTAATGAATTTAATGCCCCGGCATATTTTGTAACCACTTACCAACTAACACTTGGTTGTCGTAACGACTTCCTGTTTCCGTAACGTGCTCGATTTCGAGTGTAACCATCCTGAGAGCGATTAATGACCCAGTTGTCCAAGGTGGTTGTGACCAGAGTCAAGTACAGACTGCCCCAAGCCCCGCCCGGCAGTCAGTTCTGGGTCACAGAGTCGCCCAACCGCCCAGTGACCTTTCCTGCAGGGCCGCCCAAATGTCACCGCTCAGCAATGCGACAGCTGCTCATTTTATAGAATCGGATTTGAAATTAAAGTAGATCACATTTTATTTCATCAATACGACATCGATATATCCTGGTACGTTTTAAAGATGAGTGAGGAATGTGTTAAAATAAAGATAAAATAATTAATTGTTACTGACAACAATCTGCTGTTTCATATGTCAGGATTTTCATAAGAAACCTAATGATCAAGAAAAGAATGATCCAGTTAATGTTTATACACATTTGAATTAAAATAGTGTTCAAATGTATATGGATATGTGTCTAACCTTTTTTTCGAAGATGTAGTTAAAACTCGTTACACCAAAATAAAACTCGGTTAAAATTAGTAGCTTTGACCTCAACGTTCAACGCACATTCTATGTTCACAAAAAAATTTTTAGACCATACATTTTAATTTTTTGTTTTACGAAAAATTGGCTTATCGAAGTGTAATAGTTTTGGACCCAAAAACTAATTTTCGACTATCTAGCTTAAACAAACAAGAAAATAAATTTGAAATCTTAACACATGTTAAAGCAAGTACTATGTTTTGTTTCTGTATCGAAAGAGAAAGACTTTTTCCTACAGTCACCCGACAAAGTTGGCTTCCCTGTACTGTTTATAGTACAGAAAGCTGCTAATTGCTGCATATTTATACTTTGCCGTACGGTTTATACTTTGCCTTACGGTTTATACTTTGCCGCACATCAGGATTCCAACCAAACAACACAAAACAGCGTGATTTTATTATGCACGTAATCCGTGTACGCTTGGAAATAGGTTGGCAACACTTAAAGATAATAATTCTATGAGCAGCTGATTGACTATTATAACTACGATTTAACCTGTCATTTCGTGTTTATAATTTCGGTATTTCTGAACTTTCTGGACTTTTCTTTTACACGTTTTTAAAACATTCCTACGATCTTAATAAACAAGAAAATACCTTTAAAGCATTTTTTTAGGCGCGGAAACCACTTCAAATTACTAAAACATACGGAACTATATTCTCAAAACGCGGAGCACATTTCTTGCCGAGGAAAAATAGCGGAGTGATACGGACTGCGGGTACTACTTTCTCTAGGGCACCATTTGTGTTGCCAGCTGAACCTAAAAAAGTGTTGTATGGTGTTTGAAAGACTAATTATTTATATGCTTTATAGTGACTGTAGGAAAAATATAATGTGTAACACGAGTGAAAAAGGCCTTTGCTGCACTCGAGATCATTCCGCACTCGCCTGCGGCTCGTGCGTAAACATTGCTCTCGTGTGCAGCAAAGTGCCACTTTCACCACTAGTTACACAAATAACTATTTCCTTATCGTGCTTTTCTCCTTTAATCATATGTCTTTGCTAACAGTTTTAATAGCACACACACTAAGTTTCACCTAACAATATAAAAACAAATTAAATTAGTTCCTCACACAAACCCTCAAAATGCAGGAGTTAGGGTTAGATAGTACCTCCTTTTCAATGTTTATAGTTGTCGAACGTTTGAAAAATATACTTTTTTTGTCTCTGTTACGTCTATTTTATCCATGAGCTTGAACATAAGTTACAATCTAATTAATTGAGATTGTTTTTCAGTTGGATTTTGTTCAGTTGATTAGGAAATGAGCATAATCTAAACATTAGGTAAAACCTTTAGTATCCAAAAGTCAATGGTACAACCCAATTTAATTCTTCAATACGTTTTAATTTTTGTAATATTCGTTGTATTTTAGGAAAAGTTTTTCTTAGTAATTTCATCTCATGTTGTTTAATACTACCACCCCCGTGCCTGAAGTGGCTTTAACATCCTAGAAATATAAAATTTGCATTACAAACAAGAGTATTCATAATCATTTACTTATTCAATTTGTACTTTTTCCTAAAACGGACTTGGATTTTATTTTAAAACCTTATCGATAGTTCTGTCTTATTGCGGAATAGCCGAACTGTATATACTACATACTCAATAAACAACTGCATGGTACTGAAACAAAATGTTAACTTACAATGAGTACTTGCCTTTAGTCAAATTCATTGAGTCATTTAATTAAAGCAGGCTATAGAAGTGCAATTTTTGTATTGCTTAATTTTATGTAAGTGTGGACTCAGGATAGATGGTTCTATCGGTAACCAAAAGAGTATGCTGGGTAAAAAGTATAGACACATCTCATTTAATCCTTTAAATCATTTAAGTCTCCAAGACCGAAATTCTTATTTCAGTACACCTTTTTTAACCATGCATTGTTATGTACTTTGTTTCTCTAATGAGAGGCTAAAAGCTCAAATTTTAGAAGGCAGCCTTAAACATTCGCTTTCAACAAGCCATTTCTTATACCACTCTCTGTAAAGCGTCTATAAGAGATCTGAAAATGAAATACATCAAGCTTGAACACTTTTAAATAAAAAATATTTACCCACACGATCAAACGAAAAGCTTTTGACTTTCTAGTTTTTCCTGACATAATTACTAAACTATTAAAATGTGTAGTGTCAAGCTCGTTATCCACCAGGTGGCACACTATTCTGTACACTAAAGTTCACTGTCTGTAGTGAACGTGATGATCTTTGTCTTGCGTCATACTTTTAATTATTAACAATACATACTCTAAAGTCGTGGACTTATTATGAGGTAAAATAAATGCACATATTTTGAAATAACAATATCACGTGTTATTTTTTATGAGCATACAAAACATATGAATATATTAGAACAACCGGTCTAAAAACAGACCTGAATAAATAACATTTGGTAACAAACATATGACAACAAGCTACAGATATATTCCGTGTCTAACCATAGTGAGGAACAGGAGCGACCACTTTAGCCACTGGGGCGTAGGCCTTGGCTACGGGGCCGTAAGCGGGGGCAGCAGGATGCGCGGCAGCATCCTTGTGGACGACGGCGTTGAATCCGTTGTGGGGATCGGCGGTGTACTCTACGGTACGGACGGAACCGTCAGGCTCGACCAGGCTGTAGGATCCTTGGACAACATCCCCTTGACGAGACTCCTGCTGGCTCTTGGAGTCTCCGGTCAGACCGTCCTTGATGTCGTAGGCGTAGCTATAGCTAGGGTTGGGGTCGTAGTCGTCAACGGGTGCGGCCTTGGCATAGGCGGGGGCAGCGGCGTATGCTACGGGGGCGGCGACCTTGGCAACGGGGGCGTAAGCGACGGGGGCTGGCGCGTAGGCGGGTGCATGGTACTGGGGAAGCGCTAGGGCTCCGGCCACAAAACCGCACAAAAGGACGATCTGAAAATATTGCAAAATATGAAAAATGTAAACACAACACAAGACGTAATTACAACACTTATGTATTGTAGGTACAGCTAACCATAAAGGAACACTACATGGATAATTGGATTCTTGGTTATTTGTTGTACCCTTCCTAATTTTACAGGATGAAAAACCTTACTTAAACCGTACTAAAACAGTATGTACGTGTAGTTAGTTAAACAAGGTCATAAATATGAAATTTTAAACAATCGTACAAGAAAAATAAAGCAGAAAAACTTAATTTATATGAACTTGGTAAAAAAATCACAATTTGAGATATAACTTTGGTATGTGAACAGTTAGCGTGCAATGCAACTATCTATAGGTCATTATCCGATAGCCAATCTAGCCTAGCCCCTAGTGTGCGGAAGTGAATGTCCATTGCCCAGTGCTACAACCCTGACATAGAGACAAGGTCTCGGGCACCGGACATTCCCTCCAATATGGCAGCTCATAAACTCCTGGTTCATTGACTCAGTCACTTGTTCAGTGATATTCTTTCCATCCAAAGATCTAAAGTTGGTAGATCTTCCAAAGAACTTTGCTACTGATAAAGTGTTGTAGTAGTTTTAAGAAGCTAAGGCTCTGTAGGATGCAATTAAGTTTTATGCAACTTGTATCTAAGATATTGTAAGATATTAAGGTACTAAACGTAAAATTAATTTCTGTTGTAAATTTAAGCCATCATGTAAATATTGGGGAAACGGAGAACCGGCCACCTCTGGTCCTAATCCGCATATAGAAGTTTGGTTAGGTTAGGTTAGATTATACAGGGTGACCGTTAAGTCTTAGGACGACTTTATAACTTTTAAACGACAAACGATATCACAACCAGATTTGGTATACCGTTACTGGTAATTGTAAGCTACTTTTCTGTGTACATGGTGGTCGGATATCACCTTTGGGGGACGGCCCGTCGGGGGTCAGAAGAAAATCTTTAATGACAGCCTATGTTGAGTTGTACATCATTTTAAAGGTCTAATTCAATTGAAAACAATGCCGCAAACCGTACTTCAAAAGAACCATCCGTTAAAAAATGACAGTTGTTTAAAGATTTTAAAAAGTGTTTTAATTTAAAGAAATTGGCTAATTTTGAAAATATTTGAACATCTGCCATTTTACGCAGGATCAACCTTTTGAGGTGCGGTTTGCGGCATTGTTTTCAGTTGAAGTAGACCTTTAAAATGATGTACAACTCAACATAGGCTGTCATTAAAGATTTTCTTCTGACCCCCGACGGGCCGTCCCCCAAAGGTGATATCCGACCACCATGTACACAGAAAAGTAGCTTACAATTTCCAGTAACGTTATACAAAATGTGGTTGTGATATCGTTTGTCGTTTAAAAGTTAAAAAGTCGTCCTAAGACTTAACGGCCACCCTGTATAAATATGGCCCCTGAATTTACGACAAGTGGCGGGACCCCTACACTCTTAATATTGAGTTTCATTCAGTTAGGATGTAGTTTAGTTGTTGTAGCTAAGATGTAGTTAAGATGTAGCTAACATGTAAGAAATTAAGCTAACTACGCAATTAATAAAATAATTTTACCCCGTTAATTTCAAGCACCTCGATAAGCTTGTTTCGATTAAAACGCAGCAAGCTTATGTCGTCACATACTTTACATCTTAGAGATGATCAATTGTAAAGTTCGTTGATCAAATGTTTTACTTTATTCTTAAATCAAGTTTTGATCAATTTAAACACTTTTAAATATAGCTCATAATACACATATAAAAGGAATAATAGTATGATTATTATAACCAAGTATTTACACTACGAGTTGGATTGTTTCAATAAACTCAGGAGTTTATCCGGTTAAAGAGAAAACCTCAATCATAGCATAATATATACATGTTGATTTTGATCGGATTCATTTAAATTACATTATACTCATAGTCAAAGGTGATTGAGTTAAACCAAGATTTTTTACTTAAAACTAAATGTACAACATTTTAGTCCTACTAATCCTACTAATATTATAAATGAGAAAGTTTAGATGTATGGATGTATGGATGTATGGATGTATGTTTGTGACAAGTGAACGCGAAAAATACTGGTCGGATTGGGCTGAAATTTGGCATGATTATAGCTCACATTCCCGATTAACATATAGGCATATTCTTATTCCAAAAATCCTTTCGGGCTCCGCCCCAGTGGCTCTGGAGTTTCCCATGTTAACCTTATGAGAAATGGAATTATTGAATCTTAACAGCTGTTTCAATTAAACAAGTTGGTTCTGTTCTATGATGTTCAATAGCATTAAAGTTACAAGGATTACCAACAGGGTGCAGCACTATTATTTCTTTTACATTTATGACAACAGCTAATTTGCAACCAAAAGGTGAGTGAGAGTAGCGAACGAACTTCAACCTGGGGGCGAGTTAGCGTAGCGAACGAGCTAACCTGAAGGCAAGTGAGCGCAGCGAACGAGCTCCAACCTAAAGGTGAGTGAGCGTAGCGAACGAGCTCCAACCTAAAGGTGAGTGAGCGTAGCGAACGAGCTCCAAACTAAAGGTGAGTGAGCGTAGCGAACAAACTTCAACCAGGACGTGATTGAGCCATGCGAACGAGATAATCTTGAAAATTAAGAAGTTAAACGGGGCAAAGCCCGCGGGTTACAGCTAGTTTGTGAATAATTTTAAAGACTTAAAACTACCCTGATCATTACATTTCTTCAGCGTATCATTCTGTAGGTTATTTTAGAAAAACTTTGAACAAACTAAGCGCATAGTAACGAACTAAAACTTACTTCAAGTGCAGTAATAGTATTATATTAGATATACTACCATTATAAGTACTCAATAAAATATGAAATCAGAGATTGAATTCAGCGCTCACAGTACTAAAGATTTCAAGAAAAACATGTTGACCAGTTAATAAATTACTATGAAACATTTTTACTCAAATTATTATATAAACGATTTATCAAATTAAAACTAACAAAACAAATCTAAACATTATATACATGATTCCATTTGTTGTAATGAGTTTCATCCTACAGGGTTGTGATAGAACATGAAAATAAAAATTATATGATTGCTCATAATGTGATACATTTAAATAAAGATTATTTTAATAGCCGAACTTACTGAGATAACTTTTATAAACCACATATTCCTGAAAAAGCCCATCAGAAAAACTTATTTATTCGTTAAATCACAAACATAAGCGTTCAGAACTTTTGAGACGTGCAACGCTAGCTAGGCTTTGTTTGATTTTCGAAATGATCACAAAATTAATTTTAATCATCAACTCATACACTTAATCGAGATTTGTAACGATTTTAAGCCTACAAGTCCCACCCACATAGAAAACTGGTCTAATTCGTTTGACCTAAAATATAATTATCGAAGCTGCAAAGTTTCATCTAATCTGAATATTTTTGCAATTTGTTCACAATGTTTAGTCCAATTAGTTTACCTGAACGCTAATGTTCAACATAGAGCAAATAGGCAAAATTATTGGACTTAATTTTGGCCTAATGTATTACTAGATGAAAGCGTGTAAAAATACGAATTGAGATAGCTAAACACGATGAAGAGATCAACTCTGCAAATACGTTTGAGATTTTTGTTCTCTAAATTAATGGACGCCTAAGTATTTAAATAACATTTACGTTTTAAAAACACCCTTTGAGATTTTGATCATAAATCTTAATATTTATCCCTAAATAGTAATTATTAAAAATGCTTAACGCACAATCTAAATGCTTAACGTTTTAATCTACCTAGAATTGCTGCACGGCTTACCTTAGTTGCCATTATGTAGATGGTAGAGAGAGTGTATGCGACGACGCAGGGACGCCCAAGTATATAAGGGAGAGGCTTTCTCCCAGGGGGCTCGGGGGTCCGCCCCCTCTACCACGCCCCCGTCCCCTACCATGTTGCCCCCTAGGGTCTGGGCTACGTTGCCACAAGTACAGGTCTCATTGTTTGGGTACTCGACTTGCTGAGTAATAATGTGTTATGAAACTATGGATAAATAATAAGGCATAATATTTATCACATGAATTAACGTGTATTAAAAAAATATAAAAATAGTACACTTACCATTTAACAGTTCCTCTTCCAGTTGGCGCTATGAAGCTTTTCACTGTAAACTAAAGTTCATATGTATTTACGAATTGGTTTACATGCATCGATGCTCATTTGGTAACTAAGGTATCACATATTATCAAAAGGACTCTTGAAATCTGGCATTATTTTCCTAGGACGCTAGGCACGAGCCTGGGATTGTTTTTCACATTACTTTAGGCTAGACCTAGGGGTTGTGGCATTATCACTTAGATAAAATCCATTGGTGACTTGGTGGGGACCGAAACCGGGACCTCAGGGACTGAAGTCCCGTGCTCTAACCACATCTGGAATTAAAGCACGTACAAGCTCTAAACATTTTAAATGCACCGAACTGGTGGGTCTAGCAAATTTATATTCATTTGAATATAATTAATTTGAACGTACAGCTTAAAAATTTAGGAATTACTGACCCTAAGAACTGTATTGCTGCATCTAAACTGCACAAAAACAATTGATCTCAGTACGGGTTAAAGTAGTTCTTATTAATATTACTGCAACTAAACTTACGATCCAGGATTATAAAACTACAGTATTTTCAGAAATCATAACCTGCTATATATACGGTTTTTAGACCATTATACCTTTAATACAACATAGATACCTTCTTCTTCCCTTAATTATTTTCAAAAGCTTCTGAACTGAAGTTAAAGGGCAAAGTATTGTGAACTCGATTGCACATTTTTATATCCATTTGGTCTAATCATCATACATGGTATGACCACTTTTTAGATAAAATATATGGCGAACAGTTACAAACTCTATGAGTAAATTATTTAACTATGAGTAAAACATATGGCATTCATTGCTAGCCCATGTAGATGAGTTGTAGCGCTTCTAACTTGTTTCAGTGTTCCCGCGTGTTGCTTTTCCCCACTGTGTGCTGTGTAGCTATGTTGCCTGTTTGCGCCGTGATGTATCATTTAATCTAGTGGATGTAGTTGACTACTACTTATAATACAAACGGTGAGGTTGTCGTTGGATTTTGACGTATACATGCATTGGTACAGGTAACGATGTATTTTGTTGTATAAATATACCGTCACAATAAGTAAATAGTATGGTTGAAGATAATTGAAATGCATTTCGTTATTTTTAATATGGTTGGTTGGTACTCATTTCACACTTGGCCAAATTGCTTTTATCCTAGTTATTAGAAAGCTCAAATACAACAATCAATACGCAGACAAGTTATAATGCAAGCACAAGTACTACAATTTTTACACATAATTTACAAATAACAATAGCAAATGTTTTATTTTTTCTTGTACTTAATTTGTTTACTCAGGTCCCGTAATCACTGTGCAGATGTGATATAATATTTCGTTGTTCAACAGTAACCTGTTGATTGCCATTATTTAAGAAGGAATATTATAATGTCTGAAGAGACTGTTTTAATTTGAGTGATCCTGTTTCAGGTATGGTGCAGATAACGCTATTGGTGATTCATATGCACGGTATGTATAGTTGTAATGCCATACCTACTTATTTTCAATTTAGGAAGACATAACAGATTTCCTAAAATAAGTTATAAGGTTCGTTTAGTATCTCCTCGTCAACAGTCATAAGAAATATTCTACTTTTTAATGAATACAATGAGTATTTAGATTGTTCAGCCATTAAAACGATCATGTCCTCTAGTATTACCATTGCAGGTAAATTATTTTTTAATCTGCATTTTAATTCTCCTGAGCAAATGTTTTTCCAATTAATTATTTAGCCAGTATATTTAGCAAGAATTGTAGTAAGTCACATTCAATGATAGTGTTTATCTAAAAATATTCAAAGCCCTCACTAATTCATCAATGATTCTCCAACTTCCCGACTAGATAGAAGGCTAGAAGGGTATTCGGTATAATAATCATCATTCATATTATAAATAGGAAAGTTAAACAGTTTGACACAGTTAAACAGTAAATTTATTTCATCGAAGGGTTTGCCCTAAAAGTCCTTAAGTTTCCAATGTTATTTTCTGCTTCAAAAAGGAACGACCATTGTTGAATTGAAGTTTACTCCCATTATGGTATGATGATTCCCAATTTTTATAGCTATACATTCACAGATTATACATTTATTTTACCATTCAAATATTTACCCGTACGAAGAGCTGAGAAAACAGCTGGTCATTCTATATTTTCGTTAACTAAACGGCTTATAGAATTACAGCTGTCTTAATTATAGCCACCATTGAAGTGGATTCAAATAGTTTTTATAGTAACTTAACCCTTGAAAATTGTGATTTACTGTATGTCTTGCCTTTTTTAGTTGACATGTAAGAATCTTTTTGCGATGAATACTGGGAATAAAATATCTCAAGAGTTATATCTGGAGAAGTTTTGCTTTCAAGGTACGTCTGTATACTTTCCACCAATTACAAACGATAGAAATGGTTTCATCCCCAGTACAATAATCCTTCCGTTCAACCATCTCTTAAGTGTCAGTGGTTTTAACTGATTTCTGCTCCTTGAAATACACAAGAACGTCTTCTGTTGCAACAAAGTAACCGGTACTCTAAGTGTAAATTACATCCAGGTGTTGATACGTTGAACATTATATCATCAGCTGATCCAAAACTAACACCTGGGGTCGCCATAGGAGGCCTACGCTGGCATTGTTGGTTATGTAATGTCTCTGACACACTTACTGTGAACTCAACCTCTGTTCAGTAGACTCTCGTTGCGATCATGCGATGTGTGCTCATGGTAGAAAACATCCATGGATGTATTGCTCGAAGTCAGACATTATTTTAGTCAGGTGGCAGTGAAGATTTTTCTAGTCAGCGTTTGCAGTTACGTCCAAAGAAATAATCTAACTGAAATTTTGTTTAATAGAATAACAATTTCAACCTACTTTGTTGAACTATGTAACTTACTACATATTGTTTCCATCTGTTTGTTTTGAAAATGCCCTTATTATTTTTTTATTCTCTTGTGTAGAATTGGAAATGTTTAAGGCTAAAGTTTCCCTCTTTTCTAATGTTTTTTGAGCTTTAGACAACAGCTGAAATTAATATTATGCATTTTATATTATGGTATTTTTGAGTTGAGATTTATTGTATATCTATGGATTATAGTAGTCGAATCTTTAGCTAGTCAGTCAATGGAAGATATGTAAAATTGAACATTTTTGTCGGTTGAACGACTATAGTAAGGCTGCCATAAGGTGGCACATTTAGCCCAGTTGTGGTTTCAAGTATATGCGTAGATTCGAAAACAATTAATTAATTGTTGACCGTACTTGTGCTTCCTAAAGAAGAAATGTTTTTCCGATCCCATTACGTATGTTTACAAAGGCTAGAACCATGCAACAATTATCATCTCACCATGACCATAGGCTACAGTTTTTCCCCAAAAAATGAAAATTATGTGAAATGATACAATGACAGCAATTGGAAGTCACCATCTAATAACAGGAAGTAATTTGACATGATCTTACCTATAAAAATAGTCTGCTCCAAGTCAATAAAAATAAGTGTATAATGTGAGAGTAAACGTATAATACACGGTGCTACACATGATTTTAGACAAAGGTAAAAATACTGAAAGAGCACAATTGAAATGTTTATGCTGTTAATATTTAACAAATCTTAAAATTAG
This sequence comes from Macrosteles quadrilineatus, assembly GCF_028750875.1. Classification (NCBI taxonomy): domain Eukaryota; kingdom Metazoa; phylum Arthropoda; class Insecta; order Hemiptera; family Cicadellidae; genus Macrosteles; species Macrosteles quadrilineatus. The sequence goes on from NW_026542597.1 coordinate 42,406,877, forward strand.
GGATCACATTTGTACATGGGCTTAACCTAAACATATGGTACAACAGTTGGAGCTCTAATAGTGGGGGCCGTATGCTGGACCAGCTGCATACTTGGCAACAGGTGCTGCGTATGTAGGAGCGTAGGCGGGGGCAGCAGCGTACTTTGCGACGGGTGCGGCATAGGCTGGAGCGTAGGCGGGGCCGGCAGCGTACTTAGGGGCTGCGTAGGCGGGGGCAGCAGCGTACTTGGGTGCTGGTGCGTAGCCTGGTTCCTTGTGGACGACTGCGTTGAATCCGTTGTGGGGGTCGGCGGTGTACTCCACAGTCCTCTTGGAACCGTCAGGCTCGACCAGGCTGTAGGATCCGTGGACGACGTCTCCTTCCCTGCTCTCATGCTGGCTCTTGGAGTCTCCGGTGAGGGAGTCCTGGATGTCGTAGGCGTAGCTGTACTGCGGGTTAGGGTCGTAATCGTCAACGGGGGCCTTAGCGTAGGCAGGAGCGTAAGCTGGGGCAGCCTTCACATACGCAGGGGCAGCAGCGTAGGCTACTGGGGCAGGGGCGTACTTGGCAACTGGCGCGGCGTATGCAGGAGCAGCGTAGGCTACGGGGGCGGCAGCGTATTTAGCTACTGGGGCGTAAGCCGGGGATGCGTAGGCGGGGGCGGCGTAGGCCGGGGATGCGTAGGCGGGACCGGCGGCGTACTTGGCGACAGGGGCGGCGTACGGGACTACGCCGGCACTGGCCAGAGCCACGCATGCTGATAGTAGGACAAACTGTGAACACAATCAAACAAATTACTTCATTGAAATTGTAAGGTAGCATGCCTATACTACAACATTTATAAATGCTGTTCAATTTTAGTTTGGCATACTACAACCCCTTATCCTAATATTTAAATACTGTTTTCGCAGTTAAAACATTCTCACCTGACTCCTTATTTCAGAATGCAAAACTATACATCATATAATACCATAAAATGTGTGAGTAGTGGGGACTTTTTTTGTTTACAATATCGTAGTGGTCATGTTTTACACTATAGCATTCTCTCCAGGGGGTAAAAGACACTGAATATTTAATTAGTTTCGCCAGAATTAAAATTAGGTCCACCAATTTTAAGAAATAATCAACCATGAAATTAAGTAGCTATTTTAGTTGAGCTGCAACCATGTTCATTGACGAACCATCTGTCAAAACAATGAAGAGTAATGACCCACAAACACAGAGAGACGGTGGTCTTGCACATGTAGTGCCAGAAGCAGCCAGCTTGGCGCGACATCGGTGTGACGTAACACACGATCACTGACCTTCCCCGAGCATGCGCGGTGAACTTTGCGCGGGTCACGAATCACGACTGCGCGCCACGCCGCGGCTGTTATGACGCCTGCGCGGCGACTCATATCGCGCAGTTATTTAACGCATTTTACACGATTGTGACTGTATTGTTCAATATTTATGATGCACTTTGATTTGTTTTTTATGTGAAACTTTCTAGCTTTAAAGATAGCGATAGTTTTTTTTTCTCACTAAAAACTAAATTCTGTATGATGTTACAGTGCTTTATATTGAATCCTATATAAGGTGTGAGTAGTTGTAAGTACTTAATATATATTATAAGCACCATTATAGTATGAGCACCAGTACTTACTGTCTATTCTTATGGTAAATATAAATAATTCTTCAGAATACTGCAAACTCGAGTTTGAAAATATGCATTAGATAAAACCCGACCGGTTTTTTAGTTGAGGTTGAGGTTTTGCCAAATTCTCCCCCTTGCTTTGTACAGTTTACTCCTCGGAAATTTTGAGTTTTTATAAAAGTATTGTGAATCGCAATTCATTATGGCATTGTAGATTTATTATTAAAATAAAAAATATATGAAAAACCTTCCTAGCAAAGGCCTTAAAGTGTAACCTCAAGTTTGAATTTTCCATTACATTTAGAGAACTATAGTAAAACATTAACAAAAACAATAAAATTTTTAATTTTACATGAATAATTTTGAACCTCTAATCTAAACTAAAAGAAAACAATGTTACTACTCTAAGTGGTAAAACAAGTGTTTTGTTTCCAAAGTGAATAATAGATGTGTATTAACAGTATAGCATACAGCAGATCTAAAGAACAACATTGTCTCTTTCGCGTACTAACGTATCCCCCCCCCCTCTTGGAGAACCACGGCTATAGCATTTTGTAATCATTTACTCGTAGTATTTAAAAAAAAAAAAAAAAAAAAAAAAAATAGTAAATACACACACTTGTTTACCCATATAGCCTAATATTCACGATGCCTACACGATAGATGGACTCGTACGTACAAAACTAGCTATAGTCATGCAGTGTCAAGTTAATAACGTATTAATGAGTGGTATGTGTGCGTGTAAATGTACCTATAAAAATATCTGAAAAATGATTTTGTTTCATTGATGTTGCCGTCGTTTAGTATACCATTGTGTTATTTTATAAACTTATACTATGAACGGAACCTCAACCAATGAATTGAAAATCACAGAATGTACTTTACGTGCACTTTAAATAAAAATATAGGCCTATCATTAGTCTTAAACTATTGATTTAAATATTTGAATAATTTGTTAAAATAAAAACTTCGACACATCACATTTTAATTAAAGACTAACAGTAACACGATATTCGTCCCTCATGTGCCAGTTTATTGGTAATCGATAAACCTTTTAACAAGATTTTTGTTTGATAATGTTCCTTAAGCTGGGTTTTCCTAGACGCGGAGTCGGCCAGCGGAGAGCGGACAACGGAGAGCGGACTCAGCTTGTCTTAGGTAATTTAATGTTACTGTTTTCCTAGCAGCGGAGCGGAATGCCATGTTAATTTCAATTCCGCTCTCCGTTGTCCGCTCTCCGCTGGCCGACTCCGCGTCTAGGAAAACCCAGCTTAAACCAGTGTATACTACATTTTCTCATTAGTAACGGCTCCACGCTTGATAACTACAGCACTAGCTGTATTGGGACTAGTAGCAAGGCTACTATAGGCCGTGTACCCATATTGCCTAGCTGCGCCTGACTAGAAGAGAACGCTACATTGCTGTAGTAAGATTGTCTATGTAGCGCCTTACACCTCCCAATAAAAAAATAAAAATTAACAGTGTTTAAGCATATTTTCTTTCCATGATGTGGCTGAATATTGATTCTATAATGGATATGATAAATATGTCAGTTAAATTTTTAATTGTATAAATGTTATTTAATATTAAATCTGTATTTTACACAAATATCAGTGAAATAAATTTCCTGAATTAATAATTCAATTATATTATGAAAATGTTACGACAACTTTCAGATTGGTATTTAATATCACAGCTGTTTATTTAAATTTGCTTATGTGGGATGTAAATTTTTAAATAATGAAATTCTTAAATATATTAAAACAGTAAAATGTATTGAAACTGAAATGTTAAATGTATCATCTCTTATATTTGGAAAGGAAGGAATTTATTTATTAAATTATAATAAAATAAAACTGATAGTATAATTGTTTTTGATTGGTATTAAACTATGATAATATTTTAAACATACACGACAGACGAAAAAATGTTACGATTGAATGGTATAGGTACAAAAATTTAATTTACGTTTACATCTTATCATTGAGACTTTGATTCAATAATAAGATTTAATAAGATTTATTGCAGCCATTAAACATAACATTTTGTAATAGTCATTGTTACAATAGTATGCTACTTAAAATTAGATCATACATCAATTATAAATTTCAATATATACAATATCCTATTTAGAATCCAAAGATGATAATGCTTTTGATTTTTAAAACTCAGCAATTTTTCTTTAAATTGGTTTAGAGGTAGTTTACGAAAACAAGTGGGTAGCTTCAAGAAGAAAATATGTTGGATGTAAAAATGGCTTGAGCATAATAATTGAATTGTATACGCCCTAATCATTTGGATAAAATATAAGACAGCAGAGCATACTATAATTTGAAAAATTGTTTTATGAAAAGGTGAAATATTATTTTAAAACGTTACATAGCTTATTTAGTTTGATTTTAAATTAAATACATTATAGGCTACTGAATAGATGTTCAATAACCAATCAATTTATATATAATAAAAATATGTACACTTTGAAGTCAATTCATATGTACTGTCAGTGCCATAGAAATAGCACCTAAATTATATATTTAATTTTTGTTTAATTTTGTATACAAAATAATCCATTTTCCTTTGTTAGAAAACTGGTAAAATAGATTACCGGACAAAATATATTTTTCTTAAATCGTTTTAACTAAAGTCACAAACGTAGAAAGTGAACACTTACCCGTGTAACCATGACTGTGGAGTGTGGAGGGAATGAGACAGACAGACTGCAGAATGGAAGATCAGGCTTATATACAGCAGAAGACATGATGAAACAACCTTTCACCCGCCCTTGAACCTGAGTCTTAGGGGTATTTGCAACATGTGTTTCTTGTACTATCTCCCTATGTATCACACATAAACGGGACTTTCGACTACCAGGTTGATGAGGAGGTTGTTAAAGTTACGTTTCACTGGTCAATAATTTTGGCTGAAGAGATCAGTTTTTGGTGTTTGAGTCGGTTGTCGGATCAATATAGGGCAACGATAATTTTACTTTCTTCTCAGCAGGATATAGATGTTATCTTATCTTATCTTACTAATATTATAAATCTGAAAGTTTGTGAGTTTGTGCGTGTGTTTGTGTGTGTGTTTGTGTGTATGTTTGTTGCTCAATCACGCATAAACTACTGGACGGATTGGGCTGAAATTTGGCATGATGATAGCTCACATTCCCGATTAACATTAAAGCATATTCTTATCTCAAAAATCCTTTCGGGCTCCGCCCCAGTGGCTCTGTAGTTCCCCATGTTAACCTTATGATTTTTCATATTTAAAGGAATTAATGAATCTTAACAGCTGTTTCAATTAAACAAGTTGGTTCTGTTCTATAATGCCCAATAGCATCAAAGTTACAAGGATTACCAATAGAGTGCAGCACTATTATTTTTTTTTTATTTATGACAACAGCTAATTTCCAACCAAAAGGTGAGTGAGCGTAGCGAACGAACTTCAACTTGGAAGCGAGTTAGCGTAGCAAACGAGCTAACCTGAAGGCAAGTGAGCGCAGCGAACGAGCTCTAACCTAAAGGTGAGTGAGCGTAGCGAACGAACTTCAACCAGGACGTGAATGAGCCATGCGAATACTTATGAAGTTAAACGGGGCAAAGCCCGCGGGTACAGCTAGTTAGTAATAATTCTGTTGTAGAAATTTTCATTGCTCACAAATACCCTGTCAGGGAATCACCATTGGATACCACGTGAAATACCACGTTTTTGGCAAAATGCTTGACTAAAATTAAAATCTATTGTTAGCTTTTACTATAAAATAACTGGTTACACTACTAGATAAAGTATACAGTTATATTTCTCTATATATTTAAGTATTGTTTCATTGTATTTATTGTGGGATATAAACTTCATTAGCCTATTAATTATTAATATTCATTATTCATGTTCGTAGTAAATAATGCTCGTTAAATGAAGGAGGCTATACGATTAAGTATTCTTGGTTAAGTTTTCTTGGTAGGGGGGTCCCTGACAAAAATTCTCATTCCATAATAAACTAACATATTTTACAAATTACATGAGCCACAGCTACAAACTAGTGTTGATAGGCGGCATTAAAATCAGGGGCTGAAGTAAAAAAGCACCTGTTCCTAACTGAATAGACCAGCTTTTTGGCTAGGCTTGGTTGTGGATATCGTAGGTAGCATGACAGAGATCTTAATTTAGAAAAATATATTTGATGTTCGCAAAGAAATAATGGTTTGGTTAGGTAAATTTGAAATGCTTTTTACTCTGAAAGTTTTTAAACAAACACACGCAATTTTACTAAAAACTTTTTAACCTGTTGGGGGAAAGAAACAAAATTGTGGTCAATAATTTGATATTATGATTATAGCATTATTTAAACAAAGCTCAACGTAAAGGATTTTTTAAATAAATATAAGAAATAATTGAGGGGACTGTTTTTACAAATCCTGGGTACGTTCCAAGTTTTAACGTGTGCAAATCTCGCTGGTTAATCTATAAGTAGTGGAAAATAGAGACTTTATTTCTCAGCCCCTCTTCTTTCCGTTAGGCCCTATCTCTGAAAAACAAAGTTTTTTGGGTTTCAAAAAGGGTAAATTTTGTGGAAGTAGTCAGTGAGTTTGATTTTGGAATTCATGAAATTTTTATCATGGTAAACATTATTATTATATTTCACATTTTAAATAACGCAAGCAGTAAGCCATTTTATCACACTTCAATCAATGCTGTTAATTTTGGTTTAAGAATTATCTATATGTCACTATAAACTAGCTTTCAAAAAAGTTGCCTTTCCAGTCTTGCCAATATGCTCTTAAATATGTTCTTTGATCTTTACTAAGCGATATAATAGATCAGCGAAGTATATTCGGCGATATCCTTTATTTACTAACCTGTAACAATAATTCCATCGTTAGGTGCAGTTTGTGCCTAGTGTGTCTGGGAGGCACAAATTACTCTTCTGGGCACATCAAAATGAAAAGTTAAATCGGTCCTGGGCCTAGGACATACAATGATACTGAGGTGATAGCTTCTTCCTTATATGGTTAATAAAAAATAAAAAAAATAATAATAGGTCTATCAGATGAGGGAACCTAGTTGGCACTAAACCCCAGACAGTAAAACACAAAATTCATTTATAATAATTTCAATGCTAAATATTTTTGAGACTATTTTTCATTCCTAAAAAACTGCATCTCCATACAGTATTACATGTTCCAATGTCTCCCAGTTAGGTAATGTTGGCCTAGTCTCTCACGGGTGACCTATAGCTATCTACACTGTTTGCACCGTTTCCCCGCCGCCGGCGCGTATTCCCGCGTATTCGCGTATCGCGTGTATTGTCGGTTGTCGACGTATTTATGACCACTGTTTTGGTTGTGTGTTCTTGTAACGTACTATGCCATTACTTTGACTCACATTCACTGACGATCTGATACTTTATTGTGTCTATGTTACTTGTGTTACCCAAACTAAGCCATCAAATGATGAGAAGTTTAATATTGGAATAAACGTCACACGAAACGGTACCATTTTTGAAAAAGAAAATATATTAGAGCCTTGATATTTTTAAAGCTAATTCATTACTGACACATGCGCTTAATATTCTAACAAGTCTTTTCAATCATAACCTGCGAAAACCATTTTTGGAGTAGATATACGTACTTTTATCACACGTCGTTTTCTTTGCCAGACTTATTTGATACAGGACCCAGTGACTCTGAGCCCTTGTGCTTCTGTAGACAGTTTTTGTTTTTGCTATCCGATGTGTTTATCTGTTTGTTTTGTTGGTGGTGCCTCGTTATTTTCCTTTGTAATTTTGGATTCGTCTTAGAACATTTTCATAGGACCCCCATTTATTTTCATATCTGTATTCATAACGAGACTGTGAACATTAGTTAATGTTAATATCATCAATGTAAACTGCCGTATTGTCACATACTATTGAATTTCGGAAGTCACATATTTGTAAATAGTGTACTTATTTACTGATTTCCTTATCCAAATTCAATTACTTTATTCATGGCATAAGCCAGCTTAAAAAATGATAACATAATTCAGTACATGCATTAGTGGTGATTGAAACATGTTAACAAATTAGTTAACTGAGGTGTTATATGAAAATTACTAAATGTCGTTTTTTCCTTGTCGCAGCTTGAAATTTACGTATTTTATAAAATCATGATATAACTAAGATAGGCCTATAACTAAGACATGATATACGTTATCAGATAAATAGTATTTTAAATTGTTGATAGGCTCTGTGTTGAAGGAAATTGAGATTTGTGTTTAAAATAGTTTTAAGACCACGATTGCTACACCTCCTTAAATCTTGCGAACGTACATTTCACGCAGCGTGTCCAACTTCTTTGAATACATCCCAGGTGTCTGAAGCGATAACTTTGAAGCGTTATGCCTAGCACTTTTTGCTAACCTACTCAGAGGCACGAATTATTATCGCCCGCTCTCTGGGCTTCGTCATAAGTTGGCCAACAGGACCAGTTTCGGATTCACATTAAAGAGCACAACTATGTGAACGAGAATGCCCTCTGACCGAGCCGTAACAAATGTGCCTAATTACTGTGATCAGGCAAAGGCCAACGGGTTGTTCGTCAGCTTCTGCCAGGCAAGGTGGCGAAACTTGACAAGCCGAGGCAACTAGTAGTAATGTGGTAGCAAGGTTTGTCCTTCAACTCTTAATGTATGCCTAGTTTCTCGAATTACTCGGTTAGGTAGCTAAGTTCTGTGTTATAATTAATTAAGAGATTCAACAACTTATTTAATTGTAATACGCAGAATCACTGATTAAACACCTCAACAGTACCCCTAACTACAAACCCAATACTAAAGGTACATGATGTCAGTGACAAGCGAGACTAAGGCTACACATGATTAATACGTATTGATAGTCAAAGTTATTACTTAATAGCATAAACTTATGTTTAGGTGTAAGAAAAAGGGGAACGATGTTTTTTTTTATATTTTGGATAAAAGTCTTTCTTTGGGTGGCTGGAAAGACTTTCTGATCTCGTAGCTATGTCAGCGGCTCACGAAAATGCTAACTTCCCCATTGACAGAACATTTAGAAGTTTTGGTACACTAATAGCATTTCGTTCCATGTTTCAAATGGTGGACTGGAGATTAGTCCACTCCGTGTGGTTCGGTGGGTTGTTTCAAATCAAAACTCAATAGAGCAGACTGCATCACGCTAAATTCAATATTATATACAACCAGTTACTGGATTAAGACATTGTTGGCACATTTCACAAAACTATCAGCTCTACAGCTCTATGAGTCACGTTTAATACTTTTATTATTTCCCAAAAAAAATCAGGCGGGAAACAATTTTTTTTCAACGCTACATGTAATGGATTCCAAAATTAACATGCCACGGTCAGAGTTATTAGTATTAGGCGTTTTATTTTTACGAGCTTCCAACGAGTATTGTAAGGTCACTCTAGGAGTATTTAAATAAATCAGACGTCCGGCCATTAGACGGGCAAGTGTGTCAAGACCGCGTCAGCAGCAGCAGGATAAAGGAGTCAGCAGCAGATTGGCGGCGGACAGTCAGCAGTCTCCCCCCACCCCCCAGGCGAGCCAGTCAATCACACCAATCAGACGTGTCTGCGGTCGTGAGTTCGAGGAACTGATGACGCAACACTGTCGAGACCCGCCTCGGTTCGGTTATTGTTCCTGCGAACAAGAGTGAAATTGCATGCCGAGGTTCATAATTTTTAAATACAGTAAATTGTAATAATATTTTAACATTCCAACCAAATTGGTTCCATCCATAGGTTTTATTTACTGATATCCCTAGATGTTTGTGGTTCAAAATAAAGATACCGAAAGGTTTCAGAAAAGGGAGTTGATTCAGCATAAAAATATATGTAAACCAGATTTTAATGAAATTGAATTAAAAAGTGTCAGACAATTCTCAAGGATCTCTTGTAAACACTTATATTTTGGTATAAACGTATTCAATTATCCTACTTGAATATATAAAAGATATTCCGCATTTATTTTTTATTTCAACTACTGGTTTTAAAAATTGATGTTGTCAGTTAATGTTGTCATAAAGCTCTTTATATTTTGAAATACTACAGAAATAGTTTTGATTGACCGCTCTCAAAGTAATATTTAATTTTAATTTGTTCTTAGACTTTGTTGAGCGGAGCGAGCGAAGCTAGCGAAGCTCTTATACGTCGACTTTTATGCATTTCGTAATACGCAAACTCCTCCTAGACGGCTGAATCAATCGTTTTCAAATTTTGCATGGTGATAAAGACCATATCGGTGAGTGCCAACATCTATATGGCGTTAAAAAAGTCTCTCAGGAATCCGTAGAAAAATGAAACTGAAAATCACATTTTTTTAACATTAGTCTTATGGGTTGCTAGGTAACCATGTTGGCTGAATTAAATAACAAGTAAAAAGTAAACAAAAGATTTGAAGTTTTAGCATGTGCTCATAATAAGCCAACTACCCACAGTATACTAGGAAATTACAAATACAGTACAAAAGGAAAACATCACTTGTTAATATTGAGCAAAGATTATACTTAAGATTACTCGATACATTGTAGTCAAGGGTAGCAGTGCGAAGTCTAGGATCGGTTTATGACGAATACATTAAGGTATCTGCAATCCTAAAATACTATGGGAAGGGAAGGAAACAGGTCCGTGACGTAAGAAGTAGTGAAGGAAGTAGTATAGGCAATCATAAAATGCTATGGGAATAGAGGGAAACAGGTCCGTGACGTAGGAAGTGATGAAGGAAGTAGTAAATGCGAGCAGTCCGGAGTGTGGGGACTGTTTATGACGATAAGATTAGGGTATCTGCAATCCTAAAATGCTATGGGAAGGGAGGAAAACAGGTCCGCGACGTAGGAAGTGGTGAAGGAAGTAGTCAAGGCGAGTAGTCCGGAGTGCGGGAACTGTTTATGACGATTAGAATAAGGTATCTGCAATCTTTAAGTGCAATAGGAAGGGAGGGAAACAGGTCCGCGACGTAGGAAGTGGTGAAGGAAGTAGTCAAGGCGAGCTGTCCGGAGTGTTGGAACTGTTTATGACGATAAGATAAGGGTATGGGCAATCCTAAAATGCTATGGGAAGGGAGGGAAAGAGGTCCGCGACGTAAGAAGTGGTGAAGGAAGTAGTCAAGGCGAGCTGTCCGGAGTGTTGGAACTGTTTATGACGATAAGATAAGGGTATGGGCAATCCTAAAATGCTATGGGAAGGGAGGGAAAGAGGTCCGCGACGTAGGAAGTGGTGAAGGAAGTAGTCAAGGCGAGCTGTCAGGAGTGAGGGAACTGTTTATGGCGATTAGATAAGGGTATGGGCAATCCTAAAATGCTATGGGAAGGGAGGGAAACAGGTCCTTGACTTAAGAAGTGGTGAAGGAAGTAGTCAAGGCGAGCTGTCTGGAGCGTGGGAACTGTTTATGATGATTAGATTAAGGTATTTGCAATCCTAAAATGCTATGGAAAGGGAGGAAAATAGGTCCGCGACGTAGGAAGTGGTGAAGGAAGTAGTCTAGGCGAGTTGTCCGGAGTGTTGGAAATGTTTATGACAATTAGATTAAGGTATCAGCAAACCTAAAATGCTACGGGAAGGGAGGAAAACAGGTCCGCGACGTAGGAAGTGATGAAGGAAGTAGTCAAGGTGAGCTGTCCGGAGTGTGGGGACTGTTTATGACTATTAGATTAAGGTATTTGCAATTCTAAAATGCTATGGAAAGGGAGGAAAATAGGTCCGCGACGTAGGAAGTGGTGAAGGAAGTAGTCTAGGCGAGTTGTCCGGAGTGTTTGAAATGTTTATGACAATTAGATTATGGTATCAGCAAACCTAAAATGCTACGGGAAGGGAAAAAACAGGTCCGCAACGTAGAAAGTGATGAAGGAAGTAGTCAAGGTAAGCTGTCCGGAGTGTGGGAACTGTTTATGACGATTAGATTAAGGTATTTGCAATCCTAAAATGCTATGGGAAGGGAGCGAAACAGGTCCGCGACGTAGGAAGTGGTGAAGGAAGTAGTCAAGGCGAGTAGTCCGGAGTGTGGGAACTGTTTATGACGATTAGATTAAGGTATCTGCAATCTTTAAATGCAATGGAATGGAGGGAAACAGATCCATGACGTAGGAAATTGTGTAGGATGTAGATGTCTGGATTTATGTATCTCCAATACTACGGTGCTTTCAGAGTGAACTAATGATTTCCCCCGAGCAAAGCTCGGTCCCCAGGTACTATAATCAAATGACGACACTAGCTTGAGGTTCGTGACGTATGAAGAGGTTAAGGAAGTAGTAAAGGTGAACAGTCTGGAGTATGGAAACTGTTTATGACGATTAGATTAAGGTCTCTACATTCCTAAAATGCTACGGAAAGGGAGGGAAACAGGTCCGCGATGTGGGAAGTGGCGAAGGAAGTAGTAAAGGCGAGCTGTTCGGAGTGTGGGATCTGTTTATGACGATTAGATTCAGGTATCTGCAATCTTAAAATGCTATGGGAAGAGAGGGAAACAGATCCGCGACGTAGGAACAGGTGAAAGAAGTAGTAAGGTGAGCAGTGTGGAGTGTGGGAACTGGAAACCGTTTGTAGCAGTTTTAATGTATCTGCAATGCTGAAATGCTATGAGAAGGGATGGAAGCATGCCCAAGACATAGGAAATTGTGAAAGAAGTAGTAAAGTCTAGCAGTACGGACAGTGGGGATGTTTGTTGCAATTAGATTAACGTATCTAAAATACTAAAATGCTATGGAAAGCAATGAATACAGGTCCACAACGTAAGTGGTGAAGGAAGTAGTAAAGGCTGGCGGCAGTGCAGAGTGGGGGAACCGTTTGAGCAGATGGATAAATGAATTTGTAATACTTAAATGCTATGATAAAGGAAGGAAACAGGCCAATGACGTAGTAAATGGTGAAGGAAGTAGTAAGGCTAACATCGCAGAGTGTGGGAACTGTCTTTGGCAATTACATTAATGTATCTGCAATCCTAAAATGCTATGGGAAGAGAGGGAAACAGGTCCACGACGTAGGGTGTGGTGAAGGAAGTAGTAAAGGTCAGCAGTGTTGAGTTTGGGAATGGATTAATGTATCTGCAATGCTAAAATGCTACGGGAAGAGACTGTAGACTGTAATATGTTAAAATGATTACGAAGCACAAATCGATACATATTTTCGATACATGCAATCGTTTACAATCGAAATTTACAACTGAGTTGACAACAGCTGATTTTTACTCCATAGAGGCTAAAAACGGTTTTTACTCCCTAAATATTAAAAATGCTACTTTAGACCCGCAGTGCATGCATGAAAAAATACTGTTTTTACTGCAGTAAGACAAAAACAATATAATATGAACCCTTGATGACTCCGCTCAATTTTGTGGATGCCTCTGCGAACGCCACCTAGTTTACCATAGCAAGCACATGGACAGTAATTTTAATGTTTATGGTAGTAACAAAGTCACTTTCAACTTCAAATAACACATCGGTACTTCTCAATTGCATTGCGATCTTAACAAATGGTCAAGTTGTCAAATTATATGCGCTTGTCACTTGTAACATATTGTCAGGTTTGTAAGCAATCGATTTTCACGTCTTATCTGATTTGAATATCGAGATTGGATATTCAAATGAAGAGTTATTCCACCGGAACAATAGTCTGACATCATCTATCCAATGTTACAAGAGTTTGTAGCGTTTGTAGGTTAAGGTCTGGTGAAACATCTATCCAGTAAAGCAATAGTGTATCTACTCAATCTGTCCTATACTTACTTATGCGTGCGTTTACCGTGCGATGAAATAGTGAACTGTTGAACTCATAAACGAAAGGGGTTTCCTTTATTTTTGATTTTTGGCTTTTACCTGTCCGTGCAAAAAAGAGTTCCAATTAAAATGATATTCAACAACTCAAGTCAGTGACAAACGTTTTAGAAAAGTAGTCGATTTAAGGAATAGCAATACTTGAAATGTGTACATGTAAGCAAATTTTGAATCATAATTTTGTATCGATATTAAGATTAAGCAAAACATGCATCAAACAAATTGTTAAAGTGAATTTTATAGTTACCTATTAAGCCAGGACTCATTGATAATTTCATATTTTAAAAATTGAAAGATTAATTGAGGGGAAAATTTCAATTTTAAATTCAGTTTGGTCCAAACTCATTTAAGGAATATCCCTACTACAAACATCCTTGGTGTGTAAAACCTCATAAATGTTAGATTTTAGTACCCCGATGTTTAATTCTATCCAATTATATTAAATCAGTAAGCACGCATAATTATTTGTGCTGGTAAATACTTCTTAACCAGTTGTAGCTGCAATATTACTTGCCATGCTACAGAGGGTTAGATCCTCCTGCGGCTGAACTCTAAATGTCAAGTGTTCAAGAATATAGCAAAATTCATGAATATTTTGGCATGATTGAAAAGTTCTAAAGCTGCATAAGAATGATAGTGATGTTTTACACAAGCACACTAGTAGCCGTCAGTGGCTGAACAAAATCAGTTTTAGTCTAAAACTACCTATGTGATTAGGAGCATTATTTATTGGGAATTTTTACACCCTAACATCCTAAAACAAAAATTTAAATTGTAAGTAGTATGGATTTGTTAAGGAAAAAATTGTATAGTGTACGGTAGTGCATATTAGTAAAAGATACGCCCTTAACTGAATTTACCATTGGGCTATAAAATATACTCTTTATTGGTTTTTGACCATTTAATTTGGAAATTTCCGAGGAGTATAGACTATCCCGTCCAAACCCGTTACTTCTATTCTGAAAGCGTGTATGCCAGCAACACATGTAGCACACAACACATATCGATATCAGCTGGTCACAGTTCCAAGTGTGCAGTGGTGGAGTCTCTCACGACCCTTACTTGAGGCCAAGGTTCCCTGTACTGATGCCGAGGCACTGCGGAGGAAAGGTTATTCTACCTGGTTGTGCAACACCATTACCAGCTGATAGACTCCCGCCGACACAACTCGATTGTTTCCTAATTATCACACCGCTGTTCGGTTATTTGGCCATTTCGCGGACCAAAGCGTGAAGAAGTCCAAATGGCCTGTGGAATAGAATTGCGACGGGTTTAGGTAACACATTACTTGATATAATTGTTTCCGTTTCGAGTTAGAGTAAAATTTTGTGATTCGTGGAATAATTTTCCTTGTTAGCAAATTTCCCTATAGGGAAGTAGCTATTACTGTAGGTCTCATGGTAAGACCTAGGTCCGGGACCGATTTACTTTTTCATTTTGATGTCCCCAGAAGCCAAAAACACCATTTGTCCAAATTTTTTTATATGTATATATATATATATGTGTCCGTCCGGATGATAACTTGTCCGATTTTGATAAAATTTGGTTTGAAGGTGTAAGGTGGGATAAACTAGAATGAGTTCGCGAACCAGCATGATCGGACTATGGGAACGGGGTTTAACGGGGGGTTTTATGGGGTAAAAATAGGTTTTTTACAATCTTTCTCCAGATCTGTATTAAACAGCTTAAAACAAATAATTTAGTATACCAAAGTGTTTTTGTACGGTGAATGGTTACGGAGAAAATAAAAAAATGTTAATTTAAAATTCCTATGTTATTCTCATGGTGAATATTGTAAAATTTTGTAGTTGGCTTGTATATGGATATATTTTGATCAAACTTGGCAGATTTATTTATTTCATACTAAGCTATTGATATTTTAATAAAAAACACACTTTATTAGTTTCCCTATAGCAGCTAACCTAGGTACTCGTTAAAAATAAATGTTAATTTAATAGATTAATTGAAAATCAATCCAGGCACATGGAAATTCGCTTAGTCGGCAGGTTTGCCGCAGCGGGGGTATTTTAATTACATACTGACTTCCTTTGTTTAAATGCGAGAAACATTTATACTTTCTTCACGAATATGTATTACAAGAAACAGTAAAACACTAAGAAAAACGATGCGCTGTTGTAAGGGATGGCTTATTTTCTGTTTGATTTAATATATTGTCTGAACCGATGCCAGGGTGATGTTGCATAACATAGATCATCATGGAACGTAAATGAGAGCAATGCAAAGAGTCGATGCAAGAAGAGGGCGTATTATTATAGTTTTAATCAAACATTACAAAATGTGGTAGTAGTAAAATTAATTTGAAACAAATTTAATCAAATGTAGTGACTATCTCTTTTTCCATTGACTACTATTTACTACATGGATTATTTATGATGTGGCTGAGACTATAAAAACTCACGTATAGATTTTCACAACGTTTTTATTAAACTTAACAAAACTAAATGAATATGTACAACGAAAATTAGATAAAAGTCTTGTAACTCTTGAAGGGACGGCCCTTCTACTTGAAGGAAGAATGAGAAGAGCCGTAGCCGGGGCCACCGCCGCTGTAGGGTGAGTTGTAGGGCCCGGGGCCAGGGCCTGGGCTCAGGGGTACAGGCCTCGTGTGGTAGGGCAGAGTCAGAGGTGATGCGTAGGCTATGTGACTGAACGCTGCGGAGGGTAGGAGACCTGGGGCGGCGTCCGAGAGAGGTAGACCTCCGTGGACCAGCGGTTGCGGGTAGGCGAGGTAGCCGATGACGGCACCTGGGGGGAGGAACCTCTGGGGGTAGGAGGAGAGCGGAACGCCGGAGTACGAGAGGGGTCCGGGCCCGGGACCAAGCTGTGAGAAAAAAAAAATTACCACCTTAGAAAAAAGATTATGCTCCTGTAGGGCTTTAGTTATTCGTGATTTCAATGGTAGTGTTTAGGTCATGTTCGAAATGCAAGGTCTTTCACATTTCCCTATTAGAAATTTCCACTATTTTTTGTCTTCTTTGTGGCAAAAAATTACACAAAAACATAATATGCAACAAAACCGTTGAACAAGTAATTAGGCTACTTAAGAAATTGCTAACTTGAAATATTCCATATAAGGACCATCAAATGAACTTTTTTTACTCCAAGAGAGCCTCCTTAGAGCTAGCAAGCGTTGACATTTTTGTTTATCTTTAAATATATTATGGTGTAAAATAGCGCCATAAAATGTTCTAAAGTTTACACTAAGTTTTGCTTTCAGTTTTGTATGATTTAACGTTTGTCTATAAAATTAAAAACAGCATTTTTAAGCAGCACACTGTGGCTCAACTTAACTAAGAGATGAGTAGAGCTAATCATTCTAGAAGGAGTATAATCGCTAGGCAGTAACAGTTATTTGAACCTTTTTGCAGTATCAACTACTGTATCAATTTATTTTCTAAAACAGGCTACTTCTTTATCATAAGAATGCAATGCTCACTGCACGGTCAAGTGGTTTTGAGCATCGATTCCCATTTCTCAGAGCCTACTACAAAAGCTATTCTTTATGGAAAACCCTGCCGAAATATGAACGTAAATTGGAATATAATAAACTTAAAATTACAGTGGATTCCATTAATATAATGCACAATTATGTAATATTTAGAAACAACAATCACGCACACAAGCGAGATATAGCTTTATAACATAAGACTTGTACATATGAATGAAGTGGCGTATGTCCATTGTGCGTCAATCCTTACATCATAATTTTCATTCTAAAAAGGAACAGCACGACGGGTCGTGTTGATTGTGACCCCTGGAACGAACAACGCTTACTACTTTTGAATTATTCATATCTTCAAATTTGGAAATGGCAGTCTAATGGCTTTCATTGTTCCATTCCAACCTCAGGCAAATCTTACCCAGAAGATGTTTGCACAAGAAATGATTGTAACATAAAGATAGCCTTTGTTGGGAATCCTATACCACTGGTTCTAATAGAGGAAGATTAAATGGGGATTGCGAAATGTTTCATTTACTTTGGTCATAGATCAGTCATGTGAACCGCTGTGTACAGTTAAGTTTGTCTTTAATATTTACACTTATAGGGCTACGATCAAATTGGACGCACACTTGCGCAAGTATTTTGGTGGCGCACGCGGGCGCAAGCTTGCGTGAACAGTAATGTGCTCACACTGAATGCAAGCAGTTGCAAGTGAATAATTATAAACAGGTCAGTCGAAATGGAAATGTCAGATGACGAGGACATTGTTTTAGTGGTATTTTTATTATTGGATGAGCAAGATATTAGGAACGAGTTTGTAAACGAGTAGTTTGTGAACTGAGGATAAGATGGAGAGTATGCACGAATATTCAACAACTTGCTAGGACAACATGAGAAAAATTTCAGGTACTTCAGAATGACGCTAGAGACTTTCTCTTACATACTGGACAAAATAACACCTACACCAAGCAGGCAATCTATTTTTTCAGGCAAGAATTTCCGTATCGATAATTCAGCACGTCACTTCCACTCGAACCAATGTTCAGGAATCAACTGAACTCTGAGCTGAGATCCTGCTACTTGCGCTCGCTTACAACTACGAAACGAATATTTTTGTTTTGGCGCAGAGTCTGAGCAAGTTTGCGCAAGCGTGCACTTGCTAGTGGCGGACAATGTGAGGGGCAATGGACAAGTCACCACTCGTCACCAAAATACTTAGCCATAAACAGACAGTGTTTCGACAGGTCAAAATTAAAAGCACGACCTTTTTTTTGTGACTGTTAAACTAATACGATTTATAAAAACCGTGAGCTATTTATTAAATTGGTTTTGTATTTGAGGATAAGTCACCTTCTTAGGAGGACCAGTTCGTGGATGGCTAGGACCATCAAAGGGCCTACGATCGTCATCCTTGTAACTCTTGGACTCCGCCGAGTAGTAGGGCGAATCTCCTGGGAAGGGTGATGGTGAGGGTGTAGCGTAGTTGGTGCTGGACCTGACAGAGTCATTAGGGTGATCTCCCGGGCCTGCAGACACCAACCTGCCCCACACCACTGCTAGAGTCACCAGCACTATCTGCAATACAACAATGATAGTGATACATGAGTGTTATAAGGTTAGTCTCCTGGGAAGGGTGATGGTGAGGGTGTAGCGTAGTTAGTGCTGGACCTGACAGAGTCATTAGGGTGATCTCCCGGGCCTGCAGACACAAACCTGCCCCACACCACTGCTAGAGTCACCAGTACTATCTACAATACAACAATTATAGTGATATATGAGTGTAAGATTAGTCTCCTGGGAAGGGTGATGGTGAGGGTGTAGCGTAGTTAGTGCTGGACCTGATAGAGTCATTAGGGTGATCTCCCGGGCCCGCAGCCACCAACCTGCCCCACACCACTGCTAGAGTCACCAGTACTATCTACAATACAACAATTATAGTGATATATGAGTGTAAGGTTAGTCTCCTGGGAAGGGTGATGGTGAGGGTGTAGCGTAGTTAGTGCTGGACCTGATAGAGTCATTAGGGTGATCTCCCGGGCCCGCAGCCACCAACCTGCCCCACACCACTGCTAGAGTCACCAGTACTATCTACAATACAACAATTATAGTGATATATGAGTGTAAGGTTAGTCTCCTGGGAAGGGTGATGGTGAGGGTGTAGCGTAGTTAGTGCTGGACCTGATAGAGTCATTAGGGTGATCTCCCGGGCCCGCAGCCACCAACCTGCCCCACACCACTGCTAGAGTCACCAGTACTATCTACAATACAACAATTATAGTGATATATGAGTGTAAGGTTAGTCTCCTGGGAAGGGTGATGGTGAGGGTGTAGCGTAGTTAGTGCTGGACCTGATAGAGTCATTAGGGTGATCTCCCGGGCCCGCAGCCACCAACCTGCCCCACACCACTGCTAGAGTCACCAGTACTATCTACAATACAACAATTATAGTGATATATGAGTGTAAGGTTAGTCTCCTGGGAAGGGTGATGGTGAGGGTGTAGCGTAGTTAGTGCTGGACCTGATAGAGTCATTAGGGTGATCTCCCGGGCCCGCAGCCACCAACCTGCCCCACACCACTGCTAGAGTCACCAGTACTATCTACAATACAACAATTATAGTGATATATGAGTGTAAGGTTAGTCTCCTGGGAAGGGTGATGGTGAGGGTGTAGCGTAGTTAGTGCTGGACCTGATAGAGTCATTAGGGTGATCTCCCGGGCCCGCAGCCACCAACCTGCCCCACACCACTGCTAGAGTCACCAGTACTATCTACAATACAACAATTATAGTGATACATGAGTGTTAAGGTTAGTCTCCCGGGAAGGGTGATGGTGAGGGTGTAGCGTAGTTAGTGCTGGACCTGACAGAGTCATTAGGGTGATCTCCCGGGCCCGCAGCCACCAACCTGCCCCACACCACTGCTAGAGTCACCAGCACTATCTACAATACAACAATGTTAGTGATACATGAGTGTAAGATTAGTCTCCTGGGAAGGGTGATGGTGAGGGTGTAGCGTAGTTAGTGCTGGACCTGACAGAGTCATTAGGGTGATCTCCCGGGCCCGCAGACACAAACCTGCCCCACACCACTGCTAGAGTCACCAGTACTATCTACAATACAACAATTATAGTGATATATGAGTGTAAGGTTAGTCTCCTGGGAAGGGTGATGGTGAGGGTGTAGCGTAGTTAGTGCTGGACCTGATAGAGTCATTAGGGTGATCTCCCGGGCCCGCTGACACCAACCTGCCCCACACCACTGCTAGAGTCACCAGTACTATCTACAATACAACAATTATAGTGATATATGAGTGTAAGGTTAGTCTCCTGGGAAGGGTGATGGTGAGGGTGTAGCGTAGTTAGTGCTGGACCTGATAGAGTCATTAGGGTGATCTCCCGTCCCGCAGACACAAACCTGCCCCACACCACTGCTAGAGTCACCAGCACTATCTACAATACAACAGTATTAGTGATACATGAGTGTAAGGTTAGTCTCCTGGGAAGGGTGATGGTGAGGGTGTAGCGTAGTTAGTGCTAGACCTGACAGAGTCATTAGGGTGATCTCCCGTCCCGCAGACACAAACCTGCCCCACACCACTGCTAGAGTCACCAGCACTATCTGCAATACAACATTGTTAGTGATAAGGACCTGATAGGGATTACTGGGAAGGGTGATAGTATAAGTGCGGCGTTGTTTGAGACTATTTAAATGAAAAATCGCAAGATCACCACGGTTCCTAGAGATCACCACAATGTCAAATTAGTCCTGCGGTAGATAACCATCATGATACTGGGAATGGGGTAGATGATAACTATTTTAACGCAATCGGTGAAAATACAGGAATTGGTATTGAATCCAGGTGTTGGACTTCGATTCCTTGAAACACCCGGTACCGAAAGTTTTGAATAATCAATTATCGGAATTGAACCTTTCATATTTTAAAGGCTTAACCAAGGAATTTCTTTGATCCATGTTTTACGGTTGAACGGCGGTTAGGAAAATACACAAATGTAGGATATGTCTTACAAACACTTTCTTTGCTAATCATCAATGTTAACTTCATTTCAATATAAATATTAATTAACAAATACCCAAGGCCTGGAATCTTCATTTTAAATAATTAAATTACTGAAGGACACGGGGGAAACTCTAAACCCTTACAATAACTCTCTGACATTACACTCTGACACTCTTGATACAGGTGTTACTGATGTTACATAAACTACAAACTTTACTCACGTAAAATTCACTAATTACGTTCTTTTTTAGTTTGTATTTCTTGATGAATAATATCCTAAATCAAATAACTGCACTTGGACATCACAAAAAACATGTTTTCTCAACATGCCAATCCGTCTACACATGAGAATTTTGTTTACATTAAATTGTGTATGTTTACTGATCCCATGGAATCTAGTCATGCTCTTCATAGTTCTTTTACATATTTTATATCGTTACAACTAAATAATCAAAACGTAACTGATCGCACTTTCAGATGCACCATGGGAATAACTTGTTAGAAGGGGTTTTCATATTCGTTAACTAAATACATGATATGGTATAGCTATAATATAATCAAGGTATAAGTAAGCACTGGGGAAATTGCAAAATCTATACTTCCCATCCACATCTATTAGTCAGAACACTTCACGGCACTCTAAGATACTCCTACAAAAATCGGTTGATCAAATTTTGTTAAAAAAATAAATATAAACCTTCAAATATAGAAACTAAAATCATTCAAAGCCTGAACACACAAACTAGCAACAATGCACTTCCACTGCAGTACTCACCTTCGGAAGCATGGCGGAACAATGACGAAATGTCCGGCGGCTCCGCTATATAGCGAGCACCGCGGCAGTTATTATGCTATCAAACCAGAACAGAGTAGCAGATTTTCCGGCAGAGAGAGTACGGAGCGAATTTAACACACACTGTTTTCTGTTTGTGGAAACCGTTTCCACGTGCATCGTTTCCGGAACTATTGTCTTCGTCGCGTCGCGTTATAAAACAGATAATCGGTGAAGTTTTTAACAGTACAGGAGAGTGCTGAGTGGCCGTTCTTCCCACTGGTCCTTGATTTTGTCTTCAATCTGCTTTTGTCTGATCTGCCAGTTAACAAGCCTACTTACCAATAAAATTGTTGCTGTGAAGATTTCAGAATAATTACGTGAAGGATAGTATAAAGCCTATTATGGTCTGCATGCTGAAAAGATCTGTTGCTTATTTACCACTTAAAACTTACACGTTCCTGTTTAGTATGAGAAGCGTAGATATGTCAATACAAACTAAAATTGTTGAAGGGCAACAGTATGTGCCGTAAACTATGTATTGTAGGCTCTAGATTATATTTAACCTAAAAACTAATCGGAAAGCTGTAAAGATCTTGAGCTCCCATAACGCTGATCACCTTCTTCACTACAATAATTTATTAATGAAACTCCAAGTTTCATTTTTAATTAATTTATTTTTACTATTGATATATGTGTTGATATATATTGTTACTATTCCATCTACGTGTTATCGGTGCAACCAGTATAAGTATGGAAATGTATGCAGTTAAATTGAGCCAATGATGTCGATTAGTGTTTTGGATCCCCATCTCCCATCTTAAAGTTTTGGATTGAATCCTTACCAAAGGAACAACTTATTGTATACTATTGCATATTTTTATAACATATCAATAATCAATGTATCAAAAAACTATAGAGCAAATATAATTTTAACAGTTATGCCTACTTTACGATTGTCTCAAATCAACTAAATTCTATTGGAATAAAGAATATGCTATAGCAGGGTACCATATAGGTGGGATATGTATAGATGGTCTTTAAAAATTTAAGAAAAAATATAACCCGGGACGAAATACAGAAGCACCAACTAACAAAATGTTCTTATTACGAAATGTTGGATGCTAAATCGTTAAGCAATGAAAACATGATGCTCTGCAGTTAACAATAATTAATAGGTGAAACATGTTAATTTATAAGATTTATAAGTGAAATTGTCAACTACTGAAGAAGCATTCACCGCTCAATTTCAATTACCGTTGTCCTTTTAAGCAACGGATTACTTCTGATTAGCAAATGGCATGTCAAAACCTTAGAAATCATCTTAGTGTGGCAGAAATCATCAATCTTACATACCGTGTACACAAAGTAATAAATAAAAAACCATCATATAATATATGGGCTCATATATGGGATCTTTAAAATGAATTTAACACAACATGATTTGATCATGTTTCAGATCAATACAATGATAATCTTCAACATTTTCTGGGTTTGCACTAACTTATTCCTTAAAAAGATATTTTCAAGAAATCGGGGGTCCTTATCAAAAAATACATACGACGTCTGTGCATGTAAGTTTAGGTACCAATATTACCAAATACTCTTAAAATTTAGGAATGACTATCGAGTTATAATTACGTTTATTCATGGTGATTCATAGGCAGCTTTTTTGAACTATAGAATATTTCCTTGTATGTACCAAGTACCAATAAGCATCTTCCATCCAGTACAGTGCTGGTCAAAGAGATGGCTCTATGACCAAATATATAGAACAGCATAAACTCTAGATGGCGTTGCCGCAACGCACATTCGTGTTAATGCTAGTTAATGGTAAGAGGTTAATTGGTTAAGAATGTCTAATCTGACCCCAATGGATGGCAGAGGAAAACAAGTTTCATCTTTTTTATACTTGCCGTCCTCTAAAAAGTTCACAACTTAACGAACGGGTTTCTGTCCCACGATAAACATGAGTTCTACTTACTATCCTCATGTTTATCATAATTTAAGTACCAGAGGACCGAGCTTTACTCGGTGATGTATAGTATTTTCGGGAATTCAAATATATACAATATACACGTGTATGATTTTAAACCGATTCTTTTCCATCACGAACACAAATATTACAAAATACCGTCTCAGATATGTAATAGCTAATTCATAAAGGAAAAATGTACGGAATTTTCATTAATTGAATTAGTTAGCTAACCACCCAAGTAAATAGTGTTTTTTACCCTAGCTCATTAAACCTCGGCTTAGTCTCGGTCTTTGGACTTAAGTTAATATGGAAAATAGTCACTATTCACCTGATGGTAAAAAAAGATAGTCGTGGGACCGGTTCCAGCTTAGTATAACTTATATTATCTAAAATGTAAAAATACCAATATATAGTAGTTTAATACTTGAAGAACGCCAGAAGAAGAAAGTAGTAGCAAAGAAAACGAATATAATTATAACTATTATATAATATTAGTTCATCCATGGCACTTGACAATGTCCATTGTCCGAAGAAGCCATTCATAACTAAGGAAGTAGTTGCAGTCGAGAGAAACTGGAGTAAAAACAAATAACAAGCCAATAACGGCAATAACAGACAGATAATGCACGTTGTTACTAGCGCGGAAGTGGCCGGAAGCGAGTTTCCCCGCTATGTTTCCGACTGTTTCTGTCACCCTCAACACGAATACTTCCCCTGCAAACCGAGCGCTGGACCTATTCATCAAAACCTTTACGAAGATGATTGTGCGTGTGCGAATGTAAGAAACGTGTACCGATGTGCTTAGAGATGTATGGTCGTAATTTGCTGGGCGAGTCGGTGGCTCAGTTAATCCTTGTACTGTATCGGCTCACCCTATGCCAACCTGCATACGTTCCACCTACAGGCCTCTGTGGTCCATGTAGACTGGCAAATGCAAGGTAAAAGAGCCCATCCTTTTTTTAAAAACCATCCTGAAAATATTATTTTGCAAATTTTGATTCACAATCTTTTCAATTGAGAGGTGTAGTTGTGGCAACATTTGACGTGACATTTTGCATTAGATAAACATAATGTTGAAAAAAAGGTTGGGGTAAATGTAAAGTTTTAATTTAATTAGCTTCTGCTATTAGCTAATGCAATTTAATTTATAACCTTATAAAGAAAAATTTTGGTAGGCTACAGATACTAGCGAAAAAAGTGGTTACAGTATAACTTGCAGTCTACCTAGTATTATTATGATCACCAATGGTTTTGAAACTGTAGTCCAGGAGCTGAGGAGGTATGAGCATGCATGAAAGTAGTATTAATCCACTTAAGTATTTGCTCCGTTAATATAGTTTTGTCAGCGGGTTGCAACAATGATTTAATTTAAAACTCATGTTACCGTATTTTACTGATACACGTGCCATATTTAAAAGCAGCTGCAGAATTCTTCACGTATCTTTTTTTGTATGTGTTAAAACGCACGTTTCAACTACAACAGCGCGTTTTCGAGGAAAAGTATACAAATTTCCCAAAATATTGAATAGGCTACAGACCAAAATCAACTGTGGGTTGACACAAATTTTCAATCCTGGCTATTTTTTCTGATAGCTGTCTTTAATTTCTGTAGTTGTTTTTTAAAGGAACGCCCTACATTTTCTCCCACGTTAATTACATGCACAAAATATTAAGAATATATTTTTTCATTCTGTATATTATTGTGATTAATACTGAGTATTTTCCTCTTACTCAGTCTGACCAAGGCCCCACTAGAAATTAAGGCCAATAAAATTGTAAACAGCTCATTACCTAAAACATATTTGATGAATCTATCCTTAAGTGTGACCTTTTTTCTATTGTGGCCTTGGTCTGACACGTGAGACATTTATTCTTTTACGATATTATTTCAATTTACCCTTTTTTGTATTGTACATTGTCTCGTGATGTATCTGGGAGGAAATCAAATATTCTTATTCTTAAACCACAAGGACACAGTTGCTCTTGTATATTCGACATTCTAGCTGTTTTTGTTTGTTAAAATGTAATCGTAATTTATCTCGATCTAATCAATTTAGAAGGTATTTGTCAAAATATTTAACGAAACTTAACTGATAAGTACCACCAATTATAGCCCAGATTCCTACTAGATACTCACTAATACCAACGTGGATCGGTGAGCAGCTCACCAGCTCACTCCATTACTATCCCAGAAGAAAGATGTTAGCTGTCTGACATATCACGACTCGCCTCATGGATTTCATTAATACGTAGTTAACTCAGCGGCTCAGAAATCACCAGTTTATAGATTGCCTAAAGTTTAATGCAACTCCTACTTCCTTGTTTGCTCATTTCTGAACTGCATTGAAAGTGTATATTGTATAGCAATCGTTTAACATTTAATTCGGATTTTTTATGGGCTTGAAGTATTTAGTGTTTTACTTCAAGAGAACATAATCGAACAAACCTTTAAGAAAGGTGCTTTGGTCCGGTTTCAAACAATAAGGAAAGTCGTCTGCAATTAATTTAAGTTGTTGGTTGGTTTGAAATACTGTTTATGATAATGTATATTTTACCGTTTCAAAAACGTATAATAAGTAGGACCAAGTGGTAATTTTAATATTTTTAGTTTGCTAGCTTTCATTGACGTAACATTAGACTAGCCGCTAGTTAACATTAGTAAGCGTTAACCATGTAAATAGGTTTTAGCAAAGTAATTCTAAAAACAATAAATGGATCCCGTTATGTCCGCATACCAATGTTTTTTTTTATACCCCCAAAATTACTTACAAAAAACTTCCAGTGAAATCATTTTAGTTAAATGTTCTTCGTGTAACACTACTGTTAAGTTATGGGTGGATATTAAGGATTAAACCTGCATTTTACATGTACTAATATTTATAAGGAAAGCTCTTCATGCATGATTTTCGCCTCGAGGTCACGTGACCAGCTCCCATGACGTCATCGCCACATGCACCTCATGCACGCATTGTCCAGCCAGTTACACAACTGCACGTTCCATTCTGGGTGTTAAAAAGCGTGACTGAATTCGGACACTCCCGCGCCCAGGGCCTCATTTGATTGCCTATTTTCTCATCCTTCTCTTTCTTTTCTTTTCTTCTCTTCTTCTCCCGGCATAATCGAGTTGTGTTGTAACTTCTTCGGGGTGTTCAAGGCTAAGTGTTGATGGATAGAAGGAGGGATGAGTTGTCAATTTTGTTTTCTTTATGTAATTATTTTTCAAATTATTAGAACCATAGTCCAGAGAAGAACGTTTTTAGATGTGTGTATTTTAACGATGGTAATTCAAAATGTATGTGCACCAGACCTTTAATAATGTCGAAGGGAGCAGTCTAGGGTACAACTCACGCTCAACTGTGGGTACAGGGAGTTGTTGAAAAATCTATTGAGTTATGTTCTTCTCCGTGCTATGTTGGGAATAATGAGGAGGTAATTTCCTCTGGTAATATTACAAATGTGGAATTGTGTGGTCACAGACATTTTATCGCATTTATCATATTTATCATTTTTATACGTCCCAAGAGACGAATAAACATTGCCTTTCATATCTGGAATTATGACACATGAACCAACACACTGAACAATTTTCACAAATACATAAAGATTTGCATAAACAGTTAAAAATAAACTGCGAGTAGTTCAGCTAGTTTTCCAACAGCAACGTCCATCAACATTGGTTTCAAAATTAATTAATTGTGTACGAAAATAAATGAGTTTTGCTAGTGTCTACCATATAGTCATGAGTTTTACTGTATACTGTTTTTAAACGAAATACTAAGTCAAAATTTGTAACGTTAATTTATGAATTCTGTCATAGTCAATCTCAATAAAAAGTCATAGTTAGAGTATAATACAGCATGATTGTATTTAAAATAGTAAATTATCACATAGCTTTATAAGATTACAAACAATTTCCCTAGAAATAATTTAAAGATGGATACTAGTCATATGTACACCTCAGTAGGACTGGCGACTTGATGTGTATTAAGGTGCTGATGCAACGTACTGGGCTGCTGGGGCAGCGACTGTGGGGGCAGCGGCGACGTACACGGGGGCGGCGACCCTAGCGGGGGCAGCTGCGGGGGCGGGGTGACGTGCTGGCTCACGGTGGACGACGGCGTTGAACCCGTTTTGAGCGTCGGCGGTGTACTCTACGGTCCTGCGACTACCATCGGGCTCTATCAAACTGGAAATAACAACAAAATGTAAAATTTCACTTAAAATGCAATGGAACAAATATTAAAATCTATGTAGTACTCAATCCCGTATCTTTGGCTTAATTAGAGTTCAACTTTATTTTGAAGATTATCGTAACGGTAGTTTTTAAAGTTCATTTATTTGTCAAAGTAATTTTTAGTTAAATTAGGTTCATTGGTTAAGAGACTGTTTCGAATATATTTGTTTACTAATTTTGGTGCAAAATGTCCGCAAAAACCCCTCCATATCAAGCCTATAGATATACGTTTTGTATTTGCAATTATTATGTATTCACAGTGACATTCTGTATAGTGTTCTGCAATAGAATATTTACAATTTGTAAGTTGATAAGGTTTATTTTTATCATCATATTGCCTGATTTATTTCTCAGGACCTCACGCCTTGAACAATTTAGTCTTTAAAACAAGAATGTATTATTGCATTTACTAAAAATTGACAATTAAGTGTAGAAGATTCGAGATCCGAACACGAGTTTATTAAGAGGTTTGC